>NC_062218.1:144074295-145495484 GCF_902686445.1 Sciurus carolinensis
GAAAGCATAACCAATAGGATAGAACACCTGGAAGACAGAACCTCAGACTTAGAAGAGAAAATATTTAACCTTGAAAACAAAGTTGACCAAACAGAGAAGATGGTAAGAAATCATAAACAGAATCTACAAGAATTATGGGATATCATGAAAAGGCCAAATTTAAGAATTATTGGGATTGAGGAAGGCACAGAGAAACAAACCAAAGGAATGAACAATCTATTCAATGAAATAATATCAGAAAATTTCCCAAATCTGAAGAACAAAATGGAAAACCAAGTACAAGAGGCTTATAGGACTCCAAATATACAAAATTACAATAGACACACACCAAGACACATTATAATGAAAATACCTAACATACAAAATAAAGACAGAATATTAAAGGCTGTGAGAGAAAAAAATCAAATTACATTCAGGGGGAAACCAATACGGATATCAGCAGATTTTTTTCAATCCAGACCCTAAAAGCTAGAAGGGCCTGGAACAACATTTACCAAGTCCTGAAAGAAAACAGATGCCAACCAAGAATCTTACACCCAGCAAAACTTACCTTCAGATTTGACGATGAAATAAAATCCTTCCATGATAAACAAAAGCTGAAAAATTTACAAAAAGAATGCCGACACTACAGAACATTCTCAGCAAAATATTCCATGAGGAAGAGATGAAAAACAACAGTGTAAATCAGCAAAGGGAGGAACTACCCTAAAGGAACAGCCAAATAAAGGAGAAACCAAGTCATGTCAAAAAAAAAAAAAAAAAAAAAAAAAGAGCCAATGACCGGGAATCCAAATCATATATCAATAATAACCCTGAATGTTAATGGCCTGAACTCATCAATCAAAAGACAGACTGGGCAGATTGGATTAAAAAGAAAGATCCAACAATTTGATGTCTCAGAGATTCATCTCATAGAAAGAGATACCCATAGACTAAAGGTGAAAGGATGGGAAGAAACATACCAGGCACATGGACACAGCAAAAAAACTGGAGTATCCATCCTCATGTCAGATGATGTGGACTTCAAGCCAAAGTTAGTCAGAAGGGATAAAGAAGGACATTTCATACTGCTTAAGGGAAGCATAAATCAGCAAGATATACAATCATAAATATCTATGCCCCAAACAGTGGCTCATCCATATATGTGAAACAAATCCTTCTCAATTTCAGAAATCAAATAGACCACAACACAATAATACTAGGTGATTTTAACAGGCCTCTCTCACCACTGGACAGATCCTCCAGACAAAAATTGAACAAAGAAAGCATAGATCTCAATAACACAATTAATAATTTAGACTTAACGGGCATATATAGAATATACCATCCAACAAAGAGCAAGTACACTTTCTTCTCAGCAGCACATGGATCTTTCTCTAAAATAGAGCATATTTTATGCCACAAAGCTACTGTTAGCAAATACAAGAAGATAGAGACACTACTTTGTATTCTATCAGATCATAATGGATTGAAATTAGAAATAAATGACAGAGTAAAAAACAGAAACTACTCCAACACCTGGAGATTAAATAATACGCTATTGTATGAAGAATGGATAACAGAAGACATCAGGAAGGAAATTAAAAAATTCTTAGAGGTAAACGAGAACAAAGAAACATCATATCAAAATCTCTGGGAGATTATGCAAGCAGTACTTAGAGGAAAATTTATTTCATGGAGTGCATTGAATAAAAGAAGAAAAATCAACAAATAAATGACCTAACACTGTAGCTCAAAGCCCTAGAAAAAGAAGAACAGAGCAACACCAGAAGTAGTAGAAGACAGGAAATAGTTAAAATCAGAGCCGAAATCAACAAAATTGAAACAAACGAAACAATTGGAAAAATTAACAAAATAAATAGTTGGTTCTTTGAAAAAATAAACAAAATTGATAATTGTCACACTAACAAAAAGAAGGAGAGAGAAAACTCAAGTTACTAAAATTCAGAATGAACAAGGAAATATCACAAAAGACACGAGTAAAATACAAAACATAATTAGAAGCTATTTTGAAAATATGTACTCCAACAAAATAGAAAATCTCAAATACATCAACAGGTTTCTAGAGACATATGAATTACCTAAACTGAACCAGGAGGACTTAAACAATTTAAAAAAGATCAATTTCAAGTAATGAAATAGAAGAAGTCATCAAAAGCCTACTAGCAAAGAAAAGTCCGGGACCAGATGGGTTCTCAACTGAGTTCTACAAAATCTTTAAAGAAGAGCTCATTCCAATACCTCTCAAAGTATTTCATGAAATAGAAGAGGAGGGAACCCTCCCAAACTCGTTCTATGAAGCCAATATCACCCTGATATCTAAACCAGATAGAGACACATTGAGGAAAGAAAATTTCAGACCAATATCCTTAATGAACATGGATGCAAAAATTCTCAACAAAATCTTAGAAAATCGCATACAAAAATATATGAAAAAGATAGTGCACCATGATCAAGTGGGTTTTATCCCAGGAATACAAGGTTGGTTCAACATTTGGAAATCAATAAATGTAATTCACCATATCAATAGACTTAAAGTCAAGAATCACATGATTATTGCGATAGATGCAGAAAAAGCATTTGATAAAATAAAGCATCCCTTCATGCTCAAAACGCTAGAAAAAATAGGGAGAGTGGAACATTCCTTTACATTGTAAAGGCCATCTATCCATTTTCTAAATGGTGAAAACCTGAAAGCATTCCCACTAAAAACTGGCAAAAGGCAGGGATGCCCTCTTTCACCACTTCTATTCAACATTGTCCTCGAAACTCTAGCCAGAGCAATTAGACAGACCAAGGAAATTAAAGGGATATGAATAGGAAAAGAAGAACTCAAACTATCCCTATTTGCTGATGACATGATTATATATTTAGAGGAACCTGGAAATTCCACCAGAAAACTTTAGAACTCATAAGTGAATTCAGTAAAGTAGCAGGATATAAGATCAGTGCTCATGAATCTAATGCATTTTTATACATAAGTGATGAATCTCCAGAAAGAGAAGTTAGGAGAACTATCCCATTCACAATAGCTTTGAAAAAAATAAAATACTTGGGAATCAATCTAACAAAAGAGGTGAAAGACCTCTACAATGAGAACTACAGAAAACTAAAGAAAGAAATTAAAGAAAACCTTAGAAGATAGAAAGATCTCCCATGTTCTTGGATAGGCAGAATTAATATTGTCAAAATGGCCATACTACCAAAAGTGCTATACAGATTCAATGCAATTCCAATTAAAATCCCAATGATGTACCTTACAGAAATAGAGCAAGAAATCATGAAATTCATCTGGAAGAATAAGAAACCCAGAATAGCTAAAGCAATCCTTAGCAGGAAGAGTGAAGAAGGGGGTATCGCAATACCAGAACTTCAACTCTACTACAAAGCAATAGTAACAAAAATGGCATGGTATTGGCAACAAAATAGACGAGTAGATCAATGGTACAGAATAGAGGACATGGACACAAACCCAAATAAATACAATTTTGTCATACTAGACAAAGGTGTCAAAATATGCAAAGGAGAAAAGATAGCCTCTTCAAAAAATGGTGCTGGGAAAACTGGAAAACCATATGCAACAGAATGAAATTAAACCCCTATCTCTCACCCCGCACAAAAATAAACTCACAATGGATCAAGGACCTTGGAATCAGACCAGAGACCTTGCATCTTATAGAAGAAAAAGTAGGTTCAAATCTTCAACATGTCATCTTAGGATCAGACTTCCTTAACAGGACTCCCATAGCACAAGAAATAAAAGCAAGAATCAATAACTGGGATAGATTCAAACTAAAAAGCTTTCTCTCAGCAAAGGTAACTATCAGCAATGTGAAGAGAGAGCCTACAGAGTGGGAGAATATCTTTGCCACTCATACTTCAGATAGAGCACTAATTTCCAGAATCTATAAAGAACTCAAAAAACTCTACACCAAGACTACAAATAATCCAATCAACAAATGGGCTAAGGAAATGAACAGACACTTCACAGAAGAAGATGTACAAGCAATCAACAGATATATGAAAAAATGTTCAACATCTTTAGTAATAAGAGAAATGCATCAAAACTATCCGAAGATTCCATTTCACCCCAATTAGAATGGCGATTATCAAGAATTCAAGCAACAACAGGTGTTGGCGAGGATGTGGGGAAAAAGGTATGCTCATACATTGCTGGTGGGGCTGCAAATTAGTGCAAACACTCTGGAAAGCAGTGTGGAGATTCCTCAGAAAGCTTGGAACCGAACCACCATTTGACCCAGCTATCCCACTCCTTAGGCTATACCCAAAGGACTTAAAATCAGCATACTACAGAGATACAGCCACATCAGTGTTCATAACTGCTCAATTCACGTTAGCCAGATTGTGGAACCAACCAAGGTGCCCTTTGATTGATGAATGGATAAAGAAACTGTATATATATACACACACACACACACACACACACACACACACACACCACACAATGGAATATTACTCAGCCATAAAGAATGATAAAATTATGGCATTTGCAGGCAAATGGATGAAATTGGAGAATATCATGCTAAGTGAGATAAGCCAATCTCAAAAAACCAAAGGACGAATGATCTCACTGATAAGCAGATGTTGACTCATAAGGGGGAGTGGGAGGGGGCCAAGAATGGAGGAAGGAGGGACTCTATAGAGGGAAAAGAGGGGTTGGGGGGGAGGAAAAAATAACAGAATTAATTAAAAACTATTACCCTAGGTAAATGTATGATTACACAAATGTTATGCCTCTACTTCATGTACAGAGAAACAAGATGTATCCCTTTTGTTTACAATAAAAATAAATTAAAAAAAAAGGGTACCAAACTGAAAAAAAAAGTAGAACACAACTCAAGCAGTTCAAAAACTCTTAACTTATTAACATAAACATCACAAAGTTCTAATGCAATTATATAATGGTCTTTGTTGGGTGTGGGTATGTTTTTTCCCTTACAATTTTATAGCAAGTCTTTGACCATTTGTGTATTTGCAGTATGTACATAAGCTTTTATTTTTCAATTGGCAATTTACTTAGCTTTTTAATATTTACATAATGACCAAAAAGCTTGTAAATCTCTATTAATTGCATTCTAATTGTCAGTTTTTACATGTCAATTAAATTGAACAAAGAAAATGCACTTAAAGTTATTTTTAAAGTGTATAGTTTAGTTATTATATAATATTTTAATTATATAGTTTAGTTATTTGGTTTATATATTATTATATCTTATATCTTATTTTACAGTTTTGTCATTATTTATTATTATATATGATAGTTTTTATATCTTATTTGACAGAAATTATTATCTCATATCTTATTTGACAGTTCTACATATAAATTAAATTGCACAAAGAAAATGCACTTAAACTTATTTTTTAAATAAGTTTAAGTGCATTTTACTTATATCTTATTTGACTTTATATCTTACTTATATCTTATATCTTACTTTATATCTTACTTATATCTTATTTGACTTTAAATGATTTAAATACATTTGATAGTTTTTTACCCCTTAGCCTCATCTGAATAAATTTTTACTTTATGACAGTTCCAAACTTTTTGGTATTTTCTACAGTGGTCTTAAGAAATAATTGCTTCAGAAGTTTTTAAATTCAATGCATTTTCTCTTGATATTGTGTGGGTTTTGTTAAAAACATTCCTTTTGTATGAAATGTTTTGAATTATAAATCATTTTATGTACTTTTTCCACCTGGACTATCAACCATTGAAAATGTATTTCACTAGAACCAAGCAAAAATTTATTTAAGTTCATTCCAAGAGTAGAGCTCAGTAAGCCTCATTGTTTGGAATGTGAGAGAAGGGACAGATGATTGGATCTGTTTCGTTTATAAAATATCAAATTTTTATAACTAGTGCATTCCTGTTATTTTTCTGGGTTTCATCATTTTGTCTAAAATAGGATATAAGTAAAATAAATTTATATAAATTTATACATATATCCTATTTACCTGTAACTAAAATAGGACATAAGTAAAAACTTATACATCATTTTGTCTAAAATAGGATATATTCTATTTTATATCCTATTTTCCTATTTTATATCCTATTTTCCTATTTTAGACAAAATGATATATAAATTTTTATTTATATCCTTTTTTAGATATTGGTAAATAGGATAGAAATGGGATATAAGTAAAAAAGGAAAAAGAATATAAGTTATAAAAACTTGATATTTTATAGATGAAACAGATCCAGTCATCTATCTCGGACAGTCAGGGTGCAACCCACATCTGCAAAGATACATCTGTCTTAGCTGTCTAGTTACAGGCCTTCATAGAAACCATAAGGCATGAATCATCATGGGGTGTTGAACAAGATACCTATTGGCTCCTTACACAGGGAATTCCTGTGTTTAAGGGGTTAAAGATGTCATTTGTTGTATTTTAACATCAGACTGATTTTTTAAAGAATTTTTTTTGTTATGCTAACACTAGATAAAAAATCACCTTTATTTGTAAAAATTTACCTCAGACCATTTAACTTTATAGTGTGATTAATCCCAGGGAATTTGGTATGAGCCAGAGTGCATCCCTTTTATATGTGCAGGGCTCTAGTAAGGATGGCCAGGGATTTTTACAATATGGTACAAGGCATCTCAGCCACTTTGAAGCTTCATGGGTGGTTTGGAGTCATATTAAATGTCTCCATCAGAATGTCAGAAAACATTTAGGCATCATTGGGCCATACTGGAATCTTGAAATACAAGTGTGAATTATTTTAAAGAGAGCATTCAACTTGTAATTTTTTCCACTAAGAATAATTCTGGTAAGGAGAAGACTTCTTAAACATCTGACTTGGTGGGTAAAGTTTTAGTATTGCTGAACATAAAGCCGTGGTAGCAGGAAACAACAAGTACTTGTGCACTCTGTTGCCCAGGGGCTTGGACATCTCTCTGCTATGGACACATGTAATGCTATTTGGAATTTTACTCAGCTTAACTGCTGCACTTATGTCTAGGCAGTGCTTGGGTTCTTATCAGGCAACATCTTGGACACGTGACTGTAATGTGCTGCCACCGTGTGTACCAAAAATACGTGAAAATGGTTGAACGTAGACTGTCTGTATATGTATGTCAAATTGTCTGTGAGCTGCTGCTGCTGCCGCTGCACATGAAATATGATCTAGTGGACTTGAATCCTAGTGGCCAGTTCTGTGATACTGTATGTACCGTACAGCTGTTGACAGGAGTAAGACTGTTTAGTGAATATTTGCTAATTTTTATTGTTGTAGCCAGAGATAATTTCAGAATAAAATTTTAATGTCCTAGCTTAAAAGAATAAAATAGTATATAAAGGGACAAAAATAAATAGCCTCTTTTTCAATGTGTGAACTGTAAAACAAACAAACAAAAAACCAAAACCATCAGACTTTATTATAATTAAAGCCCTGTGTCTTTTTCCTACATACCATGCCCTTTCCCATCTTTGCCCCATATGGTACCCTCAATGTGCACTTTATGATAAGCAATTTAGTGTATCCTATAATAATGATATTATTTTTCAAACAGTCAAACAAACAAACAAACAAAAAAAGCCGTGGAGACCTCAAGATTGCAGGAGAGGCCCCATCACTGTGGCATACACCTGTAATCTCAGCAGCTTGGGAGGCTGAGGCTGGAGGATGACAGATTCTCAGTCAGTCTCAGCTACTTAGGGTGGCTGTAAGCAACCTAGGGGACCCTGTCTCTAAATAAAAAATAAAAAGGTTTGGAGATGTGACTCAGTGTGGTTAAGAGCCCTTTGGTTCAATCTCCAAAAACCTTACCCCCCCAGCAAAAAAAAAAAAAAAAAAAAAAAAAAATTGCAGAAGAAACCAAAAGATTATTTCACACCCATTTAAAGAAATCTTGCCTTATTTATAGGGACACACCAATTAGAGCTTCTCATCTGACACAACAGAGGCCAAAGGAAGTGGTACAACATTTTGAATGATAAAAGATCAATGAAAAAAAAAAAAAAAAGGAAAAACCTTACAGCTGGCAAATGACAGGGAAATGAAGACCTTCTCAGGGGAAGAGAAACTGAGAGAATTTCTTGACAGCAGTCCCAACCAAAAAGGACGGCCCTGTATGTTCTCAGCATGAGAAAGGAATGATAAAGGAAGGGATCCTGGAACATCAGACATGAGGAGAGCTGGCTGGGTGGTGGCTCAGGGGCAGAGGCTCACCTAGCACGGGTGAGGCACTGGATTCCATTCTCAGCATCACACACAGATCAATAAATGAAGGTGTGTCAACAAATAATGAAAATGTTTTTTAAAATATGTTGATGAGCAATAATATGGGTAAGTAAAACAGGTTTCTATTCTCATGTTTTCTCTCTTTCAAATTTAAAAAATTCTTAACTAAAAATACTTTAAATTATTTTTATTGACATTTTTATTACAATTATTGGGGCTTTTCTAATCACACATGTGGCATGCACTGATCAAATCCAGCCTCCTTTTTCCCACTTTCCTCCTTCCCCAGCCTCTAGTCATCCTTGGGTCAACATTTTTAGCCTCCACATGTGAGAGAGAACATACAGGACTTCTCTGTGTTGGACTTATTTAACTTAACAAATTATCCTTCGCTTTGGTCCACTTTCTGTAAATGATAGGCTCTTAAGTTTTCTTTACAATTTTTATGGTTGAAGTAAATTACAGTAATGACTAATGAAATTCTTAATGTAATGGAGGAAATATTTGAGATAATATATTATAAATGAGGGAAAGTAAAGGGAGGTTAGGTTTCTATATTTTACTCAAAATGATACAATAACAATACCAGTAGACTAAGTTACATACATGGAAAACAAAGAAACCAACAGAAAAGTTCTACAAAAATATATACTTTGAAACACTACAGAACTCATAGATACAACACATTTCAAAAAAATCAAATAATTACAGGAAGGCAGAAAAAAAAAAAAACAGATACAAAACAAAGCGAAATAAAATTGCACACTTTAAATCCTAACATAACAATTATTATATTTAATAGAAATGGTCTGTATACATCACATAAGGAACGGATTGTCAGAGTGAATTTTTTAAAAGACAAATATAAAAATTAAAGCAGGTTAAAAATAAAAATAAAAAGACAGTAACACTACCAAACACTAAACAAATTTTTAAAAACCAGGAAGTGGCCAGGCACGGTGGCACATGCCTCTAATCCCAGCCACTCAGGAGTTCAAAGTAGGAGGATCATAAGCTCAAAGCCAGCTTCATCAAGTTAGCAAGGCCCTAAGAACTTGTAAGATCCTACCTTAAATAAAATGGAAAAACAGCTGGGATATGGCTCAGTGGTTACCTCCCCTGGGTTCAAACTCTGGTCCCAAAAAATCAAAAAAACAAAAACGTGAATGGCTATATTAATATCAGATAAAATAGACTTCAGAGCAAAGAATAGTACCAGAGATGGAAAAGGACACTGATGTGAATAAAAATGTTCAACCCTCAAATACACATGGCAATTTTGAACGTGTATGCACCAAACAACACAGCTGTAAAATCTGTGAAGCAAAAACTGCCCAAAATGACAGAAATCAAAAAAACCACAGTTAGAGTTAGAGACTTCAACATCCCTTTCTCAATCATTTAACCAGCTGGACAGGAGAGTTCAGCAACACAACCAGCCAACAGATTCACTTGACAGTTATATAATTTCTTAGCAGCAGAACTTCTCTTCAGTGACAACAGAACATGGGCTCAGATGGAACACATTTTGGGCCATAAAATAGCCTCAAATCATCCCAAAGGGCTGAAAGTGCAGTGTGAGACCACAATGGAATCAGACGATGACTCAGTAACAGAAGGATAACACAAAACCCTCCAAACACTTGGAGTCTGAGCAGCATACTTTTACCTACTGATCAAAAGGAAAGTTTCCAGGACATTTGGAAAACACAGTGATTTGAATGAAAATCATTTCAATGAAACACGTCTTAAAATTGTGAAAAGTGAAGTTTATTGCACGCTGTGTATACAAAAAAGGAAAAATTTCAAATCAGTAATCTAGTCTCCTACCTAAAGGATATTTTTAAAAATGAGCAAAAGAAATCCAAAAGAAAGCAAAAGAAACCTAAGACAATAGATGAAAGAATGTAATCAAGATGAGAGCATAAATCAATGAACCTGAAAACAGAAAAACACTAGGGGGATAATGAAACAAGGAACTGGTTCTTTGAAAATGTCAAGGAAATTAACAAACTTCCAGCAAGACAGACAGAAAAGATGCATATTATCAATATTACAAATGAGACAAGAATATCACTACAATTCCTACAGATATCAAAAGAATACTAAAAGAACCACTTTACAAATCATTTTGACAATTTAGGTGAAATGGTTCAATTCCTCAAAAATGGCAAACTATTACAACTCATCCAATATGAAACAGATGATTTAAATAGTCCTTTAAACTGTGTTCAGTGGTGCAGGCCTGTCATCCCAGGTGCTCAGGAGGCTGAGGCAGGAGGATGGCAAATTCAAGGACAGCCTCAGCAACTTAGCAAGACCTTGTCTCAAAATAAAAAGTAAAAATGGTTGAGGATATGGCTCAGTGGCAAAGTGACCCTGGGTTCAATCCTAAGTACCAAATTAAAAAAAAAAAAAGAAAAGAAAAGAAAAAAATAAATTGTCCTATAACTGTTAAGATAGTGAATTAATAATTTTTAAAAGTTTTTTCCAAAAAAGAAATATTCAGGACTAGGGAGATTCAATACAGAATTTTACCAGACATTTAAAGATAAACCAACACCAATTCTACATGAGCTCTTGCAGAAAATAAGAAAGAACACTTTCTCGATTCATCATTAAAGGTGGTAGAACCTTGGTCCCAAAAAATAAGTAAAAAGAAGAAGAAGACAATACAAAAAAGAAAACTACACACTAATATCCCTCATTAAAATAGATTTAAATATTGGGAAATAGAATTCAGCAATAAATACAGAAATTCTACACCATGACTAAAGGGGCTTATTCTGGGGATGTAAAGCTGATTCAACATTCAATAATCATCAGTCTAGTCCTCCTCAGTAACAGGCCAAAGAAGAAAAATCATATGATCATATCAATTAATTCAGAAAAAAACTGATAAAATTTGAAACCCATTCACAAATAAAACTCTCAGAAAAATTAAAATAGAACTTCCTTAATTGAGAAAGGGCATATAGGAAAAAACCCTACAGCTAGCATCATACTGAGGAGAAATCATGAATGTTTTCCCTTAAAATTGGGAAGGAGATGAGGCTGTCTACTCTCACTACCCTTATTCAAGGCAGAGTTGCAAGTTCCACCCAATAAGGCAAGAAAAGAAAATGAAAGTCATATGGATCACAAAGGAACAAGTAACTCTTTATATTTGCATGTAAAATAATTTTTTATATAGAAACTCCCAAGTCTTAAAAAAAAAATTAAAAACTCCTAGAACTACAAATTGCATTCATCAACTAAGTAACATAAAAACATAAATATCAAAATAAAGTATGATAATTTATATATGCTAATAAAGAACATGAAGGCACTGAAATTTAAAAATATATATAATATTTAAAATTAAAAAGAAATACTTAAATATAAGTCTAACAAAAAGTGTATAAGATTTGCATGCTGGAAACTACAAAATACTGAGGAAAGTAAATTTAAAGATGATTTAAATAAGTGGAGAGATATACTTTGTTCATGAATTAGAAGATGCAACACAGTGAAGATATCAATTATCCACAAATTGATATACTGATTTAATGTAATTATAAAAATACCAGAAATAAAATTGCTCTAAAAATGTATGGAAAGACAAAGAAACTAAAAGACCGGAAACAATTTTGTAAAAGTAGAATGAGCTGGACGGTATCATTCTACCCATTTTTAAGGCATATAGCTATGGGTGTCAAGTCCCATTCAGTACTGGCAGAGGGATGGACACATCAATCAACTGAACTAAAAGGAGAACCCAGACACAGATAAATAGTCCCAGTAGATTTCAACAAATACACAAACACAATTCAATGAAGTAAAGATAAATTTTTCAATAAATGGTGCTGAAGTATTTGGATATCCATAATCAAAAAGAAAAAAAAAAAAAGTCTGATCTCACCCTTCAGACACAAATTAAACTTCAAGTGGACATGGATTTAAGTTGGTATATAACACAGGACAATACAATATTTCAGGAAAAAAAGGAGAAAATCTATATCTAATGATCAGCAAAATAGTTCTCAGACTAGACACCAAAAGCACGAGCCATTGAAGAAAAATTAAATTGAGCTAGATCAAAATTAAACCAGTAGCTGAGCATGGTGGCACATGCCTAAATCCCAGCAGCTCAGGAGACTGAGACGGGAGGATCTCCTGTTCAAAGCCAGCCTCAGCAATGGTGAGGTGCTAAGCAACTCAGTGAGACACTGTCTCTAAATAAAATGCGAAATAGGGCTGGGATGTGGCTCAGTGGTCAGTGCCCCTGAGTTCAGTACCCAGTACCAAAAAAGAAAAAAATTGATTTTAATTTTTTAACAAATTATTAAACTGTAATTATAGTGTACACTGTGATGCTGTATGAACTCAGTGTGAAATGACTGAGTCAAGTTAAATAACATATTACCTTAAACACTTCATTTGTTCCTCTGCTCTACCTGCCACCCTATGCCCTTTGACCAGCGTCTGGCCCCCTCCCCCACCCACCACCTCTGGTGACCACCTGTCTACACTCTGCTCCTATGAGATTGATTGTTTTCGATTCCACATGTATGTGAGTCCGTGTGGCATTTCTCTTTCCATGCCTGGCTGCTTTTGCCCGTCCTCCAGGTTTACCCATTTTGTCCCAGGCTGAGTAACATTCTTGTGTGTATGTGAACCACATTATATTTATTAATTCCTATTCATTCTAGTTGATGGATTAGATTGATTCCCAATCTGGGCTACTGTGAACAATGCTGAAATGAACATGAGAGTCCAGATATTTATTTGAGATTCTTCTTTCAAGTGTTTAGGATATAGACATGGAAGTGGCATTGCAAGATCATATGGTAATTCTGTTTTCAGTTCTTGGAGCAATTTCTATAGGGTCTCCCATAATGGCTATACTAATTGACTTTCCTACCCACAATGTACCAATAATTCCCTTTCTCCACATCCTCTCCATTACTTGCTATTTTCCTCCTTTTTGACAATGACCATTGTGACACTTATGAAATAATAGCTCATTCTGGCCTTAATTTATATTTCTCTTATGATTAATGATGTGGAGGATATTTGCATACATCCGTTGGTCATCTGAATGACTTCTTTGAGAGCCATCTGTTCAGGTCCATTCTTTGCCTATTTATTAACCAGGTTATCTGACTTTTTGTTATTGAGTTTTTTTGAAAACTATATCCTCATTAGGTATATTACTTGTAAATATTTTCTCCCTGTCTATACATCATCTCTTAATTCTGCTAACTGCTTCCTTTGCTATGCAGAAATCTTTTAATTTCATGCAATCCCTTTGGGTCTATTGTTGGTTTTCTACCTGTGCTTTTGGGGCCAAATGAAAACATCATGGAACGTAGTTTTTCCCCCTATTATCTTCTAGTACTTCCAATGTAGGATAGAAGAAATAAGGATAGATAGTAAAGAGACTAACAGCAAAGGGAAAATAAACTATAATTTTAACTCTAAATCCATGAACATCCTCGCCTTTACTCTCTAAGCCCGTTTTCCTCCAGACATAAATTCTTCGAAGGCCTTGCATGTTAGAGTACTGAGTCTAGTTCATTAATGCCCACATGCATTGCTGGATAACACAATGTGTTTCTATTAGACTAAATAAAGTCAGGGGAAGTACTGTTAGAGACTCATGATGTGGGCATGTTCCCAAGCTTATCTGCTTACCACAGGAGCTCAACTTAGTGATCAGGAAAGAACCGGCCACTGTGACTGCCCTGCACTCCACAATGAAGAGATGAACCCTCCAGGCTGTTCACACCCCAAACACACACGTGCTTCTCATGCTCATTATTGACAAGTTTGCATGTTTCCCTGAGAGGTGTAGGATGATACTCAATGGGGGTGGAGAGTGGGGGTGAGAGAAGAATGGAGGAACTTCAGATTATGTGGAGGGGAATGTGAGGGAGAGGGTATGAAAGATGGTGGAGTGAGACAGACATCATTACCCTATGTTCATGTATGATTCCATGAATGGTATGAATGCGCATCGTGCACAACCACAGATACGACAAGATGTACCCCATTTGTGTACAATGAACCAAATTGCATCTGTAAAAATAAAAAGAAATATAAAAATATAAAATAATAACATAAAAAGAAATATGTGGGATCCTGCTAAAATAGTCCTTAATGGGAGATTTCTAGTATTAAATTATTTTATGAGAACAGAGGCATCAAATCTCTGAATTACCACCTGTATAAGTTAGAAAAAGAATATTCAGTTAAGTCCTAAGTGAGTATAAAAAGGAAATAATTAAAAAAAGAAGAAGAAATCAATAAAATAAAAACTTTTCGGGGTGATCCAAATGGCAGACTAGAGGGTGACTACATCTCCTGTCGCTCCAGAACCCAGGATTCAAGAAGGGGAGGCATTGAGAGACTTGGACTAAAATAGAGCCACAGGGTGAGTCTCCCCTCTGGGTGAAGCTCGGCCTGGGCGGCAGGCCCAGACAGGGGTGGCTTTTCAGAGCAGGGCAGGGCAGCTAGAGTCTTCCCAAGGTAGCCCTGCTCCCTCCGGCGGCGGGCTCCTTCCACACGGCCAGCTTCGCGGAGCTGGCCCCCCAGTGAGAATCTTTCTGCACAGAACCAGCTCCAGGTCCTGGAGCCAGTGGTGAGCTCCGGCCGGCAGGCAGCTTCAGGGACCAGGACAGGGCAGCCAGGGACTTCCCCAAGGAACCCTGCTCCCTCTGGTGGCAGGCTCCTTTCACGGCTAGCTTCTCCGAGCAGACTGCCCAGTGAGAGCCTTTCCGCACAGAGCCAGATCCAAGCACTGGAACCAGTAGTAGCAGGCTAGGGGCAGCTTTCTTCGGAAGCACTGCATTATCAAGTTCCTCCAAGACTTCAGGCTACTGAAGGCTGGGAGGTAATATACTGGAAATCTACAGGGACACTGTAAGTCAATAGAGGAAATCTGCAATATCTCAGAGTCCCACTGACATCTGACCAATATGAGAAAACAAGGGAAGAAAATGTCCCAAACAAACCTAGATGCTATATCGATAAAACCCAATGACAGCACAGCAGAAGAAATGTCAGAAAGGGAGTTCAAAATGTACATAATTAAAACAATCAGGGAAGGAAACGAAGAGATGAAAGAGCAAATGCAGGCATTGAAGGAAGAGATGAAAGAGCAAATGCAGGCATTAAATGATCACACCAATCAATAGTTAAAAGACCAAATACGGGAAGCAAGAGATCATTTTAATAAAGAGTTAGATACTGAAAAAAAAAAAAAAAACAAACAGAAATCCTTGAAATGAAGGAAACAATAAACCAAATTAAGAACTCCATAGAAAGCATAACCAATAGGATAGAACACTTGGAAGACAGAACCTCAGACATTGAAGAAAAAATATTTAATCTTGAAAACAAAGTTGACCAAACAGAGAAGATGGTAAGAAATCATGAACAGAATCTACAAAAATTATGGGAAATCATGAAAAGACCAAATTTAAGAATTATTGGGATTGAGGAAGGCTTAGAGAAACAAACCAAAGGAATGAACAATCTATTCAATGAAATAATATCAGAAAATTTCCCAAATCTGAAGAATGAAATGGAAAATCAAGTTCAAGAGGCTTATAGGATTCCAAATACACAAAATTACAACAGACCCACACCAAGGCACATTATTATGAAAATACCTAACATACAAAATAAAGACAGCATTTTAAAGGCTGTGAGAGAAAAGAACCAAATTACATTCAGGGGGA
The DNA here is from genome assembly GCF_902686445.1 of Sciurus carolinensis. Lineage (NCBI taxonomy): Eukaryota > Metazoa > Chordata > Mammalia > Rodentia > Sciuridae > Sciurus > Sciurus carolinensis. The sequence continues at coordinate 144,090,226 of NC_062218.1, forward strand.
AACCAATACGGATATCAGCAGATTTTTCAATCCAGACCCTAAAAGCTAGAAGGACCTGAAACAACATTTACCAAGTCCTGAAAGAAAATGGATGCCAACCAAGAATCTTATACCCAGCAAAACTTGCTTTCAGATTTGATGATGAAATAAGATCCTTCCATGATAAACAAAAGCTAAAGGAATTTACAAAAGAAAGCCAGCATTACAGAACATTCTCAGCAAAATATTCCATGAGGAAGAGATGAAAAACAATGATGCAAATCAGCAATGGGAGGAACTAGCCTAAAGAATAGCCAAATAAAGGAGAAACCAAATCATGTCAAAAAACAAAAACGAGTCAAATGACTGGGAATACAAATCATATCACAACAATAACCCTGAATGTTAATGGCCTGAACTCATCAATCAAAAGACATAGACTGGCAGATTGGATTAAAAAGAAAAATCCAACAATATGCTGCCTGCAAGAGACTCATCTCATAGAAAGAGATACCCATAGACTAAAAGTGAAAGGATGGGAAAAATATACCATGCACATGGACACAGCAAAAAAGCTGGAGTATTCATCCTCATTTCAGATAATGTGAACTTGAAGCCAAAACTAGTCAGAAGGGATAAAGAAGGACATTACATACTGTTTAAGGGAAGCATCAATCAGCAAGACATAACAGTCATAAATATCTATGCCCCAAACATTGGCTCATCCATGTATATCAATCAAATCCTTCTCAATTCTAGAAATCAAATAGACCACAACACAATAATACTAGGCGATTTTAACACACCTCTCTCACCACTGGATAGATCCTCCAAACAAAAATTGAATAAAGAAACCGTAGATCTCAATAACACAATCAACAATTTAGACTTAACAGACATATACAGAATATACCATCCAACAAAGAACAAATACACTTTCTTCTCAGCAGCACATGGATCCTTCTCTAAAACAGACTATATTTTATGCCACAAAGCTACTGTTAGCAAATACAAGAAGTTAGAGATACTACCTATGATACTATTCTATCAGATCATAATGGATTGAAATTAGAAATAAGTGACAGAATAAAAAACAGAAACTTCTCCAATACCTAGAGATTAAATAATACGCTATTATATGATGAATGGATAACAGAAGACATCAGGAGGGAAATAAAAAAAATTCCTAGAAGTAAATGAGAACAAAGACACATCATATCAAAATCTCTGGGACACTATGAAAGCAGTACTTAGAGGAAGATTTATTTCATGGGGCACATTCAACAAAGAAGTAGAAATCAACAAATAAACGACTTAACACTACAGCTCAAAGCCCTAGAAAAAGAAGAGCAGACCAACACCAAAAGTAGTAGAAGACAGGAAATAGTTAAAATCAGAGCCAAAATCAACGAAATTGAAACAAACGAAACAATCGGAAAAATTAACAAAATAAATAGTTGGTTCTTTGAAAAAATAAACAAAATTGATAAACCCTTAGCCACACTAACGAAGAGAAGGAGGGAGAAAACTCAAATTACTAAAATTCGGAATGAACAAGGAAATATCACAACAGACACGAGTGAAATACAAAACATAATTAGAAGCTATTTTGAAAATCTATACTCCAACAAAACAGAAAACATCAAAGACATCAACAAGTTGCTAGAGACATATGAATTACCTAAACTGAACAAGGAGGATATACACAACTTAAATAAATCGATTTGAAGCAATGAAATAGAAGAGGTCATCAAAATCCTACCAACAAAGAAAAGTGCGGGACCAGATGGGTTCTCAGTCGAGTTCTACAAAACCTTTAAAGAAGAGTTCATTCCAATACTTCTCAAAGTATTCCATGAAATAGAAGTGGAGGGAACCCTCCTAAACTCATTCTATGAAGCCAATATAACTCTGATACGTAAAACAGACAGAGACACATCAAGGAAAGAAAATTTCAGACCAATATCCTTAATGAACATTGACGCAAAGATTCTCAACAAAATTTTAGCAAATTGCATACAAAAATATATGAAAAAGATAGTGCACCATGATCAAGTGGGTTTTATACCAGGGATGCAAGGTTGGTTCAACATCAGGAAATCAATAAATGTCATTCACCATATCAACAGACTTAAAGTTAAGAATCACATGATTATTTTGATAGATGCGGAAAAAGCATTCGATAAAATACAGCATTCCTTCATGCTCAAAACACTAGAAAAAATTGGGGTAGTGGAACATTCCTTAACATTATAAAGGCCCTCTATGCTAAGCCCATGGCCAATATCATTCTAAATGGTGAAAAACTGAAAGCGTTCCCCCTAAAAACTGGAACAAGGCAGGGATGCCCTCTTTCACCGCTTCTATTCAACATCGTTCTTGAGACTCTAGCCAGAGCAATTAGACAGACCAAGGAAATTAAAGGGATATGAATAGGAAAAGAAGAACTCAAACTATCCCTATTTGCTGATGACATGATTATTTAGAGGAACCTGGAAATTCCACCAGAAAACTTTTAGAACTCATAAGTGAATTCAGTAAAGTAGCAGGTTACAAGATCAATGCTCATAAATCTAATGCATTTTTATACATAAGTGATGAATCTTCAGAAAGAGAAGTTAGGAAATCTACCCCATTCACAATAGCATCGGAAAAAATAAAATACTTGGGAATCAATCTCACAAAAGAGGTGAAAGACCTCTACAATGAGAACTACAGAAAGCTAAAGAAAGAAATTAAAGAAAACCTTAGAAGATGGAAAGATCTCCCATGTTCTTGGATAGGCAGAATTAATATTGTCAAAATGGCCATACTACCAAAAGTGCTATACAGATTCAATGCAATTCCAATTAAAATCCCAATGATGTACCTTACAGAAATAGAGAAAGCAATCATGAAATTCATCTGAAGAATAAAAACCTCAGAATAGCTAAAGCAATCCTCAGTAGAAAGAGCAAAGAAGGGGTTATCGCAATACCAGATCTTCAACTCTACTACAAAGCGATAGTAACAAAAACGGCATGGTATTGGCACCAAAATAGACAGGTAGATCAATGGTACAGATTAGAGAACACAGACACAAACCCAAATAAATACAATTTTGTCATACTAGACAAAGGTGTCAAAAATATGCAATGGAGAAAAGATAGCCTCTTCAAAAAATGGTGCTGGGAAAACTGGAAATCCATAAGCAATAGAATGAAATTAAATCCTTATCTCTCACCCTGCACAAAACTCAACTTAAAATGGATCAAGAACCTCAGAATCAGACCAGAGACCTTGCACCTTATAGAAGAAAAAGTAGGTTCAAATCTTCAACATGTCGTCTTAGGATAAGACTTCCTTAACAGGACTCCCATAGCACAAGAAATAAAAGCAAGAATCAACAACTGGGATAGATTCAAACTAAAAAGCTTTCTCTCAGCAAAGAAAACTATCAGTAATGTGAAGAGAGAGCCTACAGAGTGGGAGAATATCTTTGCCACTCATACTTCAGATAGAGTGCCAATTTCCAGAATCTATAAAGAACTCAAAAAACTCTACACCAAGACTACAAATAATCCAATCAACAAATGGGCTAAGGAAATGAACAGACATTTCACAGAAGAAGATCTACAAGCAATCAACAGATATATGAAAAAATGTTCAACATCTTTAGTAATAAGAGAAATGCAAATCAAAACTACCCTAAGATTCCATCTCACCCCAATTAGAATGGCGATTAGCAAGAACACAAGCAACAATAGGTGTTGGCGAGGATGTGGGGAAAAAGGTACACCCATACATTGCTGGTGGGGCTGCAAATTAGTGCAACCACTCTGGAAAGCAGTATGGAGATTCCTCAGAAAGCTTGGAATGGATTCACCATTTGACCCAGTTATCCCACTCCTTGGCCTATACCCAAAGGACTTACAATCAGCATACTACAGAGATACAGCCACATCAATGTTCATTGCTGCTCAATTCACCATAGCCAGATTGTGGAACCAACCTAGATGTCCTTCAGTTGATGAATGGATAAAGAAACTGTGGCATATATATACAATGGAATATTACTCCGCCATAAAGAATGATAAAATTATGGCATTTGCAGGCAAATGGATGAAATTGGAGAATATCATGCTAAGTGAGATAAGCCAATCTCAAAACACTGAAGGACGAATGATCTTGCTGATAAGCGGATGAGGACATATAATGGGGGGTGGGAGGGGTTAGCGTCAGGGTTAGGGTTAGGTTTAGGGTTAGGGATAAGGAGAGCGGTAAGAATGAAGGAAAGAAGGACTGTATAGAGAGAAAAGAGGGGTGGGAGGGGTGGGGGGAAGGAAAAAAAATAATCAAACATCATTGCCCTATGTAAACGTATGATTGCACAAATGGTATGCCTTGACTGTATGTACAAATAGAGAAACAACATGTATCCCATTTGTTTACAATAAAAAAATCTTTAATCTTAACATAGAGAAAATCTATGAACTATCATTTGCTCCTTTAAGATACTTGGTTCTTTAAGAATATGGGAGTGTACCCAGTATGATGAGGTTTTTTTTTAAAAATTTTTATTTATTTTTATTTTTTTTCTGCCGTTGTCCCTATACCTGTTCTCTCTTTGTCTTCTTGGGTCCAGGCAGGGGTATGCTGGTAAATATTCCACAAATGTCTTTTGGAGGAAGTGAGGTACCTGATTTGCAGCAGTCTGACTTCTGTGGGGTAAATACGTCTATTGTGAGCAATTTCAAGGTACGGAAAGGACATCTTTGGAGATGCAGCTGGAAAGAAATGCAATGTGTCACACCATTATGTGAGATTGCTACTAAATGGGGACAATTGGTGTGAGCAGTCCATGTTAGTAAACTCCAGAGGATACATAATTATAAAAGTATTAGGAAATGATAAGTTTTGAGAATTTATTAGCTTTACTTTTAATACATTTTAAAAATCGTAAGCATGTCATTTAGTTTTTAAAATGACTGTTTCACATCCAGCTAGAAAAATTTCTGAAAATCTTACAATCAGCTGGCACAAGTCAATATCCACCGACCCTAACCTTCCATTGGGTTTATACCATTGTAATGATTTTATTGTCTTTTTTAGTGTATTATTAATAAACTCTTTTTTGCAATCCACTGTGCTACAGCATGCAATTACTTTGCCTCATATTGTTAGTGGATTAGTAACCCAGCCAAAGTTCACATTGTCTAATTGCAGTTCTGAAACTGTGGCGAGGAACAGTGTCAGTGATTGGGTGTGAGGTCTCGCAGGTAAGACAGTGACTGCACCAACCTCTTCCCAATTTGATCTCAGTTTTTAAAAAGAACATTCAGTGTGTCTCTGTTTCTTGGCAAGTCTCAGAAGTGGCGCCAAGCAGCTCCTCTAAACATGAAAACCAGGAAGGGTCCGTTGGACAAAGCCAAGCACCTGCACAGAGGAGCACAAAGCTTTGTTCACCAACAGTGCCTCCTGAAGTCTCGCTACTCCTGAGGGTGGGAGGAGAAGGGGAATCCCACAGCCCCATTTCTCAGATGGTAAAGCAGAGGCCTGACAGCAGAGAAACACCAGCCAAATCTCAGTCGTCTGCCTGCAAATCCAGCGTGCTCTCTTACACAGCAATAGAATCTTGTGTGCTACATTGTTTTCTGGCTCTAGGCGGGTGGAGGGTACAGTTTTATTATCTGAAATATCAAGGAGTTCTTTTTTTGTTGGTACCAGGGGTTGAACCCAGGGGTGCTTACACACTGAGCTAAGTTCCCAGACCTTTTTACTTTTAATTTTGTGAGAGTATTGATATGATGCTGAGGGCCTTCCTAAGTTGTTGAGGCTGGCTTTGAACTTGTGATCCTCCTGCCTCAGCCTCCGGAGCTGCTAGGATTAGAGGTGTGTACTACTACGCTTGTTTTTTTTTTTTTAATTTAAAAATTTTATTTGTTCTAATTAGTTGTACATGACAGTAGAATGCACTTATACATTTTGATAGATCATACATAAATGGAGTTTAATCTCTCATTTTTCTGATTGTACATATTGCAGGATCACATGGGTCATGCAGTCATACATGTACATGAGGTAATAATGTCTGTTTCATTGTACTATCTTTCCTTCCCCCATACCCCTTCCCCTCCCTTCACTCCCCTGTACCTAACGTAAAGTAACTCTATTCTTCCCTAGCCGCCACCTTACGGGGTTGTTTGAATCGTCATAAATGAGTGCTGAATTGCTTCTTCTTTAGCTTGGCATGTAATGCTTCGTGTTGAGTTTCTGATGTCAAGAAGACTTGGGTTTTGTGCAGGTCTGCTGGTTAAGGCTTCTCTCAGCTGTCAGTTGTCTGAACAAGGATTTGATCTTCAGTTTTAAAAGAGATTTTCAGTTGGGGGAGAATTAGAAGCTGACAGCTTTCCCCAGAACCTCCGATTTATCTCTCTGTGCTTCCTTGGGGACAGCTTTTATGGTCGTCTTTACGTTCAATTGATCTTTTTTCCACATGTAATCTGCTGTTAATCCTGGTCTGTTCATTTTTCATTTGAGATCTTTTTCCTTCTCAAAAGTGTTTAATTTGAATCTCTTACATCTTCCCGTCTTCATCACGCCCACATTCTCTGTTTCCTTTTTGAACAGAGGGGCAATATTTGTAATAGTTTTATCATCCTCGTTTGCTAGCTCCATCAGCTCTGCCATTTCTGGGTCTGTCTCTTTGTACTGATCTTTTTTTTCTTGGTAATGAGTTAGCTGCTTCTTGACATGCCTAGTAATTAACTACTTTCTTCTCTTAATTTTAATGGACACATAGTAATTGCACATATTTATGAAATAGTGTGACATTTCAATGCCTGTATGTAAGGTATGATAATCAGATCAGGGTAACTGACATATCCATCTCTCAACATTTATCATTTCTTTGGTTTGGAAACATTCAAAATCCTCTATATCAGCTATTTTGAAATATTCCATTAATTGTTGCCAACCATAGTTAGCTTACTTTGTTTTATAGAACTTTAGATGTTATTCCTCCGTTGTGACTGTATCCCTGAGCCTGTGGTCTGTTCTCTCTCTGTTGCTCTGTTTCCCTATATACTTCCCAGGTTCTGGTACTGATTTGTTCAATACATTTTAGCTTTCACAAATGACTCAGTAATACATGGCACTTGTCTTTCTGTGCCTGACTTATTTTACTTAACACAATGACCTCCGTTCTGTCCATGTTGTGCAAATGGCAGAATTTCATTTTTATGACTGAATAATAGTCCATTATGTCCATGTGTACTTAGATATACACCTCCCACACACATTTTTCTAGTCCTCTATCGTTGAACACCTCAGTCATTTTTAACTGAATGTTACACTTTGTGAATCGTAGGTTGTTGATGGATGGATTTATTGTGTATTTTTAAATTAGGGTTGGATTCCAGTTTAATTACCTGTAATCAGTTGGATCCTTTAGCACTTTTAAGTTTTGTTTGGGGAGATCCATAGTAACATAATGAACTTTTCACCATTGTAATGTTGTGAATTTGAAACTTCTTTGTTTCTTTGAAATGTGTTTGTTGTCCTGTGTCTTTCTAGAGGTCTTTCTAGTTAGTAGGAATGTCCACTGTTGCCAAGCCTACGTGGTCTTATGGAATTGTTCTTCCTATTTTGTACGGTGGTTTTAGTCCTGGTAGTTTCCTCTGTTACATCAATAAACCTCTGTTCAGCCAACCACTCAAGAGGATGCTGGTATAGATTCCTCTTTCTTGCTCATATGTGTTCACTCTCTCTCTCTCCAGCCCATTCTTCTCTAATGCTCAGCTCCACAAATGTGAGTTGTCTTGCCTGAAACCTGACTTACTTCTCCTTGACTGAATGAGACCCCCAAGCTCTGGGTCCCCCCTTTGCCCAACTCTAGTTTGGAAATTGGAGTCACCCTGCAGTGGTGGGGCTCACTTTGGTGGTCACCTCAGAGATCACACCTTCTCTTCCTGTTGATCAATATCTGAAAACTCTTGTCTATGGTCCAATTTTCTAGTTGGTAAAGATAGAAGGTTAAATTTTGTTCCCATTCTCTTAGTTTGACAAGAAGTGAAATTTTGAGTCTTTTAATTTTGATGTCTCTCTTTTCATCACAGGAGTCTAAATTCTAAGTTGTGAAGTCTCTTGGTATTTTCTTTTGTGATTCTTTCATTTGAATTTATATTTAGAAAGTTAATTGTTATTCATATGCTTGATGATTATTTTTTCTAGATGAAAAATAATTTAATTTTTCTAGGTTAAAAATATTCAATTCATTATGTATCCAAAATTTACTTTGGCATTTGAAGTATTGGGCTAGTGGATTTCAAGAAGATCTTTACCATTTAGTAATGATACGTCCTTTCTGTTGTGGTTTTATGGTATTTTGTAGCATATTTTTTGGATTCTTTTAACCTATGTTTTAGTTTTAACTTATGGTTGTTTGTAAGTAGTTTGTAGTTCATTTCATCATTCCAGTGGATAGAATACTTGAAAAATTCCATGTTCAAGTTTATTAGTAGAAGTATATAGAAAATCTACTGATTTTAAATATTTATTTGTTAACTATTCTAAACTTCCTTATGATCATATATCAAAAATTTCATTTAACTGATTAATGAGGGGAACAATAAGAGAGTAAAATGGGTCTGAGAATTTGAGAGGCTATACCTACACATTCCATGTTTGATTCCATAAAGAAACAATACAATATTTTCAGTTAGATGAAATTTATTCCCTTTGGGGTTGTCTGTTCCACCAGAAATCATTTATTTGAATCTCTGTTAGACAGAAATTTGTGAGTTAACCTTTTCCCCAAGGACTTGCCCAGTAGGCCACAGAAAGTCCCCAAGCCCAGCACTATGTTGAGAGAACATCCAGAACTTTCTTGTGCCTGTTTTCAGATTCTGAATAATTTTCTGATCCCTGTTCTCTTGATACTAAATTTTATTCTTAAATTTAATACTTAATTCTTCCAGATGTTCTAGGTGGACAATTAATTACACCATTAGCAGTTCATTACTTTCTATCCTTTTATCCTGATTGGTGACATAGTACACTTCACTGTCTGAAGTTATTTTACTCTGCTTCATGTTTCACAGTTTATAATGTACATTTGCTCTCTTACTTCTTGTTTATTTACCGTTTTGCCCAGAGTAATCTAGAAAGAGGACTTTCCCCTTGTCTGTGCTTCCTAAGAGGAAGACTCTCAAATGGGTCAGCACCACGGCTCCATCTTCCCTGGACAGTGGCAGGACTGCTCAGAGCCGTTCTTCGATGCTCTGCCCCAGTCAGTTATTGACTGACCCGTTGAATTTTAGGTTAGGAGAACTGAAAGTTACAAGGAAATAATTTAACTCAACCTCTTTGATTTATATTTGAAGTTACCGAGAGTCAGCATGGTTGAAGGTAATGGTGGTGGAGTCAGAGGTGACTTAGTGCCCAATCACGCAGCTGAACACACAAAGACCTGGGATGGTTATTCTGGTGTCCTCAACACCCTTTCTGGTGCTGCCAACCAGTTAATCAGAATGTACGCACTGTGAGCCCACTATTGATTTGATGGCTAACTACCCGTAAACATGACATCATAACAATGAACGGATGGGCTCAGTGAGAGAGCGCTTGCCTAGCATGTGTGAGGCACGGGTTTGATCCTCAGCACCGCCTAAAAATGAATACATAACATAAATGTAAAAAAATAACAAACTGAAACATTCTGGAAAGAGACTTTTTAAAATGTGTCAGGGTAATCATGGTGTTGGATCTTCGCAGAGTAGTGCAAACGAGCCAAGTCAACCAAGATTCATTTTGTTGTACATGTTTAAGATAAACAACACAATAGATGTGGGGACATATAGAGAAAGTAAGAAGGTTACCGTAGTGAAGGAAATTAACATATCCATCACACATAGTTACCCATTTTTGTTCGTTCTTGTGGCAGTGACAGCTGAAACGGACTGATTTAGTGTGTCTGATGTAGTGCAGGGTGATTATCTGTAGTCCCCGTGGTGCTGTGAGATCACTAGACTTGTTCATCACCTGTCTCGGTACCTTACATCCTCTGACCTCCATCTCTGCGTTCCCTGCCTTGATTACTGTTTGGTTCTCTCTGTTCTGAATCATGCTGAATCTCAGTATCTTCATCTATAAATCAAAGAGGTTGAATTAGATTATTTCCATGTAACTTTCAGTTCTCCTAACCTAAAATTCAACGGGTCAGCCAACAACTGACTGGGGGAGAGCATCGAAGAACGGCTCTGGGCAGTCCTGCCACTGTCCAGGGAAGATGGAGCCGTTGTGCTGACCCATTTGAGAGTCTTCCTCTTAGGAAGCACAGACAAGGGGAAAGTCCTCTTTCTAGATTACTCTGGGCAAAACTGTAAATAAACAAGAAGTAAGAGAGCATATGTACATTATAAACTGTGAAACATGAAGCAGAGTAAAATAACTTCAGACAGTGAAGTGTACTATGTCACCAATCAGGATAAAAGGATAGAAAGTAATGAACTGCTAATGATGTAATTGTCCACCTAGAACATCTGGAAGAATTAAAAAAAAATCTGTTTGGATTTTTGATTGGCTAAATTACACATGTAAATGATATAATGAAATTTGATTCTGTGTTTTATTTCACTTAGCCTAATGTCCTTAAGGTTTGTCCGCACTGTAGCAAATGGTCATACCTCATTTTTTTCTGGGTTGAGTAATACTCCATTTTATATGTACATACCACAGTCTCTAAAACAATCATCCATGGATGGACACTTGAGTTGTTGCCATATTTTGTCTACTGTGGATGGTGTTGCAACTCTTATGGGAGTGAAGATGTATTTATGAGGTGATCATTTCATTTCATTTCCTTTGAAAACATGCCCAAAGGATAGATTTTTGGATCATATAGTATTGCTACTTTTAACAAAGTCAACTAAACTTATTCCACTAGTTTAAGAAGGTAATTTGTATAGAATTATTAAAACGTCTTTGCATACAGAAATCTTGAAGAAGTAAACATTAAAAGGACTTAAACATTAAGATAAAGATCTTAGTGAGATAAGAATATGGGTGATTTCAATTTTTCCAATTTTTTTCCTTGGAGGCCTTTTTCTAAAATATAAAAATGGTATGACATTTAATACTACAAGAGTGGAGTTATTAGTTTTAAAAAGATATGCTGATGGCACTAAAGAGTCTACATACCAGAGGACAAAATAAGAGAGAGGGCCATAATGTATGTCCTAATTATATTAAGGAAGTGCATAGTACTCACCTTAACTTCCCCAGGAGAGACATTTGATTCCTGTGTGTCTCTTAGAAATGAAAACTGATTTTTCTTATGATCAGGTTGGAGGTTAAAATGTGCCTATTGATTTATGTTTGCAAAGGTCTGGTGTGAGCAAAACTCTGCTTGAAGGTGAAGGCTTCTTTTTGCCACACTCAGTTTAGACTGGGGAGCCTGTCAGAAGCAATCATTTTAAAACAGAATCATAACATGTTATGGTAATTCCATGCAAATTTTAAGTTGGTGGAAGTGGCGAGGTTGGCTTGTTTATTTCTCATGTCACCCAGAGAAATGTCAGCCCAAAGTGCTCCTGAAATCATAGATTGGGAAGAGCGTGGAAGCACTCAGGAACGTTATTTGTGATTTGGGGCCACAGGGCTGGTGATTGCTCTCTGAGATCAACAGTGAATGCTTTTCGGTGCTGTTTTGATGGAGAAAGATACAGATGTGTTATTATTGTTGACACTCAGTGTTCTTAGTGAACCTCAAAGCATGGTGATGAAGAGGTCATTTGGGTCAGGGAATGAGTTGTAGACAGAGAGGAGAGGCCTCATTTTCCATGAAACTTTGGGTTTTGACACTATCCATCAGTTCTCCCCTTCATAAGGTTGACATGAGTATAATTAAACCAGCATGTATGAACAGTCCCCAAGGGTTGTCACTGCTGTAGGCAAGAAAATTCAGGAAGGAGACTTTTAAGAGACTCAACAACACAGAACTAACTGTAATGCAGGGTGGACCACAGTGCCAGGGAACACACGGTGTGAACGATGGTGGGACCAATTTGACCAGTAGGACCTGAGAAGAGTTATAAAGAGGGTGAGGAGATGTTGAGGTAGAGTTTGGGTAGAACTTCTACTAGTGGAGAGTATGGGGCTCCTCATCTAGTGCTTCGTGCTCACACTGGACTTTCTGGTTGCTGCTCACACAGACTGGACATGGAAGCCATCTGCTTCACCTCCGGCAGGCCTCACTCTCTGTCTTCTGTTGTTGGGTCCTGCACTCCTCAAGTGTTTAGAGTCCCCAGTTCTCCTGTTCTTGGCTGTCTGCTGCAGCAATTCTACTTGGCTCTGTGCTTTGCTCTTGCACTCCAGGGTGATATTCTTTGACTTGCTTGTCTTTCAACCCCCAACTCTGATGTTCCCTCCAGTCATCCCTAGAATTCATTCTTGTCTACCCTCTAGGACTTCTTCTTTTTTAAAAAATCTTTAATTTGTTCTAATTAGTTATGCATGACAGTAGAGTGCATTTTTGACACATTGTATACAAATGGAGCATAATTTCTCCTTCCTCTGACTATGAGTTACACTGGTAGTGTAATCATACATGTACACAGGGTAATAATGTCTGTCTCATTCTACCATTCTTCCCATCCCCACTACTCTACCCCTCCCCTCATTCTCTCTGCACAACCCAAAGTTCTTTCATTCTTTCCTATCCCCTTCTCCCATTATGGATCAACATCCACTTATCAGAGAAAACATTCAGTCTTTGGTTTCTTGGGGTTCTCTACCTCCATTCATTTACCTTCCAATGCCATAATTTCATTCTGCTTTAAGACTGAGTAATATTCCATTGTGCGTACATACCACATTTTCTTTATCCATTCATCTGTTGAAGGGCACCTAAGTTGGTTCTATAGTTTAGCTATTATGAATTGAGCTGCTATAAAGCATTGATGTGGCTGCGTCACTGTAATAGGCTGATTTTAAGTCCTTTGGGTATAAACTGAGGAGTCAGACAGCTGGGTCGAATGGTGGTTCCATTTCAAGTTTTCTAAGGAATCTCCATACTGCTTTCCAGAGTATTTGCACCAATCTGCAATCCCACCAGTAATGTATGAGTGTACCTTTTTCCCCACATCCTCGCCAACACTTATTATTGGTCATACTCTCCATAATTGCCATTCTGACTGGAGTTTGATGAAATCTTAGAGTAGTTTTGATTTGTATTTCTCTAATTGTAAGAGATGATGAACATTTTTTCATATGTTTGTTGATTGATTATATTTCTTCTTCTGTAAAGTGTCTGTTAAGTTCCTTAGCCCATGCATTGATTGGGTTATCTGTTTTTTGGTGTTCAGTTTTTTGAGTTCTTTAAATATCCTGGAGATTAGTGCTGTATCTGAGGTGCATATGGCAAAGATTTTTTTCCCATTCTGTAGGCTCTCTCTTCACATTATTGATTGTTTCCATTGCTAAGAATCTTTTTAGTTTGAATACATCCCATTTATTGATACTTGATTTTACTTCTTGAGCTTTGGGGATGTTTTTAAGGAAGTCAGATCCTAAACAAACATGATGAAGACTTGGACCTAATTTTTCTTCTCTTAGCTGCAGGGTCTCTGTCCTAGTGCCTAAGTCTTTGATCCACTTTGAGTTGATTTTTGTGCAGGGTGAGAGATAGAGGTTTAATTTCATTTTGCTACATATGGATTTCCAGTTTTTCCAGCACCATTTGTTGAAGAGGCTATCTATGCTAAGCCAGGGTCAATATAATTCTAAATGGAGAAAAATTGAAAGCATTCCCCCTAAAAACTGAAACAGAACGGATGCAACCTTTCACCACTTCTATACAATATCATCCTTGAAACTCTGGCCAGAGCAATCAGACAGATGAAAGAAATTAAAGGGATACAAATGGGAAAAGAAGAACTCAAACTATCATTATTTGCCAACAACATGATTTTATATTTAGAAGATCTGAAAAATTCTATCAGAAAACTTTGAGAACTAATAAATGAATTCAGCAAAGTAGCAGGATATAAAATCAATACCCATAAATCAAATGCATTCCTATACATAAGTGATGAATTCACTGAAAGAGAAATTAGGAAAACTACTCATTCACAATAGCCTCGAAAAAATAAAATAAAATTCTTGGGAATCCATCTAACAAAAGAGGTGAAAGACCTCTACAATAAAAACTACAGAACACTAAAGAAAGAAATTGAAGAAGACCTCAGAAGATGGAAAGATCTCTCATCCTCTTGAATAGGCAGAATTAATATTGTCAAAATGGCCATCCTACCAAAAGTATTACATAGATTTAATGCGATTCTTATTAAAATCCCATTCTTCATAGAACTAGAAAAAGCATTCATGAGATTCATTTGGAAAAATAAGAGACCTATTGCCAAAGCAATCCTTACTAAGAAGAGTGAAGCAGGAGGCATCATAATACCAGAACTTAAACTATACTACAGAGTAGTAGTAACAAAAATGGCATGATATTGGCACCAAAATAGCCATGTAGACCGATGGTACAAAGTGGAAGACACAGAGACAAACTCACACAGATACAGTTGTCTCATACTAGACAAAGGTGCCAAAAACATACTTTGGAGAAAGAACTTTCTTCTTGACCTCTGTGACCCTGCTCTCATTTTGTCTTGTGCCCTGTTAACTCTGCTACCATTACCTTCTAGATGTTCCTGAGTTCAGGACTGCCTCCCCACCCCAGCTGTGAACCTAACCCCTAGGAACACAGTTGTGATTTTTCTGGGTATTCTGTAGACCTCCACCTTCTGACAAAGGTTCAGCTCTGCAGAATGTTCTTATGACCTCACTCCCTTCTATGTATTTATGCAGTTTTCAGATGTTTTATTTACTGTTTTTTAATCACTAGCTTCTCTATAGGGAGGAGGGGAAAAGATCTATTTTTTTTTTTACTAAATTAAAATGAATTCATTGCTTTTTTTGATCATGACAACACTTAACTAAACAAGTGCTGGCTTCAAGAATATCAGCTTCACTATGGAATATGTCTTAAAATGATAAGCTCAAGATTTTAAAAAAATTTTGATTGGTATGACTTTAATTTTGGAAAGATTATCAATTCTTTTTAAAAAAATAATTTGTAACTCTGATACTGTTAGAATTGGATTTCAGCCAGGTATTGGAGATAATTTATTTAATTCAAGATTTTAATTTAAACATTTCAGTACATGGTCCCTTAAATGAAGTTAGAAGGGCTACATATCAAGTCACTTTGTTAGGAAACCCAGTAAAATTTCGAAAGACTCAAATGCCAATCTTGGAATGTGGCTTTACAAACAATGGCAATAAAATGAAGAATTATTAAAGAATAATAATGCAAAGAAATAATACAGTTTTGGAGAAGTCTGGAAACATATGAAATAGTGTCTCTGCAGGTTTGAAGGAACAGTGTATTCTTTCAAAAAACAAAAACCACGTAAAAGCATGTAAGTGGTTTTACTTAACCTTTTAAATGGAAAGGAGAACTTCTTAGCAACTACAAAGAATAAGATGTTCCATTTTTCTTCTTTACTTTTTTTTTAAGAAATAAAAATGCATTTTCTAATTAATTCAAGAGCCGTAGGAGTTCACAGTGTTTTCTTTCTCAGCAACTTTGCCTTTTGTCAGCAGGAGAAGTTGGTTGTTCTGAGGAGTCATCACCCAGCCTAACGGTTTTCCCCAGCAGGATGTACAGAATAGAAAAAGCACAGGGGAGAAGGTCAGCAGGCCCCCTGGGCTGTCGACCACCTGAGTCTGTGGTTAGAGAGTATCTTGAAATCCCAAGCTGCACTGGCCTTCTGGAAATGCTGGAGTGCTGCACTTAGGTTCATTTTCAAATTCATGGCAATGTATTCTGTGACCTGCACAGAATCCCACTTACTGCATCTCTGACTGGGTTGGCTCAGCTAAACCAGCACTTGGGTCTCAGGTGATGTCAGAGACAGGAGGTGCTCAGTTTTAGTGCAATGGGGCAAACATCACCAGAAGTCCAGAGGCCCAACTTAAAGACTCACCACTGCTCTGACCAGCACCATGCAGATGGGCAGGTTGCATAACATACATCTGGACCTCAGCTTTATCACTCAGACACTAGGGTTTATTAATGGTCCTAACCTCAAAGAATTGTTAGAAAGGTCAGATTCATAATCTTTAATGTAATATAACACAGTGCCTAGGAGCATAGATTTTGTGGTCAAATCTTTATTTAGTTCACATATTTATTGACATCTACTTTGTGCAAGGTATTGCCGGATACTGATTAAGAGATGATTCATAGAGTTATAGGATGCTTGAGGGTGCAGAAAATACTTAAGTAAGTAGATGTATCATTCCAAAACTGTATGAGGTCTACATAAAAATGACCCATATAAATAGGTTTGCCAAGAGAATATTGGAGAGGGGGAACCTACTTTGGAGGGACTGTCAGGGAGGATTAGAGAGTCTGACTTCTCCTTTTTCTAAGTACATGAACCTTGAGATAATCAAAACTTATTTTGGCAAATTGCTGTCATACTCAGAAGAAAGAGGAGGTATAGATCTCAGTCTACAAACTCACCTGTGCAGAGACGTGCACTCTGTTTTCCTGAAGTGAGTTCAATTGTGTTTTGTGCTCCTGTTGCACCAAGTTAAGTGAACTTCTTTGTGTTTGGGGCCTCAGGGGAAAAGGGGTGAAACTTGATGGCAGTGAATTTAGGATCTGTCTTCTTCCCATGGGGTTAGTGCTAAGCCAAGGAGTATTGATAAAGTACTGGGCTGTTCCTAAGGCAATGATGTGTATCATCTTTATGTAGCTGCTACTAAGCTACCTTGTGTGTCTTCTGATCTTGAGTTCCTTTCTCCTTCCTGTCACAGACTCTCCAGAGCCACAGACTCACTGGGTCATGTGGCCGTGGCTTTGGGTACTTGCTGGTTTGGGGGTGGGACTCTGCTTTACCATCACGGGGGACTCTGGGAAACTCTCCTTCTGTGTTCCTGACCCTCCAACTCTCTTGTTTCCCGCTGTCCTTCCTGAAGGGAGGAGGCAGGGGCAAAGCTCGGACCTCCAGGGACCACTCTTCTCTCAACTCCCTTGCTTTCCTTTCTCAGTCTCTCTTTAACTTGACTCAGGTAATCTTTATAGTTGAGTGTAGAGAAGGTTTTGTTCTCATTCATCTCATTCTCCTAAGAATTTTTTATATCACCAGGCTAGGCTTTTAAAATTTAAGAATCAAAAGATGGTTATATTTTTCTGTTCTGTCTTCTGCCTTCTGTGACATGAGGGCCATTGTCTTGTCATTTAGAGGATACTACCAACCAGCAACCATTCCCCATTCTACTTTGCTAGCAGTGCCCAGATTTTTGGGGTGGGATGGGAGGTGATCTATCTGTGCCTTGAAGTGACTTGAAGTCTAAGCCAATCATGACTCAATTGCCTTTGCCAGAGATTGGTTTAGGTGTAGACAGGTGCTGCAATCCCAGTCAATGAGACAGAAAAGGACACCTTCTGGAACATTCTGGGGAAGGTGTCCTTATTAAAGATGGAGAAAGATTTCATCCCAAATGATAACCAGGAACCACTAGGTTAATCAACACTAGAGCCATTCTAAATCCAGACTTCTTATTAATGAAATACTGTATTCCATATTATTTTAATTAGGCTAGCTGAGGTATTATGTTATTTGGAGAAAAAAACATCCTAATCAATAAACTGATTGGGGAAAGGAAATGCAGGGAAGATATATCTGCTAATATCATTCCCAGATTTCCAGAGAGAAAATAAACCAAGGCTAGGGTGAACCCAGTTACTAGGCTAGTAACTGGACAGAAATAACAGGAGCTCACCAAAGGGAGTCTGTTCTCCAAGACCACAGTACTCTTTTTACTCCTTGACCCACGATTATTGACCTGTATGGGGTCTGTATGCATTCACTCTTGCTCTCAGTCTTGTCTTTTCTTTCTCTCATTCAAAAAACACGGTAACCAGTGGGTATGGAACAGTCTCATAATGCTTAGATCTGTTCCATGCTTCTGTGATGCTGAAAGTAGTGGTTCAGACAGCTCCGTGTTGGAGTGACTTACCTTTGAATCAACGAACCAAGGACATGGAATGGTGGATATTCGTCATGCATGTCTTTATCTCTGTCCCTGACATCAGGTCTGTGAAGGGCATTGCTACCCGGTGTGGCACCGTTTTCTGTGGAAACTGTATATTTCATAGCGTTCTCAAGTTACTAGTGATTGGTTCGAGTGGACAAGAGAAAACATAATCAGCTTCCTTAACCTAGTCAATTTGGGAACATGGTCAGAAATAGGACACAAGTCCAAGGTGAGAGCAAAATAGCAAACTTGACAATGAACTGTGCAGCCAAGTGAGAATGATGCAGGCAGCATTACGCTGTGGGCCCTCCCTGAGCTTAGTTTGACAAGGCATTCAACCCTCCAGAGATGAACTCCGAGCTCCCAAGGAATTTGGTAAGAACTAACTTAACTTATCCACATCTTGTGAATTTTTTTTCATTTTCATTGAGAAATGACAAATGAATACAAACCCTCAATTGTCACTCTGTGCAGATTTCCTTCAAGTGGCCAGAAGCCCTGAAAAGTGATTACATACTTTTATTTCTCTCTACCATGATATGATTAGATTTCCTGTTATCTTGCTTGGGAAAAGTGAGGTCACAATATGTCAATCACTCATGGCTGTAGCAGGAGGGACCATTTTCATAAGCAGCAGACTTCTGACATGGTGAAGCTGCAAAGGAAGCCAAGGTCAAAGGCATTCTGCCTATTTGGCCAGACGGCCCTGGGCAGGTGAGTACATTCCCTCTGGACTCTCTACCTGCCAAGGGCCTGGGCACAGAAACAAGGGGCATTCCATGGACAAGGATTCACAGTCTGCCTGGAGGGCATCCTATAGCTATTTATTTCCCCATTCCTAAACTGCTAAAATGTTGAAAAATTATATTACAACCAGAGGAGATGCCTTGGGGCTCAATGCAGGTCACATTTCTGTTTCTCTGTTCTCTCAGCGGCTGCATTGAAGTAGCCTTCACCTCCAGAGGCACCAGAACAGGACTTAGAGGTGTCCTTATCTTTCTGCACCTGCTTTGACCATCTTTTCTCCAGTTGTTTTGTAGTTGTGAACTCATGACCAGATGCAGAGCATGTAGGAAGTTGTCCTAAAACCTGCTTTTGCTGTTAGTTTGCTATTTGGATGCTGATGAGTGACGAGGGGGAACATTCTGTGAGGAGCATCTGTGAGTTGTACCTGGCTAGCATGTGTTTTGTCAACAGCCCCTAGAGAGATTTTGTGCTTACAGAGACTCCCATGGGGCACCATTTGTCTGAGAGACAGGGTTTCAGCAGGTTGGGCTTTGAAGTCTGCATTCATATTCTGATAATTCCCCACTTTGACTCTGTAGGTAGGGCAGGCTTTTCTCAGAGGAGGAGAAGGTGCAAGCTAGGTAAGCCACCCTCCTCTTCATCCAAAAAGTGTGCATGCCACAGACCTGTCTAAAGGTGCCCCTGTTGGGATCTCATTGCTTTGGGTCAACATAGCTCCTCTGAGAAACATAACTGCAGGAGTGGTGTGCAGGAAGTGATGTGATCACATGATCCCGTTTTCCACTAACACACCCTGAGGTCTTGGGCAAGTCCTTTCCTACAACCTGGGCTTCTTTATTGCCATGGGCAGGAGGTGGGAGCTGATTTCCAAGTTCTCTTCCAGTTTGGCATTCAGTTGCTATTTCATTCAGCCTAATCTCAAGACTTGCCTCCTTCATGAGGCTTTTTCTAGCCAATCCATGTCTCAGTTACCTTTCCTCCTGTAGAGTCTGACCCATGCCATCAGTCCTTGGTAGTCTGCATAAATGGGCTCTGGATCTCAATAAATATCTGTTGAATAATATTCCACAGTTTCTTTATTCATTCATCTGTTGAAGGGCATCTAGGTTGGTTCCACAATCTAGCTATTATGAATTGAGCTGCTATAAACATTGATGTGGCTGGAATCTACATCATGCACAACCATAGAAATGAAATGATGTACCCCATTTGTGTACAATGAATTAAAATGTAGTCTCTAAAAAATAAAAAAATCTGTTGAGCCAATATATTTACAAAAAAAATTTGAACAACCATATAAGTCTACTTTTTCAATATGAGTAGTTAGTGTTGCTTGAACAAAAGAGAAACTCTTGGAAGTTATATTGTATATCTTCTATGCCTATTGAAATATTCCTGCATAATTCTAGTCTTATCAAAGCATTTGCGGGGGATAGGCTACTCAGATAGTCCAAGTTATTGTCTATTTCACAATAAGTCTGTAAGAATCCAATAATTGTGAATCTCCTCTCAGATACACATAGTCGTTCAGTTTTCTAAGTGTTACAGATTGGATCTGAAATGTTTCCCAATGGTCCATGTGTTAAAGGCTCAGTTCTCAGCTAGGGACTTTTGAGCAACGGTAGAAATTTTAAGGTTTGGTCTGTTTAATATCATGTAGTTATTTAGTAACAGATCTGGATCTGGCACCAGGTATGCTGACTCCAAGTTCAATGTTCTTTGTTATTGTCTGCTGCAATTGCTGGAGTATTTCTTTTGAATGATAAGGGCCAATTATATGGATATAGATGGGAGAGGAGCAGTAAGGATTTAAGGTTAAGGATTCAGGTCTGGACAATTATTTCAGATTTGGGATTAAATCTTCAGTGTGGATGTCACCAATTACTAGCTATACGACCTTGTGCAATTTAATTAAATTATCTGGTCCCAAGTTTCCCATTTTTAGAATGAAGATTACAATAATACCTACCCCCAAAGAATTTTGAGTATTAAATAATGCATATGAATGACTTAAATGGCCTGGCACATAGAACTTCATAACAATTAACTATCGTGTGCATTATTACCTGACATTTGATCAGTAGACAGAGAAGCTTTGCATAATTACATTTGTGACAGAAACTAGTTCTTCTTTTGCCATCAATATTTTCAGTCTTTGAATTTTTCTGGATTGGCTAAATCAGGTTATTTTAGAGCTGCTTTTAGTGGTATGCACAACTAAGGATGAAACGAAGCTTCATGTAAAAGGTTAGGAGGAAAACAAATGGGAGATATTCCTTGTATATTCTTCTCTAGACTTGTCTCTACCAGAGCTTCCCAGACCTTCTATAGTGAAGCACCAGGGTTTTCTTTTTAACTTTCAATCTGTTGTAGGCTGATACATTTGTAAAATGCAATACAAATATTTTAGCGATGTTAACTTGCTGTAAAAGTTTCTGGATATTTACTCGTGGTTTCTCTTTTGATGTCACTGTGAGCCAGTCCACAGGTCCCACTGGGATAGCACTGGCCTATCCAGTATCCTTCCCAGCCAGCCTCACCAGGGCCAAAATGTGAGTTAGTCTGACCTTGGAGTGTTTCCCAAACCTAGAAGGCAAGATCACTTTGTAGCATAGCTTTGTAGGAGAAAATACTTTGCTATTCCATCTAGCTCAGAAAAAGTCCCCCCTGAGATGTCGCTTTTCTGATAAAGCATTTCTGCTCAGGTTTGGAAGTTTAATTACCTGGTAGTAAAATGAAAGACTTAAATCTGTTAATGTAGTGAAATTCATCCAGCAAAATCCCTAACAAGTAGGGGGTGGAGGATGAAGATGAGGACTCAGGGCTGTGTTATGTTGAGGTGATTGAAGTATGAGCTGTCCCAGGAAGTATCAGTCTTGATCACATCATGTCCAAGTTGGGAAGTGGAGGTGATAAAATAAGAAACTAGTGAAATTAAGAGAAATCTATTCATGAGAAGTCAGAGGAGGACCACGATATGAGGACACATGCTGGAATGTCAACCTGTGTCACAAAGACTTAGGGTGGTGGGTAGGTGACCTTTTTTCCTATTCTTGTCCTATGGAATCAAATAGCTCCTATTTATTCCTTTATTTAATCAACCAAATATTTCTTTAGTGCCTTTCTAGCATTTTTCTACATATACAAGACAAATCAGAAAAGAAACAGTCAGATGTACTGTCTATTAGGGGAAAACAGACAAGCGTTTGCAGTAAGGAATGATATTATGGGAGCCTATGGTGATGAAGTAACACCTGGTCTATGGATCAGATAAAGATTTCATTAAAAGGCATTATCCAGGCATGGAGAGGAAGGTTCCAGACAGAGAAAACAGCAGAGGCAAAGACCTAGAAGTGTGAGAGCTTGGTACATTCTGGGATCTGAAAGAGTCCCAGGGTGGTTGCAGAGACAGGGTCTGGGAAGTGGGGGGACCCGGAGTTGGAGGTGTCATGCAGAAAGGATTCCTGAAAAGCTGCGTGAATCACAGGCTCAGGCCACTGTCCTGAGCCCAGTGGGAGCCCAGTGAGGGGTTTAAACAGGAAACAAGACTGGTAGGATGAGATTTGTGTCTTAGAAATATGACTTCAGCTTCAGTATGGAGAGGAAAGGGATTGAGCATAAATAGGCAGGACTTAGGAATATGGATGTGGGTTCTGAGGGAGAGGGAGGAGAGGAAGAGAGCTTCCAGGCTTCTGTTTGGGTGACCAGATCAATGGTGGGTGGGACTGAGGGGAGGGTGTAGATGTGGTTGGAAGATGATGGATTCTACTTTTGATTCTGAGGTTCCTGTGGGAAAACTAATCAGATATATCCAGAAAGTACATGGATATATAAGCTCCGGATCTCAATAAATATCGGCTGAGCCAATATATTTGCAAAGAGTGGGGATATGATATTGAACTACCACTATGATTCTGAAGCAAGCACTATAGGGCTGGGGAACTTTTCCTCCTCATCCTGCTCATTTTTGCCCCAAGGGTATTCTGTCCTCACATTGACACTAGGATTGTTTCCATCTGCCCTGCTGTCTTGCTATCCTCCCTTGTGTCTTAGTTCATCTGATGTGGTTATAACAAGATGACAGAGATGAAGTGGTTTATAGAAAAAAGAGGTTCTAGATGTCCAAGATTCATGGTCCTGGCATCCACTTGGATTCTGTTAAGGATCTGGTGGCAGATGGCATCACATGGTGGGGTTCAGTAGATGCATACAGAGAGGCAAAATATCAGGGACAATAATGCTTTGTAACAACACATTCTAGCAGTAACTGTTCCATTTTCAGGACACCCAGCTCACTCCATGAAACTTACTAGAGAACGACATTCATTTGTTCATGAGGATGAAATTCCCCTGACTCAGTTCTGCCTCGAAGGTCTGACCACCTCTCCATATGTGTTACATTAGTCATCAAATTTCAATAAGGGTTTTGGTGGGGCAAATCTTATTCAAACTATAGCACCATGGTATAATCTTTCCATTCAGAACTTGTCTGTCCTGTGTCTTGTACATAGTGGGTGCTCAATGGGTTCACTTAAATTTCCCTAGTGGCATATGCTCTGAGAGATCCCCTGTTGATTAAATGTAATGAGCTGTGAAGTATTAAATGAATTACCCCCAATATGTCCAACCCAGATATACTCACATTACTTTAGAGTGCCTCTCTAAGGCTAGGGTTCAAACACTCCTCTTGAGACATGCCTCTACATTAGTGTGTATCACTTCTTTATACCTATATATAAGAATTATCCTATGCTTCCATTTTCCCTCTTTTTGTGTATGTATCTGTTTTAATAGATATTAAGCTCCCTGAAAACAAAGGCCTTGGACCAATTCTCCTTCATTCATGAGGAATACATGCCAAGTCCCTCATAGTTGTCCAGGCTACGAATGCTACCCATATAGACTGTGTTTTTTTTCCCCCATATCCACATACCTGTGAAAAAGTTTAATTTATAAGTTAGGCATGATGAGAGATTAATAATAATAACTGAAAATAAAATAGGATATTTGTAACAATGTACTGTAATAAAAGTGATTTAAAGCTTATGAGTTGGATATTTCTGCAATTTTGCATATAATACTTTGGAACTGAAGTTGACCACAAGCAACTGAAGCAGTGGGAAGTAGCACTGTCGATAAGGGAGATCCAGTGGGTTTTGCTCCTTTTCTCCCTTCCACAACGTCTAGGGTAGTGCTGGCTGAGTCGTTTTGTTGAATTGGAACAAAAATGTGCAGGCTTGTGGACACAGAACATCTCTAAAGGGGCAAGAAGATACTGCCGCAGGCCATGGAAGCGTCTTAACCACAGGGTGGGGAGGCCACGGGGATGTGTGTCACTACAGTGAAATGCAGGCGACTGTTCACTTACTACGAGGTTGACTGTCAAGTGTTCACATGTGTGGATGCAGAAGTTGCGGGGCCTTTCTTAGCAATATTGCTCTGAGTTGTATTGACTCTAGCCATTCAAACAATGTACTTTGGCTTGGATGTGATTTATGACTAAAAGGTTCATGTGTTAGGAGCTCCGTTCCCAGGGTGGTGATGTTAAAAGGAGTTGGAACCTTTAAGAGGTGGAGCCTAGTGGAAGATAATTGAGTGATTGGCTGCTTCACCTTAGCAAGGTATTAATGCTTATTTGCAGTGTAGGTAGTTTTTGTGAGAGTGGATTGTTATAATAGAGTAAGTCTGACCCCTGAATTTCTGGCTTCCTGTCTTGCCAAGAGGTCTCTCCCTCTTGTATGCACTCCTGCCACGATGCATGCCATGTAGTGGTGTAGCCAGAGGACCCTCACCAGCAGCTTCCCAATCTTGGATGTTTAGCCTCCAGAGCTGTGACTTAAATAAATCTATTTTATTTACAAACTACTCAACCTAAGGTACTTTGTTATAGCAACGAACAATGAACTGCACAATCATTCAGGTGGGTTCCATCTCTTTCCTGGGTCACTTTCTTCTAGCACTACTGACTTGCTCCTGGTAGATTTCACTGACCTTGATTTTGAGCAGGTCTTGTAACCTTACTATGGTCCCGAACCTGATTTGGTGCATTGGTTCAGAAGTTATCAGAAGGTGAAAGATAAGAGATACATTCCTGCTGGCAATTGCTCAACCTCCCACTTTCCTAAGAACGGGCGCCATTATAGCCTATTGTTTCTAATCCTGGGTTGGCACAGCAGTTTGTGATAGCCAAGACCCCCAAACACTGCTGTTTGTTTATCAGTTTTGATAAGAAAACTTGACCATTATCTGCATTTTATATAAGAGAAAACAAGAGTTGTATGCATGTTGTGAGCAGTGGGCAGACTCTGGTTTCTGGTGAGGGGTGTAGAGGAATTGGAAAATAAAGATTGACAGACACAGATCTTGAAGATTAGGCTGGGATCAGGTGGAGCCTGCTCTCTGATGGAGATGCAGGTTTAAAGAGTTATGCCAGCAGTCTTTATTTATATATGTCTCATTATCAGGTCGAAGACTATGCAACCATTATTCTTCTTTTTCACATTTTTAAAATTTATCTTTTAATTTTTTACAGACTGCATTTTGATTCATTGTACACAAATGGGGTACATCATTTCATTTCTATGGT
This sequence comes from Sciurus carolinensis, assembly GCF_902686445.1. Lineage (NCBI taxonomy): Eukaryota > Metazoa > Chordata > Mammalia > Rodentia > Sciuridae > Sciurus > Sciurus carolinensis. Next base: position 144,115,631 of record NC_062218.1, read on the forward strand.
TGTGCACGATGTAGATTCATACCATTCATGTAATCATACATGTACGTAGGGTAATGATATCTGTCTCATTCCACCATTTTTCATACCCCACTCCCTCTCATTTCCCTCTACATAATCTAAAGTTCCTCCATCCTTCTCTCACTCCCCACCCCCCCACCCCCATTATATATCATTCTCCACTTATCAGGGAAAACATTTGACCTTTGGTTTTTTTGGGCTTGGCTTATTTCACTTAGCATGATGTTTTCCAATTCCATCCATTTATTTGAAAATGCCATAATATTCTTCTTCTTTATGACTGGATAGTATTCCATTATGTATATATACCAGAGTTTCTTTATCCATTCATCCGTTGAAGGGCCTCTAGATTGGTTCCACAACCTAGCTATTGTGAAGTGAGCTGCTGTAAACATTGATGTGGCTGTGTTACTGTAGTTTGCTGATTTTAAGTCCTTTGGGTATAAACATTATTCTTCATATTCAGGAAAGTTACAGAAACTAGGACATCTACACAGCTTTTCCACAGTTGCAATTCATAGTTGCAAAGTGCAGTGTTAGGAGCTTTGTGTAGCTCTCACGAAAGTTCATAGTTAAAAGTTGCTATAAGGCGGGCAGGAATGGGAGAAGTGGAGCTGGTGAAACATTGTGGTTCTTTAGCATAAGAATTCCTTCCTTCCCTGGAGCTGTGTGCCTGAGATCAAGGTTAGAACTGATAGGGCTCTTGCCCAGAACCTCCTCATGCAGGGCATTGCTACAGCAGCTAGGCATCCTGTGCCCTTGCACAGAAACATTCCCAGGAACCGGGCATGCCACAGCCATGAGGGCATCAGAGACCCCTGATCTCAGTACTGCTCTCCCATCCTCCATCACTGCTCCCAACATACGCATGCAAGTATGCATGTACACACACACGCACACACACACACACACACACACACACACACACACACACACAGAAAGAGACAGACATCAAGCAATGCACAAATGGGAAGGACTGTTTGAAGGGATGGGGAATTTTTGTAGGGTTGGGGAATCTGAGCCAACACTGTTATACTAATGGATTTTATTTCCTCTAATTTTTTGTTTATTTTTATCCCTCAGTTGTCTTGATGCCCTCTGTCTTTTGCAAAGTTTTATTCTCCTGGAACATTTCACATATTCCTTCTCTCCCTTTACCTCCTCCTTATTGGTCACTCCTTGAGTTCCACACTTCTGTGTCAGGCAATCCCATCTAGTACTGCAACACTGGGTGGCTTAACCAGTGATCCCTCAAGGATAATTTTTTTTTTTCATTCTGCAGAAATCTTTAAATGCTCAGGAGTGGTTTGGTGTGCCCTGCCAGCTTTACCCCAGCAGAACCATGATACTGGTGGGGTAGGTCTTCCTGATAGTTAAAGTGGATTGGAGAGAAAAGAAAAAGGCATTTGCTTCTACTATCAGCAAATCCAATTATATGTGCTTATAGAAAATTTAGTACATACAAGTTAGGGGAAAAAAAATTTCTATACTCTGAAATAATCTAATATAAATTTTTTCTTTATTTCCATTTCTGTTTCTCACTATAATTTTTAGAGGTTTAGATATATTTGTGCTCACACTATAACTGATTTTATGTCTTCCCGTTTCCCTTAGTGTTTTCAGTAAGACTTCCCACATTATTGCAGGCTTTTGAAGAATATGATATTTAAAATATTTGTGGTATTATGCAGAAAATCCTGTTGGACTTAATTGGCTGACAGCTGGGGAAATTTAAATCATTTGTTATGGCTGTTTCCAGCTTTCCTTGATACATAATACTGCAATGAAAGTGTTTAAAGAATGGGTTTTACTTTTAATTTTTGCTAATAATTTCCCCTTATAAGAAAAATATTGTCTGTGCTTCTGTTCTGAAATTTCTCCAAGTCTTTCTTGCTTTTTCTTTTTTTGGTACCAGGAATTGAACCCATGAGTGCTTAACCAATGAACCACATCCCTAGCCATTTTTATATTTCATTTTGAGACAGGGTCTTGCTAAGTTGCTTAGGGCCTCACTAAGTTGCTGAGGCTGGCTTTGAACTCACGATCCTCCCGCCTCAGTCTCCCAAGTCGCTGGGATTACAGGCCTGTGCACTCCAAGTCGTGACAAAATCCTATACCATGAAAATTCTCCTTTCTTATCTCTTCCTAGGAATATGCTTTGCATCCTTCATGACCTGGCTCAAATACAATCATCTGCGAGACTTTCCTGGGTCACCTAAGACCAATAACTTCCTTCTATGGGTTTGCATAGGTCTTTCTTCAGTCACAAGAAATTCTATGCTTCAGAGAATCATGCTGAGATGACTTAGTTCAAAATGTGCTTCCTGGGAGGCCCATGTCTCTTCCAGCCCAGTATAGGAGCCTCTGTTAGAAGTTCTGGTGGCAGCACTAGAATTATCCTTCACTCACCAAACTCTGATTATAGTTAGACAACCAATTGGGTGGTTATTTCTTCAAGCCGTCCTTACGCCAAATGTAAGAGGACTGTTCTGCCAGTGTTGGTCTTTGGTCCTCAGAGTGCCACACCTTGTCAGTGTGCAGGAAACATCTGTTTGCCAGATGAACGGAAGAATGGATGAATGACCTTCTAAAAGTATTATAAATGTAGACGTCTCCAGAGAAGAATAAAATACAAAGAAATAGTTATCTCTACTCAGAGCAATATTTATATTTGCTCATAATCTGGACCAGCTTTATAGCCAACATGTACTGAGGGCTTAGTGCAGGTCAAGTGCTGTGCTAAGCTTTTTATATGTTTCATCTTATCTAAAGATTACATTGGTCTTATGGTATGACTACTACTAAGCTTTCCCCTATTAGGTGAAGAACTAGAGGCTCAGATGGGTTATGTAACTTGCCCATGGCTACATAAATAGCGAGAGGTGGTGTTAAGGTTTGTCTGACTTAAATTTAAGTTCTCACTACTCTTTTAGCTTATTTTGAGCACTATTTAAAAAAATACCATAATCTGGGTGTCTTATAATCTACATGAATTTATTTCTTGAAGCAAAGGCTAGATATCTGAGATCAGGGCACCAGTATGGTGGGATTCTGGTGAGGGCTCTCTTTTGGGTGTTAGATTTTCACCATATTACTGTATCCTTCCATGGATAGGAGAGGGAAAGAGCTTTCTGGGGTCCCATTTAGAGGGAACCAGTACCATTCATGAGGAATTCCTCCTTATGACATGATTGATTATTCCCTGAAGTCTGAACTCCTAATACCATCACACTGGGGCTTGACATTTCAACATATGAACTGGGAGAGATGTAAGCATTCAGTCTCTTACAGCTACTGTGATATCTTCTGGAAGGTTCTGTCTTTAACCCAAATTTCTCTCTTGGTAACTGCTCACTCAGTGGAATTGGGTCTCTGCCTTGAGTTCCAGGAAACAAGGCTTTCTTCCTTCTTTGCCACATTTCTCCTCCTCAATACACAAAGACAGAGCCTCTGTCCAAATAATTTCTTTCAAATGTGATCATTCCCAATTTCTCAAGCTGTTTCCTTTGGGATCAGAACATAATTTTCTGAATCATTTTTTTTTAAATTTTCATTTAGGTGCTTTTTCTTCACTATGGAGAATTAGTTTCTGTATCTGGAAGGAGGAAAGGTGACTATCAGAGGAAGGCGGAGCGAAAGCAGAACAGTGGCAGCAGATGTGTTGGGGACTCTTTCTAAGAGGTGGCGCAGCCCGACCATGGCCCTGGAGACCCGGTGCTTCAGTTAGGGTCTCAGCTCTGCCACTTACTGGCTCCATGAACTTGGACAATTGTGCTTTCTGATCTGCTGATGGAATTCCTGGGCTGAGTGCACTGCAGCCAGCAGAAATTGGGTACCACCCTCTCGGCTGTCTTCTTGCAGCCTGGAGAGGCTACCATCTTCTGACATTTATCGATCATTTCCTATACACCCTCTGTTACAGGCATGGGATTTGTATTAACTCATTTTAACCTCACAACAACCTCATGGGTTCTATTATTATCCCACTTTACAATGCAGGAAAAAAAAAAAAAAAAAAAAAAAAACAGAGAAATTGTCTCAGCTAAGCTCCTGCAGCTGGTAAGTGGAGGGACCGGTGGTCCAGCCAGGGAGTCTGCTCCTGACCACTCTGTCCTTCTGCCTGAAGTTGATAAACCCATCTTCAGGGGCCTTCACAGCCTGCACGCTTGAACGACTCACCTTATATTCTTCTGCTCCAAGTGATTTGACTCCTCCGACAAACTCTTCTCTCCTGGACAGTCTTTGCCGTCCTTACCTGCCTTCCCTTACGAGGGTTATTAAAACGGGAGCATGGCTCACAGTGATGGATGGCCTCGATGCTGATCATTTGCTACCTCTCCTGGCTCTCGGTAAATATTTACTTTTTGTTCTACAGGAACAATGAGGTTTCATACAGGAGATGGATGTTGAGTGTATATATAATATTATGCTTGTCTGACTCCTTTGAACACCCAACTCTCATTTCCCTGGCTTACTGGAGAGAGGAGGAGGTGCCACAAGGTGAGTTGCCTGACTTTTCAGAGGACGCCCATGAGGTTTGAGAGCTGGATGGATTTTATGTTTTTAATGGAAGGGCTAGAAACATGGGTCTCTCCATAATTTAAGATCTAATCAGGAGCTGTCATTTACACGTGTACAATGAATGCGTTATTTACCTAATACTGCCCCTTGAATTGATTCACATTTTAAACCTAGATATATAGTTTAGCCTTGCCTTTAACCATAATGCCCCCAAGTTGTGGTTGTGATACTCTGAATTACTAATGCATACTACAGTATGTTTATAGCTATTAAAATACAAAACACATCTTCATGTCCTTGCGGAAGTGTTTAGGACTAGGTACAGGTGACTTGATCGCTCTCAGCCCTGCCGCCTCCGTGCCCTGTGACCCTGTGTGGAAAGCAGTTCTTTCCAGTTCCTCGGTCTTCCCGTGCACACAATGAGGTGAGCTCTTAACACTCCATCTTTCCACTCTTTGTTTTTGCTTTCCAGCTCGAGGTAATGTTCATAACAGAAAAAAAGCATTCACGTAGGCAGACAGGTTCATCTAAAATTTTTTTCTCACTTACATAAAGGCACTTTCCAGTCTTTGCCTTCGAAGTAGGTTGGTAGTGCTTGTCATTCATCTATTATTGCTGCTCAGAGATACATGAGGAGAGATGGAGCAGCTGAAAGGTTCTGTAATGTGGTTAGAACAGAGTCAAGTTGCAGGGGGAGGGGGAGGGGGAGGAGATAGAGTAGGAATGAGTGGAGGGAGGGAGCTGTCCAATTGCAACTTCTGCATATTAATGACATCGCCCAAACTTCTAGCTGTGCATCTCTTATTTTTTTTTCCTTTCTCTCTCCTGTCTTTCAACCTCCTTCCCCTCTCCTCTTCCTCTTTTTTTCTCCACTAATTTTTCATTATTTATGGTGACTTGAAAACATTCACATGATCCAAATAGTAAGACTAATATTACTTCCCCTAACATATAACTGTTTTTTTTTCTTGTTACTTTTTTTTTTTTTAGAAAAATGCCTTTGAGGCACACTTTTACATTGCTGGTGAGGTTGCAAATTGGTGCAGCCACTCTGAAAAGCAGTGTGGAGAATCCTCAGAAAACTTGGAATGGACCCACCTTCTGACCCAGTTATCGCACTCCTTGGTTTATACCCAAAGGACTTAAAATCAGCATACTACAGTAACAAAGCCATATCAATGTTTACAGCAGTTCACTTCACAGTAGCTGGATTGTGGAACTACCCTGGATGCCCTTCAACAGATGAATGGATAAAGAAACTCTGGTATATATACATAATGGAATATTATTTGATCATAAAGGAGAATAATATTATGGCATTTTTTCAAATAAATGAATGGAATTGGAGAATATCATGCTAAGTGAAATAAGCCAATCCCAAAAAAGCAAAGGCCGAATGTTTTCCCTGATAAGTGGAGAATGATATATAATGGGTGTGGAGGGTGGGGAGTGAGAGAAGAATGGGGGAACTTTAGATTATGTAGAAGAAAATGGGGGGGTATGAAAGATAGTGGAATGAGACAGATATCACTACCCTATGTACATGTATGATTACATGAATGGTATGAATCTACATCATGCACAACCATGGAAATGAAATAATGTACCCCATTTGTGTACAATGAATCAAAATGCAGTCTGTAAAAAATTAAAAAATAAATAAATAATTAAAAAAAAGAATCATGTAACTATATAAATGACATAGAGAAAAACAAGAAAAGCTAAAGTGTTCAACTGTATCATTATTATTCTGATTATAAAAGCTGGTTGGAAACTTAGTTTTCTATAAAAAACAAAAACAAAGGTGAATCACAATATTTGGAGGACACAAAATTTAAGGTTGTTAAATCTAAAAAAAAGAAAGAAAAGTGCCTTTGACAATCTCCATGCTCGGCCCACCTGAAAAGAACTTTGACAGAAGGAAGAGTGTTTGTGTCCCTTGTGTACTGCCCTCTCTCCTCCCGCTCCCCTCTCCCTCACCTGGAGCACCAGTCTCTGCAAAGTTGAGCCATTCTCTGTCCTGTTGCTGGGCTACCACCCCAGCTAAGCCCTTAACCCTGTACATGGGCTTTGGGGTTCAGAAAGATGAAGGCCCTACTTGGCATACCACAGTTTACTCTGGGGCAGGGTCAGTGCTGGGATCTTGACCTGGACACTCCCAGACCTAGATCTGTTACCCTGTGGATCTTGTCAAATGGGTCCTGCCTCTGGAACTCTTTCCTGACAGGTCTTCTTAGGGTCACATTTTTATACCTTCTAACAATGACTGGTCATTCTCTGTCCACATTCTCATGCTTGTATTTAGTTAATTCCTTATTTTTTGATGGTGATTAATGCCTGCTTTCCTGTTACTTTTAAGTGCCACGAAGGCTGGGCTGAGTCTCTTTTCCCACAGCATTTCCATGATTCCCATAGTAATAAAAATAGTGAACTCTTATTATCTTATTAGTTAGGTGCTTATCTTGGACCAGGCTCTGTTCTGAGCCCTCCCTGGGCATTAGTTATTTAATCCTAACGGCCCACAGGGGCTGCTGCTGTCATCCTCATTTTATAAATAGGAAACTAAGAAGCAAAGAGGTTAATTAACTTGTCGGAAGGTCACACAGCTACTAAGTGGCAGAGCTGGGTTTCGAACTTAGGCAGCCTCATGACACAGGACCCACCTCACTCTCTCTACCCGTGCTGCCTGTCTCACAGCAGGTATTCACTCAGTGAAATCCACTTAGTGTTTTTTCTTGATTGCTGTCTGGAGAACACACTACCTTCCAATGTGAATGACCAGGTGTTTACGGAACTTTTTGGAGGAGGAAGGGGTGAAATTTATTTTTGAGTGGAGGAGTCTCTAATGCTAGGGTGCTTGTGATTTTGAAAGGGTGCTTGTTAGTGCAAACTCTTTAGCTGCATCTCGGGTTCCTTACAGGAATCTCTGACTGGGGACTCTCAATCATTGACTGCTATTCAGGTGATGCCAATGCAGGTAGCCTGGGGATGACACTTGAGAAAAAGTTTTTTCAAAGTTCTTTGTTGATAGGTCAACCTGAGCAAGGGTGCACCACCTTTGGGAATCTGAAGCTGGTGTCCTGCCTTTTCTGCTTAGAAAGTAGTTTTGGATTCCTAAGTGACAAAGTCTAATGCAAAGGCCCTCAAGGGGCCTGGAGGGGAACCAATAGAGTAAGCAGCATCAGTAAAAGATTACCACTGGCCCTGGAGCGACTGCATGCTGAAGACCACAATTAGGCCTCCGCTGATGTGAGGCAATCAGCAGACAGAGTGGCATCTCCCAGGAGCACTTCAGTATGGGCTCTGGTTGTCAGAGTGCTCGGGAGTGTTTCTGGATACATGGAGGGGTTCTGTTGGCCTATGAGAGGAGAAGCCAGTGAGATAAGACAGGGTGATAGGGACCTCCTCTTTTGCATATCAGTACTGTGATTTTGACACATTGCATTAGGATGCAATGCTTCACCTGGCTGTGGAGAGGTCCACCCCGAAGCATGGGACAGAATACTGGCCTATGTGGTCCCTTGTTAGGTAAGTACATGGATGGTACTGTTGCTTTAGTCTACAACACTACTCTCTAACACAGACCAGTCATAGAAACCCACAATTGCTGTATTTTTCCTGTGTCTGGTAACTGTTTCCTCATCCACTTACCTTCCCCCCAGCCCATGTGTCCTTCCACTTGGTCATCAAGCACTTGCTAAATGCTTGCTTTGTCCTCAGTACTGTGTTAGGCACTTGGTACCTGGCAGTGAGCATCACAAAGCAGTTGCTCTCTTGGGTTTTTCCCTGCAACACAGATTTGTAGTCATTTTTGGTTTTTGTTGTACTGTTTCTCAATTGCTTCCTATAACTTAAAATAGTACCTTGTTTCATTCTTTTCAAGATAAAAATGCAAAGAATCTCACTCTGTTGCTGGGATATTTGTATGAATAATACATGTGTACATTGACATAAGCCTGCATACACTTATGTGTATGTACACATACAGGTGTACACATGTATTTATCAAGCAGAGGTGGATTCTCAGAGGTCAGGGTCATCCCTTTATTTTTCTTTCAGTCATCATGTTGAGTGCCTACTATGTGCTAGTCACTAAGTAAAGCCAGACCCTGTTCTGGAGCCCAAGGAATCTCTTCCCAGTCCTTTGGTGTGGGCCAGGCAGGTCTCTACTCTTCAGGGCAGGGATAAGCTGTTTCTCTTTATTTATGTCATTTATTAGAGAAAGTCATAGAAAGAGAAAAGTTCCTATTGTGTTCTCAACCCAAACCATGCATTACTGATCCCTCTGGAACACCACATTGTATATAAATGTCCATAACTTGTCTCATATTCAGTAGGTCCTAAAAACCATCATCTCAAACTCCACATATCATGTCAATATGGACATGTATGCTCCTACCACATTCTGCAATGTCCCCAGCATTTTGGGAGCTTTATTGGCAACAAATTAGCTTAGATTTATTGTAAATTATTGATTTCAGCATCCAAAGGTTAATGAGGCTTGTGCCTTTTTTCATCATTTCTGCTCTGGGGAGAATAATGAGATTGCCTGAAGACACAAACCAGTCAATTAAAACAAACAGATGATTATAATGGAAATCTTGGCTATATTCTGATACTTATTCCTCTCACCTCTTCTCTTCCTGTTTCTTTCTCAATGTATTCGGATTTCTCAGCAGATTTTCATTTGTGAATGTAAAGAGATGATTAAGGTAATCCCACGCAGAGCTGTCACAAATCATAGATGATTCCCTCATGGGCCCTTGTGTAGAGAAAGGGAGTTAATGTACACAGTCCATCAAGGTTTCTTTCTTCTGATACACCTACAGACATTTCTGTATCCATGACAGAAACTCAAACTGATTTATGCTCAATGAGAATCCCTAGGGAAACAGGAAGGTCCAACCATGCTCTCTTCCAGATGACTCCTTTATATTCCCATTTTGTAACTCACAGTAGACTTTGTACCATCATGGAGATAGGCTTACAGAACTTCAAACTAGTGTGTGTGTGTGTGTGTGTGTGTGTGTGTGTGTGTGTTTAAAATCTTTACAGATTTCCTGGCTCAATAATGTAGTTGTGAATAGTTTTGCTTCCATCCTTATACACATGCTAGCATAGACATTTTACAGAGCATAGACTTTACCTAGTTGATTCTAGATAAGACTAAACCATCCAGGAGCCCAGGGTTGGTGTTCTTCAAGGTCGCTGGTAGAATGTGGCACAGAGTAGTTTTCCTTATATCTGTACCTGACCCAATGCCTTAGTGGAGATCAAACCTGTCTCCAGTGAAGAGCCATTACAGAGAACACTGAAAACTGTTCTCTCAACAATAACCATCTACCCAAAGATATATGATAGATTATTTATCTTTCTTGTTGGACATTCTTTTGGTAGTTTCTCCTTTGTTACAGAGTCTAAAGTTTTCTTTAAAAACTAAAATTTGTTAATATAAAGGTATCAAGGTAATTGGAATGGTCATTATTTGTATATTAAATGTGTTTATTTCTTCCAGGTATACAAGTCTTTAAAGCAGAAATTTATCAAGCTGCTATTCTCCAAATTAAACTTGTCTGTGATGGTAATTTTAAACTTATAAAGAGTAAAATTTATTGGGGATTTGTTTCTATCATTTAATGTGTTATTATAGGACCTGTTATCAATAGGGTATATGTAAAATTTATTACCTTTTACACTGAGATAAAAATTTTTTAATGAAATGTATTTCTAAAGGTTAGTGAGAATCTAATTTTTCTAAAGGTTAGTATTATGAAACATAAAAAGCATTTTGCCACTTTGCCACACAAAAGGAAAGTTAAAAGCTCTCTCAGCCTTTCTTTGCTTTGTGCTTTGGATATAATGTTAAATTGTGTTGACTAATGTTCATATACTCTCAGGAAACAATATATGTAAACTTAAAATGATATTTAAGGAATTGAAAGAGCAACATCAGAATTAGAACACTTAAGATTTGTGAGGGACCACACCTTACCTCAGATAAGGCTTTGCCTCCCACCTTACTGCAAGTTAGAGTGGCTCCAAAATAAGCCAGACTTCAGCTTATTTAAAGTTATGGTCAAAGGATTGGTTTTTGCTGTGGAATTACTGTGATCTCAAACAGGCAATATAATATAGAGCCAAAATGCTCAGCCAAAAGTCAAGATAGCTATTATGCAAGTTAAATGTACTTTTACTCTTGCTAATTTCATTTTGTAAAACTGTTACCTGTTGGTTTTACAGAGGTACTGCATCAAGAACACACAACCTATGTAACTTGTGATAATAAGCCCATCACCTACAGAACAGATAGTATGTAATGGTAACCTCCAGTACTAATACAGACTCCACTTAAAGAAAAGGGTAAATAACTGTAAAGTTATAGACATTGAAGTTAAAGTCCAGTACTCTTACATTATGACTGATGAGACAGGCTTGCTGGATGGTTAAGATCAAACTTAGAGATTGAAATTAAATACACAGACCAAGAAAAACCAGTATTTGGATCTTGCCCTCAAAGTCAGCCTGAATCCAGGGAACAAGAGGACTTCTCTAAGGAGCTTTGCAACTCTGGGTCATATGACCTCTTGATCAGGGAGATTGATGAGACCACTGGAGGATGAAAAACCAATCAGCATACCTGCTACAGAGGAGGGTTATTGGAAAAGGGAGACATCCCTGATTCTTCCAAGGGAAACCATCTCATCAAGGAGACCCTACCTAGCAAATGGCACAAAAGGAACTAAGAAGCTGCTCTCAAGTTCCCCACAAGTGACCCCTGTGGGAACTCAGCTGACTCTTAACAAGACAGGAATAAGTCAATTTGACCAGCTTGATCTTAAACATCTAGCAAAACAGATAAAATCAAAACATAGCCATTTTTGGGCATTTAAAAGAAATAATAGTTAAATGTAACTTAAATAATACACTTGTGTTAACCCATTAGAATGAAGACTGGAAGCTACAAGAGAGAGATTCTTAGCAGATGTACCTGATAACCATCAAGAGAAACTGCCAGAGTCACAAATGTTTAGTCAGTTTGAGGCCTACAGATCTTCCTAAGTTACACAGGTAGGCTTAATTTATGTTTGCTTGTTTGATTATCTAGCCATAAGTAACAGAAATACAGAGATCTCTATAAAAACAGGTCATACCAATAAAAGGATAATTTACAAAATCAGATGACATTAAGTAGCTTAGTTATATTTTCTGGGGACATCGATGACAGTAAGAGTTAAATGTGGAATATTTACATTCCTGATAACTTGGACAATGTTAAGGTTCCCACATGAAGACCTTGTCCTCTCCAGTCTTTGTTAGGCCTTGTTATGGGAAAAATTTCTCAGCTTTTCCACCTCCTGGTGAGGGATTATTGATTTCTGTCATCTTCATGAAATGTTCCAGATTCTGCAACATTTATTTTGTACTAATCTCATTTCCGTACTCATGTCTTTTTGTTCTTCTCTCATAGAAGCATCCACCCCCAGATGACTTTACAACCTGCTCTTACCCAACCAGACTTCTACCATGAACCCCTCAATTGACATGGTTTCTAAAAGGGAACTCCAAACTGCTTGCCCCATGCCGCCCACTTCCAGCTCAAAGCAGTCATAGTGGTCATTGCCTCCTTTCCTTACAGCAGTAAAGATTTCCTAAAGCAAAAAGGGGGAATGAAGCCAGAATTGGGGACAGGCAGTTAGTGTAGAAATAGGAGATTGGGTCAAATGAAGGAAATGGAGGCCATGAAAGCCATCTGCCTCTGGAAGTTGGAGACTGCCCCTGGGAGAATGGAATGTCAAGCATCTGCAGAGCCCATTGATTACCAGGTTTACCTGGCTGAATCACGCTGGCCTTTCCCCCACCCATTCACTTCTCACTTTATGCATCTCACCTGAAAAACTAGGCCTAATCACATAGGCAAGAAGGAGAGATAAGGGGGAAAGAATTAGAGAACAAAAGAGACCTTAACCTATAAAGGATGTAAGGTGTGCTCGCTTCTTGGAGCTTTAGAACATCAGCCATGGCCCACTTCTCCCTCCTGGGGGAGGTCTGTGTTATTACCTTTAAATAGAACCTGCTTAATATGAAATATTCTTTTACAATGTTAGGATTAGCCTGTATACTCTTCCTCATAATTCTTGCAGTTCTTAAATGTTTGTGGTCCATTTTCAACAAGAGACTCACAAGGGTTTGTGTCAATCAGGTCCTCCTGAAGGAATCCCTTGTCCAAATTAATATAATGGGGGAAATGTTGGGGGAAATCCTAGTTCTTGGCTCACAACAGTTAATGTCTTAAGTGTGTAAACTTGCAGAGAGGAACATTCTGCTCTGACCACCTAGGAATGTAAACAACTGCCCCAAATTGACCTAGTGTTACCAAGGGAACCTGTATAGGGGCCTGGTGGTCTGATCCCCCGTGGCACATGGTGGTTGGGCAAAAAGTCTATAAAATGTATGGTTATTCCTGCAATAAACAAGTTTGCAGACTGCTCTCCATAAGCCTGCTCCTACCCAACTCCTGGAGTCTGGGTCTTGACTCTGCAGCTTTTACCTGTGCTTGAGCCAGACTGCTACCCCTACACTCCTTGGTTTAATTCTTCTGGAGTGAAGAAGGAACACAGATAGAAGATAGGTTGCTGGACTAAGATCACATTTTAATCATAGATTATTGGGAGTGGGAGGAAGTTTAAAGTACCTTTTGGGCCTTCATCTCATTTTGTCACCAGGAAGATGAAGCCCAGAAAAGAAGTCTCAGGTCCAGCATTTTGAAAAGACAGCTGACTCTTTCTTCTTACCACCAGAAAACCCAGGTGCCCTGGTTCTCGCCTGATAATATCTACTCTCAAAGCTCTGAGGCCATCTTTACACCTGGACTGCTTTTTTTCTTTTTTGAGAGCAGGGAACCACAGTTTTTATCCTACAGATCCACTGCTTGTCAGTCACAAACTATTACTGTGAAACCAGTCAGGATGCATTTTTTGCAAGGAGGGTGGTACTGGGGATTGAACTCGGGGTACTCAATCACTAAACCACATCCCCAGCCTTATTTTCTATTCTTTTTAGTGACAGGGTCTCACTGAGTTGCTTAGTGCCTCACTGTTGCTGAGGCTGGCTTTGAACTTGTAATCTTCCTCTCTTAGCCTCCTGAGCTGCTGGGATTACAGGTGTGTCCTGCTGTGTCTGGCAGTTAGAATGCATTTTTATTGCAATGGGGTTCATGGGCTAATTGATAAAGGTCAGCCTAAATGCAGTTATTTAGAGTGCATGCAATTAGTGAAGCTAAATTTTGGAAAATGTTGAAGACCCTATGGGGCTCCATAGAATCTTGTGATTCTAAGAGATCTTCTAGAAGAGATCCTAGCCTGGTCCATAACTTAATGTACCCCAGTACTTTTTATAACATAACCCCTTGGACACCACTGAATAAACTAAATCCAAGGCCTAAAGTATGTTTCTTGTTTTGAGCATTGGAGACCTTCTTGCAATGCCAATATTTTTCTAGGGTTTTTTTATGCTGTCCATCTCTGAAGTACCACTTGAGAGCCAAGCTCATTATGATGAACCGTACAAAAATTAATGTGGTCATCAGAAGCTTGCCCTTTTGGGATATTAAGTAAAGCCTAAAAGAAACTTTGTGCATGACCCCTTTGGTAGCCAAAAGGCCACTCTTGTCAACCAGAGATTTCAGAGTTTGGAATGGAACGCAAGGAAGCAATGAAGTAGAACAATGTGACTCCTTCCCATGCGGTTTCAGAAAGTTGAGCAATGTGACAATGATCCTCAGATTTTTATAAAGCTGGATGCAATGATGTTAGAAATTCTTAAAATAGGAATTTTTTTAATAAAAAAACAATGACATTGAAATGAGCAAATTGTAGTTTTTTAAACAAAGAACTAAATCCCAAGGGAGAATATGGTGACTAACAGGATTCACTGCCTGGATTCTCCTTCAGGAGTGGAGGTCCAACCTCTCCAGCTACTGGAAGGGCTGGAGAAAGCCTGGCTCTCAGCTCTAATTGGAGTTACCCCACCAGAGCCCAAGCTCATGTCCTTTCCTAGGGAAGGGCCCAGCCAATGGCCAGTTCCATATGGTGTATAAAGCCTTATTCCCTGCTCCCAATCTGCACAATCCCATCTCCAGAGCTTCCAGTGTGTTGACTGAGACTTTTATTGAGATGACATCATGACTCAACTTCTTGCTTTGTTCCAATACCGCTTTCTCCCCTGCCTTTCAACAGGGGTTGGTCCTCCCAACATCCCATCTTGCTTAACCTATTACTTGCTACTCCACCTCAGTCTGCTTTTTAAATGTTTATTTATTTATTTATTTATTGGTACTTGGGAATTGAGTTCAGGGTCACTTGAACACTGAGCTACATCCATAGTCATTTTTATTTTTATTTTGGGACAGGATCCTGGGACATTGCTGAGGATTTTGCTAAGTTGCTGAGACTGACCTCTAACTTGTAATCTTCCTACCTCAGCCTCCCAAATCACAGGGATTGCAGGTGTGCATCATCACCCAATTGAGTGCCTGCTTTATTAGGAAACCCAGCCTGCAAGAGAGAGAGTACCTTTCAGGATCACTGTAGGACAGGGGTCAGCAAATTCTGGCCCACAGGAATAAATCTGGTTCATCGTCTGCTTTTGTAACTAAAGATGTATTGGAACATAGTCCCACTTTTCGATTACATATCTCCTATAGCTACCTTCCTGCTACAATGGCAGAGTCCAGCAATTGCAATTGAGATCGCAAGGCTCACAAAATTAAAACATTATATGTATATTTGTTATCTGACCCATTGCAGAAAATGTTTGCTGATCTCTGCTATAGAATGCTGGAAGAAACAGATATTGAATGATACAGAATTTCAGAACAAAAACCTCTGGGAACATGAGACATTCTGCATGGAATTTTCAGGATCTGCTCTATGAAATAGTCTTCAATCTGTTCCTCTCTTGCAATACTCTTGTCCAAACTTGTTTCTGACTCTCTACTGGGTTGACACAGAAAAAACAAAATGAAGAACATTAGTTTCTGATTAATTCTCAAAACTGAAACTGAAGAGTTTAGGCTTTAGCAGATGAAATGGCTCCCTGCTGTGCTTTAACGTTCACATACACATTTTCCCATACTCCCATAAAGAGGGAAACTTGAGGTTGACAGTCGGTGTCATGACTTTCATTTGACTGATAAAGAAATTGAAGTTCAAGTTAAGTTGTTGCCTCTGATCTTGTAGTGTTTTCAGAACATGCACCTTTTTGTTCTACATTTATCTTACCTTTTTATTAAAAAAAAGTGGAAAAACAAAGAATCATCATGCAGTTATGCAGCAGTAAGCTGGGAGAAGGCTGAAGGTGATTTTTGGAGGGAAAAATAATATTTCCCTGATGTTTGTTTATATATTAATTCATCAAATGTTTATTGATCAGCACTGAGTCAGTGTGTTGAAAGGTAGGAATCTTGAAGAAACTCTGCAGATGGTTCTAATGTGTTATCAGTGGTTAGGGACCACAGGGCTGTCCCCTGACTTAAAACCTAGTTATAGTGTCCCTCCAAGGGGCTTGTATTTACACAGGAGGCACCTATAACACAAGAGAATAATACTTTATTGCTTTTCTGCCTTTCAAAAAATTTTTTAAGTTTTTAAATTTATCTTTTTAATTTTTTACAGATTGCATTTTGATTCATTGTACACAAATGGGGTACATAATTTCGTTTCTTTGATTGTACACAATGTCGATTCATAACATTCGTGCAATTGTACATGTACATAGAGTAATGATGTCTGTCTCACTCCACCTTTGATTATGCATCTCAAAAAGTACTTAGGAAATACCTGCTACCTATCAAGCAGCACATAAGAAGATGCAGATAAACAGCAAACAAGCCAAGCGGGCTCCTGCCTACTTGGAGCTCCCTAGGGAAAAGAGACTATTAGTTAATAATCACAAATGGATAAAGCATTGGACAGGGGCACTGCAGGGTGCTACAGATGTACCTACTCAGCACCAGTATGATCTGGGGGAAGAAATGACATTAAATCAAGACCCAAAGTATGAGTAAGAGACATCCAGGTAGGAAGGCAAAAGAAATGTGTGCTGTGTAAAGAGAACAGGATTTCCACAGTCCCAGGCATGAGAGGGAGCATGATGTAGAAGAGGAAGTGAGTATTTTATTGTTCTGGCTAGAGTATAGAATGAAAGGGAAGGTTGGTGAGAGATGAAGCTGAGGACCCGTGATAGGTAAGGGTCAGTTCATGAGTTCTTGCCTGCAAGCCACAGCATGGAGTGTCAACTTTATTCCAAAAGGTAGCTGTTCTCTAGGGAAGCCATTGGGACATTGAAAATGATTAGGGAATTCAAAGTCAGAGGCACCACGTGTGTTTGCCAATGAAGTTGGAGCTCTGCTCTTCCCAACTATGATGTATTTTCTTTGACTTCACCTAGACCAATACAGCAACCAGATCCATTGAGGTCCATTTTCTCTGCCACTGTCAAGTCTCACCTCTGAAAACACCACAGGTTTGTTTTCAGTGGCTTCACTCCTTCACCTATGAGACTAAGTGCAAAGGGCAATCTGCCATCTCAGGCACTCTGACCATCAGCATTTTGATGAAAGTCACTTGGAGGTTCTTTTCTCTGAGTGGAACAGATCTTCCTTGAAGCAGTTAAGAGTGAGTCATTTCTTATGGGTTCATGAATTGCTAGGGCAGCATGCCATTTCCTACTGAAATCACATCTGATTGCAGATCAGCACACCACTGCCCAGGGAACCCATTCCTTCCTTGCTGATGTGCCTTAAGTTGCATGTCATCAGAAAGAAGTAGGTAGCTGAAGAGAAAGGCACTTTATCTTTGATGCCTAAATCTCAGCTGAGTAGGTTGAAAGTCCTAAATTACTTTTGAGCCTGCAGACTTAGCTCAAGGAGAGGTCACCAGACTGAGGGGTTCATCAGTTCCTCCACTTTCTATTAAATGACAGGGTAGGAAAGAGTTTCTCATATTGGAGATGCAACATTTATTTTCTGTGTTTTTATTTACCTTATTTTTCTTAGATCGTTCAAGACAAATATATGGATAAATGATCAGACAGTTTCATTTAACAAAGAACATAGATGATGTATAAGAAGAGGACCTCAGGGGAGGTTTGATTTCTGTGTGCTTGAAGATTTCCTGTTGTCTGTCTGATATTGATTTCTAGTCTGATTCCATTATGGTTGAGAACATACTTTTGTATGATTTCAATTCTTTTAAGTTTGCTTTTGTTGGTTTGATGACCAGGTTATGGTCTGTCCTGGTGATTGTTCTATAGTCATTTGAAGAGAATATGTATCCTAATGTTGGGGAGAGTGTTCTGAATATTGTTGATCAGATCCTGCTGGTCAATGGTGTTGAATTCTTCTATATCCTTTCTGATTTTCTAATACTTCTATTATTTGTTGAAAGTAGACTCTTTAAGTCTCCAACCATAATTATGAGTTTGCCTATTGTTCCTTTTAACTCTATCAATTTTTGCTTCACCTTTTCTGTAACTGCTGTTTGGTATATTCACATTTATCATTATTGTGTTTTCTTAATGGATTGACCTTTGAAGTTTTATGTAATTTCATCTATCACTTGTAATTTTCTGTGATCATAAATTGAGTCTGTAAAAACACCTTAGTTTGTTTTAATATTAGTTCCTTATCCTTGTCAGATCAGTTGGGAATGCACAAGTGTTCTGGGGCAGCTAAAACAGAAGAAATGATTACTTTCAGATTGGCCTAGGATTGGTTTTTAAATATATGGTGAGTGGAGATAGGTTGACTCAACAAGCTGACTCAGTGAATTTGAGGTTGTGGTTTAGTGTGACACTTTCTAAATTTTAAGGGGTATTAAGGAGGAGCTTACTGGACCCCACTCTGAGAGATTCTAATTCCATTCTCTGTGGGGTATATATTAGAAACCTATGTTTTTGATAAATGCCAGGTAATTCTGATGTCTTTTGCCCTCCAACCACATGTAGAACCATATCAATGCAATGAATTAAAATCATAGCTTGGCTTGTAATTAGAGTCAACTTTGGGCAAGTTCTGAGCATTGACCAATTCTGTAACTTGTCTATTACACTGCATGTATTAATGTAATGTGCTGATTTTAGTTCTTTTGAATAAATACTGAGGAGTGGAATAGCTGAGTCATGTGGTGATTCTCTTCCTAGTTTTTTGAGGAATCCCCATACTGATTTCCACAGTAGTTGTACTAATTTGCAGTCCCACCAATAATGCATGAGTGCACCTATTTTCCCACATCTTTGACAGCAATTGTTATTTGTATTCTTGATCACGATTCTGACTGGGGTGAGATGAAATCTCAGTATAGTTTTGCTTTCCAGGATGTTATGATTGCTAACGATGTTATGTTGAACATTTTTCATATATTTGTTGGCCATTCACATTTCTTCTTTTGAGAAATGTCTGTTGAATACATTGGCACATTTACTGATTGGGTTGTTTTTCTTATTTTGTGAATTTTGAAGTTCTTTATATATTCTGGATATTAATCCTCTGTCAAAAGAGTAACCAGTAAAGATTTATTCTATGGGTTCTCTTTTCACACTTTTATTTCCTTTGCTATACAGAAGCTATTTTAAAACATTTAAAAAATTTTTTTATTCTAATTAGTTGTATATGACAGAACGCATTTATACAATTTGATAGATCATACATAAATAGTGTAATCTCTCATTTTTCTGATTATACATATTGCAGGATCACATCAGTCATGCAGTCATACATGTGTATGAGGTAATAATGTCTGTTTCATTCACCAAAACAGACATGTAGGCCAAAGGTACAGAATAGAAGACACAGAAACAAATCCACATAAATACTGGTATTTCATACTAGACAAAGGTGCCAAAAACATTCACTGGAGAAAAGATAACTTATTCAACAAATGGTGCTGGGAAAAATGGAAAACCACATGTAACAAAATGAAATTAAACCCTTATCTCTTACCCTGCATGAAACTCAACTCACTGTAGATCAGAAATTTTTTAATTTGATGTCATTCCACTTACTGATTCTTGTTTTTATTCCTTGTACTTTAAGAGTCTTATTAAGGAAGTCATTGCCTATGTCTATATGTTGGTGTGTTGACCTTATGTTTTCTTCTTCTTTTCTTTTGGGTCTAATTTCCAGGTCTTTCATCCATTTTGAGTTGACTTTTGTGCTAGGTGATAGGGGTCTAGGATCATACTTCTATAAATGGCTATCTAGTTTTCCAAGCACCATTTGTTCAAAAGGTTGGCTTTTCTCTACTTAAGTTTTTGGGATCTTTGTCAAAGAGGACATTACCATATCTGTGTGGGTTTGTCTCTGTGTCTTCTAACCTCTTCCATTTGTCTTCATGTCGTTTCTAGGCCAGTATCATGCTGCTGCTGTTCTATAGTTCCGCAGTGTAACTGTGATTCCTTTAACCTTGTTGCCATTGCTCAGGATTGCTGTGGCTATTCTGGGACCTTTTTTCATATGAATTTTTACTCCCCCCCACCCCCAGTTCTGTGAGAAACATCATTGACAGTTTGAGTGGGATGCATTGAATCTGTAGATTGCATTTGGTAATAATTCCAATTTAACAATATTAAATCTCCCTATCTAAGAACATGGGAAGTCTTTCCATCTTCTTCAACTTCCTTTTTCAGTGAACAGTAATTGCCATTATAGAGGTTTTTACCTCCTTAGATTTATACCCAGGTGTTATGGTTTGGATATGAGGTGATCCCCCAAAAGCTCACGTGTGAGATGATGCAAGAAGGTTCAGAGGAGAAATGGTCGAGTTTCGACAGTCTTAACATAATCAGTGAATTAAACCTTGAGGGGATTAACTGGGTGGTAACTGGTGGCATGTGGGGGTGTGACTGGAGGAAGTGGTTAATTGGGGGTGTTCCTATGGGTTGTATATCTTGTATCTGGAGAGTGGAGTCTCTCTTGGCTTCCTGATCACCATGTAAGCTGATTCCCTCTACCACACTCTTCTGCCATGATGTTCAGCCTTACCTTGAGCTCTGAGAAATGGATCCTGCTGTCTATGGATTGAAACCTCTGAAACCATGAGCAATCAAATAAACTTTTCCTTCTCTACAGTTGTTGTGGTTGGGTCTTTTTTGTCACAGCAGTGAAAATGCTGACTAAAACACCAGTTAATTGTTTTTTTGAGGTTATTGTGAATGGAATTTTTCTCCTGATTTCTTTTTCATCAGGTACATTATTGATAAATGGGAAAGCTGATGATTTTTGTGTGTTGATCTGGTACATGATACTTTGTTGAATTTTTTTAGTTAGCTCTAGATGCCTTCTGGTGGAGTTTGTTGGGTCTTCTAAGAAGGGGATCATGAAATCTGCTAATGGCAATAACCTGACTTCTTTTCTTACTTTAATTTGCATTTAATTTCCTTCTTTTGCCTAATTGCTCTGATTAAAATTTCTAAAATCTATATTGAATACGAGCGGTGAGAGTGAACATCCTTATCTTCTCCCTGGTTTTAGAGAAAATGCTTTCAGCTTTTCCCTGTTTCATGTGATGTTGGCTTTGGGTTTGTCACTTATAGCATTTAAGATGTTGAAGTAAATTTCTTCTATCCCTAGTTTCTTCAGTGTTTTTAATATGAAAGAGTATTAAATTTCATTAAAGTCCTTTTATTTGCATCTATTGAGACAACTATGTGATTTTTGCCATTATTTATGTGATAAATTATATCTACTGATTTGCAAATGTTGAGCAAACCTTGCATCCCTGGGTTGAAATCAACTTGATTATAATGCACAGTCTTCTTAATATGTTTTCTGAATGCAACTTGCTAAGACTTTATTTTTGCATCGATGTTCATTAGGGACATTGGTCTATAGTTTTCTTGCTTTGATGAGTCCTTATTTAGTTTTGGTATAAGGATAATACTGGCTTCATGGACTTTATTTGGGGATTTTCCTTAACTATTTCATAGAGTAATTTGAGGAGGCTTGGCATTATCTTTTTAAAGGTTTGATAGAATTCAGCTGAGAATTAATCTGGTCCTGGGCTTTTCTTTGTTGTAAGGATTTTTATTACTGCTTCAGTCTCATTTCTAATTATTGATTAGTCTATGTTTTCATATCCTCTTGGCCTTCTGTTTGGGTAGGCCATACATGTCTAGAAATTTGTCAGTATCTTCCATATTTTCCAATTTATTGGAATTTATGTTTTCAAAATAGTACTGAATGGTCCTCTGAATTTCAGCAGTGTCCCTGGTGATATCTCCTTTTTCATCTGCAATTTTATTGAATTAGTTTTCTCTCTCTCTTGGTTATTTTGACTAAGGATTTGTCAATCTTATTTTTTCAAAGAACCAACTCATTGTTGCATTGATCCTTTGTAGTTTTTTATTCTCAATTTCATTAATTTCAGTTCTGATATTATTTCTTAGTCATCTACTGTTAGTGGGATTAATTTGTCCCTGCTTTTCTAGGTTCTTGAGATGTAACATTAAGTTATTTGGTATTTTATCTGTTGTTTTTTCTTAATGTAGGCATTCAATGCTATAATTTTTCCTCTTATAACTGCCTTCCCAAAGTAACAGAAGCTGCATGATATTGGCACCAATACAGACAAATACACCAATGGTACAAAATAGAAGATATAGAGACAAACCCACATAAATACAGTTATCTCATATTAGACAAAGGCGCCAAAAACATGCAATGGTGAAAAGATGGCCTCCTAAACAAGTGATGCCGGGAAAACTGGAACTCCATATGTAGCAAAATGAAATTAAACCCCTGTCTCTCACTCTGCACAAAAATCAACTCAAAGTGGATCAAAGACTTAGGCACTAGAACAGAGACCCTGCAACTAATAGAAGAAAAAGTAGGACCAAATTCCACCATGTCAGCTTAGGAACTGACTTCCTTAACAAGACTCTTAAAGCAGAAGAAATAAAATCAAGAATCAATAAATGGGATGGAATCAAACTAAAAAGCTGCTTCACAGCAAAGGAAACAATCAATAACATGAAGAGAAAGCCTACAGAATAGTAAAACAATCTTTACCACACACACCTCAGATAGAGCATTAATCTCCAGGACATAAGAAGAACTCATAGGTGGACAGATTTGCTTTGTTATTATGGTTGCTAAAAAGGTGTCTGTAATTGAGCATTCCTTTCTCTAAATTTGTAGTGGATTAAAAAAATACACACACACATAGACACACACACACACACACACACATAAAATTTAACACCAAAACCCCCACAAATAACCCAGTCAATAAATGGGTAAAGGAACAAGCAGACACTTCACAGAAGAAGAAATACAATTGACCAATAAACATATGAAAAAATGTTCATCATCCCTAGCAATTAGAGAAATGTAAATCAAAACTACATTGAGATTCCATCTCACTCTAGTCAGAATGGCAATTTTCAAAAATACAAGCAACAATAAATGTTGGTGAGGATATGGGGAAAAGGTATACTCATACATTGCTGGTGGACTGCAAATTGGTGCAACCACTCTGGGAAGCAGTATGGAGATGCCTTAATAAACTTGGAATGGAACCATGATTTGACCCAGGTGTCCCACTCCTTGGTTTATACCCAAAGGACTTAAAATCAGAATACTACAGTGATGCAGCCACATCAATGTTTATAGCAACTCATGTCACAATAGTTAAACTATGGAATCAACCTAGGCGACCTTCAACAGATGACTGGATAAAGAAAATGTGGTACATATACACAATGGACTACTACTCAGCCTTAATGAAGAATAAAATTATGGCATTTGCCAATAAATGAATGGAACTGCAGAATATCATGCTAAGAGAAATAAGCCAATCCAAAAGAACCAAAGGTTGAATTTTTTCTCTGATATGTGGATGCTAATTCGCAATAAGGGGTGGGGGAATAGAGATAATCTGGAATAAACAAAGGGGAGTAAAGGAAGGTGAGGGGGCACAGGGGTAGAAATGATAGTAAGATGAATAGGACATTATTACCCTATTTGCATATATGATTACAAGACCTATGTACTCTACATTATGTATAACCAGACAAAGGAGAAGTTATACTCCATGTATGTATGATGTGTCAAAAAGTATTCTACTGTCATGAAAACTAATTAGAACAAATAAAAAATATAAAAAATTAAAGGGAAAAAATTGCCTTCATAGTGTCCCAGAGATTCTTATAGGTTGTATCTCTGTCTTCATTTGTTTTTAAGAATTTTTTTATTTCTCCCCTGATTTCTTTTACAACCCATTAGTCATTCAAAAGTGCATTGTTCAATCTCCATGTGTTAAAATATCTTCTGTTTTTTAAATCATTGATTTCTAATTTTAATCCATTATAATCTGATAAGATGCAAAGAATTATCTCAATTTTTTATTATGCTAAAGGCTTGATTTATATTCTAAAATATGGTATACTTTGGAGAAAGTTACATGAGCAACTGATAAGAAGGTGAATTTGACCCTTGAGGAATGAAATATTCTACAAATGTCTATTAATTCCATTTGATTAATAGTATTTTTTATGTATGAAGGTTCTGGATCTTCTATGTGTTTGGTGAGAGACCACCAAATAATATCGTATTGAGGTCTGAGTCATTATGTTGAGTGATTTGTGTTATGGAAGTAGGTATCCTGACATTTGGGGCAAAAATATTACCAATCGTTATGTCTTCTTATCAGATTGTTTTCTTAGTATGAATTGATGTTTGTCTCTTCCGATTAATTTTGGCTTGGAGTTTGCTTTGTTGGATATGAGAGTAGCTACTCCTATTTGTTCTGGTCTTCATTTGCATGTTTTATCATTTTTTAGCTTCCAACCATTAGCCTGTGTATGTATTTGCCTATAAGACAAGTCTCTTGTAAACAGCATATTGTTGGATCTTGTTTTTAATCCATTCTGCCATTCTATGTCTTTTAGCTGGAGAGTTGCAAATGTTTATATTCAGTGTTATTATAGAAAGAAGGTTATTATTTTCTTCCATTTTGATTTATTTCTAATATTTACTTCAATCCTGATTCTCCTTTACTTAGCTTCTCTTCTAATGAGATTCATCCATTATCAGGCTCTGAGTTTTGTTTTTAATTTCTTCAACCTGAAATATTTCTTTAAGTATATTCTATAGCGTTGGCTTAGCAGTCATGAATTCTTTTAGTGTAAGCTTATCTTGGACATTTTATTTTTCAATTCTGAAGGATAGCTTTTGTGGATACAGCAATCTTGGCTGGCAATTATTATCTTTCAGAGTTTGGTATACATTGTTCCAAGCCCTCCTGGCTTTTAGAGTCTGTATTGAAAAGTCAGCAGTAATTCATATTGGCTTACCTCTAAATGTGACCTGTCGCTTCTCTTTTGAGGCTTTCAAGATTTTATTCTAGTTCTATATGTTAGACAACTTAATTATAACTTGTCTTGGAGAGGTTCTTTTTCGATATTCTCTATTTGGCATTCTGAATGCCTCCTGGATTTGGTTTTCCCTGTCATTCCCAAAGTTTGGAAATTTTTCTGATATTTTAAAAAAGTTTATGGATGTCCTTAGTTTGTACCTCAGTACCTTTCTTAAGACCAGTGATTCTTAGATTTATACTCTTAATGTTGTCCCAGATTTCCTGAATATTCTGGTTATGGTCTGTTATTTTCTTATTACTAACTGTGTTTTTAAGATTATATGTCTTGTCTTCAAAGCCTGAAAATGTGTCTTATATATGGTCTAATCTACTGGTAATGCTTTCAACTGAATTTTTAATTTGATTTATTGTGTCTTTCATTTCTAGGATTTCTGTTTGGTTCTTTTTCAGAATCTCTCTCTGTTCATTGGAATAGTCTTTACATCCTGTATTTTCTCTCTTAGGTCTTCTATTAGTTTATCGACCATTTTAGTTATCAGTTTTCTATATTCTTTTTCTGGAATTTCCTTCTCTGCAGTGTCTATGAGTTCAGTTGTTGAAGTGTTATGACTACTGGGGATATTGTATTCCTTCTTTCATGTTGCTTGAATTCCTGCACATCTTCTTGGGTGTTTATACTGTCATACAGGGGATTTTGAGTGAGATTCTTTCTCTTTATTAATTGCCCTGGAGTGGGTGAATATTTTAGTGTCAATGCTGCACTCAAAGTGAACCTGCTACTGTGTCCAGTCTAATCTCTAGCACCCCATTGAGCAGAGATGCTAAACTCCAATAACTACAGCTACTTTAGAATAAGACTATCAACCAATTAAACCTCTAAAATCTTATTGAAAATATTCTCTAGAAGACCACTAATCCAAGTGGAAAACAAAAGTGATGTTTTTGAATAAATTGAGACACCAGGTATTAAAGAAGGTAAAGCTCGTAATTAATTTTACTTGACTCTCTGGTTAACTTTTCTCTTACTCCTTTGACTCTAGTATGTGGAGGAGCTGAGACTTATTGTCTAGATCCCTTCCACCAATTTCCAAATGCCAGTTTATTTATTTTTCTTACTGAGGTTTTTCAGAATAGAATCCTTTCTTTCTGGGAGTTCAGATATCACAGCATGTGGTTTGTTAGTTCTCAGCTCTGAGCTACAGTGGTCACACTTAGGGGACTCTATATACAGTGCTCCACTCCCTTCTTGCCTGGCCAGCTCTGTCACTCCCCTCCTTCCAAAAGCCTCAGTCTGTGTCCTGGAAGGAGGTATGTTGGAGGCATCAACCTCTCCTTCAGTCCTTTCTATGCTTAGGAGAGTTATTCAGGGATCACCAGATTCTGTCTAACTTGAATTGGTCTCAGTTTTCTACCCCCCAGTGTTAACCAGGTCCCTTATCCCAGAGCCCAGGTCTCCAGTTTCAAGTGAAAGAGTCCTTCACTTTTAGCTCTATAGGCTCAGTTTGCTACTGCCAAATTGCTGTTTTGATTCACTGTTGGGGAGCTTCTAGGATACTGTGGCTTTCTTTGATCTGCCTTCTTCCACTCCCAAAGAAATAAAATAAATAGATTACAGAATATTAAAAATATAGTTGAGAAAATGAAATTGAGTAGGAAGGCAAAAGAAAGGTTAAAATGTTCAAAAACTGATAAGAAAGAAAGCAGAAGAGAGGTAGCACATGAACACCATCAAGAGGAAGAAAAAAAACCAAAGACAGAGGAAGGACAAGATGATTTGACTGTTAGAGGGAAAGGAGGAGAGTCAGAGTAACAATAAGTAAGAACAATTTAATTTATTTTTTAATAAATTAAAAAAATCCCAACTACTATCCCTTAGAAAACAAAATAGTGAAAGGGCAATAAAGGGAAAAGAAACACAGAAACAAATATGCATTTGTATATACAAATACAACCAGGACAACAAAAAAATTCTTAAAAATGGAAAGCACTTCTCCCCTGAAGTGACTGGACCCATGGACAGGGCTGGACATGCACAGAACATTCTAGACTGCACTTCTTCCCCTTTCTTCTCTGGCTGGACCCCTCCCAGATGGAGCAAGACCTGGGAGTGATTCAGTCACTCTCCTTCTCCTTGTTGCCAGTGGACCTGCTGGCGTCACCTGGGAGTGACTCTGGTTGAATCAGTTCTCAGCTTCCCTGCCCACCAGTACAGAGTGGGAGGGAACTGGAAGTACCCTCTCCTGGAGTTTTGTCCAGAAGGCCTAGATGGCTGTACTTCTAGGGTGAGCCTACAGAATTCTTGTGAAGCTCTGGGGCTGAGGTCTAGCTCTAACTGGAACTTGTTAGGTGGTGTTTGTTTGGAGAGTTTAAATCACCACACCTGTAGGTAGGGTCCAGCAGATGCCAGCCTGCTGGATGGCTGGGTCTGGGATGTTCCTGGAGAAGTCTACTCATAGAGTGAGGAGCCAGACACTCTGGGTGGAGGAGACATGGTATGTTTCATGCAAACCATTGACCCCCAAAATGAAATTTGAAGACAACCCTAGAATGTAATCACATCTACCTGGTTTCTGACCCTTTTCAGCTGGTCAGGTGAGCCATAGTGCTCAAAGGGAGAGGGATTCCATCTCTGCCCCAATTCCCCAGGAGCCACTTCTCACTGTCTGTTTTGATTGTGACCTTCCCTGTGCACCCTGGGCACCCAGTAAGCACTGGCTGGGACAGAGGTGCAATATTTGCTATGATCTCTGAGCTTCTGGTAGCAGTGTAATTCAATATGCCCTCCTCAGGCTGGATCTCCTCCCCAGGTCTCCATTTACATGAGGAGAATTATGAGCACTGTGCAAATACCAGTTCACTGTGCAAGCTTTGTACGAGCTAAGTAATGCCTTCTAGAGGTATTCATGTGCCAAATTCCTCCACTGTGTTTCTTTCTCTTTCCATTTATGTTGTTCCTCCCCTCTGCAGTGACATGGTGTTACTGTGGCTGCCACCAGCCTTGCTGCCAGCACTGGCTTGGATCCAATATATTCCTTCTTATGTTGCGTTCATAACACCAGAACTTCTGGGTCTCTGACTGTCCAACATGGAATTACCAAGAATTCCCCTGGACACCCACCTTGTGAAAAAAAAAAAAAAAAAAAAAAAAAAAAAGGATTCCCATTGCTTCCATTCCAAACAGTAGTGTGACTGGAAAGTTCATTCCTCTACTTTTCCCTCTTTCCTTCCAAGTCTGGAATTTTTGAGAAAGTGGAGAAGTATGAGGTTGGTGAGAAGGGAATGTGAAGGTCAAGCACTCAGGCCTGACACAGCAGATGTCAGCCATACATCACTGAAGATTTAAAGCAGGGAGGTGATTTGATGGAATTCTCATCTAAGGATGTTTGCAGTCTCTTATGAGGATTGTAACCTTGTGATGTTACGTGAGGTAGAGAAACTCAATTGCTTTCAAATGCTATAAGAATTTTCTAGGTGGATCTGGAGGTGAAGCATCTTCCCTTCTCCTTAGTCACTAATATTTGAAGTCCACAGACTCCTGTGGATCCTGCCACATTGGAATTGCACTAAGCTTTTTTTTTTTTTTTTTTTTTTTTTTAAACAGTAGCTCCTGCCCTACAGAGCTTTTATTTGATCCTCCTAATTAAGGGAAGAAATTCACAAGTTGGCTTCCTTATGGGGAAGGACTAGGGCCAATATATAACTAAATGAACTATTGTCCACTTTATGTCACAGGTTTGAAACTGTTTACTGTGGGCTTGGGGTATCTTCCAGGAGATTTAGCACCTCCTGTATTCTTATAGAGATCAGGTGTGCAGCCCCCATCAGTTATCACTAAATGGTCCCCAGATTTTTATATGGCTGTGTTAGTTTTTGGCCACTGTGGCCAAAATACTTGACAAGAACAACTTAGAGGAGGAAAAATTTATTGACTCAGGGTTTCTGAGGTTCCATCCATGGTCAGCTGACTCCATCTCTCTGGGCCCAGGATATGGTGGAACATCATGGTAGAAGGGCATGGTGGAAGGATACTGCTTCACTAATGGTGGCTAGGAAGCAGAGAGAGAAAGAAACTAGGGGGAAAAGACACAAGGCCCAATAGCATTCCCTCCGCCCTGCAACCTACCTCCTCCAGCCATGCCCCACCTGTCCCTAAATACCATCCAGTTAGTCCATTCAAATAAGATGGACTGATTCATTCACAGCTCTCATAATAATTTCACATCTGAGCACTCCTGCATTAACATGGGAGCTTTGGGGAGGCACTTCATACCCAAAATATACCAGTGATTAATCATGCATAACACCTGTACTTTTTTGACTTGTGGCACATAGCTTTCTAGGCTGCTTTCTGTGTCAGTCGATTTAGAATCCAATGACTTATATCACAGCAGGTGTATGTGATAAATCAGGAAGGATCATCATCACAGTAAGTCAGGTGTGCCTTCTACACAGGGAATTGGATGTAATGGGAGAGGAAATCTATAGATTTTCCTAGGTGTATCCATTTGGGAAACATAAAAACTAGTGGGGCTTATATGGATAAAAGTATTTTATGAAAAATATTGTAAAAGATTAAAGATGAGACTGAAAGAAAAAGCACTGCTGGCTTTTAATTCTCAGAGCCAAATTCTCTTGAACAGAACTAAGATAATAAGCTAAAGGGTTAGGCAGAGAAACCCAAATATTTCTTTGAGATATGTGACTTAAAAAATCACAAAATCAACAAGAAAATAAAGAAGGCAAGACAGGAAGAGATGGCAGTCTCTGATGATGTATTCTTTATGAGTCCAACTTTATCTGGTCTTAGTTTTCTTTTTAGGTAGTTGTATTCCTTTAGGACAGAAAAGCAGGAGACAGAGACCCTAGCTCACCACCATATCCTCTTGGCTCACTTGATGTTTATGATGACCCTAACCTTTTTAGTGATGACGTATATTGATAAGAACAATCATGGAATCATCAGGGAAGACTCTGAGCAGAAGTATCTGTTGCCAGCCTAGGATTCAATGTGTTTTTAGGCTATCTTTTAGGGTTTATGAGACTCCCTAGAGAATGGCCATTGTCAATACAAAGAAGTCAGCTAATCTCTGGGAGATGGAGCCTATTGCTAGACTTTTCTGAAGTGGTTGATTCTGACATGCTCCATACAAGGAGGTAGGGTGTTGTCTCCATACAATCTTTGTGATGGTCAATCACATGTGTCCTTTGGATGGGCCCCAGCACCCAGATATTTAGTCAGGCACTATTCTAGGTATTTCTGTGAAGGTGGTTTTTATTAATGAGGTGAACATTCAAACAATGTAAGCTTAGAGTAAAACAGGCTTCTCCATAATGTGTGCGGGACTCATGGAGTCATTTGTAGGCTTTACTAGAACAAAGACTGGTCTCTTCAGAAGCAGGAAGGAATCCTGCCAGCAGAATGCCTTTGAATTTGGTCTGTAACTCTTTCTCTGAGTCTCCAGCCTGCTGCTCTACTCCATCAGATTTTGGAGGCCTAGTCCTTCAGATTTTGGACTCATCAAACTTCCACAATCATGTGAGCCATTCTTTAAAATAAATCTCCTTCTCTGCATCTCTAGGTCTATTTACTTTTGGTTGTTTTTATGGAGAACTCTAATACAGTCCTTAAAGGAGAGTCAATCTGTAAATTGTAGTATGCCTGGTGGTTAAGGACATGGGCTCTGCAGCCAGAGAGGCCAAGTGTCGAGTCCAGTTCCAACATTTACAATCTGCATGATTTTGAGTTACTGAAAAATTTTTAAAAATTTTGTTTTAGTTGTAGATGGGCACAACACCTTCATTTTATTTGTTTATTTTTTTATGTGGTGCTGAGGATCGAACCCAGTGCCTCATTCGTGCTAAGCAAGTGCTCTATCACTGAGCTACGACCATAGCCCCAAGTTACTGGACTTTTCTAAGACTTAGCATCCTGTTTTATAAAAAAAGAGATGAGAATAGAACCTACCTTATCTGCAATTAATAGGATACAATTCAAAATGGCTTAGGTCAGTACTTCTGGAACTTGGTCTGAGGTTTTAAGTTTAAAAAAAAAGATAGGGAGAACTTTATTTTCTTTTGTTCTCTTTATTTTCCTTTTTGGCTTATTTCCCTGGAAAGTATAGTTATAAATATATTCTGGCACAGCTGGATCAAGTGTTAAGAATTTTCAGGAATTTGTATCTTGATTTTCAGTTTCTCCCTTCTTCATTTTTTGAGTACCAGGGATTGAACTCAGGGGCACTCGACCACTGAGCCACATCCCCAGCCCTGTTTTGTATTTTATTTAGAGGCAGGGTCTCACTGAGTTGCTTAGCACCTCACCATTGCTGAGACTGGCTTTGAACTCACAATCCTGCCTCAGCCTCCTGAGCCACTGGGATTATAGGCCTTCACCATTGCACCAGGCTCCCTTGCTCTTTGTCGGTTTTAGCCTCCTAAGAATTCTAGACTTGTGCCTTATGAGATTGAAAGGCACAGAGAAGATAGGACATCTTTCCCAGTAATTCCAGAGACAGTACCTTCATTGCTTGGCTTTGCTGGTTCTGACCTGGATCATGGTTCACTCTCATGGTCAGGTGAACACAATACTTTGCCTCAAACTAAAAGAGGTGTGATTTTTAGACTCCAAACTCTCCAACTTTAAGGCATGTATTTATCTCTGCCAACTTCAGCCAGGCTTTGTGTGTGTGTGTGTGTGGGGGGGTGTTGGGGGTGGACACATTAGATCTTTGAAGCTTTGGATCTAGTCTGCTCAGTGAGATATTTTGCTTAATAAGTAGTTTCCATTAATGAAGTGTTTCCAGGGAGGTCTGCAGAATTCTCTCTCTTTTTTTTTCCTAATTGAAAGTTTTAATTAAGTTTAAATTGGACAACGTGACTATAAAGTGGAGAAATAAAACAGGACAAATAAAAGAAAACCTACAGAGGAAATTAAATTAGTAAATGCACCTTGGACAGAAGCACATGGGTGAGCTGGGATTAAATGCTCTTCCTCGACAGGGACCTGGGCTCCTTGCTGTAAGTAAATGACCTTCTCCAAGTCACTAAATGATATCCTAATGGCCTGAAAGGCTTAATGCACCTCCCCAATTTATTCCTTGCTGATCAGTAGGTCCACTGAGTATAATGCACTTCCCTATATACTGAGAGTGAATGACTAGAAGATGAGAATGTAGAGAGAGTTATTAAACTTTAAACCAACATAAAGATTTATGCCGTGAACTTTTCCTTTTCACAGTGTGTTTCCCGGCAGGCCTGATTTCTAAGACTATGAAACACTCCCAGTTTATTGTCCAAGGCCTTTCTAGAAATATAAATGATTAGATAATGACCTGAGTCACCCGAGCATGTTGGAAAGATCTTTGCTGGGATATAATCTCAGGGGTCTTAGCTAAGGGAAGCTCATTACAGGTACCAATGATTAGGTTTTTGTGATTTTTCATTCTGACCCAAAGCACAGCACATCAGTCACTGTGAGTCACAACGAACGGCAAAAGCAAACACGTTCACATTCATCAAGTTAGTGTGCTTGCTTTCTGGGTTTTTGGAGAACAGTTCCTAGGTGCTAAGTCAACCATGTTGAGTGCTGATTCAGAGAGACTAGCTGGTCCACTTGGCAAGGCCAATTTTAGCCTCTTTCTTTGCCAGTCACCCAGAGGAGTGTTTGGAAGTCATTGGCAGTATTCATTTCTCTTGATGAGTTCATTCAACTCTGGCAAGAGAAAAATGTTTGTGTTGCTTGTAGTGTGCATATAACTCCAAAATGGTCCCTGGTGGTCTCTGATGGTGAGTTGATTTTATATATAAAAAAGAAGGTATGGGTTTTATTTATCCTTGGAGTTTAGCGAAATGGGTGCACATTTTAATTACTCCACTACCATCATTTATATAGTCAGTAAATAATAAGTGCCTACTATGGAGTGGGCGTGGTACTAGGAACAGGATATACTCTTAGTATACAATTTGACTAAGTCTTTTTCCCCATGGAACTTACTACTTAGTGGTAGAGTCAGATTAAGAAGATGCAAATTTGTAATCTCTAATCGCAGTAAGTGTTACAAAGCAAATGATAATGAATGGGAGGAAGAGAGAAATATAATTTTGGTTGGGGGTGAGGTGGGTATTACATACATTCATAACGTGCACATACACACATGGACACATATGTGTGCAAGAAGAGATGAATGTGAGTTACATAGGAGTCTACTTACTTCAGCCTGACTTCATCTTCATTAAACATATTACATTTCCCATGATGTTGGAATTTTGATTTAAAATCAGAGTCAGACATTTGATCTTGTCCCATTCTTGGTACACAATACCTATAGCCCTTCAGAGTCTCCAGAGTGATAAATACCTTTTTGTATGCTAATGATATGACTGATGGTCGGGACTTTTGGGTAGCCTCACTTTGGGAGGCTGGCTCCAGGTGAGCCAACCTCGTTACTAGAGGGTTGGAACTTTTAGTCCTGGGGTGTGCTTGAGGAGGTGGGGATTGGGGCATGGCTTTGGGCTGTATATTTGTATATGGCTGGGGGAGTCTCTTTCTGCTTTCTGATCATCATGTGAGCTGCTTCCCCTGCCATGATGCTCAGCCTCACCTTGAGCCCCGATGAATGGAGCCAGCCTTCTATGGACTAAGACCTCTGAAACCATGAGCCCTCGAATAAACTTTTCATCTTCTATAAATAAATAAATAAATAAATAAATAAGAAGAGATGAAAGTGTTAGAATCAATGTATTATAAAGCAACACTGATTATTCTCTCTCGAATTCTGTGTTGGAGTGAATAAAGATTTTGGCCCGTCAGTGTTCTTTGGAAACAGAATTTTAAGTCAACACTTGTTGGATTCTGGGAACACTTGAATTGGTATTTAACAATCATGGAAATTACCAAAATGGATTTGTAAGGTCAAGGATGTTTTAAAAATCAAAATGAATACTTTAAGAAAAACAACACAATCAAGAATGGAATTTGCTTTTCTGCATCTATTCTTGTTGCATGTCATTTGAATATCTTTGATCACAAAGGAAGAATTATTTTTACCTACTTAGGAAGAACTGGATTTGAATTCATATTGGTTCAACAGCTTGTACCTGTCCACACCAGCCTGTGTCTCTTGGAGTCATCACCAGACCCCAAAGCCATTATTTCACAAGCATTTGTTGAGCCAGCTATTTGTTAAGCACAGCTTCTGTGGCCTGTCACAGTAGAAGATCATGGGCTGGGGTGCTTAAATAGCAGTGAGTTATTTTCTCAGAGTTCTAGAAGGTAGAAGTCCAAGATGAGGGTGTTGTCCATGTTGGTTTCCTTCCATGTAGGTGGCTGCCCCTTCTTGCTCTGTCCTTACATGCCCTCTTCTCTGTGTATAACTGAGAGTGAGCTGTGGTGTCATTTCCTCCTCTTATAAGCAGAGCAGTCCCATAGGATTAAGGTCCACTCTTTGGCTTCTTGTAAACTTAATTAAAATTTTGTAAAAGCATATTCTCCTTATACAGTCACATTGGAAGCTGGAACTTTTTCACATGGATTTTTGGGAGTAGGATGGGGTGGACATAATCAGTCCATCACAAGCACTTAGTTTGGGGCAAACTCATATTAAGCAACTAAACTATAGTGGGGAACAGGGTTGTCCTATCCTTTTCATGGAGTGTCCCCTCTAGTCAGGTGGGTACACAGCAAATAAATAACTGCACAAATAAATATTTAATCATTGGACTAGTGAGAACATCTTGGGAAAATGTGATTCTATGCAAACCCCAAAGATGGCACTTTTCTGGAAGGCTTGGACTTAACACCAAGGTTAACAAGGGCAACACTACGAGTAAGTTCTTAATCAAAAGTTTTGAGCAGATTTTATGTGGTAGACAAAGAAAGGTAATAAGCTGTAAAAATGGAAATACAGAGGGAGTTTTTTGTTTTTCTTTAAGAATAGCCCTGTTTCCATTCCACATTTGGAATTGCCTCATGTAATAATATAAAAATTAATGAGGAAAGAGATTCCTTTTATAACAGTTGTTATGGCCAGAGGAACAGATGTTCCAGTGCTATCTCCCTAATTATTTCAAGCCCATCATTCAATTACCAAAATCCAGTTTTTGCCATCGGGGCAGTATGGAATGAAGGGATGAGCAATTGCCTAGGTATCTTAGGCTATTTGGCAATTTGAATATTTCTGCTTCCCAAAACATCTTCTCTGAACCGTCAGTCTTGCCCACATACCAGAAGCAGAGATATTCAACACTTTTTTTCCTATCAAATATCTGCCCTAACTCTTCCTGTGTTGGACTTTGACTAAGTTCATAATCTCAACCTGGACTTGCACTGTGTACGTAATCGTAAACTGTCCCAGCTTTGCAGAGTTTCTTCATGTTGCTCATCTTGCCTGGCCTTCCTGGAGGAAACTAAGGGCAAGGACACAGAGCATGGATAGGGAGGCTTTATTTTTGTGCCAGGGGGTCTAATGGGAAATACAGAGCAGCATTTCATCCAAATCTGGCAAGAGGTACTTTATACAGTAAAACTCACTGATAAAAATCTTGACATTGACTCTCAATGACCAACCTAGCAGATGGAGGTCTCTCCTTCTCCTTATTGACCCTCTTTGACAATCATTTCAGAGTCCATCTTGAACTGAAGTTAGAAAGAGGTTACATAAGAATGCTCTCAGTTGAAACCAAGTAACAAAAAAACTTGAGGAGAGACAGAGAGGAAGGGAGGGAGAATCCCTGAAGAAATCATTAAAAAGAATTATCTGTTATGACTTATCTCTTCAGGACTCAATCTCTGGGGGGATCAAATGCTTCCAGTTTCCCCATTTTGCGTTTTCTTTATTACTCCTTTGACACCTGCAAACATTAATTTGTTTTACATATGGCACAAATTTCCAAGTCTTAAGAACATTAAATAGTTAATTTTATTGGAAATGGTTTGAAATGGATGGGAATGGAGTCTATGACAATATGCCAGATACCCTCCAGCTTTATCATATCCTAACGCCATGTCAAATTTGCGTCAGATATTTTAATTTTAACCAAAGAGATTAAGCAGTTTAGACGCAAATGATAGCTTCCTGTGCACCCTCCTCTCCAGTCTTCCTCCCCATTCCTTAAAGAGTTAATTACTCTGGTGGACTCAGCATTGTTGTGCTGGGAGTTGAACCCAGGACCTTGCACGTGTTTGGCCAGAACCCTTCCACTGAGCCACATCCCAGCCTTGGGTTCAGCGTTCATTACCCATCTTGTACTTTTACATCTCCAGATGCTGGTTGATAAACATTATGTAATATTGCTTTTTAGATTTTGAAATGTAACATAGATGATATTGCCTGTAGCCCTCTGAACTCTTATTCTCATTTTATATTTTTAAAATTAACTCATGCTGATACTAAGCAGCTCCTATTCATTGATTTTTTTTTAAATTGAGCATTAAGTAAATACACTTGAGTGCATTTTTCAGGTTTCCTCTTATTTATGTTTGTATCTTTGATAGTCTATATTTAGAAATGACAATTCCAAATTGTAAATGATCTTTTTCTACAAAAAAGTCAATGTATCTTATTTTCCCACAGATCTATTGAGGTGTAATTGACAAAAGTGTATATTAGGTGCAATTTAGGTACAAGTTGTGATGTGTATATATATATATATATATATATATATATATATATATATAAAATTCATTGTGCAATGATTAACACAAGTAAGCTA
Organism: Sciurus carolinensis; assembly: GCF_902686445.1. Taxonomy (NCBI): domain Eukaryota; kingdom Metazoa; phylum Chordata; class Mammalia; order Rodentia; family Sciuridae; genus Sciurus; species Sciurus carolinensis. Next base: position 144,152,251 of record NC_062218.1, read on the forward strand.
ATTGATGTATTCATCACTTCATATACTCACCTTGGATGGTGACAACATTTAAGATCTACTCTGTTAGTGCATTTATTTCAACAGAATTTTAACTAAAGTCATCATGTGTTACATTAGATCTCTAGAACTTACTTATCCTGCAAAAATGGATATATCTCCCCACCAGAATTCCTCCTGATAGAAATTCAGGTGGTTTCAATTTTTTTGCTAAGAGGAACAATACTTCCTTGATGAACTTTGTACCTTTTTCTTTGTATATCCAAGTATTTCTATTGAGTACATGTCTAGGACGGTTTGTCACTATAGCAAAATACTTGACATAATTAATTTGTAAGGAGAGAAGGTTGATTTTAGTTCTTTTTTCTAGAGATTCCAGTCCCAGATATGGAGGGCTGATGGAGGCATTGCTTTGAGGCACTGATGAGGCAGCACATCACAGTGGGACAGCATGATAGAGCAGAACCACTTCCTTTACAAGACAGGGAACAAAGAGAGAAGGGGAAGAGACTGAAGTCCTACAACCCCCTCTGAGAGCATACCTCAGTGACCAAAGGACCTGCCAGTAGGTCCTACTTCCCAAAGATTCCACCACCCTCCAATATCATCACTCTGAGGACCAAGACGTTAACACAGTGACCACCAGGGGACACTTAAGATCCAAACTGGAGAAGATAGTGTATTAGTTTCCCAGAGTTGCTGTAACAAATTTATGCAACCTGGTAACTTAAAATAACATTTATTTTTTCTCCCTCTCTCAGTTCTGGAGGGCAGAAACCTGAAATCCTGGTGTTCACCATTTCCTCCAGGGGCTCTGGGGGAGAGTCTGTTTCTTGACTCTTTTAGCTTCTGACTGTTGATATTCCTTGGCTTGTGTCTGCAGTGCTCCAGTCCTGCCTTGCCCTCACACGGCCTTCTCCTCTGTATCTTTCCTTCTCTGTATGTCTTTTTCTCTTCTCATAAGCACACTGTCATTGGATTTAGGACCCACCTCAATAGTTCAAGAAGATCTTGTTTCGAGAGCTTGAAAATAATTACTTCTGCAGAGACCCTTTTCCTAAATGTGATCATATTCACTGGCTCCATGTAGACATATCTTTTGAAAGCCACCTTTCCACCCACAGTCGACAGTTTCCCAACCTCATCATATAGACAGATGGTTCCTGGAGGGTAGAAAGACCTGTGCTTTCTGGAATGTTTACCAGTATCTCTAGCCTCTTCCCACTATATGCCTGTGATGTCTTCCCAACCCATACCAGCTATAATGCCAAAATGTCATTAGGCATTGTCACATATCTTCTCAGGGGTGACCCACCACTCCTCTACCCATTTTGACAGCCATTGACATAGGAGAAAAGTTACCAGAGTTTACCATATGAGCATTTTCAACTTTACTGGATATTGTTCATGGTCATCCAAAGTCACTATCGTGTTAAGCCCTAGATGATAATCCCCATAGCTCCACATCATTCCATCACTGTTGGACTGTAACGTTCTGTGTCAGTTTGAGGCTGTCTCTTCGTTGTTATGATTTATATCTTCCTACCGGCATGGTTGAGCACTTTTCATTATCGTCTGTCTGTGTTCCTTACTTTATGAATTTCTTCTTTATACTTTTCATCTACCTTTACATTTTTGTTTTCTTTGGAGTTATCTTTTCCTTTGTTGAGTTATGGTTCTTTATGATATTCTGAAAAGGATGCATTTTTTTGCTTATGGCCAATACTAATGACTCCTCCTCATCTATAACTTGTCTTCCATTGTATTTATGACATCACTTGTGTGGCTAGCTTCTGAATTATAACACTGTCAATTTATCAATTCTTTTTAATGGTGTATACTCTGGGTCTTTTAAGGTCTCTGTTAGATGTAAGGAGGAAGTCATCCCACTTGAACAGAAGACCATAAAGACTAATCACATCTAAAAAAAAAATTGAGTGTTGTGGGGGAGGTACCATAGCATATTAGAGAGGTAGAGAACTTGAGTGTGAGATGGAGTCCCTGCCTGCTCCACCAGCAACATGTGCTTTCAAGAAATAACTTATCACTTTGTTTTTCTCAAAGGGAAGAGGATTTGGGTCTCTGTGAGGTCCTGGTCCATTTAAAAAATTTTCGTAAACACACGAGTTTTCTAAGGGATACAACTTACATTTCAAAAATCACCTTAAAGACCTTCTAGATTATTGGTTAAGATTACTCTATCTTTAATAATGAAAAAAAAAATACAAAAAGGAAGCATAATAAAGAGTGTGCAAAGAAATAAGAAAATGTCTGCCTAAAGCACATATTTTCTCTTTTAAATGCTTAGGAAAAGGCTCAGAGTAAAACCAGGTGATGTATTTTTCGTTATCAACGTATATAAAATATTATACATGCTTTTTAGCATAATGACATAAATTGAATTACTTTCCCCACAATTAATTCTTATAATTGCCACTGGTGCCTAGCCTAATGACAGCTTTTTGGAGCTTTCCTATACAGTGCTGTATTCTCCCTCTGCAGGGACACTTCATGAAACTTACTTCAATGTAATTGATGCTGTGATTTTCTTTCAAGCTGGATCTTGCTGTGCATGACATTGTCTTCAATCAACTTAGGGATTTGCCAGATTCCCCACAATTATCATGCCATCACAGCTGCAAATGAATTTGTAGTTGACTTCATGGTTAAAATCTTTCTTGTTTGGCAGATTCAGTTTTGCTTGACATTTTCACTTACTCTTCCTAAAAGTTTTCATTATAAAACCAAAATAATAACAACGGCAGCAGCAGCAGTATAATAACATTTTTATTCATTTTAGTCAGAACAGACTTATTATAAGATTGTTTCAAGTCAATAATATAACTATTAAATTTCAATTGCCATTGAGTCACAGGATTTTAACTGCACACATTTATGCACTGGTTAAAGTAGAGAGTTCTCCTATGTGCCACTCTGGGTGTGAACAGAGGCTCTCAACTTCTGATCAGTAAGCAGTGACATATGCCGATTTCCCTCTAGTTAGTTTGGGAGTTCAGCTTCACATTATGTTAAACGGGGGTGACACTTCTGGCCTACAGTGTGACAGATGACCTTTCTGGAGATCATAGCACCTAATAGATCATTTAACAGGAGCAGCTCTGACATAAGACCAAACTCCTTAAACGTTAGAAAAACATCATGCAAGTCAATGCCATGTTGAAATATGCTGTCATTTTCAATAAGTGTCCACAAGTGACATTGGCAGCTTTGAGAATTGCTGCCAATGAGGCTGAGGACAGAGTCAAGCTACGTAGGAATGTAGAGTAGTTCAAGTGTGTCTCAAGGGAGGAAAATAAAATCTAGAGGAGAAATCAAAGGATGTTAAAAAAGTATTTCCCTTTCCTCTCGACCTTATAATACCATCACTAGACTGTGTTATAGCATCTGAAGATTCTGACTAGCAAAATGAAGTAACTTATGGGTACTTGAAATAAAAACACTTTCAGTGAAACTTTGTTGAGGAACAAGAATAAGGCCAGTAGCTGATCTTTGCTGATAGACCTCTTACTCCGTGATTCACACACTTGCTCATCTACCTAACAATTAGTTACTGAGGACCAGTATTATTCCAGGATCTGGTTTGGGGGCACTGGCAGTTCAGTGGCGAGAAGAGATACTGTCCCTGCTCTCCAAGAACAACACTCAAATGGAAGGGAGCACTATTCAATGACGTCACAAAGGAATTTAAAATCACAACTATGCTGAATACTGCAAAAGACACATGGTACTTTAAGGCTTCAGTAAGGAAGATCAGAGAGGCTTCCCTGAGGAGAGGATTGTTGCCCGCTGAATGTGAATAGAAGGTAAATGTGGTAAAAAGAAGTGAAAGAAACGTTCCAGGAAGAAAACAGCAGTATGGAGGCCATGTGAAGAAAGGAAGGTAGGTGACTTTCCAGGATGGGAGAAGGGTAAAGGATTTAGGCCCACAAGACTGTTCCCACCTCAGAAGCAAATCACAAGCCCAGATGGAATTTGTGCTTTTAACACACCAACTACAAAGTCTGGACTTCTATGCTTTTACCAGGAATGCTGTTCTCCAGGTATCTCTGTGTGTTCAGCTACCAGAAACTCAGTTAGAATCCAGTCCTTTTGGAATTTTACGGAAGTTTTATTAAGTAGATATGATTATGTCATTGGTCAATGGTGATCAACTCAACCTTCAGATCTTTTGCCCTCTCTAGAGGTGGGAAGGCAGGAATGAAAGTACCAACCCATTAATCACAAGGTGGGTTTTTCTGGCAACAGCCCACATGGAGAGACTGTCCAGGAACCCCTCGGCAGCTCATTAGCATGCAAAAAGATATCACTTTGCAGATTCTAAGAGTTTTAGGAGTTGTGAACCAGGAAACTGGGCCAAGACCAGAGATCCATTTATCTAAGTTATATATAAATATATATTTAACATATAGCATATATATATCACATAAAGTAATATACATATAAAATATGCATACTATATATTTTTGTAATAAGATATCCTTAAGAGTCCTTATATGTGGAAGAGGGAGGCTAAAGAGTGAAATTTTATTGAGAAAGATTTGATCACTATTCCTGGCTTTTAAAATGGAAGAGAACCTCTAACCAAGGAATTCAGCAGCTTTTGAAGTTGGAAAATACAAGAAAACAGATTTTCCCCTAGAGTCTCCCAAAAGGAACAAAGTCTGTGGAAACCTTGATGTTAGCCCAGTGAGACCCATTTTGGAACTTTGATCTAGAGGAATGAAAGATAATAAATGCATGTCATTCTAAGCTACTAAGTTTGTGGTAATTTGTAATAGCAGCAACAGGAAACTAAGGCAGTCACCTTAAAAGAAATTAAGAGAGAGGGAACTTGAAGGAGTGAGAGAGACTCCAACATGTATCTGTCATCTAAAAAGGAGAAACATGCCAATGAGATATAGAAGAGGAAGAAGAAAACCAGGAGAATACAGAGCCCTGGAAGCAGAGAGTGGAAAATTGTTCAGAAAGATGTCACACGTGATGGAAATTTTCCCTGGATTGGCTGATAGGCGCTCACTGGTGACCTCAGTGGAAGTTTTGTTGGTGTGTAGGCTGCAGAATCCATACTGGACTGAGAGGTGACGTGAGTGGAGATAAAGTGGCAATTCTAGAGAGTATGGATCACTCTTTGGGGAAGTTTGCTCATGCAGCAGAAGGAAAAATTAAAAACATAATTAAGTAGGAACTATGTTTCTGAAGGGACCTTGGCACTAATGACAGTTTGGATCAGATGGTTCTTTGTTATGAGGACTGTGTTGTACACGATAGGGTGTTTAGTAGCATGCCTAGTTTCTACCCACTAGATGCTAGCAGTAATTTCCCTCTTTAGTGTGACAGCCAAAATGCCTTTAGACATTATCAAATGTCCCTTGAGGATGAGAACAACTGGTTGGGAGCATCTGTTTCAGAGAGAAAACAGAATTCCCTGAAATTGTGTCCAAGCATATCAAACTTATTATTTTTTCCTAAAGTTTAAAAGGCCACCAAATGAGTAGGGCATTATTTGATTGGATCTTTTAAAGCTCATGTCTGTATGAGCACATTCTTTGGGCACCTACTCTGAATGGAGGCAAAGTGATTTTGTATAAATGGCATTGTGCATGCTCTGATATAAGAATCTATAAAGGTGAGCCTGTGATGGACTCCAGGGTATATTCAAAACCTGTTCTAATTCTACCTATGCTATTTAATCCAGAGCAGAACGAACAATAATTGAACTGCATGTTCCAAGAAATGGTCCCTTACCCCAGTATCATCTGCCTATAAGAATTCTAATAGCATTAGCCGAAATCCCAAAGCAGGTGCCCATCAAATCATGTTGAAATAGTTCACATGGTGGAAAAAAATATGACAGATTGACTGCATTCTAACATGGTTGATGTGGCATTTCAGAAATTTAATGAGAGTGCAGTCCAGACCTTGTTTCTGAGCTTTGAAGAAAAGAATTACTTTTTCTTTATTTTTTGGAGGGGGGATTGGGTACATGTGCTGAATCTCAGAGGTATGAAGATTATATTTCTTACCACCATTCTCAGACTTTTCTTTGTTAATTGGCATTTTAGGTGTGCCTAAAAGATGCTGAGTTATGTGGAATCTGATTTATTTTATTGCTTTAATAATGCTCTGTGTAGTTTGGGAGAAGGATATGGAGAAGGTCTTGTAAAGTAAATGAAAAGCAAATTTTCACAGTTGATCACACATGTAAAAGTGAGAATAATTCAATGATGAGACATATGCTTTATTAGAGGTCAATGTACTCATTGTACTTATTAAATTTTGTTTGCATTTTAATAAGAGTGCTTTCCTCCCAACCCAGCTTTTCCATTTCTGATGCTGATTTAAAGTTATAGCTGAGATCTGGTATCACCCCACTCTGGACACTAGGACTAGATTCAACATTATAGATTTTAAGCTATGCCTGGCAAAGCAAGTTGAACTATAAAGGACAGTTGCTTCAAACTTTTAATTTTATTAGAAAAGCATAACTATTTTATTATAGAAACCACTATAGATGGGGATTAAATAAAAGTCTGCCTTGGTAAATGCTCTTCCCAAAGACAAAAAGCTGGTATATGCTTGGGGCTTATTCTTGTAAAATTTATTTAATTCATTTGCACGGATAGACATCCCTGACAGAGGAGAGTTCGACTTAACTATTTTTTTTTACTTTATGATGGTGCAAAGGTGATATGCACTCAGTAGAAACCATACTTTGAATTTTGAACTTTGATCTTTTTGGGCAAAATGCAGTGTGTTCTTTTCTTATGATGCTGAGCAGGGGCAGCAAGCTGTAGCTCTGAGTTAGCCCCAGGATCATGAGAGTCAACAATGAATATTCTGCAGTGTACTCTTGCCAGGATATGGTGGTCTGTAGGTTAGGTATGTTAAATGCATTTTTAAAATTATTATTATTATTATTTTTATTTAGCTTTTAAGTTTTTACAGACTGCATTTTGATTCATTGTACACAAATGGGTTACATCATTTCATTTCTATAGTTGTACACGATGTAGATTCACACCATTTGTGTAATCATACATGTACATAGGGTAATGATGTCTGTCTCATTCCATGAGTTTTCATACCCCCCTCCCTCTCATTTCCTTCTACATATTCTAAAGTTCCCTCATTCTTCTCTCATTCCACACCCCCTACCCCCATTATATATCATTCTTCGCTTACCAGGGAAAACAGTCCACCTTTGGTTTTTTGGGCTTGACTTATTTCACTTAGCGTGATATTCTCCAATTCCATCCATTTATTTGCGAATGCCATAATATTATTCTTCTTTATGGCTGAATACTATTCCATTGTGTATATATACCAGAGTTTCTTTATCCATTCATCTGTTGAAGGGCATCTAGGTTGGTTCCACAATCTAGCTATTGTGAACTGAGCTGCTATAAACATTGATGTGGCTGCATTACTGTAGTTTGCTGATTTTAAGTCCTTTGGGTATAAACCGAGGAGTGGGATAACTGGATCGAAAGGTGGCTCCATTCCAAGTTTTCTTAGGATTCTCCACACTGCTTTCCAGAAGTGGCTGCACCAATTTGCAACTCCACCAGCAATGTAAAAGTGTGCCTTTTTCCCCACATCCATGCCAACATCTATTATTGTTTGTGTTCTTGATAATAGCCATTCTAATTGGAGTAGGATGAAATCTTAGAGTTGTTTTAATTTGCATTTCTCTAATTACTAGAGATGTTGAACACTTTTTCATATATTTATTAATTGCCTGTATGTCTTCTTCTGTAAAGTGTCTGTTCAGTTCCTTGGCCCATTTATTGATTGGGTTCTTTGTATTTTTGGTGTAAAGTTTTGTAAGTTCTTCATAAATTTTGGAAATAAGTGCTCTATCTGAAGTGCATGTGGAAAAGATTTTCTCCCACTCTGTAGGCTCTCTCTTCACATTCTTGATTGTATCCTTCGCTGAGAAAAAACTTTTTAGTTTGAGTCCATCCCATTTATTGATTCTTGCTTTGATTTCTTGTGCTTTGGGAGTCTTGCTGAGGAAGTCTGATCCTAAGCCAACATGATGAAGATTTGGGCGTACTTTGTTTTCTATTTGGTGCAGGGTCTCAGGGTCTAATTCCTATGTCTTTGATCCATTTTGAGTTGAGTTTTGTGCAGGGTGAGAGATAGAGGTTTAACTTCATTTTACTGCATACGGATTTCCAGTTTTGCCAGCACCATTTGTTGAACAGGCTATCTTTTCTCCATTGTATGTTTTTAGCTCCTTTGTCTAGTATGAGGTGACTGTATTTATGTGTTTTTGTCTCTATGTCTTCTATTCTGTACCTTTGTTCTGCCTGTCTATTTTGGTGCCAAAACCATGCTGTTTTTGTTACTATTGCTTTGTACTATAGTTTAATGTCTGGTATTGTGATACCTCCTGTTTCACATTTTCTATTCAGGATTATTTTGGCTACTTGAGGTCTCTTGTTCTTCCAGATGAAGTTCATGATTGCTTTCTCTATTTCTATGAGGAATGTCATTTGGATTTTAATTGGAATTGCATTGAATCTGTATAATGTCTTTGGTAGAATGGCCATTTTGCCAATGTTAATTCTGCCTGTCCAAGAACATGGGAGATCTTTCCATCTTCAAAGGTTTTCTTCAATTTCTTTATTTAATGTTCTGTAGTTTTAATTGTAGAGATCTTTCACATCTTTTGTTAGATTAATTCCCAAGTATTTTTTTTTGGGGGGGGCTACTGTGAATGGAGTGGTTTTCCTAATTACTCTTTCAGAGGATTCATCACTTACAAATAAAAATGCATTAGATTTACACATATTGATTTTATATCCTGCTACTTTGCTGAATTCATTTATTAGTTCTAGAAGTTTTATAGTGAAGGTTTTTGGATCTTCTAAATATAGGATCATGTCATCAGCAAATAGTGACAGCTTTAGTTCTTCTTTTCCTATTTGTATCCCTTTAATTTCTTTGATCTGTCTAATTACTCTGGCAAGTGTTTCAAGGACGATGTTGAATAGAAGTGGTGAAAGAGGGCATCCCTGTCTTACTCCAGTTTTTAGAGGGAATGCTTTCAGTTTTTCTCCATTAAGAATGATGTGGGTCATGGGCTTAGCATAGATAGCCTTTACAATGTTGAGGTATGTTCCTACTATTCCTATTTTTTCTAGTGTTTTAAGCATGAAGGCGTGCTATATTTTATCAAATGCTATCTTAGCATCTATTGAAATAATCATGTGATTCTTAACTTTAAGTCTATTGATGTGATGAATTACATTTTTTGATTTCCAGATGTCAAACCAACTTTGCATCCCTGGGATAAACCCCACTTGATCATGGTGCACTATCTTTTTAGTATATTTTTGTTTGTGATTTGCCAGTATTTTGTTAAGGATTTTTGCATCTATGTTCATCAGGGATATTGGTTTAAAGTTTTCTTTTCTTGATGTGCCTTTGTCTGGTTTTGGTATCAGAGTGATAATAGCCTCATAGAATGAATTTGGAAGGGTTCCCTCCTTTTCTCTTTCCTGAAATACTTTGAGGAGTATTGGTATCAGTTTTTCTTTAAAGGTCTTGTAGAATTCAGCTGAGAATCCATCTGGTCCTGGGCTTTTCTTGGTTGATAAGCTTTTGATGGCTTCTTTTATTTCAGTGCTTGAAATTGATCTGTTCAGATTGTGTACGTCTTCCTGATTCAGTTTGGGAGGCTCATATGTCTCTAAAAATTTGTCAATGTCTTCAATATTTTCTATTTTGTTGGAGTATAGATTTCCAAAGTAGCTTCTAATTATGGTATGTATATCAATGTTGTCTGTTGTGATATTTCCTTTTTCATCACGAATTCTAGTAATTTGAGTTTTCTCTCTCCTTCTCTTCATTAGTGTGGTTAAGGGTTTATCAATTTTGTTTACTTTTTCAAAGATCCAACTTTTTGTTTTGTCAGTTTTTTGAATTGTTTCTCTTGTTTCAATTTCATTGATTTCAGCTCTGATTTTAATTATTTCCTGTACTCTACTATTTTTGGTGTTGATCTGTTCTTCTTTTTCTAGGGCTTTGAGATGTAATGTTAGGTCATTTAGTTGTTGATTTTTTATTTTTTAAGGTATGAGCTCAATGCAATGAACTTTCCTCTTAGTACTGCTTTCCTAGTGTCCCAGAGATTTTGATATGTGGTGTCCTTGTTCTCATTTACCTCTAAGAATTTTTTTTATTTCTTCCCTGATGTCTTCTGTTTTCATTGCATCATTCAATAGCATATTATTTAGTCACCAGGTGTAGGAGTAGTTTTTGTTTGTTATTTTATCATTCATTTCTAATTGCATTCCATTATGGTCTGATTGGATACAGGGTAGGATCTCTATTTTTTTGTATTTACTAATGGCTTTTTTGTGGCATAGCATGTGGTCTATTTTGGAGAAGGATACATGAGCTGCTGAGAAGAAAGTATATTCGGTTGATGATGGATGAAATATTCTGTAAATATTCATTAAGTCTATATCATTGATTGTATTATTTAGTTCTAGTTTCTTTGTTCAGTGTTTGTTTCCAGGATCTATCCAGTGGTGACAGTGGTGTGTTAAAGTCCCCTACTATTAATGTGTTTTGGTCTATTTGATTCTTAAAATTGAGAAGAGTTTGTTTGATATACATAGATGCTCCATTGTTTGGGGCATAAATTTAAAATTGTTATATCTTGCTGTTTTATGTTTCCCTTAAGCAGTATGAAATGTCCTTCTTTATCCCTTCTGACTTAGGTTTGAAGTTCACTTTATCTGATATGTGGATGGAGACCCCTGCTTTTTTACTGGGTCCATGTGCATGGTATGTTTTTCCCCATCCCTTCACCTTTAGTCTGTGGATATCTTTTTCAATGAGATGAGTCTCTTGAAGGCAGCATATTGTTGGGTCTTTCTTTTTAATCAGTCTGCTAGTCTATATCTTTTGATTATTGAATTTAGGCCATTGACATTCAGGTTTTTTATTGAGATATGATTTGTATTCCTGGTCATTTTGGCTTATTTTTGGTTTTTTACTTGTCCTTTGATTGACTTTTCCTTTAGGGTAGTTCCTCCCTTTGCTGACTTATATTGTTGCTTTTCACTTCCTCCTCATAAAATATTTTGCTGAGAATGTTCTCTAGGGCAGGCTTTCTATTTGTGAATTCTTTTAACTTTTGTTCATTGTGGCAAGATTTTACTTCATTGTCAAATCTGAAAGTTAATTTTGCTAGGTATGGGATTCTTGGTTGGCATCCGTGTTCTTTCAGAGCTTGAAATATATTGTTCCAGGCCCTTCTTGCTTTTAGAGTCTGTGCTGAGAAATCAGCAGATATCCATATTGGTTTCCACTTATATGTAATCTGATGCTTTTCTCTCACAGCCTTTAAAATCCTATCTTTATTTTGTATGTGAAGTATTTTTATTATAATGTGTCTTGGTGTGAATCTGTTGTAGTTTTGTGCACCTGGTGTTCTGTAAGCCTCTCGTATTTGATTTTCTATTTCATTTTTAAGGTTTGGGAAATTTTCTGATATTATATCATTGAACAGGTTGTTCATGCCTTTGGTTTGTATCTCTGTGCCTTCCTCAATCCCAATAATTCTTAAATTTGGTCTTTTCATGATATCCCATAATACTTGGAGGTTCTGTTCATGACTTCTTAAAATTTTCTCAGTTTGTTCAACTTTATTTTCAAGATTAAATATTTTGTCTTCATTGTCTGAGATTCTGTCTTCCACGAGGCCTATTTTGTTGGTGATGCTTTCTATTGAGTTTTTAATTTGATTTATCATTTCTTTCATTTCAAGTATTTCTGTTTTTTTTTTTTTTTCAGAATCTCTCTTTATTGAAGTGTTCTTTTGCTTCTTGCATTTGCTCTTTTAACTGTCTACTGGAATGATCATGCATTGCCTGCATTTGCTCTCTTATCTCGTCTTTTGCTTCACAGATCATTTTAATTATGCAGATTCTAAACTCATTTTCTGTCATTTCTACTGCCATGCTGTCATTGGATTCTTCTATCACAATAGCATCTTGGTTTGTTAAGGGCACCTTCTTCCCCTGTTTTTTCATATTGTTTATATATATTCCCCTCTAGCAGTGAAGATCAGAGATACTGAAGTTATCCCTGCAGGCTTATTATGACCCTGCAGTTTTCCACTACCTCTCCTTTGAAGGGGAGTTCAATACCAATAACACCCAATACAGAGAAAATGTAGCCCAGAACCAGACAGCCCCTATAAAGACTTTAAAATTATTGTAATAAACAGGATCAGTTCAATTACTATTTACAGCATTTCTAGTTGTGAACAAGAGGATGGGGAAGGGTGTAGGATGTAAGTGAGTAAATAGAGGTACCTGTCAAAGGGCCTCCAGTCTCCTGTAGGTGTCTCAGGAAGGGAGCTGCCCTTCCAATGATGATGGCCATGCCCTCAGGAATAATTCAAAATGCCTGCACCAGTCTTCAAAGAAGCTGGGGAGCCCCAGGGAGAGTGTGCTGAGTCAGCACAGAGAGGCAGTAGAGGGGCAGGCGGGCAGGCTCAGCAATGGCGTCCGACCTCAGTGTGGGGGTTAGGTGGGCTCGGTGATGGCATCTGACCTCGGTGTGCTGCATTTTTTGATTTATAGAATTTCCAATTTATAATAGGATTATCAGAGCAAAACTACATTGTAAGTTAAGGAGCATCTGTATATGGGAACCCATCAAACAGTTTGTTGAATTCAGTGCGTGTGGTTTCTTACAACTACAGGGCTGAATTACTTTCTTATTTCGTAGGGTTTACTGCACATCCTCCATGAATATGTTGCCATGTTAGTTCATGTAGTTTTACTTCATTCTGTATTCCATCAAAGTGTTGATATATCTTGTTTTGCTATTTCCCCATCTGGGGCATTTTGGTTGTTTTAAATGTTGCACATTGCCCGTGGTTTTGCCCTGGGCACCCTTACATGTGCTTGTTGCACAAGTATTTCTTTGGGATTGAATTTTCCTCCAGGAAAATTGTTGGATCAAAGAATTGATGCTTTAAAAAAAAGTGACTGTTTTAGTAGATGATTCTAAAAGGGTAATGACTTTTATATAATGCTTTGCAATCATAAATGGCAGAAATGAAAACTGGGTGTGGTCGCCTGCGCCTGTGGTTCCTGCTATTCAGGAGGCTTACTGCTTGAGCTTAGAAGTGTGAGGCCAGTTTGAACAACACAGTGAGACTTTGTATCTTAAAACAAATTATAGACATGTTAAGTATAAACAGTAACTCAATTATGCTACGTGAGTTAATTCTGAGGTTTAGCAAGTGTCTTAACTTTTTTTTCATAGACTTTTTTTTTAATAGCAGCCTTAGGTTCATAGTAAAATTGAGGGGAAGTTAGAGATGTCTCTGTACTCACCCATTCACAGTCTCCTCCATTATCAACACCCTCCACCAGAGTAAATTTGTTACAGTTGATGAACCTACATTGATGTATCACAATCACCCAAAGTTCATAGTTGGCATGAAGATTCACTCTTGGTGCTATGAATTCGAAGGGTTTGGATGAATACATCATCTATTCACCATTATTGTGTTAGTCAGTTTTTCATCACTGTGACAAAATGCCTGAGAAAAACAACTTAAAGGAAGAAAGATTTATTTTGGCTCATGGTTCTGGTTTGTGGTTGGCAGACTCCTTTGTTTCTGGAGCAGTGGTGAGACAGGACATCTTTGTGGAAGGGCATGATGGAGCAAAGCTGCTCACCTCATGGCAGCTGAGAAGCAGAGAGTGAAAATGAGAAAGGTATCAGAGATATGATAGATCCTTCAAGGGTACACCCCCAGGGACCCACTTCCTATTGGGCCCCACCTCCTCAAGTTTCTACCCCTTCCAATAATGCCATCAGCTAAGACTCCATCTATGGATTAACACTAATGAGTTCAGAGCCCTCATTATCCAATCACTCCCCCAAAGTGCTACCTCTGAACACTGATGCATTGGGGAGCAAGTCTGCAACACTTGAGCTTTGGGGGAACAACCCGGATCCAAACTATCATAGCAACATAGCGTATTTTCACTACTCTGTGGTGCACCCATTTTTCCCTTCCTCCTCTCAATGACTAGTAACCACTGATCTTTTATTGTCTCCAGTTTCATGTTTTCTGGGATGTCATCTAGTTGAAATCCTACAGCATGCAACCTTTCAGATCAGCTTCTTTCACTTGGTAATATGTATGTAAGACTCCCCCATGCCTTTCCATGGCTTGCTTCATAGTTCATTTCTTTTTAGGGTTGAAAGAAAGGGCATGATCCAGATGTGCCATAGTTGACCATTCACCCAGTGAAACCTAACTTCGTTGCTTCCAAGTTTGGGCAGTTGTGAACAAGGCTACTGAAAACACCTGTGTGTGGGTTTTGGTGTGGATGAATGTATTCAACTCATTTAGGCGGATATGAAAGCCTATGATTACTAAATTGTGCAGTAAGAGTATGGTTAGTTTTGCAAGAAACTACCAAACTGCTGTCCAAAGTGGGCTGTACCATTTGGAGCACGTCTCTGCCTCCCACATTCCTGTCTGCCTTTGCTGTTGTCAGTGTGGTGTGTTTGAACCATCCTACCAAGTGTGCAGTGTCACCTTATTTGAATTTGCATTTCCCCTATGATGGTTGCTTTTCAGCCTATTTTCATATTTCCTACTTTCCTTTGTATGTCTTCTTCAGTGAAGTGTCTATTCAGATCTTTGGTCCATTTTGAAATTCATTTTTTTAGTACATGCATATATATGTGTGTGTATATATATATATATATATATATATATATATATATATTTAATAAAATTGTACCAAACCATTTTTCAGTTTGCTATTTTAATTTTATATGGACATCTTTCAGTATCAAAATGCAAATAGACCTTATTTATGTAGTAGCGCTGGGATTAAATCCAGGGGCTAACACATGCTAGCCACTCCCTCTGTCACTTAGCTATACCCTCAGCCCTCAAATATATTCTTAAACAGTTGCATGATATATATCATTTCCTGAACATGCCAAAATTTATGCTTCAATAGAAACCTGTTGTTTTGGTTGTTTTCAAGTTTTTAAATGAAAGAATACAAGTAATACCCTTATGTAAACATATTAGTACTCTTTTATATCTAGGATAAATTTCAAGCAGGGAAATAGATCAAAGACTGCTAACTGCCATATTGTCTTCTAAAAATGTTTGTGCCAATTTACTGCCTGGTGTCAACTTTGACAAGAGAAGGTTCTTAAAGGCATGATGTAGAAACTAGAAACCATGAAGTCAAAGACAATTATACTTTACGAGGTAGGAAATAAAAATGTCTGTGAAGCAAAAACACAAATAACTTGGAGAATTGAAGAGTTTTACCTACCTGTTGGGAGGGACAATCCTTATGACCTTTATAATTAGTAATTAATTTAACATCTTTATAACTAAAATAATTCTGAGGTTCATGAAGGAAGAAATCAGAATATCCTGCAAGATATAGTGGCACTCCCAACTACTCAGGAGGCTGAGGCAAGGGCATTGTAAATTATTGTTTCCTTATTACTGAATATTAAGAGTTATTTTTAAACTGGGCATGGGTTTGCATGCGTATAATCCCAGTGGTTCAGAAGGCTGAGGCAGGAGGATTGTGAGTTCAAAGTCAGCCTCAGCAACTTAGTGAGACCTTGTCTCTAAATAAAGTATGTATATTTAAAAAGGACTGGGGATGTGGTTCAGTGGTTAAACACCCCTGGCCTCAATCCCCAGCTTCCCCCACCCCACCAAGAAAACTTATTTGTATATTTAGATAGCAGTCATTTATATGTCTTTTATGGACATTTTCTTAAAGAATGTGACTTGTTTCCCAATTCTCTTGAGTGTTTAAAAATTTTTAAATACTTTCTTGTTCATTTGCAAACATATCAGAGAATGAAGAAGAAATGTAATCTATAGCCTTTTAGAATATTAATATTGAATTTAGCAGAAATGTTAGGAAGTATGGACTTGCCTAAGCCTTTGTCACTTTTCCTGTAATGGCATGAAGTGGTTTTCCTTCAGTTACAAAATAATTGCAATGTGAAAACATATTTAGTTTGAGAATACTGAATCGGTGAGACCAGGGGTGATTTAATCCTTGGAAAAATGTGCTCAGCTTCTCATTTAAGAAAATAATTAAAACAAACTGGAGGTGTTCATGCTTATATCTGCTGGATTTAGAAGTTTCCCTATGGGAGAAAGTTATGCTTTAATGAAGAATTAGTTTAAGCTGGATGGATTAAGTTGATAAAATTCATCTCCATAGTAATTCAGCAAGGGAAAAAATTAAGATGTTGGCCACAGTTGCTATTAATTTGGTCTGAGCTGAAGGTCTGCAAGAATACCTTTGGGAAGGGTAAATTGCATTCTAGTTGGTGATTTAGCCAAACTTGCACATAGTGGGTCCTTTACTTGTCAATGCTTTTGCCTAGAGTTACATGTTAGTGTAGAGGGCCTGGTCTCCCCCTTCAAATGTTGACATCATATTTTCTTCCTCAAGTTAAATTTGCTGCCGCCTATGTTCTAAGAACTGATCCAGGCATTGAGGATTACACATTGTTGTACAACATGATACCTGGCTTTAAGAAGTTTTACAGATAAAGATTAAAAGGTGAATATATGGATCTTTCTAAGGTCTCAAATATGGTTTATTTTTTCCTGAATGATTTGAGAGAAATTTCAATTTTTAACTACTTATTAATGTTAACTTAGGGAGACCGTGATGGTTAATTTTGTGTGTCAACTAGGTCATGAGGATACCCATTATTTCTGGGTGCATCTGAGTGAAATTAACATTTGAACTCAGAAGACTCAGTAAAGCAGGTTGCCTTCCACAGGGTGAATGAGCCTCATCAAGTCCCTTGAGATCCGGAACAGAACCAAAAAGTGGGAGAAAAGGGTCTTTACTTACTCTGCCTATGTTGGGCTGGAGCATTGGTCTTCTTCCAACCTGGGCTGGAATTTGGCCTACTGGTGCTCTTGGTTCTCAGGCTGCCAGACCTGGTGGAGAACTCACACCCCAGGTCTCCTCACCCTAGGCTTTGAGACTCATATTGGAACTGCACCACAGGTTTTCCTAGGTCATCAGTTTGCAGGTGACAGATCACGGGACTTTTCAGCTTCCATAATCACATGAGTCAATCCCTTACAATAAATCTCATAGCTTTATGTGGAACCAAAGCACTTAAATTTAAAATAGTTTATCTAAAATAGTTTATCTAAAATGAGACATTCACAGACAGTGTAGGGAGCCTTTGCCTCCACAGGGTCTCAAGTTGCTGGCAAGAATGGCTAATGCATCCCTGTTTCTGATCTTCCAACTGTATAAGTTCATCAGAGGATATAAAATCGGACCCTGAAAGATCTCCAATTGTATTCAGCAGCTTATGCCAGGCCAATTTATTTTTACATGTGTAAGTTTAAATTGTCAGTAGTAACCATGTCAGGGAAGAACTATAGGAAAAATCAATATTCTTATTGAAAGTTTTTGGTAGTGCTTAATGATTTTGTGAATTTGCTATATAGACGTGAAGAAGGCTCTATTACTGCCTGTAAAAGAGTAACCAAATCCTGATTTAAATAAATAAAGTCTGCTAAAGCCATGACAAATATGGCTAGGAAATAAAATCTTAGATGGAGTGACCAGAAAAATCACGGACTTGATCTTGATGGGGCTGTGCCTTAGAAAAATATCCATTGTAAGGTTGGTACTCCCAGAGTTGTGGAGAAGATGCAAGGAGCCCATCTGGGTGAAACTCTTAAAATACTACCTGGCATCTAAGAGACCTTCCCTATTCATTTAGAAAAAGAGAACATCTAGTCAGGGCTTCAGAGACTGCCTGACAGAGATAACTGCTCTAAATTTCATATTCAGAGTCCTGTCTGTCTCTTTTGGTGACGTTTATTGAGAATGAAGGATTCTGAAAGTGAACATAGTGGGTGAGCTACTCTGGGCCTCTTCAGCAGCATCTCCTCTCACACCCCAGACTAGGCTCCCTGAAGGTAGGCCAGAAGCCGTGTGCTGGTGGGGAGAGTGGCGAGGTATTGTGACGGTCACAGCCAGCTGGCAGAGGAGAGGAGAGTTGAGACTGGTAGGGTCTTTTCAACAGGTGAAGATTTTATCACCACATGGGAAGTTGTTTGGGGTTTCCAGAGTAATTCTGAAAGTGACCATGGATGGAGAGATGGAAAGAGAGCTTCACCTTCTCCTAGTCCCTAAGAGACCCTCTCCGAGGGACTGAATATCACTAGAAGCCTTTCACATTGATCAGAAGTCCTCCAGGGAAATGGCCTCAGGACACTGATCAGTGGTTTGGGTCCTAGGATGCTTTTAATAGTAGACTCGCTTAAGGTTACAGATGTCACTTGATCTCACTTCCCTGTCTTATAGACCAGGAGCCTGAGGACTCGATTGTAAATTGACCTGCCCAAGCTCATCAACACAGAGTGGGACAAAGCTGAGACTAAAGTCCAGGCCTTCCCACTCTATGTTCTGCACTTATAAGACACAGTTGCCAAAGAGAAGGAAACAGAGTGAGAAAAAGGGTTAGGAGAGAGGAGTCACTGGATTGACCTCGCTCAGGTGCGTCACCCTAAAATTCTGCACCATCCACGATGCTGAGGCCTGGCGTCTCCTAATTTCTCTCTGTGTGATTAGCATTTCACTGTGTATCTCTTTAGTCCTTACAACAGCCTCCACCATGAGTGGGCAGTGTTGCCATCCTGTTTTGCAGACAAGAGAACAGAAGCCTGGAGAGAAGGTCAACAAATTGTCTGGGTTATGCAGTTGGTAAGTGGCAGAGCCAAGACTAGAACGGTGAGCACTGGCAAAGTGGATTTGAGGTGTCACTGGGGCGCTTGAGAACACTCACTGGTGTGATCTCTGCTCCCCTCTCCCTTCTGGGCTTCAGTAATATCTTTAAAGTGAGGGATTTGTAACAGTGCTCTCCAAGGTCCCTACATGAGTCGTTCTTTGATTCAATTTTCCTAGTGTTTTGGCTACACACTCTGGGTTAAGGTTTGTCTGACTCCTTGCACTGTGGAAGTTTGAGAGAAAGTATGCGAGGTTTTCTATCGCCGACCAAGCGAGGGTTAAGAAGGAGGTAGCTCATGCTAGGTGGTTGAATGGATAGCTCTGGTTCATTCTGGAATGATCATGTGCCTCCCGGGACCCCCCTTTTAGGCCTTCTTCCACTCCATTATTTTTGTTTTGATGGATGTTGGTATTACCATGTTCCCGCTTAAGTGTCTCGGTGCTTCTATTTTTTCTAGATTAAATGAGGTTTTAACAAGGCTTATGGGGTGATTCGTTGTCATTAAAATAACAAATGGATTGAAAGCAGCCTTCTGTCTCTCTGGAATCCACTACCATTAGTGGACCATAATCCAGCTGGTGACAGAGCTACAGCGAGCCAGGAGGCTATCAAAGAGTCGGAGAAATGTAAAGTTTTCTGTGATTTGTGAGTAAGGAGAGAGAATCTCAGAAGTTTTACAAAATGAATTTAAATCCAGGGCTTGATGGTCTGGCTTTCTAGAGCAGAGCACTATAAATGTGAAGTGGAATTAAATTGGGGAGATATGGTGCCCTGTATGACATCCTAAACTTTATGTTTTTGATTGTATTACCAACTGAGAGGCCAGAAAAGTAGTAGATATTGCATGTTTATTTTTCTAATGCTCTCAGCTGTGGAAATAAGTTGAGTAAGCATTTAAAAGTTTAAACCTAGCAGGGTTTTCAGCATCAGAAAAAAGTTGCAAGTTAAAGCAGAGCAGTTTTCCCCTGGGCAGAGATGCTAATCTGTAGAAGGAATTCTGTTTCAAGTCCGTGGTGCTCTCTGGGCACGCAGAAGTTGCAATCCTAGGTGCAGGAGGGGTAGAGTCCTCTGCCTAGAAGAGATCCTCACCAAAGGAAGTCAGATCATTATCAAAACAAGAGAACAATTCCACTTCATGTTCCCCTCCCTGCTTAAGAGGAAAACAATTTGGAGAGCGAGGTTGAAAACAATCATGATAAATATGATGTCTTTCAACAAACTGCCGGTTGAACCTTATAAAATTCATTACTACAATAAAGATGTTGCATGCAGGTCAGCTTAGAGAACTAATTACAAAACAGAGCACAGGAAATGATAGAATCCTCAAACTGACAGGGGTTGAGATGAAGGTTACACTAGAGTGTGTTGCATTTGACATGGGTCAGCTACCCCTTTCAGAGTGAAAATAGGGATGCCCCAGACTTCTGAAGCCTCAAACTTGAGAAGTCTCACAGGGACACAACTCCCTCCATGTTTATAACAGCATGATTCACAATAGCTAAGCTATGGAACCAACTTACATGCCCAACAGATGAATGGATAAAGAAAATGTGGTTTATATGCACAATGGCATATTACTGAGCCATAAAGAATGATGCTATGACATTGTCCCATAAATGGCTGGATCTGGAGACTATCATGCTAAGTGAAATAAGCCAATCCCCCAAAACCAAAAGTGGAATGTTATCTCTGACGTGTGGTTTACTAACCCACAACAAGTGGGGAAGGGGAAGAACAGAAGTTCAGTGGATTAGACAAAGGGGAATGAAGGCAAGGGAGAGTGGACAGGAATAGGAAAGAGTGGAATGAATCTCATATAACTTTCCTACGTACATATATGAATACACCATAGTGAATCTCAACATTGTGTACAATTTCAAGACTGGGATCCTAATCAGAATAAGATGTATTCCACATTTGTGTAAGTATATCAAAATAGATTCTACTGTCATGTATAACTAAAAGGAACAAAAATTTAAAAGTAATCGAGAAGCCTCAAAATGACTTCTTGCCCTCACATTTCCCATGGGAGACTGTGTGACCTGGGCAAGCCTCTTCCCTTTAGGGGCTTCATTGTCTTCAGATTTGTCTCCATGTACGTTTGCTGGCAGCAGAAATGTGAGCAATAATACATCTTATTTGCCATCTAATTTTTATTTTTCATTTTGCTTAAATGACACCAGGCACATTGCCTTGTGAACTTTGATTTGCTACATGATTTTTAGACAATAGACTCTTCTTCAAACACCCAAGTTCATAGCCATCTCCCTCATCCCTGAACTCCAGTGTGTTTGTCAGATAATCTTTATTTGACCACTAGCAATGTTCCAAACAGTGTTGTTAGTTAGCTCCTTAAAAAAACAAATGTTGTACGTGATTTCATTTTGCATCCTGAATGCTGAGCACAATATTTGCATGTAATTGGTACCCGGCACCATGCTACAGCCTGAATGTTTGTGTCCTCCCCAAAGTCATCTGTTGAAACTCTAACCCTCGGTGTGATGATGGTGGTGGGTAGGGGCCTTTGGTAGGTGGTTGGGTCATGAAGACAGAGCCCTTGTGAATGGGACCTTATGAAAGAGACTCCAGAGAGCTTCCTTGCCCTTCTGCCATGGGAAGATGCAGTGAGAAGATGACTGACTTAGGAAGGAAGCCTTTGACAGACATCAAATCTCCTGGTGCCTTGACCTTGGACTTCCAGCTTCCAGAACTGTGGGAAGTACATTTCGGTTGTTGATAAGCTACCCAGTTTATGGTATTCTGCTACAGAAGCCTGAATGGGCTAAGACTACCAATATTGATAACAATCAATAGTAATAATAGCATAGATGGTGATAGAGATCATTGATTTGGGGCTTACTACATGTTAGGAATTGAGCAAGGTGCTTTATGTACATCATCTTATTTAAATCTCATGAGAAGCAGAGGTTAAGTGCCTTGGCCAAGATCACACCTCCAGAAAGTGATAGGGCCAGGATTCAACATGTACTCCAGGTCTGCACGTCTCCAAAGCCGTGATCTCACCACAATGTGCTTCCTTCCTCCAAAATTTCTTAAATAACAAATTGGAAATAATTCTTCTACTTCCTGTTGGAAATCTTAAAGGATATGGGGCATCAAGTTTATCAGGGTTCGCGTACCCCCCACGGTACTACAAAGATATGTTAAGTTGGAGATGCTAGGACTAAAATGTATTCTAGAGGGACGTGTTTAATGTGTATTTTTCTGAAATTTATTTTGTGAGTGAAAAAAATAAAACCACACTAAGGAAAAGAAATGATTGGCTCATTTTAGAGAGAATTCAAGCAAGACTGGATGCAGGTGTTAGTCATACTATTTCTCATTTCATCTTTTCATCTCTTGTTTCTGCTTTTCCTGACTCCCTCTCCCTAAACAGGCTCTCTCCTTCTGGTTAAAAAACATTCCTCCAAGAATTTTAGACTAAATGAGTCTATATGGTTCAGAATTTTAGAAGAGAAATACTTTACCTGGTAATCTAGTAAAACTCCTTGGGGCAGAATTACTTACCTTAACTTGAGGCATATGCCCATCCCTGAGGCAATCCATGTGTCCCGAAAGAATAAAGCATTCTGATTGGCTAAGGCCACGTGGTGTGACCTCACTGTGACTCAGGAGGCTAGAGAGAGTCTGAATGAACCTGGACCAAAGCTCTAGAGTTTCTTTCCAAGGAAAGAGGAGGGTTGATACTTCAAATGGAGGTATAAAGCTGTGACTTTCTCTTAATAGCAACAGAAGTGGGTTGCTGGCTTTTAATGCACATTGTTGATTTCATGCTTAACATAGATACTAGCTACACTTTTAAAAGGAAATATGAAATCACCAATCTGTATTAAAAGCCAGCAACCCACTTCTGTGTACCCTACTTAATACTGACATCCGTGGAGAACACCATTGAGAATATTTTATATCCTGCGATGGCTTGGTCTGTGTAAGTGTTCCAGGAGATATGTTCTGCCTTTTCTGAACATTAATACCATTTGGGAGACAGTGGTCATGTCCAGTGCTGAACCCCCTGAGCCTCATTCCCACTATCTTTGATCTACAGTAGGTGCTTAGGAAAAATATTTTTTTCAAAGATTAATGTAGCAAAAAGTACACTATATAATTTCTTAAAACTCATATATTGTAGAACCTTCTTGAGTGTAATTGAATATAACCAAAACATATATTTTGGATGAAATTAAATCAAATAGTAATTGAAAGCAGTGGGGTTTGAATCCAGTCAGTCCAAATTCATGGTTTGAGAACTCGAAAGACTCTATCATGTTGATTTTCAAGGGACCTGAAATTCAAAGTCTGCTGCCTTCTGAGCCTCATAATTTATATTTCCTTTCTAAAGCCTCAGACTAATTCTGCTATTGAGAAGAAAATTAAAATCCACTATATCCTTATAGCTTTTAGTATCTAGTTTTAGTGTGCTTTTCTATGTAGAACACATTTTTTGACCTCTTGTTATCATAATTTTGTTGACCCATTTTTCTGGGTTGAAATATTTTTGGGCCCTAAACATAGAGTTTGGGTCCCAAGGATATTTAAGATTTTTTTTCTTTATGCCCAAGATGTCCTAAAATATCATGGTTAAATTGCTTCTTAAAATATGGCTTTCTTCATGTCATATTCTTCATCAAGAACAAAGTCTTCAATTTGCTTTTAGGTCCTACGGAATTGGTCCTGACTATCAAATTTCATCTCCCACTGGTTGGTCCAAGAGGCTGTGGTCCAGCCAGACAGTCACTTCAACTTCATCTCCCTGTTCACTGTTCATCTCCATTGTGCTCATAAGGTCTTACCTTGAATCCAGTCACCAGCCCATGGCTTTTCCATGATTCTTTGCTTTGATTGAAATCTATTTTACTCATGGAGATTTCCCAAATAGTAATCTAGTTAAATTCCCTTATTTTAATTTTTATATCACCTATGGTTTGGGACCTGCATTTCTTAATTTGCTTTGAAGGACAGAAATGTGGATTAAAGCATTTAGTGTTCAAAGTGGTAAAGGAAATTATACTTCTTGCTCTAAGTTTTATTTTTTGAGGGCAGAGAGCAAGTATAATAAATGTTTTGGGCCTGAATTCCAACATTGAGCTTGTCCCATAGTAGGGATTCTACAAATATAAAATAACTTGATTGCTGAAAAGTTTAGCCTTTCTTTATGTAGTAGGCTTTACTTTCTGATGAGTTTGATATGCAACATTCCATTTTATTAGAGAACATGGAAACATTCTTAAAAATTGTACCCATGTATGATTTTTCAAAATGCATAAATGCATTCTACTGTTATGTATGGCTAATTAGAACAAATACAAATTTTTAAAAAGCATCCATATATATCTTGCATGGGATTTGTATTTTTCATAGTCATTTAGCACAGGGATTGTCACTTAAATAAGAAACTCATGTCGCTCTAACTTGAACACTTAGACTTCAGTGTGTGTAAGCATAGAGCAATCAATATTATTTTGACAGTTATAATATGGCACAACATCTTTGATTAGTATTCCATCTCCAAAATTCACTCTGAAGCAGCTATTCTGATATTATATTTGGCTAAATATTTGGTGGTTCACTCTGACTTATTGGAGCAAGTGAATTCATTCTGTTTCTCCTTTTTCAAACTCGTTGAATTTGGGCGTCATGGTCAAGGTAAGAAACTGAATAGGTTCCGCAACCTAGCTTTGTGTAAACTACTCCCTGTACTCATAGCTCTAAACACATTTTTTAGGAAGGATTTATAAGTCAAAAGCTGAAGTTCCTATGACAGAAATTCAATAACTTGAAGTAATACCCAGGTGTTTGACCACTTCCTGCAGATATGCCAATGAGGCTAGAACTTTCGGAGGAGAGATTTTCTAACAGCCCCTGACCACAGCAGTCATTCCTCAAGCCTGTACCCTCTTAAACTGGAAGCAGAGTGCTTTTTGAAAAAGCTCATATATTGGAAGCTAGTTTTCTGAGAATCATGTTCCTCTGGATGTAGGCTATAGATCTAGTATATGGTGCCATATATTTCAGTTTGAATTTTCTGGTCCCTGATTCATAATTTGTGGGTTTTATTTACAGCTACCTGTCAGACTGGATTTTAATACATTAGTTTCAAGAAATTCTAATTATGATAATCTGATATCATTTTAATAATTGTTTTAATAATTGTAAGACAAATGAATTAGCTTTAATAAATTCATGAAAGTTATGAATTTAGATTATTATATGACCTTAGGAACTTCAGAAAGTTAGGTGTTTTTAAGTGTGAACACTGAGGCATAGAGAACTTACCCATGGAAGGGATGGTTTCCAGAACATGGAGACTGTCTCTCTTCCAAGACTAGCTGGGCAAGTTCTCCAGTTCTTTCTCTCTTCAGAGAAAGAATGTAAAGGCACAATTGGACATACTGGGCTGGTCATCTTAGAAAAATCTCCTTTTTGAAGCTGCTTAAATCCATACTTTCTTTCCTTATAATTGGGAAAACTCAACAGCTTTCTTCTGATAAATTTCTCTTAGGGAGAGGTTCAAATGCAGAGATTTCAATTTTCATCCTAAAGATCAATTAAAAAATGGTGCACCTAAGTCTTCATCTCTGGCATGCTTCAGGGATTCCTTTCTTCTGCTATGGAATCCTTTCCAGTTTGAATTTCTGGCCCCTCTTCAAATTCCCCATTTTACTTTTTAACTAAATATTTAAGCACTTTTAAAACATATTAGTGACAATATAAACCATTAGTTGGCCACTTTCTAAGGCTTTGAGGCTTCATTCCCATCTAACGGCAAGGTTTGATGGTGATTTATGAAAAATTTCTAGGAGTGCGTTTATATTTTTTAAATAAATTCTTTTTCTTTTCATCTAGTTGTTTCAGAGGTAGTATTTTCCTGTGACTTTTTGAGGAATTTGACCCTTGATTACCACACAGAGGAATGTCTGAGGAAGGCAATATGGTCTCTGTTTAGCATTGTCTCTGTTTAGCATTGAGCATCTCTTCTTTCCCTTTTGCAAAACATTTCCACACGCTGGGCAAGCCTGCTTCACTACAAGGGGAAGTAAACCTGTTGAAAGTAGACTAGCCTGTCTAGGAAGTTTCTCAAAAATGGCCACACTTTTGGTTCCCAAGAACTAAAAAAAAAAAAAAAAAAAAAAGTAACATCAGAACCATGGACAGCAGCTGCACTCACATTTGGATGCGTGTTGTTTCATTGAGTTTCTTGGAGAAGGTGAGAAGGCATGGAACTGCACACTTAAAATTGTCAGCGATCATAGGGCAGGTCCTGCATGTGTTTCAGGGAACTACCCTGTGCATGGTAACAGCAGCATTTAAATAGCACTTTATAATCAGACAGCATTGTCACTTACACTACCAGCTCTGTATTCAGGATGCTTCTGGGGAATGCCCACACTTCTTCTAGCTTAGGAGGCCATCTTTTCTAGTGTAGTTCTTCCCTGCCTCTCCTGCACTTCTTTCATCTCTCTTTTCTTAGGACTCTGCCTTCCAGCCACACTAAACTCCTCTTGTTTGCTAAGTCATAAAGTAATTCCAGCCTTTGAGTCTTTGGGTAACTGTTCTCATTGCTAAAACCCCTGCGTAGATTTTAACGAATCCAGCTCCTTTCAGGAAGCCTGACCTCATCCCTGTGAAATGAGGCATCCCCTCTGCAAGTGTCCCTTAGCATCCTGTAAGTCACCTAACCTGGTACTTTCATCCTGGATTGCAGTCATCTGCTTGTCCCTCTCCTCACTGGACCGAAATGCCTTGGGGACAGGAATTCTGTCCTACCCATTTCCATAGCCTAGGGTATGGCACATACCTATCATATATAACTATTTCTTGAATAAGTTTGTTGGGTCAAGTGTGGCACCTTTTATTGTTGCTGTCTTAACAGATAAATGAATGAAAGCTTGAAAAGTGTTGGAAAGTGCTGCCAAGGGAGACATAACTGGAAAGCAAGTGGTGGATCAAGAACATAAATGACAAAATGAAAATACTATAACTACTAACAATGATGATTTTTAAAAAGTCCTTGAACCAAGAACTAGATATGTTAATTCATTAAGCCCTCAGTTTACCTATTTGATGTATGTGTTTTATTATCCATTTTATCAATGAGGAATTAAATTTCAGAAAGTTTAATTAACTTAGCCAGTATCACACAACTTGATAAAAGAATCTCTGATCCCAGTACTTGTTCTGCAACCACTTTCCTTGCTGTGGCTTAGGGTTTTTGATTAAATGTCCAGGTTCTCTTCCACTGTGCTACAACACACAGTATCCTATTTCTAAAAGAAGACCATAGCAAAGCTATGGGTAGTTTTCCTTTCAAGTTGTTGAATTTTGGTATGAATAAGTAGATTTTAACGAATCCAAATTAATCTTATCCAGAATATGGACTATAGATTACTTCTATGCCCTCTGATTATATCCTTTCTCACCCTGTATTCTAGACTCCAAATAACTTAGCTAAATCTATAGGCATAGCATACAAGGCCCTAGAATGTGTAGGAGGAAGTTCCAAACTTTCATGCTAGCAGTGAGGAGGGTAATTGTATGCTTCTCCTTCATGCCTCTTGGTACATGTTACTATTAAATGCAGAATATTGATCTGGGTGGTCTGGAAATTGTTCTTGTGATGGATTTATATTCTGATGAGTCATGTACAGAGCTGATTGGAAGTGACAGGCCTGCCTTCTTTCCCCTTTATGCACCCAACAATCAGAGAATCCTGATCAGTGCTTTCGTAGGCTGAGAGTGTACAGCCTTTGCTCTTTCCCCACCAGATTAGGAGCTCCTTGCAGATCTGGAGAGAATCTAATTGATCCTCTCATCCAAAGCTTGGGGCCACAACTGGAGCTTAGTATGTGGGTGCTGAACAAATAAAGTGGCATCAGCAGGACAGTCAGCCTGAGTGTGTGTGCTCCTACAGTATTTCCCTGTTCCTCTTCAGTTACCTGGGGGTAGTCACTGTTTCCAGGTGCTCTTCCTCCAGCCTAAAGCCCTGTGCCTCTTTTAAATACTAGCACTTCCTTTTATGGCATCTTAGAGGGCTTTCCAAGAAGAAAAGTACTGAAGAAACACCAGTATCTTACCTTTAAATTATGGAGAGGCATCATTTCTTGACAGTGTCCCAACTGCCTTATCAAATCATCAGATTAGCATGACAGCTGCTTATTGTTGGCATTGCCAGGTGCCCTGCCTCATGTGCAAGCTCTTTTTAAAAAAGAGCTTTAGTGATGTATAATTGACATGCAAACTGCACGTATTTCAAGTATACTTTGATAAGTTTAGACATATGTATAAGTCCATGAAATGATCACTGCAATCAAGATAGGGAGCAAACTGGTCATTCCCAACAGTTTCTTTGCTCTCCTTTAACATCTCTCCCTCTCAGCCCTCCCAGCCTCTCCCCTATCACCAGGCAATTGCTTCTTTGCAGTATCACTATAAAGGATTTTCTTTCTTTTTCTTTTTCTTTTTTCGTTCTCTCTTTTTTTTTTTTTTTTTTGCAGTGCTGTTGATCAGACCCAGGACCTCATGCATGCTAGGCAAGCATGCTACCACTGAGCTGTAGCCTCAAACTGATTTTGCACTTTCTTGAATTTTATATAAACGGACTCAGAAATGATGTATTCCACTTTATCTGGCTTCTATTGCTTGGTATAACTTATTCTGATATTCATCTATGTCATATAGATGATCATATCAGTAGTTAATTCATTTTAATTGCCAAGTACTATTGTATAGATAGAACACGATATGTTTATTCATGCACTCATGGATAGATATTTAATTTGTTTTTAATTTTTGGCTATTATGAATAAAACAGTGGTGAACATATGAATATGTTTTTATTTCTTTTGGGTAAGTACTTAGGAATAGAATGACTGGATTATATATAGGTGTTCTGGGGTGAATTTTATCCCCCCCTCAAATATATTAGAGTTCAAACCCACAGTCCCTCAGAATCTGATCCTTCCTTGAAAAGGGGTTTTTGCAGAGATAATAAAATTAATATTGAGGTCATCAGAATGGACTCTAATCCATTATGACTAGAATTCTTATACGAAGGGGGAAATTTGGACACAGACATGCGCAGAGAAAGAATAGATGTGCAAAGATAAAGGCAGAGATCTGGGCGATGCTTCCCCCTAGTCAATGAACGCCAAAGAAACCAGGGGAGTGGTGTGGGACAGACTCTTCCTCAGAGCCCTCAGACAGAACCAGCTGTCTTCCAGAGCTGAGACTACAGATTCTTGTTTAAATTGCCCAGTCTCCGGAGCATTGTTGGAGTCGCCCAGCAACCAGCACTGTAAGAGTATACTTCCTGTTTTAAGAACACATCTGACTGTTTCCCAAAGACTGGCCCATTTTGAATTCCCAGTAGAATCTAAGAGTTTTAGTTTTTGCATAATTTTTGTTGTTGCTGGCACCAGGGATTGAACCCTGGGGCACTTAATCCCTGAGCCACACCCCCAGCCCTTTTTATTTTTTTAATTTTGAGACATAGCCTTGTTAAGTTGCTTAGGGCCTCACCAAGTTGTTGAAACTGGCCTTGAACTTGCAATTCTCCTGCCTTAGACTCCCAGATTGCTGGGATTACAGGCTTGCTCCTCTGTGCCCAGTCCAAGGATTTTAGTTTTACCCGAAGATCACCAGCACTTGGTGTGGTTAGTCTTTTTT
Source organism: Sciurus carolinensis (assembly GCF_902686445.1). Taxonomy (NCBI): domain Eukaryota; kingdom Metazoa; phylum Chordata; class Mammalia; order Rodentia; family Sciuridae; genus Sciurus; species Sciurus carolinensis. The sequence continues at coordinate 144,181,765 of NC_062218.1, forward strand.
AAGTTTAGCCATTCTTGTGAGTGTGTAGTAGTATTTCATGATGGCTTTAATTTCCACTGCTCTGATAATTAGTGATGCTGAGCATCTTTTCATGGGTTTGTTTGCCATCTACATATCTCCTTTGATAAAGTAGACCTTCGAATCCTTTGCCCATGTTTTCATTGGGTCATTTTCTTTGTATTGCTCTTGATATTCATATTTTCTACATCTGTATGTCTTGTTTCAGATATGTGATCTGAAAAAATTTTTCCCAGTTTCTTATCTTTTCACTTTCACACCAGAGTATTTTGAAGAGCAGAGGTTTCAAATTTTGTTACATTCAACTTTTCAATTTTTCTTTTTGCTTTTAGTGTCATAATTAAACAATCTTTGGCTAATCCAATGTCAGAAACATTTTCACTTGTATTTTCTTCTGGATGTTTTCTAGAATCTAGAAATTTTATATTTAGGTATAGAATTCATTTTGATGAAATTTTTATATATGGTGTGAGGTTTTAATTGAATTGGGATTCTTTTCTTTGCCTATTGAAGTTAATTGTTAAAATGCCATTTATTGAAGTAACCATTTTCCAATTGAACTATTTTAGGATTGTTATAAAAACAAATCAAGTGATTGTACATGTTTGGCTCAATTTGTGGGAATTACTGTTTGTATTCCATTGATTTATTGATCTATTTCCATGTCAATACCTCTTGATAATTTTAGCTCTGTGGCTCTCAAATGCGGGGGTGATTTCGATCCCCTGGGACATTTGGCAATGTCTAGAAACACTTTTGGATGTGACAGTTTGGAAAGGGGAACTATTGGTGTCCAATAGGTAGAGGTCAGGAAAGCTGTTAAACATCCAGTAATAAGCAAAGAATTACTTATCCCAAAAGGTCAATAGTCCTGAGGTTGAAGACCATCCATAGCTTTGTAATGCACTTGAAATCTGATAGCATAAGTCTTCCACCTCTGTTCATGTTTTTCAAAGTTTTTGTGGATTTTCAAAGTCCTTTGCATCTCCTTACAAATTTTAGAATCACCTTGTCAGTGATCTCTGCCCCACCCCCACAAAAAAATTCAAGATTTTTTGGGGATTTTGTTCCATCTTTTTATCAATTTAAGAATAATTGGTATCTTATTGATATTGAGTACTCCCATCTGTGAACACTGTTATTTTTCAATTCATTTAGGTATTTAAGCCTTCTTAATTTCTTCTTGATTTCTCCTAGTACAGTTTTGTAGGTTTTTTAGCAAGTCTTATATATCTTTTATCACTGAGTACTTCATTTTTCTGCTGCTATTGAAAATTGTACTGTTTTCAAATAGTAAAGTTTTAAATAAGACACATCTTATTTGTCCCATGAATTTGTAGAGTTGTTTAGTCTATAATCTGGTCTGTTGGGTTTTGTAATCCCAGCCCCTGATATAACTGTATTCCTGGATTTCCAAGTGATGGAGACCCAAATTCATTTAGTTTGAGGAAAAACCAGTATTTCACTGAGTCACAGAAAGAGCCACAGACCAGGGCCTAGAACTCAGGACTTAAGGGCCTTTCTATTCATTTTCCCTTAAGACTCCAAACTTTCTGGAAGGCATTAGCTTCATTTCCTCATGATCTTCCTTGCCAAGGACCTAGCCCTGTGTAGTTACTGGGCCACATCCCCATACTTTATAGATAAAGAGAAAAAGTTTCTTCTCAGCTAGTCCCTTTTTTTATTAGTGCATTTTAGTTATACATAATATTAGGGTTCATATTGGCATAATTATACAATCAACTAGCCCTTTTAGAAGATACCTGGGACATGCTTTGGTTGGTTAGGGTCCCAAATCTAACTCTGCATCAAATGCTGTGGCCAATGCATGTGGAACAATGTTGCCTTCTTAAGAATTATATTCCATTTTTGTGGTCAAAGTGTTAGAGTCTCTAGTTAGAACAAGGTTGGACAGAGTACTGGAATGGACACTCTGCAGAGAGAGCAGCCATCGCACTCAGTGACAGACTCCTTAGACCAAGTATGCTGGAGAATTCAATAGAGGAGCCCTGTGCTGGATCATTATTTTCTCCTGGAAGTGGTGTCATGCATTCGTAGATGTTCACTTCCTTCTCGCTGTTTCTGTGTGCATCATTTCTCCTCTTATGGACCGAGGGCTGGTTTGGAAAGCACTTCTTCATTTCTATCTTGTTCCTCCATTCAAAGAATGCACATTTTGTTTTACACCCTTGGCTTCCCAACATAGAGTATCTAAACATGAGTTTAGGAGGGTCACATTTGAAAGGGATAGATATGAGTCACAGAAAGAAGACAGACATTAGAACAGGGAGACCTGGTAACAGAATTGACTTTTGTTTTATTATGATTGCCAAACCTAAAAAATCTATTTTGCCTCTCTAAGCCTTGGGTTTCCTTTCTGCCATTTGGGAAATAAATAAATACTTAACAAAATTATATTAAATATTATAAAATTAAATTATATTAAATAATTATTAATTTGCATGTAGTGCAATTAATTTCTCAACAGGTTCCTATCTTTATTAGGTTTCAAGTTTACAATGGAACTAAATTCTAGTGATGGCATCGGATGGCTCCTTCCCCTCCTCTCTCCTCCCTGCCCACTCTCCCAGTGGCATTGGATTACCTTTTGGTTGGAAAGCTCTCTGGGGATGGATCCAGGAGGTGTTTTCTGACAAGCCCAGCTTTTGCAGCCTTGCATGAGCATGGGAGGGCTAGTGTGTGGGAGTGTTGCTTCTACTCCTTATGGGAATAACTATTTCTACACTTACATAAGGAATTCTTGCAGCATTCTGTGTCTTCAGCTAAAGAATCCTTCTTTGAAAGGAGAGTACAGTAAATAAAAGTTCACTTTTAGAGATAAAAGAACAGATATTTGCTTTTCTATAATGTTTTCCCATCTTTTACTTCTCTAATGCCCCTCCAGGTCCTAATAGTAGCAAAGGTGAAGGAGAAGAAAGATAGCCAGAGAACAGTGGTTACCACTGCCATGTCTGAGTACCTCCTAGGCACCAAAGCCATTGTGAGATCTTCCCTCTGTTGCTTTATTTAATCCTCACAGCAAACACAGGAAGTATTATCTCCATCTTCCAGATGAGAGAAACAGAAATGTAGACAGAATAATAACTCACCATGGTTGCATAGCTAGCACTAGAAACTAGATCTGGCTCATTCTGAAGCCTCTTTGTGGTGATGTTCTACCTTCAAGGGGTCCTAGTGAAGGCAGAGCTTTTAGAGGTCAATCCCAGGTCATGGAGAAATGAGCAGACACTTGAGTAGTTTTCTTTTGGTTAAAAACGTTATTTCCTATGGTGAGAGAAATGATGTAAAAAAGAAATCCATGGATAACATGCAAACCAGAATCTAGTAGGCTTTGCTCTGTAGGTTGGGCTTGGAGGTTACAAAGGAATCTGGACCTTGTGTTATGCCTCAGTACTCCTGACCCAGGTAATTCTTGGATCATACTTCAAGAAAAGTCAAATTGGCCTATTATGTGGTCATAGTTCTGAATTCATTGTGGGATCCAGTTTGCATTAGTTTGACCTTAAAAATACTCTGGTGTGTGTGTGTGTGTGTGTGTGTGTGTGTGTGTGTGTAAAGTGAAGGAATGGGAACAGAAAGCAAAGCATGGGAAGGTAAATAGATTCTCTGGAGAAATGACTGTGTTGCAGGGATCAGCCCTGTATTTCCCTTTTAGCCCCAGGGCTGTATTCCACATGCTGCCTGGTGTGCATAACTTCTTGCTTCAAAGAGTCTCAAAGGCACTGCCTTGTACTGGTCATTTCTGGACCACAGACTGTAGTTCAGCCTTAGCCAGTCTCATAATATTTCTTTTGACCACTAGGGAGATGAAATAATGGAGCCACACAAAGCCATTTCCACTCCAGAAAAAAGAACAAAGAAAAAAAAAATCAAAAAACCAAAAACCCAGCATACAATTTTGCTAATGGTGCGTCAGGAGCGATGTCCTCCTCCAAAGCACAAGAAGCCTCCCTTCTCCATTTCTCCTGCAGATCCCACACCTGGACCTCTGACCTCTCTTCTTCCATTCTTCATAGAAAACCATAAATCTTTTCACAAATATGGAATAAATAAAACCTTCTGTGTTAAAGTCCCCACCTAGATTGTAAGCTACGGGAAAATGGAAAATTGTATTAGCAAGTTCTTGGCATCTAGACTGGTGCCTGATACACGGTAGATGTTCAGTAAACTGTTGACTGACAGACTGCGCATGGGAATGCACCCTTCTCTGGCTTTGGCCACAGTCTGAATAAAACACAAATTTCCGAACAAGGCACATAGGTCCTTTCCACCCCTCAGCTTTTTCGTTAGCCCTCTTTCCCTTGCTCGCTGTAGTCTAGCTTTCTTTTAGCTCCTGGAGTCCTTCAGTAGCTTTTGTGCCTCTGGTTTCTCCACTGCTGACGCATCTGCATGGAATCCGCTGCTCTTCGCTCTGACCTGCGAGGTACCTGCCTATCATCCAGGTCTCAACTTGGTTACCACTTCCCAAGAAACCTTCCCCTGCCTACCACCCTTTGCCCTCTCCATACCCCACCATCTAAATTGGATTCTCCTGGCTTTTCTCTTTTATTTTACCTTTTTGACTTTGAACACAGTTTGCATTTATTTCAGTATTTATTCAATTCTTCACTCGGTCATTGCCCATTTGTCCCCTGGACAGTAGGTTCCACAAGAGCAAGGACTTGTCTCTTTAACTCCCTTCTGTATTCGGAGGGCCTAGCCGAGAACAGATTGTACACAGAGAAGATCCTGAATAAATATTTGTTGAGTGGACAGACACTTTTTAATTTTTTTTACTGCAGGATATTCCAACTAAATAATTTAAGTCCTGGATAGGAATACTCAGTATCCTGCATTCAAGACAATGCAGCCAAATACCGGCTAACCCAGATTCGTTAAAAGGAAAAGGGCAAGCCTGTCATTGTGTGGGGATGTCAGAAATGATGGAGTTGATGCAGACGGGACAACTGACCTGTCTTGCTGGTAATTAGTAGCCCGAGGCTAAGCTAGTAGCAAGAGTGGGCGGGAGACAATACTTAACCACCCAATTAAAAGGCAGTGGGAGCTTAAATTTAGAAGCTGTCTGTGGCCATGCCATAGAAACCACGCTGAGGGAGACAGTTGGTCGCACAGCCCTTGCTCTGAGGGCCATTCTTGCATGTCAGAAAGATAATTAAAGACACTGTGACTCCGAGTATTTGCAAATTATGTCCAGTGGTCCTGTTGTCCTGAGCAGACGAGACCAGAATGAGTTAAGGTCTGGGCTCCTGCATAGGTGATTCCAGGTCAGAAAGTATTTAAGCTCCTCCTGTTTGAAAGAGTGGAAGGTGTTTTCATGGATGCCAACAAGTCAGGGGCCTGGGTATACTCTGAGCTGAGGGACCAGTACTCAGGTGCCAGCTCATCCATTCAAAGACTTGATGACCTTGGACAAGGCCTTCAGTCTCCATGTGAATCACATTTACATTGAGGATGTTAGGACTCTTGGTTGGAAATGACTAAAGATTTTTTAAAAATTATCTTTTAGTTGGAGATGGACATAGTACCTTTATTTTCCTTATTTTTATGTGGTGCTGAGGATAGAACCCAGTGCCTCACGTGTACCAGGCAAGTGCTCTACCACTGAGCCACAACCCCAGTCCTGACCAAAGAGTTGACATGAGGTTTTGTTAGGTACAAAAGAAAAAGAAAAAAAGAAGAAAAGTCTCAGTTGGCCCGCTCAGCTGCCAGTGCTGACGGCAGAAGCTGCCTCTGGCCTGGCTGGATACAGGAATGGAAACAATTCCCCTGGACTAGATCCCGGCTTTCTGTCCCTTGGCCTCAGGTTCTAGTGGTTCTATTCTCACACCAGTGTCCCTGTTGACAAGATGGCTGGAAATGCTGTAGCCTAGATCTTACCATCAAGTTTTTTTCAAACAAAAGACGTTCTTGCACACATCCTGAAATTCACCAACTCGTCACTTGAGTCGGGACGGGGGGTGCATCTGCCTCAGGCAGAAAGTCCTCTTCCTGGGAGAAGCAGAGCCATGTGGTTTTTGGTGCCCATCTTTCATAGCCCTGACTGCATGCCCAGGAGGTCAGCTGCTTCCCCTGGCATACCTGAAACTCCCTCACTAAAATCCAGTGCAATGGGGGCCAGCACAGAAATAGAATGTACCCAGATGGGGCTTACGGCCTTCTTCACTCTCAGAATCTCCTGAGTTCCAACAGCAGCTGTCCTTGATTTTCTACTGCATCACACGTGATGGTTTAAAGCCACAGAGCAGCATGATTGCAGTGGCCCAGAGGGTTGGGCTTAGAGTTGGGCGGAGCTGTGTTCAAATCCTGCCCACCTCCCAAACCATGAATTGCTATAGAACTCTGGAGAAGTTACCTAAGTTCTTTTCCTACCTAGTAAAAGGAAATAATAGCAATACCTATGTAACAGTGTCACTGTGAGGATTAATTGACATCATTTGGAAAGTTGCTTTGCACTGACAGCAAACATATACAATAAATGATTTTTTAAATTACTTCCGGGAGTATAAATAAGTCCAGACCTTTCTTTCTCCTCTATTTAAGAAAACTCATAAGAATGCAGAATTATGGGGATAACCTTGAATGTGCTTTCTTTGCTGAATGTTTATCTCTTCATATTAGTTTTCTGACTGTGTCACGTCAGATTGTCATTGTAGCACCTTATTTAATATTAGCCCTGTAGTCTAACTTCTCCTTCTCCACTGGATTGTGAACGAGCTCCTATCAAGGAGCACAGCCTCACTTTTCCATCTACCAGTGTGTCCGGTCTCTTTCTCTGATGAATGCGTCCATGATTCAACTCCGAGTCTTGAAGCTTCCTTAAGGGCATGGTGCACATGATAGATGACTTAGTTATCTTCAGATGCTCCAACACAAGGGAAGAGTTATTATCTCTTATTATTGAGTACAAAATAGGTATTCAATAAATAATTGCTGTGTAATTCATGTCTTCATTATAGCATTTCTATCCATTATCTTATTCTATTAACATTTTTAGAAGTTCATATGCACACACAGGGTGGATCCAGTTCCTCTTTTGGTCACATTAATCATCAGAGGACACACTCGGAGCCTTAACTTGAGTGCCTTCTGTGGACCCAACAATCAGAGGAGAGAAACAGGGTCTGCTCACTCTTTTAACAACTCCTTACTCCTTTCCTTGTGTCACTCCAAGTAACATGTTATATAATATAGAAGAAAAGGGCCTTGGAATTATAATCTCAGCTTAAGTTACTTAAGCTCTTTCACATACATCATTTCATTTCTCCAGATTTCTTGGAAAAGTTTTTCCTTGAGGTGAGAGCTGCTTTTCTTTTGGTGAGGCTACTGTCTGATGAGGTTTTGTCATGCATCCGTGTAGTTAATAGCATTTATTTCATTTTCTAAGCAAGACATGGCCTAATTCTGGTAAACATTAAAGACTTTTATAAGTAGCGTGGATGAACATTCTGATGCCTTTCCTAAAAGTCTGAAACATCTTGCTTAGTTCTAAGGTAGGTAGCTTACAGGTTTCCTGCATCTCCATTTCCTCTCCCCTCCATGAAGTGAGATGTAACCTCTGTCTGTTGACTGATGATACGTTCTTTCAGCACATTTTACATGTAAAAAAATGAAGTTTGTAGTCAGAAAACTCCCTACAAATAAAAATGTGTGTCTGTGGACACGTGAGTCGGGGGGGCATATGTCGTTTCTGCTTATCCCACTCACTCTCCAGGGCACCTTGCCGTCCTGCTGAGGTTGCTGAACACAGTTCCTGCCCCTGACCTGAGGGAGGGATGGACAGTGGGCAGGCACTGGACCAGCACTTGTCATTCAGTTTCTCTCTCCTGGGGATGGGAATCTTGGAACAATCCTACAGCCAAGGCACTTCAATTCCTGGTTAATTGGCTCTTCCTTCAAGTCCCAGATATCTCAGGTCCTTGAGAGTTAGATCTTACTTTCTGCCTTAAGTTAAGGCAGTGCTAATTCCCATTGATGGCACACAGAGAACTCTGATTCACACACGTGGCCCTGATAACGACACTGACGTGTGAATGACTGTCCATCCTTCCCTGTACCTCCAGACTTCATTTCCCTTGGAAATGTGCCCAGGAGTGGGATTGCTCCATCATATGGCGGTTCTGTTTCTACCATATTGTTTGCCATGATGACTGGACTCATTTCCGTTTCCACCAATGGCATGTACGAGTTCCCTTTCTCCCAGAAGCATCTAATCCTAACCCAAGGCATTTCTTCTTTATTTTATTTCTAAGATTTATTTTTATGGGTGCATTATAATTGCACGTAATAGTGAGATTCATTGTGCCCTATCTGTACATGCACGTAACTCATTCCCTAGTACCTTCCCTCCCTCCTTCCTCCCCCAATCCACTTGCTCTGCCCTACTAATCTTTCTTCTATTATTATTACTTTAATTTGCACACTATGATCATAAAAAGGTGGTATATTGATTCTTGGGTATGGCACAAGCTGGTAACTTTCTTTCTCTAGTACTTCCCCATGTTGTCCTATAAGGAGCAAAATTAAATGTGTAACTTGCAAAAAAACAACTTGTGCTGTGTAACTTGCAAAAATAACTTGAGTGCTCTGTGCTGTAATGAGGTAATGATGTGGTGTTGCCCCAAGATAAGACTGACGTTGCCCCCAAGTTGGAGACATGTGCAACTGACCCCGAGTAAGATAACTAACTTCCCTCGGACCAAGACTGGCTGGCAGGGTCTGATAAAAAGGATTTAAAAGGACTCATGATGAGCCTAGTTCCAGTCCCCATTTTACACCAATGACGCCAGTGTTGCACCAAGCCTGAAGGGGACTCACTGACTTGCTCCTTGCTTGATGGACCATCCATCATCCTGACTGTGACCGAGACGTTCCTGTGGAAGTGACAGCGGAGCTGCCCGTGTGCATCCTGCCTGAGACGTCTCCTCCCGGCCTGCCTGCCGTGACCTCGCCGCCCTCCTTCACCTTCCAACTGTCCTCCCCGGTCAGGACTCCGGCCGGAGGGAGTTCCCCAGTGAGATCTCCTGAGCTGTCTTCCTGACTGACCTCTGGGAGTCGCTGCCCTTCGACTCAAGACATGTCACACAGGAGTGGACCTTAGGAACGGGTCTCAGTAAGGAGTGAGTCTTGTTTATTCGGGGCTTATAATAATTTAGTGATTAAGTTGTGTGTCATATTGGTGTGCCTAAAAGTTAGAATAACTATAAATAATTGTGTGATCAACATCAAATAAAAGCCAATTGATTTTGGACCAAATTTACTCTCCTTGCCACTCATGACACATCCCCTCTTCCTTCCCTCTTGATCCTCTTCCTCTACCCAATTGCCCACCCTTCTGTTTTCATGAGATCCCTTTTAAATTTCTTCTTTTTCTCTCTCTAGCTTCCACATACAAGAGAAACCATTCAACCTTTGACTTTCTGGGTCTGACTTATTTCACTTAGCATGATGTGAGCCCATTATATTTCTAAATGGAAAAGTTTTCTGTAGTGAGAGAGGAATCATGATTTATTGGAACAGTGAGTGAGGAACTTAAGTCCTAGTGTTCAGCTTGCTCCAGCTGAACTGGTCCTGAGAGAGTGAGGACCGATGTCCAATAACTGATTGGTGAGTGTGAAAGATGACCAACTTCTTGCTCGCTGATGTCTGTGTCCTGAGATGATGTCTTTGGTGAAAACACTGCTGAGGCTGTGTCTTTTGGCAATTTTTTTTTTAATTGAGGAAGGGAGTAGCTCTTGCAATGTTTTTTCCTGAGCTGGTGAGAAGTCAGTTTAGCTTAGAGATGGAAGCATGGTCCAGGCAACATCTTGAATCTGCTGTAGCCACAGCTGTTGGGAAGAGTTTCCGGTATCAAGATTCAGGCATGAAAGTCACCAGCAGTACACTCGGTGCTTCAGTCATCAGGAGAGAAAATGTGCCTTCTAGATAAGCCCCGTGCGTTGGTAGAAGGCAGAAGTGGAGCCCTCAGCCTGCCGACTTCTTGCTTGGGGACCCCCAGTATCCTCCATCACCTTCCTGAAGGGAACTGAAAGATCCCTATCTCTTTCTGAGCTGCGCTTTGAGTTTGGCAACTTTTAATGGGATTAATGGGCAGAGGCGTCAGTTAGAGCAGATTGCTGGCTGCGCTGACACGCCAGTCTGTCATATTTTCATAGACACCCAAATTAAGCGTTTATTTATTTCCTCAATTTACTGTAAATGGAATTAACAACAGGCAATTTGGGAACCTGGAGAACCACAGATGCCAATAGAAGCAGCCACATCTTTCATGTTTGGTGCTTATTCGTGTGACTGAGTAAGGGGATGAAAGAGGAACGTGTAGGTTGATTTTCAATCATCATCAACATCATCATCGTTATTGTTACTATAATTGCTGTTAATCAAAGACTGAGACGTTTCAAATGCAAAACAAAAAAAATCTAAAATGTGACGATGCCCTGAAGTGGCCTTCTTGTCTCCTGTTCCTTCTTTAAAGAACAGATTTGAAAATTCCTGTGCACTTCTGAATAAAAATAAGTTAAATTTTTAAGGTCCACTTCCGACAAACCGTAGAAGGAAATATCTCTTCTTTTGCCATCGATGGCTTTCAGGTCTTCTCTTCCCATTGGGTACACCACGTTCTAGTGTCTGTAAGTAATAAGGTATATATGTTGGGAATGGCTACGGGTGATGCTGTAGGGCATTTATAATAGACCCAAGTGAATGAGAACTTCGGCATTCCAGTGCCATATGCCTCTGAGAATAGTCCAAGAACATTTTAAGATTTTATTAAAATTGTTTAACTTAAAAATTAATAATAAAATAATTGTAAAATTAAAATTATATGATTATTAAATTGCTATTTGCATTGCTAGAAAGTGGTTAGAAATTCTACTTTGGGAAAAAGCCTGATAGAGCTGTAAGAAGTAGCTCCCAGGGTGGGAACCTGGCTCTCTGGTCCTTAGCTTCTTTTACCCTGGGTAGGTGCCTCTTTCTCTCTGGCAGTAATTTTTTCTTTTTCTCTCATCTCAAAAATGGAGACTCAGTAAACTTCAGGATGCCTTCTAACTTGAGAGGTGTTTTTTTTGATTCTATAAATTGCTCTTGAGGTCAGCCTACAGGTATAAGGGGAAAATGTGATCATAACTTTGGAGCAGTGTTCACAGCAGCGGGTCACAGACCTTGATACACTTGGGCCTCATTTGAGGTGCTGATGCAAAAGGAAGATTCCAGGGCCTCGTTCCTAGAGATTCCAATTTGGTAGAGTTATGTCCAAAAGCTTCGCTTAAACAGACCCTTTGGGGTCTGTCAGGCATGTACATGTTTTAAATAAGGGGTAACATGGTGAAAATATGAGACACTTCGTAAGGGTCAGCATCATTTGGGGGAAAAAAAAACTTCCCTTTTCCAAAATATTTTTTCTTTTTCTCGAGTACAATCCACCTCCTGATCCTTAGGAAAACACATGGCAATTGCTTTGAGCAGATGTGCCTTGATTTGTGCAGAATCAGAAAGTAGAGGAACTGCTGGCACAGTAAAGATCAGGAGTGCCAGCTGAACCAGAGCAGCCCTGGGCCTTCGAAGAGGACAGGTTAGGAGTGGGAAGACTAAAGTTTTGTTCCTAGCTTTGCTGTTTGCTTGCTACAGCCTTGGATAAGTCAAATAAGCTCTCCGAAATACGCTTATTTACTAATCGGGGTAGGTTCTATGATGCACCCAAATATCCCCTCAGAAATAAATAACTTAAGACTGAGGGTGCAACTTGGAGCTGGAGAGGGTGCCTAGGATACTGGAGGCCCTGGATCAACCCCCAATGCAAAAACATAAAAAAAAAAAATTAGAAATGAGTGAACTTCCCAGCTGCAGGAAGTGATCCCAGAGGATGACCTTCAGCTTGGTGCTCAGGTGAGGGCCTCCCAGGGTCTCTCTCTTGGGGAAACCTGGAATAATGACTCATCACTGCAGGGATGGAAAGGCCAGCCTCCTTACCACAGCCACTGACAGTTCTGATGAGTCAACCTGCTCCAGAGCTCTGCAAGGGACTAACTGAGGCTCTTGCTGAGACTTGTCACAACTCAGCTTCTGTACATCTGTCTCCTTTCTTCCAAAGGGGTGGATTATGAATTCACTCCCTAATAGAGACCTCGCCTGCAAATTTGTTTGAAGAAACCCAATCAGGGACAGCAATATCTGTTGACTATCCTTTATCCAAAATGTGTGAGACCAGAAATGTTTCATGTTCCAGATGATTTTGGGTTTTAGACTATCTGCAAATACATAATGAGACAACTTGAGGAGAGGACACAAGTCAAAACAAAGTTCATTTAGGTTTCATATAAACCTTCTAGACATAACCCAAGGGTAATTTTATGCATTAGTTTCAGTGTACCTACTTTTGACCATGACCAATGAATTATGGAGTTATCCACTGTGGCATCATGTTGGCATTCAAAAATTTTGGATTTTGAAGTTTTTACTTTCGAATTTTCAAATTACAGACAAGCAGCAGCTACTATTTATTGCAGGCTGACTATAGGTCAGGTACAATACCGAGTCTTATACAAACATTAGTCCTGCTTTCCTCCTTGAAATTGTCCTGTCAGGAATTCTCATGCCATTTGAAAAGTTCTGTGTGTGTAAGAGAAAACATTGTATATAAACCTGCATTGATGACTTCAAAATAGAATCACTGCTATTTACAAATTTTGACAGTCAAATTTTTTTTAAAGTTCTCCAGCAGCCGTCTCCAAGTTAAAGTCTTCTAACTAGCTCTCCTTTCTCTCCCTCTTGTTCTCTATAACCTGCCCCATTCAACCACCTCACAGGGAACCCAGAGGCCTCTTGCACCCCAACCTCTGGCTTTTCATGAATACTATGTCGATTATGGCATCTCTGTCTGTTTTTTAACAAATGTGTTTTGCCTGGAGTTCTGGCTGCCAGTTTTTAAAATCCAGAAAATATGCTTGCACAGGAACAAAACCAGCTCTGGCTCTCTGTGCCTCTGGATCCTCAGTCTTTCCTGTTCCACCTCTCTTCTCACTCATTCACCTCTGCACGGAGCATTTTTCTGGCATCTCTCATGTATTAGCGACATGCCCAGCACAGGGGTGGCTGCAGGGATGATCACCTTACATGCCTGTTTTTAAGAGGCAGTGTCCCCAGTGCCATCCCAGGCCTTGTCCTCATCATTTCCAGATCCTGATTTGGGAGCTTTTGGTGGATTCCCTGTGCAGCTGTGCATGCTGTAATTCCTCAGTGCATCTGGTGGTGGCAAGAAGTCCCCCCTTCCTGAGGGCCTGTAGCCTGAAATTCTTTGTACTTGAAAGACTAAAGAGACTCTACAGAGCTGGGGAATTCCCAAATTAAACTAAAATTACCCGCTACCTTTTTTTTGGCCGTACTGGCAATCAAACCCAGGGTTCTGCTCGCACTACGCAAGTGCTTTACCACCCAGATGCATCCCCAGCCCTTTTTATTTTGATTTTAAGATGGGATTTCTCTAGATTGCCCAGGTTGACCTCGAACTTACGATCCTTCCACTTCACTCCCTGCAAAAGCTGGGATTGCCAGGGTGTGCCACCACATCTGACTCAAACAGATTTCTTGACTGAGAATATCTACCTTGGTTTCAGCTTAAACTCACCTTCAGGATTTCTGTTATTATCCACCAAATTTTCTCACACCCTAAGAAAGTGTAGAACTTGGTTCAAAATAATTTTTGAAATTTCTCTTCAAAGCACCACCAGCAGGCTCTCTGCCAACAACCATGTTTATTTTTTAGAGAATCAATTGCACACTCAACAAAGAACTCATCCCTTTCAGTCAATATTCCCTTTACTGCATACAGATAATGTTTATTGTAGCAACTTGAGGGACCAGAATCAGTTTCTTTCATGGGGTTACCTGTAGCCAATCCAAATAGCAGGTGTTTGGAACATCATCTCCCTAAGCGCTTAGATTTTATCTTGATCCTGTTTGTTGGCACACAGATGTGTGGAGAGGAATGTGAATTTCTGCCTTTCTGAAGCCCTAAGATAAAGGTGTGGAGTGCAGACTGTGTTTACTGACTCAACCCCCAGCATAAGTTCAGTGCCATCCCATGACCCAGCGGGGAGTAGTCCATGGAATGTGCATAACAGTTATTATCCTTGGGATGAAGGAATCCTGGAAGATGTGGATTCTGAATTTTGCAATTGGGTAAGGGATGTGAAGAGTTGTGAGGATTTAAAAACTAAGCATCATTTGAATTCCTTTCACTTCAAAAGTTACTTATTTCTTCTACGCATATTTATTCGGTCTCTGCAGGGTTCCAAACACTGTCCTAGGTAAATATGGAAAGACATGGTGGCCTACAGTCCTGGGTGGGATTCAGAAAAACAGTAGAGTAACAGGGTAAGTATATAATGGTGCTGCATATTTTGAAGCCAATGGGAAAGAGGTCAGGAATAATGATGGGTGAGGGTTGAGGGTCAGGAGCTGTTTAGACTGGGTTGTTACTGAAGACTTTTCTGAAGAGATGGTCTTTTTTGCATAGGTCCTGGAAGACATGAGCCTTGTGAACTTATGCCTTGTGATGTGGTCCCTAGGCAGAGGGTCCTGCAGGTGTAAAACCCTGACTTAGAAAGCTCCAGAGGAGGCCAGTGTGTCTGGAGTTTGGCAGAGGGCATGTGACTGGGTCAAAGAGGTAGGTGGGGACATGCACAGAGTCTGTAGTTGGCCAGGGTAGGGGTTTTAAGTTTAGGTTGTAGAGGGAAGAGGGATGACTAGTTATGACCTGGGCCACATCCTAATGTTTAGCAGTAACAAAGGCCATGCTTCAGGGAGGTCACTGTAGCTTGTTTACATCAGCTTTTAAGGAGGTGAGACTCAGGCAAGTCACCTGTGTAGTGCACCAACCTTTTTGGAAAAAAATCCTCCAAAATACAACTTAGTAGTTAAGAGCATGCACGTAGCAGTCAAACCTCTCAGGGCTGGAATCTTGACTCTGCCGCTGATTTATCAGCTAAGTAACTTGGACAAGTTAATTCATTCTTTGAACCCAGGTTTACTCCTCTGTAAAACAGAGGTAATAAGATTATCTGTTATAAAGTCATTTAATCCCTCTGGGGTTTCATTCCATGAAGAACACCAGATAAAGCAATCCGAGGCTGAAACATTGGTTTATGAGCTACAGCATGACTAAGACTATTAGGAAAGACGACAGTCTGCAGAACTGAGAAGTTTATTCTCTGATCCATTTCACTTATTATTTCATACTTCTCTGCTGTATCCTCAATTCTCTTTCAAACCCTTACAGAGAGCCTCGCTCCACGTGGGGTGAGCAGCCCTGTACTGCTAGGTGACACGTGCCTGTTGACTTCATTTGTAGGTGGCTCTTTTCATTGGCAGGGATGGGTGAGAGTGGGGTTCCTGACTAGGGAACCAGGGTGGGCTTATGCATGACCTTGTTGCCAAGACCACAGCACTGGGAGGTTCAGTAACTACATGGCTCATCTTAGGTGTGTGACTCCTTTGCAGTCTCCTTGTCACATGCTATTTCTTAAGACATGTTATTGATCCGTAACCCAGTGTTCTCATTCGCTGACTGAGCACATTGGTTTGTATTAACTAAGCCAGATGTATTCCTTCTATTTGTCTTAAGTGACACTAAAGAGAGGTTTTTCTTATGGACAGAGGTCACCTTCTTACTGTGTCCCACCAGGTTTGCCATGATCCGAGTCCCTGTGTTGCCTCTCTATACCCCAACTTCACTTCTCTGCCCCACCCAAACTGAACTTGCATTTTACCCATGTCCTGATACCCCTTCCCCTGGGCCTTAGCACCAGCTACCCCTTTGCCTGCCATTATCTTCTGTCCCACTCCTTCCCTTCCTTCTGCTGTTTGCTTGGCGGCTACCTTCTTTGGAATTTTTACTTTCCCAAACCTGAGTTAAAGGTGCCTCCCTAGGTTTCAGCGATGCTTGGATTTCTTTCTCTCATTCCATTAGTTACTGCTTGTGGAGGTACTTATTCAAATACTTACCCTTCTTTTATACCTTGGTTTGTAAGCTCTGTGGGCACGGGGTCTTCAGCCGTTCTCTGTTGTAGTCCATGCACCACTCACGTCAGGCACACAACAGGCATCTAAATGTTCATGACATGCATGAATGAATGACCTCTGCAGCTCCATCTCAGCTATGTTCAGATGTGACTCAAGTGGGCATAAGTGACATCTTCAGAGCTAAACAGGCTCACACTCTGCCCTTCTTAACAGGAAGACTCTTGGAGCCACTACCAGGAACTCTCTGATTTTATACAAAATGCGTCCACATCATTTGGGAAACTGGAATTATCTGATAGGGGATCAAATGTTTGGTCCATAGGAATCAAGCAGCAATAAATCTATATTCTTTGAGGTGTAAGATAGGATGTTTGTTAGGCTTCTTGCTGCTAGATGAGGCAAGATTGGATTTTTGTGGTCTCCTCTGGGAAATGCCTTCAGAGTCAGCTTGCTGAGAGCTGGGTTTATTTGACCAGGAACATGTAACACTGTGATAATCTCCTTTGGTTCCAGAAAAGCTGAAAGCTATAGACAGGTGTTTGATCCACTAATCCATATCCCATGGCTTACTATCGATCGAGTTTGGGTAATGGCGGGAACTTCACTGCCTTTCTGTGGAAAAATATTTTTATGTCCTAGAAGGCCTCAGTTCCCCGTCCAGCTGCCAGAAAAGACTGCACTTTGCATCTTCCTGTCTTTGTGTGTGAAGGAAAAGAGAGAGAGGCTAGTGTCTCAAACCCCACAAAAGAAAGTCTCAAACGAATAAGAGATTATTACAACAAGGCTCTTTGGAACCTTCACAGTGGATGATGTTTCTCGAGGTGAACTATTATTTACTTTGGGAATAGTAGAAGGAAAATCAATTCTTTTCACTTATAAGTCCTATAGAATACCAGTAGGCCCTGGGATAGATATGTGGAAATCAGAATTGATATATTGCATTTTAAAAGGCACTAACTTACTTCAATGTAGCAGCAGCTATATTAGTACCGTCACCAAATCACATTCTCCAGGCATTTTGGATTCTTAGTGTCCCAGAGTTACCTAAAGTAAAATAGAAACCAGCAAAGTCTCGAGCAATTTTCTTATTGAGTAACCTGGCATTCACTAAGTAGGAGATTGGATAATGTTTGCAAGCCTGACTTGGAGGTAGTTTCACAAGGGTTTTTTTAAGCCACAATTTTATATATATTTTTTGACCTTCAAGACCACCCCTTCCCATCTCCATGATAACTCACATAATAAACAAGGCAGGTGGAGGATTTGGGGTGTTACCAATAGGCCAACATCCTTTAGGTCCCAGTATTACTTTGCTCCATTTGAGCTCTTTTTCAGAGGACCCTGGAAAACCTTCTACAATCAAAATTTCCAGACTTGAGGCAGAAGTTAGGGGAAGTCTTCTCATACATTTGGTGTGGAACAACAAGAAAATCACAAATGAACCCAAGTGCCATCTGACTTTGGTGGGAGACAGGTGGTCACAGAATGTGACTGTGAATAGATTAAAATATTTTCTGTTCCTCTCAGTTTACTCTATGCAGGACTGTTACCCTGATTTATAATTAATATGAGCCCTCAATTGTTTCTGGCATTTGAAACCTTAATTAGTTATTATTTCTTAACAGAATCACAGAAACTTAGAACTATAAGGAAAGATTATCTAGTCCAATCCCTCTCATGTATACATATCAAGCTTAGACAGTGAAATTAATTTCCTGGAATCTTTCTTCCATCATACATATCCTGTGATCTTAGTGGAAATGCATAATGTTTAATTTTAAGGTTTCTCTGTGCTTGGACTTATCTGGGACTCCAATTTCATTACTTTTTTTTTAATTAAGGATGAAGGTGAGCTTGAATCAGTGCTCATTGTCTTGGGTACAGAGTGTCCTCTTTCTGAGTCAAGATGTCTATGAACATGGTGGTGTGGTTTCTCTTTCACTTTGTTCACGGGATTCCTTTAACAGTGAAGGAGTGTTCTGAGATGTGTTACCGAGTGCTAGGCTAGATTCACCATTTTAAGGGACCCTTTGACAAACCACCCCAATCCAAGCCAGATAGACTCTAAATTTCCCTGTACCCATGAATACTGTTAACAGCAAGTGAGGAAGAAATGTTTCCAAGAATCCTGCGCCCTGGAGACATTAATGCATCTGTTAAACTCATGATCATTTAACAGAAACTGTATTATAAATTTTTATTAGATTCCTGGAAATGTCACAGAAGTTTACTAGGCTCACGCTTTTTGTTTCTGTTAGGGATTTTTTTCTGTACAGTTAAAAAAAAAATTAGTCAAACTTGCTTACAGAAATGAGAAGGGATGATTTTCACTGACCTGTGTTCCTGAAGAGTTCAGGGCGGGTCTCACTTTGCTAGTGATGTGACCTAGAGGTTCATGTGACCCTCAGAATCTAGCTTTTTTTTTCCCCTTGTTTTTTCCTCACTTATGCTTGGAATCCATTCTTATACTTTTTCTCCTCCAAAGGAGAACCGCAGATGACTGCAAATGCAGCCTGTACACTTCTAGGACCTGGTAGAAGAGCAGTCTCTTTCTTGAAGTTCCCACATGAGTCACATTGGACTAGTTAGGGTCACTTGCCCATCCTCAAGCCAATCACTGTGGCTAGTGAAATCCAGTGAACTGACTGGCTAGGGCTTGAGACTATTCTAATGCAATTAGGTGGGGTAACAGAACCAACAAAACATCACAAATCCCCTAGTCCAATGGATGACCATTTGAAACCACACTGCGTGGAGGTTAGGTCAGATCATAGGGAGAGGGTGAGCTCGGGGAATTCTCTGTCCATCACCCATTTGGATGTTAACCGATTCCTTAATCACACGAGGAGATGCCCTTCTCTCTCAAGACACACAACTCTGGGAAATGAAAACGTCAGGCTTCCTTAGCATTTTCAGCTTATTCTATCTTGATGCCCAAGGGGACATCACCTTTCTGCTCCCCCCCTGCCAAGTCAACGTCATCTCCCCCTTGGACAACTGCAGCGATTCCCACAGTAATCACCTTGTTCATATTGCTGCCACGCCGCAGTCTTTTGTCCATATAATCAGCCAGAGTTATTTTTTAAAAGCTTATTTCTGATCCTATTATGTCCCTGCTTAAATTCTTATAATGGCTTTCCCAAAGCACTTAGAGTGAAATCTAAGCTCCTTCCCATGGCCTCTTCTGGCTTCTGGCTTCCTCTCTAACTCATCTTGAATTGCCTGTCTCCTCTGCTCCAAGCATACTGACCTGCTTCTGCTTCCTCTTTCTCTACCAAGCCAAGCTTTTCTTTGTATTTGTTCTATCTCCCCATCTTTTTTTTTTTTATTTCTGCCCTTTATCTGGTCCTGCTCATGACTGGATCCTACTTATTTGAAGTCCAAGTTCAAAATCTTACAGGACCCTTTCTGACCATACTATATAAAGTGGCCTCCTTCCTACTTTCAGTTCACTTTGTTATACTATCTTTAATGGAATTCATTACAGTCTGGAATTCTCTTGATTTGTCTGTCTTCCCTGTTAGAATATAAATTTCATGAGGACAAGTACCTTGTCTATCTTATTACAGTCATACCCCATGCCTAGAATAGTGCTTGGTATGTGACTGTCACTCATTGGACATGCTGAATGTGAGAAATAACCATAAAACCAAATCTGGTACAAAAAATATATTTATGCTAATTTGATTCTAGTAAGCGGTCAGTTTTTGAACTAATCAATGCTCAATCTCACTGCCTATGCCTTTAATCTAGATTGGCGGTACATAAATGTATTAAACTATGTCTTTGACATTCTTTGACTTTTTAGCTTAATTAATGGGTAGGCAATTTTAGTGTATTTTGGTGTGCACCTTATGTTTTAATAAATAATACATTTTGTATATGCTAGACCTGAGAATCTGGAGTGAAAATATAAATTCTTTTCAAAAGTAGATTCTTTTTTAGATTCCAGAATCTTAGGAGACTTCATATACATGAAACATAAATATATCAGTATGTAACTTTAAAAAATGTATTTTTATCTGCATACGTGACCCTATTTCCAATCACCATTAGGTGCATAGGTAAGTTCTACATAACATCATGTCCTTTTACCTAAAGAAAAAAAAATGCCCCACCTAACAACTCCTTTGCTGCCTGTGATAGAAATTATATAGGCAATTATTATTGTGACTATGATAATTTCAAAATTTACTTATGAAATCCTGTGGGATTTGTCAGAGCATAACAGGATGGTGGGATACCCACAACCAGAAACTTTATTTACAGCAGTTTCATTAATGTTGAAAAGCCTGCTGCTTTCTTCTATATGTGAATTCATAGGGCTGGGGAGAAGATTGCCCCATGGAATGGAGGGAAGCCCAGTCCTCCTCTGGGGTACTTCATGCTATTTTGGGTGTGTATTGGGGTGTATTTTCTATCCAAATGATTCCCCAATTGCAGTTGCCTGTTAGAGCAAAGAATCAACAGGGTCTTTTGGTAACCATGGAAGCCACTGGTTCTCCAATGAGTTATTTTTAGATTGTTTCACTGAATAAATTTCTCTTACTTCCTGAGAGGAAAATAATGCAAAATGATCTTAACAATTCGAGGTCTCAGCCTTGAAAACAAGAAGGGGATGTTTTAAAGAAGAATCTTATGTTGCCTTATTTTAATGGCAACCTAAATCCTGGTCCAAAGGAGACTTGGGAAGTTATATTAATGTGTAGGCACTTACCAAAAATGTGGGAGTCACAAACAACTCTTGATAGGTCTTCAGGTTTTAGAAGTTAAGTTCTATCACTTTTGAAAATTAATTTAAAAAATTTCCTCTACTATCAGAGACCCAAAGGGAAGCCTCAAGTAAATCCTGCAAGAACTTCAATGAAGGTGCTAAGAAAGCAGTTATATGCCCAGCTCCTGGGTAGGTTAGGATATAGTAGAATTTGTACAGATTGTTTACTTCAGACTTGGAGGCTCCTTTCAGCCTCAGCTTAAGTAGAAGGAAAAAAATGTCCATGATGAACTAGCATTTCCAAAGCATAAGCTCTTATCTCAGTATTATTGTGAAAATCTGAATGGATAGAATTTTCTGAAAACACTAATTATGAATTCTCCCCTGACCAAAGGACAAATTGCATTTTGCTCCTGGAAATGCCTCCATCATATTAATATTATCATTGTTATTTATAGAATTCCTAAAGTGACTCAAGGGTGCATTCATGAGCTTTGGAAGATGCATAGAAGATGTAGAAGATCAAGTTCTAATTAGGTCAGCCAAGACTAGAAAGTGATTACATTCATAATATTTTTACTCTTGCCTGAATAGTATTTTTAAAGGATCTGGGGGGGTGGGGGGAACAAAAACAGAATGTTAGATCTCTAAAGAACCTTTAGCATTAGGCCCTCATTTCACAGAATAAGAATTACATCCACCAAGTTCTTTCTCCTATTTCTCTTGACTTCAGATCCACTGATCTTTCTGCCACAGATGAAACTAATATGGCATCAGGGGTCTCAATTAACATTTGTGGCTTCCTTCTACACATGCAATGAAATGCAAACTCTTTATCATGGCCACCAAGGCCCTATGTGGTCTGGTAACTGCTGATTTCTCCTACCTCATTCCCTTGGCCCCTTCTCCTCCTTTCCCCATGCATCAGCCCACCAACTGTATGCATTTCCCTTTCCTGATAATATCAAGTTTGTTGCTACCTCAGTCTTCACACTTCATGGTGACCCTGCTTGGAAATCTGTCTCCAGATTTGGAAGGTCTGGTTCTATCTTTGGTAGGCAGAATCCCACAGATTCTCACCTTTGGGTGTTCGTGCTGGACATAATCCACCCTTGAGCACAGGTGGAACTGAAGAATGTGGTGCAACCTCACACCTTTGGTGACGTTCCTAATCAGTTGACATTGAGTTCATTAAAAGAGAGACTCCCAGGTTGGGTGCAGTAGCGCATGCCTGTAATCCAGCAGATGGGGAGGCTGAGGCAGCCTGAGTTGAAAGCCAGCTTCAGCAAAAACAGACTGCTAAGTTACTCAATGAGACTCTGTCTCTAAAAACACAAAATAGGGCTGGGGATGTGACTCAGTGGTTGAGTGTCCCTGAGTTCAATCCCCAGTGTCCCCCCTCCAAAAAAATAAAGAGAGACTCCCAGATGGGCTTCATCTAGCAGGGGGAGGAGGACAGGAGGGAAGGAATTGAAATGGAGTCAATTATGTTATATGCATTTTATGAATATGTCAAAATGAACCCCACAATTATGTATAACTATAATGTACTAAAAAAAAAAGGAAGGCCAGGTATCCCAGAGACAGTCTCCTGTTGGCCTAACAGATAGTAAATGGCTACGTTTTAGGAGGGGAGAGTCACATGGCAAGGACCTGAGGGTGGTACTTAGGAGTTGAGCATGTCCGCAGCCAAATACAGCAAGAAAATGGGGACCACTGTCACATAGCCACAAGGAAAAGAGCCCTGCCAAGAAGTCAGCAGAGGACTCTGGATATAAATGAGATTCTATCTCCTGTTGCAGTCTGCAATACCCTGAACCCAGGATCCAGTGAATCCATACCCATACCTTGACCCACAGCAACTCTCATGCTGTAAACTTGTGTTTAAGGTGCAAAGTGTGTGGCAGTGTATCATGGAGTGGTAGAAAACTAACACCTTATCTGTCCTGTTTCAGGGTAAGTGTCACTTCTTTCTTAGAGAGGCCTCCCTCGAGCCCTCTAATGTTCCTGTCATTTCCATTTATTCTCTTGTTAGCACTTAACAGAGTCTAAAACCACCTTCTTTGCTCACTGTCTTGGTCGTTACTTATTCCCCAGGACCGAGAAAGTTGTTGCACACCTAGTACACCCTCAATAAGCACTTCGTTGAGTGAATCATCAAATCCAATGGCCCATGACTAAACTGCTAAATGTTTCCCTGGACCACCAGGTGGCAGATAATTTAGAGAATGAAGTAAATAGAAGAGAAGAACCTTGGCCTGGTGACAGGATGTCAATTCTCTAATGACAGCCTTGCCATCCAGATTTTAATCTAAAACCATCTGCCTTTATTTTTCTTAACCTGGTCAGTTGGACAGCACATCTGCCATTACTGGTGTTTCTGTAGCCAAATGATATGATTAACTCTTTGAGAGCCAAGCTGAGACAGAGGCGATTGCTCCGATCATCATCATAGGTACAGGACCAGCGGCAGAGGATTCGCTTTACCCGGACATTTGTTTTTGCTATGTTTTCCTTTCTTCCTGTGTAGATTAACTTCTTGAGTGTGTATCGGGTTCATTTATTCTCAAGCTTTCAGTTGACTTTTTCTTTTTTCATATCTTTGGAGCAGTTATTCTTATGCTTGGAGAGAATTAACTATCATAATGTGCCTCTCATCGTAACTCTGCTAACCTGGAACCCACTTATTTAATTATGGAGCCTTGTATGAGCACCTCATTGATTGGAACAGGCACAAACATGTATGTAGTATTCTGTGGCATGTAAGAGCCATGAAAAGAAAGACCTTATCTGTTTTATTTTTTGCTGTATTTTTAATTGGTGCATTATAGTTATACATAAAAGTGGAATTCATGTGATTTCTTCCTACATGCCCTTGACATAGTTTGGTTAATTTCATTCTTCTGTTCTTCCTCTATCCTGACTCCCTTGTATACATCACTGTTCTCCCTTCTTTTCATTTTTTAATTCCTTATTTCTCTCTTCTGCATATAAGAGTAAACATTCAACCCTTGACTTTCTGAGTCTGCCTTATTTCACTCAGCATGATGGGTCCCCATTTCCATTCATTTACCAACAAATGACATAATTTCTTTCTTCTTTATGGCTGAGTAAAACTCCACTGTATGTATATACCACATTTTCTTTATCCATTTGTCTATTGAGTCACACCTAAGATGGTTCTATAACTTGGCTATTGTGAATTGTGCTGCTATAAACATTGTTATGTGTGTATCACTTATAGTGTGCTGATTCTTAATTTTTATCCCTTGAAATAGTGCTAGGCATATCATGAGTGCTCAATAGATAACTTTGAAGAACTGAGTGAGTGAATAAAATCTCCTACCCCCTTAACTATCATTGAGACTTGAAAGAACTGTATTGCAAGATGCTTCCTGTAGGAGATTGCCTGTTCCTTTGGAGAACCTATGTATTCAAAACCAATTCAACAGTCATCCCTGAGGACAATAGGATGCCTATTTACCATTTATAGGTAAAAACTTTTATTAAACATCATATTGTGCCTGGTATTGTGTGAGGTGCTGAGGACACAAAGGTGAACAGGACACTTGACCAAAGAATTTTTAATCTTGCAAATCTGATCCGTGTTGTCAGGATTGACACCTAATGTAATGCTAATAAAGAAGCATAATTTCACTGAAGGATGGGGCCTGGGAATTCTGAAGATACTCTGAGTGTCTGGCTTTGTAATATAAATATCCCTTTACTTGCTCTTATTAAATTAAGATGATGCTAAGTGCTGAAACACAAAAGCCTCAGTGGCTTAGCATAATAGAAATATGTTTCCTGGTTGTCTAATCTCCAAAATGAAGTTCCAGATCATTGGGCAATTTTGTTCAAAGCTGTGATTTAGGGATCCAGTTTCCTTCTATCTTGCAGATGTGCCATTTTTAGCTTCTAATGTTATGGTTCAAGGGAAAAGAGAGGAAGACCTCATGGGTCAGACCTGGAAATGCCACAAATAATTTCTGCCCATGATCCACCAACCAGAGCTCAGTCTTATCCCACCTAACTGCAGGAGTTGTAGTAACATAGGATAGTTTCCCATGATGGGCATTTATGTTTACCAGAGCACAGTTGGAGAAATGATTTCTATTAATCAAACCAGAAAAATTTTAATCATTTATTGTAAAGATCAGTGTTTATTTTTTAAGTTAAAGTTCCTCACCTCAAGGGATGAGGCATTTCGAATGAATGTTTCAAGGGAGGAACATGATTATTATAAGCCAAAATACTTAAGCCAAAATACTTAAGAAAATTGTCATCTACTCTGACAAAAACATTTTTAAGATACCATAAAAATATAGTGAGTACAGTAAAGGATAGTAAAGTCATGTTCCAGGAAGAAAAAGAAACAGGTTTGGTAAATAGCCAGCAAGGCTGTCAAACTGATTCCCTGGTATCAAAGAAATTCCCTAAGAGTCTCCACACCAGCTCTGTAATCTGTGTAGAGAGATCAAGAGCCAGGGGCCAGAATAATTGGGTTTTGCTTTTCTGTTATTTACCAGCCTGTTAACTTTTGACAGGTATTTACATTCTCTGGCCCTCAGCAGATTTCTAGAAAATGGGGATCAGACAGTCGCATTGTATATTTGTCATGTGTTTGTTTGGAAGATCACATAAAATAATGACTGCAGAAGTATGTTGTGAAGTGAAAATTGCAGTGTAAACAGCAGGGGGTATCTTCCTCCTCTTCCTCTTCCTTCTCCGTCTCCTCCTCCCCATGACAGTGAGGATCATGCACCGGGAGGAAAAGGGAGAAGGGAAAGTAGGGATGCTCACGTTCATCTCTTTCTGTCTGCAGCCCTGGCTGCTCTGTAAGTCAAGCAGCAGTGTCTGTGTCTTTCCTTGACAGAAAGCAAACACCTCCTTTACCATTTGTTGAGCCCCTCCACTGTGGTTGGCACTAACTGGTGCAGGGTCTTTGCCTACCTGTGCTTATTTTATCCTCCCTCTCAGCTCCAGGGGACAGATTCTATGATGCCCTCACTGTCCTATTTTTGCAGAGAAGAAAACCAAGTCCACAGAGCTCCTGCTTGTGACTCCTCGTCTCTCTTGACTCTTCATGTGGCTATTATGTGCCAGGTACCAAGGCTTCTGTGATGAGCACGAAAACATCACTGCTGACTTAAGGAGCTTGCATGCTGCCGACAGCAGCCTTCAGATCCTTATACACTATGTTCCTTAAAAAAAGAATAGACTCCACTTTTTAGAGCAGCTTTAGATTCACAGCAAAATTGAGCTGTAGGTGCAGAAAGTTCTACGAGCCCTGCCCCACACATGCACAGCGCCCCCTGTGGTCATTATTTTACAACATCCCCTAGCAGAGTGGTCCACTGTCATGAGCATCCCCACCAGTGATGGATTTGTTGTGATTGATGAGCCTACATTGGCACTTCATGATCGCCCAAATTCCGTAGTTTACGTAAGGTGTTGAACATTCTGTGGGTCTTGATGAGTGTATAATGAAACGTGTATCCATCATTGTAGTATCACGCAGAGCGATCGCCCCACCCTGAGAATCCTCTGTGCTTCATCTAGTTCACTCTTCCTTTTGCTGACAATGCTTTCTTGGCACCCCTTCTTTGCTCAGACCCGCTGGTTTCTCCCTACCCTAAGGCTTAGTCCAAGGGTCACCTTCCCCAGCTCTTTCTGATTCCTCAGCTATTACCTCGAAGGTGTCTCACATATGCTTATGAGTGAGGCAGTATGACCTAGTGGTAGGTCTAGACAGAGACAACCTTGGCTCATGTCCTGTCTCCATCACTTGCAAACACTGGGATTTTGAATGGATTACTTCATTCTCTGGGTCTCAGTTACTATATGCGTGAAATGGGATTGTTACCAGGATGAGATGATGCATGCAAAAGGTTTGGCACTTGTGTGGTAAGTGTGATCCTACTGTGTTCTCATTTCTTCCTCCTTCCCAGGATTGCAGGGTCTGCTTTGAAAGTCAGGGACGGGTACTGGTAATCTGCCTCCAGTTTCCGGCACTATGGAGTTTGAAGGTTCAGCATCTCTAAAGTGGCAGCTTGAGTGAGACGCAGGGCAGGGCAGTGACTTATGTGAAGCCCTGATTTTGATGACATGGGTCATCTGAATACACCCAGCTCCACACCCTTGCCACAGAAACACAGGGACTGAGTTATGATTTTAATCAGATCTGCCTTTGCTGATGTGCAATGAGGAATAATTAGTGGTTGGGCAGGGAGCCGTGCTCCACTCCGGTGGGAGGGGATGCTTCCTCCAGCATTTCGATTCCCTTGCTGAGGTAGCTTTCTTACTCTTCCTTTGTTGTTCAGAAGTGGAACTTGATGGGTCTCTGGGGGAGTCATAGTCACCTCTTTTTCTGCCCCTCCCTGCCCAGACACCTGTATGGTCCCCAGGTGAAGAGGAAGACATGTTTTGGTAACCAGTTAGCTAAAACAGAGCATCCGGAGGCTTGTAGAACACATGAAATTTCAGTACATTAAAGGTCAGTATGTAATCAATTGAGAGTGAGCTAGGCATTTTCTCCTAGGGTTTGGAATGCTGCAGAGTGCAACCACAGAGTTCCCAGGGTCCTTAAAGGAAGCAGCAGGTGTCCTGAATGTCCCTCTTTGTTCTACTCCAAAGGCAAATGTGCTTTGGGCTCCTCTAGTTTCCTCTCTCTCCCCTTTCCTGTTCTGCTTTGAAGCTCTGGTGCCTGTTCATAAGCTTTGTACGTGCTTTACTTCAGTTGGAATCAGAAAATTTACGGGGGGGGGGTGGGATCCAGAGCCTGGCTTGGTATTATCTAAAGTAAAATAAATTCCACAGTGTGAAATTTAGAATATGACTACAACTTCTTTGCTATTGAGAAGTGAAGTCTCTGTCCCTGCCCCTTAATCTGGGTGGGTTAAGGCAGATTCAGCCAACAAATCACTGCCTTGCGGTTTCCACAGTCTCATGGAAATGCTCGCGCTTGGAGCTTATGTTGTCATATACAATTCTTACTACTCTGAAGTTTACCACATTGTAAGGGTGCCGAAGCCCCACAGCCCACAATTTCAGTAGACACTAGCTTCTGAGTCACTCCTGACCAGGTACCAAATATGCAAGTGAAGAATCTTCCAGAAGACTCCAGTTCCTAGCAATTCTAGTCATTTCCAGACATTTCAGTCACCCCCAGCCATTCATTTCTTCTCAATAAAGGTCCCAGACATTGGGGAACAGAGAAGCCATCTCTATTGTTCTCCATCCAAATTCCTCTCCTGCATGATAAGATGGTTATTGTTTTATGTCACTAAGTTTGAGGTTCCTTTTTATGTAGCAATAGGTAGCTGGAACAGTGGGTTTCGTGAAGCCATCCCCAATGTGTAAGAGAAGTAGGGTAACTGCAAGCCCCGTTTTTGAAAGGCTATGGGAATCACGAAGTCAGTGGAATTTGGAATCATAAAGGGACCTTATGCTAGCCAGTAAATCTACAGTCTTGCAGATACCACTAATAGGAATTTTTTTGTTTAACATCTGCAAGCAGAGATAAAATGCACTTGGTTTACATGCCTCCAAGGATGAGGAACCCATAAGCTCACAAGCATCCTCTCCTTCAAAGGCGCAACTGGAAGCCCTGAAGAGTTAAGTTTCTACTGTGAGATGTGCATGGTTGGTGATGGACTAATATATCTGCCTGAGAGAAAGTGGCTTCGAGGACAAGCTCCACCTGCACAGGCTGGAGCTCATGAGAACAGGCAGACACTGTGGCACCTGCTGTTTGGACTATTCAGCTGGAATGTGTCACATGCTGGCTTCTTTTTTTAGCCTTTCACGATGTGCAGAGGGTGTCTCTCCAATACCACTTCAGGTTGTGTTGGCTTTTAGTGATAAAGGGTAGGGAGAAAAAAAGCTAACAGGGTAACAGTCTTGGAATTGCAAAAAAAGGAAGTCATGATTCACCACGAGCTGAACATGAAATAACAGTGCAGTGCAACCACAGAAAACCCTAATTCTCTCTTCAATGGAGAGCAGGGTAGAGGGGTCACAGGTGGAGTCCTTTAATTGGCTGGTGAATAGGTCAAACCCCTTTCACAAAATTACTCTCAATCCTGGAACTCCAACTCCAAAAGAGATAATGATAGCCTAGAATATTTTAAGAAGATGTCAACAGAGGTGGAAAAATGTCTAGAAATCATGTCATGTAGAATATAATGGAAGAATCTTGGCATGTGGGCATGTTTAGCAAAAAAAAAAAAAAAAAAAAAAAAAGTAAAATAATAAGGAATGGTGTCATAAAGTCTTCAAATACTTCAAAGGTCCTAGACAGACAAAAAAATGAACTGTGACCAACCTTTTTCTTTGCATCTTTGTCCAGGTCCCATAGCTTGCTTGGACCCCTATGTCAAACTTTTCTGGTCTCTGCTATTTTTTTTTCTTACAATCAGTTTTCTACAAATGCAGATGTGAACTTTGCAGATCTGTCATATCCAGTAACTCCATTTTATAAACAAGTATTTTCAACCACCCTCTTTACTCTCTTAGAATTAACTTTATATATAATGTAACTGTGTGGTCACTAATTAAAAAAACAGAAATAATGTCCTAATTTCATATGATGCAGAATAGAAGGAAAGTGTTTTATAATCATGCGATGCGTATTTTAAGAGGTACCTGCACAAGCATAATTCAACTAGAAGACAGAGGAAATAGATGCTTGGATCCATAGGTAGAGTCACCAGGAATGTGTGAATGACAAATGCAGATTGGTCTAGGTAGGCTGATTTGCATTTTGACTGGCGATGTACACTCAAACACCATTGTTATTAATGACATTTTATTCCAAAATGTAGTTGGTAATATTTAGAACAACAACAACAAAAAGTACACTCTTCCCTCTGGTTATAAGATATTTGTGTTTCTGGAAAATACAGGGGCTGATGAGTTTTTACATTAAAACATTGTGTTACCATGTAAAGTGGAGTTAGGGTCTAGCCCCAGGTCATTATAAGCAGGCATTTTATGTAAGTGAACATGTGGTGGGACATGAGACATTTGTACAGGATAAATGATGAACAGCTCTTTTGTCTGTAGAGTGTCCTGTGATCTACAAGCCACACAGTGGTCTTGGGTTGCATCGTCTCAACGCCAAGAAGGAACAAAGCACCCTAACCAAATCCCAGAAATGCCCACAGGGTAGCTGGTCCCATGGCTCCCTTGGAGAACCCCTGCCCACTAATATCTGACTTCTGATCTCTCTTCCCAGTTATATCTCCTACTGCTCTTCATTCTGCTCCAAATTCATTAAAATTTTCTGAAAAAGGACAGGTAGTCGATTTCAATCCCCACTACCTCCACCCCCACAAAAGAGTGGGTAGTTGAATTTGATTTTTCTGCACTTTGGACTATTATTTTACCAAATCTTTGCCTGGCTTTATTCTTTCTGTTAGTCTGGCATTAGTTCAAATGCCACCTCCCCAGAGAAGCACTTTCCAGAACACCTTGAAGGAGCACTCCATCCCCATCCCTGAGGCTTGACCCTATTATACTTTCTTTGTATATTTGATAGTACTTAATTCTCTTTGAAAGAAAAATTATTCACATGTTTATTTTGTACTCCCTTCTGCCATTTGAACATGCCCCAGGAGGGCAGAAACTTTGTCTGCCGTGAAATATAGAAAAATGTCTGGCACACAGTAGGTGCTTCTTGAGTAAACAAATAGTTCTTCCTTGGGTCCTTCAGGATAAAGTCCAAGCTCTTTAGATGACTCTTGAGGTCTCTCAATATCTTGCCCACCTTTTATTTCTCCATTCTTTTCTCCTTTCTCTTTTGTTCTTCTGTAAATTCTCAAAAATACCAGGCACTTCATCTTTCATTCCTATCCGTATCATCTTTCCTCTGCCCGAAATTCGGATGAAGTAACATTCTGTTCATCATCTCCACCTCCCATCCTATGGAGGATTCACACTTCTCTCTCTCGATATGGCTTGAAACAGCTTGTACAAGGGGTCATCTTTGTTGGTGAGTCTCTGCAGTTGGACACCAAGCTCACTGAGAGGAGGACCACTTCTTAGCATCTTTGTGTCCCTGGTGCTCAGTATGATGCTTGATAGAGAATAAGCTATAGAATTCCAATTTTGTTACTTTAGAACTGGATCATCATCTCAGTTAGATGAGAATTTTGGGAATCTCAGTTCTGTCATCTATTCCATTGAATACAACCCCCAGTATTATATCAACTTTAAATTTGATAAGCCTGCCCAAGTGATTGAGACTTCATTAGGGTACATAAAAGTATATGACTCCCTTGGATTTGCAATGAATGACAAAATGATTTCCATATCATTTTTGTGGTTATTAATAAAAATATTTCTTGAGCGTGGTGTGCAAGGTACATTTCTAAGCACTTTCTAATTTCCTTATTGAAGTCTTCAGCAATTCAGCAGAGAGAGTTGCTGATATTAACCCCATTTTTTAGACTTAGAGCAAATGTCATAAGTACCTGGTTAACCTTGATGTATCTGACCCCAGAGTCCAATGTTTTAACCATGGACTAAGACATTTTTATGCTGTTTCTATCTATATACCTTTATTTCTTATGCCTAATGATCCTTGATTCTGGCCAAAAGAGAGAGCTAATGGAGATGTTTGAAAGTTAATCCTACTTCCTCAAGATAAAGACTTTCGATTCTCCTCCCTTCTGCAACATAATGCTCCTTTGTTAATTATTGCTTTTTCTCCCTCTTTTGCTCTGTCAGAGGAGCTCAGTTCATTATGGGTCATTGTGGATGCAACCAAGTAAATGACAATTGATGTCCCTCCTCCTCATATGAGTGGCTTTGTGTCCTCATCCCCTCCCTCTGCTGTGGGCATGCCCCTCTCTATCACTTCCCCCCCCCAACAGCTGAGGATTTGCCTTAGCCATGAACTTTTAATCATGCTGAATCACTAATCACCATAATTCCTCACTGTCCAAAGCTGCAAGTTCATCATGCGAATGGACCTGGTGTCCTTGTTAATCACAGTAATCGCTCACCACTCATGAACTGTGAAAAGTAGTGGCGAATCTCCCCATCACTCAGGCCGCTTGCCATAGGAGGGAGTCTGGGAGGACTGTCATTGTTCACCCAGCTCAGACTGTTGGGACTAGCAATGGCGTGTCTGCCAGAACTGCACACTCTGGATTTCTGCTCATAATTATTATTTTCCTGAGTTGGCAAATGCTTGCCTTTCTATAGCAGAGTTCCTGGAGAAGGCCTCCTCTTCCTTTGTGTGATGTGATCCAACTTGGCCTCCAGGCTGTACTTTGTTGGCATTCTGGTCTTACTGGAAAGACCAACCTTTCATCCCAAGGTTAACTAAAGGTCTTATACTAGAATGATTGTGATAGCAATAAACCCCAAATGAATGCATCTGGCTGAAGAGTGGAGGGACTATTATAAAGCACCATGGGTATGACTTTGCTAAGCCATAGAAAACTGACCATTCCCCCAGAGGGGCATACCCTGAGCCTGGACCACCATTAGACATCAAGGCCATCATTCTGTTTATCTCATTCCCTCTCTCATTGTACATTTGCTGTTCTCTACATGTGTGTTCCTTCCCTTCATTATTCTGCCTTGCTTCTCTTTGCTAATCTGCTGTCTCAGCTAGATCATAGTACAGAAGACCACACATGGCTTTCCCAAAGTGACTGTCTCAGTTTACATGTTCGCAGGTGACTGAAGGAACTTTCTGAATTCCAGCTCCACATTCTCATCTCACAGCTCCTCAAATTGTCTTCTCCCACATTCGCGTAGCAAGGTGTCAGCAGAACAAAGGACCTCACGTTCACCAAATCCATCCCCTTAGAGGACAGCTATGTCAAGTTGACAGCTCTTTTAAGTTTATATTATAATATTTTCAAAGAGTCTGAAAATTGTCTGAATGGGCCAAAGACCTTAACAAACACCTCACCAAAGCAGATATACAGATGACTGGAATATGAAAAGATGCGCTGAGTCAGATGTCATCAGGAAAGTGCAAGTTAAAACAATAATGAGAGATCACTTCACACCTATCAGAAAGTCCCTCCTCGAGAAGATGGACAGCACCAAACACTGACAAAGATTTACAGTAACAGGAAACCTTGTTTATTGCTGGTGGGAATGAAAAGTGATACAGCAACTCTGGAAGACAGTTTGGCAGTTTCTTGCAGAACTAAATATACTCTTACCATCTGATCCAGCAATCCTAGTATATACCCTACAGCAACCCCTAAGTATACAGTCGAATGAGTTGAAAACCCATGTCTACATGAAAATTTGCACAGGGATATCCATGGCAGTTTTCCTTGGTATTTCCAAAACTTGGAATCAACCAAACCGTGCTTCAGTGAGTGATGGATAAGTGGGGTATATATAGAAAATGAAATATTATTCAGCACTGAAGAGAAATGATCTATTGGGCCATTAAAAGACATCAAAGAACTTTACATGCATTTTACTAAGTGAAAGAAACCAAATTTAAAAATCTACATGCTATGTGATGCCAATCATATGACATCTGATAAAGATAACACAATGGAGAGTGAAAATATTAGTGTTTGCCTGGGGTAGTTGTGGGGTAGAGAGAGAGATAGGGGGAGCACAGAGGATTTTAGGGCAGTGAACTACTATAATGGTGGGATGTTATGCTTGTTCAGGACAGGGTGTGTGAGAAATATCTGTAGCTTATCCTCGCTTTTACTATGAACATAAAAATGCTCTAAAAAACGAATATTAAAACCTAAAAAAGTAAATAGTGTCACAAGCTCATTATTTTTAACCAGATTGGCTGCCCTAAGTATTTTTGAAAGTCATCCCTCTTTCTTAATGCCCTTTCTTTATTCCTTCTCCCTCCCTCCCTGGGTTGGAGGGAGGGCAGGAGGGAGGAGGAGGGAGAAAGATAAAGAGAATATGAATATGAGGGTGAATGAATAAATGAGAGAATCCATATGAGATCAGTCAACAGAAGTTCCCTTAAGTAAATCAAAGCCCTGGAATCCTGTAGTACAGTTTCCTCTGTTAAGCATCCATTTCCTATCTCACTTCTTATCCCTTTTCTTACCTAATTCCCAGAATTAGGTTCTCAACTTTCTTTCAGATAATGTCTATTCCCCATTTTTAGTCAGCTTTCTGTCATTGTAACACAACACAAGAGATAATTAATTTGTAAAGAGAAAAGGTTTATTTTGGTTCATGGTTTCAGAAGTTTCAGTTCATCTTCAGGCAGACCCATTGCTTTTAGGTGTCTGGTAGCAGTGCTAGACGGCAATTTCAGGGAGCATATGGCAGGGAAAATTGCTCACCTTATGGCTATGCAGCAAAAGAGAATAAAGAAAGGGCCAGAATACCACAATCCCCTTTGGAGACATATCCCCAGTGACCCAAGGACCGAGGTCTCACCTGCTGAAGGTTCATGGTACCTCTGGGGAGCAAGCCTCTAGCACGTGGACATCTGGGGGATACTACCCATATTGAAACCATAGCAATCATTGTGTAGATTTTTGAGAGAACCGTCAATCAAGTTGTTCTAGCCAATTGTCAGCAAGAGACCCAAACAGGACCAACTCTCTCTTCATTTTGGGTACTTTAAATATTGCATTCAGTGAGATGGCAAGATGATGGGAACTGATCCTTTGCAGTATTGTCACCCTAATTGTTGATTAATGCTGCTGCTTGGACAAGTACTTCCTTTTGCCCCCTAAGATTGGCCGTTTAACATTTTCTTTAATTTTTTGATGAGTCCCACATCATCCCAAAATAGCTGTTTTCCTTCAGTTAGCCAGAACCAGTCCTGTTGTAAAGGAATATAGAACTCCTATAGGCACCATGCCATAGGAAGTCTGGGTTCCATGGATTTTATGTTGCCTGATCTTACAAGCAGTTTCCCTGTTAGTTCCTAATGGGATGCTGAGAATTTACTGGTCAGGTACACTGGCTTAGTACCTGGTTTAATTCAGGTGGAATTAATGGCATATGTTATAGTGAAACTGATGCCATATAATCAAGGTTGTACAATATTTGAATTGGTTTCTGAAGGTGATGTGTGTCAATTAAAGTGTAATTGGTAACAATTGAAAATCAATCCAAATTTGAATAGTCTAAAACTTAAATCTTAAGCTTTGCTTCTTCTGTTAGCAAAGAGTTTATTTTTTATTTTGAGAAAGAATCTCACCAAGTTGCTGACCTTGAGTTTGTGATCCTCCTGCCTCAGCCTCCTGAGTCACTGGGATTCCAGGGGTGTGCCACCCA
The DNA here is from genome assembly GCF_902686445.1 of Sciurus carolinensis. NCBI lineage: Eukaryota > Metazoa > Chordata > Mammalia > Rodentia > Sciuridae > Sciurus > Sciurus carolinensis. Next base: position 144,216,779 of record NC_062218.1, read on the forward strand.
CCCAGATGATTAGTAAAGATCTTGAGCTATCTGTAAGATAAAGATTAGGAGGACACAAGGTAGGAAGAGGGTTTTAAGTAATTTGGAAGTTGAAGGACACAAATAGGGGATCTAAATTGAAGAAAAACAACATAGTCCCCATTATCCTGAGTGACTTTATAAGGTTGTAGGTGTAAACATGTTTTCTCTGTCCCTCCATCCCCATCTCTTCTTCTTCTAACTCCCTGTTCACTCCTCCTCCTCTACTCAGGTCTCCTTTCTTTACCATGACCTTATATTATACAGCCATCTTCCATTCTGTTTATTTCTTTGGTATTAGACATCATGTCCTCCCTATGAAATCTCTATGAGATTTCAGGTAAGGAGTTCAGGATCAGTCAGGACAGAGATCTCATTTGACCTCTGTCACTTTCTAGATACCTGATCAAGGGCAGGTTCCTCTCTCAGGCCCAGTTTTCTCATCTTCCAAACGGAAGGAATGAAAGTATTAATATAAGTTTCACAAGTGACTAGTGCCTAAGGATTAGTAGTTATTTCCATTGTTACTTTCCTTGTTGTAAAGAAAGGAAGAATTCCACCTCACTCATTCTCAGCAGAGGCTTACTACATTCATGCAACTCTTTTCTGAGCTCCACTCCTTGCCAGCCTTTCCTCACGGTAAACCCCTCTGAGGCAACCTGGGCTTTGGGAATTCATTCCCAGGAAAATTTTCGTAACAGTGGAGATGTGGTAGCCTTTAGGAGAGTCCTGTTGGATTTTCCTTTAGCCCAGTGAAATGCAATTTTAGATTATTTGGTAATTCTTTCATGGAATGTTTTTCTTTTTCCAAGTCCTACTTTGCCATGAACTTTTGAGAGTTCATGTACATTTCCAAATAAAAGTTATAAAGGAAAATAGTAGTTCCTAGATGTCCTAACATGGGGTTAAATCTCAGCCAGCAACTTCAAACAAGTTATATCATTTTTTTTTTTTTTTGAAACTAAAATCATTATGGGCAAGACTATCTCTGTGTATTGATTACAACTCTGGTAATGAGTTGAAGTGAACTGATCAAACTTCTTAAGTGTGTCATAACTTACTAAGTGGATGGTATTAACATTAGTGCTGCTCTTGTTATTGGTGAAGTTTTTCTTAAAAAAAGAGTTGCATTTAATGAATCTCTTCCTTTAAATGCTTCATTGTTGCTGTATTGGTACTGGGAAAACTTTTGTTCTTTTAGTCTCAGCAATGTATGATAAATACTGTCTGTCTGGCCAAGGCAGCCTCCTCTTGGCTGTTTTCCTAGACTCCTGATTCCACTTTAAGACTTGTGCTGTAGTTGAAGGCCAAAGCACATGCATATTTCTTACAGAGGCGTTAAACTTGGGAGCTTATCAATACTTGGAACTTGGAAGTACAGTAGCTCTAATGGGAAAACCTTGCTTTGCTGAGTTGCTAATGCTCAAGGTTTAAGTGTGAAAGCCCAGCTGTGCTTAATCCACTCCCTATCACCATTTCCAACTGGAGCTTGGAACATGCTCAAAGACAGGGGCTAAGCGGAGGTAGGATCTGAGGACTTAAGAGGCTGAAGGGATTTTCTCTTGGAGTCAAAAATTTTCTCCAGACGGTGGTGGGATTTGACACTGGAGTGCAGCATTCCAATCTCTGTTTAATACAGGGGCTTTGGAGGCATCCACATCCTCTAGCTGAGTTCTGTTTCCCTCTTCCCATGTATGACAATAAATTCTATCTGATGCTTCCTCAGGCGCAGTGCCTGATCGCCTTCCTCAAATAATGCTAGATGGTTCAGTTCTCAAGAGTTGGCATTCAGATCTGTCTCACATCACAACGCGTTTCTCTGACATTCGTAATCCTCTGTAAGCTCAAGGAGACCGCTTGGTTTCTGTTCTAAGTTGTGTGTGTGTGTGTGTGTGTGTGTGTGTGTGTGTGAGAAAGAGAGAGAGAGAGAGAGAGAGAGAGAGAGAGAGAGAGAGAGAGAGAGAGAGGCGAGGGAGAGAGAGAGGGAAAAAAGAAAGGAGAATGGGAGGGAGGATATAATTAATCTTATTTTGAAGGTGAGAATTGAAGAAAAATTGAGAAACTGAATAATGTTAGAAAGTAGAAATTAAATTTTAAAAATGATACAGAGAAGGAAGTGTAGAAAGGGAAAAGAAAAGAAAAATTGCTTCTCTTTTATGGTTAAATGTAGGTTAAGTTAAAAACCAAACTCCTGTCTTCTTTGTGAGACACAGACTTGTCATAAAACAGGGAAAGCATTTGGAGTCAACACAGGGAAAGTGTAGATTTCTCTCCTCTTCTCTCTACCCTGCCCTGATTACACTCTTAGCAGTGAGCCATGTTCTGGTCTTTCACTAACCTGTTGTGTTTTCTTGGAAAAGCCACAGAAATCCTCCAATCCTTAGTTTTTCCATCTGCAAAATGGGGCTAATGCTACTTATCTCATAGTGTTGTTAAGAAAATTAAAGAGTACGGGTCATTTGTATGTCACAAAATAAAAACTTAATATTTTACATTTTCAGGAACATACAAATATACATACTTTTAACAAAGATGGTTCTACACTATGTATACCGTCACATACGTGGCTGTTTAAACTAATGATGAGCTTGGAAACATGTAAAAAATCACTTTGTTTAAAAGCATATATATGACCACATCATAGTTCATGAGGTTTCTTAGACTTTCTTATTCTCTTCAAGCCTTCTTCATAAAGAGTTTTGTTTCTGACTTAGAAAACTAAGATTATAAGATACAAATGTATTAGTATAAAAATTTCAAACTATAAAATAACTTTTTCTGAGTCGTCCTTCACCAAGAGGCTGAAAAGCTTACAATCTGAATTCTCAGCAAATGTCTTTGCCATTGGGGGTGGAGCAAGCAAAAGTCCCTGTGTTTGCCACCTACACCCAGGGGGAAATCTACTGCAAAGGTTCTAGGAAACTGTTCTTTCCTGATAAAATGGACACATTTGGCTTTGTTGTTGTTCTTCTCCCTTCTTGGAAAGCAGCAATGAAACCTGAAATGACAATAGCATCTTTGCATCATCCTAGAACAAGTGTGAGGACAGACGCCATGATAGAAGTGCTGACAAGATAGAGGTGCAAGAGCCCGTGGTCCCCATGGCTTGTGAGCAGCTGAATGAGGAACAGCACCTACTGACTCCTGAGGGAGTTCTAAAATAATTTGTGTAAGCTGTGATCATAGGTTCTCTTTGCTTTACAGTCAAACACATTCCTTCCTGGTCCATCTATTTTTCTGCATCTCGTTTTTGTCACTCAAAGAAATCTTAAAGAAGTTCCAGCTGATGACTTATCATGGCAGCATACTATTTTGTGGTGCAAATGATTATAATTTAGTTGGTAGGTATTAAGTTTTTGTTCAGTGTTTTGTTTAGTTTCTGGCTGCTTCAAACTGTTACATCAAACATCCTTAGAGTGCTCGCTTCGGCAGCACATATACTAAAATTGGAACAATACAGAGTAGATTAGCATGGCCCCTGCGCAAGGATGACATGCAAATTCGTGAAGCCTTCCATATTTTTCTGGAGGCAATTTTTTCTTTTGGTGGACTTGGGATCTCCATTTGTCTACACTGTCCTCTTCACATTGGAGTCTATTTCAGACCTACAGTAGATTGTATTTATATTTGTCATGGTGTGATGCTTTTCTCTACAGTCATTTTTAAGGTCTTCTCTGCCATTAGAGTCAGTAGGTTACAGCTGTCGATGTAACTGTAGCTGCAATTTTTGGGGCAGGACTGAGAAACACAGTGCATTACTTATTGTGGAATCATTGCTGCTAAGTAACTATTGCCTGTTTATTGAACACAAAAGTTGAATGCCTGAAGAGGTTGCAGTGTCTGTATTATGTGTGAATGCATCCATTTCTTTTCACAAGTTGTCTTTCTACTGCATATTTTGTTTGTTTTTGAAATTAAACTGTAGTGTTTCCTAGAATGTATATTTAGTTTGCTTAACAGTAAAATAAGTGAGCCATGTTGAACATTCTTATGTTCGTGCTCCATAATTTCTTACTGAACATTGGCAAATAGAGTTGCTGAGATTGATAAGCACATTGTATTTAGGAGAAACATGTGACATAAGTTGATTCAATCAAATGAATATATGACATTTTTGGATTCTTACATTAAACACCAATAAATTAAAACCCCCAAATTAAAAAAAAAAATCCTTAGAAATACATCCTTATGTACTGAGACTTTTATTTTACTTTATTTTCTTTACTTTTATTTTCTTTTATTTACTTTTATCTACTTTATTTTCTACTTTATCCAGAGGTAGAATTAGTGGTAAATTCCTAAGAGTAGAGTAGCAGAACTGATTACTGGTCTTTTGCCAATCTGATGTTTATAAAATCATAATTAATTATTGGGTGAGTGCATGTTTTCATGACTACTAGTGGTTTTAAGCACTTTTCTATGTTCTGCTGGCTGTTTGAATTTTTTCTTCTATGAAGTCCTATTTATAAACATTGGATATTTTTTCTCTTGAGGAATTTTCTTTTTGTCAACTTAAAAGAGATTTAAAAAAATATTATAGGTACTAAATTCCACTCCTTGGCATTACAACTTGTTTATAGTGTCTGCAAAGGACTGAATATTTTTGTCCCCCACCCCCAAACTTATATTTTGAAACAAAATCCCCAGTGTGATAGTGTTTGGAGCTAGAGTATGTCAAAAATAAGATTGAGTCACAAGGATGTAGCTTTCATGAGTGGGATTATGAAGGACACCCCACAGGGCTCATTTGCACCTTCTACCATGTGATTCCCCAGGAAAAGAGGGCCCTCTGTGAACCGGGAGCAGGCCTCCTTAGATGCTCAATCTGCCAGCACCTTGATCCTGGACCTGCCAGCCCGTAGGACTGTGGAAAGTAACATTCTGTTCATAAGCCACCCAGTCGGTGGCATTCAGTTATAGCAGGCCAAGTGGACTAAGTACCTTTTACTATGCATGTTTGAACTTTTATCCAACTCATATTTTGTTGTTTGTTTTTGTCTTGTTCCCCCTACGCTTTGTGTGTGTGCATGTATGTGTGTGTGTATGTGCATGCGTGTGTAGGGCTGGGGATAGAACCTAGTGACTTGCAGATGCTAGGCAAATGCTACTGAGCACCAAAATACAGTATCCAAAGCATCTTATTTTCTAGTCTTGGATAAAGAAGTCTTCTTTACCATGAGATTATTTATGAAGAAACTACTTAATTTTCATGCAGTGTGTATGTGTGTGAGATATATGAGATATATACATATATATATATCATATTACACCCTCATTTCTTTCTTTACTTTGTATTATATAAGTTAGAGGTTCATTTATTGTGTGATCATTAAATGTTCTGAAATTTATTTTTGGATTCCCTACTAATTTCCATTTGTATACTTTCCTGTTCCTATAGCAATACCACATACTGATTTTTTACCACCAATGCATCATAGGATGATAATTTCTGGTTTGGAAAGTACTTTCTCATCTAACCTTTTTAAGAAAACTTCTTGGATTTTATCAGGCATTTGGTATCCCCTGTTACCTTTTAGATAAAATTTTATACACTCAAACTTTCCTTTTAGTATTCTAATTTTGGAAGTTTTCCTTTTGAAAAACCTGGTAATGTACATTTTTTGGTTTCTTATTTATCAATATTTTATAGTTTTTTTTTTACTAATATGAAAAGAATATTTTGTCATTTTCCCTTTTAGAGGCTTAGAATGCTATTGCTTTCTATTTGTCTTATATCTAACCGTGCTTAATATTTTAAAATTAAATCTAGTAAGTTAAAAATCAATGTGCTGCCAAGTAACTTAGCAAGACCCTGTCTGGAAATAAATAAATAAATAAATAAATAAATAAATAAATAAGAAGGACTGGGGTGTGGCTCAGTGATTAATCAACCCTGGGTTCAATCCCTGGTATCAGAAAAATAAAGCGCTGGATTTTTTACAAATATCATCTTATCAATCACAAAAAAGAAATGTTTCTCTTTTTAATTTTTTAATATTTATGCTAGTTATTTATCTTTTTCTCATTTTGCAATTGAGGATTTTTAAAATAGCCCTTTGAATATAATAGTGATAGCAGACACCCTTATTCAATTCCTAATCATGATTGAAATGGGTTTCCATGCTTTGCACTTGGCGTACTGTGCTGCAGATGTGCATTGATAGTAAACATTAGAGCTGTTTCCTTCTTTACCTGTTTAATCAAAAACATTTTCAGTTTATATTGTAGTAATCCTTTTCCCTGTTTGTACGATAGATACAGCAAGAGTACTAAAATGCGTTGATATCAAAGCTCTTCCTGGAAGAATAAAATCACAATACTTGGGGTTGGTGCTCATTTGTCAGTATTTTGAAACTTCCCAGATAATTCTCATTTATATCTAGAAGTATCAATTGCTGATTTATTGTTTGGGCAGTATGGGTTTCTTCTTTAGTGTTTTTGTAATGATGTGTTATGTTGCTCTATTTCCTGATTTTACAACTACCGTGCATTCTCAGAACAAATCCTTTCTAACTATAAGTGTAAAATTCCTTTAAAACATTGCTGCATTCCATTTTGCAAATATAGTTATAGATGTGATTAATCTCTACATGTAGCCCTTTTTTATTATGTTTAATGACTTTTCATATTAAATGTAGGCTAGCATCATATAATAAGTTAGGTAATTTCTATTTTTAATGTCTTAATAACTTAGAGTAGTTTAAATAAAACTATCATTATCTTTTCATTAAAGGTTAAATAAACTGAACTGTGACATCTTTCAGTCCTGGTTACTCTTTAAATGACAGCTCTCTAATTACCTTACCGATATATTCTCTGGAGGTTGACTGTCCAAAATTTCCATTACTTCTTGAGTCAATCATAGTAATTTATGTTTAGCTAGGAAATTACCTATGTGCTCTAGGTTTCAAATATATATATATATATTTTCCTATAATATGTTTTTAAAATAATTCTTTTTACTTCTTCTGTGTGTGTGTGATTTGATTTTTCTCTTTAATTTCTAGTTGTTTGTGTATGTGTGCATGTATGTCTATTTCCCCTTGAGATTAGTTTAGATTTCCTATCAATTTTTGTTTTCATTTGCAAGTCTTCTTAGTTCATGTCATTTCATTTTGTAGTCATTCTTCCAGTATTTTTCAAAGTTGAATTCCGAGTTACTTGATTTTTCCTCTCTTTCTCCTCCTTTAATGCTAGGGTCAAACCCAGAGCCTCATGCAGGCTGAGCATGCGCTCTACCATTGAGCTGGACTTCAATCTTCCTTTCTTAATAACAAAGGCATTAAAGATGCATGTTTCTTCTCAGGAGAGTTTTTAATTTGCCTTCTAGGGATTAGTTGTAAAGCTTCTTTTTTAAGTTAATGATATCCTTTCCATCCAAGAGTTAACTAGGAATTTTTCATAACATTGTTTATAAAAATAAGCATTCTAAAACCATGTGGCTTTTCCTTAATTCCATAGTTACTTTGGAATTTTATATACTTTCTCTGAGAGAAGCACACATTTGATTTTTGAAAATGTTACATAGCATATAAGTATGTTCATTTCCTTTTTAAGGAAGACAAAGTTCTCTTAATATGTCTTAAACCATTGTTTATGTTTTAAACTTTATTTAGGTACAAGTTGTGGGCTACAAACTGCACACATTTCTGTGCACAATTTGATGAGTCTTGACGGACGAGTACCAACACCATTGCCACCATCAAGATCCCGAACATGCCACCACGCCCCATTTCTCTCCTTTGAAAGTGATCCTCCTCTTTTCCTACTTCTATTCACAGGCAAACCCTGACCTTCTGTCACTAGAATTACGTATAAGTGGAATTTTATATAAATGGAATTGTACATTAATGCACTTTTTGAAAATCTGAACCCGTTCATGCAGAATGAATAAATTTGAGTTTTTTTCTATTGTTACCTATGTTGATTATTTGTTGTCTTTTTTTTAATTTTTGAGGAATGTTTCATTTAATGGGAATACCACATTTTGTTGACTCATGTCTTGAGAGATATCTTAGTTGTCTCCAGTTTTCAGCAATGACAAATAAATCGGCTGTAAATATTTGTGAACAGTGCTTTGTGTGATCATTTTCACTTCTCTCAGGTAAATGCCTCTGAGTGGAAAGGCCGAGTTGAAGAGCAGCCCTATGTGAGGCTTTTTAAGAGACTGCCACCCCAACAGCTCATGTGGCGCCATTATTTTACCATGCTACAAAATTTCCCTCTGTTCCACATCCTCATCAATACTTGGTGTTGTCAGGTTCTTTAATTCTAGCTATTCTAATGGCTATCTGATGATACTCCATGGTGATTTATTTTTATTTTGTTCATGAAATCATTTAATATGTATGCTTTTATAATCTGATTTTAGTCATTCAGAGCCTCTGCATATACTTCTTTTTTTGTTTTTTAAATTTTTTACAGACTGCAGTTTGATTCATTGTACACAAATGGGGTACATCTTTTCATTTCTGTGGCTGTGCACGATGTAGATTCATACCATTCGTGTAATTGTATGTATACATAAGATAATGATGTCTGTCTCATTCCACCATCTTTCATATCCCCCTCATTTCCCTCTACATAATCTAAAGTTCCTCCATTCTTTTCTCACCCTCCATCCCCATTATATATCATCATCCACTTATCAGGGTAAACATTTGGCCTTTGGATTTTTGGGATTGACTTACTTCACTTAGCATGATATTCTCCAATTCCATCCATTTATCTGCAAATGCCATAATAGTTTTCTTCTTTATGGCTGAATAATAAAAGGCACAGTTTTACATTACTGGTGGAGTTGCAAATGGGTGTAGCCGCTTTGGAAAGCAGTGTGGAGAATCCTTAGAAAACTTGGAATGGACCCACCTTTTGACCCAGTTATCCCACTCCTCAGTTTATACGCAAATGACTTAAAATTAGCATACTAAGGTAATGCAGCCACATCAATGTTTATAGCAATTCAATTCACAATAGCTAGATTGTGGAACCAACTGAGATACCTTTCAACAGATGAATGGATAAAGAAACTGTGGTATGTATACACAATGGAATACTATTCATGGTGATATTAACTTGTACTTCTGTGACATGACGTTAAACTTCTGTTCATGTGCCTTTTGACTCTAATGCATGTTCTTTTGGAAAACACTTGTTCAACTTCTGCCCATTTATTATTGCATTGTCAACTGTGTTATACAACAATTTCTTTATATTCTTGTTACAAGTCCTTTGCCTGAATGTGTAGAGTATATATTTTCCTATCTTTTGTTTTTTTATTTGTGGATTTCAAAGAATAGCAGTTTGTTCTGTTTTATTCATTCAGTCATTCGCTGGTCCTGGGGATGGAATGCAGACCCTCACCCACCTTAGGTAAGGTCTCCACCCTGGAGCTATGCTCCCAGCTGTTCCTTTATGATAAAGCCCACTATGTCAATTTATTTTTTTTTAGGGGTTGTACATTTTGTGTCTTAACTAAGAAACCTTTCTCTACCTGAAGGTAGTATAGGTCCTCTTCATGGTTTTAGAAGTCTTATAGTTGTAGCTTTTACCTTTAGTTCCACAACCTACTTCAAGTGAATATTTTGTATGGTATTCCTTGATTTTTATCACAAAAGTGTCCCCTTCCAAATTCTCCATTCCAACTCTCTCCAATTAGACATTTCAAAAGTCTGTTTTTCCAGTTTAAAAACAACAACAACAACAACAGCAACAAAAACCAACTTTCTGATACCCTTGTCTGCCTTGGAGTCTTTATCAAATGCAAGCAGTGGTAGAAGCCCCTTCGCTGTAAGACAGTCTGAATGAAGAGACTTTTTCTTTCTCTCATTTGGGTGGTCTTCATGGATTCCTACATCTCTTGGGACACAGTAGAAGTACTTTGACTTTTTTAATTATCATTGATAATTCTAAACAATTTGCATTTTAATATAAATTTCAGAATCAGTTTTTCAATTTCCAGGAAACCCTATTGGAATTTTGATGGAGAATACATTGAATTTACAGATCTTCCATCTTTAACTTTGTGCCTTTCTTCCCTTTCTGGAGTACCTTTTATTTGTATTTTAACTACATATATTTTCTAGAGTTCTTTTTTCTGTGTTTTCTGGAGCTCCTTTTATTTGTCTGTTAAGTCTCTCATATTCATCTTCTAATACATTTTCATCTTTTTTCCCTTTTAATTTTTAGATATTCATAACTCTGAAATGATTTCAGAGTCCGGTCTCAGCTGTGACCTTGAACATCTCACTTGATTTATTTATTAAATAGTTTAGTTGGAAATCACATCTTCTATTTCTGTCAGGTATTTTGGGGGGAGGTATGAGTAGGGCTGAAAGGTAGGGGGAGTATGTGCTGATGTTCCCAAGGTCTCTCATCATTTTCCTTGTCTGATTGCCATCTGTCTTTTCCCACCTCTGTCAGAGGTTGACTTTGTGATCTTTGATTTTGGCTGATCTTTCCTCCTCTGGCTCTTGCGCCCCTGTGAGGTACTGTTAACCTGGATACATCTCCCTGCTCCTCTGTGTCCTTTCCTCAGTCAGCCTGAGGAAAGGGAGCGCTCCACCTATTAGGATAAATCTCTGAGAACCTGAAAGAGCTCACACCCTGGCACCTCTGTTGGTCTGTCTCCTCCCTCCACCGATCTTTGCAGGCCAAACATTCTCAAGATTGCTCCAGGATTGTCTGACAGTAGCCTCAGTATATCTTCATGTCCACAGCAAAGAAAGCCCCTCCGTTCCCCAGGACTCCCACCACCAGAGGCCCTAGGCTTTGATTTTTAAGAAATGGAAACATTTGAACTGAGATGGAAAATTAAAGGATTGCATTCAAAATACCATTCTTCTGGAATTCCTAATGGTATCTTTCCAGGTCTGTATTTGGAGAAGGACATTTTCTTAGGTACTATAGAGTAACAGCTAATTTTAGATGACAATGTAGCTTAAAGGTCATCTTATACAATGCTTGCTCTGATGGGCCCATTGGCTGTAAAGCATCTTAGACAAGTTGTAGTCCAGCTATGTTTAAAAGATCTCCAGGGGTTCTATGCTTCCTTCCTCTGTTAGAGCATCCTTTCCCAAGCTAACGCTAAAGCTCTCTTTAGGTTCATATTTTAAATATGAATAGAGGTTACCTACACTCTGTTCTGAGTTGAATAGCCTATTTTTCTTCCTCATTTGTCATTTTACTGTTCATCAAAATTGCTACAGGTTCAAGCGAAGGAAGAGAACATTTATAAATTAATCAACGTAGTAGTTCCCAGAACTCTCTTAGGTAAATTTCAAAAAAGGAGATTGAAACAATTCACTAAAATGAGTACTTTTGGATTCATTTTTTCCTGCTTGCATTATATCAACATACCCTATTGTTTTTTGTTGTTTTTTTCTTTCCCCACTGAAAGTACTCCATTTTTTTCTAACATGGAAATGAGCTTATGGGTTTTTGTCTAATTGTGAAAATGATTCAAGCTCATTAGGAAAAAATGAACAATAGAAATATATAAATAAAAATCTAAAAAACACCAAACTCCAAATCTCCACATCTCTTTTATTTTATTATTTTTTAATTTTTACAGACTGCATTTTGATTCATTGTGCACAAATGGGGCACAACTTTTCATTTCTATGGTTGTACACAATGTAGATTCACACCATTTGTGTAACGTGTACATAGGGTAATGAGTCTGTCTCCTTCCACCATCTTTCATACGCCTGCATCTCTTGATGATGCTTTTCCCAAATATTTTTCTGTGTGCTGTAATTTTACATAGGTGTTATTATAATCTCCCTTTTCACATACCAAGATGCCATGAATTAGATCTGTGACATTTTTAGTGACTACATACAATTCCTTTGTATAAATGACCTGTGACTTATTTAACCAATAGTTTAAGCAATTACTTTTAGGTTGTTTAGGTTGCTCATTCACTCTATCGGAACAGTGTTTCTCTGACCCTTTCAGTACATTTGTCTGATTATGTCCTTGAATCACTGACATTGAGTTGTGAGGTCATGGAGCATTTGTTTGAAGTATTCATGTTGAAAGATAGAGACACAGGCTTCCCCAAATTGCCCTCAGCCCCGGTCGTAAAAGTAGTAAAGAATGTATAAACACAGACCTCTCTCATCTTATCTGTGAAGTCCAGGGGAGCTGACCCGAGAACAAACCTTGCTAACGACAACCCTCCTCTCGGAGGTCAGGGCGACTCAGAACTTAAGATAACATGCTTTACAATTGTATATGTTAACTAATTAGGAAGAACACTGTATAACTGCTTGCCTTTTATTATATAAACCCTGCTAACGAGGGCTCGGGGCCTCTTAGCGTCACCGCAGAGGACCAGGCTCGAGCTTGCTAATAAATGACTCTTTGTTGCTTACATTGATCGTGGTCTCTGGTGGTCTTTGTGGGGTCTCGAGCCTTTGGGCACAACAATGTGATAATCAAACTTTCCTTCAGAAAAGTTTTCAACCCACCTAAAGGCTGAAAAATTATGTGTATATCTGTCTTAAATTGTTTGTTTTTATCTACTTTAGTTATTACATTCTTTCAGATGAAGTTTAGAATAGCTTTGTCAAAGCTTAAGAAAAATGTCTGTGTTAATATAATAGAATATTGTGCTAGGCTTAATTTATTTTCTCTATTCAGCTCTTATAAATTTAAAAATTTTATTTGCATATATATGTATGTATGGATGTATATGTGTATGTGTATATATACTGTAATTGTGATTGAGAATAGAGGTTTTTAACATTATAACTAAAGTTTGTATAGTAATAAAAATTCTATTTCATATAATTGTAAAAAAGAATCATATGTCTTTGTAGAAAAATTAGAAACTATGGAAAATAATAAAGAAAACTGCTTGTAACCCCAATATTTAGAAAAATAATCTTTATTATTACTTTGGTATGTTTTATTCTGGTCATGTTTCTTTTCCTTCTAAAAATTTTTTACTCTGTACGTTTCCATTTTAAATTATAAGAAATTTCCTCTCTTATAAACATTTTGGAATCACATAATTTGTTTAACACTTGCCAAATGCATGTTATTCATGGCCTAAATTTTATATTACTATTTCAGTATTCAATAGGTAAATTTTATTCCCTGATACCAAAGAATTTCTTTTTATTTTGAGCTCAAGGCATCTCATACTAGAACAGATATAGAATAAGAGCTAGATACTGTTAGTGAATAGGAGAGTTCTGATTCTATATTTAGTTTTAGCAATAGCGGATTCTTTTCTCTAACATACTCTCTCTACTGTGGACCTTAATTGTCTTATTTGTTAAAGAGTAAGTTGGGTAATTTCTCCTTCCTTCTTCTATTATTACTGTCAAACCATTGTTGGTATTTATTGAGTATTTAAGCAGGCAGAGATTGTGTTAATTGTACTACTTGCATCATCTAAGTCATTATTAAACACAAACTATTCACATGAGGAGGGTAATGTGAAGAAAGTCCATGATCACACAGCTAGTGTGGGGAACACACTAGACATGAACATAGCTGTCTTTCAGGTTCATGTTCCTAACTGCTGCTTGCTGTCATGATTACCAAGGTCCTTCTGATGCTAATGGTTTAGAAAACCTTGGACTTAAAATGGATTTTGATATCTCTTCTAAGACTTCATTCAGTTTCTGTGATAAACCATAGGTAAATAATAGTGTCTAAACTCTAGTTATGATGGAATATTCCTACTACCAAGTGACATTGATCTTACCATCAGATTTTACTCTGTGGGTAGTGGCAGTTGTTCTGGAGAGTCACTGGATTTACAGAGAATCAGTGGAATGGAATAAAGGGCCTCAGGAGATCCTATAACTGGAGGGTATTTTCCTTTTAACTCTTAGACTATTTAACTGGGGTCTGCCAATTAAGCTGGCAAAAAAGCAGTTAGCAGAAGAAAAGGCATATGTATTTTTATTGATGTCAATAGTTTTATTTTATGTACATGGAGGCTTCACAAAAATGAAATGAAAATCTAAAGAAACAGATTCTGGGCATATTTATCCTTTTAACAAAGGGCAATATATTACATGGAAGGGACTACACAAAGCAAAATGTTTTGGACTTCCAGGATAATAAATTGTAGAAACTAGGAAATGCATGACAGAAACTAATGGTAAGTGGAAGTTCTTTAGTAAAGATTGCTTGTACAGATTCATTTTGGGTTATTTCTGGGGATGATGATAAGGGTTGTTCTCTTCTGTCTTAGTTGGTTTTCTGATGCTGTAACTGAATACCACAGACTGGGTAATTTATAAAGAAAAGATTTATTTATTATACTTCTGGAGGTTGGCAAATCTGAGATCATGGCACCATACATGGGAATTTTCAGTGGACTCCCAAGTGTTACAGGGTATCATTTGGAGAGACAGGGTAAGGTGACCAGAGGTAGTTCCCTTTTATAACAAAACCACATTAATCCATACATGAGTTAATACATGGATGAAGGCAGACACTTCATGACACAGTCATCTCTCAAATACCATCACATATGACTTTGAGGTTTAAGTTTCCAACACATGAGGTTGTGAGGACACATTCAAACCATATCATCTTGTTTCTGTCCTGGGAGGACAGACATCATCACCTGGAAAATTTCTTCTTTTCTTTTAGGCACATTTGGGAGGATAGAAGTACTTCTTGTGTTTGTTTTCTCTCAGTTGTTTTCAGCTCACAATAATCCTGTGCCAATTCTTGGGGTATGCTTTGGGGTGGCATTTTATGATCTCCTTTAGAAGAAACATGGAATCTTAGAATCTGCAGGTGGAATAGGATTTTAATATTTACTCCATCAACCTTCTTCTTGATCCTTGAATTCTCCCCACCGCTAACCATCTCTTCACCTCTTTTCTTTGTTCTGTTTTCTTGGCTCTTTCCCTCTATCCTTTGTCTTTTTCTCTTTTGCTTCCCTCTCTGTCTTCTCCCTTTGTTTCTCTGAGTAGCAAATGCATCCAGCTCTCAGATACCTCTTTCCACCTTTTGGCCAGTTGTCTTCCAAGCCGTTGGAGAAAATGGTGGATATCACTTATCTTTCTATTGTTCCTCTGTCAGACAGCTCTGCCTGGGAGCCCAGCTACATTTTACAATATTAATGATGTGCTGTAAGAACCCAACATAACATTTTATAACCCTATAACAAATCTTATTATCAGATGACAATGAGGTACAGTACATTAAATATTCATCATCCTTGGTTTACTTTAAAACTTTCATAGGGGATAAGGCATAGAGGCTGCTTCAGACTAATTACTGTTCTAAATATATAGCTTGGTTTTCAATATTTAATGGGAGACTCATAAAACCATGATTGAAAACAATGCAGTGTATCAATCAGATGCCCTGCTGACACATACTATGAAAAAAAAAATGCCCTGTTATTTTATAGACAGCGCTGCTTTAGTTCTGTGATAGTGGCAGCCCTAACTCAGAAGTTACACCATTTTCCTAGTAGTTGGCTAGCACCACTGTTATTATTCAAGTTGAAGATTCTACTTCTGTCCATTTTCTGTCCAGATAATTAAAGGAAGAGCTGCATCTTTTAGCAGCTCCAACCCACGTGCAATCATGGGCTGGTTTTAACTAGCTTATCAAGGTTCTTATATGATTTGATATTGCTGAACAGAATGTTCCCCTGGAGGCTGAGTGGGAGAAGGGAAAGAAAGAACAATACTGTAATCATCACTGTTCATCATGACCAGTTATTGACTGTGGAGGTCAAGTGCAGCTCAGCAGGAATAGAAGAGTCTCGGCTCTAATGTCCCCTCATGGAAGCATTTGACCATTCTGGGGTAAGGTGGACAAACATAAAAATACAGGGCACTTACAAGGTAGGTAGTCTGACTAATCTTCAGGTCACACTACTCCCAAAGTCTCCACCCAGAGAGAGAAAGCACTTGTATAAGGACTAGGAAAGATCTTTTGAGGAGTCAGAGATTTTATCTCCTGGGTCATCCAGGGAGTCTCAAATTTAAGGTCTTACTGGGATCTATACCTCAAGAATACAGCAGAATGAAACTTTTCTTTTCCATACACAATGTTCAATATGCCCAGTTATATGAGACTATTAGGCCTGTGAATAGAATTCAACATAGAGAGCAGAAAAAGCACACAAAGCCTTCAGATAATGTCATTAACAGTGACAGATCTGAGAACAATATTGATAATTATATACAATGAAGAATTGAAGTTATTTCAAAGGAAGAAGAGATGATAGGAAGTGATTTAGTAGATTGGAAAGCAGCATAGAAAGCAGCAAATAAAATCTTAGGATGCAGTTAATTTTTGAGTTAACAAAAAATTCATTTTGAAATGAAATACCTAAGTGGGGGTTATTACCAGGTTAGATATGATTGATAATAGAATTAATGAGCTGGAAGATTGGTTAGAGGAAATTACCCATAGAGTAGCACAGAGAAAAAAGAGATGGAAAATCCGAAGAAAATGTAAGAGATACAGAATGAGAATGCTTGATTACTCCCTAAAGGACTTTGAATGTTTCCAACACAATTACACATTGTATACATTATCAGGATATCAGATTTTACCCCTCCCCAAACTTGTACAATTATGGGTCATTTAAAAAAATACATAGGGTAAATCAAAATGAAATCAATAAAAATATGTTGTAAAAATTTTAAAATATATTGAAAAGCTTGCATAAGGAATACATGTATGGTAAGATGGTAGCAAATATAAGTTATCAGTATTGTCTTTTTATAAGGAAGAATAATGACATTGCTTGATATGACATTTTAATAAGTTGAATTTCTATTAAAACGAACTAGAAAAGCTTTTCAAAACTAGAAAAGGTTAAGAACAAAGAAATAACGATTACTGCAAAAGAGAACAGAAATGGTAAGAAAGAGAAACCTAGAACAGGTGGTACAAATAACAAGCACAAAATGAAACAACTGATCAAATCAACATACACTAATTACATAAATATAAGTGAACTAAAATTTTCAATTACCATCAACCAGTTATCAGTCAGAATTTTAAAAATACCTAGTATATAGTATTTGTAAGAGAAACCTAAAACTTAAAAGTAGAAAATAATTGACAGTAAAGACATAGAAATGGATATACTATGCTATTATTGAAAAGATAGATGATATAACAATATTCTTGTTAGACTATCTGTAATGTAAGGCATAAAAGTATTATTAGGGAGCTAGGGATATAGCTTAGTGTTAGAGTACTTGTCTCACATGCATGCATGAGACCTGGGTTCAATCCCTAGCACCACAAAAAACAGCATTATTGGGGACAGTCACTTCATAATGATGAAAGATCTCATTTAGTATAAAAATATTTTTGTGTGCTTCTACTAGTATGCCTTGCAATAGCTAAAAATGACAAACTACATGGAGAAATGTACAAACGTATAATGTAAAAACTTTTATGAAACCTCTCTTTATAACTGATGAAGCAAACCAAAAAATTAAGAAAAGTAGACCTAGATTTGAAGAATGTAAAAAGCAACAAATCTAAAGAAAGTAGGAGGAAGGAAATAGAAATTAACAAAATTGAAAACCAGAAAATAGTAAATCAATAAAACTTTGCTTCTCTGAAAAGAAATATAACTGATAAAACTGATCAAGGAAAAAGAAGACACAAAAAGCTTATGTCAAGAATGAAAAAGGGACATAATTTCAGTAATTAGATATCTTTAAAAGGCAGTAAAAGGCAGCAGGAAGAGGCTACAAATAATTTTATGATAAAAAAATTGAAAATGCAGAATAAATGGACACAAGTGTAGAACTAATGCAAATTAATAAAACTGACAAAAGAAGATATGGAAGACCTGAAAATCCTATGCTTTTCAAAACCTTCCCCCAAAGAAACCTCCAAACATGGAGCTTCTTGAATAAGTGCCATTCAGTGTTCAAGAAATAACTCTGGTCAGACACCACCTCTTCCAGAACAGAGAAAAAAGTATTATACATCCCAGCTTACTTTATAAGGTATAGCACAGACAGTGCAGTGCAAGAAGCAGACCAACCTCAGACATGCTAGTAAATGCAAAAATTCCAAGAAAACAGAAAATTGAATCAAGCATTAGAAATAGATGAAAATCATTATGTATATATAAATATATCTCACTTATTTGGGGAACTACATTGGGAAATAAATCATACAATCATCTCAATAGATGGAGAAAAATGTTTGCTAAAATTTAATATCCATTTATAATTTAGAACTGTTACCAAATAAAAAATAGGCAAAAACTTTCTTAATTTGAGAAAGAATATCTAGAAAAGACTTATAGGAAACATTATATGTTTATGATGAACTATTGAAACTTTCTCTTTAACACTGGCTAAAGCATCAGAATATTCAACATAAATACTTACATTCTTCATTGAACTGGAGGTCCTGTTTGGTTAAAATCAAGAGAAAAAAAAAAGAATAAGGAAAAAAGGAAACACAATTTCATTGTTTGTAGATGATATAGAAAAATTTTAAAAATCTACAGCAAATTATTGGAAGAGATAAGCAGACTTAGACTGTGGGAGAGAAAGCCAGTGTAGTGCCATCTTCCACCAGGGTGTCACAAGTGGGATCCAAAAACCCCAAGCATAACAGTAACATGTGAGACTTTGTTCTTGATGAGGTTCATATAAAGTAAAATACTCCTGGCCCATCTGCATTGACACACAAAAGACAAAAGATGGAAATCTTAACTGCAACCAAGGGCCTATACGGTGACCCAAGAAAGTCCCACATGATCACGAATTACAAATTTTCATTTTCTATATGTTTCCTGCCTTCAAAGGAGAGAACGTCAGCCTCATACTTATGAGAGAACGGAGGCCAGGCAGGGGACTCCAACACCAATTACTTTACACCCAAATTTGCATTGTTACAGAGCCTGTTATCACAGAGTTATACTGTAAAAATCCAATTATTTTTCTGTAAACCAGAAACAAAATAAAACTAATATTATAGGAGTCACTGTCATATCAAGTACCTAGGAGAAAGTCTAATGAAATGAGTGCTATTCCTTTTTGGGGAAGACAATCCCACTGGGACCTGTCACAATTCCGAATAATGAGCTTAAGGAGAGTCGGCCGATTAGAGGCTTGAATGTGCAGGCCCACACAGAGACAGCAGTCACCGTGATGCCGGCACGGTCTGCCAAAGTGTTGGTGCCCAGTGTGAACAGCCTGGAGGACAGATGTGAGCTGAAAGGCCACATTTGGCCAATGAAGTCCAGCCAGAAGGAAAGGTCTGGATGTCAGCCAGACATCAACACCTACAGACGCTTCATCAGATGGCACCCACACACAGGGGGTCCAGAAATACCAGCGCCTCACTCTGGGACTTCAGCAGCACAAGTTGAAGACGGGCCCAGGCTAGAACTCTGTCTTTCTTGTGAGTGTTTATCCTGCAGCCAAGTCTATCATTCATAAAGACCCGACATTCGGGCCCATTTATTCTGAGGCTCACGTCAACCGCTGGGCAGAAGCCAGAGAAGTAAGCAGAGTCGAACTTATGGGGACAGAGTCTCACCACACAGCCCATCAGACTCTGCCATCTCCAGTGTTATGTGAGAGTGAGGTTATGTTTGGGGTCAAAAGCCTTTCTCATCCCTCCAGATTGGGACATCAGTTAAAACTACAAAACTCAAGAGGGTTTATGGAGGAGAAAACAGAGAAGGGTAAGAAAATCCTGGAAGGCACTAATAAATTCAGGACTTTGGATGGTGAAACCTCCTTGCCATATTGAATCCTATGTAGAGTGGTCGGCCATCAACCAGAGCACACCCACAAGTAAGTGAGCAAATAAACAACTATTTTTTCTCCATGAAGATTTTCAACTGGCACTTTGACCAGCAAGATGAGGCAAACCCTACAATGTGGGATGGGCAGCTTTGGAAGGCACGTGGTATAGGTCGCTGACACTGGTCAGGTTGAAATGCAATGGTTGTTTCCTGGGCACCAGATGAGGGATTTATATCCTAGGGTAGGATAACAAAATCCTATGAAAATAGAAGGGAGATCAGTGGAGTTAAGAAAGGGGATAGAGGGGAAGGAGGAGGGGTGAGAAAAGGGAGGGACCATAGAATAAAATTGACCAAATTATGCTATGTACACATGTGAATATACTACAGAAAAGCCACCATTATGTGTATCTAGAAAGACGGAAATGGGGGGGCAGGAGTATGAAGGATGGTGGGATGAGACAGACATCATTACCCTACGTACATGTATGATTACACGAATGGTTTGAATCTACATCATGCACAACCACAGAAACGAAAAGATGTACTCCATTTGAGTATAATGAATCAAAATGCAGTCTGTAAAAGTAAAAATAATAATAATTAAAAAAAACTAAATAGGAGGAAGATCAATACAGCAGAGGAAGGGAAACAGGGATACAGAAGGGGAAGGAACAAAGAAGTCTTGGGAACTGAGGTAAATGTAGCACATTATATTCCATACATGTATGATTATGTCAAAATGAGCCCCCACTATTATGTATATCTATAATGCACCAATGAAAATATTTTTAAAATGCACACTGTATCTACTTTCCTGATGGGAGAAATGTACATGTTTCTTCCTAATTCTATGTTTAGGGTCCCAAGCTTGTTTATGCCTAAGGAAACTGAGGCATGCCAAGGAAAAAGAAATTTAGGTGCAGTCACTCAGGAAATGGGTGCCAGACCAGCATCATCTTCATTTAATATCAAACAGCACACAACATAATTTTCCTGACAATGGCCCTTTGAAATGAGCCCAACTCTTATTCCGAGAACCCTGGAAGGAAAAGATCTGGACTTTACTCATTCAAATTATCAACAGAGGTAAAGAGACAATAGAATCTGAACCCAGTTACAATAATATAAAACTCTGTTTCAAATAATGGCATAAATTTGAATATTTAGGCACATCTTGAAAGAGTTCTAAGAATCTGGGCTCTTTTATTCAATTGAACATTTCCAGAATACTTTGAATTAAATATTAAAGCAAAGACAAAGTGAAAACAAACCTCAATCTTAATGCCTGAAACATTTAAAGCTCATAAGTCTGTTTCAACTACTTTTGGCCATGAATCACTGAACAGGGCATTGTGAGGGCATTTCTAAAATCCTTTAATTAAAACTCACGAGAGTTTGTCTGATGTAATACCAAGGAAACCAATTATTCCCTGGCCAGGCCTTGCATGGGAGATCTGTAGCTCCATTCCCAAATGACACCTGCCATGCCACCCAAAATGGTCTTTCACCCCACTGAACACCTGAACTTGTATCCCAGCCTAGGTTCCCCAAAGAAAAAGCCTGAGATGAAGACCGCTGTGAGTGTAGTTTATCTAGGACCTGTTCTAGTTTTTCAGTAATGGTCTCTAGGGTGACTGAGTGTTACCAGCTGAATATTACATGTCACCAGAATTCATGTGTTGGACTCAAGTCCCCAGTGTGCTGGTGTTTGGAAGTGGGGACATTGAGAGGTGATCAGGTCAGGAGAGTGGAGCCCTCAAGAATGGGATTATTGTCCTTAAAAAAGAGACTCCAGAAGTTGCTTCCTTTCTATTTTTGCCACATGCAGATATAGTGAGAAGGCAGATATCTTCATGTGAGAAGGTGGGCTCTCGCCAGATACCAGATCCGCAGGGACCCTGCCTTGGATATTCCCAGGCTCCAGAACTGTGAGAAATAAATATATGTTACTTAGGCTGCCTAGTTCCTGGCACTTGTGTTGTAGGGGTTCAAGCTGATGAAGACAATAAGGACCAAGGAAATGAAGTATGAAGCTATATTTTCAAATTGTTCACCCTTACAGGAAACTTGCCCTGTTTTGCATAATTATTTGAGAAGCCATATGAAATTGTCTTAGAAGTGTGCACTTGGAATAGGAGCTGCCATGTTTACCCATCAGCATCTGTGCTTTTCAGCCAAGGGTGATCTGAGGAATAGGAATGTCTCTGTACTCCTGAGTGGTACGTGCATGAATACCCAGTCCTGGAGCTGGACCTGCCCAAAGCTGGTCAGAACCTTAGCAGAACTAGTCACTGCCAAGAGTATTGCAATACAGCACATGAAGGGTAAAGTGTGCCTTTCCTTAGACTTTGGATCAATCCCTGTTGGTGCCACCCTGCCCTCCCTGGATCATTGCACTACCTTCTTAGCACAAACCACTCACTTGGGCATTGCTTCTCTACCCTGTGCATTATTTTTTCATAGGTTTCTATCTTGGTTCCAGAGTGACCAGGTGTGTGCTTGAGGCTTTGGGCCTTCTCTGTGTCTCACCCATTCCATCTGTCAGTGATGGGCTTGGGTGAGCTCAGCACTACCTTAGGTGCCATTTGGAAACAGGTGAATAATAACTAAAGCAGACCAGATGTGTTTTGAAATGATGTTTTTCTGCCTTAAGTTGTACTCTTCCAATAAAAGCATGCTTTGTTTGGTTGTTCCTTACATAGAACTTGCCCTCACATTGGAAAATAATTTTGTTCTCTCTTTCATCTACTTTGAAAAAACAAGTTCTCCCAGTCCATCTCATATTCTGATACTTTTTATAGAAACAAAAAACCCCCAGAAACTATTGCAGTACAAATTTTGATGGTAAATGACAGCTCTTCCTTGACCTCAATGTTGAGGAGACTTTAGAGGAAATAATGACTGTGGTAAATCCTTGAAGGGGCCAGCTGATTTTCAGATTGTTGTTGCAGAGTTTTTAACACGTTCAGATTTTTTTTAGGATAAGCCAGACATCTAAATCTTTTTCCACAATTTTTAAATGTTGATATCTCTTTTAAATTAATCTTAAAGACTGTGTGCCAAACAAAATTTTTTTGGGGGGGGTTGTTATGATTTGCAGGCTACCTAGTTTGCCAACATGGAATAACAAATTCCTTAAAGCGTTTCCACAGTTAATCTGCTAAGGTTCATACTTAACTGCTAAGAACCTCTTTTCTTACATCCTCCTTTCCTGGTCTGTAGTCAGAGATTCTCAGTGTAATTCTTGTCCAGAACTGCTATTTTATTATGTCTTAGTTCTGTCATTCTGGGCCTTACCCCAGCTCCCAAGCAGGCCCTCTGCCAGATCTGTTACTTGCCCTTAAGTGCTAAGACTGTATGGGATCCAAAAAGAATTGGCCATGAAAATGAGACATCATCTTCTACCTAAAGATTATAACTTTGATCCAAGGGAAAAGGCTTCTGAAGTATGGAAAAGCTAAGTCATGGGTGTTGTGCTAACCATGGGATGTGATTTTGCAATGCCAGAATAAATTGTACTGTCTGGTGGGGAGCCATGACTGCTGGAGGGACAGACTGATTTACTACTCCAAACACAGTCCTTTTACCCTGGCCATCTGGGCCACCTGTGTCTCTAGCAATTTATCTGATGGTCATTCCACTTTGTACCTTGGGTGAACTACAACATACTAACACCTATAAGTCATACATTGGTATAGGAGGCATGAGGCACCGTGTTCCTTTTTATATTTCCTTTATCAGGTTTGAAATGCCTGATAACGTTTTTATTTCACATAGAGTAGTAAAGGAAGAAAAGGTATCATTTTTCCATTTTATTTTAAAGACAAATATCTTGATGACTATAAAACAGGGCAAGTTACTTTTTAGCCACTGCTGCTAGAGGTTGGGTCATGAAGGCTTTCCATTGTAAATGAATCACTAAGGACCAGGAATAATTACATGGCAGCTAACAGGTGGAGAACAGGATCATGTTTCTGGCACCAAGTTGGGTATTTAACATATATATTTTTGCTTTATTTTTAGGATAACTCTGAAGATAAGTACCCTTACTGTTCCATTTTGTAGGTCAGGAAACTGAAACATGCAGAGCTGTGACTTTCCCAGCATCATGTAGAAACTTAGCAGAAGGACCAAAGCTATACCACCCACTTCTCCCCTCCCACAAAAAAAAAGAAGTATTAGGGTACAGAACATATAGATGATAGAGTATTTTCAGACATGCATTTATTCCTGATATTTGTTGCTTTATGACAGAAGCATATCAATATCCAGATATTAATGATGTCCCTGAATGTCTCCATCTGGAAGTTTGTGAGACTAATGTTTTCCTGCAGCCTTTAAGGACAGAATGTTACTGCACTAGCTAGCCAGGGAGTCAGAACAGCCATGCCTAGCAAATAACACTAGTGAGGGCTGGATCCATGGTACTTTCTCATTTTGAGTCTCTAAAATGCTTTATTTTGGTAATTATAGGAATCTATTCTTTTGAAGTCGTTTTCTAGTGGTTCATAAATAGCATTATATTGAAAAAGAAGAATTAAAGAAATAATAAAACTTAGCAAAAGACAAATTGCCAGAAAAATGAGAGGCTTTCATAATAGTAAACACATAAATGTATCTACCTATTCATCCATCCATTCATCCATACCAGAAATAGTTATTTTCCGTTTGTGCTCTAGTTTTCTGCTCTGTGTACTTGTATTACATCTATCTCATGCCTCATTTCTCTTACTTTTGGTGGCTGTATATAACCCTCCATTTCGGCTTACCTCCTATAACCTGGACTAGTCTGGGCAGGTGTCTTCAGAGGGAGCTGAGCCCTAGGTATAACCATATAAGACAGATCTGTCCACTACCCAGAGAGACTGTCCTTCTCATTGCTAGTCTCAGCTCTGAAGTATTCTCCTGGGTTTGGCATTCTTTAAAAGTAGTGTGATATGGAAGTTGTGTGAATGAGTTCTACTGTTATTCAGTTTGGGTTCCAATACCTGTCTGTCATCATCTGTGTGATCTTGGATCTGACCCTTCACTTCTTGGAGTGTCAGAGTTTCCATGGAAAGAGAATAAAATTTCACAGAATTCTTGGGAGGATTGAATGAGATGCTTATAAAACCTCTAGTATAGAGCCTGGCACATGTTATGCATACAAAGAACATGTTTTTGCTTTTGCTGTTTTTCCTTGCAGTGTTTTCCCACACACTTAGCTTGAAATTTCTGATCCAACCTTACAGTGACTGTGTGTAGTTTACTTTTCCAGTTTTTCTCTTAAGACATTTGCCCATGCCAACCATCACTTGATCCCCTTCTGAGCTCTCTCACAAAGGCAGGGCAGATAATTAACCCTTATTTTATGCATGGAGAAATATACAAAGGTGACCAGCACCTCCACAAAAATATCCTTGTGCTTTCCCTCTGTTCAACTATATCTTTGGAACTACAGAATTGGAAGGTGGGAGAGAGTAAGAAATTGCTGTTCCTTCCTTATAAAGTTGACTCAGGAAATGCAGTTACAAGTATTGACCAGTCATTTGTGGGGAAAGTGTTCTTCTTTCCAAACTAGAAAACAGTAAAGAGAACTTGGATTAGGGATAAAGGGATTACCCATAGCAGAGGTGACTTCAACTCCCATGCTTTTAAATCACAGATCACCCTAAGACCACTTGATTCATAAAACATGTTCAACCATGATTGCTTGCCCAGCACACTGGAATAAATCATCTAATCCACACCTACATTCCCCTAACTGACACTTGAGCAGCTCATTCTCTGATTCTTCCACCTCCATCTGACTTTACGTTTCACCAGAAATCTTCAGGCTAACCTGCTATGCTTTTCCAGCAAGCTCTACTTATCAAGCATGGATCCAGTGTTCATGGGATCCTAACACTCAGGATGATCTTCCTACCTCTTTCACCTTCTCATTATTCATATTTTATGCATCCCTCATGTTAAGCTGAATTAGAAATGTCTAGAAATATTTAGCAGAGTGCCGCCTCATTATGCAATTTCAATAACTTGTAACTGTATTTTCCTTGATACCTGCCTCCTCTATTCTAAAGAAATCACATGAATGCCTTCTTCCTTTGGACTTAAACAAGAAGCATATTTGAAGTGAATGCTGTAGATGCAAAACTTTGGTGATACTTTTCTTTTTTCAGTTGAGACTTCCAAAATTTTTGTCCTACACATTCTTGCCTAAACATGACAACCCTCTCAACCCTCTCAACCCTCCCTCACTACATTCTTTCATCTGCCTCTGGGTTATTTTCTTTAAGTGAAAATAAGACCCTGTTCCTTTTCTAACTGGACAACCTTGACCCCTCCACCACCAATAAGATTTATAAGGTCCAAAGGCCTTAGCCCAACATTTATATTTTTAAATATGTATTTTTAATTAGAAGATAAAATTATATGTATTTATTATGTATAAAAGTGTTTTGAAGTATATGTACACTGTATAATGGTTAAATTTAGTTAATAAATACATTATCTCTCATAGTTATGGGTTTTATGATAAAAACATTTAACATCCATTCTTTTTGCATATTTCAAGAAGACAATGTGTCCTAATTAACTATAGACATCATACTGTGATAGATCTCTTGAGCTTATTCCTCCTAACTGTAAATATATACCCTTTGGCCAATATCTCTCCATCACCCCTCTTCCCAACCATCTCAGCTTCTAGTAATCACCACTACTCTATACTATAAGATGAACATTTTTAGATGCCCAATAAGAAATATCATGCAGGCATTTGCCTTTCTGTGCCTGACTTATTTTGCTTAACAAAATACCTTCCAGGCTCATCCATGTCATCAAAAATGACAGTATTTCTTTCTTTGTTCTGACTGAATTCTATTACATTGTGTATTTGTACACTCTCTTCATCCATTCATCCACTGATGGACCCTTAGATTGATTCCATGTCTTGGCTACTGTGAATAGTGTCTCAATAAACATGACCTCAAGATTCTGATTTCATTTCCTATGGATATATGCCCAAGAGAAGGATTGTTGAATTACATGATAGTTCTATTTTAAATATTTTGTGGAACCTCATTATTGTTTTTCATAAGGAATTGTTTTAGTCAACTTTTATACTGTTGTGACCAAAAGACCTACAGAAACAATTGCAGAGGAGGAAAAGTTTATTTGGGGCTTACGGTTTCAGAAGTCTTAATCCATAGCTGGCCAACTTCATTCCTCAGGGCCAAACAAAAGGGGAAACATCATGATGGAAGGGTATGGCAGAGGAAAGCAGTTGGGAACATGGCACCCAGAGAGCAGAGAGGGTAGAGAGTTCTAAGCTCATTTCACAAAATATATACCCCAAAGGCATGCCTCCAATGACCAACCGCCTCCAACTGTATACTACCTGCCCATGGTTACTACTCAGTTAATTCCAATCAGGGGATTAATGCATTGATTAGGTTAAAGCTCTCATAACCCAATCATTCCACCTCTAATCTTTGTTACATTGTCTCATACATGAGCTTTTGGGGGACACCTCATATCAAAACCATAATTGGGATGTACTAAACCCCAATCTTCAGAATTTGCAAATGATTGGCTCTGATCTGTCTTCCCAGCCTCTCTTCTTCTGAATGTACCATCTGTACCTTCTGCTAAAATCTTACTAGAATAGGTTATAATCAATGAATGAACCCCATAAATTTACTTTTCGACCATCTCTTTTATTTTTACTTATATTATCTTTTAATTGACTATCTTCTCCACTGCACCCCTTTCCTCTGAATCAAGATCATGTCTGTTTTTAGGGCTTTGGTGTTTTTTCTGTTTTCTCCAGGAATGTTTCTGATCTCACAGAACAATACTTCTTTTCTCATGCTCTGAGTACAGGTTATACCTCATTGTTGTCTCTTGCTTACCCATTAAATAGGAAATTTCTTTAGGACCTGGGGTCTGTCTAATTTCTATTTTAGGCATGTACAGCACCTTGGACAGTTCCTGAATGGGTTTCTTGGGGATGGGAGGATCCTTAAAGGGAGAAAACCCCTTCCATCAATGCCATTCAGACTATGAACAGTTAACAAACATTAGATGTGCAACTACCGATTAGATGAGCAAGCAACAGGCTACGTGGGCCTTTTTATGTCTCCTTGGAGATACACATTTATTAACTGTGCCCTTCAAAAGAGTACAAACTTCAGAGAGTTCTCAGAGAATATTTCTAAGACAGGCGGGGGGGGGGGGGGGGGGGGGCGGAGGAGTTACTTGAATTCTCTTCTCCTTTTCTCTCAATGACCATCCCTCCACACTGCTCTCTGTACCCCCACCTCACCAACCCCCAGGGTAGCCACAGACAGGCAGGAGACATCAAAAGTCTAAAGAATCTGGTATGCAGAAAAAACTAATGTTTTTAGCTCTTTGTCAGGGCAGATCCCTGCAGGGAAGTGTTTTGTATTGCTAACAATGAGGAAGTCCATGAGGCCTTGCAAATTAGCACCAGTTGACCTCAGCTCAACCTGGTCTTGGAGAAATCAGACAGAAAATGAGTAAGAAAAACCATGGAAATAAAAAAAAAAAATGTACCTTCTTATCTATCATTATGTGGAACCCAGGGGGAAAACTTACAGAGATTGGGGAAGTCTTCTATAAGGGTTGCTATTTAGTGCAAAGAGTAGTAGACAGTTTGAGGAGCAGTAGTGGGAAGGGTGATCTTATATTTGTGACCTGTGGATGGCCATGGTGGATAGTTTGGGGTGTTTTCTCACAACTTGAGTGAATTATTTCTGTTTCTTTCTGGGAAACTCTTCCTCTTCTCATCAGTGTTGATTAGGTCCAAACCCATACTGGTATACAATTTGTGCATTGTGATCCTCTGTCCCTGCCCCCCCTATCTTGGCAGAGTTCAGTGGACTAAGGATGAGCACTTGACTCATGTTAGACCAGCCAGAGTCTCTTTCCTGGGAAGTTGATGTCAGGATTTAGCTAAAGTCAATCTATATGGGTGGCTGAACTGATAACTTGAAGGGCACAAATGGCCATGATCTTGAGTTCAACCTAAGAGGATAGAAAATCCTTTCCTTATAGAAGAATGAAGATGATACTCAGAAGCGTAACCTGGAGCATCCTGATGTAATCTCATCTCCTTCCCCAAGCCTCCCCCATGCTTTGATATGCTATGGTAATGGATATTTAACCTCTGTTGGCTCCTTCCTTTATGATCTAGCATGAATTCTTTTTCAAAAAGGAAACATAACAAAAGCAACCACATCATTTTGTCTAACATTAAGGAGATTATTGTGCCCACTAGAAAGTTATGCAGTCATTCAAAAGGATGCTTACAAAAGGTTTCTAATAATCTCCAGAAATGCTTATGTTGTAGTGTCATGTGAAAAAAGTCAGGCAAAATATTGTATATATATAGTATGCACTTAACCACATTAAAATGTTCAAGAAACTGAACATAAAAATGCATAGAAAAATAACCCTAAAATGTTTACAGGGACTATCTCTCTGTTATCTTATGCTTTTTCATATTTTTCAATTTTTTTCTAATAAGCATATGTTTCTTTTTAGAATAGAAAAGCCCAATTTTATTTGAAAATACATTTTTATATTGCCTAGCATTATGCATGATCAGCTAAACTTGGAATTTAAAGCAAAAGCAACTGGAAGATCACAGAATGCTAATGTTGTAAGAAACCTTAGAAATTCTTCAGTCCAAGGTTTTAAAATATATCTTTGGGGTGACAGATCTCTTGAGAATCTGATGGCAACTTTGACCTTCTTTTCAGAAAAAAAAATGTAGCTATCAGTCACTTAGGATGCTTTCGTTGCAAGTTACAGGAAACTGTGATCCAAGCTTAAACTCTAAAGGAAATTTATTGACTCAAGTAATCAAAAGTCAGTAAGTGTCTGACTCTAGGTGAGGGTGTATCTAGTAACTCAATGTCACAGAGACCCCTATTTCTGCTCTTCCTTCCCCACCTTCAAGTTCACCTTTGAGTCCCAGGATGATTTTCATAAGCTCCAGGGTTTTCATATGTACTCATTAATACCCAACAGGGAGGGAACATTTTGCCTCAGCATTCCCAGCAAGTGTCTTCAGATTCTTGATCTGACTGGTCAGGCTGAGGTCCCAGCTCATCCTGCATCAATCACTCTAAGCATAAAATTCAGTATGCTGATGACTCAGCGTAGATCCTGCCTTCCACCCAGCCTCCCCACCCCATAACCATCCCCTGGTGGAATCTGGGCTCAGTGTCTTGGTATTTCTAGTCCATGCCACCCTGGGATCTCAGGCTAGACTTTTGTCTGTTCTAAGGACAACGGAAAGGCACAGAAGATTTGTAATCTTTCTAAATCACTCCCAGTGACACCCAGGTGGATGGATGAATGGGTACTCAAAGTTTTGTGAAATGGTTTTGGTGACTGTGACAAATGAGTGCTGCTGAAGGTTAAGGGCAGTGAAACCTGAGCAAGAAGCTCACCTCCGATGTTCCAGCTCCTCAGCCCATTTATCTGGATGAAGCTCTGATTTGTCATCAAACCAACCCCGTCATTTGCCGAGAAGGTCACACGTGCACCTCTGGAGAGATGGGGTTTCTACTTTTTCAAATAAATAGCAGTAATAACAAACATGTTAATGCTGGCAGTAGTGATGACCATGATCATAATAAATTAACCTGTGCTATTTTGGCTGCAGTAATAGAAACCCTGTTCGAAGTAACTTAAGAAGGAATGCAGATAGATTGGCTCACTTATCTGGAAAGTCCAGTCATATCTGGAGCTAGGGTTTTGCATCTTTAGTTCTAGATGTCTCCATACCAAGGGTGGGCATGATCCTCGCTGGCAGCTCCAGGCTGTTGCTTTTAGCTGGTCTGTCTCTGTGGCCCTGTGGAACTGCTCACAGGGCCAAAGGACCAGGTTGGAGCAGATGGCCATGAATTTAGATATGGATATTTTGCTTATTGAGGTCTGAGAGACCTCGGGGAAGACCTCAGGACTCTCTCTAAGGAAAGGGTCTGCAAACCAGTATTTGAGAGATGAGCTGAGCAAACAAAGAAGAAGTCAAAGGAGGAAAGGAAGAGCATTCTGACTCCGAGATCTGAGAACCTGAGAAAGGCCTGTGAGGTGGAGGGGAGTGAGAAGGGAGGAGTGGGCACAAATTGATGCAGTGGGGGTGAGCAGGATGCAGCCTATATGGAGACATCTAAGACTTCATAATTCTTGTAGGAAGAGCTTCTTCACCGGAAGCTTGGATGAAGCAGATGGCAACCACCAGATCCACACAGGTCAAGTCACTCTCCCTGAAGTTGGCAGGGAAGTGGCAGCCTTTATTTGGCTATCTCCAGGATTTGCAGTCATCTCTGGGTGGAAGGTGGGAAGAGATGGAGCACCCCTCACGTTCTCTACAGAAAGGACTAGTTACATTATTTAAAAAGTGAGGAGGAGACAAGCAATGTGGGGAAGGCAAAACAACCCCCAACTAAACCTCTAAAGTTTTTGCTGCTTTGATAACATCAATAAGGTAGTAAGTGTGTAACACCCATGTATCATGTTCTATTGGCTGATAATGATGCACAAGAAATTGCACTGAGCACTTAGGTTATTTTATTTAAATTTTACAGTGACCTTTTGAGTTAAGGTTTTATACTTTTTCCTATTTTACAGAAGAGGAAACAAGATCCAAAGAGGTTAGTTAACTTCTTGAGATTACACAGCTGGTAGGTAGCAGAGGCAGAACCGACCCAGCTTAGTCTGTGTATTTTGGGAGGCTAAGGTCTTAATTGCTATGGGTATGGTAACTTTCTTAGAAAGACCCCAGAATCTTGAAGCTGAAGTTCAACAAGATGGCCATGGGGTGGTGACTGTCCCAGGGACCATGCGCAGAAGTGTATCACCACATTGACAGTAAAGCCACACTTTTCTATGGGCTACTCCGGTCCAGTGGCTGAGCATGGCAAAGACATTAAGTCAGCTATGTTTCTGGGAGACATGGAACTTTTGTTGGCTGGCCAACCCCCACCAGCCGTGCCAATCTTTCTTAGAATTGGGATGTAGTCTAACACTCTGCCACCCAACTGTCTTTCTGTATCCCATAGGCACTCGGATGGGTTTGTAGCCTCCTTCAATGCATGTCCATTCTCCTCATAGATGTCTTCGCTAATTATTCTGTTCCAGGTCTAATCTATTTTATTAGCTTCTTAGACTTGCCTTAACACAGGGCCGCAGACTAGGTGGCTTAAATGACAAAAAATTATTGTCTTGTAGTTCTGGAGGCTGGAAGTCCAACATTAAGAGGTCTGCGGGGCTGGGTCTCTCTGAGGGCTGTTCCGTGCCTCTCTTGGCTTCTGTAGTCAGGGTGTTCCTTGGTGGTACATCATCTTTCCTCTGTAGGTATCTGTCTTGGTGTCCAAATTTCCCCTTTCTTAAAAAGACAGAGTCTTACTGGATTAAGGCTCACCATAATGACCTCATCTTTACTTCTCATCTGCAAAGATCCCAGTTCCAGATAAGGTCACATTTACAAGAGCTCAGTGTTTGAACTGCAACTTTTTTGGAGACACAGCACACCCTACAGTATCCATGTTAGAGTGTCTTTCTTAGAGGACTTGGTCTAGCACACTGGGAAACTTAGCAATTTCAATAAATCCAATTATATTTAAAACAATTATCATTTCTAAAGTCACCATTTGGTCTAGGTATATTTTTGAGTATGAAAAAATCTTACATTCTTTAAATCATGGCAAAGCACTAGGCATCTTTAAATTAATATAATGTGACACAATTATCCTAATGACATACATTTAAAAATTTCATCAGGAATACACCACAATATTAATTTTAAAGCACAGCTATTCTGAGAAGTTAGAAATAGAACAATTTAAACTTCCATTTATCTTGAATAATAGTGAGACTTTATTTGGTTTAGTTTTACTTTTGACAAAGTTCTGTGGACTCTAAGCTTCCTATGAGATAAAATTTTTATGTGAAATTTTTAAAAATTATGATATATAATTTTTTTTTTAAATCAAGGGTGTTGTATGGTCAGATTCATTCAGGAAATGGAACAGACTGTGACTACTTGGAGACTGATTTGTTCATTCAACAAACATTTACAGGCATCTGAGTGTGTTGGAGATGGTACTGAGCAGTGAGGGTCCAGCTAGTCAATGTCCTTGTCTTTCTGGATGTTGTGTCCTTATGTTCTCCTGGGCCTTTTATTTAGAAAGCATCAGCAATCCATTATCAAGTGAGCGATTAAATAAACGAATGAGGTGTGTGTGGGAAATAAAAGAAGCAGTAAGATAGAGACAGCTGTCATGGGTCATGTGCAGATGGGGTCGTGAGAAAGGTTTCTGGAAGGAACTGGCATTTTAGGTTCAAGACCTGAAAGGCGAGAGGAAGGAATCCACCATGCAGAGCGCAGGGTTGTGGGAGGTGCATGTGCCAAGGTAGACTGAGGCAGAGAAGGGGAGGATGGGGAGAAAGGAGTGGGTTTGATCTGAGCCAGGAGACTGCAGCTGAGTTTGGGAAGACCAGCAGAAGCCACATCATGGTGGGCTTGGTAGGCAGTGCTGAGCTGGCATTTTATTTTAAATGCAAACTACATGGCACGTTAACGACTCTCAGGGATCCTGCAGTAGAACCACCTGTATGACCAGGCTTATGTCCAACTTTCCAAACATAACTGACCAAAATGCTCTGCTAGCAAACCTCTGACAGAACTGTGACATTTCAGGGAAGACAGATGACCCTAAGATAAACTCAAGTGTTCTATAGAAATGGGTCTCTGGGGTACCGTTTTGTACAACAAAAGTGGAATTGAAAAAAAAAAATGAATGTTTACTGTACTATCTCTAAAGTCAGAGTTCATATTCCTATTCTGCCATTTAATAATTATTGCAGATAATCTGTGCCTCAGTTTCCTCATCTATAAATGAATTCATTATTTCAAGTGATTGTTAGGAGTATTGAGAAAACACATATAAAGTTCTTTGAACATGTTAAGTACTCAATAGATGTTATTACTGTTGTGTTTAACAATGTTGTTCAGCATAATTGACCTAAAAATGTTGATATCCCCATCCCCCAGCATGTTCAGGATTTATTTCTTGATGTTAATACCTCATGCACAAAAACAAGATGTTCTGGGGAAAGATTCTTCTTAAGAAATTTTGAAAGTTTGCCAACATGGGAGCTACGATCCTCCTGTGGTGATCATCTTCCCACAGGCACAGCGGTTTGGAGTAGCTATTCACACACCAGACAACTTTCCCAAGAGCTAAGGAAATCAGGAGAGAAACCATAGCGCCTGGTTTCTTATAACAAGAAGAGATGCAATGGGGGAGGCAGGAGGGTGAGAGTTGCTGGCATCGCCTCTCCCACAACTTAAAGCAGTGTGACGAGAGGCCTCATGTTTAGGGAAGGGAAAGGGAATTAAGTCCAGGCTTTAGACTGGAAACCCAGTACCAGGTCTGGCACAGTGAGACCCAGTGCCAGGCACAGCCCTATGACCTCTAACCCCAGGCCTCTCAAAGGCTGAGCTGCTAGAATTGCATTAGCCAGGCATCTGACTGCCTCCATCACCTCTCCCCCAACCTCTGGCAGCAGAGAGAGGCACGACACCTGACCCAATGGGGAGCAGGGCAGGAAAGTAGCACAGGACTTTGCTCTGGAGCTCAGTGCTAGGCCTGGTATGGGGAGACCCTGCGCCAGACAGAACCCAGAGTCCCTGTACCCAGGCCAGACCTCACCAGGCCTGACCCAGAACCAGGTAGAGATGTGTACCCTGGTGGTGCAAATGCACATTTTGGTCTGCATCACTGCCAACTGTGTCAGGGGCCTGGGTGCATCCCTGAGACTGTGTAGATCCTTGCAGCTGTGAAGCATGATCCAGCTTCCTGTCAGCCTGGGTGGCCAAGGACTGCCTTCACCAGGGCTACCTCAACCTCAGGCAGCGCAGCATGGAGCAAGCCTAAGGGAAGTCAGGTAGTCTTTACATTGATTCTCAATGCCAGTAAATTCTAACACTAGACAGATACTTAGAGCCACCATCCCATCCCAGGCCTGTGCTCACTGTTGGTGCCAGGCAGAGACGTGGGGCCCTGTCTATTGGACTTCTATTCTGGTCAGCATAACCTGTGGCTGGTATAGCCGTCTTAGTCCAAAGTCCACCTCAGCAGTAGGCAGCCCATAGCCCTTGGTCCTACCAGTGCTGGTCTACTCTTGGCAGGCTGCAGTGTTGGTGGCCAAGGGCATGGTATAGGAGCCTGGGTCCTTGTCCCTGCATGTGATTCTGATCACAGCTGAGAATGCTACGGTGCTGATCCCCAGGCCAATAACTGTGAAGAAGGTACCTGGGCCAACCCAGTCCCAAGGAAAGCCTTGGGGTTGGGATACCCTTTTCTGGTTCCCTCCCATTCACAGTAAACAATGTACCAACTGTGGATTTGGGACAAACCTGGGCTTAGATTGCCCTCTGGTGCAAACCAGTGACTTGCCACCAGCAGACTCATGGTGAGCCTGGATTACAGTGCTTTCTAGTGCTGAAACAGTAGTAGTGACTACAAGGTCAAAGATTATAAGCAGCCAACTTAACATTTCTGGAAAGACAGGCACTAATAAAGCTATATTGTAAAGACTGAACTGAATACCAAACCTCTCAACAGTCGAATGATGTTGATCCAGCATCAAGAGTTTTCAGGAAACCATGATCCGACCTCAAAGTCAAAAAGGGTGCCAGAAACTCACCAGATAGTGACCAGTATGGGAGAAATTTCAGAGACTTTAAAAACTCTATTTTAAGAAGACTCAACAAGATTCAAGGAAATATCTGAGAGACAATTCAATAATGTAACCGAGAAACTTAACAGAGAAATGGAAGCAATTTAATAAAGCAGAAATCCATGAGCTGAAAAATACAATAAATGAAATTAAAAGTTCTATAGAAGGCATGAATATTAGGATAGATTAAACAGAAAAAAAAAAGTGAGCTCAGAGAAGGTTATCTGAAAATACATAGAGGAGAAGAGAGGAATGATGAAGAATGAAAAAAACCTACAGAAATTTTGGGGAAGCATTAAAACAGTAAATATTGAGATTGGGGGGGTTCATTTGGGACTTGAGAAGTGGTAGAAAGCTTATTCACAGAGTTAATAATAGAAAAAGTCCCAAACCTGGAGAAGGATACAGATATCCAGGTATAGGATGGTCCAAGGTCACCAGGCAGATTTAACTCGAGCCAATCTACCCCCAAATAATATAACCAGGCTTTCAAAGGAAGATGATAATGAGCAGATTCTCAAGACTTCAAGAGCAAAGAAATAAGTAACAGATAAGGGTATCACAATTCACCTGTCAGCAGACTTCTCAGAAGACACCTAAGAAGCCAGGGGAGAGTCGCATGAGATTTTCACAGTCCTGAAGGGGGAAATTAAAAAAAAAAAAAAAAAAAAAACCCAAGAACCAGGAATCCCGTACTTAGCAAAGATATCCTTTATAAAAGAAGAGGAGATGAAAACATTCCCAGACAGACAGAAGCTGAGAGAACACGTCTTCATGAGACCTGTTCTACAAGAAATACTAAGAGGAGTTCTCCAGTCTGAACGAAAGAGATGTTAGAATAAACACTGGAAGGTACCAGGCTCACTGATAAGAGGGACTGTGCATCTGAGTCAGAACGCTCTGATATTTAAACTTGGTGTGTAAAACATGCACACCTTTAGTATGAGTCCTAAAAAACAAAACAGTTAACATACCCACATTAATATATTAAGAAACAGGCAATACAGAAAGATGTAAAATGGAATACAAAAAATTCAACATGTGGGTAGGAATGTAATGCAAATGTAGAGGGTTGTTTATTTTTATTTTTTAGTATTTCTGTCTCTCACATTCTCTGTCTCTCATATTCTCCCTGTTCGAATTCTTATCTTTACAATTATGTTAATTTGCTATTATTTCAAATAGTGTTTTGTGACCAAAAGATTTTTTTTTGGTAAGCTTCTTCATAACCACAAATCAAAAATCTATCAGATAAACCAAAAATAACAAGGAATCAAACATCCTACTAGAGTAAATCACTTAACCACAAAGACTGTAAGAAAATAAGAAAGAGTCAGAAAATAAGTTACCAAATGGTGTAGTAAGACCTTACCTATCAATAATTGCCTTAAATGTAAATGAGTTACATTCTTCACTTAAAAGAAGGACTGTTCATTTTTAAAGAAAACCCAACTGTATTTTAGTTACAAGAATCTCATTCACACATAGTCTGAGAGAATGGTTGAATGGATGGACTCAGATATTTCATGCAAATGGAATCCAACAGAAAACAGGAGTAGCTGTACTTAAATCAGATAAAATAGGTTGTAAATCAAAAGCACTAAAAAAAATCAAGGAAGGTAATTATATAACGAGAAAGGGTCAATTTAACAAGAGGGAAACACAATTCTAAATATATGTGCACACAATATTGAAGCATCCAAATATATAAAACAAATATAATTAGATCTAAGTGAGAAAGAAACTCTTAATTTCATTATATTAGGGGGCTTTACCATCCTACTTTCAGCAATGGACAAATCAACCATACAGAAAATCAACAACAGCAAAAATAAACCCAGCAGAGTTAAATTGTACCTAGACCAAGTGAATCTTCCAGATATCTACAGAACATTCCATTTAACAGCATAGAACATACATTCTTCTCAGCACATGGAGCATTCTCCAGACTAGGTTAGGATAGGCTCAATATTTTCTTAAAAATAAGTATCTTTTCTGAACACAGTGCAATTAAACTAGAAATCAATAACAAAAACTTCTAGAACTGTAGAAACATGGAAGATAAAAACAAATACTGTTGAATAACCAATGGATCAAGGAAGAAATTAAGTAGAAAATTTAAACAAATGAGACACCATATCAAAACCTATGGGATACAGAAAAGGCAGTTCTAAGAGGGAAGTTTACAACAATCAATTTTCACATCAAAAAAGAGTAGAAAGATAATGACCCTACATCCTAACACAGAACCTCAAAGAAGTAGGAAAACGAGAACCAACCGAACCTCAAACTTAGTAGAAGAAAAGAAATATTGAAGACCAGAGCACAAATAAGTGAAATAGAGAATAAAAATACAATACAAAAGATGAACAAGTGAAAAGCTGATTCTTCAAAAGATGAACAAAATAGACAAGCCCTTAACTAGACTGAGAAAAGGAGAAAGAAGACTCACAAATAAGGTGTAAAGGGAGACATTGCAACCAATGCACTCACACACAGAAGATCACTGGAGGTTATTATGAACAAATATATTTCACCAAATTTGATAACCTGGAGGAAACAGACAAAGTTGCCAAATACAAAGTTGTACACAAATATCAGTAGTGTTGCTGCACACCAACAGCAAATTAACTGAAATAGAAATCACAACTCCTGGACACAGAGACCTTACAAAAATTGAACCATGAAGAAATAGAAAACTTGAACAGAAAAGTTACAAGAATGAATCAATAAAAACATCCCAGGTCCAAAGGACTTCCATGTCAAGTTCAACCAGACATTTAAAGAAGACTTGATACCAATCCTTCCCACATGATTCCCCCCAAAATGGAAGAAGGAATTCTTCCTATCACATTCTATAAGACCAGTATTACCCCAATATAGAACCAGACAAGGACAAAACGAAAAAATAAAATAACTGGAGAATAGTCTAATGAATATATATGCCAATATCTTCCAAAACTGCTAGCAAAGTGAATTCAACAGGACATTAAAATGATCATTCCCCATGATCAAGTGGGATTCTTCCAAGGGTTGCAAAGAAGATTCAACATACTCAAATCAATAAACCACATCAAAAGAAGGAAGGCCCAAAACATATGATCATCTCAATAGGTGCAGAAAAGGAATTCAATGCCCCTTCATGTCAAGAACCATCAACGAATTAGGTATAGAAGGAACAAACCTCAACATAATAAAGGATGTATAGTGAACCCTACCATTAACATTATGCTGAATGGAGAAAACCTGAGGCTTTCTCTTCAAGATCTGGAACAAGACAAGGAGCAATGTAGTTCTTGATGTCCTAACCAGTCAGGAAAGAGAAATAAAGGGCATCCAAATTGCCAAAAAATGTCAAGTTGTCACAGCAGATGACATGATCTTATATATCCCAAAGACTCCACCAAAAAACTGTTAGAATTCATAATTGAATTTGGCAAAGTTGCAGGATGCAAAGTTAACAGAAATATCAGTAGTGCTGCTACATACCAATAGTAAATCACCTGAAATGGAAATCATGAAACAATCCCATTTACAGTAGCTACAAAGATAACCAAATAAAATGCCTAGGAATAAAATTTAATTAAAGAGGTGAAGGATTTCTGTAAGGGAAGAAATTAAAGAAGACATACATCCTCTGTTCATCTATTGGAAGAATCAATATTGTTGAATACCAATGACTATTAAAAAAATACTAACCAGGAGCCGTGTTGCATGCCTGTAATCCCAGCAACTTGGTAGGCTGAGACAGGAGGATCACATGTTTGAGGCCACTCTCAGTAACTTAGTGAGACCCTATCAGAAAATAAATGAATGAAAGAATGAGGCTGGGGATGTAGCTCAGTGGTAGAGAGGCTCTGAGTTAAAACCCTAGTACCTCCCCGCAAAAGAAAACAATGCTAAAACTTGTATGGAACCACAAAAAACCCTATATACCAAAGCACTCTTAAACAAAAAGAACAAAGCAAAAGGCATTGCCTTACCTGACTTCAAAATAGGCTACAAAGCTGTAGCAATTGAAACAACATGATATTGGTTTAAGAGCATGCACACAGACCAATGGAACAGAATGGAGAGCCGGGGAGCAAATCCACCCTACACACAGCTGGAGATGACAGAGGTGCTCAGAACGGGCACCAGAGAAAAGACAATCTTTTCAGTAAGTGGTGCTGGAAAAACTGGTGTCCACATATGGATGAGGGAGACTAGATCCCTGTCTCTTACCAGGTTCAAAATTCCACTCAAAATAGATGAAACGTGTGACCTGAAACTATGAAACTACGAGATGATAACAGGAAAAAATACTTCAGGATATTGGAATAGGCAAGGATGATAATGATGATGATGATGATGATGATGATGATGATAATTGGATAAGATTCCCAAAGCACAGAAAAGAAAGCAAAAATAGGAAAATGGGATTACAATGTACTAAAAAAATTCTGCATAAAATCATAACAGTGAAAACAACATAGAGAATGGGAGAACATATTTGCAAACTATATATCTGACAAGGTGTTAATATCCAGAACACATAAGGAAATAAATTGAATATCAAAATAAATAAATAAATAAAAAACAAACCCAATTACAAGATGGGAAACAAACCTAAATAGACACTTCTCAAAAGAAGACACATGCATGGTCAATGGGTACATGGAAACTATTCAATGACACTAATTTATCAGGGGAACCCCAAATCAAAAACCACACTGAGCTGTCATCTCAGTTTGGAAGGGCCATAGGGAAAAGATTGTAGAATGAATCAGACATTATTACCCTGTGTGCATATATAATTACATAACGGGTGTGATTCTACATCATGCACAACCAGAAGATGAGAAGTTATACTCTATTTATGTATAATTTGTCAAGATGCATTCTACTGTCATATAACTAATTAGAACAAATTTTTAAAAGGAATGTTAACAAAAAGATAACAAGATCATCAGAGATGGGGAGAAAAGGAAAACTTTGCACACTGTTGATGGACCATAAATTAGTACAGCCATTACCAAGAAACAGTACAGGGTTCCTTAGAAAAATAAAAATAAAACTATGACCTCCAGTTCCATCCCTGTTGTCACAAATGACAGGATGTCATTTTTAATGGATGAATAGTATTCCTTTCTGCACATGCACCACATTTTCTTTATTCACCCACTGAATGACACTTAGTTTGACTTCTTGCCTTGGCTACTGCAAACGGTTCTGCAATAATGTGGGAAGGCAGATATCTCTTAGACATACTGATTTCATTTTCTTTGGATAAATACCCCTTGGTAGGATGAATGGATCATATTGTAGTTTTATTTTTATTTTTTGAGGAACCCTGTACTGTAGTGTTCCTTCATTCTATGTTTGGCAATGGAGAATGAATACTTCTCTTCTCTTCATTGCTCACCTGCACAGGATGCTTGTGACTTCTGAGCTCTGCATCCTGGGCACTTCTTGTCCACAGTGCACTAAACAAGCCTCACTTGAGAGAGAGCAGGATGTGACCTGGCTGAGCACGTAGGTAAAAGACTTCCAAACCATATGGACAGTAGGGAAAGCAGTCTATCTCATGATTTCTCTACCTTGAAACTGAGAATCATTGACATAATTTTGGCCCATTCAAGTTTATTTATTTTAAGTCTTCCTTGCCTAAGTGGATTTAATTTCCCCCCTGAAACTTATCAGCCTGGGTGGAAGAAGAAAACTTAATTGCAATATTTATGCACGTTCTCTGAGTGATGAGTGCTTGCAGAATTTTTACTTTCCAGATACACCTAAACGACAACAAAAAATTCATACCACAATCAACATTTCTGGGAGAAATGAGATCCTCTCCCACACCCTGTGGGTGGCAGTTTGGATTCAACTGCTTTCACCGTTTCATGTACTATTTTCTGAGATCTGCCTCCAGAGGAATTCTCTGCAAACATGAGGTTCACATGGTCAGGGCGTGGATTGTATGTGAGCCAAGTGAAGAGAAGTGTCCCATGAAAAGCAGGCCACTGGGCACCTTTTGTTGCAATAAAGGTGAGCTTTTGAAAAATAGGATGTTTACTTTTGCTGTGTCTGAATTCAGAGTTCATCTCTCAACTCCACTCTTACCCCAACTCTGTGTGCCACGTAACAACACATATCTTGCTCCCAAGAGTTTACACTTGGGTAATAAAAATGCAAATGCATTTAAAGTAATTGTGGAATAATGCAAGAGTTTTGAGGTGATTGGGTGTTTCCTAATGTTAAATTCTGTCTTTGCTAAACTGGCAAATGATTCTGTTGGAAGGTAGAATAATTCACCTTCTCTTCTTTGTCTTATCATGTCTTTTATTCCTACCCTGGCATATCCACCATCACATTACAATGGGAACAGAGTGGAATTATTTATTCTAGGCATCTTTCCTAATTTCTTGATATAGTACTTCAATTTCATTGCTTGATTAATGTGCTTGTGTAAGAACAGAGTCCTGACCATTCATTTCCATAAGACTCTCCTCCTCCTGAAGTCCTGATCCTTCCTTTCCCATGGGTTAGAGATGAACTTGATGGTGGAAACACCATCAGCAGCCCTGTGTTCCTCCCTCCATCTGTTGCCAGCAACTTGACATCTGAGTTTCCATAATGGTCAAATGAATTGAGGGGCACTGTGTTAGGATATTTTGGGTTGCAAGTGACAGAAGCACTAGCATGTTTACACATATACAAAGAATTTACTGGCTTGCATAACTAATGAGCTCAGGAGTCTGCCTCAGGCCCAGCCAGAGCTCAGTTGGAGCAAGTCTTGGTCTTGCTCCATTGCTTGGCTCTGTTGCCTCCAGGCTGGCGTTGTTCTCAGGCAAGCTCTGCCCATGTAGTGGCCAGATGGCCCAGAGCAGATCCAGGTTGTCATCCTCCCAGCTTCAAGTCCAGACAAAAGGACTTTTCATTCCCAATCACCTAACATTGAGTCTCAAGGGTGAGGCCTGTACCAGGGGGTTTACTTGGGGCCAGGAATGGGAAGCATCACTGCTGAATCATGGGAAGTGGTGGGGGGTCCTTAGGGGAGAATCATGGTGCTCCCACCAGGAGGATACTGAGCAGACTCAGGTATGATAGTGTCCTGAGCAGGATGAATTAGGATTCCTGTTGGGAAGTGGCTGAACTGATCATTTCTTTGAAGACTCATGTTTTACTGTCAAGTCAAAAATTCATGTGAATTCACCTCCATCATGTGTGTGCTAATGTAAAAATAATACCTTAAATTATGAATTACTCCTTGATCATTGGCTGGCTTCAACATTTGAGGAAAAGACGCCATTTATAACCCTGTAGCTTTAGTGTTCCTGGCAATTCTATGTGTTCCAGAGTTTTCTGCTAGAGAAGCACAACTTTATGCACCTATCAAATAAGAATGTGGTTATTATCAAGTGAATTTCTTAAGCATGGAAGAAAGAACAGCAGAAAAAACTGGGATGCAGGTCATTCAGAGAGCAGGTGTTTGTCAGATGGCTACAGGCTGGAATCCTGCTGTACCACTGATAATGTCTGACCTTTGATAAATGACCTAACCTTCCTGAGCCCTGGTTTCCTCAGTGATCAACATAAGTCACCTTATAATTTGTGAAGTCTGAAGGAACAAAGTTTGTGCAACCATAACAGTTCCTGGCACACATCAATTCTTGTAATATGTAATTGTTACTTATTATTATGTTGTAATGGGTATTGTTAATATT
Source organism: Sciurus carolinensis (assembly GCF_902686445.1). Classification (NCBI taxonomy): domain Eukaryota; kingdom Metazoa; phylum Chordata; class Mammalia; order Rodentia; family Sciuridae; genus Sciurus; species Sciurus carolinensis. The sequence goes on from NC_062218.1 coordinate 144,259,991, forward strand.
TTATATGTACTGTTGATGTAAAAAATTTTTAAAACAATGTATTTCTACCTCATATTGCAGTCTTCAGTGCAAGTAAAAGATGGATGATAGATCTATTATCCCCATGGCCTGCAACCAATTGAGAATGTCTCAAGACATAAAGCAAGAAGCAGAGGAGATTGCCCTGAGAGTGGAGTTTTTATTTTCTGCCATTAGCTTAGACTCACTGTAATATTTTCCTGCTCTTTGCTTCCTACACAGTTGTCACTAATTGCACACTTATCTTGCCGTTTAGCAGTACTTCTTATTTCCTAACCAATTCCTGCACAAAGCGATTAGCCAAAATACATCTTCCTTCAGTTTCCAACTGAAAATCCACCTGCTAAGTGTTTTTTACACCCTGAATATAAACAAGCAAAAGAGAGCAGCAGGAAATACATAACTGACACAGATTATCAGACAATTATTGGTCTCTTTTTAATTCTAAGAGCTCATGATCATTTCTAGCTTAAGAAAATGCTTCTCTTACTTGAGATGATAGCCCCATTGACAAAAGAAGGTTACAGAACATGAAATAGTGGGAGAAAACTACTCCACAGGATTTTTTTCTTTTAAGCTTGGAAACTCTAATCTTTTCTAATTTTAAGATGTGTCTTTTAAGTCAGCTATCATACTATTAAGAGCTAATTTTGCTTCTTTTTCCATAGAGAGTGCATGCACACAAATATGAGCAGGCTCCTCTTTTAAAGATTTTTTAAATGTCGTCTCTAAAGGTCTGTTTAAAGTCAGTTTGAACATACAGAACGTTCCACATCATTCATTTGATGACATCTTTCTTAACTCTCAGTTTACGCAAGGAAAATACGAACAATCCAACTTGGGAAAGGAGTCATTCCCAGTGGAACACTTTGCATTTTAGACATGTTGCCCTCGAAATTGAAATCATGGAGAGTGACTCCTGAGCAAGGGGGATTGATCCTGTACTTCTGCGGATCCTGTACTTCTTAGAGCTCCTTCCCTTTGGTTCAAGAGACTGAAGCCCGACAACTTTGTGCACATCTCAGGCGTACTGATGCCTGGGCAAGTTACCTTGCACTATACTTCACTTTTCTCACTCATAGTTACTTTGTATGGCCCTTGTGAAGACTTTGTATGGCCATTGCGAAGACTCAACGCGTTAATCTAGGTGAAATGATTGACACAATGCTGGGCACCCAGGGTGTTATTCTAGACACATTTGCTGCGGTTGCTCCTTTTGCTCTTGCTGTTGTTGTGTTGTTGTTGCTGTTTTTCTGTGATACTATTGCCATTATTGCTAGTTTTGTTGCTATTGCTTCTGCTGCTGTTGCTATTGTTGTTGCTGCAGCTGTTGTAGGAACACGCGTGGCATGTAAGAGGCACAGGCTAGGGAATCAGGTCTGAGTTTGAACCCCAGCTCTGCACTTACTGGCTGTGATCTTGGGCCACTGAGTTTCTTACCTTTACTTCAATTTCTTCACTGATAAAAGAGATAACAACTATTATTAGGATCTGGTGTTGTTCTGTAGTCAGAAAGGATTGCAAAAGCATCTAGGCTTCAATCTTCATTATTCTTTGACCTTGGCTAAATTGCTTCACCTGAGAAATGTTTGTCAAGACAATTAAATGAGCTACTACATGCAAAGGGCTTAAATTTGTGCCTGGCAGTTTGCAAAGGGCTACATGAATTTGAGCTATCACTCTCGCTTACTCATCTCACATTAATATTCTCATTTTATAGATAGTAAGGAAAATAGGAGAGATTAATTGCTTCATCCAAGGGGTTAGGGTATAGTCAGAACTGGTATGAAATTCCAGGGCTTCCCACGCTGTCAGGCTGTGCCATGTGACCGGCCACAGGCTAGGACTTAGGGTGATGCACAAAGTGGTATTCATTCCTTTCCCAGGAGCTCCTTCTGCCTGTAGGTGCCCATGTTCTGACCATTTAAGGGCCACTGTAAATGCCACACGCTCTCCTGCTTCTGAAAGCCAACTGTAGTCTTGGACTATATGCCACTACCACTGCTATTACTGCCATCACCTTAAATTACCATTGCTGAATCTATTTTCTCCTCAAGGAGACTGTAATTACTATGAAGACCAGCTCTGTGAACGATATGTCATTTGCATCTCGTTGTTGCTGTAACAAAGTATGGAGCTAAGAGGGACTTCCGTAGATATTTGCTGAATAAATGAATAAATGAGTGAATGAATGAAAGAGCCAATGGCTTAGGTGACTGCAGGTGAATTAGCCTAGGAGGGGATGATACTGAGCATTTTCAGATATACTGATAATCATATTTCCCTGTTAGACTATCAAATCCACAGGGTGTGAAAAACTCCTCTTGCTAGGAGACAGGGCTGTGATCTGAGTCTGAGAACTTGAGGGTTCTCAACTTTAAAAAATCCTTAATTTGTTCACTCAACGAATACTCGCTTAGTACTTTTGTGGGCCTTAGCATGCTTACTCAGGGTACATCAGCCTATATTTAGAAGTTTAATTTACCATGGAGTCATAGGACATCAGAGATGGAAGGGGCTGTAGGATCATGCTAGATAGTTTCTCAGGTAGTGCAGTAAGAATATTATCCCCCAAGGAGATCCTCTATCAACAAATTAATAAATAGGACAGTTCTATCATCCCATAATTTTGAAGGATGTTATATTCTTTATCCTTCCAATTCTAGATTTATAATAACAATGATAATGAGGATGATGATTTTAATAATGGGATCTAATGCTTATTCAGCTCATAGAATTGATTTGTTCAACCCTTGCAAGAGCTTTAAGGAATAGGTACTATCATCTCCTTTTATAGATGAGAAAAGAAAGCACATTAGAATTTCCAAGGCCCTGAAAATCCTAAAATAAGGAAACCCATTTTGCTTTGCTTAATACAGCATTTTCCAAATTTAATTAACCACGGAAGTGCAGTGTTTTTTTTTTTTTTTTTTTTTTTTTCTTTTGCATATCACCTAATGATCACAGGACACCTCATTCTGGGAAATGTTCTAGTCTAATGCCTTTCTTTCACAGACAAAGAAACTGAATCCCAACTCAGAAAGGATCTCATCGAATGCTGTCCCTACAGGTCGTAGGTTCTGGGTTGAAATTCAACCTCCTGATCCCTACTGAACTTGCTATTTTCCCATGATACTTTTTTGCTAGCTTGCTTCTCCATTCTTCCATTCCTTTCTACTTCTTTCTTCTGCTCTTCCTCCTCTCTGTTGGATTTCTTTTGCATCCAAGTAGTCAAGTGACCATTAACCCAAGTAGTCAAGTGACCATTAACCATTTTGTGACTAAGTTATTGGTAGATGTTGCTGAGAGTTCCCTGTCTAGCTGTCTCCTAGTACTTATAACCACCAAGCCCTGGAAGTCTCTTAACAACAGAACTTTACATGGCAGTCGCAGCAGGTGGGCTCCTCCTAGGGCCAATCTTCATGTATGTTGTGGCTGCACAATGAAATGAATTGTCTGTTCAAGAATCATAATACTCTCCAAAGAACAGAGACCATTAGCTTCTCCTCCATTTTCCCCTTTCTCCAACAATGTTTTTTCTTTTCTTTTTTTTTCTTTTTCTCGGTACCAGAGATTGAACCCAGGGGCCCTTACCCACTGAGTCACATCCTCAGCCCTTTTTTCTATTTTATTTAGAGATAGGTCTCCCTAAGTTGCTTAGGGCTTTGCTAAGTCGCTGAGGCTGACTTTGAACTCCTGATCCTCCTGCCTTAACTTCTCAATCTGCTGGGATTATGGGCATGTGCCACTGAACCTGGCTTAACATTATTTTTTTCAAGCAATGGCTTAGAAGACTAAGGATTATTTTATAAGTGATACTTCTTACTGATTTATCTATTTCTTCCCTTACAAGCCTCTGTGATAGTTTTAGATTATTTACTAGGAGTGAAAAAGATATCTTCTGGTCTTTTTCAGAATCTTCAGAATCTGAAATTCATGTTTTTTAGACTTCTTTCATTTGTTCATCTATTCGACATTTGTTTGAGTCCCTTCCCTTAGCAGAGTATTGGCATCTAGGTTTAATGAAGGATGACACCTTGGTGGCCAAGGGACTCTGTGGACATATTTGTGGACATTGGCTCTCCAAATAATTGCCCAGGGATTGGTAAAATTTTCTATTATTTAAAATGCATTCTTACTCAATTTAGTTACTCATTATCATATTGCAATTAGGTATGAATCTGGGGAGGAAGATTCTAGATAGTATTTAATGAAATTGTCTTTATTCATAAGTTTGTCTTCATAGAAAAGAAGAAATGATGTATAAAGACAAGCTGCAGTACCTGACAGGTAATATAATAAACAGTAAATTACAGTTGTGCTGACCATTATCAACAGTAGTATAGAAAGCAGCAGCAGTGTTCAATTATCCAGATTTAAATGTCAGATTTTTTAAATGTACTAGCTGTGTGACATTGAGCAAAGAGCATAATTTCTTTGAGTATCATTTTGGGAGGACTGACATCTAAGGAAGTTATTATTCAAATATAACGTGCCTCACAAATGCCTTACAGTTTTAAAACTGAAAATGTCATCCCTTTGCCTTGAATTGAGACTTTCACCATTCCAAGGTCTTTTCTTTTGGTGAGATCCTATGTAGAATGTGGTGTTTATGTTATATTTAGAGTGGTCCAATAGACTACAGTGTGTTCCACTAAATCTCAATTTAAAAAAAACAACAATTTTTTAGTGTATATACTATATGCTCTACTAAAACATTACTTACTGTTTATCTAGAATTCAAATTCTAGTATTTTTATTACACAGATCTGGCAAATTCAACTCTATTTTAAAGAGAAGTTACAAATAAGATAGTTCCTTAATCTAGTATTATTGGTGTCATCTTAGAGATGATAAAAATGACTAGATGACACTGACATTAATTTTAAACCTGATGATTTCATGACTATAAGATGAAGAAAGCTGATGGAATCAAATTCCTTTCAACTTCAAGCATTGTGGCTTCCTACCCAGGTAAATTTGTCTAAGTTAGTCCATGAGAGCTTGGCTTTACTAATAGTATTACACAGCATTATCTTCTAAGATAGGTACTTTCTCCTCAATGGATTTACATTGTCCTATTTTTAGTGATCCTTTCTGAACCATATGATCAAAATTTTAATTTTTTCTCTGCAAACAGAACAGATGCAGCCTTCCAGTTCTTGACCTTCATGGTAAAGACAAAGTTAGTCTTTCAGAAGGATTCCTTCTCTTTCTTCTTTACAGTCTGTGGGATCAGGAGACTCAGCAGCCACACTCAGGAAGTTCCTGCTGGTGAAAGGAAAAGGTTCAAAGTCATCCTGTACTGCATTGTCAAGTTCAAGGCCAGAAGGTTTTGCTCACTTTCCAACCATTTGTTGATGTCAGAGAGAGTGCAAAAACTAGAAGGTCTTTAAGGCAATGAAGTAGCACATTCAAAAGGAAGAGAGAATTTGAAGTTTCCCTTCCTACTGGAGCTGGGAGAGGAACATGGTCCTAGCCTGACTGTACACAGCGATTCATAAGGCACATGCCTTCCTGTGCTGGTTATTGTGTGCTCTGAGCATCTCACAGGCAGTTCCTCATCTCATCTTCCTGGAGCTCTGTGAAACAGAGGCACATTATCCTCATTACAATGGGTGAGTAACTTTCCCATCTGATTAGACTAGTTTGAAAATTCACATCTGATTCCTAGGTCATGGGAACAGCATTGGTTTCTGGCCACTGGATCTCCTGGTTACTGAATAGCTTAATAGTCCTCAACTAGCCCATTTGTTTCTCCTGAGACTTGTTTAAGATGGAGATCTGCAAAGATATTTTTATCTAAGAGATGTGATGGCTCAGTGGGGGTTGAAGGAATGTTTAGCACATTCCCTTCTTTCCCTCTGTGAGCTGACTTCCTACAAGGTAGCAAGTGAACAGAAAAGTTCAGAGTTGTTGTTTTTCAATAGTTTTAGAAAGCATCCAAATAACACATGCATCTTAGTGAGTTTGGGCTGCTATAATAGAATATGACAGACTGAGTGTCTTAACCAACAGAAATTTATATCTCACCATTCTGGAGGCTGGGAAGTTCAACCTCGAGGAGCTGGCAGATCTGGTGTCTGGAGAGGGCTCACTTCCTGGTTTACAGATGGTGATTTTCTTATTGAGTCCTAACATGGAAGAGGGAGGATGAAGGAGGAGGGGAGGAGGGAGGAGGGACAGAGGAAAGAGAGTCCACCACCCAAGCAAGTGTGCTTATGTATGCATTCTGGTCTTCCATCACTTAAAGGGTCACTAACCTACTCATGAGGACTCTATGCTCATAGCGTAATAATCTTCCACAAGCTCTGCATCCTATACCATCACACTGGGGGTTAGAGCTTCAACCTGTGAATTTGGGGGTGGGGGATACATTCATCCTATAGCAACAAGTTTAAGAAATTAGACATCATTACCCTATGTATATGTATGATTACATGAATGGTATGAATCTACATCGTGTACAACCATGGGAACAAAATGATGTACCCCATTTGTGTATACAATGAATCAAAATGCTGTCTGTAAAATTTTTTTTTAAAAATTAAAAAGAAAAAGAAATTCCATCTATCCTCTCCCAGTTTGGGGGATGTATATTTAAGAGTTTATTCTAGGGACACTGTTAATATTCTAATATAATGTCTGATAAACAGGCAGACAGATAGACAATACAGATATATTGATAAAATATAAATCTAAGATGTATAGTTTTACAGAAACAGAATAACATGAAACAAATTATTTCAGAATCGACTATTTTTTTCACTCAAGAATGGAAGTTCCTAACCTATATGCCCAAGCAGAGCTTACATTTTTGTTGGGGAGTTGGTGACATATGTGTAATATTCTTTAAAGGAGTATTATATTAAAACAAATTATGTGGTACAGAATCTGTATTTTTTAGACTTTTATAGGTGTGTCTCTTCTGGAAATACTGTTGTGATTTGTAGCCTGTGTTTTTTCATTTAATTATCTAAATCTCCCTAGAGAAGAAAAGCAGGAGAAAAAGTTGCATAGATAATGTCAGTTCTTTAATCTTTATGAACAATGCCCATCACTTAGTATAGCTGCCTTGTCTCTAGATGAATCTTTCCCGGCATAATTTTCTGACTTAAATTTGCCTTGAAAGTGTTCTTGGGTCTGTTGAAAGGCAGATCTTCCCTTACTTTACAGAAGACACCAAGGCTGTGTGTTTTGACAGTGTAACAGAATAAAACAAAGGATGCAGGACTCCACTTGAAAATTAAATTCCAGAACATGCCATCTAAGATATCAAGTTATTTTGGGCAACAGAACCACGTTCCTCTGGTGGTGGGTGGTCCATACTGAAGTGATAGCTTCAGTGTAAGCTGCCCTAAGTGTTTATTCTGGGGATAAATGCTGGGGAGAGCTGTTCTATTGAGGTCAGTTTAGGGAGCAGAGGAAATCATACCTTCTTGGTGATAAGGGTTTTTTATCATCTTGATGTTCCATAAATACTGCTCATCTTGATAAAACTTTTCAACTTCCTGCCCCCATTTTTGGTCCCCAGTAGGAATAGTCCCTTTGCAGTAGGTGTAGTGGTAAAAATCAAAATAAAACAAAACAAAAAAGAAACAGGCAGACACATGTCTTGCCACAGCAAATGCAAGTTAGTGTCAGGAGCAATGAACATACCTTTGAAGACTTGAATCGGAGTCCAGTTTTGCTGCATGCTGGCCCATTCACCCTGGACAAGTTATGAGTCCTCATTTCCCTCATATATAAAGTAAAAATAATACTGTTTGGTGTCTTCTGTGGATTCCTCTTGAAACTAGTGTATAGGAAATGCTTTTTACACTGTAGATCACTTATAATAAATATAGGGCTGGTATTTCTTGATCAAGGCACTCAAGGAATTCAGGAACTGTGCATAATCTTGTAGGCATTATCTTGTTGAATATCATAAGTCCCAGGCAGTAGATTCTGTTGCTGTCTTCCTTTTAAGGATAAGACAACTAATGCTTAGAGAAGTTTGGGAACTCTTCAAGACTACGAAGCCTGAACATAGCAGAGCCAAGTAAAACCGCATATTTTATACCTTTGGCTCATCTCCATTTGAACTTGGCCATATTTCAGCTTCTCAGTAGCCACTAGTGACTAGGGGCTACTATAATGAATATTGCAGATCTAGAACTTGGCATTTCTCACAGGGTAGCTTCTTTGCATGCAAATGAAGTATAAAACTATAAAGTATATAAGCACTATATAAAGTGCTTAGCATAATACCTAAACCATAGTAAGCTCCAGTAAATGAATAACCATTATTATTATTACTGAAATGAGGTGAGTCTAAATTGAGATGTTCTATAAGTTTAAAATACACATTAGATAGCAAAGATTTAATATGAAAAGAGAAATATAAAGTATTTCACCAATTATAGTGATTACATCTTGAAGTGATAATATTTTAAATACATAAGATTAAATATGACCTAACATTAAAATTATATTTTCCTGCCCCCCCCCAATCCCCCGCATACTAGAGAATTTAAAAATCTCACATGTGGCTCTCAGCAGTGCTTGGTCGTATTTTTGTCCAGCCGAGCCACTCTGTGTGAGGTGCACTCTTGGCTTGTGTCTGGGTTGAGTCCCAGGTTAGAAGGTTCTCAGCAGGAAGATAAGGTTTTTTCCTTTGGTTTAATTAGCAGGTGCAAATGCAAACATATCCGAAGTTCAACTACTCTGATTTTGCATTTGCATTTTCCAACAGAGGCGACCAGCTGCTGAAAAGCCAGGGAGGGATAACAAAGTCTGCCTCTTGATGCTTTAGAGCCATTAAACTCTTAAGGCAGGACATTGCCCCTTGATTCAGTGTGCAAATAACAGAGTATTGCAATTAGCATCCCTGTAGTTACATTGATGCAATCTAATGGGGTCAGGGCAAATCATATTATTCTGGGGCTGGAAGTGCATTTGTGATAGATAATTTATTCAGAGGTGAGGTACACAGTTTCCTAGAAGTCTCTCAAAAAGTAGCACAATAGCTTTGGAGGTATTAGTCAGTTTTTCAATACTGTAAAAAAAAAAAAAATGAGATCATCCACTGAAAAAGAAGAAAGAATTCATTTTGTCTCACAATTTTGAAGGTTCAGTTTGTGGTCGATTTGGACCATTGCTTTTGGGTCTGTGATAATGCAGTGCATCAAACCAGTGATGGGGACAAACAGACATGAGGGGTGGAAACATCAGGTCAAGGGAATAATTCTATAAACTGGACCCACTGTGCTGACCTCCACATGCTTTCTTTTTTAAAAAACCATTTACCTGCACCTCTGCCTGACTTACGTGGACAGGATATGTTTCCTTCTTTAGCAAACAATCTGTTATCTGCAGGAGAAATACAGGCCCAAAATGCCAATAAGAGAAACACCAATTACCCTGAAGTGGGGGATTTTATAGACCAGACCTTAAAATTCAGGGAGATTAATATAATTCCCCCTAATCATTAGATCTGTAGGGATAGGTTCAAACTAGAACCAGTCAGCATGGGCCAAAGTGTCCTAGAGCTGTCATGGTAGTGGGGACTTGAAAGTTTGATGTCATCCTGCTGTCAGTCAAAAGTCAAGAGATGGACTTGGGTGGACTCTCTGGAAACTTCCCTGGGATTCTCCAATAAGACTGGAAGGCAGGAGGGGCACGACATCCCTCTCTTCTCTGAAAGGACCCACTCCTCCTTGAGAGTGTCCCCCTTTCCCCTTTCCTATCCCTTATAGTAAACTCATGCCTATTACTCTGAGTGACAAGTCTGGAATATTTCTGGCATGATTGCAAGATTCAGGGTTTGAAAAGGAGGTGTCTGTACTGCCTCAGTTTCACCATAGACCTCTGCCTTGTAATAGCAGAAACTCATGGTGGAGGATGCTGCTCACCTCATGGCATCCAGGAAGCAAAGAGAGGAAGAGGAGGGTCACACACAATCCCCTTCAAAGTCACCCCCCACCCCGCACCCGAAAGGCCAGGAGACTTAGAACAAGGCTCCACCTCTTAAAGGTTTCACCACCTTCCAGTAGTGCTGCCATAGGCTGGGGACCAAGTCCTTATGACCTGGGCCTTTGGAGACACTTTGTCCAAACGTAGCTGAGAGTAATTATTATTGCAAGAAGAAGTGTTGCTATATTCAGCTCTTTTCCCTGCTGTGACCAAGAAACCTGCCAAGAACAATTTTAGAGGAGGAATAATTTATTTGGTATCTCATGGTTTGAGAGGTCTCACTCCGTAGACAAGAGGCTCCATTCCTCAGGGTTCAAGGTAAGGCAGAGCATCAGCGTGGAACAGTGTGGTGGAAGAAAGCAGCTGGGAACATGGTACCAGGAGAGAGAGAGGGAGAGGGACAGGGAGATCCTCCCCTGTAGGACAAAGTCATACCGCAAAGTCAGGCCCCCAGTGGCCCACCTCCTCTGTCATACCCTACCTGCCTACAGTTACCACCAAGCTAATCCCTATCAGAATAATTGCTGATTAGGTTAAGGATTGGGTTAGGGATTGATTTACTGACTAGGTTAAGGTTCTCCTAACAACCATTTCGCTTCTGAACTTTCTTGCATTATCTCACACATGAGCTATTGGGGATAACTAGTATCTAAACCATAACGAGTATCCCTAAAAATGGTAAGTACAGTGATTGAGCATGTTACTTGGCCTTTACCCAGTACTAACACAGAAATTCTTGCTTGTAGAAAAAGATCACAGTTCTTTCCATTTTGCTTTCTTCTTAGTCAAATGGGCTGAGCAACAGTGCTCTCTGTAAAACAAGCAAGCAAAACAAAACCTGCACACACACACACACACACACACACACACACAAATTTGTTCCCCATTGTTTATTGGTGCATTGTATCTGTACATAATGATGGAATTTGTTGTTACATATTCATACGTGCTCACAATATAGCAATAAGATTGACCAATACCACTGCCAGAACTTCCCACTCTCTTCCCATCTTCCACCCCATCTCCCATCCTCTGGTCCCTTTCCTTTACTGATCTCCCTTTGACTTTCATGAGATCCTCTCACTTTTCTTTATCATTTTCCTCTCTCACTTCCACCTATGAGAGAAAACACATGACCTTTTGACCTTTTGAGTTTGGCTTAGTTCACTTAATATGATGGTCTCCAGTTCTATCCATTTTCCTGCAAATGACATAATTCTATTTTGCTTTATGGGTGAATAAAACTCCATTTGGTATATATACCACATTTTCTTTATTCTTCCATTGATGGATACCTAGGCTGGTTCCATAGTTTGGCTCTTGTAACCTGTGCTGCTAAAAACATGGTTATGCATGTATCACTATAACCTAGTGACTTCAGTTCTTTAGAATAAATACCAAGGAATGCTAAAGCTGAGTCGTATGGTAGTTCCACACCTAGTCTTTTGAGGAAACTCCATACTGATTTCCATCGTGGTTGTACTAGTTTGCTATCTCACCAACAGTGTAATAGTGTTCCTTTTTCTCGATATCATCTCCATCATTTACAGTTGTTTGTATTCTTGATGACTGTCATTCTGACTGGCAGGAGATGAAATCTCAGTGTAGTTTTGATTTGTACTTCCCAAATCGCTAATTTTTTCATGTATTTGTTGGCCATTTCTGTTTCTTCATTTGAAAATTGTCTGTTCAATTCATTTGCCTACTTATTAATTGGTGTATTTGACTTTTTTGTTATAAAGTCTTTTGAGTTCTTTCAATATTATAGACACTAATCTTTGATAGAAGAATAGCCAGCAAAGATTTTCTCCCACTCTATAGGTTTTCTCTTCACATTGCTAATTGTTTCCTTTGCTGTGCAAAAGCTTTTTAATTTGATTCCATCTCATTTATAAACTCTTGGCATTATTTCCTGAGCTTTAGGGTTCCTACTGAGCAGGCATTGTCTGTGCCTATATGCTGGAGTGTTGGTCCTACATTTTCTTCTAGGATTTGCATAGTTTCTGGTCTAACTCTGAGGCTTTCGATCTATCTCAAGTTGACTTTCATGCAGGTGAGAACTAAGGGTCTAGCTTCATTCTTCTACATATGGATAATCAGTTCTCCCAGCATGCTTTGTTAAAAAGGATGTCTTTTCTTCAATTTATGGTTTTTGGCACCTTTGTCAAGGCTGTGATGACTGTAGATGACACGCTATTAAAAAAAATCTGGATCTAAACACAACCAGTTCTTGGGATCGAGTGGTCAGTGCCAACTGCCCACTCCCAGGCCATCACAATTCTTAGGGCTTCTTCTTCCTCCTCAGGGTCAACGTCCTGGAGTGAGAGGAAGAGAGCTGGACTCCAGGAGTGGTGGTCAAGGTCAAGCCGTATGAAAAGGACATGGCAACTTTCTGAATCTGGAAACGTCACTGGATTAACCAGACCTGCTGTTCTCCAATCACTTTGGAAATGTCATGAAGTACATGAAGGAATTCGGGAAACTCTGCCCTGAGGTCAGTGGTGAGGCACTTTAGTGACTGAAGACTTTCCAAGTCTCCTGTCTTAGATTTTGGTTTTTAATTAACTTTCTCTCATCACAATAAGAGTTAAAATTTATTGAAAGCTCATCGGGTGAACACTGTCTTGCCTTACTCTTTTAAAGGTTTTCTTTTTTTTTTTTTTTACATTTGCAATTATGATTTTATTATCATCATCACTTTTGTTTAGTCCTACATCTTTGAAGTCTTAAACAAATTTGGATAAGGAACTACTTCTAACTTAAGCTTTATTTTTTTTTATTGTAAACAAATGGGATACATGTTGTTTCTCTGTTTGTACATAGAGTAAAGGCATTCCATTTGTGTAATCATAAATTTACATAGGATGATGTTGGTTGATTCATTCTGTTATTTTTCCCCTTCCCCCCACCCCTCCCACCCCTCTTTTCCCTCTATACAGTCCTTCCTTCCTCCATTCTTGCCCCCCTCCCTAACCCTCACTCTAACCCTCAAAACTAACCCCTCCCATGCCCCATTATGTATCATCATCCACTTATCAGCGAGATCATTCTTCCTTTGGTTGTTTGAGATTGACTTATCTCACTTAGCATGATATTCTCCAATTTCATCCATTTGCCTGCAAATGTCATAATTTTATCATTCTTTATGGCTGAGTAATATTCCATTGTATATATATGCCACAGTTTCTTTATCCATTCATCAACTGAAGGGCATCTAGGTTGGTTCCACAATCTGGCTATGGTGAATTGAGCAGCAATGAACATTGATGTGACTGTATCTCTGTAGTATGCTGATTGTAAGTCCTTTGGGTATAGGCCAAGGAGTGGGATAGCTGGGTCAAATGGTAGTTCCATTCCATGTTTTCTAAGGAATCTCTATACTAACTTCCAGAGTGGCTGCACTAATTTGCAGCCCCACCAGCAATGTATGAGTGTACCTTTTTCCCCACATCCTCACCAACACCTGTTGTTGCTTGTATTCTTGATAATCGCCATTCTGATTGGGGTGAGATGGAATCTTAGGGTGGTTTTGATTTGCATTTCTCTTATTACTAGAGATGTTGAACATTTTTCCATATGTTTGTTGATCGTTTGTAGGTCTTCTTCTGTGAAGTGTCTGTTCATTTCCTTAGACCATTTGTCGATTGGGTTATTTGTAGTCTTGGTGTTGAGTTTTTTGAGTTCTTTATAGATTCTGGAGATTAGTGCTCTATCTGAAGTATGATTGGCAAAGATTTTCTCCCACTCTCTAGGCTCTTTCTTCACATTGCTGATAGTTTCCTTTGCTGAGAGAAAGCTTTTTAGTTTGTATCTATCCCAGTTGTTGATTCTTGCTTTTATTTCTTGTGCTATTGGAGTCCTGTTGAGGAAGTCTGGTCCTAAGCTGACATGTTGAAGATCTGGACCTACTTTTTCTTCTATAAGATGTAGGGTCTCTGGTCTGATTCCGAGGTCCTTAATCCATTTTGAGTTTAGTTTCGTGCACGGTGAGAGATATGGGTTTAGTTTCATTCTTTTGCATATAGATTTCCAATTTTCCCAGCACCATTTGTTGAAGAGGCTATCTTTTCTCCATTGCATATTTTTGGCCCCTTTGTCTAGTATGAGAAAATTATATTTATTTGGGTTTGTGTCCGTGTCCTCTATTCTGTACCATTGATCTACCTGTCTATTTTGGTACCAATACCATGCCGTTTTTGTTACTATTGCTTTGTAGTACAGTTGAAGTTCTGGTATTGCAAAACCCCCTGCTTCATTTTTCCTGCGAAGGATTGCTTTAGCAATTCTGGGTTTCTTATTCTTCCAGATGAATTTCATAATTGCTTGTTCTATTTCTGTAAGGTACATCATTGGGATTTTAATTGGAATTGCATTGAATCTGTATAGCACTTTTGGTAGTATGGCCATTTTGACAATATTAATTCTGCCTGTCCAGGAACATGGGAGATCTTTCCATCTTCTAAGGTGTTCTTTAATTTCTTTCTTTAGTGTTCTGTAGTTCTCATTGTAGAGGTCTTTCACCTCTTTTGTGAGATTGATTCCCAAGTATTTTATTTTTTTTGAAGCTATTGTGAATGGGGTAGTTTTTCTAACTTCTCTTTCTGAAGATTCATCACTTATGTATAAAAATGCAATAGATTTATGAGCATTGATCTTATATCCCGCTACTTTACTAAATTCACTTATGAGTTCTAAGAGTTTTCTGGTGGAATTTCCTGGTTCCTCTAAGTATATAATCATATCATCAGCAAATAGGGATAGTTTGAGTTCTTCTTTTCCTATTGGTATCCCTTTAATTTCTTTGGTCTGTCTAATTGCTCTGGCTAGAGTTTCAAGGACGATATTGAATAGGAGTGGTGAGAGAGGGCATCCCTGCCTTGTTCCAGATTTTAGGGGGAATGCTTTCAGTTTTTCACCATTAAGAATGATATTAGCCATGGGCTTAGCATAGATGGCCTTTACAATGTTAAGGAACTTTCCCACTATCCCTATTTTTTCTAGTGTATTGAGCATGAAGGGGTGCTGTATTTTATCAAATGCTTTTTCTGCATCTATCGAAATAATCATGTGATTCTTGACCTTAATTCTGTTGATATGGTGAATTACAATTATTGATTTCCTGATGTTGAACCAACCTTGCATCCCTGGGATGAAACCCACTTGATCATGGTTACTATCTTTTTAATATGTTTTTGTATGTGATTTGCTAAAATTTTGTTCAGAATTTTTGCGTCGATGTTCATTAAGGATATTGGTCTGAAATTTTCTTTCCTCGATGTGTCTCTGTCTGGTTTAGGTATCAGGGTGATATTGGCTTCATAGAATGAGTTTGGGTGGGTTCCCTCCTCTTCTATTTCATGGAATACTTTGAAAAGTATTGGAATGAGCTCTTCTTTAAAGGTTTTGTAGAACTCGGCTGAGAAACCATCAGGTCCTGGACTTTTCTTTGTTGGTAGGCTTTTGATGACTTCTTCTATTTCATTACTTGAAATTGGTCTATTTAAATTGGGTATGTCCTCCTCGTTTAGTTTAGGCAATTCATAGGTCTCTAGAAACTTGTTGATATCTTCGAAATTTTCTATTTTGTTGGAGTATAGATTTTCAAAATAGCTTCTAATTATGTTTTGTATTTCAGTCGTGTCTGTTGTGATATTTCCTTGTTCATTTCGAATTTTGGTGATTTGGGTTCTCTCTAGTCTTCTCTTTGTTAGTGTGGCTAAAGGTTTATCAATTTTGTTTATTTTTTCGAAGAACCAACTATTTATTTTGTCAATTTTTTGTATTGTTTCTTTTGTTTCAATTTCGTTGATTTCAGCTCTGAGTTTAACTATTTCCTGTCTTCTACTACTTTTGGTGTTGGTCTGTTCTTCTTTTTCTAGGGCTTTGAGCTGTAGTGTTAGGTCGTTTATTTGTTGAGTTTTGCTTCTTTTATTGAATGCGCTCCATGAAATAAATGTTTCTCTAAGTACTGCTTTCATAGTGTCCCAGAGATTTTGATATGATGTTTCTTTGTTCTCATTTACCTCTAAGAATTTTTAAATTTCCTTCCTAATATCTTCTGTTATCCATTCATCATATAGTAGCATATTGTTTAATCTCCAGGTGTTGGAGTAATTTCTGTTTTTTACTCTTTCATTTATTTCTAACTTCAATCCATTATGATCTGATAAAATACAAGGAAGTGTCTCTATCTTCTTGTATTTGCTAACATTAGCTTTGTGGCATAATATATGGTCTATTTTAGAGAAGGATCCATGTGCTGCTGAGAAGAAAGTGTATTCACTCTTCGTTGGATGGTATATTCTATAAATGTCTGTTAAGTCTAAATTATTGATTGTGTTATTGAGATCTATGGTTTCTTTGTTCAATTTTTGTTTGGAAGATCTATCCAATGGTGAGAGAGGCATGTTAAAATCACCTATTATTATTGTATTGTGGTCTATTTGGTTTCTGAAATTGAGAAGGATTTGTTTGACATACATGGGTGAGCCACTGTTTGGGGCATAGATATTTATGATTGTTATGTCTTGCTGATTTATGGTTCCCTTAGCAGTATGAAATGTCCTTCTTTATCCCTTCTGACTAACTTTGGCTTGAAGTCCACTTTATCTGAAATGAGGATGGATACTCCAGCTTTTCTGCTGGGTCCATGTGCATGGTAAGTTTTTTCCCATCCTTTCACCTTTAGTCTTTGGGTATCTCTTTCTAAGAGATGAGTCTCTTGCAGGCAACATATTGTTGGATCTTTCTTTTTTATCCAATCTGCCAGTCTATGTCTTTTGATTGATGAATTCAGGTCATTAATATTCAGGGTTATTATTGAGATATGATTTGTATTCCCGGTCATTTGACTCATTTTATTCATTTATTTGTTTATTTTTGACACGACTTGGTTCCTCTTTATTTGAGAGTTCCTTTAGGATAGCTCCTCCCTTTGCTGATTTGCTTCTTTGTTTTTCATCTCTTCTTCTTGGAATATTTTGCTGAGAATGTTCTATAATGCTGGCTTTCTTTTTGTATATTCTTTTAGCTTTCGTTTATCATGGAAGGATTTTATTTCATCATCAAATCTGAAGGTAAGTTTTGCTGGGTATAGGATTCTTGGTTGGCATCCATTTTCTTTTAGGGCTTGAAAAATGTTATTCCAGGCCCTTCTAGTTTTTAAGGTCTGGTTTGAAAAATCTGCTGATATCCGTATTGGTTTCCCCCTGAATGTAATTTGGTTCTTTTCTCTCACAGCCTTTAAAATTCTGTCTTTATTTTGTATGTTAGGTATTTTCATTATAATGTGCCTTGGTGTGGTTCTGTTGTAATTTTGTATATTTGGAGTCCTATAAGCCTCTTGGACTTGATTTTCCATTTCATTCTTCAGATTTGGGAAATTTTCTGAAATTATCTCATTGAATAGGTTGTTCATTCGTTTGGTTTGTTTCTCTAAGCCTTCCTCAATCCCAATAATTCTCAAATTTGGCCTTTTCATGATATCCCATAATTCTTGTAGATTCTGTTCATGATTTCTTAACATCTTCTCTGTTTGTTCGACTTTGTTTTCGAGGTTAAATATTTTGTCTTCAATATCTGAGGTTCTGTCTTCCAGGTGTTCTATCCTATTGGTTGTGCTTTCTATGGAGTTCTTAATTTGGTTTATTGTTTCCTTCATTTCAAGGATTTCTGTTTGGTTTTTTTTTCAATATCTCTAACTCTTTATTGAAATGGTGTTTTGCTTCCTGTATTTGCTCTTTTAACTGTCGATTGGTGTGTTCATCAATGCCTGCATTTGCTCTTTCATCTCATCGTTTGCTTCCCTTATCATGTATTATGCACATTCTGAACTCCCTTTCTGACATTTCTTCTGCCATGCTGTCATTGGATTTTATTGATGTAACATCCAGATTTGTTTGAGGCATTTTCTTCCCTTGTTTTCTCATGTCGTTCAGGTATCAGTGGACTGCTGAGATGTTGTAGATTTCCTCTATTGACTTATAATGTCCCTGAAGATTGCTAGTGTATCCCATCTTATCCTTCAGTAGCCTGAAGTCTTAGAGGAAGTTGATACTGCAGTGCTCCCCAAGGAAGCTGCCTCTCTAGGGGTGGTGGTCTTCAGGTGGGGTATATTCCCTGCTAGTGGGCAGAGGTGCCTCTACTTGTTGACCAATGGTCATCTAAAGGGGAACTAGGCTGCAGGCTGAGGCAAGGCCTGTTTGGGCCTGTGTCTCTGGTTTTACCGTCCTTGTGGGAAAACCTCACCCAGCGGGGAAGACTCACCCGGTGGGGAGGTCTCGCTGGTCAGTTCCCCTCCTGGAGGTTCCCCTCAGTCCACAACTACCGCCTGGGCAGGGCAGTCTTCCCAGGCAACGTTCCCAGGGGCCTGGACCTACCTCCTGGGCCTGGGAGCCCTGCCCTTCGCAGACCAGTCTCCTTAGGTAGCCCCTCCTCAGAGAAGCTGCCTGCAGTCCTGGAACCTTCACTCCGCCCCTCAGCTTGTCTCTGTGTAACTCTTTCAAAAAAAGGCGCCTAGTTCCCCGGACCGGACCGTGCTTTGCACCTAATCGCCTGGCTATGCGACCCGTCCTCTGAGCAGTCACTTGGAGCCTTGTACATATGCTCCAAGCCCCAGTGACCCGCTGCTCATCTCTTCCTCCAGGCAGCCACCCGGTGTTCTGTGTGGGCGCTTGGAGACCAAGGAACTCACTGTGCACCTCCACCTCCTCAGGACAGCCCCCTCCCCGTTGTTCAGGCGGTTGCTGAGTCCAAATAGCTCGCCGCCCAACTCTGTCTCTGGCAGCCGCTGGAGCCCCGGCAGATTGCTCCAAAACCAAGCACTGTGCTGCGCGGCCTCCTCTGCAAAGTTCCCCGCTGTCCGTGTTTACTGCTCCAGCGGGGGGAGGGGTGTCGCGCAGAGCCACTCTACTTCACAAAGTTCCCTGCGTTCCGGGGCTACCGCCCCATCCGGGACGCCTCCCCAATGGGAGAAACTCACCCGGTGGCTTTTAGTTGGTCCCAAGTCTCTCACTATCTCCTCTTTTGCATCTTGAGTCCTGGAGCAACATGAAATGCAGCCGCCCTCTAGTCCGCCATCTTGAAACCCCCAAGGTTTTCTAATGTGAAAACACTTATCGAAAAAAATAGTTTATTGGATTATTATAAAGTGAATCTCTGTGTAACTATAATGCCAATCAAGAAACAATTGCCGGCTCCCATAAACCCCCAGATGAACCTCTTTCGAAGCTACAGTATTCTGACTTTATGATAATCACTTTCCTGCCTTTCTTCATATTTTTCATATCAAAGGGTATGTCTGTAAACATGATGGTTTAGTTGTGGCAATTCTTGGATGTTAGGTACACAGTTCTGTCTCTGACTTCTTGAACAGCATTGTGTTTGTGACAATCCCCTTTGCATTGTGCGTAGCTCCGGTGTTTATGTTTTTTATTGCAATTTTCTATTGCATGAATGCACAGTGATTGGTTTCTTTAATCTACTGATACACTTTCAGGCTATTTCTAACTCTGCCCTATTCACAGAATGCGACAGAGAAGAATCTCACACATTCTCTTTGGTGCACATGAATATATGGTTCTGAAAGGCAGATTTCTAGGAGTGGAATTATTAGATCATAGGTTATGTGTATGTGCAATTTTAAGTAGATGCTGCCCAATTTCAAAAGCAGTTGTATCAATTTACTCTCCTAAAAACAGAATTGGAGAACCTTTGAGAATTTGGGTTGTACGTTCCTGCCATTTATTTGAAATTGTGAGTTTAAAACATTTGGCCATTTTTTTTTAGATGTATTTGTGTGTGTGTTTATTTTACGTTCTCCTGATGGCTGATGAACTCATTTTCATATGTCTTGTAGCCATTCAGATACATTCTTCGAAGTGGTTGCTCCATCTTTTCCCGATTTTTCTGCTAGATTTTGTCTTTTTCTTATGCATTAATTGGACTTATTTGTTTGTATTCTGCAAGCCCTTTATTGATTATATGTATTGAAAATATCCTCTCTGACTTTGTGCCTTGCATTTTCCTTCTCTTAATGAAGTCTTTAGATAGACATATGTTCCTAATTTTGACAAATGTATCCAATTTTATTTTATGGTAGAAATGTGTTCTCTTTAAAAGTCTCCCACCCTGAGGATATGATGGTATTTCCCCCACATCATTATCTCAAGGTTTTTGTTTTGCCTTTTACATTTATATCTATAATCTATCTGAGATTGATGTTTTTGCAATGAGGTATAAGTTAGTTTCATTCCTTCTCTACGGGTGTCCGGTTGTCCCACACCATGTATTCCAAGAGTCATAATCATTCAGCAGCACCACAGTTTTAATCCGGGCTTTCTGGAAAGCAGAGCCCCGAGGCAAATGCTTAACATGATACCAAGAAGCAAAAGTCTAACAGGCCAGGAAGTCAGACAACAGAGAGAGCCAACGCAGCAATGTTCTTGAGACTGGTCACTGCTGTCGTTCACTGGTGCCCATTCCTGTTATGGAGCCTCATAAAATGCAGCTGAGAACTCTGCCTGGGGACCCAGGAAGCAACATCTCTCCTTTGGGTCTGCCCCTGGCCCTGGCTGGCTCCAGGGGAGTGTAACTCCCCTACACCTCCAGGCTAACAGGTGCAAGTGCCGGAAGGGGGCCCCCTACCCCTTGGCCTCAGAAAAGTCCTAGGTCAGGAGGAAAGAGGTGTGCTGAATGGGGGCAAGGCCAGATGCAGCGTGGTGGCACATGTGTGACGCTGGTGAAGGTCAGCGTGGCTGTCACGGTGGCAGGCTGGGGGGAAAGGGGGCTCTGGGGGGATTTTGATTTGGTTCACAAGGAGTTCTTTATTCTAGTCCATTGCATTAATTCCCCATGTTTAAGTCATTGCCACACTCATTGAAAACTGAAGATCTGTTTTATACCCAGGGGCGCCCTGTTCCCAGCACTGTTCTTCAAGAGAGTTGGCTCATGTTGACAGTTTGCCCTTCTGTGCATGTTCTAGAGTCAGCTCATCATAGCTCGCAAATTGATATTTTGGAATTTTGATTGAAATTACCTTGAATCCATAGAGGAGTTTAGTGAAAAGATCTACTTTTATAACATGGTCATTTCTATGAGCATAGTTTATACTTCTCGAGTTGCTTTAAATAATGTCTTCAAACTTATTTGCAGAGAAGTCCTATATGATTTAAGTTAGATAGGTGCTTAGTCTCTCTCTCTCTCTCCTCTCTCTCTCTCTCTCTCTTCTCTCTCTCTCTCTCTCTCTCTCTCTCTCTCTCTCTCTCTCTCGCTCTGTGTGTGTGTGTGTGTGTGTGTGTGTGTGTGTGGTGCTGAGGATCTAACCCAGGACATGTACTGCTACCACTGGGATATATTCCCACACCTATTTCTCAGTAGTTATTTTTAAAATTTCTTATTCTGGTCCTGAAATGGATATTAATAGAAAAGAAATGGATGTTTTATATCCAGTCATTTTATAAAACATACTACTTCACTGTTATAATTTATGTATAGGTAATTTTTTTATTTTCTGTATATGTAATCATGATGAATAATGATGGTTATATTTACTTATTTCCAATCTCTGAAAGATTTTTATCTCTTCCTTGCCTTACTGTACAGGTTAGAATCACCTGTAAAATGTAGAATAGTAGAAAGACAGTGGTCATTCTTTCTATACTCCCAGTCTCAAGGGGGATGTTTCAATATTTTACTTTTAAGTTGCTCGAGATTTTTTTTCTTTCTTTCTTTCTTTTTCTTTTTTCTTTTTTCTTTCTTTTTTTTTTTTTTTTTTTTTTTTTTTGGTACTGGGTATTAAACCTAGGGGCACTTAAGCACTGGGTCACATCTCCAACCCTATTTTGTTTTATATTTAGGGACAGGATCTCACTGAGTTGCTTAGCACCTCTCTGTTGCTGAGGCTGACTTTGAACTCTGGATCTTCCTGCCTAAGCCTCCCAAGCTGCTGGGAGTATAGGCGTGTGCTACTGCTTCTGGCTACGATTTTTATGAAGATAATTTTTTTCAGAGAAAAAAGTTACATTTCCATTTGTAGAAGAACTTTTCTAAAATCATAGTTGAAAATTGGAATTTTATTGAATAATTTTTCACAACTATTAAAATATTTGCATATTTTCTTCCTTTGCTAATGTGATGAATTATACTTATTTTTAAAATTTTTGTACTTTAGAATACTTCATTTTACAGAAGAGTTAGAAAGAGTACAGAGTGTTCCCATATGCCTTCACCAGTTTTCTGTAATGTTAACGTTTTACAAAAAGCCTGGTATATTTATCAAAACTAAAATCAGATACTTTTTAAAAAATTAAATCAAAATAGTGTTACTAGAATAGATCTCATTTTTGTTAAAATTTAAATCCTTTTTACATATTTCTGAATGTGTCAAGTTTAGAAATGTTTCAAAGATTTACTTCAATTTCACTTTCTTATAATAGCATTCGAGCAAGATTTTTTTTTGTCGAGTTGAAAAAAAGATTAGTATTATATTTCCTTAAATGTTTAGTAAACAACCCTGTGGACAGGCATTCAAATTATGGATGTAATTTATTTCATAGTTATAGAATTATTTGGATTTACTAACTTTTTAGAGTTTTTAACTCATACTTTCCTAGGAATTTATCTATAGTAAATTATTATAATTTTATGTTGTCTTGGCATCTATTTTGAATTTAAGGTAGACTTTCTCATACCAGAAGCTGGGCTCAGTCAACTTTGGCATAGGTTATAGTTTTTAGCCTTCTCAATGTGTTAGATACCTGGATATACAGCCACCTCCTGGTTACCACCTCTATATGGGACAACAAAATTCAATCTTTTGGACTTGTTCCACTAACCCCTTGATTCCACGTGGATAACTGTAGTGACTACCTCTGAGCCATTCTCAGATGGAGCTCAGGTTTTCTGTCTGTAAACCCCAATTAGAACTCTCTGAGGGAGACCTTTCTCATAACACCCTGGACCCCAGTGAATGTTTCGGTCCTTAGACCTCTCACTCTTTTTCTCTTGCTTCCTACCTCCTGGTTGAACGTGCTTGCCCTTTATGTCCCCCTTTCCCATTTTTCCTTTAAGGTGTACACCCTAGTTTTCGGGGACCTATAAGTAATAAACTGCTTCTGTGATTTCAGGTGTTTTCTTGAGTTTCCTCCTCTGTGTCTCATCTGACCCAACTTCCTTTCCAGGAATTACTCTCCTAGAAAGTAAATATCTTGGTAGGAATAAAGTGAACACAAGACAGACAAGAGCCTGAAGGACATTGCTAGTGTAAACAAGTGTCCTGAGAGGGCAAACTGGTCACAGGTCATCCACCAGGATAAAGAAGTACCCCCCCCCCCATGAAGAGCACACGGTAAACATCTTTAACCACATCCAATGGAGCTTTGCCAGGGCAGAGCTGGTTTATAGCCACTCTCTGGGGGAAAGACCTTAGGGCCAAATTAGAAGGGGAGGAAAACCACACTGCAACATAATTTTCCAATTTATTGTCTTAAAATTGCTCACAATACTCTCTTGTTGCCATTTTAATCACTTTCAGATCTATAGGGATATGCTCTCTTTATTCCTGATATTATTCTTTTCTCTTTTTTATCTCTTAATCATCTCATTAGAGTCTTATAAATTTTTTTACTCCTTTTGAAATAATGTTGATTTTACTGATTTTATTTACTGAATGTTTATTTCACTGTTTTCTACTATTAAATAAATATTTTTTTATCTTTCTACTTTTTCTTTTTCCTTTCCCAATTTATGAGCCATTCTGGTTGAATCCTTGTTGGTGTCTGGTTGTGTTTGTCTCACAAGAGCAAAAGCTTGGGGCTTGTCTTTGCCTGAAAGCATCTGTCTCACCTTAGATTTTGGAGTCTTACTGTTGATCTGTGACTTCTGCTTCCAGATAGGTTTGAGAAAAGCCCCAAACTTGCAGGTACTCTGAGTTAGTTGTTATAATTGTCAGGGATAAATGCTTTTATCTTCATTTTTCTTTCCCATTTCTCCACATCTAAGTAGACTACAAGCACATTAAGTTCTTAAGTATGTGGATTTATGCCTTTCTTCAGTTTTTGAAAACTCTGATAAATAATGTGCTTGAATATTATTCTGCTTCATCTTCTCCCTCTGCTTCTTCCGGGACTTCAATAAATAAATGTTAGACCTTCCTATGTAATATGCTCTCTTCTGCATTTCAATACTTTTTATTTCTCTAAGCATCATTATAAATAGTGTCTTCTGGATCTATTGGTTAACCAATTTTCTCTCTAAGATAATTCTAAAAATTCTCTTCATTTGCCATTAAAGTGAACAACTGATGTCTTAATTTAATTGATTGCTTCTTTGTTAATTATTGGGGTCATATTGGTGAGGTCCTTCTTTTCTAAAATATTTTACCATTCCTATTTTGAAGTTTATGTTCTTTTTTCACCATAAACAATGTGATCATGATTGTTTATAGACTATGTCTTAAAATCTCATGGACTGGAGTACTATGAATCTGTTTCCTCATCTGTTGTTCCTATTCAGTTTGGTTTATATCTTTGACTATTCAGTCTGTTGTATTACATGTTGGACATGATATTTGATAATGTATTTGTAGAAATATGACACTAAGAAGATATTATCTGACTACTCAAAGGATTTTAATTGCTTTGCCAGATATCTTTAGGCATTAGCAGGCTGGGATCTCCCTGAACTTGTGTCTAGGAAGAGAATTTCAGGGATGCCTCACCATCTTGAATATAAGCTACAGTCCATGGGTGTGTGCTTGTTTATTTCTGATTTCCCCTTAGTTCTAGGATGTATCTTTTTGTGATTTATGAGGTGCTCCATTCTTGGGAGATCATGGTTTACAGTTTTGCCTTTCTAACTACAAAGAATTATTAAAAGTATTGCTCATCCTTTCAACTGTCTCTTTAAAAGTATTGCTCATCCTTTCAACGGATTCTTTAAGGTAGAATCATATCCCATGGGCAAGGACAAGGACTGGGCTTAAATTTCTGGATTTCAATCTTTTCCTGAATCTTGACTCTGATAGAGATAATTCCTCATGATACTGCTAGCTGTTTCAAATATGTCCTTTAGAAGTTGTCTTTTATATTTTTGCAGAGGTTTAAGTTATTTGGATATCTGAAAGTTTGTTTAAATAACCAAGTCTCCTTTTACTGAATGCAGACATCTAGAATTCTTTGAATATCCTGGCAAGGTAAGCGTTAACGACCTTACTTCACAGCTAAAGTAAAGTCTGTCTGACTTCAAAAGTATTCCTTTTAACCTTATGTGTTTCTTTCTATATTCTCCACCATCTTTGTGTACCATGTTCAGAATTTTGCCATCTCTCAGATACGGAGAAAACGAGTGCTACTTGAGATTGCTTAGGAATATTTGCCAGAATAGATGAGTACTATGCCTCTATCACATTCTCCTTTTAAAACAAAGTTTTTCAGGGTGTGAAATTCTTAAACAATTTAGGTACTTTTTACTGAGACACATATTGTGTCTTCGGTATTGTAGATAGGCTTATTGAACACTGACATCTTCTTCTTCACATTGCTGCTCATGTAGGGAAAATAATAATTCCTTAGAATCCATCTTTTTATTGTGTCATATAATATTTAAAAAGTATGTGTCACTTTTGATACTTATCAGGGAAACAGGATGGAATAATCATATTACCTGTGAAAATATTCAGAGAGGTTAATTCACTAGTTCTGGGCTTCATAGCTAGTAATGTGTTAATTTAAAATCTGTTCTAGTAATACTTTTTCTTTTCTGTTAAGTGAACGAATGACTTACACTTTTTACAACCTGTGGTTTAAGAGTACTGTTTTCCATTAAGAAGTGATATGTAGTGCAACAGAGAGGTGAAGATTCTAGACTTTGGAGACTTTATTAGCCTATGTTCCAATCCCTATATTTTCATAGACCCATCATCAGAATTTGAACAAGCATGTTATACCTCAGTATATTCATCTGGAAAATTGGGGAGTAAAAATGCTCAGGTTTTCTTATGAGCACTTAATGAAATAGTGCATGTAAGTACTTTGTGCAGTGTGTGGAATATAATAAACAGTATTATTATTGTTATTTTAGGTGTTATTGATGAAGATGTTGCAGTATTATTATGGATAAGATTTTGCTTTTTAAATTTAGAATTAAGAATAGATTCATTTTTTTAACCTCATTTATAGAATATCAAAAAGCTAAGAGTTTACTTGACTGTCTTTCCTATATTCTATTGTTTTCTATGGAAAATAGAAACCACATCAGACAGATCACATGCCAGGAGTCTCATGGCTACATTGGCAGCTTAAAGTTAGGCCTTTTGAGGTGGGGTGGGTACCAGGGATTGAACTCAGGGGCACTCAATCACTAAACCACATCCCCAGCCCTATGCTGTATTTTATTTAGAGACAGGGTCTCACTGAGTTGCTTAGCACCTTACTGTTGCTGAGGCTGGCTTTGAACTCACAATCCTCCTGCCTCAGTCTCTTGAGCTGCTGGATTACAGGAGTGTGCCACCACAA
Source organism: Sciurus carolinensis (assembly GCF_902686445.1). Classification (NCBI taxonomy): domain Eukaryota; kingdom Metazoa; phylum Chordata; class Mammalia; order Rodentia; family Sciuridae; genus Sciurus; species Sciurus carolinensis. Next base: position 144,286,474 of record NC_062218.1, read on the forward strand.
TGGTAAAGTTAGGTCATTTTGAAAACATTGATTTGGAAGATCTGAAGGGAAAACAAAACCTAGAATATGAATAGATTGAAAGGGTTTGTTTATTTCACTTCTTATTAAATGTTTTTCGCTTTTTTGAAACAATCAACTTAAATTCTAGCTGTCCTCTAGAAAGGATGCAGTTACTAGGTTCTCGTGTTTTAACACTTCTACCCATTTTAGTATCAGGAAGAAAAGGGAGTGATTCTTCTGCTTACCTTACCTGCATGGCAAAGGTGACGGACATGGCCCTCCCACAATGGTACTACAGTACGTGAGCCTGGGTCTTTCTTCTCTTGTTGCCTTTGAAGCAGCAAAGTGCCTGAGTCACTCAGCCAGAAAGCGAACAAAACCAACAAAATTAATTCTTTCAACTTCAGTGAGTTTCCAATGCCAATATCAAAAGACATTTCTCCTTTATTTCTTCAAATAGATCCTTTTTTCCCCTAATGACAGATCTCTGAATCATCAGGAATTGTTGTGTATGGTATGAAATTACCTTATTTTTTTTCCAAGTGAAACACTGTTTATTATTGTCTTGTTTTTCATTAAAATTTATGTTGTGTGCCTTATATCCTAAGTTGTCCAATATTTTAGTGTTTCTGGACTCTCCATACCCTTGTATTTATTGATCTGCACATGAATGCTGTACTCCTCATTGTGATTTGTTTATGGGAATTCTGTTTGGATTTTATTATAATGGTTTTGAATTTTGCAGATTTATTCAGAGATAATCTACATATCTAAGCTATTGAATCTTCCCATCCACAACTGACTACTTCTTCATTTACTCAGATCTGTTTTGTGACCTTCAATGATATCTCAAAATTTTTTTCCATAAAGTTTGAAACATATTTTAAAGATTTATTTCTTGATTCTCATGTTTTTATTTCTATTACAAATAATAATAGTTCCCACCTTATGTTTATTAATTGATTAATAAAATTCATTCTTAGTGGTGCATTATAATTATACATAATAATGGGATTCATTGTGGTATATATTGACATACTCACAGTGTAGAATTCTATTTCTTCCCCTGTCCCCCTGTCTCCCACCCCCCTCTTTACCTCTCCTCTTCCAGACCTGATCCTCTAGTCTACTGGACTCTCCTCTTTTTTAGTGAGGATCTTTAATAATGCATAAATACTTATGAATTTTTATAGTTCTTTTGTATCCTGCAAACCTGATAAAGTATCCAATACATTCTGAATTTGCAACTCATTAGCAAATAACAACAATTTCTGATCCTTCTACAAGTTCCCCTCCCATCCTTCTTGTTGACTAAAATCTTCAGCAAAATAGTCAAAGAAAATGTATTGGGAATATTTGCCTTGTTTCTGAATTTCATGCGAATTCTTCTAAAGTTTATTTAGTGAGCATCACATTTGCTGTAAGCTTTATCACAATAAAATTTTCTTTCTGTTCCTTGTTATAAATTTTTATTGGGAAAGTCTTACTAGGAATGTTATTAGGCATGTTTGGTAAGTTGTTTTTTTAGAAAAATGTGTTGCTAGGAGTATTATTGAATCATTTTTCTGCATGCATTGAGATAACCATATGTTTTCCATGATTATTCTACTAGTGTGGTGATTTTTTAAGTGTCTTATATTGAAAGAATTTTGTGTTTCTGGAATAAAACCTACCTGGATGTGAGTTATTATAAATAAAATAGCACTAGATTTAACTTATGGCTATTTGGTTTGAGAATTTGATATCATTCTTAAAAAATTAGGTTGATCATAATTCTTTTTTCAGATAATATCCAATACTTTTGTTTTAGGGGAAAAAAAAAAAAAAAAAAAAACCCTGGTCTCACAAATTGAGTTTGGTAGTTTCCTTCTTTTTCTAATCTTTGAAACAATTCATTTAAGTTACTATTTAAATCTCTTCTTTGACCATTTATATCCCCTTTTTAAAGCTGGGTCTGAAATCTTTCTGAGAGAGAAATTTGGAAAAAAAAATGATGGTTTTAGATGAAAGGGGTGATTTGTTATGTCAGCGTGGTCTTCCATTCTGAAAATAAATCCCATTTTTCTATATATTATAATTTTTCCACCAAAGGTAAATAAAGATACTCTTTGTGAATCTATAAAACCACACATAGAAAAGATCCTTATCAAGAAGAAGATTCAGGGAATGATCTGTCTATATCAGAAGATTTTGTTTGACGTTGGAAAACTTTGATTTTGCCCCACAAGTGGTTACTATCATTTGACCTCAACCTAAATGCTGGGTCTCTCATTCCTAGCCCATCTTTTTATCAAAAACCAGAGCTGCCAATCAGTGCAGCTACTTGCAACTCTTGGATGCAATAATAATCCTATAAGAACATTGCCTGTTATTTGCATTTTACGCAAGAAGAGAAAAGGTGATTGGAGAAAAGAAATAACTTGGCGAAGGTGCTTTGTTGAGAAAGTGGCGAAGCGGTGTGTGAAGCCATGTGGATCTGTTCTGTTACATCACGGCTGGCGTTCCAAAACATTTGCTGTTTCCCTTTAATCCTTGCCTTAACCCACAGTCTCCAGCTGAAGAATTACTTGTCAAACCAATTTTCCATCAAGTTTAATATGATTTTATTAACTCCATTCGTAATCTCTTTGGCAAAAGCAATGTTTGCAATGTTTTGTTGAGGCAAGAGTGGCGTGAATATCCTCTGTGCCCTTCCTGCTTCTTTTAGTCTCTCCTCCAATTATCTGTGTGTAGCCTTTTCTATCTTTGGTGGAATTTATTAATATAGTCTCAATAGATGCATTTAATTGAACAAAGAATATGAATGACTCTTTAATCACCATCAACTGATAATATGATTCAACAAGCACCTTTTTAGTCAGAATGGCAGAACTCTTGGAAAGATGCTTCAGTTTCTCTTTTCCAGTAGACCCTTATTTAGCTCATGTGAAGCAGGAATATAGGGGTGGTGGGAATCAATCATTGCCTCAGAATGGCCTGACTGACTCTTAGCTTCACTATTTTTAATGGTGAGGGGAAGGGAATTCAGAAAATGCTCAATGTCTGTAAGCTAAGGCATTATCTGGCATATTTTTTCCCCTTTATGCTTTTACTTTTTGAGATGTAACTTATTTACCATAACATTCACCACTTAAAAAGTAAAACTCAGGGTGTTTTAGTATAGTCAAAAAATTGTACAGTTTCTCTGTCTAACTCTGGAATATTTTCATCACTCCACAAGGGAACTCTGTGCCTGTCGGTAGTTGCTCCCTGTTCCTCCCGCCCACGGCTCCTGATAACCTCCGTTCTACGCCGTCTCTATGATCCTGACCACTCCAGGCACCTCACAGGAGTGGCATCACATAGTGGTGGCCTTGGCAAGGTCGACTTCTATCACTTAGTACCTATGATGTCCTCAAGATTCATCTGTTAGGACACCTTTATCCCTCTCTGTGGCTCAGTAGATTCATTGTATGAATGACCACATTGGGTATCTGACCACCAGTGGATAGACATTGGTGTTTCCACTTTTTGCTTATTATGAACATTGCTGCTATGACTATTCATACACAAGTTGCAAACATATTTCTCATTTGTCCTGAGTGTATACCTGAGAGGGGAATTACAGGATCATATGGTACCTCTGTGTTTAACATTGTTAGGAATGTCCAGGCTGTTTGCCACAGAAACCATACCATTTTATATTTCCATCAGCAAAATATGAAGCTTCCAATTTACTTACATTCTTACCAGTGCTTCTTATTTTCTTCCTTTTATTAAAAAAAATTGTAGCTATCATAGTAGGTATGAAGCAGCTTCTTAGGGTTTCGACTTACATTTCCCTAATGACTAATGATGTGGAACATCTTTTCATGTGCTTATTGGCTATCTTTTCTGGAGAAATGTCATTTAAATCCTTTGTCAGTTTTTAAATTGGATCGTTTGTCTTTTTATTGTTGACTTGTGAGAGTTACTATATATTCTGGATACTAATCCTTGGTAAATATGATTTGCAATTTTTTTTTCCCTGAGAATTTCATTTTTGCTTTCTTGGTAACTGATACTTAGATGCAATCTTATGCAATCTTACAGAATCTTTGTGAAGTAAACAATATCAGCTCCACTTTAAAACTGAGGAAACAGAATCAGAGATTACATGGTGTGCTGGACGTCACACAGCGAGTAGGGGGCAGGATCCAGATTCGAACATCATCTTTGGCTCAAAGATCAGGACCTTGTTTGCCATGCCCATGTCCTCTCACAAGGTAGCAGTGCAAGCACACTCGGAAGCAGTGTGTGATTCATCACCACCCAATTGGTACAGAGACTGCTGTGGGTTCTGATGAGACACAGACTGGGGTCAGAGAAATCAAGGGAAACTTCAGCTAGTCAGAATTTCAGAAAGATAAGTGGAGGGAAATGCAAGCGTTGATTCAAAAAACAGTAATTCAACCTCTTGGGGTTGGAGTGGAGGACATTCTAGGCAGCAACGGAGACGAGACTAGAAAAGTAAGATGATGGAGGGTCTAGGTGTTATTGCTTTTTCCCCCTTTTTCTTTTTTCCTTTTTTTTTTTTCCTTGCGGATAAGCATTGAGAAACCCCTTTAAACTATGGAGCTTTAGGGCAATTAGTCTGACAACGTAGATGAATAGAGAAGAGGACTAGAAGAAGATGACATTGTTGGAAATTGAATGCAGATTTATTATGAAGATCGGAAGCCTGTTGGGATTGGTGGAAATGAAAAATGGAAAAGAATCAAGAGTCACAGAGAAGCACTTCATCCGAGGGCTCTGCAAGGCCTGATGAGTTACTGCATGTATAAAAGAATCTACGAGTTAATTCTACCAGTTAAATATGGAGTAATAATAATAAAAATGTAGGCTGACATTGAATGAGTATTTTTTTTTAACTTGTCAGGGGAAAAAGAAACCTCGTGGACAATTAGTCTCGATGAGCAGGCAGGGATTTAGTTGGAAAGAGTTGCCCGAGGTGGAGAAGAGATTGTGCTGAGGGCTATCTTACAAATCCCTGCAGCAACCCTCTTGAACAGATGGGATAAGTGGGACTCAGGGAAGTCCAAGTATTTGGGCAAAGTTGCAGAGCTAGTAGGATTCAAGTTCAGACCTGTTATAATATAATGCAAAGAATCAAAGAAAATTCCAAAATTTTAATCTGAAGAGAGAAGGGGAGGCGGAAGAGAGATTTACAGTAGATGTAGAGCAGAGAAGATGGATCCATCCATGTGGAATAGGCAGGGTGGAGAAGAGAATGCTGGACCTTCAGGTGGGCGGGCAGGGACCAAGGGGAGGAGGGTGGGTCTGAGCCTTCTGAGAAGTAGCAGGAAAAGAGGATAGAATTTAGGAGAGCGGATGCCAAGAAGTCAAGGAAAAACAAAGACTGGACAGAGGCAGTGTCCCTGGGTGTCTTCTGGTGCTTTTGAAAATTCACTTCAGAGAGAACTGACAGTGGAGACTGTCCCAGAGCTTGAGGCGTCAGAAAATGAATACAGAGAAAAGAGACCTGGGGTGTCGAGCATTGAACTGAACCAGTCGGGTGCTGCTTGGAAGGAAAGAGAACTGAAGGTAGAGGAATACCAGGGCCTAGGGATTGGTTTGCAGTGGATGGAATTCTTTGTATGTGTGAAGCCAAGGAAAGACAGGTAGAGGGATCAGACAGAACCAAAGCTTGAAATTACAGGATACATTTTTAAATGGTGGTATCATGGTGCCTACTAGTGAATAAGACAGATCATTTCACTATTCTTTAATGTCGACAGCTAGCATTTATTTCTAGCACTTATTCTCTAGGCAGTAATTTGGTTTGGATGTGCCAAAACTCACACTGGAGGTGAGTTGCCCATGTAATGATTCGGAGTGGTGGGGGCGGGCGTCTAAGAAGCGTTTGGTGCTCTGCCCTCGCAAAGGGATCAATCCTGAAAGCAGGTGGTTGTCAAGTAGCTGGTCCCTTTTGTCCCCTCTTCTCTTTGCATGTGCCACTTGCCCTTCCACTCTTCCATGGATCAGCATGAGGCTCTCCCCAGAAGTGGTGCAGATGTCAGCACCGTGCACTTGGATTTCTAGAATCATGAGCCAAAATAAACCTCTTACCCAGCCTCAGGCATTCTGTTATAGCGACAGAAAATAGACTAAGAAGGGCAGTATACTGGGCATTTAAAAAATTATTTTTAACTGTTGATGAACGTTTATTTTATTTATTTATACGTGGTACTGAGAATTGAACCTAGGGCCTCGCACAAGCAAGACAAGTGCTCTACCACTGAGCCACAACCCCAGCCCTATACTAGGTTTTTATTCTCTTGACAGCCCAGCAAGGCAGGTAGTATTAATACTATCTTTAGAGGAATTTGGACGACAAAAGGAGAGTAACATCTCTAATAAAAATTGACTGGTACTTGTTCTATATTTACTCTGCACCTGGCCTTTCCCCAAGCATTTGGTATGTATTAATTCATTTAATTCTCCCAGACATCCTAGAAAGATGTACTATTACAAGTTCAGAAACCAAGATGTTAAGTGACCCAGAAATGGTTGTGGTGGTGGCAGTGGTTTCAGAGCTGAAATGCAGGCACATGGTCTTGCTCCAATCCTGGTATTTTTCATCGCTTCATGACACTGTCTTACTAGTGTGTTGTCCTTTAGGATCTCCAAACCGTATTTTAATTTGTTTAATTTCCAATTCATCACCTAGAATATGCTTTTTAGCAATGTGAAAACTGAGGTATAGGAAAGTTAACACCATGTCACCAGTGAGCTAGAGAGTGAATGTGGAATGATTTCCAGTCTTCTTATTCTTAGGATTGTGAGCTTCTCCTAAGGAGATGATATTGGATAAAGGGAAAGTGAAGACTGGAAATTGAAGATTTAGGGATGCACCCCGACTCTGTCACTCACTGGCTATGTGAACATAGTAAGTCACTTGCCTAATCCAGTTCTGTTCTTGGTTTTCCACTCTATAAAATGCAGGGGTAGAATTTGCTGATGCTCTGACTTCAGAGCAGTAAGATGCAGCATAAAAAATAATGCAAACGACATGTAATTAAAGGCTTCCAATTTAAATAAAGTAAAATGCCACTAGGTGAAATTAATTTTGATTTTGTAGATCATTTAGGTCTAAACATGATCATTTAAACATGGAATCAAAATAAAAATGATTGCATTCTTTTTTATTTTGCAATGTCTTAAAATAGAGTGTGTGTTTCACAAACCCAAGGCATCTCATTTTGGACTAGCCACATGTCGAGTGTTCCAAAGCCACATGTGGCTAGGGGCTACCATATTGGACAGCCCAGACTGATACTTGAGCAGTAAGTAGTACAAAGTCTCTCCCTCAAATATAGGTAACTATAGGCATCTCAGCCAGCAGCAGATGCTTGCCTGCCCATCTGCTTGGCTTCATGTCCTCTTTTTCTTCAGGCTCCAAGGCATCTGCCTGCCTCAACTAAGTAGATAGGAAATTATGAATGATAGGGCTCTCCTTACAGCCAGCGCCCCTCAACAGTTGGTACCCATGAAGCCCACACAACAAGAGCATCATCTTTCCAGGCTGACAGCCCTGGGACCATGACACTTGTGGTAAATTAAGCGGAATACTGATGAAAAATGAAGTGTGGTCCCAACATAGCAGTACTAGCAATTGGCAGAGTCTACTGCGGCCCTTGACAAATGCATTCTCTTTTAGATCCTTCCATGGTATTTGAGTGCTGCATCATCTATTACCCTGCATGTTATATATGAGGAGAGAAATAAAATGAAATGGAGCTCTCCTAATCATCGTAAAGGCAGATTTACTAGATACCATCACGGTTTGTCTGGGGAAGGAAATACCCTTGTGAGAGGGCATGCTCATTAAAAACATCTTCATGGTAAATATGAGGGGTTTTTGTTCCCCACAGTTCAGAAACACAGGTCAATCTTAGACCTGGCGGGAGAATAGAATTTGCCTTTCATTAGTCAGGCAGGCCAAATAAACCAGCACATTTACTTGAAAACCTAAAGAACAGGTAAATTTTGAGTAATTATTTTATTTCCATTGATAGAGGTCCTAGATATATAACAAGAACACTTAATGCACTGAGAATACTAAATAGTGCCGTTGGTTCATGGTTTGTGAGTCTTAGGACAATTGTATAAAAATAAAAAAGGCATAGATATCCAAAGACAAACAAATAACACTAATGAATGCATTAGAAAATAAGCACAGTGTAGAATTTTTTTTTTTTTCTGGTCAGGAATTCTTTTTAGAAATGCACCTACTTGCAAATATAGCAAAGTGATGTGAATTTGACATTGTGTTAGAGAGCGGGGAGGAATCTTAATGATCGTCAGGTCCACAGCAATCAGAAGTGCAGTATTGCATGCTTCTCATCCATGGCAGATGCCACTAATCAGACCATCCTCCCACTAAGCCTGAACGTGGGCTCAGAATCATCTTTCTCACTGAGGAGTTTCAGGCAGCAGATGCAAAGTAGTCATTATGAAGGTGAGCCTGTCCCCACTCCTCATCAAGTCCAACCTTCTTACCTTGCACTCAAAGACTCGGAGAATTATGCTATTGTCTATAATCTCATTTAACCAGGAAGTACCAGGATGGGAGAGGAGGATTGGAACCAGGCATGGCTTCTAAGCCTTAGGCCAGTCCTCTTGCCACTTCCTCTACCTGTGGACAGTTTGGTTTGTAGGAAAACAAATGAATTGTGCCCAGCTCTTTTTCGGGCAAGGGCTCATCAATGGACCCAGGTCTGTCCTGTGCAGATATGAAGACTAAATTCTACAGGGTCTGCACGCTAGCTCTTTTTGTTCTTCAGAATGGTTCCTATGCCCCAGTATAGAGAACTTGATTATATTCATGTTCTTTTTATGCTGTGGTGATTATTCTGTTCTCTGCTTTGGTCATTTCCTGGTCACTCTGGATGGGATGGAATGTATTTAACTCTTGGAGAGTGCTGTCCCCAAAGGAATGGTGTGCTCCAAATGTGGACCAAACACTGCTGGGCAGCACATGGATCCCAGCAGACAATGGATTATTCAAAGGGTCCAGATTAAGACTCCCCAGACTTAAATAATTTGCATAGTGTCATCGGAAATTTTTTTTGCCACATGTACCTTCAAATTTTGATACTTTTGATGTAACAATTCTTTTAAAACATTTAAATTTTTCTGAACTAAATTTCCTTTAAAAGGAACTTTTATTACAAATAAAAGCCATGCTTGACATAAATAGAAGGCAGCTTTGAAAACGCACACAATGAACCCAGAATAATGTTATTCTCTTCTAGTTAAACACTACTCCCTGCCAAAATGTCTCTTCTGAAAGGTGTCAGAGAATTGTTAAAAAACATACTCATATCAAATTAGGACTTTATAATAATCAGAAACATGGCAAAGAGAATGATAGAAGAAAATTCTCTCCCTATGTGATCTGGTGTCATTTAAAGATGCACCCACATAACCCTAATGAGAGCCGCCGTGCCACCTGCTGCCCCAGGGTGGGCCTGTGTTCATCTGCCTCTGGATTTCCTCTCTCAGCTGTCTAAAGAAACAATATCTTCTTTTCAGAATCAGCCACGTTTCTCCACCTGGGAGCCAGCAGCCTTTCCTCTCTGGTCCTGCGGCTTCCCCTTCTTCCCCAGCTTTGTTACTTTAATCTTGTGCTGTAAGGAAGGATGTTTCCCACGTTCAGTGCAAGCTCTCTGGGATATCTCGAGTACCCCTCTGAGTCATGTATTTTTCTCCTTGATGATTTCTGGGCTCTCTTCTGCCCAAAATGATCTCTGAAATGAAATTGGGGAAACCTCACACTTCAAGAAAAACAAGGGCATCGATGTTTCCATAGCTGCAGAAACTGTGTGTGTAGAGTGATGTTTGTGAGGTCCTTCCTGTGAGAGATGTGAAGACTCTCCCTCACAGCCTCCCTGCCCCTGCGTTGGCATCCAAAGTCCCACAGTCTGAGATGCCCTGGGACACTGGGCTCTGAAGTCAGACTTCAGAGATTTGAAACATGGCTTTGCTACTTATCAGCTGTGTAATGTTGAGAAAGTGGTTAATGTCTCATCGCCTCGGTTTGCTTCTCTTAAAAATGGGTATTACACTAGGGTTGTTGTGATTATCAAGTGAGTTAATTCCTTAAACCCTTAGAAAACTGAGTGCAGGCATGTAGCACTCATTCAGTGCTACAGTGACAATGACCATTGTGATGTGTCCTTCAAAGACATATTTCTTGCATGTGTGTACACACACATGTGTATATAAATATATGTATATTTACATAAATATGTGTATATACACACATACTATGTATGTGTGTGTGTATATGTGTGCATATACATGTGTGAACGAAAGGATGGAAAATCTGTTATCTAAGGAAGGAACATAGAACTAAAACTATTCCTAAATTCCACTCTTTTCTGTGTAACAAGAGAAATTTTTTTCACCTTGCAATTTGGCCTCTTGCAAGTAAAAATGAAGAACTTGTTGATACCCATAAACTGGAGTATTTGTAAAGCAATTCTGCCAGTGACCTTGTGAGAGAGTTCTGGATAATTACCTCAGGTATTATAGACAAGGATGCTGAGATGCAGAGAGATTAAACGACTTATCCCAGAGTTCACTAGTTTACAAAGTACGAACTGGGTCATTCAGATCTTCTTCTCCTTTGTTTACTTCAAAGGTAGGGATGTAATGAGGATCTAGGAAACAAACATTTTTAGAAAATAAAGAAAGGGAGATGCACTTAGGAGGAAAGGTAGCCAGGACAATCTCACCCAGGGACCTAGGATCAGAGATTTGTCTACCATTCATATGTTGATGACGTCTAAAGCTATGTTTCTAAGTTGTGGCCTCTGTCCTGAAGTCTAGATTTTATTTCCAGCTGCCTTTTAAATTTCCCGTAGTCACCTCCAACTCATCCAAATGGATCTCATCTTTCCTCCAAGTCTTCTCCACTTCCTCCTCTTACCCCAGTTCCTACCATTATCTACTCTTAGCAATGGTGCCAGGCTGAATTTTTTCTACCCTTCCTTTCATCCTGTGATCAAGTCAGGCCAATCTTCCCTTTTTAGTATTTCTACAAAGGCTCCCTCGTGATGATTCCTAATAGACTAGTTTGGTTTGGTCAAGTCCTTTTCAATCTTTTGTGGCCAATTCCAGTAGTCCTTAGGGAGATTCTCCAGCCTCCTGTCTTGTCCCTCTTCATGCTACATCTTCTGCACAGCACGTAAAGGACCCCTGCAATGTGCTCAGGCTGTATCGCTCCATCGCCAGAAAAATAAAACCTGAATACTTACCCTGCTGGCTCCAGCCCACCGACCTGGTTCTCAGGCATCCTCTAGCCCTACCGGCAGCATGGGGCCATTCCAACACTCACTCTGTACTCTAGTCATTTTGAGAAGCAGGCTACCCAGAGGGAACTCAGAGAAAGTGTACGTGAAGAACACGAACCTTGGAATCATAGTGTCAAGTCTGAACTCCGGTTTGCGCTCCATGTGAGCAATTTAGATCATCTTCCTCTGACTCTGTCTTATGGGTCTCAAACCTGGACGCACAAGGGAAATTTAATTTTAATTGGTGCTACCAGGCGATTGAGAATTATAAAATCACCCCAAATGTTTCAATGCACAACCAAAGTAGGGAACTGCTCTACCTTCTTATCCCTAAAGAAAGCAAAATAATAGTCTGCATCTCCCAGGGTCTTTGTTGATTAAGTGAGTTAATTAATGTAATGTTCTCAGTACAATATCTGGCACATTGTATGCAGTCAGTATCTGTGGCTTACGATTTATTTTAAAAGCCATGACTTTATTATTAACCTTTTTATTATGAAATAAATCACACATAGAAAAGTCATAAAGCATAAATATATAGGTTAATTATTTTAAAGCAACAATCTATAGAATTGCTTCCTAGATCAAGAAATAGAAACCTTCTCCACCTCAGAAGGATCATCATAATCCTCCTTCCATGTGACTGCTGTCCTTCTTTCTAGGCTTAACACAAATGTTGTCTGTTTTTGTCACCTACGTATGCACACCTAAACACTACAGGCTAGTTATGTCTGTTTTCACACTAGAATTAAATAGAATTATGTGGTGTTTTCTTTTTCTCATGATTATAAAGATGAGATTCATCCATGACGTACACAGTGTGGCTACAATACATTTATCTACTAGACTGTTGCTGGTATTTGGGTTGTTTCAAGTTTTGGGATGTTATGTGTAATATTGCTATGGCCATTCCTCTGCTTGTCTTTTGGTGCACAGCATAAGCATTCCGATATAGAGGAGAATATGCTAGATCACAGAACAGGTGTAAGTTTAGCACTGGGCAATCTTTTCGGAAAGTAGACTTACTGATTGACACCCCACCATTAGTGCATGAGACTTCCCGTTTGCTCCATATTTTCCCTAAAGCAAAACATAACAAAACAAAACAAAAAACTTAATATTTTTAATATATTCAGTCAATTTTTAGCCATTCTAGAGAAGTTGTGCTGGTTTCTCATTGAGGTTTTCACTTGCTTTCCCCTGACTCCTAATTAGGTGGAGTATTTGGTATTTGTTTTTATTTGCTTGCTGCCCATTTCACTAGCCTCTTCTGACAGGTACCCGTGCAAGTCGCCTGCCCACTGTTCTGCTGGCTGTCCTGATCTTACAGATCTGCAGTTAAAAGCTCTATTTCAGATATGGGATTCTTGTCTGCTTAGCTTTAGAAACTGCCTTCAACTAACTCATTGCTTACCTTTTAACTCTCTTAATAGCATCCTTTGACAATCAGAAAATCCTAATGTGAATGTAGCTCACTTTATCAATTTCTTTGTTGTTAAAATTTTTGATTTCTGCTTAAATTGTCTCTTTCATTGCCTGGGGGCAAGGAAAGTCCTCTTTCCTGTATTGTTTTCTAAAAGCTCTATTGTTTGAGTTTTCATATATAGATAATTTATTTGTTTGGTGCAAGGTAGGTTCAAGTTTCATTGCTTTCTAAGTAGAAGTCCTGTTGACCCAGTATCAGTTATTAAAAATTTTATATAGTATAACTTGATACAAAATAAAGTGTTCCTTTAGGTATGGGTCTGTTTCTGGGATGTCTTCCGTTTTAACTGCTGAAGTCTCATAAGTCTTGATAGCTAATAAAGCATGTCCTTCCAACTCCATCTTCCTTAAGCATTCTTGTCTGTGCTTTGCTCTTTGTGTTTCCATGAGTGTGTTTGGATAAATTTAGTGCATTAAAATCACATGTACACATACAACATCAGCTGGGGATTTTGACTAGGATTACATCAAACTTATGGTTCAATTATAAAATTGATTTCATTGCATTTTGAGACTTCTGAACCCAAAACATAACATACCTCTCATTTTGTCTTCCTTAGTTCTCTCAATAATGATTTAGAGCACAGATGCTTAAAACTTTAGTGTACCTCAGAATCACTTAGAGGGCTTATTAAAATTTCAGTTGCTGGGTCCTATCCAAGAGTCATATACTTTTGAAGTATGTATTTCCAGGTGCTGCTTGTGATTCTGGTCTCACGACCATACTTTGAGAATCACTAGTTTATAATTTTCTATATATTGCATATATGTATGTATGTGTATATATGATAAATTTCAAGGTATTTTGACCACTTTGAAGGTATTATAATATTTTCAACCTTGTTGGTATTTTTAGTATTGACTTCAAACTCATGAAATCGATGCATTTGATTGGTACTTCTAATGATTTGTGCATACGTTGTTTTGGGGTTTGTATATAAATAATTATATCACCTGAATGATACAGTTTTTATTTCATCTTTTTAATCCTATGTGTTTAATGTTTTTTAAATTTTTTTCTTTTTTAAATAAATGCTTTTATTATTTAATTGATACTTAATATACACAAAAATGGAATTCACTGTGATATATTTATACATGTATGCAGTGTAATTTTGTCAAATTCATTCCACATTTTCCACCCTTTCCCACTCCTCCTCCCTCCACCTCAATCTCCTCCTCTTACTTCACTTATCTTCCTCTGTCCTTTATGGTATCTGACCCCCTCTGTTTTCTCATTTTGCTCTAGCTTGTACCTATGAGAAAAAACATTTAGCCCTTGATTTTCTGACTGGCTTATTTCACTTAGCAGGATGTTCTCCATTTCCGTCCATTTACCAGCAAGTGCCATAATTTCTTTATGACTGAGTAAAACTCCTTTGAGTATCTGTACCACGTTTCTTGATCCATTCATCTGTTGATGGACACCTGGACTGGTTCCATGACTTGTTTATTATGAACTGCTCTGCTATGAACATTGATGTGGCTGTATCTCTAGTATGCTGATTTTAGTTCTTTTGGAAAAATACCATAGGATAGCTGGGTCATGTGGTGGTTCCATTCCTATTATTTTGAGGAATCTCCATACTGCTCATGTTTAATTTCTGATTGTAGTAGCTAAAGAGTTCAGTTCATGTAAGTAGAATTCAAAGGGAAATCTGAAAATTTGCCATAAATTATAACCTGTGAGAGGAATTTCTCCTCTCTTTACCTGTGGTCTCCTCTCATTCTTTCCCATGATGCTTCTGGAGAATGTATTTATGTATGTCTGCCAATTTACCAGTTGACTCCTTTATTGTCTTTAATAGGCTATTAAACTTCTCCACGTCATTGTTAAATATAGCTGTTCATTTTAGTTCTAGAATTTTCACTTATTCTTCAGAGGTGGCATTCAGTTCTTAGAGTTCTCAGAAGAAGTTTTGATCTTGTCCTTTCTTTCCCTGAATGTCCACAGCATACTTTCTTAAAATCTTTGTGTGATAACTCCAATATCTGGATCCCCCACAGATCTGCTTCTGTTGCATCTTATTTTTTCTGCTTCTTATTCATGTCTAGTTTCCCTTTGCCCTTATTATCTTTATTGAGTGGCAAATACTGACCTTGAAATGATTTTGAGTGCTACCTTGATGAGGTCAATTTTATTTACATCTACTAGACACCTGAAAACCTGAGGTATCCGGAGCAGCTCACTTCAATTTCAGAGCTTGTTATTTGTTGGCCCATCCAGATGGTCAGGGATCCCTTAGGGTTAAGGGTAAAATCTCTCAGGGAGAATGAGATAACCAAAATAGCCCTCAGTCTTTTTTCCCCTTATTTTGTAAAATAAATTTCTTGGTGCATTATAACTACACATAATAGTGAGATTCACTGCGACACAATTGTGCATGTGCTTAACATGATTTTATCAATTCTATTCTCCCAAATTTCCCACTCCTCCTCCTTCTTCCACTTGATCCCTTTGCTCTACTCTATTGGTCTCTGTTCTGTTTTCTTTTTTAAAAAATTTCAATTTGTTCTTCTTAGTTATACATTATAGTGTAACTTGATACACTTATGCAAACATGGAATATCTCTTATTGTAATTAGGACCCCAGTCTTGTGGATGTACACAATGTGGCGATTCACTGTGGTGTATTTATGTATGAACTAGGAAAGTTATGTCAGATTCATTCCACTGTCTTTCCTATTCCCATCCCCCTTCCCTTCCCTTCATTCTCTTTGTCTAATCTAATAACTTCTATTCTTCCCCCACCCCTTGTTGCATGTTAGCATCCTCACATTGGAGAGAACATTCACCCTTTGGATTTTGGGGATTGGCTTATTTCACTTAGCATGATAGTCATTTACTGATGAATGTCATAAAGTCATTCTTCTTTACGGCTGAGTAATATTCCATTGGGTACATAAACCACATTTGCTTTATGCATTCATCTGTTGAAGGGCATCTAGATAGGCTCCCTAGCTTAGCTTTTGTGAATTGTGCTGCTATGAGCATTAAGGTGACTGTGTCACTGTAGTATCTAGCCCTCAGTCTTACAGGGTTAACAGATATACCAGAAAATTAAAAGTTAAAAAGTGGCCCAGACTTCATGGCTATGGAATTAAGATAATGCACCAGAAGATGGGAGGTTGAACTCAGCCTTCTGAGTCTATGATTGGCAAAAATAGCAAGAAACCAGGACCAAACAGACAGGGTCACTAAAATCAAACTCACTTAGGGTAATAGTTTGCCTGGTTCTGAAAATAATATGAGGGACTCTCCTGGATGGTAAGGGGAAAATTCCAAGTGGTGAGGGGCTAACACATGGGCAGATTAGTCACCACAGTAACCTACAGTTGCTTTCGCTTTATCAACAGTAAAAACACACCAAGATGGTGAAGAGGCGTGAGTCACGGGAAGAGGCCTGATGATACGTTGCAAGGGTGCACCTGCAGCTGCACCTTCACCTGGGATGACATCAGGAGTCTGGGTCCCGCCTGCCCTGCAGGGGCCGTACCAGCTCTACACACTTGTTCTTCGCTGGAGTCAGCCTGGGATTTCTGCCTGCCACGTGCTGCCCCCTCGGGGTTGGGCATAACAGAGTCTTATTCCTGTCCCTACTGCACTTAACCTGATTCTTCAGATACACAGCACAAGACCCACAGCGTAGGTGGCACACGGTGGTGACTGGGAGTCAGCCTGACGTCCGTGAGGAGGCTGCCTCGCTGCCTGTCCACCTCTCTCCTTTCAGCATGAAAGTTTTAGGAGTTTCAACCAAAAGCAAAGGGGACTCACTGGGGTACCTACACTTGGCAGGTCGTGTACCCCCAGCTCTTCCACACACCCCAAAAGTCTGGCAAGAAATGACCCGCAGCTTCCTTCATGTTTATTCCAGTTATGAACAACCCCTAAGGTCGAGATGGCTCCAAATGTCTGACTCATATCTTGGGATTCCTTTCTCCCAGGGTCTGGGTCCAGTAATAATTCCTAGTCTTAGGAACTCTCTGATGGTTTTAAACAGACACTTTTGTATTTTGTCCATATTTTCCATCTGTCCTCAGCAGGAGAGTTTGAATTATTTTGCCACTAATACCAGAACAGCCCTCCTTATCATAAGGGGAAACCAAAGTCTTCTGCTTTCTCTCTATAAACTAATTTGTGTTTCCTTCTTGGATGCTGTTCTATTTAACTGCCCACAGCAACCATATTGTCTGGAACATGTTTGGTGCACTCTATTTAGAATAATGAGCAGAGAATCGCAGTAGGCAGAATATAGAAGGGAGTTAGCAGAGGTGGGCAGAGTGACTACTCATGGTTTTGGCCAATATTAGTGCTAAAAATAATGGTAACCCAGCTAGTGGTGACTTCTTCCTCTGTGTAGAACATTCTATCTGTCTCATCAGGCAAGCGATCTTGGACAGGTATTTTATGCAGCTTTTTCACTTTTATGACCAAAAGACCTGACAAGAACAATTTTAGTGGAGGAAAAGTTTATTTGGGGGGCTCATGGCTTCAGAGGTCTCAGTTTATAGACAGCAGGCTCCATTATGAGACTATGCAAGCCGGTTTAGAGGTAAGATGATTGGGTTATGAGAACCTTAACCCAATCAGCACATTAATCCCTGGTAGGAATTAACTGAGGTGTGACTGTGGTCAGGTAGGGTGTGGCTGGAGGAGGAGGTTATTGGGGATGTGCCTTGGGGTATATATTTTGTCCCTCGTTTGCAGTATCTCTCTCTTCTTGGTGGCCACATCCTGAGCTGCTTTCCTCCTCTACACCCTTCCACCATGATGTTCTGCCTCACCTAGATCCCCAAGGAACGGAGCTGGGGGTCTACAGACTGAGATTTCTGAAACCTTGAGTCCCCAAATGAAGTTTTTCTCCTCTAAAATTTTTCTTTTGGTTCTAGAAGAAAAAAGACTACTACAGTGGGCATTGTACCATGTAGCATTTCAAAGTACACATTGGAAGGGAATAATAGGGAAGGAATTTCTTATGACTTTTAGGATTTAAGATCAGTATTTTTGCAACTCAGTTCTGTTTGCCCCGACTGCAAACATGATGTGAGATTCATCATCATTTTCTAAACTTATGTATCAATTACATTACCAAGCGCTTAACAGACTGCAGTGGACTCTTGGTAATAAAAAGCCTTTTAATGAGAAGGAAAGATGGTATTGTAGGAAGCAAGAACATCTCTAATTAGAGTGACTCAAGTCACACGCCCACATTTGCTCACACAGACACCCGCTGCAGAAGAAATCACTGATTGGTCTCAGGTTTCATCCGCAACATTCAATGTAAATTTGTTACGAATCTCAGGAGGGAAATGCCTATGCAGGAATTCATTGGTTCAGTGTTCTGCAAGACCACATGTTCACAGGGTTATTTGGCTGAAATTAGTTTAGGAGGGTGACTGGAAAATGGGAGCGATTCTAATCGACAAGAGAAGGTGTCGCCCTAGATTTGCTGGTGTTAATTTTTAAGTATTTCTGGCTGCAATGATTTTAGGGGTTGCAGAGCTCAATGAGATGGTAGAAGATAACCTTTGATTCTCAAGAAGGGACAGGATCATGTCTTCTTTTGTATCAGAATGAGAGATCTTTCTTTGCCCCGTGGAAGGAGGACAGGTCTGACTCAGTTCTTCGGGTTATCATTAGAAAAATTGGGGGATGAGATCATCTTTCCAATTCAGTTCAAAATGCACAAGATTAATTTTTTATTTTTTTAAATTTTATTTGTTCTAATTAGTTGTACATGACAGTAGAATGCATTTATACCTTTTGATAGATCATACATAAATAAGAGTGCAATCTCTCATTTTTCTGATTATACATATTGCAGGATCATGTTGGTTATGCAGTCACATATGCACATGAGGTAATAATGTCTGCTTCACTCTACTATCATTCCTTCCCCCAAACCCCTTCCCCTCCCTTCACTCCCCTCCACCTAATATAAAGTAACTCTATTCTTCCTTATCCCCTCCCTGCTTATTGTGAATTAGCTTCTGCATTCTCAGAGAAAACATTTGGTCTTTGGTTTTTTGGGTTTGGCTTATTTCACTTAGTTTTTGACCAAATGAGAATCATTATCTTGCTGGGGAAGCAGACGCTGTTGCAGCAATTAAAAGGGCTAACATGGAGGAACAGACTGTCTTGAGAGGATGGGGACAGGGAGGACAAACGCCAGCTGAGTGATTAAGAAAAACTCTTTAAGGAGTCCGTTCCAGCTGCATTGCCAGTATGCCCCAGTGTGCTCTCAGGTTGGGGAAATCGGCTCAGTTGGTGACAGGATCAGGCTAACACATAAGTGCAATCTGAAGTCTTGCACCTCACTCCCTCAATCTCTGCACCTAATCAAAGCCTCACTTGAATGGTTGGCACTTGACAATTTTTCTTAGGGAACAATTCTTCCTATTATTTACAAAGAACGTGATAAAAATTTTCAGCACGAGGTACGCAATCACTGTGTACCACTGAATCACAAGGCTTGACCCACGGCTCATAGAATTGGAACAGGGACATTGTTATGTGGAGAGAGATGATCCAGACCCTAGCACCTCATGGTCTTCAAAGATCTTTACAAACTTTCTGTAAGCATTCAGGACTCTACAGCTCTCTCCTTGTAGAAAAGCCTATCATATCTATTGAAATATGAATACTAGTATGGAGAAGACATATGAAGGACTGAGTGGATATTGAATAAGGAGCGATTCGTTTCTAGAGCATTTATGGAATGTTTCCCAGAGTCTTCAATTGCGCCTTGAAGGATGAATTAGATTTTCCCAGGTTGAAGGAAAGAAGAGCATTTTATACAGGGGAAACAGTGCCACCCCAGGGCTTCTCCACCTGTATCCTAAATCTCATGCCTTTTGGGTTCTTTAACCATACCTTACAGTCATGCTCGGGGCTCAATAACTGATTGTTCATCCATCTTCACAATTGGTTTTACTTAGGTGGGCACACCTTGCCTTGCCAGTTCTTGTTTTGGGGACTGTCTGCTGGAAAGGTCGGGCCATCTGTTCTGACAGACATTACCCAGGTGACACCAGGGATGCCAAAGGCCTTGTCTTTCTCCTCTGACCTGCTTAGGTCTTCCACAGCCTTCCTCGGCGCCCCCACACCAAGCACTCATTGAGTTCCCTCCTCTCTGTCTGCCTGTGTTCTCTTTTCTTGGAGCAAAAGTGTTTGTCAGTGTCTGAGTTATTGTGCTCCTAAATCCTCCTACAATCCATATGCAATCATCTGCTTATTAAGGTTAAGTGAGTTCAACTGATACTATAAAAACTTGATTAATGGGAACATATGGGTAATGCTTCTGGTTAATTGAATTTTCAGGTTAACTGAGGGTTAAACGGCAGATTTAATAAAATTGCCAAAGCACTTATCTTTATCTGTTTTATGGCACTTATCACATTGTATCCTGCCTGACTGCCTTTGAAATTCTTGTCTTATCTTCCCTAGTAGACTCTGAACTGTCCGAGGGTAGAGTCTGGCTGTGAACTTGTCTGCAATTCATTGTGACCCAATAGATCATATTTTTAGGACAGTGACGTAGTCGTCTTCTTTATCATCATGGTCAAGTCATGGTTAATAGCATGACACCTGGAATTTGAATACTGCCTTTGCCATTTACCAGTTCTTTGGACTTGGGCAAGTTACTTAACCTCCTAGCACCTCAGTTTCTTCATCTGTGCAATGGTGGCAAGGATAGTAATTATCTCGTGAAGACATTATGAGGATTAATGGAGCAATGTCTACAAAGCACTGGGTCAGCAAGGCACTTTACTGAGTCTTCCATATGAGAATTTCCATTTGACCTCAAAGGAAGATGTTATTATTTACCTCATCTGACAAGTGAAGAAAGTAGGAAGCAGAGCAGTTAACTAACAACTTGCAGGTTAGCTAACACAGCGAGTGAGTGGTGAACCAGGTTCGAATCAAGGAGGTTTAATTTGACAACCTCCACTCTTACATAACACTCTTCTAAAATCACATTTTTATACTTCTGAAAGGTTATACTCCTTGATCTTTCCAACTATGGGAGTAACACTTTCAATGTTATATATGCAACATAGCTGGCCAGGGGGGCTGTTCAGGAATTAAGGAAGCCAGATGGACACAGGGTTCATCATGACCCCTGGTCTGTGCTATGAAGACTGCTGTGGTAATGGGAAGGAGCCACAGTGGAAGCACCCATCAGTCATTGCTTCAAGGGAAGCCCATCAAATCTACTCACTTTTCAGATGCTAAAGCTAGTTCCTGTGGCCACACCAGAATTCAAAGGGATAGGAAAGTACTGCCCTCGCCTGACCCAAGAGGCAGAAAGCTGGAAATACTCCATGAGTAATAATACCTACTTTACCTAAGGATTCTCAAATTACTAGCTAATTCTGGAACTTGAGATGTGGGGCTACGAGGATAGGTGTACAAAGTATAAGAGTTAGGTTCTTACTCTAGAGCAGCATTTCTCAACCTTGGCATTATTCTCACACTGAACTAGGTGATTCTTTGTCATGGGGGGCTGCCCCCCAGACTTTTATCCATTAGATGCCTGCTGCATCTTCCGTCTTGTGCCAGCCATAAAGGTCTCCAGTCATTGCTGGATGCCCCCATTTGAGAACCATTCAAGTGATTTTGTTTGTACCCACAGGATGTTGAGTCTCAGGGAAATTTTGGTTCTACTGTGACCCCGTCGTACAATAAGGAACTTGGAGAAGAATTTAGAGATTAGGAAACAGCCTTGGAGGGTTACTGGTTTCCGCAAGTTATGGTTCCTAGTTAGCACGAGGACCTACATTCTCTGAATCTCTATCAAACACTATATTTGCTATACCATATTTCTTAAACACTTTTTTAGGTTTTTCTTTAGTGACTTTACACTCCACAAAATTCTTCAGAGGATTTACCTCAAATGGTCAGTCCCTGTAATTTTCAGTCTCTTTATTTTTCTTGGTCCTTTGTGGAAAGAGGGAACAGCTGGCCATCATGTTTTGTGTAATAACTTTTCATATATTTGAAGACTGTTATTAAATCATCCCCAAGCTTCTCTTTGCTGGGTAATTGTTATGCTCAGACATGAGCCAGGAATTGCACAAAGCCTTGGAGAAGATCGAGTCTCCAAACTCATGTTTGTGTATTAAAATTGAAGAAAAACAATTTTTGACAGAAAATATCAACTGAGAAATGAGGCTAAAATCTGAGGCTCGGTGGTTTAGTTTTCTGAGTTTTTCATTTTTTTTCTTTTTTGTGCATTGTGCTTATTGTGGTTGACCTGGAAATTTTAATTTATTACTGTGCAAATCTAATGCCCTAATTAGGATTTTATAGTATTGTTAATCTTAATGGTATTTTAATGGAAATCCAATGATGACAAGATACTGATTCTCTGCTCGTCACATCTTAGGATATGACCAGACATAATTCAATTGACTGTACTTGTACTGATGAGAGGGCCTAGCTTGGTATAAGACTTTCCCACAATAATAAAAAACTGATTTTAAAAAAATAACAACTACCATGAATCCATGCTATCTACCTGCCAGACAAGACTCTAAGAGATTTACAAGAATTATCTGTTCCAATCTCATTAACTCCCAGAGATAGTTGGCATTATTATATCCATCTCAAAGAATCAGAAACAGCAAATGCAAGAGGTTAAGTGACTTGCCCCATGTGACAGAGCCTACTCGTAGTAGCAGTGAAGTTGGAAATTAAGCAGTTTGGCTTTGGAGTTCAAGGTTTTAACTGTGATTAAAGGCAGCCTCTGTACACACAGGAACCATGCCTGACTATTTTTTTGTATGTTCAGTGTTTGGTTTCTAATGTCAGTTCTCAGAAATATTTATTGAATGAATAAACAAATGGTAAATGGCTGAGCTGAAATGTGGGACAGCAATGTGCACTGTGGTTCAGAACATTATGTGAGTGTTATTTGCTCAGGCATTACTGCCCCACCTCGCCCCATGCCAACCCCAGGTGGGCTAGATAGCTTTGTCAGAATTCTACATTAACCCATGTCCGTCATTATCCACACACTGACCTAACTCTGCCAGGATGATGTACTTTACGTGCCTGTTTCTCCTGCTAGAGCAGTGATTCTTGAGCACAGGCCACTTTGTCCCCCAAGAGACTTTTGGTAATGTCTCCATACATTTTTGGCTGTCATGCCGGGTGGGAAGGTACAACTGGCATCTATCTTGTGGGTTGAAGCAGGGATGTTGTTAGCCATTCTGGGGAACTCCCCCAACAATCATCCAGTCCAAAATGTGAATATGCTTGAGTGGAGTAGCCCTGTTTTCTGCAGAGATGTCCTTCACAGAAGGGTCCTGGTGTTCTTCTGAGTTCCAAGCATAGGACTTACCATGCCACTGGGGTTCAACTTACATGTACCAAAGGAGGGGGAGGGAATTAATGCATGGATGGGTGATAGAGCAAGTGCAGTCCCTGGGACAGGACTCCACTTGAGACAGTTCAGATAACAACCCAGGTGCCACAAAAACTGCTGCTGATTAGTGGGGGACTCCAGCAGTCTACAGGAATCGGGGATGGTGAATACAGATGGAGCCCACACACAGCATAAAGGAAGCACAGTGGCAGAGTGATTTGGTACATCAACCTGATTTCCCTTTCACTTTCTCTTAGAGCCCTTCTGCATTGATAGAGCAGCCCAAATCTTCTGTAAGTCCTACCTTCAAGGAAGAGGGTAGGACAACTGCAACAGAAAATAAAAGAGCAACATTCTGGCTTTAGAGTCTCAAAGCTATGGTTCAGGTTTAAGTTCAAAGACCTGGGAAAATCTGTTCTGTCATGTTCAGTTGCCCTCCACCAGAGACTAGATAAAATGTTGTCTATCTTGATGGAGACAGGGAAACTCTGAGGGGGGAGAAAAGGCGTAGCCCTGGGTAGGACAGGGAGAAGGGGTTTCAGGTTCTGTTTTCCTTCTTCTGAGTTTTGGGCTGAAGTGGAGAGGGCACCTCCAGAGGGCACTGCAGAGCCTGAGAGGAGTGCTCTTCCTCCTCCTCTAGAGTAGTGTGACTCCAGCATACCCTTGCATCTGGAGTAGCACAGGAACAAGAGGGCAGAAATGACTGCACGGTACATCTAGGTAGAATCACTAGCCTTCCCAGCCCTCAGAGTGGTACAGATATGACCTTGTGACTTCCAGGCACCAATGAGAAGACCCAGATCAGCAGAGGCCCTGAAATGAGGGAAAGGAGGCTACAGCAGAGATCCCAATGAGACTGGGTTGAGAGGACATCTCAGAAGATGACAGTGTGGATAAATGACACGGGCCTCTACCAGATCCTCCCCATATGTTATATACCATATGTCATAGCCCCATGTCCCCCTGGGGATGAGGAGGAGTGGGAACCTTCTGAACTGAGTGAGCAAAGGTCAGAATAGAAAATCAATTTAAGAAAAATATAATTACTTGCACAATATAGTTGCCAGCAAACGTGATCTTGGGGCTTGCCATTTGGGTTCACTGTAGTTACAAGATGGCAGCTGCAGTAAGGTTGCAGTCAGGTTCAGGCCTTGTATCCCTAAACCATTTGCTGATACATGCAAAGCTTGACTCTAGTATTGAGAGGGGCCTATCCAGTGGAAGTTGTCAATGCAAACCTTGGACTCTGGGAGCAAGGTTGAATTCCTGCTACCCAAACTGTTGCATGGAGTAAACAGGGCCTGGGAAATAAAGTAGTCATTAGTCCCCCAAGTGGGGGACAAGGTCAGACTGAATCAACAGTGGCTGAGGACTGATGTGCTCCAAGCATTGGGTGGCAATTGCCTAAAGCCCTGCCTTCAAAGGTCAACTTTGACCGTGATGAATGACATGGGCAGAGATTATAGAGAGGGTCACGTGGTCTCAAGTCCTGGGGAAGAAGAATAAGCTTGAGAATAGTGATCTAAACGATGAAGTCTTTGACAAATAAATCTTTTTGAAAAAAGACATGTTAACTACAAGATAAAAGTAGTGCTCACAGTACTCAAATTACATTTCAGAAATCTTGATGTTTTTAATCTAATCATGTTATCATTCAGATGTTAATTTTTCTGTCAAGCATTTTTACTATCTTTTTTTTTTAATCTGACACTTTGGGGGGTCTCTACTTGGAAGAAAGAAGGCTATGAAAGTATTTTTGGAAGCCCTGTGAGCTGATCCAATTAAAACATTGATTTTTTTTTTTCCCATCTACTATTTTTGTTTGAGTGTGTGTCAGGTTATGTGACCCTGCGGGTGGGCCCTGGAGGGTTAGAAGTATTCCTTCAGGGCACCACAGAGTTAGTCTCTCTCAGGCTTATCTTCTGATGGTCTTTGTGTCTCTTCCTGCTCTCTACACACTCCATGAATGGGATTCTCCATTCTTGCAGTTCTGCTGTGGTGGTGTAAACACTAGACCCACAGAAGGGAAGCCCACCTGAAGCCTGGGAATCTAAACTTACATGGATGAAGCATCTTTGAATATGTGATTAGGACAAAGATGTCAAGATGAGATGAGATCATCCTGAATAAGAGTAGGCCCTGAAGTGTCCTTTAGAAGACAGAAACAGAGGGCAAGGCCCTGCAAAGACAGAGTCAGGGATTAGAGTGTGTCTACAAGCCAAGGAGTACCACAAGCCGCCATGAGGAGCTAGGAGAGGGACATGGAATGGATTCTTCCTCAGAGCCTCTAGAGTCTGCTCACACCTCTATTTCAGACTTCTAGCCTCTAGAGGGAAACATGCTATTAAATGGGCTAAGGAGCTGAAAAGACATTTCACCAAAGAAGATATATAATCGACCAACAAATATATGAAAAAATGTTCAGCACTGCTAGCAATTAGAGAATTGCAAATCAAAACTACTCTAAGATTTCATTACACTCCAGTCAGAATGACAGTTATCAAGAATACAAGTAACAATAAGTTTTGGTGAGGATATGGGGAAAAGGTATACTCATACACTGCTGGTGGGATTGCAAATTGGTGCAACTACTCTGGAAAGTAGTATGGAGATTCCTTAGAAAACTTGGAATGGAACCACCATTTGAACCAGTTATCCCACTCCTTTGTTTATACCCAAAGGACTTAAAATCAATATACTACATTGACACAGCCACATCAATGTTTATAGTAGCTCAATTCACAATAGCTAAACTATGGTACCAACCTAGATGCCCTTTAACAGATAAATGGATAAAGAAAATATGGTATATGTACACGATGGAGTATTACTCAGCCTAAGGAAAAATGAAATCATGGCATTTGCAGGTAAATGGAGAGAGTTGGAGAATATCATGGTAAATGAAATAAGTGAATCCCAAAAACCCAAAGACCAAATGTTTTCTCTGATATGTGGATGCTGATCCATAATGTGGGGGGGTGGGGCAGGGGAAGAATGGAGGAACTTTGGATTGGGAAGAGGGGAGTGAGGGGATGTGAGGGGGTGGGAAAGATGGTGGAATGAGACGGACATTATCACCCTTTGTACATGTATGATTGCACGAATGGTGTGACTCTGCATGGTGTAGTCAGAGAGATGAGAAGTTGTGTTCCATTTGTGTACAATGAGTTGACAAGCATTCTGCTGTCATGTAAAACTAACTAGAACAACAACGATGGAAGGCTTCTGTTGTTTTAAGCCACCAACTTTGTGATAATTTCTTGTTGAAACTCTGGGAAGAATTACAACTTCTTAAAATTCTTGGACTCCTCTGCTTAGTTCCTTCTCAGGGTCCCTGAACAGACCACGTTCTCTCCTGCTCCACCTTGGACCTACTCATCTCCTCCTCACTGAGTTTAGAAGGGTTTAGAAGAAATAAATCTTTTAGTCTTTGTGAGCTAAATGGCCTCTGTCACAGCTTCTCAACTCTGCTGCTTCCTGGTGAAAAGAGTCGTCACAGATAATCACAAACAAATGGGCATGTGTTCCAATTAAACTCTAAAGAACAGGCAGTACACTGGATTTACCTGTGGGTTGAAGTTTGCTGACCACAGCTTGTGGTTATTCTTGAGACTGAACTTGAATGTCATATGCTCAGCCTTCCCCTGACTTCTTAGACAGGATATCTCGCTGGGATCATCAGACCTCCTATTCCACTGGTTAACTCACTGTGCATAAATTTGTTTCATGTGTGGTTCCCCATCAAATTGAAAGCTCCATTTCGTCAGGGACTGTGTCTATGTTTGCTCATCATGGAATCCCAGTAGCTCACACAGACCTGCCATAGAGCAGCACTCAGTAATTAATTTACAAATCCATGAGTAATTAACTATCATTATTGAGCTTATGCAGGTAATGCCTCGCTGTTGAAATTGGATTTAGAAATATACACAAGGTGGTTTCTTAAAAAGTTAAATACAGAATTACCATATGGTCCAGCCATTCTCCTCTGGGCATATACTCCCTAAGAATTGAAAACAGGGACCCAAAAAGACACTCATTCGTGGTACAGATATACAATGGAACATTATTCACTTGAAAGGAAATGAAACTTGACACATACCATAACACTGATAAAGTATGAAAATACTGTGCCAAGTGAAATAGGACACCAAAACCCAACAATTGTATGATCCTTCCCATGTGAAGAGCCTACAGGAGGGAAATTACTAGAGATGAAATTTGGAATGGAGGTTACTAGAGGGGGAGGGGAGGGGAGTATGGTTTTACTGTTCAACAAATGTAGACTTTTTGTTTGGGATGATGAAAATTGGTATTAGTGATAGTCTCACAGCATTGTGCATGTACTCAGTGCACTGAATTGCACATCTAAAATGGTCAAAATGGTAAAGACAATTTTAACAAATATGCAGGAATTAGATTGGATATGAGAAGAAACTGGGCCATGACCCAGAAGAAGAGGAGGGGTTGGGATCATGGGATACTATTTCTGGAAAGGAACTCTGTGATCCACTGGTCCTGTAACTTCCCTTTCCTTTTGTTTTACAGAGGAGGAAACAGGTGTCTGGGTGGTTCTGTGGAATGCAAATAGGTTTCTGAAGATCTGGGGTCAAGCTCAACTGGGCTGCCCATTAGCTTATCATCCTCAGACAGATCCTTGGCCTACATCTCTGAAATTCTGAATGTACAAACTCTGACGGGTTTGCTTTCCCGGACCTTGGTTTGAGATTGCATTTTCTTCTAGCAATTTGGGCAAGTGGCTTATTGGTTTTGTGAAGAGGTTTTGCTGATTTGGGGCTCATCTTGCTGGTTTCTTTGCTCTGCTTGGTCTCTGAGCTCGTTCCAACTTCTCAGGTAGTTCCATGTAAAGAGGTCTTCATTGAAAACACCTGCTTGGCTACACTTTGCTTCATGCTGTGTTTCAATTCCATTTCATGGCTGGGGACAATCAGCTCCAGTGGATAATCCAGGTCTGATGTCTACTTCTGACTCAGTCTCAAACTTACCTTACTATGTTACGCCAGTCAGGAGACTCCTTGGGATGACAGTTTTTCTAAGAATAATGACATTAGCAACCACTACTTTTTCTTTCCTGTGAACTTATTAAATCTTTGTGAGGATCAAACTTTGAGGGGAAACTGACTCCAATAGACTCACAGCAAAATGATAGAACCCATGATGCTTAATTTTGTTAGGTGTTCGCTGACCAGGGTGTAGGCTCCCAGACAGCTAGGGCTCTGTCTTTGCACAAGAAGACAGGGAAGATCTGTAAAGACTCTCTGGGTGCAGAGTCAGAGAAACTAGCTTCCAGTCCTGGTTCTGACACCATTTTGTCCTGTGGGCCTGAGTCATTTACTGCCCCTCCTGGCCTAGTTCATAACTCATCTGTAAAGTGAGGGGCATTAAATGAGATGCTCCCATAAGTTTCCTTTTAGCTTCAATAGCTTATGATTTTTGTGCTTCTAGTCCTTAGTTCTGTGGCTTGCATATATTATGAAATTAACACATGTTTATTGAGTTGAATTTAGTTAATTGCTATTTATTATTAGTCAAGTGTCATTGGCTCATCACATCATTTAGGTTTCTGGAAAGATGTTTGATCTTTTTTATTATTCTTAGGCAATGTGGCAGTGATCATATATATTTAATTGGTTCTAAAGATGACTGATAGTAACAGTAGTGGTAATAATATTAAATATACATTGAGAGTTTAATAATTTCAAATCATCTGCTATGTGAAGTTCATTTCTCAACACAACCTTAGGAAATAGGTAAAGGCATCAACCTTATTTCATAGATGAGGAAATTCACATGTTAAGTCACTGAACATGTTCATAATAACTGACCTGAATAACACAGCTGGTAGATGGTATATCAAGAAATTCAGAGTATCTCCAAATATGGTTGCTGGATTAAGCAAATAAAAATATAGGTTGATAAATTAAATTTAATTTCAGATAAACAGTGATTATTATCTTACTATCAGTATGTCCCATGCCATCAGACTGAGCTCTCCTGCCACCCATAAGATGAGTAATACTTACGATTTTTTTTTTTTGTTTTGTTCACTGGCTTCTGAATTAGCAGGTAAACAGGTGCACCTACAGAAAAGCAAATAGAAACAGAACACTTGTCTCTTGCAGAATACTTGGTGTTTACTTTAGGCCGAAACTAAGAGTAAAATTCAGTATTAAGTGGTAAGAAGATATAAGTGAGAGGTTTCCACGTTAGGAAAGTGACTTCACATGTTGTTGTATTGTTGAAATTTTCCCTTATCTGGTATCTTTTCCATCCTATGACCTCATGGTTTTCTTTCATGATTTTTCTCTCTACTTCTTGGGACTTCTATTTCAATGAAGAAATGAGACAAATGAATTTTTTTCTTTAAAAAATTTCTAGTGAAATCTGGAATGCGGCAGGGAGTGGAGCCAGGATATCTTGTGGATCATTTGTGAATGCTGCTTCCCTGTGCTTAGGCTGGAAAATCTCCTGCATCTGTTGCTATGACAATGGGTCCTTGTTAGTGGGTGATGGAGAAGTTTGATCTGTACATTCACAATGCAGGCTCATGTTCCAGTCTCTTTTTTTTGCAATTCCAGATCCCATGGAATTAGAGGGGTTCCACCTTAACCTAGGAAATTGAATTTATAGCAGAAGGTGGTTTATTTTATTAAGAGCAGGGGACTCTGGAAGAAATTAGGCCTGGGCTCCTGTCTGTTCATCAGGACTTTAACTCAGTTTCCTTTGCTGTAAAATGGGCTAATCATAGCCCTTACCCCATAGGTTCCTGTTAAGAGGGTTCATGAGGGTATTTATGTATCTAGCCTAATACCTGGTGGGTAGTCCAATAAATGTAATTGCTTGTGATACTATTATTTTTATTCACTATAATTAAATTGAAGTAGTTGATTTCAGGGAACCTGAGTCAGGTTGATGAAGTCATATTTTTGTCACCTAATTTATCCATCAAAAGAAGGAAGAAGAGTTAAAACTGAAAAGGAGAAAGGAGAAACAGGAAGGGTGCTCTAGTACAGTTTTCCCAATCTAGCTGTGGGAACGTAGGCAGCTGTTTACCTACTTGGAATCTCATTGTGTCTTGTGCATAATTAACTTCTCTGGCTTCCTTCTCCGGTATAGTGAAGGTCAAGTGAGATAACATGTATGAAATGCTTTAAGTGTCAGGAAGTGCCGTGGAAATATTCTTTTCCATGGAATTTCTGCTAATGCTAACTCCTCCATTCTAGCATTTCTTGTTTTCAAGGTCAGGAATTGACCCTTATATGCCACGAGACAGGATGGCTATTGGCCAGGTCCAAGTATGAGCACTGTTTTGATTTCATGAGAAGTCCATTTTTTTGTTGTTGTTGATTTTGTAACTGGAGAGTTCTGTTCTTTTCAGATGTGTGAACTTAGATAACTCTGTGATTCAGTTTCTCTAGCTGTAAAGTGGACTGCAAGCAATTACTTCTTTCACGGAATT
The DNA here is from genome assembly GCF_902686445.1 of Sciurus carolinensis. NCBI lineage: Eukaryota > Metazoa > Chordata > Mammalia > Rodentia > Sciuridae > Sciurus > Sciurus carolinensis. The sequence continues at coordinate 144,317,127 of NC_062218.1, forward strand.
GTTGTAACAGTGGGAAAAAAATAACATACTTGTTATTTAGCACATAACAGAAAACATCAAGAAATATTAAATAGTAATAGCCATTTAAGTTCTTTTTGTATTTGTACCTATGTCCTATAGTACCATCCTGGGACTCTGTATAATTTCAGGCTTGCGTGTTCCTTTAAGTTTGGGGAAACTCGCTCTGAGGAAGTCCATGCTATGGTTCAGACATGAGGAGTCTCCCAAAAGCTCACTTGTGAGCACTGCAAGAATTTTCAGAGGTGAGTGATTGGGTTATGAAAGCCTTAATCTACTTAATCTATCAGTGGATTAATCCACTGATACAGATTAACTGGGCAGTAACTGTAGGAAGGTAGGGTGTGACTGGAGGAGGTACTGTCACTGGAGGGTGCCTTGGGGGTTTGCATTTTGTCCCTGGTGAGCAGAGCTCTCTCTGCTTCCTGATTGCTTGTCTTGAGCTGCTTTCCTCTGCACGCCCTTCCTCCACCACGTTCTGCCTCACCTGGGGCCCAGGACTATGGAGGTCAGCTGACCATGGACTACATCTGTGAAACCACAGGCCAAAATAAACTTTTCCTCCTCTATGTTGTTCTTGTCAGCTCTTTTGGTCACAGCAACACAAATCTGACTAAAACAGTCACCCGTAAACGGTATTCTCAATAACTCTGCATCTGCCCTCCCAATCTAGGTTTCAAAAATCAGAAACTACTTCTCCACTATTTAACATGTAACTATTTATTTACATAAAGGCCTAAGTTAAAAATTACATTTTGAGGGGAAAAAATATATCCTTTAGCGGACAATGAAATGAAAAATTGGGTGCACAGTTAGACAGTATTTTCATTTCTCAGATTTAAGTTATATCCTTACTTTTCCATTTTCAGTATTTGATATCCTCTATGTGAAACTGGTTACTGTCCATTTGGGTTCTCCCTCTGGTGCCACAACCTTGTGACTCTTTAGCTGCCAACATTTGAGGGTGGTTAGTCCAATACGGTTAATCAATGACTCTTGACTATTAACTCAAACCCTTTCTCTTTCACACTGTTAAGAGAGAAGCTTCTGAGCTCTCTTCAGCTCCAGACATCCTCCCCTCCATTGAATGGAGACCATGGAGCTCATTTTACCCCACAGTGTCCCTACTCCCTTGTTGAGAATAGGGCATGGAGGTACACTGGGGCAGAGACTGCGTTACCTCAGATGTACCTCTGCTTCCTCCTCATGGAGCCGCTCTGTTTCTAGGGATCTGCTAGGAGCATACATAGCTGAGGTAGAAGGCAGGCATCAGATGAAGGTTTGAAGGAGGACACATTTCGAAGTCACTGGTATTGGCAGTTTCTTATCCGATGCCCAAATGGTAGCTACTCATTAATTCCTGTCTCTAAGCAACAGAAAACACAAACCAATTTTTTTTTTTTCACAGACTGGATTTTAAGTCATATATATATTTTTTTCAAATCTATGAGCATTCTTTTTCAGACCTCGGCCAATAAATCAGGTTTTTGGCAGTTGAGTTGATGTCGATTCTTCTTACATCTTTAGAGACCAGTATCAGGGGAACCAGTTTCTCTGCTCGTTCAAGAATCATCATTCTACTGTGAAAGACCTAGATGGTCTTGAAGCTAAAATTCATTAGTGGCCGATACACCAAGACATTCTACTGGGAGTATAAAATGGTATATGCTTTGGAGAATGGTTCAGCAGTTTCTTGCAAAATTAATATACCATAGAATCTAGCCATTCTACTCTTAGAGAAATAGAAATAAATGTTCACCCCAAACTTGTATACTGATGTACAGCTTTATTTATGATGACCCCAAACTAGAAAGTGACCATCATGAACATTATAATAGATATACAAGTTGTGACATCTCCATAAAATGGAATACTATTTTGCAATCAAGAGAAATAAATTACTGATACACCAAAGCATAGATTACTCTCTGATGTAAAATAGTATATACACACTAATATTTATAATTACAATGTACCTGTAAAAAATTGAATAAAGAGAGTGGATAGTATATAATATCACTGATATGAAATTCTAGAACCATCAAAATTAAACCATAATGGCAATTTAAGGGGTGTCCAGGGGGGATTGACTGTAGAAGATCAGGAAGAAACTTTGTAGAATGATAAAAATAATCTTTATATTAATTGAGGTGGTGTTCAAAATGTATTAAAATGCACACTTATAATAGGTATGCTTAGTGTATGTAAATCAGACTGTAACAAAATTGTTTTACAAAGGAAAAGAGTGTGAAAGACAGCAGAAGCCCAGTAGAATGAGTTTTGAACTGATAATTGTACTACTTAATATTTCTTATCAAATGATAAACAGTTTGAATAAGTGATAGGGCTATGAAACAGATTCCAGCAACAGATTTTGAATCAACTCAATGACATGAACATGGAAGATAATCCATGACTTCTTATTGCACTGTGTTCCAATAAACACATAGCTGGTTGCCAAATCCATAGAGAATAAAAAAGGCCCTAGCAATGTCCCAAATCTATCAGTCTTATCCTAGATAAAGTGTTCGTTTTTGGTTCAGAGAGTTTGTGATACAATGCCCAAAGTAAGCCTCATGGAAAGAACATCTTGTTTTTTACTGAATCGTCTTTGTTCTTATTAGGAACAACATGTCTGCTTATTATATATGATATAAATTATTTATCTTCAGTTAGTTTGGCAATGGGGATCTTGAACAATAAATCAAAGTTAAGTTAAAGCAATGCAAAGAATTAACTCTGCAGTGGATTGTAATATTTAAGACTGGTTTTGGGAATTAAATACTCCAGGCTCAAATCCCAGCACTTAGAAACCAGATGACCTAGGACAAATTACTTAACCTCCCAAGGGTCAGTTCATGCACTTGTAAATTGGGGGTGGGAGGCACAGGGTTAAATAAGGATGAAAAGAGATGATACCTTTGAAGTTAGCAGAATCATTTATGGCACGTGGGGAGGAGAAGCACTTTTTTGTATATTAATCAGTTAGAAAAAATGGGGGCTTATTAACAAGGAAAAATAGGGAAAGGATAGCAACATTGGTTTTTTTTTTTCTGATTGGGAAAAGATTCATTGGGTTTGAAATACATACTGATAGCAAAAAATTTTCATGTAACTTTCCTCTCCTTAAAACAAAGACCTGTCTTGACTATCACAGGAGGAGAAACCTATTAAGAACAAGGAACATGGAAGGACATTTGCCTGGTAATTTGCTCACTGACAGACATCTTTTGACAGGGAGCTCAAAGGCTAAAAAGGAAACTTGCCTGCCAAAGCTTTTGATAGATAATGGTCAAGGGATCCTATAGGGATTTTACTTTTCTCTAAATATGCCATTTCCCATCTGTCTGGAAATTTTCTTCTCAAGTGTGAAGATATAATCAAGATTATATGACTTATAGGCAGGAAAATCTAATTTCCAATAAGAAGTTACTTCTGGTTGTGTTTCTTTAAATCACGACTTATACTATTATTTATATATAGTAATATGATATTAATCAGTGATTCTGGTTAGCACTTTCAATATGATGTCTCCCCTAAAAATTAAACCAGATAGGGAAGCACATAATGCTGTTCCATTTACCATGAACTTATCCCTGACTTATTGTGGCTCACCTGGCTTAAGGGTACACTAACCCTCGGTCAAATATTAGGGAGAAACATAAACGACCACCTGGGGATTTTTTGATCCTGTCTAAAGGTAGCTAAATGAGCATAAATGGACAGAAATAGGAACAGAAGGGCAATTTAGTTAGTTTCAGTATAGGCAGCTCTGTTGGTTAGAGCAGGATTCAACACACTTCTCCTGAAACTGGAAGGCAGTAAATATTTTCACCTTTTCCAGCGACATGACCTCTTCTGCAACCTCCCCAAACTGCTCTTTTTGTAAGAAAACAACCACAAGGCAATACAGAAGCAAATGTTCATGTCTGTGTTCCAATAAAACTTTATGGACACTAACATTTGCCTTTCCTATCACTGTCATGTGTCATCAGTTCTGTGGATTTTTTCTAATTGTTCCAAAATGTGAAAATCATTAGCTGGCAGACTGTACAAAAACAGGTGAATGGGTTGAGCATCATTCTTAGAAAAAAGGTACAATAGTTCCAAGAGTTAATATGCCTTTTTTGCAGTGCAGTTTGTATCATAGTTTATATCTCCAAGGCTTAATATTAATCTTTCAAATTTGGACCCCTGATGGCAGGTATTTATGCCTTGCCCTGAACTCAGTGCTTTATATGAGTTGCCTCATTTAATTTCACATCTCGAGGCAAGAGAGTTGTAATATTATTAATCTCTATTTTCAGATGATAAAACTAAAGCTCACTGATGTTAAATAACTTGACTACTATGCACAGCTGGGAAGAGAGAGCTGGAGTTTGAATTGGCCTCTTGGTGGCCAGAGCCTGTGCTCTTTCTGAAGGTGCTAGAGTGTGAATGAATGACTTCTGTGGCCATTAACTGCTTCAGGAAGCGTGCTTCACACCCGCTGGCAGACAAGTTGGTTCAGCTCCATTCATGGAGAAAGGTTGGTGGCCTTACCCAGCTGCAGCTTTTTCAGTGAGCCTCAGCAAGGCACTCAGAAAACTCTTTGCTTAAGCATAACATCAAGGGTAAAATTGCCAGGGGACTTTGGTGATCTGGGTACAGTGAAACCCTTTCAAAATGCACTTGCCTTTTCAGGATGTGGCTATTGAGAACAAATTTTCCCAGGAGGAAAAAAAAAAAAAAAAAAAAAGTACAAAAACCTATAAGCATCAAATTCAATTTGTACATGGGCAGCTCTCACTGGGACCTAATTTTTCTTCCAGAAATTTAAATTTGCAATAAATACATGCAATTGGACTGGAGTGGCAGGAAAAGTTTATAAATCAGCTCACATCATTCTCTGGCTAAAATCCCTGCAATGGTTTAACTCCACACTTAAAATAAAATCCACGTTGCTTACAATGACCTGCCCGGTCCTATGTGACCCAACGCTTTGCTTACCTGTCTAATGTCATTTGTGCTGATCTCTCCTAGACTACCTACTCTTCAGCCACACTGGCCTTATTTCCTTTGCACACGCTCTGCCTGTGCACACACTCTTCTTTTGCACACACCATGCCCTACCCCTGGAATGTTTTCCTGCTGATCTTTTCAGACCTGGTTCCTTCTCATCATGAGGGTTCAGCTCCTATATCTAGTCCTCAGCGTGATCTTTTCCATTTCTCACCACCTTGTGCTTCATTGCCCCAATCTCTCCCTAACAAAATGCCACTTTTACCTTCTCTTAGTACATGCCATTGTTTGAAGTAATCTTGTCAACTTGTACAGACCCAAGAGAGCGGTTGGTGCCCAGGCCCTGTCCAGTTGGCCCCTCTATCCTTAGAGCTGATTGCAGACACTCAATAAATGTTTACAGAATAGAGAATAACTGACTATTCTAGAGAACCGAAATACCAGGCCTTACTTTACTGTGACATTCCTGACTAGTTTTAGGCTTTGCTCAGACCTTGGTGGCAGCAGTCTTATGAGAAAGCAGTGGCAGTCTTCTTGGTCAACAAATGTCAACTCAGATTTATTCTGCTTTCTTGTCCAAGCCTCAAATTCATTATTAATGTGCAACCAGTTGACAAGTTTCAGTTTTCTCAAATATGTCTATGGTTAAAAAAAAAAAAATTGGACAATATATTGCACAATAAGCTATTGATTTATATACCCTCAGAAGACATACACATTATTCTGAATGCATAATTACATTGTAGACAGCACATTTTTCACCTGGGATATGGCATATTTAGATAAAAACTAAGTGTGTTCAACTGGGTGCCTCATCTAAATCTGGGTATGGAGAATGCATGTAAAATTAGCATTCCATTAAAAGTGTACAGAACGTGGGCTGTGGCTGTAAAGAGGTGCTCACGTCGTGTGGAGCAGAGGGATGGCAGAAGCACAGTGTTGAGCTCTGTTGTCCTTAGAGTAGGAAGGTCTGCTGTGAGAGCTGTTGGAACAGGACTTGAACTCTTTGTGTCCTGAGGGCACACAGTGATCTCGTAGTTAACAGAAAAGTCTGTTAAGTCAGAGTCCCTGGCTCTATTTCAGTTCTGACACTTAACAGATACATAAGTTTTGGTTAAATTCTAACCAGTGTGATCCTACCACATGTACAATCAGAAAAATGAGAAATTATACTTCATTTCTGTATTATTTATCAAATTGCAAAAAAAAAAATTATCTAACCTCTTTATGACTCAATTTGCTCAACTCCAAAGAGGGGAGGGCAACAATGTTTACATGATAGAATTAGATGAGATAATGCCCAGAAGCATGCTAGTAAGTGCTTAGGAATATCAAATACCACTCTATTAATGAAAGACTCTTTAAATGAAAGCTAGGAGACCTGAGTTCAAGTCCTCTTTTGGTCAGTTCGTATGCTGTGTTAGGCAGATTCCTTGCCACCTGTAGGGTTCTGTCTATGAAACTAGTTTACGTGTATCTCATAAGCATCTATGCTTACAAAACCAAATGTTTTATAACCTTACCTAGTCAGCTGCCCTCTGTTTGCAGGGAAGATCAAGGTCCTGTTTTGTGTTTATAAAAAAGCATAAGATTTTTTTCTAACCCTCATGAAGGTATAACACAGCTTGGTACTTGGGACAAACACTACTGAAGTGGTGGTTATGATGAGAGAATAAAGAAAACCCAATAATAAATGCCCTAGCACAGATGATATGATATGGCATATATAGCTGAGGAGGAGGGAAACTAATGAAGGTTGTCCTATTCAGTAGGGCTATGTTTTGTTTTGTTTTGTTTGTTTGCAATACTGGGAATTGACCCTAGAGGTGCTCTACCACTGAGCTATATTTCTAGCTCTTTTTATTTTTTATTTAGAGAAAGGGTCTTGCTAAGTTGTCCAGTCTGGCCTCAAACTTGTAATCCTCCTTCTTCAGCCTCCTGAGTTTCTGGGATTACAGTGTGCACCACCATACCTGGCATGGTATACTTTTTTTGTAGGTAAAAATACGTAGGCTTTTAAAGGAAGAAGATTGAGTAGAATGAAGAGAAAGTAAAAGACATTCAGGAAAAGGGGAATATTATTAACAAACTTTTGAAAGGTATTTTGCCTGAAGAGTGATAGGTGATACAGAGCAGTGCAAATAATAATAATAAAGATGATAATGATAAACATAATAAACATTTTTCACTGGAGTAAAGTTCAATGCATATACCTCTTTTGAGAAAAATCAGGAACTAAATCGTCACTAGATATATGCACCAAGCATGTTGCTATCATTATCTCATATATAATTCTCTTCACAACTGGATTCCTCAGGATTCTTTGGGTTGTTTGTTATAGATATTCAATATAAACCAGTTTAAGCATAAAAGAAAATGTATTGATTCTCATAACTAAGAAACCCAGGGGAGCAGCTGACTCTGCATCCAGCTGGATGGAAGAATTTGGCCAATGTCTTTAGGACTTTGTCTTTTTTTTTTTCCTACCTTAGCAGTGCCTCTTTGTGAGGTAAGGAAGATGGCTCCTGCAGAGCAGACTCATCTCCTATTTATAATACTGCCCAGCTAGAGAGAAATAGCACTTATAGGCATCTTCAGGAGAAAGGTTCTGAGAAGGATTCTGATTGGCCCAGTTTGGGTTGGATGCCCATTCCTGAGTCGGTCACTAAGGCCCGTGGTATGGGGTACAATATTGGTCCAACCTGAGTCATGTACCCGCCACATGAATGAGGGCTAGTCGGGCTGGCCTATTTGGATCACGTTGCAGAGGTCCTCCATGGAAAAGGAGGGCACTGTGAGTCCAAGAGGGTGGGAAAGAAGTTCCAGGCAAGTTAGAAGAACAAGAGATGCCACCACACTGTCACAGTATCAATGTGAGCAAAGGTAGGGAAACAGGCTCGAAGGTGCTTAGAAACCTTGTTCAAGATCATATAGGTAGAGAAGTAAAGAAACTAGTTTCAAACATATATCTGTCTGTCTCCAAAAACTGTCCCTAACCACGGTCCCTATCTATGGTTTAGCACCTACTGCTAACTCCTTAGGACTATGGTATCCCATTCTTTATTCTTTCAGGAACTCAAGACAGGTTTTATTAAGCAGTGGACTTGGGTCATTCTTTCTGTGTTTCTGTAGGAATTCTTTTCCTGTGTTTGGGGAATTTGCTAAACATGGAGTTCACCTCTTCTGGAGAAGTTAAAGATAGCAGAAGTCAGTTCCCTGCTAGGACTACAGTTCACACGTGTTGAGCTCTGACACACACTCATCCAGACTTTGAGTAGGAGCCAGGGAGGATGAACCATGGACCTTGAGACTCCTTCCTGGCAGTGGAGGTGGTTATAACAAGGTTATGTTCTTAGGCTGCAGAAGACTTGCTGCCCATGGACTCTGTCTAGGGGCTGGGGTGCTGGTGCCAGTTGCAACTCCCTGACCCTGACCGTGGCAGCAAGTGGATATGGACAGCTGTGTGTATTTTGATGCTGTTACTGAGCAAGTAGCTGCTGAGACTGTGTCCAGAGTTCCTGATGATTGAGCAGCTGCCCAACATCCTTCTAACAGACAATTTTCTACTTAACCAAAGTTGGTTTCTGTTGCTGGCACCTCAGAACCCTGGCTGATGTGCATATAAAAAGAATGGTTTGACTTCTTATTCTCCCCTCTAGTGTAAAAAACTAGAGCCTTCTTGAGCCCAGTTAATGATATCTTTTTTCTTTATCTCTCCTTGTACCTCCTTTTCCCCTCTTTTTCTCTCCTAGCATTCTCTAGGGATGTTTGTGGTTCTAGGAGAAGCCATCAGGGAGACTACAGTTTCCCTCCCATCTCTCCCAGTCTCTTCCATTTCTTGAGAGATTACCTGCTTTGCTTGATTTCTTCCCTGTTTTCCTTCTCTTCTGGAAGTACCTATTCTTCCATGTTCCTAATTCTTTCATTCTAGCTTAAAACTTCTTTTAAAAATTGTGATTAAGTTATTGGTGGTGCACACCTATAATTCCAGTGGCTCAGGAGGCTGAGGCAGGAGGATCACAAGTTTGAAACCAAGTTTGAACGAGCCTCACTAACGTAGCAAGGCCCTAAGCAACTGGAGAGACCCTGTCTGGGATTGGGTTCCATCCTAAACCCTAAAAAAGCCCCTACCCAACACAAAACCCATCCCAACCAACCAAAAAGAAAAAGAAAAAAAAAAAAAAGAAAGAATAAAGTAGTTAAAAAACTTCGAATCTGACTTTTCCAAGTTTGAACACAAACCCACAGCACAGTAAGAACAGACCTGGCTTTAAACACTTTCATGAACTCAACCCCAAGCTCATTATAAAGAGTGTGACTTGGATCAGCAACTGTACTCTCTGGAGAATTCAAATGGATACTCTGAGATAGAGGTTTGCTCCCAATAAATATGGAAGCTCTGGGGCTAAAGCCTCTAAGAGAAGCTTACAGGTGCCTGACCAGCTTTGTAATGAGCTTGACCCTAAATGGTGTGTTTATTTGCTGTTTCCTGAAGTAAGCACTGCTTAGCTTTAGGGAGCTGCTTCAGATAATGTAAACCAGCCACGGAAGGCAGGACAGAGCTGTTTCTAAGGGAAGTTCTTGGGGTGTATCTGTGTTTCATCCCCACCACTGAGTATATCCCCCTAAGCTTGGATGCTCTGAAAGTCATGCTTAATTGGGACTCTTTAACATAATTTAATGCTTTTTTTTTTAAAGAAAAAAGATTAAAAGTTGTCCTCAAGGTATTTAAAGAAATTATTCTTTGAGGATACAGATCACTATCTCAGCCTCCACAATTCATTTAATGAAATGAGATTAGCATTTCAATATAATACTTGTTTTTTTCTTCTCGCTTCACTTCTACTGTTTTCTATGAACAAAAAGGGGTGAAGGAGGTGCAGAAAATAGAAAACTTAAACAGTAACCTTATGCTATTGAATGAAGAGAAGCATTTTCTAGTTCTTGCAAATGCAGCCTGCAGACTCTATCCAGACAATTAGCTTTTTCTTTCTACTGTTAACAATGGAATCAAAGGATCTGTAGCCTTACAATCAACAGAAGGACATAAGGTTGCAAGGCAGACATCTGAAATATGCACCTTTTCCAAAAGCACTTAGCGAGCATCTACCATAGATCAGGCACCCTGCAGACACTGAGATTGCAAATAGGAAGAAATCTTAACTGTGCCTTAAGGGAGGATCCAGTGAAGAAGAAAGGCAAGGAGTAGATTTGGGCTTCACTTAATAGTAATTTTAATAACTCCCATTTATTGAGTACCTATCTTATGCGAGGAACTGTGCTAAATAATTTATATGCATCATTTCACTTAACACTGCCCAAAATCCTGGGATATAACCCATAATCATCTCTAGTGTACAGTTAAGGCAACTGTGACCTGGAAAAGCTAAGGCATACAGTTAGTACACGGAGGAGTCTGAGTTCCATTCTACAGGGATCTAAGTGAAGTCTGGGTTCTGTTAAACTCCTTTGGGGTGTGTGAAACAGATTAACAAAAGGTGGTTGCTTATGTTTTCATAGACAGGAATAGGGTAAGAATGCAAGAAGCTATAACCGCAGAACTTAGTGTCATACAATTGTGCAAAGGAATGAGGTACAGGAGTTCAAAGAAAAGATTATATCTGAGAATATGACATCTGAGATGTTTCAAATGGTAAGGTTGGTTCTTCAGACAGAGATGGGTGTTAGACAACACCAAAAATTCAGATTTCTACCTGGAAATGATTTGTGAAGCTAACTAGATTATAAAATGGTCAGTGCTCTGTTCAACCCACTTACTGGGGTGATCTAGTGACCTTGTACTCTGTGCTTAATTAGCTAGGAGCTTGGAGGGGATCTGGCAGAGGTGGAACAGGAAATGCATGCTCTGATGCTAAGTAAGATGAGGGAATACCAAGCAGGTCCTTCCAAAACAAAAACCTTTTCTTTTTGTCTTTACTTCTGCTTTCTTTGTGTTCTTTCCTTACAAATCAAACTACTGGAAAAATCTCTTAGGGAACACTCTTGTCACTTAGCAGGTCTGCATGTTCTCCCATCCAGTGAGCCCCTCGCTAGTTGATAAGCTATTGGATCTCTGATGCCAGAACAGGACATTTCCAGGCTGGATAAAAAGGGCACCTGCAGTTCTCAGCATGTCACCTCTTGAATAAGCAGTCATAATAAATTATCTTTCCTATTTTAAAACTAAAAGTTATTGTAATTTTGCATAAAATTTCATTTATAGATTGCAAGGAATTGGGGATATGGTCCTGTAACTATGTCGTTTTCTATCCACTACCACCCCCAATAATATGGATTTGTTGGAAAACTAAAGTGATAATCATAATTGCATTGTCAAATACAGAAATATTTATCGTTGTTGAGTACAGTTAAGCAAGAATCCCATCTGCATGCGCAGGAACGAACAGAGCTTGCCCGTGGGTGATCAGTTTCTCCTTTCTTGTTACTGCTTGATGCGTCGTCAAGAACACACCTCTCCTTTAGGCATAGAATGCAGTGTCAAAGTGGAATCCTGAGGTTCGAGCTTTGAGGATGCGCTGACACCCTGACATGGTGATTCTAATAGTATCTTTATCAAATCAGATCTATTCGTTCTGCAGAATGGTCGCTAGATACTCTTGGATCAGTCTAAGTGTGGCGTATCATAACTTCTCCCGTCCCTAAGAGGGAGTGTGAGTTCTCTGGGGAGTGGTGGGTGGAGGCGGGGAGGGACAACAATCTTGACCTTGGCTGCTGTCATTTGCAGTTTTAATCAATGTCACAAGACTTTGCAGAAGAAAAGGAGTTAAAGTTGCCAAAATACCGCCTGATATGAGGGGCGAAATGCACCCCACATTCTGTGTTTTGCTGAGACATTTCCCTGGCCATGTTTGGGGTGGAAAATCAGAACTTTTCCCTGGATGCAAAGGCAGAGAGGGTATGCCAGACCAGTCCATGACCTCCAGCACGCCAGGGCCACCCTCACGCTGTTCTGGGGTCACAGGGTTTGAAACAGGCCTGGAGGGCGGCTGCAGGTCCCTTTTCATTTAGCAAAACCAACAGGTTGTCAGCTGCAGATTTCCCCAGAGTTACACAGGTTACCTTGTTCTCAGATGAAGACACGCTCGGACCTGCTCAAGGAATTCCCTTCGCAGCCAACAAAAGAAATAATAAATGAATGCGTGGCTTTCACCCCCCCACAACACACCATTTCCCACTTGCTCCTCATCCTTGGATGGCTCCTCTGAATAAAGGACCCAGACTGCCTTGGATTTTAATGGAATATTTCAACCAATCAACCATCAAGTGGAATAGCAGCCAGTCAATTAATTAAGGGACAAACCAAGCACAGATTCATCAAAGCCACTATTTTGCTTCCTAATTAGTACTCATAATCACTGTGCTGGGTATTTTTTCCTCCAAATTCATCAAGGTCTGATTTAATTGTCACAAAAAACCTGAATAGAAAATTAAAATTGTTAGGCGTTCCAGGCGTGCTGGCTAAAAACAGAAATGATGAGGCTTGCCTTCCTACTTAGGAGAGGGCAATCAAAGTTTCCCATCATTTTGTGGGCTAATTTTTCTTGACAATTCCTATGGTCTAGGTTTTCAAGTCATAAACCGGAGGGTAGAGTTGTAGACAGCCAATCATTTTTCTTCCTCCTAAGTGCACAGATCAGCCATTTCTCAATTATAGCTGTAGCTTGTTGGCCATGAAGTGCTAGCCAGCAGGGCTGACCTCTGATTTTCAAAGACCACCTCTTTGGTGAGGGCTTCTGGCAAAATAAAGTTGCCCCTCATTGACTCCATTTGAATGTCGAATGGTGAGTGTGTGAAATTGTCACTGGCTGATAGAGAATTATGAGCACCTTGGGTTCTTTTTGTCTCCAGGGAAATGGACAACACAGAAAGACACAGATTTTGTCTCTGCACACTCTTGGATTTGCCCTTTCCTCTCCACCCCCGGATGCTACCCTGGTCCTGAGTATCAAGATCTTCCATAGCCAGGCTTGGTGGCACGTGCATGTTATCCCAGCGGCTCTGGAGACTGAGGCAAGAGGATCATGAGTTCAAAACCAGCCTTAGCAACTTAGCAAGGTGCTAAACAACTCAGTGAGACCCTGTCTCTAAATAAAATATAAGAAAGGCTGGGGATGTGCCTCAGTGGTCGAGTGCCCCTAGGTTCAATCCACAGTACCAAAAAAAAAAAAAAAAAATGCCCATGCAGGTAGAATACAGGAGCTTCTTATTTCCTTTGATTCTGTTCCTTCTGCCTCCCTGCCCCCCAGTTCATTCTTCATTCTGCAGCTAGGTGATTCTTTACAATCTAAATGTGATCAGAGCTCTCTTCTGCTTGAAGCCTTTGTGGTTCTCCTTTGTATCTAGGAAGAAGCCCAAGTCCTTATGGCCCAAAAGGCTTTAATGATATGTTGCCTCTGACTTCTCCATACTAACACTACTGCCCTGACCTTCCCTCTAATCCTTACCAAAATTTGTATGTGAATGTGTGCCCCACCCCAGCACATTATGTCCAGCTTTGGCCATGGGAAGTTGAGGGAGAGACTAGGGGAAGGAGCACCCAAGCTTCCAAAAGAGGCCTTTCCTCTGCCTCTAGTGCTCTTCCTGACATGTTCCCCTTAAGACCCATTTGACAGAATGAGATCACATCAGCCCCCACTACCCCTGTCCACAGGGGAGTTTGTTCTAACACCCCAGTGGAGGCCAGCAACCCTGATAGTACAGAACCCTACATATACTGTTTTTCCCATACATATATACCCATGATGAAGTTTAATGTCTAAATCAGGTACAGTCAGAGATTAACAACTGCTAATAAAATAGAAGAATTATAACATTATACTGCAATAAAAGTTCTGCGAATACGGTCTCTCTCTCAGGTTATCTTATTGTGCTGTCTTTATTCTTCTTGTGATGTGAGATGATATAATGCCTGCATTATGTGATGAAGTGAAGTGTGACATCGTGTTCGGCTACAGGGTAGGGGTACTTGAACACAGCACTGCAGCCTGGCGGTGGTTGATCTGATAACCAAGTTTGCTCCTAAGCCACTAACAGGTGGATAGCATATACACTGTGGAAGCTCTGGAAGATGGGATGGTTTATGTTCTAGGTGGATAGAATACGATGACATGGTATTTTATCACTACTCAGAATGGTGTATAATTTAAGGCTTATGAATCATTTATTTCTAAAATTTCTCTTTAATAGTTTTGGGCTGCCTTTAACTGAAACTGTGGTAAGGAAGGGCTACTGGGATCATAATCTTTGGCTTATGAAACACTCTTTACATAGGTATGAGTTTGAAAACTAGAATATGGACAGTAACTCACATCTAGGGATTTTCCACTATTCTCACTTCCTGTTTCCTTTCATCCAAAGGTAACGCTAGCATAATCTTGGATTTATAGTTTCTATGCCCCCTCTCTCTAATTCTCAAATATATATTACTGACTTATCATTTATTTTATGTATAAAAATATTATTGTGCTGTTTATAATCTTCTAGGACTATTTTTTCATTCAACATTGTAAGGATTCTCCCACCTGTTTATAAGCAGCTATCTTATGTTCATTTTGACTGCTATGTAATATTCTATTGAATGAGTGTACCACAGTGAATGTGTTTATCCATTCTCCTGTCAGTGGGTGTTTGTCTGCTTCCATATGTTTGCAATCACAAACAATACCACCATGGACGTTCTTAAGTGGGGTTCCTCTTTGGCATATATCCTAGGAGGGGAATGAAGCTGAGTTATGGGATATGTCAATGTTAACTTCATAATGTACAGGATGGTAGCCAAAGTTGCTGTATCAATTTGTGCTCCATAGCAATGTATAAGAGGTCCCAAACTCCTACTCTCTCTCCAAGTACACAAATCAATAAGTTCAACAATGATTGTTGCAATGATATGAAATGGAATCTTACCACCAGCGAAGATGAATTCTACCTATTCTTCACTCTGTTAAGTTCTATTTAAACTTCAAGTCTCAGTATTTCCTCCTCCTGGTTGTTGATTTTATTTATTTATTTATTTACTGCTCCTTAATCCACATCAGTCTGCTTAACTTTCTTCACTCTAGGCATCCACGGACCATTTTGTAGCAATAAGGGCATCTCAATCTTTTCCTCTTTCCCAAAAATGTCCCCTTGATATTTTAGGGAGCCCAAAATATCTAGTGAATAAGTGACATAAAATGATGTAGCCAGCTAATTTCGGAATTGAGAGAACTCGTAGAAATAATTTAATAAAGTCCCATTTATTAATTGCAAGATTACAGAAGCCCACTTCAAACTGGCTTTAGAAAAAAGGACATTCATAGGCCCATGAAACTGGCCTTTGCAGAGGCTAATATTCATCTGTTCAAATGAATTTACCCGTCTATGTCTCTGTCTCTAATCTCACCAGTGAGCTTTGCTTGTCTTGCTCTCTCCTGTCTTGTCTTTGCTTTTTTCCATTCTGCCAGGGGAGAGCAATACGGGCATTGCCAACTTCACACCCATAAAGAGCGTAATCCCATAAGACAGAGGAGTTCGCTCTCAATATTTATGTAATCATACCAGGAAATAATAATATCAAGGAGATTAGCCAACATTTATTGAGGCTTTACTTTGTGCTCCTGGCTGCAGACGCCTTCTTGTATTCAGTTATGCAATTTTCTGAGGCAGGTACTATAATTATCTCTAGTTAGAAAACTGAGGCTTCAAGAAGTTATGTAAGCTATCCAAGTTCATACATAGCAAGTGGCAGAGCCAGACTTAGAAATCAGGCAAGTCTCCATGGCTCTGCTAGTGTAATTTTCCTGGAATTCCTCACTGGGCTGAGGTTGGTTACTGCAGATGGGCCAGCTTTTAACTCCTGTGCACCTCAACAAGGAACAATAACCACTACAGCTCACCATGTCTCTCATTTGACAGATGTGGAGATGGACCTTGGACAGGGTATGTGCCTTGTGCACATTTTAAGAGCCACGGGGTGCTACAGGCAAGACACAAAGCTGGGCACCATGGCCTTTCTCCCCTGGTCTCCAGTTGCCTGTCAAAAGAGAAGAGCATTGCTTTCCTGATGGAGCAGGGAGGGAGGGAGGGAGAGAGGGAAAGATAATCCGCCCAGCCCCCAGCCTCTAGACACAAACCCTCAGTCTATCAGCTGAGCATGCTGGTCTGAATTAACCTTGAAGGGTCTCCAACACACAATCCCAAGAGGCTGTTTGCTGGCCTCTACCCTGAAGTGTCTGTAAAAGCATTAACAATTTCCCATTGCTTCCATGGTGACAGCAACAGGGGCTGGCCATCAAGTGCTCAGGCGGGAAGCGCCAGTGGCTGGGACCCTGTTTGTCTGAGCAGATTCCTGATGCATCGCTACTCCTGCACTTACCATTTTAGATGGGCCCCTGCTTCTCAGAGTCAAACTAGATTGAATTTCCATAAAAAAGAGTAATTCTTGCACGGCTTGTCGGAGCCTCTGCTCAAAGTTACCAGCAAATGTAATCTGCTCTATAAATGAGAATTTCCTTTTGATGCATGTGGTGGTTGATAAAGACAGTGATTCACTCCTGGTCTCCCCGCCTCCCCTTTCCACATCAGGCCCCTCCTCCCACCTCCACATTGATTTCACCTTCTGCTAAGGCAACCCTGGTTGAATTGGATTAGAATCACACAGGAAGGTTCTAGTGCCCCCTTTTTTTATACTGGCTCTAGGATTCCTGAGACATGAACATTTCCCCCCTAATTGAGTTCTACGGGTGAGTCCTGCAAACTGCCTATCAGCAAAGGAGCCTCTTCTGACTTGCCCCTGAGCTCAGAGAATTCTGTTCTAGAAGGTGCAGGGGACATATTTATCTGCAGAAGTGAAAAGGAAGGAGCGCTGGCTGGAAAACCAAGAGATTTGATTTCTAATACTGGTGGCCTCTGTCCTCTGGGTGTTCCTACTCTCTGAGCCTTGGGCTGCATCTGTACAGTGGAAACCCTCACCCCTTTTGAGCATGAAGGGTATAAGCTGCAAGTACCAAGGCCCCACTGTATAGAGGGAGGGTTTGCAAATTTTATGTGTCAGACTGGTCCTTAGAAATTAATGGTTGTAATATGTTTCTTGATTTGAACCTTGAAAAATTTTCTTAAGGACAAAACTTGAAAATACTTTGGGTTCCATGCCATCCTTTCTGAATAATCTCTGCCGTAATACTACAGTTTAAGTGTCCCTAAAAAATTCATGTTGGAATGGAACAGGGCCATTGGGATTAAGAGGGAGAGTCTTCAGGAAGTCATGGAGGCTCTGCCATCATGAACAATGTTGATGCCTTTATAAAAAAGACTTCAGAGGGCTGCCTCATCCTCCCATCCCTTCCACATGAGAACACAGGTTTGTTCCTGTCCTGTCTAAAGGAAGCAGAGAGCAGCCCTCACCAGATGCTGAGTCTTCCATTCCTCCTTTCATAGGAGGACAACTGGACAATGCCATCTGTGAGCAATAGGCCCTCGCCAGACCCGAGCCAGCCATCAGCTTGTCTCGGACTTCCTGGCCTTCAGAACTATGAGAAATAAATTTCTATTATTTGTAAATTACCCAAACTCAGGTGTTTTGTTATAGCAGCATGAATGGAATAAGGCCTGTTCTCTTCTTCCAGACACAATCTCCAAGAGGAGAGCTTTGTAACATCAATTTCCATAAACACTGAGAGTAGTTATGTTATTTTGCAATAGGCATTGTTTAGCTGTAAATATGAACATTTAGGATTAACCTTCTTTCCTTCATTTACAACCACTTCCTTGTAAAAAACAGCCAGTGGAAAGATTTATGGCTGAGGGTATCTCATGGGAAGATTTACTCTAAAAGTTCAGGGTTGAGCAGATGCTGACAAAGTCATATTACTGATTTTGAGAAAGAATTCTGCTCATTGTAAAGGAGTTTTCAGCACAAATAAACCCATATTCCATAAGGGGCAACAACATTGCTTTAAACCGGAGCTTTATTTTATATGGCAGGATCACATGAGCACCTGCCCGTGGACGGGTTCAGCAGGATGCAGTGAACAATGCATCAAACTTGACTTTCATTCACCCGGCATCAGACATTGTCTGTTGTCTTGCTATGTGCCAGGGCTTGTCCTGAACTCCAGGTCTGTAACGTGGCACAAGAAAAGCATAGTCTCTGCTGGTTTTGACCTATGGTAGGATAAATAATGGACCCCCAAAGAAGTTTGTACTCTAGTCTCTGGAATTTGTGACTGTTACCTCATCTAGCAAAAGGGACTTTGTGGATAGGGTTAAGGATCTTGAGACAAGGTGATTATCCAGTGGGCCTGATATAATGCAGGGGTCTTCATAAGAAGGCTAAAGGTAAGAGTCACTAGTAGGAGATGTGACAATGGAAGCAGTGGATTGGAATGATCTGAGGATGGGTATTGAGCCATGAAATGCAGAGGCTTCTAGAAGCTGGAAAAGCAAAAGGAAATGGATTCTTCCCTGAACTTTCCAGAAGGAATGCAGTCCGTTGCCATCTTGATTTTAGATTTCTGATCTTTAGAACTGTCAAAGAATAATTTTGAATTGCTTTAAGCCACTAAACTTGTAATCTGTTATAGCAGCAATAGGAAACTAATACAGGAATTTATATTCCAAATGGGGACAGTGGCTTACAAAAATGCAGATCAGTATTTTTCAGCAGAGGAACTACAATAATCTGGGGGTATGATTTTTCTGGTACAGATTTTCTCAGGACTCATAGGTTGCTTAGCATCTTTCAGCCCCATCCACTAAATGCCAGCATGGTCTTTAATCATTATGCCAATCAAAACTGTTCTGACACATTTCCAAACATTCTCCTTGGGTGGCAATATTTCTCTGGCCAAGAGCCACTGATTTGGGTAGCATAATGTCTCAAGAAGACACTGAGATGGAGTGAAACAGAACATAGAGATTCAAGTCCTGGGCTATTGGTGTGCGTGGCCTCTTGGAGGGGTGAGACCCGAGTTGAGGTTGAATGGTGGAAAGGAGTCAGGTCTGTGGTCATCTATGGGACAGCATTGCAGGAGAGGAACATATACAGGTGTTAGAAGGACAGGTCTAAGAAAGGGCACCATGTAAAGCAGACAGAGCAGGAAGTAGTTAAGACTACAGTGGAGGCAGGGCCTTCTATGTGGGCTGGCAGATAGTGGTAAGGAGAACGGATTTCATTCCAAGAGACAAACTAAAAGCAGCTGGAGTAATAAAAAGAGGTAGAAAAAGATAAGCTTTGAAAAGCTTGGAAAAATGAGGCATGTCTTAGAAAGGCTCAGAAATGTTGGTATAGATTATCAAAGCAATCCTCTCTGTCAATGCAAGACACATTAATTCCACATGTTCATTGAATATTTTGCTTTTAAGTACAAATTACAATAGATTGCACGCAGAGTTAAACTCAAGGAAAAAAGGGGAGTAGATGAAAGAGGAAAAAAATTTTAAAAAGGGAAAGTAAAGGTAATGTCATTTTCTATTGGATTCTTTAAAAGTACTTAAGATGTTACCAAAGATATTTTCTAATGTTGCTGTGGGCTTGGCAGTTTATAAAATATGTTTTGCACAGCTTATGTGAGTATACCTTACCAAACCTTGTGAATTAGGCAAGGATCATCTCCATTTTCCATGGGAGGAATTCCTGTCCACAAGGAGACACATACCCATTAACTGGTGAGCATGGATCTTATAGCTGGTTTTCTGAACTTAACCTTAGGCTATTTCCATTATGTAGGGGTTTCATCTCTAAGAAAGGACAAAGAGCTGAAAATCTTTTTAACTTTCTAAGTTAAAGATTTGTTTCCACCAGTTCCTTGCATTTGTGTGTCATACTTTGGATTTTCCAAAACATTTTCCCATCTCATATATATTTAATCTTTCAAATAACCAGGAAAGGGACAGTGTTCCTTTCATGGGTGGGGAAACCAAGGCTTAGGACTTGGTTGAGGTCCCAGGCAGCCGAGCTCTGATTCTGAATCCAGTTTTCCTTGGGATATATTTCACTGCCTCACAAGACTTTTTATTCTTGTTTCCATTCTGTTCACGCTTGTTTTGCAGAAGTCTTATTTACACTTTAGATTCCAGGAGTTAATGCTGACACATGTGTTTTTAAGCAGGTGATTTGTCGGGCAATGACTCAAACCTTAGATACATCTAAGGAAACTAACATTTTACGACATTGATCATATCTACATTGTTGGCACTAGATAGATAATATGATCCATTTAATGGGCAATAACATGCTTCTTTAACTACACTCATTCTGTATAACTTCAGATTGTGCATTATATTGTTTAGTTAGTAGAAAATTAAAGTGAAACTAAATTCCTGGGAACCACTCATAGCAAACTGTATTTTGGATCCTTGGTTAGATTTAACGATGTCCCTAATAATGTGATCAGAGTGTACTACAAGGTCCCTAATAATGTGATTTGAGAGTACAAGATCCCTAAGGCAGACACTATCAATTCAATCTGTGGCACCCGAGAACCATAGCCAACCAAAACCATCCTAGTAACTACAAAACAAAATCATTGTCCTATTTACTTCTTCCCCAAGTTTGGATTCTACCAAAGTTTCCTTTGTGTTATTTCCCCTGAAGTCTAGATTGCTGAAAAAGATATTCCTGAACCTCTGTCCAGTACTTTGCAGCTTACTAAACAATTACATGGAGATAGCAGGCTGGTGAGATACTGTCCCCAATTTTATGGATTAGCACAGTGAGTCTCTAGGAAACTAAACCAGTTCACCTGAGCTGTTGCAACGCTGGCAGAAGTACTAGTGAGGGAGGTCCTCTGGCTTTGAAGTTTGGGCTTGTTCTAAAGTTCTGTGTTGCTGGAGTTCCCCAGGGTTCTCTCAAGTGCAGGAGGAACATCTTGACCTGAATATAAAAGAAAGCACTCCAGGCTTGAGGTGGCTCAGTCATCATTCTGAATCATGACTCCCATGCAGATAACTCAGGATGAGAGAATACAGTTCAGAATGGCAGCAGGAACCAGGGAACCAAGAAGGAGAGCAAGCTGGAATCAAGAGCAAGATGAAGAGAACACAATGGCAGTTGCACACGATCATTTGAACAGTTACAACATGTTGGGCACAATGTCAGGCACATACGTATCTATGTCATTCACTCTTCATAAGTACCTGGGTGATTGGTATCGTAATAATGAAGCCAGAATTGGGGACAGTGTAGAAATAGGGGATCGGGTCAAATTGAGAAAATGGAGGTCATGAAAGCCATCTGCCTGGAAGTTGGAGACTGCCCCTGGGAGAATGGAATGTCAAGGATCTCTGGAGCCCAATGATTACCAAATTTACCTGCCCTTATCAAGGACTGCAGGCAGGGAGCTAATTAACGCCCCCTGGGTCCTTGCCTGGCTGAATCACTTTGGCCCTCCCCCTGCTCATTTGCGTCTCACTTTATGCATCTCACCTGCAAAACCAGGCCTAGTCACATAGGCAGGAAGGAGAGATAAGGGGGGAGAGAACTGGAGAACAAAAGAGACCTTAACCTATAAAAGATGTAGGGTGCGCTCACTTCTTGGGACTTTTGAACATCAGCCAGGGCCCCCTTCTCCCTCCTGTATTATTACCTTTAAATAAAACCTGCTTAATACGCTTGCCTTGGCGTGCTTCTCTGATGTTATACTTCAACCCCTGAGGAGGCAGAACTCGTCACCGGTAAACGGTATCAATAACTCCCAATACCTAGATGAAACATTACAGCTTAGGGAGCGTGACTTACCACCATTATAGAGCAAGCCAGCAAGCTGGGACCAAGCTCTGATCTGATGCCCAAGCCTGTCTTCTTAGTCATTTTGTCCCAGCAGGAGATGGAGATCACTTCCCAGGCTCCCCAAGCACTTGGCAAGCTTCCCTTGGTATCTCACCCCTTCCAAGTTCTCTGGTCAACATGATGGACAGTGATGTCCTCCATTGGGTCTCCTGGAGGGGCTTATCCAAACACTGAAGGACTCAGCACCAATCCTGGGCTTCAAGATGTGTGAAGACACCAGGAAGGGCTTGTCCAGCTCTGCCCTGCCTCACCCCAGGGTGTGACATCACAGCACTTACCCTTAGCTATTGCTCTGGGCAACTGGTCATCCTGTTAATAAACACATCAACTCTCTTTGAATTCTTGAACACAAAGGGAAAACAGATTAAAAAAACACAGGCAAATTTATTGCAGTCCAATTTAATAAAAATGTCAACAAATAAATGCACATTTAGCTGGGAAATAAATATCAGTGATGTGGAAAGCTGACAGTGGAGTAGGTTGTAAGAAATTAACATTAAATAGTTTGGGTTGACAGTGACTATAAAACAAAATTGTACCTTGGAGACATCTTGAAACAATTTAACAAATGTGTGCTTTGAACGTGAGAGGAGACCAATGGGGGCGGCTGTGATACAGGACAGGAGCCCACAGAGCTGGGGAGAGCATTCACTTGCATTCTGTCCCAAACATCTGCAAAGTGACATTTAGTGCAAACCAAGAACAATGATTCCATGATCATTTTCCTGAATTAAATGTGCTTCTCACACACTAAATAGAGTTCTTGGATAAATTCTCATCAAAAATAAACAAATACAAAATTTCCTCTTAACAAGATCTGTCTTATAAGTCACCTGGTATAGCAAAACAAGAATGGCTTGTTATATTTGGCAAACCTAGACTCGTATCCTAGAATCACAACTTATTAGCTATGTGACTTTGGGACACTTCACCAAACCTCTCTGATTCTCTACTCTGGAAAATAGCAAACATGTACAACCCAAGGTTGTTTTGAGTATCCCAAGCACCGATTACAATGCCTTCTCTGCTGTAAAAGCTCAGCAAATCTTAATCCCTTAAGATACTCATTTATTCAGAATGTATTTATTGAGTGCCTACTATGTGCCAGTAAAACACTAGGTCCTTGGGGTACAGCAGTGAACAGTTTCCTCCTCCTCAGGAAGCATTCATTATGATACAGGGAGACAGAGGATGGAGGTGACAAACAGGTAAACTGTGGAGCATGTTGGTTCGGAAAAACATGAAGAGTTTGTGGGAAAGTGCAATTTCAGAGAAGAAGACCAAGAAAGGCTTCATTGACATGATGACATTTTAGTGTGGCATTGCCAGATTTAGCAAATAAAAATAATACATGCCCAGTTACATATGAATTTCACAACAAATCATTTCAAGTGTAAGTAGGTCCCCAAATTAAATGTCTGATTTTAGGTTCCATGGCATTATCTGAAATTCAAATCTAGCTGGTGTCCTCTATCTGGCAGTCCTACAGTCTGATCCAAGACTAGGAATGACCTATGTAGACATGTGCGAGAAGAGTCGTGGTTAGGGAGAATGGTCCACAGTAAAGACCCAGAACAGGCTTGAGGCGCATCAGGGAGGATGGAACAGAGAAAGTCAGGCAGGGAGGACATGGCAGAGTGGAGGACAGAGGCATTGAGTCACATCATATGCAGATTAAAAGCACTTCCATTTCTATTACAAGCAACCTGGGATTTTGTGCAAAGATGTCAAAGGAGTGGCATCATTTGGCATCTTCTGGCTGCTGTCTGAGGGTTGACTCTAGCTGGGACATATTGCAGTCATCTCTGCCAGGGGCGATGCTGGCTTAGCCAGGGTGGTGGCCATGGCAGGTAGAGGTGGTTGGATTCTGGAATTTTAAAAGGTAGAGTCAACAAGTGTGGATGGTAGGAATTTAGAGAAAGATGATTACAAGATTTGTGGCTTGAGCAGCGGGAAGAAAAGAGATGTCCTAAAGGGGAAGGTTATGGGTGGAGCTGGATTTGGGGAGTTGTTCACTTGCAGGTCAATAGTTCCAATTCATAAGCGTTTGGTCTGAGATACCTGGGAATGTCCTAGCAGATAAACCATCCCTGCAGAGATGTTAACATCCTAGTGGCCATGTCTAAAAGGCATAGGGCAGACAGTAAGTCTGGAGTTGAAAAGAGACATCTGGGAAGGAGGAAAAACTTGGGGAACATTTTGACATCTAGATGCCGTGAGACTGGATGACATCAACCAAGAAAGAGAAGAGGAAAGTAGGTCAAGCCCTAGTTTACTCCACCACTAAACATTGGTGAGAAGAGCAGGGTCCAGCCAATGAGACTGAGGATAGAACTGTGAAATTAAAGGAAAATCAAGAGACTGGTCTTGAAGATCCAGCAAAGAAAAGACATTAAAGTAGAACAAGTGATCAACTGTATCAAATGCAAATGACACATCAAAGATCAATAAATGTGACATTTCCTCCTAACATGATCTGCTTCATAGTCTCGTGGCTCAGTAAAACAAGAATGGCCAAGTAGTATCCATGCACAGGCCTGATTTGTGATGGACAAGGGCTTTTGCTTTTTGTTTTTGTTTTTTAGTGCAGAGGGATCAATGGCAAAGTGAAATTGCCACTTTGCAAATTTGTGTCTTATTAAATTATACTGTGACTCTCCACCCAATCCTCCTTCCCGTTCTCTCTTTCTACCTGAGCCACTTAGCTGTTGGGATAAACTCTGACAATTCATGTTTTAAATAATATTAGGGAAGGAAAATAGAACCATTTGTCAATGTCTGTTAGCACAAAAGCACATTGATATGCTTTTTACTTTTCTTGTGGAAGGATTGTGGGTGGGCCACAATCTCCCTGTGGCCAGGAGGCTCAACTCTCTTGGTCTGAGTTTCCTCAAGAATTATTTTTAAATAATGTTTTAAAATATAAGCAACTACAGAAACGTTGCAAATAAAATACAGTAAGTTTCTGTATATACCTTACCCACTCCCTGCAATGCTAACATTTTACGTTAACTTGATACATTTGTCAAAAAGAAATTCACAATGTAATACGCCTTTAACTAAACTCAGGACTTAATTCTGATTTTACCAGATTCTCCACTCATGTTTTTCTCTATTCCAGGGGAGAACCTGGGAAAACATGTTGTATGTCTCCCCTGTGGTCTATTGTAGAGCAGTTCCTCAGTCTGTCTTTCCTTGTTTTTGCTTGACCTTGACACCTTTGAGGAATAGTGATCAGTCTTATATTTGTTTTTAAAAAATTTTTAAATTTTATTTGTTCTAATTAGTTGTGCATGACAGTAAAATGCATTTAAACATTTTGATAGATCAAACACAAATAGAACATAATCTCTCCTTTGTCTGATTGTACATATTGCAGGATCACATAGATCATGCAGTCATACATGTATATGAGGAAATAATGTCTGTTTCACTCTGCTGTCATTCCAAGTGGACCTCATCATGGGTTTGATGCTTTACCCATGATTAGATTGTGGTTATGAGTCTCTGGGGACAAAAACCCCAGAAATGAAGTATCTTTCTGATCATTTTACATCTCCTTATTGGAGACATTTACCTTGATCATTAGGTTGAGGTAATATCTACCAGGTTCCTCCACAGTAAAGTTACAATTTTTCTCCTTTCTCTACTCTTTGTATGCAAGCCCCAAGTCCAGCCCACACTCAAAATAAACAGGGAATTAATTAAACTCTACCTCCTAGGTCCTAATAATTACATCTACCTATATTATTTATAGTTCTTCTGTATGAAAGTTTTGTGGCTGATTCATTCATTCAATCATTTATTTATATCAGTATAAATTAACATAGACTCGTGTATAGTTAGTTTATACTTTGGGTTCTAATGCCAGAATATTTATTTTTAGTTCATGTTAGTCCAGCTTTGGCCATTAGGAGCTCTATAAGTTTGTGACATGTCTCCAATCTTTTGTTTTTTGAGCACAACTTTACTTTCGAGCATTGCAAGATATCATGTGTTCATCTTGTTTTCTATGCCCAGACCAAGAATTGGCCACAAACTCCAATGAGCCCTGATTTCTTTTACTGGAAAATGTTAGAAAAACAAGATCTGAATAACAGATACCCACGGACATACTATTGGATAATGGTGTTCTCCGAGGAGGGCTCATAAACCTCCTACACCAATTGTGTATTGCCCAGAGGATGCCAGCAGAGGTCACCAAGAGCCTGGGTGGGGGGTGTGCCGGTATTGACCAGTGGCCAGCAAGGACAACCTCACATGCTTCAGGTCGGAGTCCCCTCATAAGTATCTCATCTATGCAGCATGGTTTGGAAACAATGCCTCTTCCTCCTTTCTTTCCTCCCCGTTCCAGAATACCTCCTTTTCTTGTTACAGGATGCCTGATATTTCTACATTGGAGTTCCAGTCTATTAGTCTTTTAAAATAGTTTCAATTAAAATAAAATCACATTTCATTTCATTTTAAGTTGTTTGAATTAATTTTAATTTAGATACATCACTTGCCTCAACATCGGTCATTGCGCCATCAGTTGGACCTCACTGGGAGGAGAGTCATTCATTCATTCATCAAACTTGCAACGTGCCTGGCAGAGTTGGACCATTCTTCTGGAGTTCCGGCTTGTGCTATAACATCAGGAACCGAATGTTTTCCACAGGATCTGCAGTCCATTTTTAAGGGTGATAGTGTTGGGATAATGATGTCCCTGCTGGCAGCAGAGCAACCCCAGCGGGCAAGGACATGAGGCAGGTGTCCTTTTTGTAGCCAGGCATGCCCAGGATGAACAGGGCCCAAAGCTACGCTGGGCAAATGAGATTCTATGCCTGCCAACGTCTCTGGCCATAACCCCCAAGGGATCCTACAGAGTAATTAGGAGTAGCTGCTTTAGGAAGACTGATTTTTTTTAGGAGTCTTGTCATTTGTGTGCAGAGCTGTTTAGTGACCTGTCAAATGCAGATTTTACAGTAAGGAGATAGAATTGTGCTGAGTCATTGTCTACCTCACCCAGGGCATCTCGAAATTAATAGCAGGGAGTGTTTCAAGAACTGCCAGTGGTTAGGATGTTCGCTACTAGTACAACCGCTGGTGACGTTAGTACTCACAGCAAGTACTCTCTAGTTCTGCTCTGTGCCCGTGCACACACACAAACACACACACACATTCTCGCTGACTTCTCACAAGCACCCTGAGACTGGTGCTATTTTTATCCCTATTTTGCAGATGGGAAAACTGAGGCACAAGAAGTTTACCAAAGCTGTTCAAGGTCAGAGTTATTAAATGAAAAAGACAAGATTTACACTCAGGTCATCTCATCCCAGGTTTCTGGTTCTTATCTGCTCTGTGCTGCTGATATGAGTGTGAAACCTCTCCTCCAATCTCTTCAAGGTGACATCCCCTGGTTGCCACCTCACCTCATCTCTTCATGCCTCCAGAATCCTACAGTTTCAGATATTCTCTTCCTAGGTTTGTTTTTCACAGGTCGGGCTCAGGAGCTTCTCCCTGCAGCCCCACCACACACACACATGGTATACCAGGAGTTTGATGGCATTGGTGAGTCTCCCAAAGCCTCTCCCCATGCGTGCGAGGCAGCACTGACCACAGTACTCAGGTAACACCACGCCCACATCTCCAAGTTCACATAACAGAGTTTGTTGCTTGAAAAGTTTAGTCAAGAAGGAACACTTACAAGTTTTATTTTCTCTCTGTTACATCTCAGTACTTCTGGAAAAGACAGTAGCAGTGAATTATATGATCACGTGTTTGGGTATTAAACCAATGTCCACTTGTTATGCAAATCTCTTAATGCTTTCTTTGAATTTTTGTACTTAACCCAGGAGGCTGGTAACCAAGAGTTCATGAACTGGGAGCTGTGGATCATGATTTGAATAGCATTGGTCTACTCCTATCCTTAGCCACGATGTGGTTCACTAAAGGCACACCTAGATGCAACTACATTATTTTTTCTTTTAAAAAAAATTTTGTTCTAATCATGGATACACGTGACAGCAGAATGCATTTCGACTTATTGTGCACAAATGGAGCACAACTTTTGATCTCTTTGTAAAATGTGTGCTTAGATCATTTGCTCTTTTGCTTATGAAACCTGTAGACATCAGGCAGACCCGAAGTCCAACAAAGCTGGATTTGAATCTAATCCTGCCTGTCCTGTGTGACTAAGTGAATTAACTTCTCTGAGTCGTGGTTTCAACATCAAAAAAAAGGGGTGAATAATATTTCCCTGGGTGGATGATTGTGAGAATCCAGTGACACAAAGAGCCTATTGGCTCTTGATTAATCCCATTCCCTAGCTCTTCCACCCTGCCCCATAAAGAGCAAGCTAGACTAATACCAACGCTGCTTGTGTCCCTGATGAAATGCAGATCCACTGGTATGCATGCATGTTGGGGGCTGAAGACCTCCAAAAATTATTAATAAATGTTCTAATGACTGACTGCTCAGTGCCCAAGGACTTCTGATTATAGGGGAAATTGCATTTACTTACCCTTCCACCCCTGCCACCCGCTACAGACCCAGGTAGCCAGAGTAGGGACAGCCCATGTACTTGAAAGGAGAAGCTCTATTTGAGCAGCGGTTTCCCATCTGGCAAAGCAATTCATTAGACCCAGGGAGGTCGGGCCTCCTCTGACCCTTCCGCCTCCCTGGAGCCGGCTTCCCCAGGCTCACCCCAGGAGGACACAGCTCTAGGCGGCTGCACAGTAGATGAAGATTGATGTCAAAATATTAATTTAGAGTCAGCACTGCTGATGTAAGCTAAACAGGTGCTCCTTTTAGCCCATGGAGTCAATTGGATTGTAATTCTTCTCAGTTCTTAGCCTAGAAGTGGAAGTGTGTGTCATTTCTGGAGGAACAAGCTGGCAGGTGCCTTTGAGAGCTGAAAGGTTAATGCATATCGCAGAAGGGGCTCTTTTATTGGGAGAGTTTGCCAGCTAACTTTCTTGAGTTTATAGGATCAGAGGAAGTTAGAGCTGGGTGGAACCCTAGGGGTCAATGTTTCTCTTAATAATCCAGGTGCAGTGGCACCCACCTGTAATCCCAGCTACTTGGGAGGCTGAAGCAGGAGGATTACAAGTTTGAGACCAGCCTGGGCAACCTAGCCAGATCCGTCTTAATTTTTTAAAAAAGGGCTTGGGTTTTGTTAGGCCAGATGTTAGGGGCAGTTTTGGGTCCTCGATAACTCCCAGAAAAACGCCCCGCAGACACAGGTCCCACACGAGGAACTTTATTTTATGCAGACAAATCGTGCCCGCTGGGGGAAAGGGAAGAAGGAAAAGAAGAAGATGGCACAGGGTTTCTCCTCAGTTATGGGAATTTCGCGGGCTGGGAGGAACCAATCGCAGAGGAGAATTATTACAGACTGACTGATGGACCAATGACATATTAGAACGTAATGTGGGAGGCAGGAAGATTATGGCAACGTAAGCCGGAAATTCCTGTATCGGGAGAGGCGGGCGGAACGCAGATTGACAGGTGGTTGGGAGGCCAGATTCCTTACAGGTTTAACCCCCAGTATTGAAAATAAATAAATAAATAAATAAAAAGAAAACTGGGAAAATAGAGCTGGCTAAGATGTAGGGCCTTGGAGTCAGGACCCCGCCTACCTCCTGGTTCTGCCTGCAGAATCTGAACTGCCACTCTCCTGGCTGCCCTGTCTGCTCTCGCTCAGCTTCTTCCCCTCCATCCTTCCTTCTGTCCTCCAAGGCACCTCTCTTCACGGGGGACTCATGCATCTCTGCAGATGTGTCCATCCTCCCTGACCTCCTGGTATCTCCTCTCAACAGTCCTCAGAGAACTGTCCTGCCTGGTGCCAGCCAGGATGGCCATCGCTCAGCACATCCTGTTTGAAAGTTTACAAGCCCCCTTGCATTTGCCCTTCTACTGGATGCTCATTATGATCCCATAAAATCATAGGACAAGAATTATGATTCCTGTTTGCAAGTCTCCAAGTCCCTATTACAACCCCTTTTCACCACTAGGATTTGAGAAAAGATTTAATTTGCATTCATTAAGTTATTTCTCACAATTAAAATAAAAAAAGCAATTTAAAAACAAATCCCTGCTCTAGACCTGTGAGAAGGGACTCTGAGGAAGAACTGTGTCACTGGAGATCCACCAGGGAGGCTGGGTCAGGAGGCACGTCAGCATCACCTGAAGTCACCCTTCAGTCCATTCATGCCTGTCACAGTCTAGAGGCCAATCTTCCTCATGTAGGTTCTTCTAGCTGTGATAATCCTCTAGCAATCTACCTCGCCTCCTTGAAGAGGAGGCGAGCCGCTCCCCTCCCACCAAGAAATCTTGGTTTTCTTCATAAATATTTAAGTGCAAGTGAATTCCTGAGAAACAGCACCTCCTAATTCAATCTGTGCCACTACCTAAATCCTAAAATGGCATTGTTTCCAATTAGCTCCAGGGATTACATATTAGAATCCCCAGTTTCTTGCTGAAGAAGATTCTTTGACTTTTCCCTAGGAAAGCATCTCTGGAGGAGGGCTCTGGGTTCTGCATTTAATGGAACGGGTATTCCATGTGCATGTTAAACATTTGCAAGCTACATCCTCAGATTCCCTCCATTGCCGTTCAAAAAATTATGACGACACATCATTGTCTTTCTGCTCCCTCCTACCCACCCATGGACCTGGGGGGTACCTGGTTTTCCACTCTGAGAAGTTCTGCTCAAACAGTTCTATATGAAGAAGGAAAGCTTATTCAAATGCAAATGGACCTTCTTTTATTTTACTTATTTGTCAGCAAGCCTGTCTTGAGTGGCTGGACCACCCTGCCAGGATTTGGACTTCAGCAGTGACCCAGGCTGACGCATTGAGGACAGATAGGTTAATAAATAATAAAATAAAATAATATTAAATTTAAAAATGAGATAGCTCTGGACAGCACAATAAAGAAGACAGGAAATGTGCTAAGTGACTTGGGGAAGGGGTGTTGGTGTAGGTAGTAAGCTGGGGATGGGCAGGAATGGGACAAGGGAGAGACAGAAAAGGCAGCAGCTGTAGGAGCGTCTGACCAGAAATGGACCCCTGGGTACTAGTCTCCCTCCACACTTCAGAGAGAGGCCCAGCACTGCGTCCTCTAGATTTATTGGCACGCGTCATGTCCCCCAAGGTCATTGCGTTGCCCACCAGCTGCTCTCTGGGCTTTGACCTTCCACTGGTGGTGCTAGGCTGGAAAGGGCAGAGTGACCCAAGTACCCAGGTGCATGCCTTCATTTTTCACACAGCACAGGCATGTGACTTCCCCCAAGAGGGCAGAGTGCACAAACCTCAAAGAGGCATGGCCACGGTTTCACACCCCTGCAAGCTCTCGCCTCCTATCTTAATGAAAGCAAAAAGCCTAATCACCTGGGCGCACTGCGGCCTCCCAGCCAATCTGCCTATCCTCTCCAGCCGGCACCTCGCTTCCTCTTGCCTTCCCTCACCTTGCAGAAACCCTGATCGAAATGCAATCTTCGCTCCTGACTCTTTCTGCACTGGGGCAATTGTCCTAATCTCAGACATTAGACACAAGGACTGAGAAACGAACACAGTGCTTCACCGTCAACTCTGATCCTCTGGTAAGAGGGAAGGAGGGCACTGAGGAACACCCTCTCTGAGGAGGGCATATGTGAACTGGGACCTGAGACCCACCCAGAGTAGGGCCTTCAGGCACAGGAAACAGCCAGTGCAAATGCCCTGAGGTCGGGAAAGTTCTCAACTCCATACATAGACAAGGGCACCGTGGACTGGGTATGACGATGAAAGGCAGGACGGCAAAGCAGGCAGCGCTCAGTCATGGGGAGGCTGAGTAAAGACGGAGGGGAGGAGGAGAAAGAAGGAGAGGCGGAGAGGAAAGAGGAGAAGGAAAAAAAGGGAAAGGAGAGTGGAAAGTACAGAGGATCAGAGGAACAAATAATTGTGATATATAGGAAGCAAGGAATGAAGGTAGCCAGGAAGGAAGACCGTGAAGGGACAGGGGAAACTGTCCCTCTACCCTTGGAAGGTTTGCTGAAATTATCTGACAATAGATTAACAGGATTAATAGGATGGATTAATAGGGGAGAAGGGATACAAATTTAAACATGGGAACTATATAAAATACCAAAATACTATCCCAAAGGGTCAGATGGTTGAAGATTAAATACCTCTCCATAGGGAGTACCTGTTGGCAATTTTAGAAAGATAGTAAATGCTTTTTAGATTAAATGAATGAGCCCAAAGAGCAGACAGAGTCCCAGGACTAAGCTCCTCTGGGCTCTGGGGAGGTGGCAACAGGACTTCCCTGGGAACAAAGGATGTCTTATTATGTAGATGAAGTCTCCCAAGGCATCTCCGGAGCAGATGGAAAGTCTGTGGGTGCTGTGTGGACTCTCAGTCTCCTTCTTCCCTGCAGTTAATCTTTCCTGGTTATTTGATGAGATTCCTAGGGAGGGGGTTTAAGAGAAGTTTCTTCTCTCAGTTAAGGGAACTTCTGAGAAAACTTCTGTGCTTGGAAGATCAAAGATGATGGAGAGTGGGGTGGGAGGGGTGGTCTGACTGACCTTAGTTAGATCTGAGAACTTTTCTTCAGCTGAGCATGTCAAAATGGCACACTTCAGGGTATCCTGTTCCGAATTCCAGTAGAGGGAAGAGTCAGGGAAGGAAGGATTTTCTTCCATTCTTTCTAAAGGGTGTTACACAAATGAGAAGGACTGGGAGAAAACAAACCCCGTGCTCCTGTGGGATACTTTATGGAAACCGGAAGTGAATTACTTATCATGGAAAGTAATTAAGTCAGAGTGAGTGTAGGTTCAAGAGTCCACACCGTTTCTTTATGGAGACGGAGAAAAGCAAGGATCTGGTAACAATGCTGGGAGACGTGGTGAAAATAAATGTAGAAAGGGTTGGTGCTTTGACTGGGTGACCTTATCCTGTTTCTAAAATTTAATTTTGTTCAAAGACTCCTATTAAATATGGAAAGTCTGTTGCTGCCTCGGAGTCATCTAATATTCTGAACAATGTCCTTGCAACAGTCACATCGTTTTAGCTCCACGGCTGAGCTAAAAGCCATGTTCTGTCCTTAATTTCTTTTTCCTCTTGCCTCAGAAATATTGCAGTAACCACCTTTAATCTTTTCAAAAGTCAGATTCTTTCAATAAGAAAAAAATTACTTTTTCTGTTAGGGCGGTGAGGTAAATTATATTTTATCATAACAATTACATAATTACTTCATTGCAGGAAACCTGGCCTGCCTCAGAGGTTTGCATATCAGAGGTTGTGAGATGCCTCTTTCCTTTTCCCTAGTTCTCAGGTGAGAAGTAAGTGTAGCTTCCTGGAGACTGTCAACCTTTATGGTGAATGACAGTGGTGGTCTGGTGGTGAGGGGTTCCACACTCATGCCCCAGACTGTGGGAACATTTTTCTTTTTAATGTTATTTACTATGGAAAATTTGTGCAAAGGTTGCCGAGCTGGGGCCTTCCGAGAAACTGAGGCAGTGCAATGATCAGCCCTTCAAACCCTAATCTTGTGATCAAGTCAGAAGGATTTCATGTATGTCGCTTACAGTAACAGGAATGAGTTTATTGAAGGGATAGGAAAAGGAAAAGGGGACACTCTCAAGGGAGAGAGTGGGTCCTCTCAGAGAGGAAAGGGACAATGTACCTCCCCTGCTTTCCAGTTTTATTGGGGTCCCAGAAAGGTTCCCAGAGAATCCCACCCAGGTCCATCTCTTGACTTTTGACTGACAGTAAGATGACATCAGACTTTTAAGTACCCGCTATCATGGCAACTCTAGCTCACCTTGGCCCATGCTGACCAGTTCTAATTGGATTCTTCACCATTCATCCTTACAAATAGGAGAAACTTTCCTTATCTCCCAGAGTTTCAGGATCTGGTCACAAACGTCACCCCCCTCAGGGTAACTTGGATTCCTCTCATGAACCTTATTTTGAGCCTGCATTTCTCCTGCAGTTTAACGGTAGTTTGCTGAGGAAGGTGACTTAACTTCATCACGTAGGTCAGGCAGGGCTGCAGGTCAATTGCTTTTTGGAAAAGAAAACATGTGGGGGTCAGCACAGTGGGCCCACTTGATAGAATTATTCCCTTTAACTCATGTTCCTACGATACACATCTGTCTGTCCCCTGACACAAAGGTCATTTAAATGTTGCTTAGAGCATCCTAGTTGCATTGGCATCTAAAGAACGCTTCTCGTGTGAAGCATTCCAAATAGTTGGTCACTTAAATATGGCAGTCATCCTGAAGAAGTTAGCTTTCAAGAAGGCAGTTACACCACAAAACTTCCCTGGGGCCAACCAGGTAACCTAAATGTAGGGTCCAGGACTTACTGTCTCTCCTCCCTCCCCCAACCCCTTTGATAGACACACACATTTCAAAAATTTTTTATTACCACTTGGTTTTCCTATTATGTGAAATAGTCTGATACACAGAAACTGAGAAACCGACCATTGGCATTAGTATCTGGCAAACAATGTAGCAGTGGGGAGCCTAGGAAACTGGAGATTGCCTGCTCCATCTGAAGGGGCAATCGGTACTCGTCCCCACTTTGTTATCCAGAAGTGAAGTCAGTATTGCCAACATGCCACTTTTTTTCAAAGAGAAGCTGGAAATCCAGATGTACTTTTTTTAAAATATGAGGTCTCTGTTCTTTTTACCTTAGCAATTAATTCAAACGTTTTTGAAAAACTCCATGCAGTCCACATGCTGCGGGCCGGATCACACACACCTGTGAGACAGTGTAGCCTGCTGGGCCCCAGTGTTGTCCTCTGTTCAAGGGGAGTGGCTGTGTGCCTCTCCAGTCACGGTGTCCGACTTCTCACCTCCAACTGTAATCTTAGCTTAATGAAAATTTGGCAAAAAATCAAACGAATTATATGTTTATGAACTCAAAGACAAGTTCTCGCTGGATATTAGAATTTCCAAGAAAGGTCAAATTTGGAGTCTTATAAAATGTTGTCTCTATTACTCATTCTTGAAGAAGCCTGGTTTTATTCACAGCCGTGCCTCTAACTTAGTTTTGAAAAATACCTCGAGCCCTGAGAACAGATATTTTATGTGACACAGTGGCAAAACTCGGATATTTTCCTGTTTAGATTTATGGCTACTTCTTGCTCTCAGAAGGGCTACTGCTGGCTCCATCAGCAAAATGGCGAATTGTCTCTGACAGCAATGAATTCATTGGACGTACTCTTAAACCTTCCCAATTACTGACTTTTTCCTAAGCCTCAGAGTACATTAATCATGTAACTGAGAAAATACTTATTATGACCTTCTTTTGTATCAATCTTGGCTATATCCTCTACGTGAGAAAGCTGTCTGTGGTTGGGGCCAGTATTTTCCATGAGAATTAAGATAAATCAAACAAGAATGAAATGAAAATGAAAAGTTCAGACTACAAAAAGAAGATTAAAACCTTCTGAGGAGAGAGCAGGAGGGGGTCACATTCCTATTTAACTTGGGTGGGTTTAGTTGTCTTGGGAAAGAGAAGAGGGAGTGAGGAGAAGAGAGGGTTTTGCTTGTCATTTCAACCTCAGTGAGAACGGACTGACAGAAGACTGGAAATGGCTTCTGTTGGATTGGATTATGTGTTCATGTGTTCCCAGTGCGAGCATCTCATACACAGTTTAAAAATGCATCTGTTTAAAAATGTGACCAGTCCTTGCAAGTCAAGTGCCTCTCTTGATGCTCAGTTGAGGAGATCTTGATATACTGATTTTATTTAGAGGTAGTATTTTGGTATCCAATGTGGCAACTTGCAGAGATATTTTTTAAGGGTAGACATGATCTTTCTTACTTTCTTTTTTTGTGTGTGTGGTGCTGCAGATCAAAACCAATACCTTGTGCGTGCTGGGTAGACAAGTGCTCCACCACTGAGCGACATCCCCAGCCCACAGTTTTCACCCCCTACACTGACTTTCCAACCTCTGTGTTAGATGTAATTTCAGGGTAGAGGATCACTCTCAGCCATCACCATGCCCATCACCCCTAAGAGTCGGTCTAACTCAGATCTCTTTCTAGACTCTAGGCTATAACCAAAGTAACTGGAAAGACTAGCTTCTTGAATTGATTCACTGGAATATTTTTTAAAAAGAATGATAATTGCATGAGGAATGATTTTTTTTCCTTCTCATTTCTCATATCCTATTTTTAATTTTTTAACATTTTTGCAATACTAAAGATTGAACCTGGGTATGCTCCACCACTGAGTTACATCCCCAGTTTCCCCAGTTCTTTTGATTTTTTCTTTTGAAATACATCTCTCTATGTTATCCAGGCTGACTTTGAACTTGTGATCCTCCTTGCCACATCCTCCTGAGTAGCTAGGATTAGAGGTGTGCACCACCATGCCAAACTTCATATCCTATTTTTTTAAATAATTTTTTTACTTCTACAGACTGCATTTTGATTCATTATACACAAATGGGGTACATCTTTTTGTTTCTATGATTGAGCATGATGTAGATTCATACCATTTGTGTAATCATACATGTACATAGGGAATGATGGCTGTCTCATTCCACCTTTTTTCATACCCCTCCCTCCTCCCTCTCATTTCTCTGTACATAATCTAAAGTTCCTCAATTCTTCTCTCACCCCACCCCCCTCCCCCATTATATATCATCATCCACTTATCAGGGAAAACATTCAGCCTTTGGTTTTTTGGGCTTGGCTTATTTCACTTAGCATGATAGTCTCCAATTCCATTCATCTGCAAATGCCATAATATTATTCTTCTTTATGGCTGAATAATATTCCATTGTGTATATATACCACAGTTTCTTTATCCATTCATCTGTTGAAGGGTATCTAGGTTTGTTCCACAATCTAGCTATTGTGAATTGAGCTGCTGTAAACATTGATGTGGTTGCATTACTGTAGTATGCTAATTTTAGGTCCTTTGGGTATAAACCAAGGAGTGGGATAACTGGGTCTAAAGGTGGGTTCATTTCAAGTTTTCTGAGGAATCTCCACACTGCTTTCCGGAGTGGCTGCACCAATTTGCAACTCCACAAGCAATGTAAAAGTGTGCCTTTTTCCCCACATCCACATCAGCATTATTATTGTTTGTGTTCTTAGTAATAGCCATTCTAATTTGAGTAAGATGAAATCTTAGAGTTGTTTTAATTTGCATTTCTCTAATTAATAGAGATGTTGAACACATCATATATTGGAATCAATCTGACAAAAGAGGTGAAAGACCTCTACAATGAAAACTACAGAACACTAAAGAAGGAAATTGAAGAAAACCTTAGAAGATGGAAAGATCTCCCATGTTCTTGGATAGGCAGAATTAATATTGTCAAAATGGCTATTCTACCAAAGGTGCTATACAGATTGGCACAAAGGTGCCAATTAAAATTCCAATGACATTCCTCCTAGAAAGAGAGAAAGCAATCATGAACTTCATCTGGAAGAATAAGAGAACTCTAATAGCCAAAACAATCTTGAGCAGGAAAAGTGAAGCAGGAGGTATCACAATACCAGACCTTAAACTATACTACAGAGCAATAGTGACAAAACCAGCATGGTATTGGCACCAAAATAGACAGGCAGACCAATAATACAGAATAGAAGACACAGAGATGAACCCACATAAATACAGTTACCTCATACTAGACAAAGGAGCCAAAAACGTAAAATAGAGAAAAGATAGCCTGTTCAACAAATGGTGCTGGAAAAACTGGAAATCCATATGCAGTAAAATGAAATTAAACCTCTATCTCTCACCCTGCATAAAACTCAACTCAAAATGGATCAAGGTCTTAGGAATTAGACCAGAGACCCTGCACCATATCCTATTTTTAATTCCCCACCAAACATGAATACCAAGCTAAGTGGTGACCATGTGTAGGACCACATTTTTGCTTGGCGAGCATGACTGGACATCATCATATAGTCCCAACTCTTTATCTGCTAGGACTTGCCACAGAAAAAAGTAACCACTCACTAGGTGCTGAAATAGAATTGAAATTTCCTCTTTCAGGAAAATGGAGTAATTCTTCACCTCCAAACTCCAGTTTAAAGGTGATTGGGATCAGAGGGCATGGTCAGAAGAGAAAAAAGAGAAGCTGGGGAAATTGTAAAGGGAAATTGGAAAGAGAGTTCAATTGCACTTAGTTCAATTCCAAGGATTGGGTAACAATTCGGGATTAATTGAATACCTACTCTCCACTCCGTTTTGTGTTAAGTGCAGTGAATGAATATGAAGAAGTAGAAGAAGCAGATCAGCATGTTGATGGTATACGAGAATGAAATATGGAAGTGGCAATTTACAGTAAGTATTTTTCTGGTTTATTAGGGCATAAAAACACGTTAGAATATATTATCTTGCTTGACTTACCCAATTATCTTCAGACAGGGATTATCATCTTAACCTAATAGATGAGGAAACTGAGACCTGAGTAAGGAAAATACTTTCTCTAGCTAGACGGTGCCTTAGCCTGGTTTTCAGTCATGGAAGTTCAGGAGGCCAAAGGGCAGGGGTTTAGACCCAGTTCTCCACGTCTTGCAACAGGGTGCGGGCGGCCTTCTTTCCAAACCTTGTTTCCCAGGCTGACTGAAGTGCAAAGTCCCCGAAAGACAGGTGTGTCCTCCTAGAAGCAGACGGCCGGCCAGCTTATTTACTGTCCAGTATGGTAAAGGTGATCTTCTTCTAGGGCTGAAGACCAGACCCATCAGAAAAGATGCACATTCCCTGAGAATCATGCTTTTTGGATTGAAGGGATATTAGAAGTTCTACAATCCCTTTAAAAAAAGTAAAACACCTGTATTGAGGTGTCATTTGTACACCCTAGAATTTAATCATTTTAAATGTGCAAGTTGATGAGTCTCTGCAAATCTATAGAGTAGCCTAACTAGCAACACAATAAAGGTAAACATCTCCTTCACCCTCAAGAGCTCCTTCCTGCCCTTCTGCAGAGACTTTGCTCTAATAGCTCTTGCCCTGGTAACCATGGGTTTTAGTCACTGTAGTTTTCTATCACTATACTTCGCTTCTTCCAGGATTCTGTATCAGAGGAATCACATGCTGTGCTGTCTCCTACTTCAGATCTCTTTCACCGAAGTAGCTCATTTCTTTCTTTCTTTTTTTTTTTTAAAGGTTTTTCTTTTAAGATGCCATGAATTATCTTTATTGTATATTTTCTTTTTAAAAAAATTTTTATTTGTTCTAATTTGTTATACGTGACAGTAGAATACATTTATACGTTTCTTTTCTTTTTTTCTTTTGGTACCAGGAATTAAACTCAGGGGCACTGCACCACTGAGCCACATCCCCAGTCCTATTTTGTATTTTATTTAGAGACAGGGTCTCACTGTATACATTTCTTTTCATTGCAGAGTAGAATTATATGGATATGCGTCAATTTGTTCCTCCGTTCGTAAATTGAAAAACATTGACAGTATTTTCAACTTTTAGCCATTGGTGAATACAAATAGAAACACACAAATTTTGTGT
Source organism: Sciurus carolinensis (assembly GCF_902686445.1). Classification (NCBI taxonomy): domain Eukaryota; kingdom Metazoa; phylum Chordata; class Mammalia; order Rodentia; family Sciuridae; genus Sciurus; species Sciurus carolinensis. Next base: position 144,356,391 of record NC_062218.1, read on the forward strand.
AAGCAAAAAAAACCTTTTTATCCATCTTGGGTAAATTTGGAGTAGGATCAGCAGGTTGTATGGTGAGTACATGTTTTGTGATGGGCTGACAGATCTGACTCCATGAGAATGTCGTAGGCCAGACTCTAAGGGAAATGACTAAACAGACTCCATTTTGCTCTGAAATTCCATGTTATGTAGGAAATAAGCTTCTCCCATGGGAACACCCCGCCTCTGTACCCATCATTAGTTACTTAGTGTGACATGTTTAACAATACAGAATGACAATTCCTATGTAAAGAAAAATTGCTCTCTTTTGATTCCTATTGCTCCTAAACAATGTACCATGTGAACGGTGATTGTGTGGATGTTAGTAACCATTCTTTAGTTTGTACCTAGGTAAGGATCATTTTGACCCACTTCCCCCTCTGTTGATGATCTCATGATGTTAGTTTGTAATTTTGAATCACAGCAACAGACACTTATGATTAATGTGATTTTTGGTATAAGAACCCCTACAATCCTGTGGTCCAGGCTGTTCTCCCAATAGCCATTTTTGGGGACACTATGTAAAACAGTCAGTCAGCCGGCTTTATAAAGACTCTCAAATTTGAACTTCTCAGTGGTGATCGGTCTGTTCTTAAGTTGAACCCCATAACAGTTTACCTTGAAGGAAAGATGTAGCAAGACTGGGCTCCAGTTACTGTGCATTTTTGCATTCCCAGTGGCTGTGTGTCTCCCATTTGCTTCACATCCTCTGATTAAGTTGTGGCCATTCTAGAGGGCATGGGGTAAGTAGCTCTCTGTGGTTTTAATTTGCATTTCCCGAATGATTAATGATGCTCAACACTATGGGCTTATTTTCCATGTGTATATCTCTTTTGGTGAAAAGTCTGTTCTAATATTTTGCCAGTAGAATTATATGGATATATAATTTAAAAACTGAACTGTTTCATCTTCTACTTACTGAGTTATAAGTGTATTTTTATTATATTCTGGAACAAAGTCCTTTATTGGATGTTTATTTTGCAATTTTTTTTCCTAGGTCATGGGTCACCTTGTTCTTTCCTTTAGAGTGTCTTTTAAAGAGTAAAATTTTGAATTTTTTTGATATTCAATTTGTCAACATTTCCATATCTGATCTTTTTTGTGTATTTTTTCTTATCTATAAAACAAATCAACAGTGGAAAAACAAAAATCTTTTTCCTGACTCATAGCCGCCATATATATACATATACATACATATACATATATACATACATATTTACATGTGTACACATATATATAAATATACATACGTACATGTGTATTTTTTTAAGGAATGTTGTAGCTTTAGTTTCTACATGTGGGTCTATGAACCATTCAAGCTGAATGGAGTACATGGCAGGAGCTAAGAGGTTAGTATCACTTTTTTTACATTTCCAATAGTTTCAGCACCATTGATGGAAAGGTTTACATTCCCCATTGCATTCTTTGGTAATTTTGTTGAAAATCAATTGATTGTGTAGGTGTATTTCTTTCTGAATTATCTGTTCTACTCTATTGATCTGTTGGTGTATCTTTTTGTCAACACTGTGTTTTCTAAATTATTATAGCCTTATGGTGAGGTGATATAATTTCTCTAACAAAGAAAAGGCACGGGCCCCAGGTCACATAGCAAGGCTGCCCAATCCAGAGCCGGAATTGACTTGCCTTACTCCCAACCCAGCTCTCCTCTCCCTTCTTCTCCATTGCTTCATGGTACCTTTTCTCCATGCCTACCCTCACCGGTTCCCCTCTGACAGAGTAGAGTGAAAATCTAGGAACGTGTTCTGACGTTAAAATTTTATGATCTGTTTGCCTTCTACTCAATCACATACTGTTTAATATAAAACAGAATGTGTTTTCCCACCCTCTTCCTCAACTCTCTCAATACCCAAGTTAGCTCGATACTCTAGGAAAGTGAGTTCCCTTCTCCTGCGTGAACCTCTGTGACAAGTGCCTCTATTGGATGGAATGAGCTGACCCTCCAGAGAAACCATCTCTGTTCATGAGGACGGGAGCCATCAGTGCCATAAGGTGAGCTGGCCAGTGGGCTCCCCAGAGTCACCCGTGAGGTTTCCTTTGGCTTCCTTCCTACATCAGAACTTCTCCGTGTGAGAACAGATGGCTGGTACAGTATGGAGAGAACAGTCCTTGTTTTCCTAAACTTTCTGTTGTCGGCAAACATGAGACCCAGGATGTGTGACAAAGTCAGCTAACTTGGGGTTCCAAAATAGGTGTTCTCCCTCCTGAGTCCTCTCCACTCTGACTCACTGCTCTGGTCACTCACTTTCCCAGAGATCTTGGGGCCTTTGCCTGTTGGAAATGCTGTGCAAGTGGATGGAGAAACACAGCCACCGAAGCAAATCTAAAAACCAGCCTCTCTGGAAACTTCGGCTCCAGCTCAGAAATAAATGCTGTCTGAAACAGGCCTCTTAGCTAGGTTCTAAAGAGATTTCACTACCATTGCAATTTTTTATTTTTTAAATTGAAATTGTGGCATTATGCTTCTTTAAATTTAAAGTTTTAGTGTAGTCTTGCCCTCCTTTCTTCAAAATCCCTCGTGCATGTACACAAACACTCACACCCATGCAAGTATTTCCCGTAGAGGGCAGGGTTCCCAATTGATATTTTGTGTGTGTTTTACTCGACTTTTTCACCTCTGTGACAAAAAGACTTGACAAGAACAATTTTAGAGAGGAGAAGTTTATTTGGTGCTCATGATTTCAGAGGTTTCAGTCCATAGACAGACGAATGTTAATCCCAAAGACATGTCCCCAGTGACCCACCTCACCTACTGTTACCACCAAGTTGATCCACATCAGTAATCCACTGATTAGGTTGAGGCTATTGGAACTTGGAACCCAATCTTTTCACTTCTGAACTTTCTTGCATTGTCTCACACATGAACTCTTGGGGGATACCTCATATCTAAACACATAACAGTACGTATGTGTGTATTTGGTTGTGGATGCAGTATCAACAATTTCAACCTCATTTTACTGACAATATTTGAAAAGTCATAATTAGCAAAGTTAGAAGGATAAAGTAAGCAAAGGATTATGTATAATTTAGAAACATAGTGTACATGTTATCAGTTAAGGATGTTGATCACCCTTCCATGCCTGGGGTAACCCTATCCTTCTCCCCACTCTTCAAATAAAGACAAAAAAGACCAATTTAGTATGGGAGCAATATAGGATTTTAAGCTTTGACAATCTATTATTATTATTATTAATTATTTTATTATTATTAATTATTATTATTATTATTATTAATCTATTATCTGCTAAAAATAGTAAAATCTTAGTTAACTAGAGGACTTTTGAAGAGTATTCTAACTATTTTACTTCTCTGATCCAGGAGTTAAATAGGTCTAGATTTTGTTGAAAAAACTTCCAAAATGTATGAATGTACTTCCATGTCTTGATAATTCCAGGGAACATCTGAGGACTTAGGGGTCATTTGGAAAATGTATATCACTATTTAAGGTTTTACTGCAGTGAGGAAATCGCAGGAGCAGTGACCCCCACCCCATCTCCTTGTTGTGAAATGAGGCGCGGGGACAGCATTTATGGTTTCCCGACTGTGTTGAGTGGCACCCCCTGTCTCCTACCTATTATGCACAACCTGAGATGTTTCAAAAATTGTGTTTATCCATGAGGTAGCTACTCTCACCCTCGTCTTAAACATGTTGAAACTGAGGCTAGAGAGGCTGCATGTCTTGTCAAGGTCACCAAGTGAACAAGAAAAAAAAAAAAATCCAGCAGTTGGTCTAGCGCCTCTGCCTTTCCCACCACCTCTTACCACTAGACCTGCAGTCATCAGATCTCAGTGATTCCTTATAATGGGCCTTCCTGTCCCACTGGCCCTAGGCGGCTCGTAAAACTCTGACTTAGGCTAGTCCTCATTGGGTAATGCATGCCGAGACAGTTCTCCACCCATGTTGGCTCACTCTAATCTGTGCATTCACATTTTGAAAGCTGTCATGTAGAGAAGCACAGCCTACTTTGTTAGGAGCTGGTGTATAATAGTGGCAGAAAGGTCAAGGGCTCTTGTGGGTAAGTGGCCCTCCCTGGGTCCAAGTCCCACTCTCCAGGCAACCTTACACTGTGCACAGAACTGGATGATCCTGGGGGAGCGGTCATGGACTTCTGGCCATGCATCATGTCCCAGAGCTTTTGATTTTGAATGGATGTAGCAGACACTAGGGCATTGCCTCCTAGGAGGATGAGGGTCACTGTATGACTTAAGTTGCTCCAGAAAAGGAAACCAAGTAGATGAAGGTCAGCTGTCTCTTCCCGACTTCTCATTAGACAAGTGCTTCCATAGACAGGAGATTATTTAGCATGTTCCTCAGCAGCAACTTACAAGCAAGCAAGAGATATTTTGGTTAGCTCATTTGTTTGTCCCATAAAAATAACTTTACCCTCTGTGTTGAAGGGCACAAGCCCTTAAGACTTGCTGAAGTGCCTTCGCCGAGAAGTCCTAAAGTTTTCCCATACTGTTTTCCCCTGCCCCCAGGCTTAGACTTGTTTTAGGGAGCTGTCAAATTGATTGCAGAGCAAGGACTCCAACATTAGTTCTCATCATGCTTTGGTTTTAACTTTTAAAAATATTATGTGTTGATTGTAGGAAATTTAGAAATCACAAAAAACTACATTGTTTTCAAATGCAAATCTGGTCCTGTCAGTTTGCTATGCAAAAATACTTAGTGTCTACTTACACGTAGAACAAAATCCAAACTCCTTCTTCTTGCATATGAGATGCTACACATTGGTGTGGTTTTATTACATTTTAATACATTTTTATATTGTTAACATCACTATTTCATATGAACTTTAAATTCACAAAGAAAATGATTCCTACCATAACTTCATTGTATTATATGGATGTATAATAGCATTCTTATTCTTTTTCCCTCAGGTTGACCTATTAAGTTGTTTTCAGTTATTTTTATTTGTAGAGAGAACCACAAGGGGCATCTTTGTGTATAAACGTTTACAAATTAGATAGCCCTTATTCAAAATGCTTGGGACTAGAAGTGTTTAGGATTTCATATGTTTTTTAAAATTTTTAGAATATATACATATAAACAATGAGATTTTCGTGAATGGGACCTAAGTGTGAAGATGAAATTCATTTATGTTTTATACATACCTTATACACATAGCCTGAGGGTAATTTCATACAATATTTTTAATTGATTTTATTAATAAAACAAAGTTCTGGAGGCTGGGGAGATAGCTCAGTTGGTAGAGTGCTTGCCTTGTAAGTACAAGACCCTGGGTTCGATCCCCAGCACCCCCCAAAAAAAAATAAAAATAAAAAAACAAAGTTCTGTACATTGAACCAATAGAATGCAAAGGTATCCATCAGCTACCCACGAGGACAATCTTTGGTGTTTGGCCTCACCACCATTTCTGACTCTGAATTTAAGTGCTATGGATAAATGCTCATTTTTCATACTTAGTCATAAGTAAGTTCTTAACAGTAAAAAAAATAAAAGTTCATTAATACAGGGAAGAAATAATGTGTTCAGGGTACATTATGTAGGCATCCAAAAAGTTTCAGACTTTAGAGCGTTTCAGATTCTGGATATTTAGATTAGGGATGCTCCCCACCTGTATAAACATTTGTAGATTAGAAAGATCATTTTGTAGCAATTAGGAGAATGAGCAGGTCATTTAAATGAGATAAGAAATGAAAGCACTTTACTTACATGTACATTATCCTAATGGATACAAATTACCTTAGCTTCAGCTTCAATTCATTCCTGCGCTGGCATTAGGGATAAACTGGCTACCTCACAGGACTGCTGAAGCCTGGTCCTCTAGACCACCCACTCCTGCAAGTCATGACTGTGAACGTGGGTACAAGCTGCAGCATGGCAGTTCTGTGCTTGCTAGGGCCTGTTTCCAAGCCCTTCAAGGAAGGTGTGTGTGGTCCCTTCCTCCTCTTTCTCAGCAGCAGCGGAGTGAGGGGTATCCTCTTGAGGCAAATGTCCCAGGGAACACACTTGTGAGGGTCCACTCACCAGTCTGACAGGAAAGTGTTATTAAATTCTTACATTTTGATTCATGTCTTTAGAGAAGTCTGATATTTCCCCTCTCTTGGCTGTATTCCTAAATTGGAGGATTAGTAGGAGTTTGTTTATATGCAACAGTCAGGGAAGGATGAGAAGGAAAAAAGAATATTGTCTTTTAGGTGTAAATTGATTGTTAAAAATCTCATTCAGTTGCAGTTTGTATGATTTAATATTTTAATTTTTATATTTTTTCTGATTTGCAAACATCTTTATCAAATAGTAAAAGAGAAGAACATTTTTACCGTGGGTAGAGAATGTTTGAGAAAGAAGAGATCTGAAACATTAGCAGACTATGTCAGGGCCTAAAGAGAAACCCAAGTCCCCAACTCTATCCTGTTCCTAATCTGGGGTAATAGTCTCAACACCATGTTTCTCTTTCAAGATCTTACATCTCAGTTTTCACACTTAGCTGTTTACATGATCCAGACAAACAATGTAAATGTGATTAGACAGATTTTCACAAAGGAGACAGTGCTGGGGACTGAATCCAGGACCAGGAACCTGCTAGGCTAATGCTCCACCACTGAGTGACATCCCCAGGCCATGATGGACATGTTCAAAACATTGAGCAGACCTTACAAAACTTGTCTGCAAGTTAAGTCCGGTCCATATGTGGCACAGGTGTGTGTGGCTACAGCTGTATGTACACATGCACGTATGTGCCAGGATATCCTCAAGATCGTTAGCTCGGAGCATCAAGAAAGTAGTAAGTGTTACTAAATATAACACTCACCTCTTTATCTGGAAATAGCTTCATTTATATGGAACCTCAGTTTAGGGCTTCTTTAAGAACCATGGAGAAAAGTTTAGGGATACCTATCAACATCTGGCACTTGTTTTATGGAGCACATTTGAAAAGTGGAAAATAGTGTGCTTAATATTTTATATCCTTGCTAACCATGTAAAAATATAATGTAATCTGTTCTTGGAAAATCATATGTTCTGTACAAAATCTAATATGAAGCATAGTATTTCTAATCATTTTAAGTGGGGAAATTATGACGTAATATACGTTGAACAAACAACATCTGCCTATAAGGGACAGAGTGTCATTTAGCATGTAAAATGCTTTAAACATTGCTTTTGGATGACAAAATGATCAAAACAATTTTTAGCAAACAGATTTGTGTACAGTGACATGGTGCTCAGATGCCTCTTTGCACTGGAGATATTCTTTTGATGATAACAAGCCTATTAGAAATAAAAATGTGATTCTGATGTTCTACTATTTGCATGTGGAAAGTATCCTGAGAGTTTTCTCCTTATACTTGTTAAAAACTTTGTGTTCCATGTTTAGGATTTTAAGTATAAAATTTTTTCATGTATAAACAGCAGTGAGAAAACATTGTACTAGGAGAGATGCAAGTCCTGTGAATTTTAATGTTAAAGAAACAGGGGTCATTCTCTTAGAACACCAGGGCTGTAGAGGCAACTTGCTGGGTATACCTGTAATGTTCCTGAGTCTAATGATGTAAGAAAATCCCTTGCTGGGAGTCTGGCACAGTACCTGGCATTGTTTAGTGGTCTGTTCATTTTATGTTAGTTGGTTTTCATTTCTTCTTGATAAATCACATTAATAAATTCATTAGTTGGGATTACAGTTATGTTTCCATCATGAATCAGAAGACCTACTGTATTGCAGGAAACATTTTTCACTTGAGATGTAATCTGGGCTTGAGTTATCACTCACACTACATTGAGGAATGTGTCTGGGCACCTGCTAGATAAAAATATCCCAGTCCTTGAGAACTTTTAGTGTATGTTTTCACATTCCAAGAAACATAATCCAATATTCAAACTCTATTAAGTTCTAGTATGGCAAAGTAGGTTCTCAATAGATCTATTTTGCTGCAAATAATAACTACAAACCCTGGAAAATATATGTATTAAAAACTGCAACAAACCAACCACCTGAAGGATATGGGGTATGAACTGAAGCAGGAAGATTCCACAGAGTGATAGAAACTTGGACAAAAAGATTAGTACCTTTGAGTATGTTTCCTGTTAATATGTTACCTTGAGTGCAGTCCAAATTAATGCCACATCTGGTATATAAAACTTTTACAGAAAACATAGCCTCTTTGACCTGAAGAAGACACAGTTGAGGGCAAGTATAATTATTAAGAGGTGAGTCTGTAATCTTAGAAAGAAGAGAACCTAGAGAGAGACCTCAACTTCTGTTTGTACATTCTTCTAAATCTCTGACTGATCTCTGAACCACACATATGGCAAACTACTCAGCTATGGAGAGAAAGAGTGAAACAGATTTGAACAGTGCCCAAAAGGCACCGTGTGAAGTTAGATTCCAATCAATTCAATTGTCTCCTGGAACACTAAACAAAAATGTCAACATTTTTTGAAGAATGTAACAGAATCTAGTTTTCTACAACACAACATTACAACGCCCACAATGCAACACCAAATTTCTTGACATACGAAGAATGGGAAAACATTCTGTTCTTAAGAGAAATGATAGCCAACAGAGGTCAACAACAAGATATTTCAGATGTCAGAATTGGTGGAGGAAGACCTTAAAGCAGCTATTATAACTTTATTAATGAGGTAAAGGAAAATATCATCATAAATGAAAAGAGGAAATCTCAGCAAAGAACAATATAAGCAAGAGTCAAATAGAAACTTTAGAACCAAGGTACTAAAATATCTGAAACAAAGCATATAAGTAAGAATACAAATACAATATAAATGAGAATAATTTTTTACTGCAATATAAATCTTTTATCTTACATGTAAAAGTTACAAAATATGCATGTGGAAGTTTTAGGGGAAGAAAGGGATTAAAGACAGATCCTATTTCTACCTTGGCAACTGAGTAGATGATAGAGCTAATTATTGAGATGGTAGATACAAAAGGAAGATAAAGTTTAAGGTCTTACAGCATAGTATAAAAAAGACAGAGGTAGACCTCACACATACACACACCCAACTTGAAGCTATCCAAAGTAGTGAAAAATGAGACAAAAAAGTTCTGTGGGGGTGATGTGTAATTCAGTGATTGAGGGCTTACCTAGCATGACCAATCTCTAACACAAAAGAAATGGAAAGGGAAAGAAAAGGAAAGGAAAGGAAGGAAGAAATGAATTAATTCTGGGAAAGTCTTGGGGTAAGACTTTGAACTAAATACATGAATTCATTCTTTTTTCTCTCGTGTAATTTTGGGGGACTTCCTATGTGAAAGATTCCATTCTAGGTGATCATGATTCAAAGATGAAAAGCACACTTTCTGATCTCAAGGAGTTCACAGTTCAGGAGAAGAGCTAACCACCTGATTCCATATCTGGATGCTGAGCGCTACAATCAACAGATGATGAAAGTCCTGCAGTAGACCCTGATGCTTCGTGAACATACGTACTGAGCACTCTGCACAACTGTGTACACAATGCTTCTAGCTCAAGCACCTGCCTCTTCAAAGGACTTCTTCTGGCAATGAAACCCCCCTGAAAGCATCAGAGTCACCCTTCCCTGTCCTTTCACTCTCAATCAATGACTCCAGGAGTTGGTAGATAAATAGCTCAGCAACCTTGCCTCATGGTTGGGATAGTTATGGTGTATTCCACATGCATCGCATAACTGCCAGTGAGGGTGTGCCCTAGTTGCCCATGGTACAAAGCTGGTTAATTCTCTCCAAGTCGACTTTGTTCCCTTCCAGCCCCATTTCTCTAATCTTCTGCTGGTGTTCTCTGAGGTCACCAAAGAAACTACTTGCTCTCAAATTCTTGGCTGCTTCTGTGACAGTTCTTGAACATGGCCATAGACTCTTTGGCATTCCTCCTGTTAGGATATAGGGTCCAGGTCCCCATTCCTGGAATATGGGTGAATTTGACCTGCAGAATGTAATGCTAAGTAACTTTTGAGGCTGTGTCATAAAAGCTAAGCATCTTCTGTCTCGCTCCCTAGAACACTTGCTTTTGGAGCCCTGAATTCCTTGAGGGTCCATGCTGAAGGAGCTGTGTTGAGAAGCCATGTGGAGAGCCCTGGACCCTACCTACAGATCTCACATAGTCACGTCATTCTAGCCCACGTGCAGGGCATGGGAGTGCAGAGGCCCTGCTATCCGAGTCCCTCCCAGGCCTCCAGTCCTTCCAGTTGAATTCTGAGACATCATGGAACAGAGACAAGTTTTCACAACTGTGCCCTGACTGAATCCTTAACCCACAGACTCTTTGAGCCCAAGAAAGTGGTGTTCCTTACGCAACCAAGTTTTAGGATTGTGACCAGAACAGTCAACCTAAGAAGTACTTTCACAGAGAAAGCATCATGAACATGTGTGAGATAGTTCCTCATGGAGGAAGGAAATTATTTTCTACTATGCAGAGATGATGTCCTTTGCCTAAAAAGATATGTCTTCAATATATATATGTTTTCTCTTCCATAATAGGAGTACTCTTGATAGATATTATTTAAGGAAACCAGTTCTAAGAAAGTTACAGTCTAAATCTTGATAATTACAAAAGAACTCCCGAGACACCATTGGTTAATGTTTTCAGTAGCTTTCCCCTTGGTAATGTGTTTCCTCGTTTTATCATGTATTTGGTTAGAAATACATATGACATGACAAAAGACATGGAACAGAGAGTTTGCCTGGGTCCCGCTCTGGATTCTATCTGGTTTGAATTTGAACATGTCGTGATGGATAGGGCTAGTTCTCAAGTGATTGGGAATGATTTCTGTGTTGGGTATGATATCTGTCACACCTAATCACCTGGTGCCCGTTTAGGATCAGACACATGACAGCAGGTGGAAATGTGCCTTTTGATCCCGAAATGGCAACAGATCCTCACGTCTGCAGCTTCATCTGACAAATTTGGCAGCAAGGAAGAAGTCTGGAACCAGAAGCATCTGCCACTGAGTTGGGAAAGCTGAAATAAATGATTTTGTTAAAGTCCGTGTTTCCTCCTATGGCTATCTGGTGAGTTTTTGAACATATACGATTAGACCCAAGCATGTTTTCAATTTTAGGGTCCCAGAGTCTTCGGTCCATGAATCATTGGTGCTCCTAAGATGAAATTTGAATCAGTTCAAGCCACTTCAACTCAAAAGACATTTATACAGCTGCATGTTAGGAGAGTGTCGGTAGTTGCTGGGGATCTCAGAGAAGACCTGAGCAAGGTGTAATTCATGCCTATGGACAGTCATTTTGCATCCCAATCATTAGACAGGTGCCCCCTCCCTCTGTGAGAAGCATTCTTCACATTGGATGAATTACAGTTATATTAAAAACAAGAAAGGAGAACAGTTTATAGAAAAATGCATATACCCCTGTTTACATTACTATGGGAAAGCATGTATTTTATAAAATGAATGGAAACATTCACAAAGATAATGCATGATAATTTGTGGACAGGTGAACCAAAGCAACGGTGAGACAGAGATAATTTAAGTAAAAAGAAATGTTAATCTGAACAAAATATTTTCAGGAAATATTTGGTTAATCGTTAAGTGAAGAAGTCTTACCAATGAACTTTAAAAAAAGACACTAGCCTACCAGTGGAAGAATAGGTACAAATGATCATCTCACCAGTAATCAAAGGAACACAAATCAAACAACAGATAGCAAAAAGGAGATGCCACACTATGCATAGCATATTTACCAGGATTTCTTGAGAACAGTATCACACAGTGGGTGAACGAAGCTTTGGTAGAATCTGTCACACACTGCTGGCAGGGATAGTAACTTCTGCACACTTCTGGAGACAAAGTTACAGCTTGGGTGAAGACTGCAGGAGAATTTAACATCTTAGGTTTATTAATAGCACTTTCAATAATCTGTCCTAAAACAAAACTGATAAACTCAAAGATATAGGTAAAAAAAATAATCAAAATGAAGTTTATTACAAAAGAAATCTGAAAACAATCTAAATGCCCTCAAAAAGAACATGGCTAAATTAATGTTTATATATGTGTAATATAAAATAATTGCTAAAAGCTTTTAAAGAATATTTGATGATATGGGAAATACCCTTGTCAAAATGTTAATGAACAAAATAGAGAACAAATTTTATGAACAGTTTGTTACCAATTTTGCACATGAACTTTTAAATACTAGAAACGGATATGCTAAAAATGTCAGCACAGTTACCTCTTAGTGGTGAGATTATGGTTGATATTCATTTTTTTTGATTTACCTCTTTGTTATTTCCTGAACTTCTACCATGAATATTGAATTAGTTTTCTGTTGCTACATAACAAACTCTCATACATTGACTATAGTTTGAAAATCCTTAATCTGAAAATCTCAAATGCTCCAAAATCAAAAATTTCGGAGCACTACTAACATGGCATGAGAAGTAGAAGTTCTACACCAAGAAACTTTGTTTCATGCTCAAAATTGTTAAAAAAATATTGTATAAAATTGCCTTCAGTGTATGTGTATAAGGTACATATGAAAGAAGTGAATTTCATGCTTACACTTAGGTTCCATCACAGAGTTATCTCATTATGTATAGATAAATATTCCAAAATCTGAAAAAAATCCTCAAAATACTTTGGGTCCCAAGCATTTTGGCAAGTAATAGTCAATCTATAGCTTAAAATGGTATCACGTGTGATCTTTCAGTTTCTACAGAGCAGATATCTAAGGTTGACTTAGTGTCATTCTCTGCTTAGGGTCTCCAGAGCTGGAGAAGGGACAACCTGAAATGCATCTTATCAGGACCACATCGTTCTCATGAATGCTCACTCAGGTTATTGGCAGAATTCAGTGTCTGTGGTTGCAGGACTGAGGTCCCTGTTTCCTTACTGACTGCCAGGCTGGGGTAACTCTAAGCTGCTGGAAGCTGCCACAGTTCCTTTCTAGGTGACCTGTGGGCAGTTCATAACATGCATGCTTGCTTTCTTTCAGTCAAGTCAGCGTGTACAAATTGCCTCTTTTGTGACCAGCTGGAGAAGACACTCTGCTTTTAAAGGACTCAGTGAGATTTTTAAAGGCCTCAAATAATACCCCTATGTCAAGGTCAACTGGTCTGGAAACTTAATTACCTCTGCAAAACTCCTTCAAAGCAGTACCTAGATGAGAGTTTGACTGAGAGAAAGCATGTGTTCATCAGGGACTGGGAATCTTGGAGACTTAGAATCCTGCTTTCTGCAAGCAGGTGTGAGTAGGTTAAGCTTTGGGGACAGGCTCCTGGGGTTTTAATTCTGCCTCCGATAAATTGACTTCTGGCAAGTTACTTAGCTTTCTGTGCTTCAGATATCTTTAATATGGGAGAATAATAATAGTAATTGTCTCAAAGAGTTGCTATAAAATCTGTTGCAGATTTAAATGTAATAATATTTGATTACTTAATTTGGCATGAAGTGTAAGTATCAGGAAATATAGACCATAATTAGAATCCACGAAAATGAGTTAGGCAGAAAATAGTTTAACCAAGTACCTAAAAAGAGCTTCAGATGTTCTCATTATCTTTCTCTTTTCTAGTCAAAGACTGGGAGCCTGTTAATTTCCTACCTCTGGGCCATCCTGTTTTGCAGCAAAATTCTTAAGTAGATGGACAGGTCTGTGTGGTTCTGACCTCTTTGTCTTTCTTGATGCTCTGTTTCTGTCTCCAGGAGAGAAAAGCATGTTATGCTTCCCTTTAGCTATGAAAACCTTGTTAAAATGCAAATGTCATCTAAAAAGATAGAATACAAAGAACAGTTTAGCACGGCTTATGTTATTGTGAAACTTCTGTGATGAGACACTGAAAGAAAGGTGTTATAGATGGGAATATTTTGACGTAGGCTATAAAAGAAGGGCAAGGAGGTACTCAGGTGAATGACTCACCCTTCTAGATACAAGAAGGTCAAGAAAGTCTTGACAATGTCAACTTCATGAGGAAAAATGTCCATGAGCTATAAGGAATAATAGGATCTCACTTCTATAAAAAACAGATAGCCACGGTGTTCTCCAATCCCTACAAAAGCATCCCAGAGAAGTGTCATACAGTGTCTGTTGGTCAGGTTGCGCACTGCCTCACTGGCACATTTCCAGTCTGAGGAAAGTCGTGCTTCTACTCTTTGGAGTCTCACAGAGCAAGTAAGGACCCGCTTCTCTAGGAGAGTCCTTTGATTCCTGAAAGCATGGGGAAAGGATGGAGAGATGCTAAAAGCATGGTCTGCTTTAGGGCCCAGCCTCTTCTCTTTCTATTCTAGGCAATTTATGCTCACTGCCACTGAATCCTACACTTCATTTCTTCCACCTCCCCTTGTTGCTGTTTCACTTTCTAGTGTGAGAATAAAATGAGCTGAGCTCATTAGATGGTCAGAACTGCTTGGATTTCCTGAAAGGTGCCACATGCAAGGCACAGGATTCTGAATGTCACATCATGACACTTAATTCCTGTCCTGAACCTGGAGCTAAAGGGATCCTGGAAGCAGATGGCCAGATGAATGAGGCCTGGTTCTCTGATGGATTTCTCAGAATGACAGAGAGTTGATATTCTTTAACCCAGAGTCTCTAGTCAGTAAGTAGCTTTAAAGAATGAGTGAAGCTATAGTATAACACTCCTAAAGGCAGAATCTGTAACATTATGAATTACAAAACAATGATTCTCTCATTGTTCATTGAGAATACAGACATTTGAATTTGAGTTGATAAAAAAGTGTGTTTTAAAAATTATAGCACTATTTTTTTTAAATGCATTTATTATGTGCTAGGTACTGCACTAGGTGATTTATAGTCATCTCATGTGATTCCTAAACCACCTGAGGGTAGGCACCCTGTATTACTCTGTGTTCTGCTCTCTTCAGTGTCTAGCAGAGTGGCTGGTGTGTAGCTGTGGGAACCTCTGTGGTTTACTGCAGCACAGATTATGAAGCATCTCCTTTGTGTTGGAGCAAACTGACCAGAAGACACTGAATGCAAATTACTGGAATCAAGGAATTAGCAAAGCATAAAACATACCAAAATCCCAGCCCTCATGGAAAGTACTCCTTAAGAAAGAAGTCTGAATTCAGTTAAACCTGGGCCTGTCTCTGCCACTTTCACCATTGGACTTTAGGCAATTATTTCATGTCTGGAAGTCTGTTTCTTTAGCTATGAAATGGACATGGTAATAATAGGGCACAGCTCTTGAAGTGGCTTGAGGACCAAAGAAAAATGCTTGATCCACATTGTGTTCTCAGTACATGACAACAATTGTTTTTAAAACAGGTAGTAAGTATTAGTAGAACAATGTATGAATAATTTCCCCCAGCGATTTAGTTAAATAGGAGGGCTATTCCCCATTTCATAAATAAGGAATCTGAGCTAAAGAGGTGAAATACTTTGCCCAAGGTCACATATGTGGTAAGTAGGAGAGCTGGTATGTATGCCTAAGTCCATGACCTTCTATTCCATTGCTGTTAATTAATTAATTGCTGTTAATTAATTCCATTGCTGTTAATTAAAGTTGACAGACAACAGAGGCACACTGGGTACAATTCCCATGAGAAGCTAAGGCAGGAGAGCAGATGCTTGTCATTTCCCAATAAAGGTGGGGAAAGGTGTTAAAAAACATGGCCGTCTCCATCGGGATCCAACTCCTGATGTGGGAGTGTCTAGCCTTGAAGCACGGGCACGTGCCAGCTGGATGCAGGCTGCATTCCTCATGTGACAGCTGGTCTCGGTGGCTAGGAATGCCTCAACGTTGGCACCAGGGTTCAGCCTGGAATCCATCTGACTTGTCTCACAAATACGCATCTGAAAAACTAAAACCAAAGAGGCAAAGGAGAAATGTCACATTAATGTTTTTATTTCTGTAATTAGAGAGCATGTGGTTAGCTATGAATTTCCAATTTAGTAATGCACGTTTAAAACATGCTATTCAATAAAGGAGACATTAACTTCTGTGGATGCTGTTTTTCACCAACTGTAGACCTTATCCTTGTAGGATTTGAAAAATGGTCCTATTTATTTACTATAAACATAACAATGAGTTGTTTTTAGGTTTCCTTTTGCCTCATCTGTAGTGCCATCTACCGCAGGATGACTTCTCTGACTTATTCCTTTATTCATGTACATTTACAATTTAGTCTTCATTTCCCAAACACCTATATGCTGGACTATGTTGGCAATATTTGGACAAGGTCCTTGATCTTATGGGATTTGCATTCTATTGGGAGAGATGTACATCAAATAAACTCACAAGCCAGTAAATAAAATAATTTTAGAAACTGATCATTCCTATGGAAACTTAGAATGCATTGTGATGTCTCTCTAAATTGGCACTTGAACTGCAGCCTGAATTTGGGAACAAAGAGCATAGATAGAACAGAAGGAAGAGGTGTCATGAGCAGAGGCAAAGGCTGGTGCAAGGACCTTAACAGGAGGTCTTTGCGATTAGGTCTCAGGAAGTGGGGAAAGAGGCACAGAGAAGAAAGAATGGAGGGACCAGATGAGGCAGGAACATCTGGTGGGCCTTGGATTTCATTCTGGGTGTGAGGGTGAGACTTCTGCACACTATGGACACAGCATGATATAATTTGTTTCTTTATATTTGTAAGAGGACTCTGCAGAGTGAAGAATAGATTGTTATAGATATATAGAATAATGGAATTGAGAATCCATTACAATCAGTTGATCTTCAGCAGTGCCAAGACAATTAGGTGGGGGAAAGTAGTCTTTTAAACAAATGGTTCTGGGACAATTAAATATACATACCAAAAATAGATGAAGCTGTACTGATACCTCACACTATATACAAACTTAACTAAACCTGGATCAAGGCCTAAATATAAGAGCTAAAACTAGAAAACCATTAAAACATATCGGTAACTTCAAACATTTTGTTTTGGCACACATGTTATATGACACCGAAAGCATATGTAACAAAGAAAAAATAGATAAACTTGGCTTTATCAAAATTAAAACTTCTGTATATTAAGGGGCATTATTAAGGAAATAAAAGAACAGTCCACAAGACAGGAAAAAAATATTTGTACATCATTTATCTGATAAAGGACCTGTGTCTGAAATATATAAAGAATGTTTACAATTCAATAATTTAAAAAACAATTTTATAATGAAAGGATTTGAATAGTTATTCTCTAAAGAAGAGATGCAAATAGCCAATGTGTACAAGAAAACACTCTCAGTACCATAAGCCATCAGGGAAATGTAAATCAATAGCACAATAATATACCAGTTCTCATACAGTGCAATGGTTAGAATTTTTAAAAGGTAAGTAATAATAAGCGTTGGCTTGAATATAGAGAAATTAGAACCCTGTACAATTAGAACCCTGTACACTGCTAGTGTGGATTCAAAATTGTTCATCTCCTTTGGAAATCAGACTGAGGGATTCCTCAAAGGCTAAGCATCAAGTTACCATGTGATTTAGCAATCCTTAAGTATGTAACCATCCCTAGATGAGTATGCATTTAGGTAGGTACCCAGAATAAATTAAAACTTTATTTTCACAAGTATTTATACAGATTTTTTGTAATACCCCAGAGAGCATACAACCAACGTGTTTATCTTGTTTATCTGATGAATGGATGCATCAAATGTGGTATATGCAGGCAATGGACTATTACTTAGCAATAAAAACGAATGAAGTGTGGACACATGCCAGTATGAATCTCAAGAATCATTATCTAAGTGAGAAATAGTCAGTAAACACAGGAGTACATATTGTGTGGTATGTTTCTATTAATTGTCCAAAACAGGCAAACATATAGAGACGGTGGATCAGTGGTTGCCTAGGTGTAGGGGAAATGGGGGTTTGAGGCATTGTGTTTAAGGGGTGTGAATTTCCTTCTGACATAATGAAATATTAATCAATTGATTATGCTAATGGATGCTCTACTTTATAATAAAGCCATTAATTGTGAATTTAAGTAGGGAACTTAAATAGTAAGTAAATTTTATGTTAATGAAACTAATTTTTTTAAAAAAGAGTAGGTTGTCAATAGAGCAAAATTAGAAACACAAATTAAATTAGGAGGGTAATATGTTGTCCAAGTGGAAGGTGATGGTGGCTTTATTAAGGGCAATCTGGCTACCTCAGTCATTTCTACCAGACTGAAGTAAATCTTCCTCTCACTTGTTCCCAGGTATCATTAATACTCACCACATTGCTCTGAAATGATCTGTGTAGCTATTTCTCCCCCTTGCTATACAGTAAACTTCTGATTAAGGACTTTGCTCCAATTTCATGTTTTAGTTGCCTATACCCAGAATATCTACCCATAATCTGAATAAGTGTGAAGGACTTGATCTTAGCCAATGAACAATGATGTTAAAAATGTCTCAGCTGTCTCTGCAAGGTATAAAGCTGAGAGTCATGAAAATTACATTGAACAGTCTCATTTTCTCCCATGCACATTTTTATATAAAATTGATTGCAGGGTGTTTACACAAAGAAGAAGATAATCCACAAAAAGGAAGGGGGGGGTCAGAGTGAAAGGGAGTGAATGTAATAATACTATCCCATTTATAGACAACATGATTGTGTATGTAGAAATACACAATGTGATAGTGATTCTCAAGAAATTTACAAAAGCAACTCTAAGAACTCAAAAGTGATGCTAACAAGGTTATGACTACTTGATGATTGCATAAAAACTCAATCATACTTTTATAAATTAGCTATGTATAGTTGGAAGTTATTACTCAGCTTTAAAGAAGAATGAAATTATGGCATTTGCCAGTAAATGGATGGAGTTGGAGAATATCATGCTAAGCAAAATAAGCCAATCCCCAAAAAACAAAGGTCAAATATTTTCTCTGATATGCAAATGCTAATTCACAATGGGCTGGGGCTAGGGAAGAATATAATTTCTTTGGATTAGGTAGAGGGGAGTGAAGGGAGGGGAGGGGTATGGGGGTGGGAAGGATAGGAGAATGAATTTGACATTATTACCCTGTGTACATATATGACTACACAAACAGTGTGATTCTATGTCATGTACAACCAGAAGAATGAGAAATTATACTCCATTTATGTGTGATGTGTCAAAATGCATTCTACAGTCATGTATAACTAATTAGAACAAATAAAAATATTTAAAAAAATTTAAATGCTGTTTACAAAAGTATTCCAAAATGGAATACATAGATATAAATCTAACAAAACATGTACAGAATCTCTATGCTGAAAATTACTCAAAATTGAATGAGAGAAATAAAAACCTAAATCAATAGAAGTACATACCATATTCATGAATTGAGATACTCAACATAAAAGATGTCAGTTTTCTCCAAATTCATCTATGGATTTGATGAAATTCTTATGAATGTACCAACAATTTTAAAAATATTATAAAGACTTACTCATTCTAAAATTTGTATGGAAAGACAACTATAAATGCTAAAACTTTTGAAAAAGAGAAATAAAATTGGAGAAATTATACTACCTGAATTTACGTTGTCTATGTACATATTTATCTATCTAAACTTGTTCAGAACAAAGGTTATAATAGTCCATTTTGTACTTCTATAACAATATGCCTGATGCTGGGGTTTTTTTCTTCTATAAATAAAAGAAGTTTATTTAGGTCACAGTCCTGGAGGTGAAAGAGTGTGGCATTTATGTCAACTTCTGGCAAGAACCTTTTGGTCAATAGCATCACGTGGCAGGGACATGAAAGAGAGAAAATGAGGGAGAGAGGTCACATGGAAAGAGAGGAACGAGAGAGCAAGGGAAGAGCCAAACTTACTTTATAACAACCCAGTCTTGCAGTAACTATTCTATTGCAGAGAAAGCAAAAATGAACTCCTGTCCTCCTGTGAGAAAAAATATTTAATGCTAAATACCTAATCAACACACCTTATAATCTCTACCACCTTGGTGTCATTACAATGGAGACAAAGTTTCCAGTATGTGAAACTCTGGGGGACAAACTATATCCAAACCAAAGCATCAACTCACACTAAAGCCAAGCTCTTGTCCCTGAGTTGTGGAGAAGTGGCCTGGGTGGGACACAGTCAGTGGACACCCCTGCTTCACAGAGCACCACAGCCCAAACCCCCGAGCATCCATGGTTCGACATCAGCCTCCTTCTTCCCAACCAATGGCAAGAAAATGGAAGTGAGAAAGACCTGAATGGAAGTTCAGACTTAAGAGTTAAACAATAGCATTTGTATTAATCCTGATTAGTATAAATTTGGACCAATAGCATTGACCCAAGTGCTATATAAACCCCTAGATGAGTATACTCAGGTGCTAACCTGCTATTGGGTCTCCTCTTCTCCCTGCAAAAGTTCTGTTTCTATTCTTTACCCTTGAATGAATCCTACTCCTTCCACTCTTGCCTTGAATTTTATTCTTCAGATTTGTGAGCTAAGAACCTGGAAAGAAGTTGGTGGTAAGTTGCTAGGTCTATTGCAGCACAAGAGGGCTTATCCCCCAATTTAGAGCTACACTACTGAGAGCTGCAATGAGCCCTCAATGGGTGTGGAGAAGAATCAGGCTTTGCCAGCTGCTGTGATTAGCCGTTAATGCTGAAACAGGCTTTCTTGGCTGAGAGGCCTGCAGCTTACACCCACTCCACTTGCCAACCATAGTGGAGAATTGAGCTTTGTCTCAAACTCTGATGTCAACACTACTGTGGCTTCTGGATTTTCATGAAGTACTTTGCATATTGAAACATATATATTAAAAAGTGTACAACTCAGTGGTCTTTGGAATGTTTCCAATTCTGGAAGATTTTCATTACCCCCAAATAAATCTGATGCCCATTAGTGATCACTCTTCATTCCCCCACTACTCTTGCCAATTAAGTTTCTACAAAGGTGCAAAAACAATACAGTGGAGAAAGAATAGGTTTTTCAATACAAAATGAATCTTGATCTAAACCTCATACCTTCTATAGTGATTAAATCAATGTGAATCACCAATGTAAATATAAGTTATGAGCTAAGAAACTTTTTAAAGAAAACATTAAAAAATTCTTCAGGGTATGGAGTTAATTAGACATCTTAGGCCTAACAATTAAGATATGGTCCATAAAATTGATACATTTTACTTCATAAAAATTCAAGATCTTTGCTCTGTGAAGGACACTGTTAATAGAATGAAAGACAAACCAGAGATTGGAAGAAAATATTTGTAAACCACACATCTGACCAAAGTTTTGTATCCAGAATATATAAATAATTTTCACAACTGTAAAAAAGTAAGTAAATAAAATGGGCAAAGGACTTAAGTTTTACCAAGGAGGATGTACAAATGGTAAATAAACATATAAAAGCTATTCAACATAGTCAGTCTTTAGGATAGACTAGTAAACTCCAATAGGTGAGCAACATAACTATTAGAATAACTGAAACAAAACACTGACACCATCAAATGCTGATGAGGATGAGGAGCAACCTGAACTCTCAGACATTGCTTTTGGGAATGATAAGTGATCGGCCACTTTGTAAAAATAGTCTGGCAGTTGAAAATATAGCACTTTGGTTCCACTTCTTTTTACACTAGTAAAACAAAGACATGTTTTCTCATTACAACTTGTCCCAGAATGTTTATGGCATCTTGATTCAAATGGCCCCATACTGGAAACAACACACAGCCCATCAGTGGGTGGATGAGTAAATACGTTGGCACATCCCACACAATGGAAGCCAGGTCAGCAATAAAAAACAAAACAAAAAATTGTTGGCAAATGGAACAGCTTGGGGAGATCCCCAAGATACAATTCTGAATGAAAAACGCTGTCTTAAAGGTTTCATTGTGTGAGATTTCATACGGCGAGGAACAGATCAATGATTTTCAAGGGTTACTGTTAGGGACAAAGTGTGGCTACAAAGAATTAGCATGAAGGAATTTGGATAGAAGTGTGCTGTATTCTTATTGTATTTCTTATGAGAATTTATAGACAAGATAAAATTTCTAAAATTTTACACAAAAAGACCAATTTTACTGTAAATTAATTTTAAAAATAAAATACACAGATAAAATAGCTTTCTTATATCTTAAGGGGTCTAAACACAGATTCCCCTGACATCTGATCTGACTCTACTACCCAAAACTAGGGCAAATTTTACAATTAACTCTTAGCCTCAGTTTTTGAATCTGTCAAGTGGGAATAATTACAGCATGTGTCACATGGTGGTGAAAATTAAAGTGATCACACCTGCAGGGAACTTAGCACAGTGTTTGGCGCAAGATAGGAACTTTATAAAATTCAGTTGTTGGTTCTGCTGATGTTTCCACTGCTCTGTCCTACTTTCTAGTTTATGGAAGAGAGCAATGCCAATGGGGAAAAAATCATCTTGTATTTTAATTCCTAAAATGTTAATATTGGGACATTTTGAGAAGCAGCAATAGAGAAGCAACTCTGTGAGGTTTTATCCTGACATTGTATCCCGTGGCCAAGAAGGCCATATTGCTTATCAGGGCTCTCAAGAAACAAGAGTCCACGGTTCTCTGACACCCCAATACAGTTGATTTAGCTCCATCTAGACTTGAGCCTACAGTTCCCCTGTTGGTTAACCTTGGAAGAAGTGGAAGAATCTTCAACATGTTAAGAGAAAACCTTCTGAGAGGTTCTGTGTATCTTTACTCTGAAGATGATTTCCAAAAGCTATTACGAATTGCCATTGCTACCACGTGCATAGTCAAGCATGGCAATCTTCCAGACTCTTCTGCCAATATCTCAGTCACAGAAGCCCGGGTTTTTAAATGTTTGGGTTTCCAATTCTTTTGGTTCAACGGTTGGCATTGAGAGCCCAGGACAGCTTTTATGGGTCAGCGCCTGATGTCTCTGATAATCTATAACTGATAGAGCTGGGATCCCTGATTGAGCATGTTCAATCACTTAAGTTAATAGAAGAGCTTTATCAGATGCTGCTAATCTTTGCCATCTGACGTGTAGTCCAGTTTTCCCTGCAGTCTCTGAGTTGGCACCTTCCCCACCACCTGCACTCTCCTGAGCTGTAGCAGCTCTCCAGGAGGCAGCCGGGGGTCAGTTCTGGGGCCAGGCTGTTATCCTCTAATCAACTCTAATAGCCCTGCCTGCTTGCCTCTTGAGAGCTGTATTAAGTGGACCTCCTGGTGTGTATGTTAGAATTTGTTTAGAAACACATCTCTGATGGGTCGGCTGAGATGAAGTGACTAGCTATAGAGAAGGAAGTGACACAGCCATGGACAAGCTTTTTGTCTCCCTCTGACCTCAGTTTTCATAACTGTAGAAAACATACATGTAAACCGAGGGAATTGGATCAGATGATAGCTAGGGTTGCTGTGAATTTTTATTTCGGTACTTGGGTTCACACACTTTTTTGTTGTTTAAAAACGGTCCTTGCATTCTAAACATTAATTCTGTACTCTTGGTCTCCGCCCCACATAATGGTGATTGCATTTAAATTGAATTAGAAATGCTATGATCTTTGTTGCATGATTCAACATGACTATAAAGAAATTAGGTCAGAAGGTATCAATAAATTAACATTGATTAGGGGTTACTGTCCAATGAAGATTTTATGCAAAGAATGAACTGCAGAGCTTTGGAGAACCAGAGAAATGCATTTTCAAGTCAGAAGCAACTGAAATAGCTTGCGGTTAGTTAAAGTGTATGTATTACTTACGAGGAGGTGGAGGAGGAGGAGGTGGAGAAGGAGGAGGAGGAGTGGTGATGGAAAGGTTAGAAGAGAAGGGCACAATTTACTAACCTCCAGTGACAACGTAGTCACAATCACATCACCCTTCTCCCTTTGTGTCCTGTCCAGAACATGCTAGCTGTTCACTATTCAAATTTACTCCAGCACTAGAGAGATCTGCACACAGAAATGCCATCTTTAAATGAGAAGGTAGTGACTGAGGGTTCTTGCTATTGTTTTAGGAGAATACAAACACTTATGTGCATAGCTCCTGGCACCAGGGCAATAGGGAGGGAGATGGGATAATTACACAGCCCAGAGAGGCTCCCTGGCCTTCAATGCTAATAGAGACTCCCCATCCATGAACATAGGCCCTTCTCAGACACTACTTGCACAACTGAGCCAATCCTTGCCCTCTCCTCACTGTTCATCTGAACTTCTGGAGGACCAGTGTAGCTTTAAAAACATGGAATTAGCTGGAAGACAAGAGCTTGGGTCTTATTTATCAATTATATATTCATGTTTACCTCTGCCATTCATTCCTTTATTACTTGATTGAGCAAGTATATTTTGGATTATTTATGCACTTCATAAAGTTTTGTGAGAATTTTTAGTAAACTAAAGACATTAATAAAATTTACTCTTATGTTTTAACAGGCCTGCTGGATAGTGAAGGAGAAATTGCATAGGGGTGGCTACAACCTTGCCCCACGTGTGGCCCTAGAGATGTCCCTTCCCCCTCTGAGTCTCTTTCACCTCATTTGACAAAAGAGAGGAAATTAGGTCCATCCTGCCTCTCGGGAAGGTTGTTGTAAAGATCAGAAAGAGCTGTGAATGTGAGCAGCTCTGTGTACTGAAAAGGACTGTGAGGATGTAAGATCTCTATCAATATCCTGTGACATTTATATTTCGATAGGCATCATATGGAGTCTCAAGATGTTCTTTATTGTAATCCCATGTTTATTAATGCCTGAGAATTTGAATCTTGTCTGCCTAAGAAGCAAAGTTAAGCAGAAGGAGCAAGGACATCGTCATCTCCCAGAACACGGGAGTTGCAAGGAGGTTTATAAACTGTAGAAAGCATTAAGATGCCGTTTCTGGATCCTAGCATCCAGACCTCAAATTTGTTGACTCTGGATTGGATTGGGTGGCAGGAGTCTACCCTGCTAAACACACACTTTGCCTTGGTTAACTCTCACTCAAACAATACCCAGTCCATTTTGTGACAATCTCTGATCTTGTAAAGACCTTCCCTTTACAGGCTGACGTGGGAACACCTGGTATCTAGGGAAAGACTCTTCCTAAAACATTCCACAAGTTTTTTTTTTTTTTTTTGTTTTTTTTTTACTGAGTGTGTTATTTTTTTGTGCCAAGAAGTCTTCCAGTACTGAGGAGAGAGCTGTGCACAGTCAAGTACTTGACCTCCTTTAACTGATACTACAATAAGAGCAGATGGACAGTAAAGCAGTAAGCACGTCAATAAATGATACAGTAGGTTATGGTGTGAAGGAAAAGCAGATGTGTGGAAGCAAATTAAGTGAGATAAGGGGACAGAGAGCTCGAGGTGGGGTTGGTCTCTCAGACTGATATTCCGATGAAGACAGGAAGGCAGTGAGAGACTCTGAGGAAAACTGAAGGAAGGTAATTTGGGGGACAAGTAGGTTCAAAATCTCTGAGGCCAAAGCATGCATGACACATAGGTCAAGGGGCTGATGCATAGAAAGTAAGAGACATACATTATTTTAGTTTCAAAATTCTGTACCAGCTCCTAGTTCCTAATGTAAGCTGGCACTCAAAGTCCTTTCAAATCTGGCTACACACACACACACACACACACACACACACACACATACACACTGAGCTCAGGTCAAGATGACTTTGGACTTTGCATGATCTTCTTCCATGTCTTTTCTGCCCTGAAGTTTCTCTACTATTCTCTAAGGAAGTGATCTCAATGAGGGTTAGTGTTGCCCCAAGGCACATTAGTCAATGTCTCCATGCTTTCTGAATTGTTGCAATTGAGGGGTCTACTGGCATGCAATGGACAGTGGCCAGGGGTACTGTACATATCCTCCAGGGCACAGGTCAGTTCCCATAACAAGGAAGCATTTGACCTGGCTCGTTAGTACTGCCAAGGTTAGAAACCTTTATTCTTCAAATTTGAGACCTCTTTTGAGCATTTGCCTGAAGCCCAGACCCTACCCCACAGGATCCTCTCCAGATTGTGTGGATCTTACATCACACTTTCTGTTATTCTCTTCTTTCTGATATAATTAAGTGCCCGAGTTTTGGAATGACACAGCATGGCCTTCAATCCTAGCTCTATCTAGCTACGTGATCTTAGGCCCTGTCTCTTTATCTATGCAGCAGGACAAATAGCAACCCCTACCACGTCCACTGGTGGGAGAACTAAATGAGAGAGCACATGTCAATGCCTTACCTTAGTGCCTGCAACAGAGCTTAGCAAATAGTAATTATTATCATAATAGCAATTGTTTAACTGCCTGGTGTGTATGACCCTCAAGGGCACTGATTAGATCCTATCATTTTGTTTTATACCTCCTTGTATCTGCAAAGCCAGATACTCCAGAGCTGTTTATCAGAATTTTCTTAGTAATGATGAGGTCTGAGTAAGGATTTGGTATATATCCCAAATAATGGACTCCTAAATTGGGAGTAGGGTAGGCAGGGTTCTATTTGAGGCAATGAACTGCTCGCCCAGGTAGAGGTAGATTCTTGATCTAGGACAACTCCATCTCTGGGCTGCATCTGAGCTTCAGGGGCTAGTTTTCCTCTTTTCTGTGTTAAAATAAGGAGATAGAAAAAGAAATGGCCAGAGCAGAAGGTTAAGCACAGGATGAACCTGATGAGAAACATCAATGGAGGAAGCAGGAAGGACAGCTGAGATGAGTGTGAGACTAAGCAGGAGAGGATGGTGGGGCTGTAACTGCATGTGGATGAATAGAAATCTCCTTCTCTCCCTTCTCAACTTTGCGCAAGCAAATGCATATTTCTTCACTGTCACCTAATTGATCGTTTAAGTAAGTCAAGACCTTCACTCACAGAACTCACTTAAATGCAAAGATACTTAAAGAACTTCAGACTGTGGCCCTTTCCCCATCATCCCTAACTCAAGACTTCCAAGAACATCAGGAAAGCTGGGCCTATTTTTTTTTTTTTTTTCCTTCCTTATGGGTAGACACAGGGTCCAACAGAGTGGTGGTGACCGGGAAGGACTCTTTTGGTGGAACGTGTAGACTCCCACTGCAGTTGCTTCTTTGCAGTTGTGAGAACATCATGTGCTTCTTCCCACTGCGGGGTCATGGCACTTCTCCTCCTGGCCCCCTCTGTTCTGTCTGCAACTTGCTCACCCTTGAGCCACAGTTTAAATGTATTTTCCTCAAGGACAACTTAGCTCACTTTCCTGGTCCAGGTGTAGTTTTCCTCTCATACAATTCCACAGAAACTCCCACTCTGTTTCCTAACACTGACCATAATTGAAGTACCTATAAGATGTATTTCCTAAGTCATAAGCTCCAATGAGAGCAATATCCAAGACCATCCTATCGATTCCTCCCTTTCTGTTCTCACGGTAGTGCCTAGAACATAGTAGTCTCATAGTAAATATTTATGGAATGGATCAATGAACTAGAATCTAAAACCCAAGAGTTTAAGACCAACTTTGTCATTGACTTGGCATGTGACTTAAAAATACTTGGAGTTACAAACCTTTTGTGTGCATGATTTTATTTAATGTTTATCACAACCAGGTGAGGAGGAGGGTACTATTTACGATGCACTTGCTATAACTGGGAAAGCTAAATCTTAGAGAGGTTAAATATTGGGTCCAAATTCATGTAGTATGCAAATCACCATGCTATAGCAATATCTCAGTTTCCCTACCCTTACCATGAAGGTGTTCGACTGAATAACTTCTGAAGGCCTTTCTATTCATATTTTAAAAGAGCAATTCTATAATTAAACTCATACCAGTAGGATAGCATGGCCAGAGTGTGGGGATAGACATAGAAAAATCGGTTTAAAAATGACTTTTAATGACGTAGGTCTAGGGACATGAGAGACAGGGACAGGGGCAGCAGCAAAGAGAAGTCTCACTGACAAAAGGTGATGTGTTTAATCTCATTCCAATTTATCTAATAAATTAAATGACTCCAGTCAGTGATAGCAGCTCACATAGCACTTGCTTTATAAGATTTGACAAAGATCAGGCAGGAGTCAATAGTTTGCTAAAAGCTAAATGATACATTCTGAGTGTGGCATCTCACACCCCCACCTATTTTTTTTTTCCTTCCATTTCTCTGGGATTTCTTGTTGTTTGACAGCAAGCAAATGAGTTATGTCCAGTGAAGACTGAAAGCACAGCCCGGTACCTTGCTTTGCTCACTGCTTCTGTGTAATCTTGCATGACTTCCTGAGTAATCAGAGAAGACATCGGCTGGGAATGAGGAATGTACAGATCCTCCAGCTCTCTTGATGGTCTCCATCTGGCTTTGGAGGAGTTCATCTTCAGGGATGCTATTGTAAGCAAGGACAGTGATGATGTTGAGGGGCGAGGTGAGAGTGAATCACCAGGAAAATGGGCAAGTGGGGCTTCCCTGGGATCTCTGGTCGGCAGCACAGGCAGTTGGGAATGTGGACTCCTGGACCCAGCTGCCAAAGCTGTGGATTCCTTCTCAGCTCTGTCACCAACTCTGTGACCTTGGTGCACTCACTCTCTGGAGCTCAAGGCTTCCCCTCTATAAGGAGAAGTTAAAGGAGCGACATGGGGGCTCGGAGGCTTAATTATTGTTTGCAGAGGACTTAAATATTCTTGGATGAATGATGCAATCAAGGTGCCATGCAAAATATTATCATTTTCATGTCAGTTAGTAAGATGGCTTACACCTGTCACTGAATATTGGGTGAACCTAATCAAAGAGGAATTGTAAATAGAGGAAAGTAGAAATATGAAGCTGGAGGATGGGCATTTCGTGGAGATAGCAGCTTTGCAGTTCAATTGACTGCACTTAAATTCTTTAAAGAAATTATTGCTGTGGCAGATTAATGGCCATACATTGTTTTACTCTCTTCCTATCAATAAATGGGGTCTGTTTCCCCTTCCTTTGAATCTGGGCTTCAACCAGTAGAGAATGGTGGAAATGGCAGTAAGGCAAACTAGTCTTTCAGAGGATTGGCAGGTTTCTGGGAACTGTGGGCCACCCTGTAAAAAGTCCAACCAACTTTCTGCACACATGGAGAGTAGCCACCAAGGCACCAGGTATGTGGGTTAGGACTTCCTGGGTCCTCCTGGACTGTTACCCAAGGCAGGCTGCCATCTGAATACCACTGGGTGACAGTTAGTGCCTCATGGAGCATAAGAACCACCCAACCAAACCCTGCCAACATCCCTGATCCACAAACCATGGGACAGGGTAGTTTGTCACAAAGAAAATTAGCAGAGTTGGTCTGTATTGCTTAGTCACTATGTACCCGCTACTATGACTTCTTTACATTTCACTATAAAGTAAAATTATTTTAGATTTACACATAAGGAGATTAACTCCTACATGAACAAGTGACTTAGAATGAGCCCGAATTTGAATCCATGTCTGCATGAAGCCCAAGCTCACGGGGAGGGGTTTCCATGGCAATCTCTGCCCGCACTGGTCCATCTTCCTGAGGGTCCACTTTGATGCATGAGGTATTTACTTTAATTCTTCATTCTTTTGTGCTGAGCATTGCCCATATTTTATTCTTATGCAAGAGAGCAAGGCATGCTAGCCTCAGTGGTCAAAAATAAGAATTAGCTCTCTGATATTCAAGATGTGATCATTGGCTAATTCTCTGCACCAGACTCTCTGCTTTATCTCATTTAATCTTCACCATAATCTATGAGAGAGATTCCACCACTGGTGTTCATTTTATAGATTAGTCCCAAGATCACTTTGCTGACTCATCTCAGGTTGGGATTGAACTCACAGGTCCAGTTATGACAGATTCTCTGGGTTTGTGTATCTGTGAGTTTCCTGCATAATGAGCTGTGTTCACACCCTGTTGGTGTAGTCCAGCTAACTGTGAGGGGCTGATTTCCATAGCTTCTGGGCAGACCCCTACTTGTGATGCTCAGGTCAGTCATTTGCTTCTTCTGTGGCCAACTGGCAGTTGCTGAAGAAAGACATACTCCATTCCTGGTCTCAAGCCAGTTCTCAGAAGTCACAGTGGACATCAGGTAGATGCTGACCCTGGCTTACTGAAGGCTACTGCATCTCCCTAAGCCCATATAACTTACTCTGGGTAGGTGAGTTATGTTATTGTCATGTGGTCTTGGAGCCAAAGGGACACTCACATGTGTTTTATTCCATTTATTAATTTCAAATAAGTAAATACCTTAACGTTCTCTTCTAGATGTTTCTCAGACCTTGTCCCCACCATCCTCTCCTTTCTGCTTCAGGGTGGCTGGATTTCTCTTTTGTGCATGTGCCAAGTTTGATCTTTGCTTATAGCCTTTGTGCTTACTATTCTTGTACCTAGAAAAGACCCTTCCCTTAAATCCCCTGGGGATTGCCTTTTTTTATTTGTTAGTCACTTATAGAACACTTATATGTGCCAAGTGCTATTCTGAGCTCTTTACATCCATTAACTTATTGAATCCTTAAACAGTTTTGTTGAGCAAACTGAGGCACAGAGAGGTCAAGTCACAGGTTAAAGTTAAGCCCAGTTTCACACAGTTGACACATTATAATGCCAGGATTGGGACCTGGACAGTGGCACTAGAGCCCATGTTCTTTTTTTCTTTTTAGGTATACATGACAGTAGAGTATTATACATACATGTATAATACATATTATACATACATGTAGTAAAACTTGTATAAATTAGGATCCCATTCTTCTGGTTGTGCATGATGTGGAGTTTCATTGGTTGTGTATTCATGTATGAACATAGGAAAGTGATGTCTAATTCATTCTACTGTCTTTCCTAATCCCATCCTTCCTCCCTTCCCTTTATTCCCCTTTATGTAATCCTATGAATTTCTTTTTATTAATTTTTTTATTGTAA
Organism: Sciurus carolinensis; assembly: GCF_902686445.1. Lineage (NCBI taxonomy): Eukaryota > Metazoa > Chordata > Mammalia > Rodentia > Sciuridae > Sciurus > Sciurus carolinensis. The sequence continues at coordinate 144,387,056 of NC_062218.1, forward strand.
ACAAATGGGGTACAACTTGTTTCTCTGGTTGTACATGAAGTAGAGGCGTACCATTTGTGTAATCATACATTTACATAAGGTAATGATGTTTGATTTATTCTGTTATTTTTCCTTCCCCCCACCACCCCACCCCTCTTTCCTCTATATAGTCCATCCTTCCTCCATTCTTGCCTCCCTCCCACCCCCCATTATGTATCATCATTCAATTATTAGCAAGATCATTCAATCCAATGAATTTCTATCCCCCCTGCCCTTTATTGTGAGTGGGTATCCACATATCAGAGAGAACATTCTGCCTTTGGTTCTTTGGGACTAACTTATTTCACTTAGTATGTTAGTCTCCAGTTCCATCCAGCAAACACCATAATTTCATTCTTCTTTATGAATGAGTAATATTCTACTGTGTATATATTCCACATTTTCTTTATCCACACCTCTGTTGAAGGGCACCTAGGTTGGTTCCATAGTTTAGCTATTTTGACTTGAGTTGCTATAAACCTTAATGTGGCCACATCACTATAATATGCTGATTTTAAGTCCTTTGGGTAAAACTGAGGAGTAGGATAGCTGGGTCAAATAGTGGTTCCATTCCAAGTTCTCTGAGGAATCTCCATACTGCTTTCCAAGATGGTTGCACCAATTTGCAGTCCCACCAGCAACATAGGAGTGTACCTTTTTCCCATGTCCTCGCCAACATTTATTGTTACTTGTATTCTTGATAATTGTCAGACTGGAGTGAGATGGAATCTCAGTGTTGTTTGAATTTGCGTTTCTCCAATTGCTAGAGATGTTGAACGTTTTTTCATATATTTGTTTACCGATCATATTTCTTCTGCGGAGTGCCTGTTCAGTTCCTTAGTCCATTTATTGCTAGGTTTATTTATTTATTTATTTATTTATTTATTTATTTATTTGGTGTTAAGTTCTTTGTATATGCTGGAGATTAATGTAGACCCTGTTCTTAACTGACCCCCTGCTGCATCTTTTCCCCAACATTCAGGCCTCAGTTGAAGGTCACATTTCACTGTTTCATTTTCTCTGCAGCATGTACCTCTCTCTGAGTTAATCATACCTATTCATATGTCTGCAGTGGTTAGTAATCTTTGCCCCTTCCTTGTGCATGTGTGTTGCAAAATTGCATATTCCTTCATTTGTTCTGTACACTGCTACATTTTTAGTGCATTTGGTGGGTAAATGGATAGACTCTTTAAGATTAAGTAACCTTTTGGGTGAAACGTGATTGGACAGAAAGATGGCCCCAAATCCCATTTGATTCTTTGCCACTTTTACCCATTTTTTCACATTTGTTCTTTCTTGAAGAACTGGCACATCTGAGCAGGGAAAGCACACACCTTTACAGGAACAGATCTAGTTTTGAGTTTGTTGGTGTCTGCAGATTGCCGGTGAGGAAACTTTAGGTAGGTCATTAAGGTGTTCAGAGTTGGTTTTCTTGAAAAATGGTGAAAAAACTCCTATAATTATTATTTTTTTGGACAAGGCAATAACCATAGTAGCTAAGATATCAAATGAAAATTGATCCTGCCCATCTGCCTGGCACCGTTCTAAGGCAGTTTCGTGGATGATCTCCTTTAGCACTCCTTGAAATCCCATGTGGTGATAGAATTATCCGCCCAATTTTACAGGTGAGGAAATAGGCACGAAGGAGTTTGGAATCTGGTCCCAGGAAGAATCATCTTTCATGCCCACGCAGTATGATTCCCAAAACTGAGCTGATAACCACTATGAGTGTGTGTGTGTAAAGTGTGATGAAAAATGTTAGTGATTATCATTGTTATAAAGTGCTGCTGCATAATGTGAAATGGGTGATTGATTCTTGGGGCTTAAATCTATAACCAAAAGCAGCTCAGTGTTTGGCCCTGGGTTGAAGTTAGCATCTTGTAACAGATGTGCTTCACTCTGGCAGGGGGCTGACAAGATGATAGAAGATTGCTCTCAAGTTGGCAGGGTGGGCAGAGACTAAGCAAAAAAAAAAAAAAAAAAAAAAAAGAAGGTTAAACCCTCTGAAGATTTTCACAAGCGCAAACGCTTCCGTTTCTCACCAAACATTAGCTGGCATTTCAAGAAAATTATATAACTGTGCAATTTCCATATAATAAATTGGCTTACAGCTGGTGCTGTTGGTTTCACATCTTTAAAAAACTAGAGCAATATGTTTGTAGAATAAACACAGTTGTATTTTAGCACATAAAAATTGAGATCAATATTAAGATGCTTGTTTCCTGTTGTGTGTACCAATAGGAGACATTAGATTAATTTTTACTGATTATAGTAATACATATTGCTATCAAAGGAACAGCCTCACTTATAAAAAAAAATCCCGATTATTATTAGCTTCTTTGCATGACAGTAGTTCCTTATGCATTTTTAATGTTTTAATCTGGAAAACTCATTGACATTTCATGTTGGAAATACATAGATTATTGTGTTCCAATGTTCCACTTAGGGAGTACAACATGTCAGATGGTGGGCAGAGTATCAGAGGTAGGCTTCTAGTTAGATTGAAGCTACTATTTCAGAAGTCAACTATAATAATTTATAATTTATAAAAATGGTACCTTAGTAGGCAATAAACGCTAACATTTGGATAATGTGTTCCTGTTTATACAGGCTTTTGCATACCTCATTAGATGTTGGAGTCCCATTATCACTATTACAGATTATAAATTGATGTGCAGGCCTAAGTTCATATTATTAGGTTCTAGAAGATCTGAGATTTGAACCTGTATTCAGACTATAAAATATCTCCTTGTCCCATTCTATTCAGATCTCTCTCATATATTTCTTTTTTTTTTCCCATCTCACAATAAGGAATAAAAACAAAAGACATGAATCCAATGACATTACTAGCAATTTTAATGTGCTAACTCATGAAATACGTGTTGCTCAGGTGACAAAAAATGTAGATTATCTTTCCAGAATCACATTCTTAGTACTCATTCATTTATCCATTCATTCATTCATACGTTCTACCCATGTTTTTTTTTAAAGTCATTCACAATATAATACATGTCTTACAGAGCTATACTAATCAACAAAATCTGTTACTTGTGTAAAGACAGACACCAACCACTGGACAATTAGAGCCCAGAAAAAAGTTCACCCAAATGCATACACCTGGTATCCATGAAGGATGTCAAGGATGCACAATGGAGAAAGGAAAATAAAACTGGATATTCATATGCAGAAGAACGAAGTTGGAGCCATATCTTGTCTCACACATAAAAATCAACTCAGAATGGATTAAGACTTTAATGTAAGATGTAGGCTGTAAAACTCCTAGAAGAAGTCATAGGGGGAAAGCTCCATGGCATTAGTTTCACAGTGATTTCTTGGATATGATGCCAAGAGCACAGACAACAAAGACAAAAATACGTAAGATGGACTCCATCAAACAAAATGCTCCTGTCCAGCAACAAAAACAATCAAGAGAATGAAAAAGTGACCTAGAGAATTGGTGCAAGTATTATTTGTATTACAAATCATATCTCTGATAAAGAGTTAATTGCTGAAATATATAAGGAACTCCTTCAACTTATTAGTAAAATAATAGGTCACTCAATTTGAAAATCAACTAAAGATTTGAAAAGACATTTCTCCAAAAAGACACCTAAATGTCCAACAGGAATATACAAAAATACTAAATGGAATATACAAAAATACTAAATGTCACTAATATGTAGGAAATGAAAATCAAAACCACATTGAGATACCATGGGACACGTGTGAGGATGGTTGTTATAAAACACAAAATACCAGTGTACCATCTTTTGAATGTGGTTTTGAATGTGGTCTGCCAATATTGTATTAAGGATTTTTGCCTCTATGTGCATCAGGGATACTGGTCTTTTCTTGATGTGTCTTTGGTTTTGGTATCAGGGTGTTACTGGCTTCATAGGATGAACTTGGCAATGTTTCTTCCCTTTCTATTTCATGGGTGGTTTGAGAAGGATTGGCATTAATTCTTTTTTAAAGATCTGGTGAAACTTGGTTGAGAATCCATTTGGTCCTTGTTTTTTTTTTTTTTTCTTTTTTTGTTGAAAGGCTTTTAAATGCTGCTTCAATCTCATTGCTTTATAATGTTCTCTTTAGACTTTCTGTATCTTCATTGTTCCATTTGGGTAGCTCATATGTGTCTAGAAAATTATCAATAGAGTTTCAAGTTTATTAAAGTATAATTTTTTCAAAATAGTTTCTAATGATCTTCTGAATAAATGTCTGTGGTGATATCCACCAAATAAATAGGCAAAAGAACTCAACAGACACTTCTCAAAACAAGAAATGGCCAATAAATATATGAAAAATGCAAATGAAACTACACTGAGATTTCATCTCACTCTGTTTGAAATGGCAGTCATCAAGAATACAAATAATAATAAAAGCCAGAGAGGATGTGGGGGAAAAGGTATACTCACACATTGTAGGTGGGACTGTAAATCAGTACAACAAATTTGGAAAGTAGTATGGAGATTCCAAAGACTAGGAATGACACCACCATAACCCAGCTATCCCACTCCTTGGTATTTATCCTAAAGAAATAAAATCAGCATACTATCTTTGATACAGGTACATCAGTGTTTATTGCAACAAATTCACAAAAGTCACATTGAGGAACCAGCCCCAAGTGCAGATAAAAAAATGTGGTGTGTATGCATGCATACAGACACACACACACACACACACACACACACACACACACACACGATGGAGTTTCACTCAGTTGTAAAGAAAAAATGAAATTATGGAATTTGCAGATAAATGGATGGAACTGGAGAACATTTTGCTAAATGAAATAGCCAACTCAGAAAGTCAAGAGTTGAGCACTTTCTCTGACAAGCTGAAGCTAGACCAAAATAAGAGGGAAATAAATTAAAAGTGGGGAGATCCCATGAAAATAGAAGTGAAATCAGTGGAGTAGAGGAAGGGGTTAGAGGGGAAGGAAGGAAAGATGGGAAAAGAAAGAAAGAGTGTAACGAAAATGAAAAAAATATATTCATGTATGAATACATCATAGCGAATTTCACCTCTTGAATATCTATAAAGCACCAATTTAAAAAACTATAAATAAATGGAAGACCCGTAGAGGAAGGAAAACAGAGGACAGAGGAAGTCCTGGGGACTGAAGTGGAGCAAATTATATTCCAAGCAGGTTTGGTTATGTCATAATAGACGCAAGTTTGTGTATAAATACAATGCATTGATAAAAACATGTAAAATTCCTCCCCAAACCAAAAGACAGTCAGTGTTGATAAGGATGTGGAGAAATCGGAAACCCTGCTTACTGCTGTTGGAAATGCAAAATGCTACAACCGCTGTGAAAAACAGTATGGAAGTTCCTCAAAATATAAATAAATAAATAAAAAATACAACTACCCTACAATCTAGAAATCTCATTTTAGATATTTGTGCCAAAAAATGAAGTTATGACATTTCAAAGAGGTGTTAGTATTCTTATGTTTATTGTAGCACTTTTCATAATGCTTACAACCTAAATATACATTAACAAAAGAGTAAATTTTAAAAAGGGATATACATACCATGAAATACTATTCCAATTTTTTTCCTATTAAATTTTGAAAAAAATTTAATTTTCTTATTTGTTCTAATTAGTTACATATGACAGTAGACTGCATATATGCAATATGATAAAATATATATAAATGGAGTTGTTCGACCTTTTTTAATGGAAATTTTGCAACATGCAGCAACGTGGACAAAACTTGGGGACATTCAATGAAATACAGCAGTTACAGAAAGACAAATTCTGCTGGCTCCATTTCTATGAGGTATCTGAAATAGTCAAATTAATAGAATCAAAAAAATAGAATGGTGATTTCCAGAAACTGGTGAGAGGGAGAAATAGGAAATTACTGAGCAATGAGCATAAAGTTTCATGCAGGCAAGATCAATAAGTTCTAGAGACCTCCTATATAACACTGAATATAGTCAACAACAATATATTATATACTTAAAAATTTATAGAACTCATATTACGTGTGCTTACCATAATATGACATTACTATTTGAAAGCAACCTGAATGTTCTCAAAAGAAAATTGTTAAATAATCTATGTTAAAATAAGCACAAGTGGAGGAATATTTTGCAGAAAATGAAGGAAGGAGATAAATCTGTATAGTGTGTCTTATTAGGATTTTAGAGCTTATTGTTTTGAAAAAGTATGTAAAACTACTTAGAATAGATAAAATTGATGTTTAAAAAATAATATTCCTTTTTGCTTGTCTATAGTGATACTTAAATGCATACACACACACACCCACATCAAGAGAGATGAGAGACCTACACACACACATACACACACACTATAAAAAGTAGTTTGGAAAGTTCTCCTCAACACAAATGGTTACTCCTGGTTGACAAAGGAAAGGACTGGAGGGTTAAGGAAACTTTGTCTTTATTTGTACTCTTTTGTGTTTTTTATTTGTGGAACTAAAATTAAAATAAAACCTGTTTCATCTCATATGTTAAAGCTCAGAACTTATTTTGTGGAGGTCACAGAGAAATCTAGGCTCTGTAATATACAGTGGTACTGCATACTCATAAAAAACCATACTTTAGACACCAAATAGTCTCTTGTCTTTGTCTTCTTATACCTAAGTGCCTGGAAGAAAACGGAAAGCATCAACACTATGTCTACATGTTTCCTGATAAAAGAAAATTATTTTCTCATTTTTAGTGGTAAATGCTTTGTGGGACCTTTGCATATAATTTGGGGGAATTTGTTGGAGGTCACGCTAGCTTAGCTAGGATGTGCTAATTACACTCTTCCTGAGTCATATTGTGATTACAATTGAGTAATTTGTGCTTAGCCAATTTTTAGAAAGATGAATGACTTTCAATGATATATGTTGATTGAAAACACAGTGTTATATCTGCTCTTCCCAACGGAGAAAAAAATAAAGGAAAGAAAACTTATGTGGCTATAATGGCAGTGGAGGTGTGCTCCTCAGCTCCCGCTCTAGGAAGAACTAAGGTGAGGAGCGTGATTGGCGGGTAGGTGTCCTCTGTTGGACCTTCAGGTTCACTCTGTCATTCACACTGTGACATTCACACTGGGACTAGGTTCCCATGGGGTGTTGAGGTGATGACTGGCTCTACCAGGTCATTTGTGCACAATGCAGAGCTTCTCTTCTCTAAGGACTTCCTTTGCTTGGGACTCCCATTGGCCAGAACAAGGCTTTCTTAGAACTCCACTGTAGTCTGATGCTCTTCTTACCCAGTCTCCATCCTCCCTCTCTCTCTCTGCCCAGGTGTCTATCAAAGGCTCTACCGAAGCCTGAAGTCTTTCCCATTCAAGCCATCTGTCCACATTTTCCTTTACAGATCTTTCATCCACTCTCAATCTCTCTCTCTACTCTCTCTCTCTCTCTCTCTCTCTCTCTCTTTTTGGTGCCAGTGATAAAAACCAGGGTCATTTATCCACTGAGCCACACTCCCAGGCCCTTTTTATTTTTATTTATTTATTAATTTTTGAATTTGAGACAGGGTCTCCCTAAGTTGCTTAGGACCTTGCTAAGTTGCTGAGTCTGGCTTTGAACTTGTGATCATCCTGCCTCAGCCTCCTGAGCTGCTGGCATTACAGGTGTGCACCACTGCACTCAGCTTTCCTCCAATCTCTTGTAAGCCTGATTCCATCTTGGTCACCTGCTTCTTAAAGAGCCTGAACTAGCACAATAAATAAACAAGATTCAAATTCCTAAGAACTACCAGAATGGGAGAGATTTCAGCAGATTTCAGTCATGGTTTAGAAGACAGAATGAATGGTAACTGACTTAAAGTGGAGAAAGCTCTCACTTTTCTGCCGTGGAGGTTGGGATGGCATGTGATACACACCAAACAATTCTAATCACCTCCTGGAATTGGAAGTACCACATATCTATCAAATCTTAGACTTGATTAGACTTGGGCTAAAAACAGGATTGGGATGGAAATTCTGATTAAGGAACCCTTTCAATGAATTTTAAAGTCATTTATTCCAACTGGGCAGGAAAGATACTAAACTTCCTGAGAACGAAAAGCAGAGATGTTCTTCACCCCAGGCTAAAACCATACAGATGTCTGCATGGATAAGGTCTTGAGGTTTTCTAATGTTCTCTTCCTGTTGGATTTCCTGTTGCATTAACCAGGCTTACATAACCCTGGCAGGAGACTGGAGGTTTCCTTTTGGGAGAACTTGTCCATGACAAAACTAAGTGGCACTGACATCAAGAGGTCCCCAAAGAAATCTAAACTCTCACTTATTCACCCTGGAATGATGCAGTCACCGTTTTCTTTCAGTTTCTTAACACCCATCTCTTAGGTATGACAGAACAACCAAGGTGAACTAGACAGGAAAACGTGAATCAAAGAAACAGAAAGAAAGAATGTAAGAGAAAATGGAGACCTGTCAGGGTCCAATCAAAACTCAATAAACCCAATCATAACTTAAATGCTTAGGTAAGAGGAGTTACAGCCAAGAAACAAAAATAATTAAAATATTGTAAAATTTAAAGAAGAGTTTTTGAAACTAAAAATATAACAATGGAAATCATTATTTTAATAGAAGAATTTAAAGATGGGGGGATTACCTGTAAAATAGAATAAAAAAAGATGAAAAATAAGATATATTTAAAAATTAGAAAACTTAGGTAAAACTAGGTGTTAATCAGTTTTCTGTCCCTATCAAGAAATACCTGATATAATCAACTGTACAAAGAAAAGTTTTATTTTGGATTATAGTTCTGGAGGTCCCAGTCCATGATTGGTCAGCCTGTTGTTTGAGCCTGTGGCAAGGCAGCATATCTTGGCAGGAGCAGTAAAGAGAGTATGGAGGGACTGAAGTCCCACAATCCCCTTCAAGTGCACACTCCCAGTGACCTAAAGACTTCCAACTAGGTTCCACATTTTAAAGGTTCCACCAGCTCCTACCCTGGGGACCAAGATTTATACATGAACATTTGGGGACAATGAAGGACCAAACTATAACAAAATACTAGCTTCTGATACCAATGAACTCAGAATAGGAGAATAGACAACTCAAGGGAAGTGAATTAAAGAAGAAAATTGGGATGATTTTTCAGAAAAGAAGCATCCATGATATTTCCAGATTGGAAGGGCCTCTGAGTACCAAGAATAATAATGAAAAACTCACATAAAGTCTTTAGAACACCTCAGTTCAAGAGAAGATTTTTCACAACTTCCAGAGAGAAATTGGGAATCATTTGAGAATATGGTTGCTCACTAACATAATTCAAAGATAGATAACAATGGGATAATACTTTGTGGATTCTTAACAAAAGTGATTTACAACACAAATTGCATACCCAAGGAAGCTATAGGTGAGGATGTAAACTAACAATTGTTTTTTTTTTAATGAAGCAAGTTCTCAAAAATTCGATTTATCAAAACTCCTCTTTTGTTAAGAAGCTATTGGAGTATGAGAGAGGAAATTAAAAAAACAAAAAGGCAAAGGAAATGAAGCAGGGGTCTCAACGTGGGCATGAAGCATTCGCAGAAGATAGGAAAATAAAATCTTAGGTTAACATGGATGCAGCTGACTAGTGGAGATTTTTGGAAGGGATGCCTCCAAAAGAGAAAAAAAAAATGAATTGGATAAATTGATGTGTTAGACCCAATTAAGGATTTAAAAGTTTGGATCAGCAATGGAAATACATATGTAGAAAGCTAAGCAAACAAGCCAAAGGCAATTATGAACTCCTGGAAACACATTTTTTTAAAGAAAATCCTAATAACAATAAAACACTATGTGATGTAGCTAATAACAAATAACCAGGGTCATTATGATGTGAACACTGCTGTTAACAAGCCTTAAGAGTCTTTTCTGAATGTATTGAGGGGAAGGGAAATTGATGTGGGAAGAAAGAGAAAAATAAGAGGGCTAAACTGTCACCTTCCCTAGTAGGAAACTGATAAATTATACCAGAAATGGGAAATAAATCAAGACATGGCAGTGTAAGCATGGTATTTAGAAATGTGGAAGGTAAATAATAGAGGAAACATCTAAGAGATTTGGAAGCGGCTACCTGCAGAGAGCTGAAATTGGGGAAGGGCGAGGGTGAAACAAAGGATAGTCTTTGTCCACATACAAGCTTTGTAGTTTTCATTACTTTCAAAGCCACGTGGAATACTACTTTGATAAAAATTAAAAATAAATCTTAAAAAAGACATGAATTAGACAAATGAGGAGAGAAATATATCTCTTTGTCATAAAGGATTATTCGAAATAAAATTTCCCAGCTTCTTATCCTCTTCATTCATCTTCTGATGTGCCCTGGGGAAGACAGTAAAAGAGACACTTTCAAGATCAAAAGTTCTGAATTTAGCTTCTTCCCTTTGTTTCTAAAACCCATGAAACTTTTTTGTGCACTGTCTGATTTTCTTGAACAAAAATCTTTCAGTTTTTGGTAAAAATCAGTGACCACAACCATAAAAATAGAAGTGCTGTTCTTTCTCAGTGTCCTGTATATGCAAATAACCCTTTGGTAATACAATTAAAAGATTCAGTAATCCAATAAAACATGAAAGCAGAAGAGACAGGCTGTAAGGTCTTTCTGTCAGGCAGACACAGAGCCCAGCACTTTCTATGATCTCAGTTAACCCTGTGAGCAAGTCCAGCAAGAAAGTCCAGTTGGCCTCCTGTTGCAGACAAGGGCTGCCCACAGCTGATAAGTTTCTCATTCCTCATCCCTCACTCCTCAAAGTGTTATACAGCTTCCCAGTCCCTCTGATAGTAGTAGCCAAAAGAGGAAATCTCCTTTAATCTAATTAGATCTCTTGATTTAATTTGATCCTTACAACAACTTTGGAATGAACACAGGGCAGGCATTAGTTTCTGCATTTCACAGATGAGAAAAATGAAGTGTAAAGAAGCGGGATGATTTGTTAACATCCCAGGGGTAGAAAATGACATTGTTCGAAAGAGCCTCCATCTTTCAACTCTGAGCCCAAACGAAGTTTACCAATTAAAGTGAGAGATGTTTACCTTCGTGATGTTGAGTTTACACACTGTTGCTAACACTGTATGAAGCTAGAGAGGCTGTATCACCAGTTCAACCCTTCCTTCCTTTTCAGGGCTCAGATCAGGGAAAATCTGTGTCTATATAACGTCTCTGGATATAGTTTTCTTGTAAGTACATATCTACATGTATTTTTTTTATACAATGGTGTTCTATTTTCATATAATTGAAAGTCAGAATTGTTCCTATCAGCTTGGGCTCATTTCTGGTGATTTACACCCCTACATACCCAAATGTCATATTTCAACCAGGGACCTGAGCACAACAATCACATGTAGATTCAGATTGCTCCCTAGGTCCATAGTGTAGAGTTGGAGAGGAGGGAGCTTTGCAGGGGAGCTCTTATATTCCAGAGCAAGACTATAATTAGCTGTAATAGGACCCAGAGTAACTTCACTGCTATAACTCTCAGCAGGAAAACAATTATATTGCAGCCGTATAACTAGACAGACATGCTGTAAATACAAAACATTCTCTGGAAATATATGCGCTATATTTCTAAATACATGGGAAATTAAGTCAGACTGTTGTTTGCTAATTGTAATTCAGTGCAGTACTACTTCCTTTGCTTTCCTCAATATTTTCCTTTTGCAGCTCAGCTTTAGATTTTCCTTTGTAATATATATGGTTAAGAAAGGCATATCTCAACTACAAAATATAATGAAGGAAATACTAATAATTTTTAAATCTGGTACATTCCAGAGAGGCAATCTGGGACCAACAGGAACCCTGGCCCAGAATCTGAGACTGGATTCTTTTTCCAGTCTTGCTCCTAATTGGGACAATCATCTTATCCACAAGCCATACAGACACACGGAGTCTGACAAGTAGTTGACCAGTATCTTTGTTAAGACCTGGGTAGTATTTTTGTTTGTTTTTTCTTTAATGATTCAACATTTAACAATCAAAGGATTTCACATAAAAATCTGGATTTCTGGCTTCTAATGAAAAAACTCAGATGGCGTGGTGTCTCTGGGTCCACAGTATCTCATTGCACCAGCCAGCAGTCCCTGGTGGCTGGGAGCTGATAACTACTGCTCTTTTGGATGAGGCATATGCTTTCCAATTTGCTGCAGCATTCGCCCGTCCATTCTGCTTATTTAGCTTGTCTGCTTTGTGATTAGTTTTCTCACTTATAAATCCAAGACTCTGGGTTGAATGTTGCAAGTTGAACTTCTTCAGTATCCACTTAATTTTTTCAGACCTAGGATCCATAGTGATGCAAACTAAAAGACTAATTTGGAATTGACTAAGTGACATTAGAACAATGACAACAAAAAGCTAAATTATGTATTTTCCCTCCTTTGATTTTGTGTTCCTATGCTGCTCATAGTCTTTCCCTCCCTCCCTCTCTCTCCATCTCTCTTTTTCTTACCCCTGGGAGAAAAATCATGATAAATCACAGAGGCCTGTAAAAACTGCAGTGTCTCTCTGCATGAAAATTTACACCAAGCTAAATGGATAGTTCTTTACACATAAAGCCATTTAAGCTCTCGGAAATCTCTGGGTTTAGTGGGTTAAATCAAAACTTTGACATCATTTAAACACAGTTTTATTTTCTGATGACCTCTATGACTCCTACATAATCCTAAAATCATAGCTATTCCAAAGGAACCATTTCCTCCTGAATTCTGCTTTACAAAGACTATACAGGCAGAAAATGGGGAAAGAACACAATCCCAAGTTCAAGTGCACCAGGTTCTATTCCACCAATAAAAGCTTCTATGCCCTTGACCCCACCTCAGCCCCACTCAGGGCTCCATACTGAGAACACAGCCAAGGAAGGATGGCATTAGACTTTATTGAATAAAGGCTACAGTTTAAAACTCCAAAGCTATCATTTCCTATCCCAGCAAAGACTTGCCTTCAGGGTGGGTAGGCAGGTAGACTCTCCTGAACCATTAACACTGTGTGAACATCTTTGACTAATTTATCAAAATGGCAGACTGAAAAAAGAGTTGACCTTCCATTCCAGGATTGGTATGAAATGCATTATTCCCTAGTTAATTAAAATAATTTAATTATTAGATTATTTGAGGGTTTATTTGTAGAAGATAATGTCATCTCAAAAAAACAGTTGTTTTGCTTTTCTCCTTTTCCATCTTCACACCTTTGCATGCCTTCTAAGATTTTTTAAAAAATCACTGTGATTGTTTAAATGCGTCCTTTCCAAAAAATCATGTTGAGACTAAATCTCCCTTGTGGTGGTTGGGAAGTGAAGTCATTAGAGCTCCACCCTCATGAATTCATTAGTGACTTATAAACTGGACAGAGGGAACTAGCTGAGTCCCTTTTCACCCTTACATCTCTTCTGCCCTGTGAGGACATAGACATCCTTCCTGGAGTGCATAGCATTCAAGGTGCCATCTTAAAATCAGAGATTTCAAACCTGCTGACACTTCAGGACTTTCCAGCATCCAGAATTGTGAGATATAAATTTCCTTTTTTAAAAATAAATTACCCAGTCTCAGGCATTTGATTATAGCAGCACACATAGACTAAGATAATTATCTTAGTTCATAGGGTAGAACCTAGTACCACATGGAAGAGAAATAGCAATGTACAAGATCTGATTCTAAATAGAATATTTCTTAACATTTTATCTTCAACTAAAATCTTTGTTTGGAGGTTTTTGCTTTTATCTGTTTTTTTGGTATTTGTTATCAGACTAAGAAAGTTCTTCCTATTTCTGTATGCTGAGTGTTTAACATAAATTGATGTTGGATTTCATCCCATATTTTTTCCCTGCATCTATTAAGGTCACATGATTTTTATCTTTTAATTGGTTAATTTAATTGACTAAATTAATCAAAGCTCTAATGTTAAGTTAGCTTTGAATTCCTGGAAACTTCCCAAATTAGTCATGATTTCCTAATTAAAATAGATGCCTAATTCATTTACTTTTAGACTTCGTTTCTAAAATATGTATTTCTAGCCATGTAGGTATTTTCCTATAAATGTTGTTTTTAATGAATCCCACAATATGTTATATTTTAATTGGCCTTCAGTTTTTAACACTTTCTAATATTTATTGTCATTTCTTAAGTGCCCTTAATTCTTTTCATGTGCCTTTGAATTTTCAAATATATGGAAATTTTATATTTCTCTGTTTTTTTTGGAATATTTGAAATTCTAATTAGTTGCGTTATAGTCAGAAAATATGGGGTAACATATTCATCTCAAATGTGTTGAGACTTGCTTTTTAATTATGTTATTTAAATTTTCTATATCATATTTTTGTATGCTTAATCTACTAATTGCCAATATTGTTTTTCATTACTATAGTAGATTTTTCAAATTCCTTTTTAATTCTATCCTTTTATCTTAATACATTTGGAAACTATTAGGTTCATATCCTTTACAACTTTTATATCTCTTAGTTGAGGCAAACCATTTATCAATCAGTAGTAGTGCCTCCTTTCTTTTACTTTTATTTTTAAGTGATATTTAAAGATGATATATATTTTTGGTGTACCATGTGATATTTTGATACATTTACATGCATATAATGTTCCAGTCAGAGTATGTACCTGAATTCTCAAACAATTATCATTCATTTATGATGAATACATTCAAAATCATTTCTTTTAAGATATCATGCGAAATGAAATAAACCAGGACCAAAAAACCAAAGGCCGAATGTTTTCCCTGATAAATGGAGAATGATATATAATGGGGGGAGGAGTGAGAGAATAATGGGGGAACTTTAGAATCTGTAGAAGGAAATGAGAGGGAGGGTGGTATGAAAAATGGTGGAATGAGACAGACATCATTGCCCTATGTACATGTATGATTATACAAATGGTGTGAATCTACACTGTGTACAACCATAGAAACGAAATGATGTACTTCATTTGTGTACAATGAATCAAAATGCAGCCTGTAAAAATTAAAAGCTAAATAAAAAATAATAAAAATAATAAATAAAAGTTTTACAATTAGAAAGAAAAAAAAAGATGGTGGTCTTTTGAATTTTTATTATTTTTTGCCTAAAGTTTGTCTGTTATTAATATAAGTATCTCAGTTTTCTTTCTTATTTTTCTAATGTATATATTTTTCATACTTTTATGTTTTATATTTGCCTACTTCTATATTACTAAATACAACTCATTAGAAAAAGATCATACAGCTGGGTTCATCCTTCAGACATATTCCAAATGGGGTAAGGGTGCCTAACCCCACAATCTTGTGTCCATTAGAGTGTCCCAAGAGTTGGGTCATATACTTGAGCAAGGCAGTTCCATTTGGCTGAGGGAAGCTTCTGAGAAGGGACATTCCTCTGAACTCTCAGCCGACAGCACTTACAGATGCTGATGCAATGGATGGCTTGTGTTGAATTTGCATGATATACCACACCACCCACTGAAGTTAATTATATGTACTTTTCGAATTTACTGGATACAGTTAAGTTCATCAAATCTGGTACCAGTCCTCCAGGATTCATTATTCTCTTTCCTGGAGAAACTTATAAGAGCAAGATTAGTATAACACACTCATCTGGTAAGCTGGTCCAAAGCCATATGGATTCTCATTTCTTCCATTCTTCCCTTGGTTCTCAAGTAGAACCTCTTTTGCTTTAGGTGGTTACTCAGGAAAGTGACTCAGTCTCTTTTATGTGGGAAGTAGGAATCTGGTTACCATTTTCAGGTTGTGTCAGCTCTACTTGTGCACTGATTTTTAAAATTGACAGGATACTATGAAGAGATGCTTGGAGGATCACCAGATGCCAAATACACCTCTTGCTGATAACTGCTACTAGAGTGATGACGCTTTCCCTGGCCTGGCTTGTTGGTATAAGATCCCTAAAGTGACTGGGCTGCATTCATAACTTAAAGGTTAATAGAACTCTTGCTGCATCTCCTTTTGGAAGAATTGGAAGAAGACCTCTATGTCTGCAGTTTAGGATTTTGCAACTGGTAAGCACAAATTCCCCTGAGTTAACCTCTAGCAGTGACAGTAAGCAGCACCATTCCGATTCCATTTCTTATTTCCTAGAGTCATGTGTTCTACCCGTGGTGGATGTGCCGCCATATTATGACCATTGATTTATGGTGTGCTATAGTTTGAATGATGGTGTCCCCTCTAAGATTCATGTTGAGACTTTATCTCTAGTGTCACACTAGTAAGAGGTGTGTCCTTTGGGAGATGATTAAGTCAAACCAGTAGGCCAGGA
Source organism: Sciurus carolinensis (assembly GCF_902686445.1). Taxonomy (NCBI): domain Eukaryota; kingdom Metazoa; phylum Chordata; class Mammalia; order Rodentia; family Sciuridae; genus Sciurus; species Sciurus carolinensis. Next base: position 144,403,280 of record NC_062218.1, read on the forward strand.
AAAATGTCACCATGCCAGAAGCAGTAATCAGCAGGTTTTCTGTTTCTACCATTCAAGTGGCATGACAGGAGAGACTTCCCTCCTGTTGTACAGTTCTTTGCTATAAGAGACATGGCATTGATCCACAACTCAAGGGTTGACAGCATAATTCTTCTTTGGGGTTTATCATAACTCTGTACATACTTTTCCATCCAAATATTTTGAAATCTAACCCTCCTAGGGCATAGGACTAATATATCTGGGATTCTGTACTATATCCTAAATCTGCAATATACAGCTCCTTCCTGCTCTGGGCTCCACTCAGAAGCAACTTTCACATCATTTGATAAAAGGCTCTAAACAACTTTTGTAATTGTGATACCTCCCTATATAACTGCATATATACCTCCCTATTTTAGTTAGCATTTTTTATTGCTATGACCTAACAAGAAAAACAGAGGAGGAAGTTTAGTTTGGTTCAGTTTCAGAGATTCTGTCTATGGTTAGTGAGTGAACTCTGTAGCTCTGGGCTTGAGTTGAGACAGAACATCATGGTGGAAGGGTATAGTGGAGGGAAGCAGCTCAAGACATGACAACCAGGAAACAGAGCTCCACTTACCAGAGACAAAATACAAACCCCAAAGGCACACCAGCAGTGACCTATATACTCTAGCCACACCCTACTGCCTATAGTTGCTTCCCAGTTAAACCACATTAGTGGATCAATCCATTGATTAGATCACACCTCTCATAGTCTAGTCATTTCACCTCTGAACATTCTTTTGTCGTCTCAGACATGAGCTTTTGGGGGACACTTTGTATCTAAACCATAACATTATCTTTCCCTGGACCCAAAGTTCATGTCCCTCTCACAAGAAAAAAAAAAAAAAAGATCCAAGAGTCTGTATAGTCTTAGCAGTTCCAGTATTATCCAAAAGTCCAAGTACAAAATCCCGAAGTCTCATGTGAAACTCAAGCCAAACTCATGAATGTTTTCCCCTGTTAAAATCAAAAGCAACACACATGTATCCAATATTACAGCACACAGTAAATATTTTTCATTCCACAATGGAGAAATAGGGGTAGAAGAAGGAACGGGTGAAAAGAAAGACTGAAATCCCACTGGGCACACAAGCCCTATAGTTCCACATCCAGAAGCTCCATATCCAGCATCTGGGGCACATGGCATTGTGATGTTTTCTTCAAAGGGCTTGTGTAGCTCTGCCCTGTTTTAGTCAGCTTTTTCACTGCTGTGACTAAAGGACCTGACCAGCACAACAGTAGAGGTGGAAAGGTTTATTAGAGAGCTGATGGTTTCAGAGGTCTTAGACCATAGAAGGCCAGCTCTATTCCTTGGGGCTTGGGGTGAACACCATGGCAGAGTGTGTGGCAGAGGGAAGTAGCTCACTTGAGTTCAGGAAGCAGAGAGAGAGATTCCACTTGCCAGATACAAATACATACCCCAAAGTCACACCCCAATTCTAGCTCCTCTAGTCACACCCTACCACTTCATTTACCACTCAGCTAATCCCTAGTAGGGGTTTCAGTCACTGATTGGGTTAAGACTCTCACAACCCAATTGTTCCTCCTCCAAACCTTCTTGCATTGTTTCACACGTGAGCTTTTGGGGGACACCTCACATTCAAACCATAACAGCCCCTATGACCTTATTGATTGTAGTCCACATAGACTCTCTCTTAGCAGTCTCTGCTTATATCCTACAACTTTCCTCAGCAGATGTTCCATAATACTCTTAATTTCTTAATCCTAGGGCTCTCCACTGTAGACTCATCTTCATTCTCACATCTTCATGCATCACCCTCTCATAGGAAGTCAGAAGCAATTCTCACCCTGCTACACCCTTTGCCTGGCTTTCCAGGCTTTCCATTGAAATCTTGTATAAGCCTCCATTACCCCTAATTCAGCATCCTGAATTCCCGCACACCTACAGAACCAGCAGGAATTGATGCCTTGGTTGATGCCAAGGTCTGCCACCATCTTGAACAGTAGCCAAGTTGCCTGGGACCATGGCCACAGTAGCCTATGTGTGCTGGGTAGCTGAGCACAGTGAAATAACTTCTTAGGTACCCCTGTGCAAACTGGGTGCCCCACTGATCTCTTGTTAAGGTTATATTTTCTTTTACACCATTGAGTCTGAGATTGGTGTGGTCTTAATTTTTGAGGTGCCCTCAAATCTTCTTTCCTATTGTTTCTGAGTAAAGTACTTAGCATTTCTTTAGTGGTTGTGATCACTTTAACCACCACAACTTTCTTAGCCCCAGTTTTACTCCCAGTTTTCTGGCTAAATTACAAGTTTAACAAATCCTTTCTGCTATGTTTTCTGCTCCTGATTATCACAGTAAATTTGGCTCAAAGCAGTCATAAATATTCTTGCTACTACCTGAATACTTTGCTGTCTTGAAATTTTCTGTATCAGGTTAATTAGTCCAGTCTTCAAATTGATATTCACACAAAGTATCAGGACATGGGCAAAATGTAGGCAACTTCTTTGGTAGAATATCACATGAATGGCTTCTACAATTTCCAATAGGTTCCTCCTCCTCTGAAACCTCATGAAACCAGTCTATATACAGTTCTATTGGAATTCTAATCTTCTGAGCTCCTACCAGCATTGCCTATTATGTTCTACTTTCAACATTCTAAAGCTTTTCCAGCTTACATCTCTAAATTTTTCAGAATTCCTCTCATTGCAAACAAACTCTTGAACCACATGGTCAGATTAGTCACAGCAACTACCTTACTTCTTGTTACCCACCTCTGTTCTAGTTACCTTTTTTGTCACTGTGACAAAAACAGGGCAGAGGGCTAAAAATTTATTTTGGCTCATGGTTTCAGAGGTTCTGTCAATGGCTGGCCAATTTCATACCTCTGGGCCTCAAATGGGGCAGAACATCATGGTAGCAAGTCATGATAAAGGGTAGCAGCTCAGGACATGGTGACTAGAAGCAAAGAGATATCCACTCACCATAGACAAAATATAAACACCAAAGGCATGTCACCTCTGACCTACTTCATTTAGCCACACCCTACCTGTAGTATCTACAGTTACTACCCAGTTAATCCATATCAGTGAATGAATCCACTATTTAGGTTAAAGCTCTCAAAACCCAATCATTTTGTCTCCAAAAATTCTTACATTGTCTCACACATGAGCTTTTAAGGGACACCTCATATTTAAACCATAATACCTCCATTACCCTGTATAGGTGTTGAAGCTATATCCTGCAAATATTTCTCTTTTGCTGGTTTCTATGCAGTGAAACTTTGCCAGCAGAGGGAGCTGAGAGAGATTTCTCTCCCTAGTTCTGGCATGTTTTCCTTGATTCTTACTCCTGTGGTTCTCAGCTAGAATGTGTAATAGAGTTCAATTCTTGATTTCAATGGGGGTGATGGTGTTAAGGATAGAAGAGGCCAAATGGAAACAATTTCTAAAAACAAAGTGAGCACACCTTGCTATCTGACAGTGCAGCAGGGAAATACTAATAATCACACCACCTTAGCCCATAGAGACATTTGGAGGTAGTGGATTGATTGTTTTTTCCTAGAAACAAAATTTATGAACAACCTACTAGAATATTGCTTGACCTGTATAACCAAAAACATCTCTAGGATTGGTAGCAGAAAATCTGACTTTTGTCACCACAGTGGTGAGTTACAGCTTCATTTCTAGATATATGCCAAATTCATAGGTCCATAGTTCCTTAATTGAAGGGAAGTCTGAGTCTCCTTGAGGAAGGACCCTATAACATTGCCACAAGTACAAACTATAAATCTCCCTCTCAGCCTTCTTCAAGGGACCTGTGGCCAAACTATGATTCTGTATTGGAGGAAAAGGAAATGCACATACCTGTCAGGGATTACTAAACAATGACTTTGAATCAATGTTAGTTCCTGGAGACACAAAGTCAGGAACTAGTGGAAATTAATTAATTAATGGGATATTATTTTTAAGTGTTAATCACAGTAGATACAGTTCATCCCCAGGTTAATTCCATGGTTACTTCTCTACTTCCTGAATATATAAGTTAGAAAGATATACCGAATTATAGGGGAATATCCCCACATCACTTTGATACATCAAATGAAAACCTTTGGTACAAAGAACTGAGTGGAAGCCCCTGGAACTCTCCCTAATCACTAATAGTTAATCCAAAGCCATCCCTGGAGGAATGGCAGAGATTGGTGACAATATCAAAGATTTGAAGGGTCCAAGAAAATCTCCATTTAACCCACCTTTTTGGTCTGTATAGATATTGAGCGAGTCTTGTAGAAAAACTGTAAGCTTCAGAAATTTAATCAGGTGTTGATTCTAATTAAAGCTGCAGTCCAAGATATAGTGTTTTTTTACTGGAGAAAATTGACATGGTCCTTGGCTTTGGGTATGTACCTATTGACTTGGGTAATGCTTCTCCATGACATTTTTAAAATTTTAATATTGTTTATTGGTATATATTGGTTATGCATTGTGGCATATTTGTGTATACATAAAAGATGTAGTTTGTCTGGGCACAGTGGTGCATGCCTGTAATCCCAGTGGCTCCAGAGGCTGAGACAGAGGATCACAAGTTCAAAGACAGATTCATTAACTTAGCAGAAACTCTGAACAACTTAGTGAGATCCTGTATCAAAATAAAAAAGGGTTAGGGATACGGCCCATGGTTAAGCATCCCTGGATTTAATTCCTGGTACCAAACACAAAAGAAAAATGTAATTCGATCACTTTAACTCTCCAGTACTCTCTTACTATCCTCTCCTCTTCCTCTGTCCTATCTGTATTAATTTTTAAGACCCACCCCCCAGAAGCAGTATATGTCTTTCTGGTCAAGTCAAGAGTGTATCTTTACATCTTTTTCTTAGGGCTACTTTAATTCTCTCTGTCATAATATAGTCTGTAATGATCTTGATCATCTTGACCTTACACAAAATATCACATTGGTCTACTGCATTAATGCCATTCTGCTATTTGTACCTGATGAGTAAGAAGTAGTAAGTACTTTGATGCTTTGGTGAAGCGTATGTGAACTAGAGAGTGGGAAATAAAGTGTATGAAATTTCAAGGGCCATGACCTCAGAGAAATTTTTATGGTTCCACTCAACTGGAGCATGTTAACACATTTCATATAAGTCAAGATACAAGCTTCTATATCTTGTGCCCCCCACCATGAAAATGGGTATACAAAACTTGACGATGTCTTGGACTTGGGAATCAATAACACTACATATAAGTGTTCTATTTCCACCTATCTATGAAGTCACCTTGCAAGGTTACCAATTTCAACTGGGGATCAGAGCCAAAAACCATTATTCATTAAGTCTAGGCGACATTAGCAGCTGCTCTGTCTCTTGAGCCTTACAATACTGCTGATTAAATGATATGTGAAGTCTCTCTGGATATTGAGAATGTAGCATAGAGCTTCTGATTCAAACCAGCAGGCCATAGCAGAGACCTCTAGAATTTTAGAGCAAATCCATGCCCTCTTTTTTTCTGATAGCTATTACTTTTTGAGAAACAGTTTCTGGTTTGCTTTTAGGCCTTGGTAGAGGTTAAATGCCTAATTACAGGACATCAGATGAGAGCTTCTTATCATGAACTACATGTGTCTGAGTTACCATAAGGTTGGGTGTGAAACATCATTAAGTAGATTGGTATATAAGATGCAGAGCTCAGATAGGTACAGAAGATACAAGTAATTCATGACCAAATGGCTTTTGCCTTTTCAATGATCCCTGTTGTATTATTTCCTCTCATACCAGCCATATCTGTGGTCTACTGGGGAGATTTTTATGACCAGACAACTGAAGGAAAAACTAAAATGATCAATCCTGGATTACAGATGGTTCTCATGATATGCTTGTATCACCTGAGTATAGACAGTTGTAGTATTATAGCTCCCCAAGAGATATTAATCAAGTAAAATCCTCCTGTTAGTTAAAACTTCAAGTGGAACATTTGGTGTTCTCCTTTGCCTGGACTTAGAGATGGATAAGAAGTATGGATCAACACCAATTTATGGGCAACTGTGAGTTTGACTGACAGTCAGGTTTTGACAGGAACAGGATCAGAAGATTGATGACAAGACAACATGGGGAAGAAGTATGTGGACAAGGTTCTCCAAATGGACAGACTTCGAAGATGTTTGTGCCTCATGTGATTGTTCCCCAGCATGAATCTATTGCAAAGAAGAATTATAGCAATCATGCAGATAAGAGGGCATGCTGTTCAGCTTTCAGATATTCTCTTCCCCTGGTCACTCAAGTGGTTGCTCAGTGGGCCATGATTCAAGTAGAATGATTGTAAACTACACATAGGCTCAGCAAGGATGGACATTCCTATCAAAATTGACTGGAATAACATTGCTGCTAAGTACTTAATTTAGCCACAGTAGACATCAGTGTTGAGTCATTGACAGAGCACCATTCTATGAAGGGATCAACTGGATACCTTGTGGCAAGTTGATTATTGGTCCTCTTCCATCATGAAGAAGGTAATGATTTGTCCTCATTAGAATATGCACACATTCTGTATATACTGTCTCTGTTCACAATGCTTTCACTATAATCACCATCCATATACACACAGAGTATCTTACCTATTGTTATGGTATTCCACACAGCATTTCTTCTCATCAAGACATTAATTTTATAGCAAAGAAAATGAATATATGAATGCTTGCACCTGGAATCGATGGGCCTAAATAAAACATGAAATGACTTAAGTAAGGATTCAGTTATAGCACCAGTTAGAGAGAACATTCTGAAAGACAGTGTTATCTCTTCAGGCTATGTTTTGAATTGGATGCCATTATGAAGTGCTGTCTTCCCCATAGCCAGAATACATGGACGGGTTAATAAACCAAGGAGTAGGCATGGGGGAGACTCTTCTTGTTATGATATGTAGGAAACCACTTCCAGCATTTTTGCTTCCCATCTTGACATCTTTGAGTTCTGTTGGTGTAGAGGTTCTAATCTCCAAGGGGAGAATTCTTCCAGTAGCCAACAGAAAAATAGTTCCATTGAACTGGAAGAGGAGTATGCCATATATTCTCTAAGGATCTTTGTACAATTGAACCAATGGTAGGAAAAGAGGTTACTCTGCTAACTTGAGTGGTTGATCTTGATCACCAAGGAGAAATTGGACTTTTAACCAATGAGGACAGAGAAGCTTTGTGTGTGGAATTTGTAGGGATGTCTCTTACCATGCCCATGTCCAGGAGTAAAAGTAATGAAAAATTAGAGCAACCAAAGAAAGATAGTATAATGAAGAAATAGAGGTAATAAGAGTTTGTTCATTCCATCAGGTAAGACACAAATTAACTGAGTTTCTTGCTGAGGGCCAAGAAAACACCAGAAGGCAGTCACAGATGTCAACTCCAGTCTTGTAATCAATGATAGGAACAAGGGCTATGTGTGTATTTTCTCTCTGCTTGCTATATTTGTGTGCTTATTGAAAATGCCTACCACTTTCTGTTTCTTCTTCCTTTTGAAGGGAACTTTACAAGTTATTGAAGTAAATTTTACAGTTTAGTTTTTAGATAACAGAGAATTCAGTAGGACTCTGAACTTGAGAGGTAAGCAGTACAGTGAGATATATTTCTGCAAGCCTTTTGCCTTCTAATTTGAGGGAAAAGTGAGAAATTCATTCCTACAAAGGATAGCTGTGTCTTGTAAGGGGAAATTATGTATATTTCATAGCATGGATGTTCAAACATGCCTAGTAGGATGTATATAGAACTGACCTATTCAAAGGGGTAGACTGCCTGATACCAAGATATTGCCTCTCAGCTCCAAATCTATTCATTATCACCCTACTTTTGATATGAGAGGTGGATGTTGTAAATGTTTTTCCTTGGCCAGGTCACATGCTAGGGAACTTTGCCACTGAGCAACTGAAGGTCACTTCAGGAGAAGGGGCTTCTGTTCCTAGTTCTGTGAACTGCCTTTGCTTCTAGCTTCTGGGATGCTGAGATGGTATGGGGGACACCCAGTTGATAATCTCACAGGATTCCACAGGCTCAGCTGGCTTCCCAATGTGTTCAGTAGAATCCCCATTGACAGCTTCCCAGCAAGTTTCAACCACCCAGAAGGCAGTTTGCTATTGGTCAGTCTCAGCCAGGGGCATCTGAGAGGTAAACTTCTGTGCCATCCAGTGGCATCCAGGAGGCATACTTTCTCCTGTAAGGTCAGAACAATAACCCTGGGCAGCCATCTTCTAAATCCTTGCATAATTACTGCAGCTCTCACTGAGTAGTGGCTCCTATATCTGTGGTTCCTGTTTTCTTTACTTTTAGTAGCCAATTCCCTGTTACCAATTGATTCTTTTTATCTCCAGCATTTTTTAAGTATATCTGACAACTAAAAAATTGTGTATACTTAAGATGTACACCATGATGTTTCGATATTATACATATACACGTGTGCATACACATACACACGCATACACACATTGTGTAATGATCACCACAATTGAGCTAAGTCAGAACTTCATTATATTTAACTTTCCTGACTGAACCCTACTGATATGCTAGGTTCATAATCCACTGCTTCAGAACCTGTGTTTCCTCTTCAATCATCAAAGAAGTGAGATTAACAAATTTGTCCCTTACTTAAGAGGTAATATCGTGGAAAACTCAAGTCCACTGGGCCCCTAAAACCATTACTGATGTGGTAGGAGACTAAAATCTTGTGTGGTTTAATCTTCCACCCTCTTCCTATTTTGTATCTTATCAAGTCCTCCTGTATACTTAGCAATTCTTGCTTATTTGGTTCAATTAACATGATTGCATCTGCATAGTGGACCAGTATAATATTCTGCAGAATGTCCAAATATTTCTTATCCAAGAACTTAGGATAATAGTGCACAGAAGAGTTAGCAGTTCTGGGTAAGACCATATATTTATACTGTTGTCCATTTTACTAGAATGTAAATTTACGCTGAGTGTCTTTCCTGATGGGGATGGGGAAGAACACATTTGCCAGATCACTGACTCCAAAGAAGTGCCCAACTTCATGTTAATTCATTGTATGAAGATTACCATTTTGGGCAGGGCACCTGCAATTTTTGGGCTAGTGCTTATTTGAGTCTTTGGTAGTCTGCTGTCATATTATGGGATTCATATGGCTTTTGTAGGGGCCAAACTTAAACTTGTGAAACAAGTCCACTATCTCTGTCTTGTAGATCCAAAAGTTGTTATTAATCTTTGCTATGTCCCCTCTACCATGGGATGACATATTTTTTATTTGTTCTAATTAGTTGTACATGACAGTAGAATGCATTTATGCACATAAATGGAGTATGATTTCACATTTTTCTGATTATACATATTGTGGGTTCACATCAGTCATGCAGTCAAATATGTACATGAGGTACTAATGTCTGTTTCACTCTACGGCCCTTCTTACTACCATACTCCTTTCCCTCCCTTCTCTCCCCTCTACTAATCTAAAGTAACTCTATTCTTCCCTAGCACCCTCCCTGCTTATTGTGAATTAGCATCCACATATCAGAGAAAACATTGAATCTTTGGGTTTTTTGGGATTGGCTTATTTCACGTAGCATGATATTCTCCAACTCCTTCCATTTACCTGCAAATGCCATGACTTCATTCTATTTTAAGGCTGAGTAATATTCCACTGTGTGTGAGTGTGTGTGTGTGTGTGTGTGTGTGTGTGTATCACATTTTCTTTATCCATTCATCTGTTGAAGGACACCTTGGTTGGTTCTATAGCTTAGCTATTGTGAGTTGAGCTGCTATAAACATTGATGTGGCTGCATCACTGTAATTGTAGTATGTTGATTTTAAGTCCTTTGGATATAAACAAGGAATGAGATAACTGGGTCAAATGGTGGTTCCATTCCAAGTTTTCTAAGTAATCTCCATACTGCTTTCCAGAATGGTTGCACTAATTTGCAGTCCCACCAGCAATGTGTGAGTGTACCTTTTCCCCCACATCCTTGCTTACATTCTTGGTAATTGCCATTCTGATTGGAGTGAGATGAAATCAATGAACTTTTTTTTAAATTTACCATCTTAGCTAGTTTCAGTAGCCTTTTCCCACTGTGACAGGTCTTACATCAAGGAACCAATGTGGGTATTGGTAATTTTTCCACTATCGAGTATGCCTATTATGCAGCAGGGAGTAGGAAATGTTCCTACTTGGGTCCATGAATCAAGTGGATCTGCTGGGAGCCAGACCTGGGCCCACACCCCATTTATTACCTGGTCCTCCCTATGTGCCCAGCTCTAAAAGGGGTGTATGAGGACACTTCAGGTCCCTGGATATCACATCCCTTAAATCCTACTTTTTAAGATAACTGAGTATTCCTCTTTTCTTCATTTATTGGACTTAATGGTGATCGGTCCCCCTGGGGAAGGACTGTATAGACTTACTGTTGTTGTGTTGCCCAGTCCATCCTCTTGGGACATGGTTCTGTTCAGTAATAGATTCCTTTCTGAAAGCTGATTTGCATCTGGAATAGCAAGGGACAGTTAGGTTTTACTGGGACAGTAAGTTTCCATGGGTCTAACTCTTCTTGATATATATATTTTTTTTCTGGTACTGTGGATTGAACTGAGGGGTGCTCAGACCTTTTTATTTTTCATTTTGAGACAGGGTCTGTCTAACTAAGTTTCCTAGGCTGGTCTTGAACTTTCAATCCTCCTGCCTCAGCCTCCAAAGTAGCTGGAGTTGTAGGCATGCGTCACCATGCCCAGCTATCTTGATATTCTTTTGATCTCATACTGTAAACCAAGTGTTGGCAAAACTTGCTCTGTAAAGGGCCCCAAAATAAGATTTTAGTCTTTGTGGGGAATAAGGTCTCTGTTGTAACTACTCATCTCTTCCACTGTAACACAAAAACAGCCATATATAACATGCAATGCATAAATATGGTTGTGTTTCAATAGAGCTTTTGTGGATACTGAATATCCACAAATTGCGATTATTGAATATCCAAATATTTTTACAATTCATGAAATAATATTTTTTGAATTTCTTCAGTGATTAAAAAAGGTGAAAATAATTCTTAGCTTATGCGCTGTGCCAGAACAGGTGGTGGACTGGCTATGGTGTGAAGATCGTGGTTTTCTGACCCCTGATTTAAGCGATGACTCTGTTGGCTTCCCCTCTACCTTGTTCCCAGGCATGCTGTGTTGGCTAAACTGTTTCTATAGCTCTCTGCAGGCCACCTGGCTCCACCCCCTGGCTGCCACAATGATTGTTATAGCAGTAAGATAATTGTGCCTTGATTCTGAGAGTTAAGCACCACCACTTGGACTTATTGTCACTATTTGATCGTCCCCCTGCTGTTAGGGAGCCCAGTCTGTAATAGCACTTCCTGTTGGCCATGACCTACAAAAGACAATCACCACCAAGGAGCTTCTTTCTCAGTGGTCTGGTGCCCTCCTCACCAGTGTGTGCCCCAGTGGAATGTAAAACACAATATCCTCCTGTTCTCTCTGTCCTGCCGCAGAACATAGCTGGCTGTTGGGCTTTCAGCCTCATAATCTGTACACTCTTGCGTGCCTAATCTTTTGAGCCTGTTGATCTCTCCTTTTACCATCTGCCATTGCAGTTCTGGCTTTTCTGCTTCACTTAGTTAGGCCATAACCTTCTCCAACCTTCTAAGAGTCACTGTGGCTCTTGGCTATCATTGTCTTTTTGGATCTTTGCTGGCATGTTAAATCTTACATCATCAGAGAGGGTGTCAGTAAATAACAAACTCCTCTTTATCCAGCTTTAAATTCACCCTTCCTCGTTAGCAATCCAAGGATTCATCTCTACATGTATTCTCCTGGATCCTACTGGTACCTCTTTGGCTAGCATGTTGGATATGCCCCCTTAATTCATTCTGTTTTTCCCTCTTGTAGATTCAACTAGCAGATGTTATAAATTAGAATTCCCTTACTCTTTCCAAGTTTCAGTTTTCCCATCTGTAAAATAATATATATACTCCACAATATCTGATTATAAATATCAAAATTGTACTTAGTTTGGCAGATAAGGAATTTATTAAAAGACAAACTCTTCTTTGGGGGAAGAGATCCATGTTGGAGGCAATACACCTGAGAAAAATACCAAATTATACTGTCTCTCCCAGAAGAGACCCTTCTGCTGTCACAATTGCCAGATACAGACATTAAATTTAGCATTGCAGATAATGTGCACTGTTACCCACAGTTCACTGTTTCTACTGTCCCTGGGGCTGGCGTGTTTCTTCTTCATGTGAACCTGAAAGTGGGTTCCAGAGTTTCCTGTCTTTTTAAATAGAACTCCCAAGTGAGTGCATCTAATTGAGGAAGCCTAGATCAAATGCCCATCCTAGTTGCCTGGAAATCTGGAAAAAGGGCTTCTGGCTTCTGCCTTGAGAAGGCAAGATTCAGAATGTGAGAGACGAATGAAGGAACTTTGGAGGTGTAGAGGAAAAAGGGGTGGGAAGGGGATGGGGATGGGAAAACAGTAGAATGAAACAGACAGTATTACCATATATATATATATATATATATATATATATATATATATATATATATATATATCTGGCTTTTCTGCTTCACTTAGTTAGGCCATAACCTTCTCCAACCTTCTAAGAGTCACTGTGGCTCTTGGCTATCATTGTCTTTTTGGGTCTTTGCTGGCATGTTAGATCTTACATCATCAGAGAGGGTGTCAGTAAATAACAAACTCCTCTTTATCCAGCTTACAGTATTATCCTATATATATATATAGGATATATATGATCCTATTATCATATGTATATATATATATATATATGATTACATGAATGGTGTGATTCTACATTGTGTACCACCATAGAAATGAAAAGTTGTACCCCATTTGTGTACAATGAATCAAAATCTGTCTGTAAAAATAAAATAATATTTTAATTAAAAAAAAAAAAGAATGTGAGAAAGCTCACCAACATAGGAAGCCTGTTTAAATTCAGCTGAGTGGACTACATAAGACAAAAGTATACTAGAGAAGGAGAGTTACAACAATAGAGGGATAGTACTTGAGCAAGCTGTCAAAAAAATCCCAAGGCACCCTCCCAGTTCTGACGTTCTTTTGCTTCTGTGATCCTAACAAGAACATTTCTTTGTACTTAAAGCACACATGAAATTGAGACATTTGCAAAATTCTTTGTCATAATTTTGTAAACTTGGGTGTCTAATTTCTTTAGTACTAATACACATGTACACACACTATATAGAAATCCATATACACATCCAGATGACTAGATTTGGTTATCTAATTTCCAAGTTCAAAAATCAATTTTCATTTCCTAGTGAGAAACCCTGGGTTACTACTAATGGAATTTTTTGAATATTTTAATTTACAAAATGAAACAATTTGAGTCTCAATTGCTTCCTTACACATTATTTCCAAAACTTCCTTAGCTGCCTATTCTATCGGGTATAAGGTAGGATTTGGAGCTTGTACAAGGAATTGAAGTTTTAGATTATGTTTTCATGCATCATAGTGGAATTCAGTTCAATATATCTGATCGGATATCTTTGTCTCCTCACCAGAAAAGCTGAAGAACACCATTTAGTCCTATAAGATATACACCTTCACTAAGAGCACTATTCTTTTTCTTTTTCTTTTAGTGCCAGGGATCAGACCTAGAACCCTGTGCATGCTAAGCATGTGCTCTGCCACCAAGCTATACCTGTAAACAAGAGGTCCGTTCTGAACTGGGGAGGAGGCATGCCCGTCAGTTGGGTATAGTTACTTTAGGCCATCCTAGAATCTTCCTCCTCTATCAGCGTGGCACAGTAGCCATGATTTAGGCTATGCATCTCAGGCAGGTCCACAGGATCCATTGTCCCTTTCTTCTTCCAATTTGAATCTGGCAGGTAAGTTCCCAGTCTCCTTTGTAGATGGAGGTAGAAAAGTAAGTGAGAGTTGTTGTGTGGAACTTCTGAGAAGAGACCTTAAAAACTACCGACTCACTTGAGAGGTTGACACTTTTGTACCTTACTCTTCTGTATTTTTCTTCCCTGGAGAATGGCTATGATGGTTAGAACTGTAGTGTCTTTCTGTGACCTTGAGGTTGAAACCAGTGCTATGGATGGCTGAATAGATAGACACAAGGAACCGAGGTCCATTTCTTTGTGAAACTGCCACAATGTTCATTCTAGCACTGTGCAACTTACTTCTAGACTTTTTTTCCCCATAAGAATAAACCACTAATTTTGTTTGTTTGTTTTGATCACTATATTATCAGTCAAATACATATCCTAAATAGCATAAAATCAGACCAAACTTCATTCATTTTCATTAGCTGTGAAATTCTGAGTCTGTCCTTTACCTTTCTGAAATCTAGTTTAATTATCTATAAAATAGGGTTGCTTCTCTCACTGGATTTCTCTAAGATGTCACTGAGCTAATACTTAATTAGTACCTTGTGAAGTCTCTTGCACAAAGTTGATTCCCAGTGTGTGTTAATTTCTTCCTACTTTTTCTCTGCAGATTTTCTTATTGTGTGACCTTGGGACAGTACAGTATTCTCAAGGGCCTACTGAATCATAAGAAAAATGTCAAGTTGTATATTGTAAATCTTATTTGAGAAGCTTATTATGTATTACTTAAAATATTTGAAAATTATTCAACCATACACAGGATATATTTAAATTTTCTATTAATCAGAATGCATTTTACTAACCAGAATACCCTTTTAAGTTCAAGGGAACGTCAATGCTAAAACAGCAGGAATCTTCTGTAACTGGAAGACCTCAGAGGAAGGTAGTTATCCAGGGTCCTGATTTAAAATCTTGTAAGGGGAATTAGGGATTCAGATACGGGTCGTACTACAGTTATACTTCTTAGACTTTCAAAATTAATGGACTCTAACATTTTTCCTTGCCTTGTCTTCTATTATTTATCATTCAAGAAGAATTTGCCAACTTTTACTGACTGTGAACTTTACTGAATATATTACAAAAATAACAGGCATATATGCTCCTGTTTATCTAGTCTTTCCCCTTTTCTCTCATGGAGAATTGTACGATTTTCCCTACTAAGGTGATTGAGAGAACTGATTTGATGTTTCTAGGATCTAGGTTAAATAGTGAACACTAGAGACACACATCTGAAGCCACATTGATGGATTTCTAAGGAAGAAATATGGGGCATGGTGGTGGACCAGTTGTGGAATTACTATGGATGGAGATGACTCCTTAGATCATATTTTCATATAGCAGAGGGTCTTTTCCTAGCACCCTTGTGGATGTAGGGGTTATGAATCCCACTGGAGTCTAACCCGGGAGAGAACTGTCCCAGACTCTTGAATCTATTACTGCTTTTGTGTTCTTGGGCAAATTATTTAATCCCCCCATCTCATTTTCCTAACTTATGAAAAGGGAATTAAATTTCTATGTACATCAATAGGTTGCAATAAAGATAGACTAATACTATTAAACACATATATTCTAGCACACAACTTTTGTTTAACACTCAAACAAAAATTTCTTCTTTGTAAAGAATTTAGTCACAAAGGTAAATAAGTTATTTTTATTTGTCTCCTCCATTGCTTCCTCCCCTCTCTTTTTTCCCATCTAGTGAAAAAACAAATTTGGGCTTAGTAATAACAGCAGTTTTAGTAACAGCAGCCAGTATCAAGGAGGCTAATAATACCCACAATAATGACTTTCCTTAGATGTTCAACATATGCTCACTGGGCCTGTGGGGAAGCATGCTGCTTAAGTGACCCTTGAGGAAAGAACCTGTTGTAGCAAGGGTAATGACCTGCTGGCACCCAGCTACCTCACACTGGGAACCTACCTGCAGCACTGGAGTAAGGCCATTTCTGCCCATGTGGCCTTCTCTAAAGACAGTCTGCCCTCTAACCTCTGCATTAGCCTGGCCAAGACTTTCTCAGAGGTATATGTCCAAAAGAGGCTCTATCAAGTCTCCTTTTTTCCCTCTCTCCCTTTGTGGATGTCAGATCTGCATTATCCGCTCAAAGTTCTCCTTAACCAATCATGCTCCCTCTCTCCTCTCTCCTGTGTTCATTTGTGAGGGCTGCCCTAACCAAGCACCACAGGCTGGATGGGTTAAACAATCTAAGTTCGTTTTGGATGCTGGAGGCTAGAAGACTGAGATGAAGAAACAGTAGGGTTCGTGTCTGCTGAGGCCTTTCTCCTTGGTTTATAGATGACTGTCTTCTCCCTTTGTGATTACCTGGTCTCCCCTGTGTGTGTCTGTATCCAGATTTCTGTTCCTATTAGGACATAAGCCATATTAGATTAGGACCTATCCTAATATCCTAATTTTAACTTAATTACTCTTTAAAGACACTGTCTTCAAATAGTCACATTCTGAGGTACTGAAGGTTAGAACTTCAACATACAAATTGGAGTTGGGAAGCACAATTCAGTCTTTAACTCCTTCATAGAAATTTCCCCCAATAAATCACCTGGGCTTCTCATTCTATTATGTATCTTCTCCCCAGAGGACCTAAACTTTCAACCTAATAAGGATTACTTCACCTAATCCTCTGAACACCCACCCCCGCTATATAGATGGATGGAGAAATGATTTCACCAAGCTATCAATTGTGGCTAGAATCTACATCTTGCCTTAAACTAATGCAATTTTTTTTCCTGTATTTTCCTGGAATAAACTATTTGTTTCACGTAATTGAGCAAAGATGCAAATTTCTCCCTCTAGGCCTTCTTATACTGAATTGGCAATAATATTGTATGTTTTAGTTCTTCCTTAACAAACTCATATTTATTTATCATTTTCTTTAATTATTAGTAGTCTTTTTTTCTTTAGATAAATAAAATTTTTAGACTGATGTAATGTGATATTGGAGGCTGGGATTTTGCTTTCATTCTTCTTCGTTCTCTTGTGTTTTTTAGTATAGCATCTTGTACAGATGATGCTCAATGAATATAGCCTAACTCACTTATTATGGACCTATTCCAACTTATATTTTCAATGCATAGCCCAGTGCCTGGCATATGGTAGTTATCAATATATAGTCATGTGCTGCATAATTGTGTTTTGGTCATCAATGGACCACATATACAATGTGGTTCTATGAGATTATAATGGAGCTGAAAAATTCCTACCGCCTAGTGACACTGTAGCCTTTGTAAAGTCAGCACAATGCATTTCTCGTGTGTTTGTGAGGATGCTTGTGTAAACAAGCCCACTACACTACCACTTATATAAAAGGGCATAGCACATACAATCATATGCAGCGTATCATACTTCAAAAGGATAATAAAGAACTAAATTACTGGTTTATGTGTTTACTACACTGAACTTCTTATCAGTATTGTACTCCTCCAACTTGTAGAAAGTTTGCTGTATAGCAGTGTGTGGTGGTAACTGGCAGCAGGCGCCTCCAACTTGTGTTCACCGAATCTCTTGCCTGCATCAACGACCAGGTCAAATGATTGACCTATAGCATCTAGATTTGTGTATATGCACTCCATGATGTAGGTAAAATGATGGAACTCTGAAAAGACACATTTCTCAGAATACATCTCTGTGGCTGAGTGGCACATGACCATGTATTAAATAAATACCGGTAACTTATTGTGTGCTAGGCATAGCCTTTTTTCATTTAAATCATAAGACAACCCTTTGACAGAGGTAATATTATTATCTTAACTTTTAAGATGTTGTTTGGAGAGATTCAAATCTTGCTGGCACCACACAGCTAGTAACTGTTGGATCTAGAATAGGAACTAAGGGTGGGGGAATATCAACTGCTTAACACAGCAGGGTAACTTCAGTTGGCTGAAAGGCTATCCCAATGCAAAGACTTCAGAAACAAAGATCACATTTTTTTTTTGAAAGTTTGGAATGGCTCCTTGTCCATATTTTTCAGCCACACAAAGTGTCATGACTCATTAGCAGCAGGAGTCCTGTTGTTGTTTTGGAGGATTAGCCATGGTCCTGGAAGGTGTTCTTGAGAGAAACTAAAAATAGTTCGTCAAGACTTACAGAAGAATATTGGGGCAGAATTTAGGGGACATTAAGTTGATCTTTAATTCTTACTTTGGCTTCCTGGTCCTGTATTATTTGATTTGGCAGCTGATGGAAAATTAAAACTACAGTCAGGTGGCCAACTTTGCATCATAAAGGAATACTTCCTAATGAGCATTGTGAAAGAAAACTCTTCCATAGTATAAAGTAAGAGAAGGAGCATTTTTCACTCAAAATATAATTTCTTGAGGTTCTATTTGTATAAAAATAGTGTGGATGTTATCAGGATTACAAAGAGGAATCCGTTAGAGTGATTGCTTCTAGGCGTTTGAGGTCTTGTGCAAAACGCGTACATATAAATTAATATATGAGCCTATTTTTCAAAAGAACCCTCCATGATAATAGGCCCTAAGTGGGGCCAGGGTTAGGTTAAGACAAATTAGGCACTTACCTTTGGTGTAAAAATTAAGGGGGTGTCAAAAATTTCAGTATTCTAGATAAACAATGTTTTATGTAGCTTAAAAAAATGCAAAACAGTCTACAATGAAAAAAAAGCAAATTTTAAATAAAGATAGGATCAGTATTACAGATTTTTCTTTTGCCTCGGGCTTAGTGTGGCATTGCGGCTAAGCACTTGATATAAACATCAAATGCGTGTGTTTCTGCCATCAGAACCATTTTCCTCCAGTTAATTTCCCACGCAGACAACTGGAAATTTGGAGAGCTTTTTAAAAATAGTAGTTCAGAGCACAGGACTCAGGCTCGCGTGCCAGAGTTCAAAGCTCATCTTTGATGTTATAGACTATCTTATAGTGAAGCTCATCATACTGAGTCTCCATTTCTGTTTCTAAAATGGGATCACTAGTACTTAGCTCCTAGCACTGTTATTTTTAAAAAGTTAGTGCATGTGAACTGTATAGCCAAAGTATCTGGTAAATGTTTTCTATTATTGGGTCACAAAGGATAGCACGTCATAAGCTGTAGCAATACAAATAATATGGCAGGATCAGAACACAATGAGTCATTTAAACCACGGTGCAGGGCATTGTTGAATTTGTTATAGAGGGAGTTCTCTTGGGTCTTGGAGAATGAGTAGGCAAGGCAAGGCATTTTAGATCAATCTCTGTTACAAGAAAGGCATGAAATCATGAATGTACTTTGGCAAAATGTGAGTAGAGTATCTGACCCATAGAAGATAGTAGAGGAAAGAGTAGGATGCATAGAAAGAAATGAGAAGCAAAAGTTTTGATTATTCTCAATGGCAAGTACTAGGAGGATTTTAGGGATGGAAGGTATATATATATATATGTATACATACACACACACACACACACACACACACACACCAGGCCAGGTTTTTAAAAAGATAACTGGTCCCAGGATGAAAAGATTGATGGAAGAATTGGTGTTTTCAGGCATAATAAAACTTAATATACATGGAGACAGAGAATATTTCACAGAATATATGAAAGAAGAAAGTGGTATGAAGTTGCATTTACAGCAAGAGATATTTTTGAATGTTCCACTGAGGAGATAATGGATTGTAGTTTCAGAATTTTAATTTTAACTGGAGAATTCAGAGAGATTCAGAATTTCTGTATCACAGAGCTTTGCCATATCTTTAGGAAAATATGGTACCCAAGATGTCATGTAATTATCCTGGATCTATAAGCCAGGGCTGAAAAGCAGTCATTCTGCCAAAGCAATCAGTTTGTAGGCACATAATAATTTGTTTTATTACAGTTGTATTTTCTTCAACTTTATTTAGTCTTAAAAATAACATTACAACAAAATTAAACAAAACATTAAAATATTATCCAGTTTCACCATTCTTATAAAACTGTTTTATTTTTCCAAGTTTCCTGCTGCTTCTTTTGTATATATGTGAATTTTTACACAGTTGTAATCAAAGCACACGTATAATTTTGCATTCTGGTGCTTTTTAAACCTAACATTATATATATTTTTTTCTTTTCCCAGAAAGTATGCAATCACCAGTTCCTAAGGTATGGATAATCTACTATCAAAATAGAAAAGGATGTAAGCATTGGGAATCTGGAATCATAGAGATTAGATTGGAAGTCCGGTTCATATTTTTACAAAATGACTAAATCTGGGAAAATTATTTAAGCCTCATTCTCTTCATCTGTAAAATGGAGTGATAACACTTACTGCACTTGTTAAATATAAGATATAAGTTTTACAACGTGCACATTTCAAAGCCCAAGTTGAAAGCACATATTATGCTTCTTATTGGTCATTATAATGAGGCACAATTGCACTCATTCGTTCCTTCATTTTTTTCAAAAATATTTATTAAAGGCTTACCATGTAGAGATACTGTATTAAGCAATGGGATGAAACACTCAGGGTTCTAGCCTGCTGGTAGTTGCTCAGGGGTTGTGGTTGTATAAGTAGATATTTGCAAAAGAGCACATTAAATACAGTGTTGATGGTGCATGGTCCTCTTCAGCTTTACACTTGTGTCCTGGTGTTCATGCTGTCATTGCTGGTTAGATCCTGGAGCTTTGCATATTTCCTCAGAGTCAGATTATTAAGGGTCAAGGGCCCACTAAGTTTGCCCAGGACGCTGGTATTGCTGTTGCTAAAGGAACCTCTGTGATGACAAGAGTGGACTCTGCAGTCAGACTCCCAGCTTCCCAACTCCAGTTAGCTAGACACAAGGTCTTGAGAGAGTTCCTTGACCTCTCCCAGCCTCTCTTTTCTCAAGCTCCCAGCCAAGGGGGATAATCCCTGCTTTGATTATAATTGTATTAGATGATACAATCCATATGATGCTCCTAGCTCAGGCCTGGCCCACAGTCATCCCTAAGCAAATGGCAATAGCCTCTGTAATGAGTGTTAGTGTAGGATGCCAAAGGGTCACTGGCATCATCTCATCTGGACCTTGCTTTATTTCAGCATTCCTTCAAGTGTGACTCCTGAAACATTCATGCTTTGACAGATAATGAAGAAGGTCCGTCATACCCAACAAAGAAATTTGAGGCCAACTACATCTGACAAAAGCTGCTTGTTCTTGGCTTTTGCCTTGCTTCTGTGTACACCCAACCTGAAGTTCCAAAGCTCATGCTTCTTCATTGATCAGCTCCCTGATCTTGGCCCCTCCAGTCAGGTTTCATGCCTGTGCATCTGCTAAGCTACCCCATCTGCAGTCTGGCCACATCTGCCATTGGCTCTGTGGCCTGCACCAGATACTCTGGATGAACTTCTCAGATGTCACACATGGTCCAGGACTCATGTGCCCCCACAGCCTGCTCCTTGCCGCACAGACCATTTTGATCTTCGTCTGCTCCTCTGCCCCGTGGGAAGCTGTTTTTCAGATTTTTACCTTTTGTGTTCTAGGTAGATAAGAAGAGCTGGGCAGAGTTGACGCAGGGAGTTGACTCTTGTTTTAGTCAGCTTTTTTGCTGCTGTGACCAAAAGACCTGACAAGAACAATTAGGAGAGGAAAAGTTTTTTTTGAGGCTCATGGTTTCAGAAGTCTCAGACCATAGACGGCTGGCTCCACTGTTCTGGGCCCAAGGTGAGGCACAACAGCAACGCCCAGGAGTGGAGGAGGAAAGCAGTTCAGGACACAGGACAAGGAAGCAGAGAGAGACTTCTCCTCTCACCAAGAATGACATATACACCCCAAAGGCACATCCCCAGTGACCCGCCTACTCCAGCTGCACCCTGACTCCCTACAGTTACCACCAGGATCACCTATCACAGGATGAATGCACGGATTAGGTTAAAACTTTCATAACCCAATCACTTCTCCTCTAAACTTCTTGTGTTGTCTCACACACAAGCTTTCTTAACCATAACCACTCCCTTGGGAAAAGGGGGAAAATCATGCTTTCTTTTCCTGTCAGTGTTTCCACTTCCTGTTTGCTATTTCCTGTGTCCTACTTTCCACATGTATACCACAGATAGGGTCATACGAGGCTACTGTTCAGTCTACAAGTGCCTCCAAAGTGTGTTCTCATGCTCAACATCATGCACATATGATTCCACTGAGCAAAATTTACATAACACAGAAGTCATCATTTTAACCTTTTCAGAGCATCCAATTCAACACCCTTTAGTCCATTCACAATGTTGTGCAGCCATCACCACTGTCTACTTCCAGAGCATTTATGTCTCCCCAAAGGGAAGCAGTCACTTTCAAGTCCCCATTTTCCCTGGAAACTATGCTTTCTGTCACTATGAAATTGCTTATTCTATATATTTCATGAAAATGAAAACAAACAATGTGTGAACTTTGATGTCTGTCTTTTTCACTTATTAGCATAGTGTTTTTAAGGCACATCAATTGTTCCTTTTCATGGTTGAATAGTATTCCATTGCTTAGATCTACCACATTTTGTTTATCTGTTCATCAGTGATTATATATATGACTTGTTTATACCTTTTCACTATTGTGAAGGATCTACTATGAATATTAATTTGGAAGTTTGTATTTAAACATCACTTTTGGGTACATACCTAGGAATGGAATTACTGGGTCATACTTCATGTCTTGTTTCAGTATTTTTAACTAGTAATTAAATTTGCTAAATGTACAAAATTCCAATGCTACCTATGTAGTTTAATGCTGTCAGATTCCAGAGTTCAATCTCAAATTTTTATTTTGGAAATGTTTTCTGGGAGAACACATATCTTGCGTTGAAATTATATTTGTGTTGCTCAAGACTATACCACTAAAAAGAATTCACATAAACTATGCCTTCCAAAGAAAATACTGTACCTAGAGAGTATTGGTGGAAATATTGCACAGCTTGTGAAGCCCAAAAGAATAGCTCACTTCTGCCTGGTTTGCCACAGTGTGTGTGAATAATAGAAAGCAGAATTTTCTTCCTTAGTAATTCTAAACTAGCCAGCACTCTTCATTTTTCTGTTCTGTCCTCCAACAAGCCAATGAATAGATGAGGAAAATGGATGGAAATTGGGATTTGAATCACCTCCTAATTGTTTTCACTCTGTTCAAATGGCCACAGTTACCATACACACATTTTTCTCCACTAAGTAATCTTCAGATGATAGAAAACAGTCATCTTTTTAAAGAATCCCCCTCTTTTTGTTTTCAGAAATAAATTGTCACACTGTCTTTTGCAGTCAGACTTAAATTTTGTTATTGGTTTCCAAGTTTATATCAAACTCTTTTCATGAAGTGTGACTTTATCTGATTAGTTGAGACCACATCTTACAGCTACTGAATACATGCTGTTGACCAAACAGCATTCCTGTGAGCCAGGAGGTCAATGTCTATGTAACAAAGAAGGGACATTATAATAGTGGCGTGCTGCATAATCAATTTCACTTTAAGGCAAAGATCAATATTATCTTTGAGATGTCTAATAGCCATTAAATATGAACAGATCAAGACAAGCAATCAAAGATAAAACTACAACAGGAGGCTTCTGATGTTTTAAAGTAGGGGGTTTGAACTGTCTGGGAAATCAGCTATTATTTTTGTTTATTAATGAGTCTAAATTAGTTAAATTTCATTTGCATTTTTGTTTCATTCTGAAAATAATACTACATATTCCCTGTAGCACATCTCCTAGGGCTTTATTTTCACATTTTTGAAAAGTAAGTGTTATATTTTAGAATGGCTTCAAATTTACAGAAAAATTACGAGTCCTAGTACAGAGAGTTCCACATACCTCATATCTACTTTCTTCTATTATTAATACCTGATATTAGGATGCCACATTTGACAAATTGGTAAACCAATGCTGATGTTATTGTTCCCTAACATCCACTTTGTTCAGATAGTAGTTATGAATCTACCTTCTTTTCCTGTTATCAATCTACCTTCTTTTCCCCCTGATGAGGTCTTAGAACATTGAATTTCTCCATCTTGTCTCCTTATGTCTCTTGGCTGGGAAAGTTTCAGACTATCCTTGTTTTTTTATGATTCGGGAAGTTTGAGACATCCTAGTAAGGTATTTTATAGGGTAGTCCTCAACTGGAGCATACTCTCTGTTTTTCTTCTGATCAGACTGTGGTTGTGGGTTCTTGGGAGGACCACAGCAGTCAGTTGCCATTCGTGTTACATCATATCGATACACTAGCCATGTAACATCACTGTTGATGTTGACCAGGGCCACCTGGCTAAAGGTTTTCCAGGTGTCTCCATTGTGAAGTTCCTCTACTCTCCCTCTTGCTATACTCTTTGGAGGGAAGTCACTAGGCCCAGGCCACATTCAACCCCAGGGCATGGTCAGTTCCTTCTTAACAGGGAACTATCTACATAAACTAGTTGGAATTCTATATGGGACATTTGTCTCCTCTCCTTCACTTATTGATTTATTCAATTATTTATTTATTAAGTGTGAATATTTATTTTACACTTCGGACTATAACTGCATATTTTGCTTATTTGAATTGTTCACATCATTCTACCTTTTGTCATTGTGAGCTTGTTCCTTTGTCCAATTAACAAACGCCCATTCTTGGTGTGTTCGTGTGTGTGTGTGTGTGTGTGTGTGTGTGTGTGTTGAGTATTCTCTTACTGACTGGCAATACCAAATGCTCCTGTTGTAGAATCAACTATTTTTCCAAGGTGTTCTGGTTTCTTTTATGGGAGAACAGTATTAGCATCTAAAATATGGGTGCTATGTGTGTTTAGCTACTAGGGTATCTTTTCTTTTAGGCCTTTTCAGATGGAAGACAAAGGACATATTTATCTATATACTAACCTCTGCGTGCTCTCACACCTTTAACTATTTTTATAAATATCCATCTGTATCTATACTAAGCTAAACATCAGTTAACATTGATATAACCAATTCCATTTCATTACTATTGGATCATTCTAGCATTATCCTATTGCTTACCTGTAAACCAATTCCCGCCATCACTCTAGCACTGAGAAACCTGGCTCTCTCACTGTATACCCTTCACCTATGAGACTTTTCTATTCAGTGGACAAGTATATTAGTTTCATGATTGTAACCTGCAACCCCCTGTGAAACAAACTTATCAACTACAGTACGTGTTTATGCATGCTCCCTTTATCTTCGTTCTTATAAATTACACCATTTCCCTAAACTGAGGAAGCCACCCCCTTTTCTTTCACTTCCACCTGTGATTCCATGATACATTTATACATTTGCAATACAGTTAGATTCTCTTCTCAGAGATTACATTTCTTCCTGGGATCCCCCAAATTCCTAAATGACATGTTAAATTTGCATGCATTAAGATTTACTCTTGTGCTATAAAGTTCTATGAGTTTTGACAAATGTGTAGTGCAATTTATCAATCATGATGGTACCAACTACAATAGTTTGATCAACCTACAAACATTTCATGTGCTTTACTATTTAACTCTTCTCTCACAAGTTCCTGGCAGCTATTGATGGATTTGCCATCTTATATTGGTTTATCTTGTCCAGAATATGACATTAATTGAATTATATAGTATGCACCCTTTTTGAATTTGCTTCTTTTGTTTATCAGTATGTAGTTAAAATTCACCCATGTCTTTGCATTGCTTGATAGCTCATTCCTTTTGATCACTGAATACCATCGTTCATATCATATAGATGTACTACAGTTTGTTTATCCATTTATGCATTGAAGTACATTTTAGTTGCTTCTAGTTTTGGCATTTATAATAAAGGTGCAATAAACATTTGACGGCAGGTTCCTGTGTAGAAATGTTTTCAAATAAATTGAGTAAATACCTAAGAGTGCGATTTTTCAACTGGGTGGTAAGACTACATTTACCGTTCCAAGAAACTGCCAAACTGTCTTCTGGAATGGCTGCACCATTCTTCATTCTCATTGGCAGTGTTCTTGTTGCTCAGCATCCTCATCAACAGCTGTTTTGGTCATTGTTCTCACCATTTTAATAGGTGCATAGTGATTAAATTTTTCTTAGTGATCATCCATATCTAATGTAAAATCTATTATGCATTCAAAACACGTGTGGATTTGTGACTGAATAACTTTGTTAGATACTTTCCTACATAGGAGAGAGATATTAGAACTTTTGGACTTATCATATTTTTTTCTAAAGACAAAATAAATAATCATACATTGAATATTTCCTATAATTTGGGTTTGATATACACTAGGGTTTTATCTGAACTCTCCCACTTACACTTTGAGCCCATGGGTAAATTATTAACTTTCACTGCTTCAGTTTCCTCATCTTTAACACAGAGACCAAAGTGGAACTTAGCTGATAGGGTGATAGAAATTTAATGGACTATTGCTTGGAAAACATTTAGCAAGGTGCCTGGAACACAGCAATCATATTGTTAATATTGATATTACTGTATTACTCCTACTGATATTATTTAAGCTATAGAAGGCTCTAGTTTTCCTTGAAAACTATACACTTTTCAATCCTTCACTGTGGAACTGCACCAATCTTTTTCATCCAACCATGCCTCATAAAAATAGAATAAACATACTTCACATTCATTACAATTCACAGCATGGCTTTTTTCTACTCCAAAGAGCATGGTGAAATAGATATTTGCAAAGGTAACCTAAGTGTTACAACTCATTGGTTTCCTGTTATTTCTTGTATTACTAATAATCCCTTACATTTGCTCAGTGCTTTTTATTTTACGTAGGGCTAACTTCACAGATATTATCTCATTTGCTTTTCAGCATAGCTTTCTGAGGTAGGCAGGGCATGCTTACTAGCTCCTGATTTTGGTGAGGTGAGGTGACTTGCCCCAAATTGCATAATAGGTAAGGGCAGCACCAGGGTTTCACTTTAGGTTTCCTGAATTCTTATTTGGTGTTCTTTTGAGGAAACCAGACATGGGGGGTGGATCTTCAGATAATGGGCATATATGAGCCTCCTGGGGCATTTATTAGATTCTATTAATTTCAGTCCATATGCTCAAGTTCATGGACAGCAAGGATCTTTAAAAGGAGCTCCACTTGTACTTTAGGGTTTCAAAGTGACAGTAACACCACCAATCCTCACATTCCCTGCACATCTCCTACATGTGAGCTAGGTGTGTATAATGATGTCCCCAACACTACTTTTAAGCCATTCGATTTATCATATTAAGGAATGAAGTGGTCACATTTTTTACACTTTTTCTGGAACTTATCTGAACACCTTTACTACTTTATATCTAATCCATAGGACTAAGCTTCTACCAACATTTTTAGTTCTGTGGTTCCACACTTATGGTGCTGTATAAGTCCAGGAGTGGACATTTGACCCAAGATGGGCTAATAAGATATTTTCTCCTGGTAATATGGACACCAGACTTGGGATTCAGAGATAGCAAGTTAAGAAACATATGTGAAATGCATTGGACAGGCATTTTCTGCCATAGTAGCAAGTGGGCAGAGTTCTTTTGCATCAAGAGAGCAATGAAACATAAGCATAGCAAGACAAGGGGATGGAAAAGAAACAGAGATAGACAGAGACATCCTATGTGAGACTGAGAAGGATTCCATTCCCCCATTCCAGTCCCTTGCACAGGCCTTGTCTCAGTAAGTTCCATGTGTTTCTTAAGCTGACCTTCAACCCCACCTCCAACTAACTTACATTGTTGTCTATTTTTCTGACAAAGAATCCTAACTACACAGACAGTGAGATTCTCCTAATGGAAACCTGACTATTAAGCTGCAGTCATTGAAACTTGCAACAGCAGTGTTGACTTCCACATCTGATGGGCTATCAGAGAGCCCATTTGTGTATTCTGCACACCAGGATGTACTCAGAGTACTTAATAGTATTTCCACTTGATGCAAGTAATGCTTTCAAGCATTCCAGAATCTCAGCAAGAGGGGATGCTTCTCAGGACAACTATTTTGATCCACTTCCTCAATCAGAGTCTGTCCTTGTATCTTCCAGCAAGCTATTGCTTGAAATCAACCAAAGCTGGGGCATGAAAAGGGGGCATGGAACATATGAGAAGGTAAATAGAGTTAGGACTACTATAGGCCTTTATTCAAAATCTGCTCTGGAATGTTGTAGGTCTAAAATCCAAATTATTTATGATCATAATGAAGGTTATGAGCCTTCCTTTACTCAGGTAAAATTGGAGATTAAAATATCTTACTTTGTGGATTTTTAAATAAGGACTTTATGATATAAAGCAGGCAAAAACACCTGCTACTGTGCCTAGTCATAGTAGATAGTTAATAAATGTCATACCCTCCCAGACTTTAGAGGCAATCCATAATCTTTCTTTATGAACACAGTTACTAACCACACATTCTGTAGCATCCCTATTTGGATGTAGCTTGAAAGCCTGGCATTGAAGCCTAGGTCAGTAGTTTTCTTGTAGGACCTGTGGTAACTTTCACAGATTGCTTTAAAATGAGGAGTTTTATTACTGGACACTTGAGATCTCTTTATAATGTGAAATACTATGTCTCTAATACTCACTTTTAGGTTATGATCCTATTTATCTTTAATAAATCACAGTGTTCTTTATGCTGAAGTTCTACTGTTTGAGGAACAATGAACACTTTCTTGCTGGGTATGATGGTGCATGCCTGTAATCCCAACTACTAGGGAGGCTGAGGCAGGAGGACTGTAAGTTTGAGGCCAGCCTGGAAACTTAGTAAGACACTATCTCAAAAAATATATGAAGGTCTGGGGATATAGCTCAGTAGTAGAATGCTTGCTTAGAATACCTCAACTCCTGCATTCTATTCACTATATTGAAAAAAAAATTCCCATGGTATATTTTCTGTGGAAGGGAAATTAATGTCTCCAACATGAATTATTTTGATTTTTGGAAAGGTCTACTTGCCAGGTAGCTGTGCAATCAGACAAAATCTGCCTCATACCAAACCATTAGTCCTAATTCTTCCCCTTCCTTGGTTAGCAGTCCTGGTCCCAGGATGATAAGATGACCAGAAACTGTCCTTTTTCAAGGTTAGGAATATGCTAGCTTTTTCCGATCATCTTTCCATTTCCCCCCTCCTCCAATAATCCATGAGAGCTACTCAGCAGCTTACCTTCATACTCAAATCTCCAATGTCTGGAATTTTGTGAAGCAATAAAGGAGAAGTGTATTAGGAAAGAAGATTCTGCTGAAAGTACAATATTTGGAATGCATGATTGTTTTTGAAATTATTTTCTGCTCATCATCCATTGATAATGCTTCTGTGAGCTGGGGTTGTCAGTAAGTGTTTTCTTGCTTAGTCCTTTCCTATGCTCCAAGCTTCACCCTCTTCTTCCCTTTACCTGTTCCCAATACCTACTTTAATTAATGAATTAATTAATTCATTGATACAATCATTGAGCATTTATTGAGTCACTACTACATATAAAGTTCTGTGTTAATTTTGAACATTCCAAAAATAAAAAAAAAAGTATGTGAACCTTACCTTCAAGGAACTCAAGTAGCAAAAAAGACATACACACACACACACACACACACACACACACACACACACACCTAAAACCCAATACAAAAAATTAATACTAGAGCTCAGTATTTTTCAACCCACAAATTGCAGTCATTAGTAGGTCATGGAATCAATTAGTAGGTCATGACAAGTGTTTTTTAACGATAAAATGAATTGAATAGAAAATATTGGAGTGAACCACACGTTAAGGATTCATGATTGTTTTGGGAAAATTTTATTTAAATTATATGTATGATGCATGTGTAGAAACACAGCTTAATGTAAAATGCTTTTAGTATGCATCACACTCAAATGTTTAAAGACGCTAGGTTAGGAAAGAAACAGAAAAGCTTCTCAGACTTTACTGTGCATATGAATCAGCTAGGAATCTTGTTAAGATGAAAATTCTGATTCAACTGGTGTGTGGTAGGGCTTGTGATTCTGTTTCTGGCAAGCTTCTTGGTGATGCTGTTGCTATTGTTCTACACAAGGAAATGAGTGCTAGATGGAGAGAGAGGGAAAGAACATGAGTAAATTCCTCAAGCTACTCTATAATTTCAAGAGCCACCAAAAGTATATAGATAGACAGATAAGAGGGTATAAGATTTCCCCTTCCTTTTCTGGATTTTGCTTTTGATCACTTGATAGAAATTCTCACCTACGCTGTGCTTCAAGAGCGGTTGCTGTCCAGCTCCTAGGTGCTGAATGTTGCAACCAAAGGATCAGACAGGTGCTTCAGATCAGCTATTGTGAAGTTCCCCCATTGTTTCTGCAGGTTGGCCCCCTTTCTCACTGTGTCTCAGACACCTGTGCCTTTCTATCCAGTATCCCCTGGGACTAACAGCAAAGTACTTCTTATTCAGCCAACAAGAGCAGGAAGAGTTTCATTTATTTCAGCTTCCACCTGTCACTGCATTTCATCAGGGTTCTATCACATGCACCCAGATAGCTGCCTTGACCTCTTAATGGTTTTCTGTGTCTGCAACCCTTATCCTGTACAGGGATGTATTGATCATCCTAAAATGAAGCTTTCATTATTTTCTTGTACTGCTTAAAATCCTTCCGTGACTCCCCTTTGCCTAGGCAAGCTCTCAGTTCCTGCCAAACTTGTTTGCTGCTGCTCCAGTGCGTCCTTCTGCATCCTTCATCTTGACCTCTCTCTTCCTCTTGAATGATCTCTCTTTTCTAGCTATTCAAATCCTGCCTGCTCTTTAGGATTTTGCTTAAATCCCACTTCTTTCATGAAACCTTTTTATGGAAACCCCAGGGGGAATGAATCTCTCTCTCTCTCCCCCCTTTTTGCTGATGTCTTATCACAATAATGTCCAGCATAATTGTGTACTGGTGTGTGACAGAACAGGCATAGGACTGGGGTCTGACCAAGCTGGGGATGTGGGAAGAGAGACAAGCCATTTGTCTTATCTAAGCCTCATTTCCCCCTTTAAGGTAATGACAAAATGGGAGCTTTTGGTCTCTAAGTGATTGCACATAGTGTCCACTAAATGTGTGTTTCGCTAATTTTGTAAATTTCCTTGGAGATCACATTTTTTTAATCACTGCAATTTTTAAAATTTTAGTCATATTTCTTGTTAACAGTAAATTATTATCCATCTTTTGAAATGTCTTCTGACTTTTTAATTCTCACATGCATTTGTTTTGTGTCTCTTTCTCATATCAGGAAGGAATCTCATTTTGTGGTAGAGGTAGTGAGGCCCAGAGAGGGCTGATTAAGAGCAAGCAGAGAAGAGAGTACACCACCACTCCCAAGTACTCAGGTCTCTGTGTTCCAGGACGCTGCCGGTGTCGGCTCAAAGTGCGTGCTCACTAATTATTTGTCAATTGGTTGGAGGTTGTCAGGCCCATCTTGCAAGACAACTCCCTTCTCCTTGGAAGGAGGAGCCCCTTGGAGTCTGTTGGGTAACGGGAAAAGTGCTTACTCCGGGAGGAAGGCGGGGCAAGCCGGAACAAGCTCTCTCTGGGAACCCGCATACTTCCTCAGGGTGTTTCTGAACCCCATTCTTCTTGGGGGAGCAGGGACGGGGGTTAGAAGAGCACTTGGAACCTGGCTCTCTGGCGGAGACACGTAGCTGCCTCTGGCCGCGGCTCCTGACTGATCCTGCGGAGTGGAGCGCCCCTCCCGCCCCGCGCGTTTCGCTCAGGCTTCCTGGGCTCTGCGAGGGGAGGGAGAGCTGGGGGCGCCAAGCACAGCAGCCTTCCTGGAGCTGCAGGCGAGGAGCCCCGCGCCCTCGGGAGCCTCTTGGCAGCTTCCCTCCACAGCGCGGGTGTGCAGGCTCTTCCCGCCGCCCCCACCCGCGGCTCGCCCTGGCTCCCTCCCTCTAACCCCGCCAGCCGGAGCGCGCACACCGGGGCTCCGGCACGTGGGCGCGCGGGAGGCGGCGGCCGCTGCTGCCGCTGCCGGAGCCCGAGCCGGAGCCGGCGAGATCGCCCTCCATGCTGCGGGAGCTGCGGCCGCCTTCCGCTCAGCCTCTGGCCTCAGCCGAGCTCCGCGAGCCAGCGAAACAGCGGAGGGGAAGAGGACTAGGACAGGAGGGGCGCGGGGGGCTGGAGCCATCTGGGCTTTGAGCAAGGGGCGCCCGCAGCCAAGAGGAGGCAGCCCGACTGTCTCACTCGCTCCCTTGCTCCTGCTGCCGCTGAGGGCTCCAGGCAGCGCGATGCCTCTACGCTCCTAGGCGGCGGCCGGCAGAGGCTTCCTGCAGCCGCTTGGCCGGTGTGGGCCCCCATTCCGCCGGCAGGTACCTTGTCTATCCCGGAGGACGCGCGGGGCCGCCAGACGCCGGAACCCGAGAGAGCGCGAAGTCCGAAGTCAGCCCCCAAAGCAGCCAACTTCCCCGGGAGCCCCTCTCCCCGCCGCAGCCTGCGCCAGCCCTGGGAGCGATGCGCCCCCAGTCGGGCGGTGCGCCCTCTGCCAACTCGCCACCCATGGGATCGACTGTCTTTGGCTGCCCAGCTTGGAGCGCGTAGCCTTTGCCGCGTGGCCCAGGAGAGGAGTTAGACACCAAGGCTTTTCGCGGACCCTGCGTGCACTAGTCTGCTTGGGTCTCCTAAGGGGGCATCGTTCATACCTAGGGGTGAGTAGCCCGCTGGTAGAGGCGTCCTTCACCCCCACTAGCTGTTTGTAAGGATGGCAGGGAGACGCGAGAAAGTTGGCTCTCCCGCAACTATCCTGGGATTGGCCGCAGAACGCAATGTTGATTCCTCAATTCCAGTTCCTTCGGGGGCTATCCCTAATTGCTTTCGTCTCTAAAACCAAGGAGGGAGCCCCCTTCCGCTTCCCAAGGAGAAAGGGGGTTCCCTAGAACAGGTCATTGACTGTTCCCCATCAACATGCCATTTGAGCCTCTTCAGCCACCCGCGCGTTAAGCAAGCTCCTCGTGTAAGCGCTTGGAGATCTGCAGCCGCCTGGGCGCGCTCCGAGATCATCATCATGGGCAGCCAGAACCCCTAGGAGAGGCTTAGCAGCTTGATTAAAGAGAAAAGACTACTGGAATATTGAGAGGGGTTGGGGAGGAAGGGAGCAGGAGAGGTAGTGGGAGAGAGACACACGTGAAATTTATCTGTTTCTGACGATCGGGCACGAGGGGTGCTTCACTTCGTTTTGCAGGTTTGGGGCCGCCTGGTACAAGGTGGCCTGACAGAGTCCAACAGGTGGCTTGCACGGGCTTCCTGTGGCTGGACGCAGGGGAGGGGAACCGCTCTTTCCTCGGCGCCCAGGCTGCTCCTGGCACTTCGTGGGTGCATCTGTACATGTATAAGGAAATGGGCTTTCTGCTCTCACGCCCGATTTGGTGTGTGTGAGGCATCCAAATGCCTCCTGTCGGGAAACAGCGACCTTATTGTGTGCCTGACTGAGGTTTCAACTTGCAGGCAACTGAGGGACCATTCAGCTGGTCCAAAGACTTGGCTGGTCTTTGGACTTGTGCCTCTACGCGGTCCCTGGTGGTGGGTATTCTAGCTCCCCAAGCTGGGCGGTGAGCCAAACCTCAGAGTTTCCCTCCTCTGTAGTTCAGTGATGGGAGGCGGGTTTCAGAAGCATCGGAGCCTTGCGGGAATTGATTCTTCTTTGCTTGCCTCTTGCACTTTCGTGCACTTTCATCCTGAGACTCAGACAACAAGGCATATGTGGCTATACACCTGGTGTATGCTGGTGTGTGCTGGTGTGTACTGGTGAACATAGGGGACAAATCTGTTTTAAGAGGTGGTTTGTGCTTTGAGAAAGTTTCTTCTGAACTCATGATCCTGAGTGCCAAATGCAAAATGCTCTGAGCCCTCAAAGCTGTGGGCACTCCAAAGGAGCATCTTCCAAATTCTGCTGCCTGACTTCACCTTTCTCAGTGCACCCATTTGTAGGTGGGGAACATATACTTCTGTGCAGGTGAGAAGCTCTGAATGTCTACAAAGGGGACAGAGATCAATGTTGGTTTGGAAAATAGAAAAGCAGCTAGATGTGTGTGTGTGTGTGTGTGTGTGTGTGTGTGTGTGTGTGTTTTGGGGGAAGGGAATCAACTGGAGCCTGCATGTGTAGCAGATACTCAGTTCTGCTATCTTGAGGGGGTTGGTTTGCTTTGAGATTGTTGAGATTTGGGGAAGTTAAAGCTTTCCCTGTACATGCTTGGTGCCACATAGCCACTACCTGCCCACCTTGCAGTGAGATGCTTGTGCTCTGGAATAAAGTGATGGACATTCCAATTTGCAAAAGAACCCTCAGGCATTAGCACCTGGCCCTGACAGGTCCCCTCCAGAGGAGGCTCTGGGTACCAGAGCTGTTTGGCCTGGCTGCCTCCACACTGTAACTGCTGCTGCACCCTTGTAGCCCAAGATTAGGTTCTCTCCTGATGAGTGTCCATCTCACCCTGGGTTTCTAGCAGTGAATCGCTAGGGTTGCTAATAATGTGCAAGCCTTGCAGCACACCCTGTCTGCTTTAGCATGGGGCCCAAGCCTTCCCAGAAATGTGCCCAGGGGTGTCTGTGTTGGAAGGGGAGTCAGGAGCTGGGTGCCAAAAGGACGAATGGGCAGGGAGATAATACATATGACAGGGAGACAAAAAGACAGACAAATAGAAGGACAGGTCTAAAAGCAAAACAAAAGTGTGTGTTGGGGGAGACTGGGGGAGGAAGGAGGGAAGGATGCAAATAACCAGCAGGATAGCTCGCTCTAGGGTGGAGAGGGCGAAGGATATGGAGTGGGTAGAGAAGTGGAAGGGAAGGAAGATAGGAAAAAGAAATCCAAAGGAAGAGTGTGAGAGGAGAGAGTGAAAAAGGAAAGGAATAGGAATGGGATGGGGGGAGTGGAGAAGGCAGGTGGGGATGATGGAAGGGGTAGAGGCACAGAGGAGGCAGAGGAAGCAGGAGGCACATGCTTTCTGTTTCTAATTTTTATAAACCACACTGTCATTGTAAGGAAGTTGACACAATCTACATCCTTAAGTAGCCAGCCCTTGGTTAGTGCTTGTTTTTCTGGGAAAGTATGCATTGTGCAGAAATTAGACACCACTTGGAACCCAGCTGCATTGGAGATGACAGGAGTATGAGAGGTTTGGATTCCTGGTAAATGCACAGCTGCCCAAGTGCATTTGCCTATGCTTTTTTTTTTTTAAGCAACAACCCTCCTCAGGTAAACACAAGACTAAAGAACTGGGGCAGAGTGTTATTTCACTAATAATATTTGCCCGTGACACTTTAATCTCTGTTTGTAGAAGGAAGGATCTCCTGGGTAGCTTCAGAGAAACACAGAGTGCAAGATCCACTCCCCTGAGAGTCTGACCCAAAGGGGACAGGAAAGTGCTACTTTAATGAGTGTCCCAGTTGATTCTAAAGCAGGTCATCCCTCAGTCACCCTTTGATAGACATGATGTAGACTCTCTAACACCCTTCTGTCATTTGTTCCTGAATTTCCTCCTAAGAGATATAGTTCAACACTACCCTCTTCTATCCCATCCTCCCAAGAAAAGCTCATTTCTTGTGAATTTCTCTTGATAAAAGGATAAGGCCAAGGAAGTTGCTCAGCCAGGACTACCTGTCCATGAACCTCATCCATCACAGTAGCTCCAGGGGGCAGGCAGACAGCTCCTGTAGCTGACCTTGTCACGGGTGTTCACACTAAGATACTGCATTCTTGGTAGGGCATCATCTTTTGGCATTCTTTGCACATTATTTTTGTGTTTAATACTCACAGAAATGATACTATAGGCACTGTTATTTTGATCTCCATTTCATAGTTGATGAGACTGAGACGTAAAGGAATTATGTAACTTGTCCCAGAGACATATACCAGTTATCTGAGGTCCAGCAACTAGAAAGCATCCATGCTGAAATTTGAGCCCAGGTTTGGTTGACTCCAACCTCCAAAACCCTAATTCTGTACCATGGTGGTCTAACCCTAACACCCCATTTACATCGATAGAGTTGAAAAGATTCTTCAAGATCTTCCCTGAGCACTCTCTCTTCCCTCTTTACCAAATGAGGAAAATGAGAAGTGACTGAAGAAACTGAGATATGATTTATCAGGAAGCCTTCAACTAATAGGTGCCAGATCTGGGACCTGTAGTCTGATCTCTGGAGTCCTTGTCCAATCTTCTCCCTACTGTACTGGTGGTTACCATATCTGGGTGATCATCAAGGTCATAAGAGCCTCTTAGTCGAAGTGTCAGTTCCTGGACCCTACTCACGGCTTACCAAATGAAAACATTGGGGCAGAGAGCCCAGAAATCTGTATTTTTAGCCCATGCCCAAGCCTACATCTGCACATTACCATTTGCCCCAGTTATCCCATAGTTCTTGGATTCTGACACTGTGGCTCCCTTCCAGACAGCTTCAGGAGAACTCCAAACCCATCCTGATTCCAGAAAAATAAACATACAAGGGAACAGACTCTCTGTAAGTTGCCCCCCCACCCCCCCGCCCCACAGATCTACCATGTACCAGGTACCATGGGTGGAGAAACAGCCTGCTCCACCTGAAGGCAGCTTGGAAAGCTCTTCAGGAAGTAGAGCAAACACACTGATGTGGGTTTGTTTTTCCCTGGGCCAAGTCAGAAAGCATTTAGGAAACATCAAATGCTCCTTCAGTGGATCTGTTGGTATTTGTACTAATATTCACACAAAATGACACCTTGAGCCAGGCCAGTGTGCCTGTTTGCCAGAGCATCAAGCCATCTCCCAGTTTGGGGATCTCTTTGTGCTGTTTAAAAGACCCCTTCACAGCTATCCTTTTCACTCCTCAGGACAGATCCCAGCCTCGTTCTGCAGGTACAAAGGAGTCAGCACACATACTCCATCACTTTCTGGCCCATTTAAATGGTTTTCTCAGTGACCTCAACATCTTTTCCCTTCTACTTCATTGAAAAGTGGCCAAGGGTGCCAGACATCTTGTCCAACAAAATGTTTTGTCATCTTTCCCTTTTCAGATCCAAATTTATCTCTTGAATCTGTTGCTTTTAACCCTGACCTCTTATTCAAGGATGATAATTGAGCCTTAGGTAGCTTTGATAAACAACTGTCTGTACATGTATTTTAAATAACCATAGTTCTTTGTGAATAGAATGCAAACTAAGGAATAATTTATATTTACAATGTCTGCATCTCTAATATACTGGAATTTTTTTTTCTTTTTTTTTTTTTACCATTTTGAATGCTAAGAATCTGTTAAGTGGAGAAGTAGAAAATGAAAAGAAATGGTTTGTAATTAAGACATGGGCACTGAGTGCAGGAAACTAACTGACTAACTTCTTACTTGCTTGCTATTGCAATTCTGGTCTGGTTATTCAGTTTCCCCAAGTCTCTATTTCTTCACCTGAAAGTTGAAGACAATAAGAGTTACCCTTGTATATGGCAAAACTTTGTCTTCATGAATGATAATGCCCAGCACACCTTTGGTTCTCTGATGAACATTTGCCACGTGCTTGGCTATCTTTAGCTAAGGCTAGGACTGACAGATATACCAAGACTCAGAGCCCAGATCTGTCCTTCATCCCTCCTGGTCCCCCCTACCATTGCATTGATATGAGTCACTCTTACGTCCTTACATCTTTTTATTTTTTGGTGGTGCTGGGAATTGAACCCAGGGCCTTGTACACGTGAGGCATGCACTCTACCAAATGAGCTATATCCCCAGCCCCATCCTCCCTTCCATTTTAAGCAGAGTGTTGTATAGGAGACATAGTTTGGTTTGTATTTTAATTTAATCCATTGCAAAAAATGCCTGATAGAACATCATTGGGGATCTTTTGAACTTAGGGAAACATTTTTGAAGTGGTTAAATTACCTTTGCATTGTT
Source organism: Sciurus carolinensis (assembly GCF_902686445.1). Lineage (NCBI taxonomy): Eukaryota > Metazoa > Chordata > Mammalia > Rodentia > Sciuridae > Sciurus > Sciurus carolinensis. Next base: position 144,440,861 of record NC_062218.1, read on the forward strand.
ACTTTTGCTTTTCCAACATTTGGGAAGAATTTTCATGGATTGGTCCTATGCTGCTATTGCTCAGCTCATTCCCTCCTATATATGGGGTCTCAGTATAGCTATTTAGGAAATTCTCCCTTGAGTCTTCAAGGACTACTTTACACATATCTTTATTATGTGTTCTTTATTTATGTGTTCTTTATTATGTGTTCCTCCATTTGAACCATAGTATCCTTGTCTCTTTATTTCTCTGTATTTGCATATATATTGTTACATAGTTATATGTATATGTAGTTAAATGTATATATGGACAGTTTTACATAGTTATATATAACTATAAATAATTAAATATATAACTATATTATATATAGTTATATATGGACAGTTTTATGTAGTTTTATATAGTTATATATAGATATATGGTTATAGAGTTTTATATAGTTATATATAGTGATGTGCATATATATATTATATATATATATATACACACACATAGTTGTATGTGGAAAATATGTTTTATATATGTTTCATGGTCTTGTATCTGCCAGACATATAGAAAGTCCACAAAATATTTTTGAATAAATGAAACTTTGAGTTAATTCTTCGTGACCCAGGAAAAGTGACGATCATCCTTTATCCCTTAAAGAAAAAAAAAAAAATCCAAATGTTGGAATTGTGAAGTGTGAGTTATGAATGTGTCCCTAGAGGCACCCGTGGAAGAGGAGTGTAATGCTATCAGTAGTTGTTGATTAACTACACTGGTAGCTTTGGGCAAGTTCCATTTTGATGTTGCTTAAGATGTAATTAGAAGGGACATTCTGATGTATAAGTTAATGCGATTTTATCTGTACATTTAATTAGTTGCTCAGAAAGACACGTTTGTTTCTCAGCCCAAAAGTTTTAGAAATTAATAGGCTGGTGCAGTGAGAACCAAGCTTCGAGATAATCTAGTTTTTACCAGCTTAAAGGAGAGAGGAGGAAACTGAGGCTCAGAGTAGGAAAGGCAGTTGCCTGAGGTCACCCAGCAAGGCAGTGCCAACATCAATGTGAGAGCTGTGGTTTCTGGCTGCTAGCCAGGACTCCTGCTGCACAGCCAAAGGTGCGGAACTATTCTGTGGCTGCTTGTTTGCTTTGAAGACAGGCTCGCTAGCTTTCCGCACGTCCACAACCTGCCCCCTGAAAAATTCCAAGGCAAAACTCTTTCTAAAAAGGAGTGGAGCAGGCCTGGAAAGATTCGCTGATGGGTCAAACTCCAGATGTGGAAGAGGTTTGTGAGAGAGAATCTTGGCCGGTCCTGTGTTAGTGAAACCTTACAGGGTTCTGGGATCCCAGGTCTTTTTTTTTTTTTTTAGAATGTGCAGCTTGGCAGGGAACTTCCTTTGATGTTCTTGTGTGTGATTTTTCCAGAATTGGAGCTGTGTGGATGTTCATTGTCAAGCCCTGGCATAGTGGACCTGATCGTTCCGCTCTTTCTTCTTAATACTTTTTTGGATGGGAAGCAGGCACCTTAGGATCCTTCTCTCTATCTCTGGGATGCTTCAAAGTGTGACTAAATGAATCAGCCTAAGTACATCCGCAGACACTGAGGCGTGTGCAGCGTACTGGGACGTTGTTAACACACAGATCTTTATCACACGGTGTCAATATTACGAAGATGGTAAGACACAGATCATTGGTGCGATGTATTGTGGATGATCCTTTGGAAACATTATAATCAGTGCTGATGAGGCAGCAGAAATACCTCACCCTAGCACCTTCCCTGCATCCTCAAAGGCTTGCCAAACCAACCCAGAGTATCAGTGTCAGGACTGTGGTTATTCAAGGAGAGAAAGAACAGGGGATACTGTCCTGTGCCTCTCAACCACAATCAGTCTCAGATTTTGGTGTTGTTTTTGATATGATATCCAAGGGTTGGGGATAGGTGGCATCTCTCTTTGCACCCCCACCATGGGAAAAAAATTGATCCCTTCCCTGTCTTGTCTGGGTTTCTAAAATTCCTCCATTAAAGGTTAATTCTTTTCAGCTTATTTTAGAGTTTCCTCTGGTCTTATGTTGAAATGCAGTATTTCCTGAGAATGTCAAGGTTTGTAGACACAATACCTCACTAAGGTCTTTGAATAGGCATAAAGGAGGATCTCTATTACCAGGGCTGTCCTCACTATCATTGCCTCTGCTGTGGTCACTGTCGCCATTATTGAACAAGAGTCTAAGTTCTGCTCATATGTTTTTCTTACCTCATGGACCCAGTAATCCAATGTTATAGGTAATGGAATGAAAAATCACCCCAGAGATGACAGAAATAATGAGGGAAGAATTCAACAGACTGGGAAAAAAATGTTAGGATGAGCTGCAAATACTGAGAAGCCCGGTGGAAGGCCAGGAGAAAGGCGACATCTGTTTTCCTTCTCTGAGACACCCAGCTCTCCAAGTGGGATCTTTAGTGAATGCAGAGGAAACTAAGACCTGGGATGATTGACACATATGAATCCTCACTGTTTCAAGTGACAAGCAAGAGTTGGAATCAGACTTTTCTTATTTTCCAACTTCACTAGGTACTCCTACTACTGTCTCCAGTTGACCTACAAAGCTTTGAACCTTAAAGGAGCTTACAGAATATCTTCTTCCATGACTCCAAAATGACTGTGATATATAGTAGGATATACCTACATCTTATACTGAAGTTTAAAAAAAAAAATCTGTAACATGGGTTATTTACTGATATGTCCTATTCTGCTATTTTATTTCCTAATGAACACTTTGAGACATGGCATATGTACACATAGAATTGAATCAAAAATTTCAAAAAGGTATTTACCATTACTGTGGTAATGGTAATAGTCTGGTATTTTCCATTCTGTTCTAGATTATCTTTTAAATGTCTATTATGGTCTGCGTGATTGATTTTGTGACTCTTATAGGTTAAAGCCTACTGTATCTGTCAACTTTCTGTTGCTGTGACAAAATACCTGAGAAAATCTAACTTAAAGAAGGAAAAGTTTATTTTGGCTCATGCTTTCAGAGATTTTAGTCTATGATTGGTTGACTCTGTTGCTTTGGGGCCTGTGGTGAAATAAGACATCATGGTAGGGAGTATGTGGTGAACCAATGGTCTTCACCTCATGACCAGGACATGAAAGAAGGAGACCAGGGTTCCAATGTCCCCTTCAAGGGCACACCCTCAGTGACCTTACTTCCTCCAAGTAGGCTCCACCTCTTAAAGGTTCTACCACCTCCCAATAGCACCATGGGCTGGGAACTTGGGCCTTTGGGGAACATTTCAGATCTAGATTATAGCACCTACATTGTGAAAAACACTCACCTAGTCTGACACCATAAACTTTTTTAGGTTGACAAAAGCTCAGAGAGGTGAAACCCCTTTTCCTTGTCCAAGATCTCATGACAAGTTAGCGTCAGAGCCAGTAGTAGAATCAAGACTCTTGACACCACTTACAACTCCGAGTGATAGCACCTTGGTTGAGGATTCTGGGTCATCACTGATCTTCAGTTGACAGCAGATTGTTAGGAGCTTGTCGCTGATTGCTCACAATATCAGCATTTTGAGTTGAGGAGTTCCACTGTCCTCATGTACAATTTTTTAAAATGAGATTTAAGTGACATATGAGCTTGATGGTTTACGGTGGTAATAGCTGAGTGTTTTCCTACGCCTGCTCCTACTTCCCCAGCTCCCTCTTTCCTGGAACTACCATGTACCAGTGTCCCCTGCATCCCCCCAAAGACGTGAACCAAAAGCATGTGTCCTCTTTTAGACACGTGACAACCTACAGTGTACTATTGTGTTTTAATTGATGTGACACATTTGGGGATAATAGCATCCATTAATATGGAGCTGCCTCAGGACTTTCCTGAACTACATGCTGGTATGTGGGTGTACCAAGATTTTTTCAGCTAAGGTAGAGAATGGCGATTCACAGCCTAGATTCTGGAGCTAGCCTACCTTAGAGAGAGAGAGAGAGAGAGAGAGAGAGAGAGAGAGAGAGAGAGAGAGAAAAGAAGAAGAAGAAGGAGGAGGAGGAGGAGGAGGAGGAGGAGGAGGAGAAGGAAGAGGAGGAGGAGGAGAAAGAGGAGGAGGAGGAGGGGGGAGGAGCAGGAGGAGGAGGAGAAGAGGAGAGAAGGAGAGAGGAGGGGAACATGGTGCTAGAGAAATCCTCATTAAATTAAAACCTGGATCATATCTAATTTGTTCATATTTTCAAGAAGTCAGTTTTTACTGTGGTAGGAATTTGTTTTTTTTTTTTTTTTTTTTAATCTACATGATGAAACCACCAGCAAATATCTGTGGAGGATCTTTTGTCTTTGGGATACTGAGAAGATAGGGAACAAATAAAGACAGTGCTTCCTATCCTGGAAAAATACAGAGGCAGTGTTTACTTACCCAGAGCAAGTTGAGAATGGTAAACGATTGTTTTTAATTGAGACTTAAGCTGGATGTTGCCCAGCAGGTATCTGCTAAAAGATCTTTGCATGCAGAAGGAAGAGCGGTGCAAAGGCTTTACTGTGGGACTGTTGCATTTGAGAACTAGCAAGGATGCCTGTGGGACTGGAAGCAGAGGGGTCCAGAAGAGCATGCCCATTCCCTGGAAGGGGTTGCTTTTATAGGGTCATTGGAGAGCTGGGAAATGAAAATGCTGCAATCCCCGTCACCCGCCCAGCTGAGGTTCTGTGGAAAGTCTAAAGAGGCTTGGGTGGCTATTTCTAAATCATAGGAAAATACAGTTCCATTACATATATCAGGATTTTTCAGTGAAACTCTTCCCATGATCCTGGAGAGTTGGAAAAAGACATGGAAACGTACCCGAGCAACATTTGTTCAATGAAGGGACACAACCTTGATCAAAGGAATGCATGAGAAAGTGAACGCACGAGTCTGTCCGTTATAAAATGATGCAGAGATTGAAGCGGTTTCTTCCTGACTTTGAGCCCTCAGTGAAATTTGTGCAAGACACAAATTTTAACTTATCAGCTGGGAATTTCTATTCCCAGTAGGGAAGAAAATTTCACTTTGCAGTAAAGGGTATACATTTTCATCTTCTTAAAAATCAGTTGTCTTGATGGAAGTAGGAGAATGAAGTTAAACAACATGGAAAATTAATGCCAGGCAATTCTGCCTTCCCCACTCTGTTGAGGAAACTTCTGGTGTGATTTCCCTAGAATTTACCTCCACTAACTCAGAGAAATGAGGGAAGACTACAAACCGTGCTTGAAATGCATTAATACATTTTTATTGACTCACACATATTTTTTTTAACAGCAAAAGTACCTCTTAAATCCTACAAAGATTTTTCTTTTTATACATCATAGTCAAGAATGTTTTAGAAACATATATCTAGGAGCTCTTGATTTTGAGAAAATATTTATATTGGATGTTTTTTGTGCATTTCTTTCTGTTAAAAACATTGCAGTGAAAACCACCATCCGTCTGGGTGGTTCTTTTTTCAGATGTAAAAATCACTCAAACTGAAATCCTTTCTGTAGTCAAATTGGGCCTGCCAGCTCTAAAGAGGGCAGTGGAGATAATATGATAAACTGGCCCTTGTGTTCAATCTTAGCTCATCAAGGCCTTGCCAGAACTGACATTTTTGTACAGTAATGGCTTGATGCTCTGATTACAAATTGGTCTTGAGCAGTTAGACTCTTTGTAATTGTATTCACTGAGGGATTGTGCTTGTGTTATTAGGTCTGTTTTGATTTTGAATCCTAGAGGAGGAAATAGGTTCCTGCTTCTCTTGTTTCAGAATGTGGAAGAGGAACCTTCATGCAGAAGCAAGTTTAATTTATTACAGCAAAATTAAGAGCTTCCTCCTTCTTCAAGCAATGAGGATAACATTTCCTTTTAGCCCGCTGGACATTTTGAAGAAATAACTTAAATTGTATTTCAAGAAGGCTATTGAGTACTTACACTTATTATCATTGACTTTACTTCTGATAAATAGAGGAATTATTTTGGAAAACTGAAAATCTATAAGTGTTCCTCTTTAGTACTCATTTTCAAGAATTCTAGCTTTAAATTAATTGCACAAACTTTTTTTTTCCCCACAGAACAAAATTGCTAATCTTCGCTTTCTTTCTTTTTGATCAAGGATCTTTTATTCATGGGTTCCTGGGGGAATAGATGACAAGTCAAGACAGTGTCTTTTGTCCTTGGAGAATCTAGAGAGAATTATGTACTTACTGAGAGCAAATTGAGAATGATAAAATATTGTATGTAATTAAGACTTAAATGGGATATTGGAGACAATGAATTCGCTAGGATTTAGAGAAGGAAATGATCAACTACGTTTGAGACAGGACAGGAAAAACTGAACTTGTTTTTCTTTGACATTTACACATGACCACACTGAACACTGAACACTTTGTCTCTGGTCATTAAAGCTTATGTTTTATCCCCATGCACCATGAAAGCAGTTCTCCAGCACACACCAGTGGGATGGCCTAAAATTCAATCCTAACACTGTCTACCCAAAGATAGTGTCAAATCCCACTGGTTAAGGACTGAGTCACACCAGACTGTCCTCTCCCTCAGGTGCCAATTCAGATTCCTAGGTTGTGACCTGTGCTTCAGACTGATTGGCTATAAACTGGGGCTCCTATGACTCCATCTTTGGTTTTGATTACTTTGTTACTGTGACTCACAGAACTCAGGTAAGCATTTACTTATATTTACTGGATTATTATGAAGGATGTTAAAGGATACCGATGACCAGCCAGATGGCAGAGGTGCGTAGGGCAGGACATGAGGTGAGACATAGAGCCTCCAGGCCTTCTCTAGGAGTCCCATCTCTAGGCAGCATGTGTTCAGCATCCAGAAGTTCTCTAAACCTGGTCCTTCTGAGTCTTTATGGAGGCATGTTGCATAGGGATGATTGATTCCATCAATGGTTATTGGCGATCAACTCAACTTCCAGCCTTTCTGCCCTCTTTGGAGGTGGGGACCTTGGAACTGAATATCCAACCCTCTATCACATGGTTGTTCCCTTGGAACCGTAACCTGGAGCTCAGGTTACCCAGGGTTAGGGTTACCTAACTAGAACAAATGATGTTCCTACTACCCAGGAAATTCCCGAGGACTTGGGAACTGTGGCGGATGCTGCTATCATTCACGGAATTATGAAACTCTTAGGAGATCTGTGTAAGGTTCCAGGGCCATGGATCAAATACCAAAACAAAAGATTCTCCTAACCTTTGTGACTGTAGGGTTTTAGGAACTCTGTTTCAAGCACTGGGACAGAGACTAAATATATCTTTTCTTTTTATATTATAATATCGAAGTAACATATTTGGGTGATGTTTCCAACATGACATGAGAAAAACACCCCATAATAAGATAGCGAATACTTTTGTATAACCCTGACTCTATTGTGTTTGTAGCAGATGGACTTTTGAGGTCATCTGCCAAATCAAAATATAAAATAATTATTTTTAATTTTTTCATTGCAAGAATTCAGCTGATAGAATCATTTTTTAATGATTAGAAAGATTATTACAAAAAGCCAGTTACAACTTTTTAAAAGAAAAAAAATATTGGTAAACAGCTTAATGGATAAAATAACACTGAGAACACAGGTGACGTTGGAGGAAGAGCGAGAAGACATTCCTCCAGGAGGTAGCTGAAGGAGACGGACAGTATGGGACAGCAGTTAAGATGGAGGATAAATGGAAAAATTTGTTCTGTGTTTAATCAGAGTTCCAGATAATCAGACTTCCAGATAAAGAGCAAATGGAGGAGACACAGCACTTGAAGAGATAATGGCTGCCGGCATTCTGAAACTGATGATGTTAATCTACAGATACAGGAAGAACAAGGAAGATAAATAAAACAATGAATCCACACATAGACACAGTGTAATGAAATTGAAATACAAAACATAAAGAGAAGGTCTTAGAAGCATCCAGAGAGCAAAAACAGATTACTCACAGAGGAGCCACAAATAATACCGCAGCCTGTTCAGTGGTAGCAAGGGAAGACAGGAGACCCGAGAGCATCCTCAAAGTTCTGAGGGAAAACAACTGACACACTAGAATTCTTTGTTTTTATAGTAACATCAAAATAAGACATTTCTAAATAAATAGACCATCACTAAGGAAACCTCTACCAAGTGTGCTTAAGAAGATCAGTAATCCTGGAAGGAAGGTCTGAGATAGAAGAAATGGTGGTAAAATAAATTGGCAAAAATGTCAATAAATATAAACATTATAAAATTGAATATCATGGTAATGTTCTAATGTGTATTTTTCTTTGGAGAAAAGAAATAACTTTCTCGATATGTTAGCAACTTTCCCTTTTTTCCAAGCTACCTGACAAGAACAACTTACCAGAGGAACAGTTTGTTTTGGCTAGTGGTTTCAGAGGTTCAGTCCATCCTCATCTGACTCCATTACCCTGGACCTGAGGTGAGGAGGAACATCATGATGGAAGGATGTGGTGGGGAAAAGCTGCTCAGCTCATGGCAGCCATAAAGCAGAGAGTAGGCACGAAGGACAGAACATATAATCCCAAGACATGTTCCCAGTGATCTACCTCCTCCAGCCACACCCCACCTGCCTATAGGTACCTCCCAACTGTCCATTCAAATGATTAATCCATCAAATGCATTAATCCACTGATGAGGTTGCAGTTCTCGTAATTGAATTATTTCACCTCCAAATATTACTGCATTGACATAGGAGCTTTTGGAAGGACACCTCATATGCAAACCATAACACTGGACAACAAGAACATGTATCTCATCAACCTCAGAATCCTAAGTTCATAAACTACAATCTGATCATTTCTTCCTCTTTTCTTTTTCTCATTAATCTCATCAGAAGATGGTAGGTTTTATTAGACATTTCAAAGAAAACCATCAACTTTCCAGGTCCTTTATTTTGTATATCGTTCTCCAAAAAACACATGAAATGAGAGAGAATTCACATACTGAAAAGTTTATTTGATGACACATGTAAATGATGATGAAGTAGTGACTAGAATATGTAAAAAGTTGCTACAAAAGAATAAAAAGAAATTAACAGCCTAATGAAAAAGTGGGCAAAGAGCTTAAAATCAAAGTTACTCTGAAACTGGGCATGATGGCACATACCTATTATCCTAGTGACTTTGGAGGCTGAGGCAGGAGGATAACAAGTTTGAGGCCAGACCTTTCAACTCAGCAAGACCATATCTCAAAAGAAAAAATTAAGACTGGGGATGTAGCTCAGTGGTAGAGAGCCCCTGGGTCCAAAATTAAAAAAAAAAATTACTCTGAAAAGGAAAAATGTAGAACAAGGATCACAGGAAAAGTTGTACAACCACCTTAGTTATTTGGAAAATTCTCATTAGTAATTTGAGATATCACTGAGATAGCTCTTATACTACCCAGATCAGAATAAATGAAGGAATGTGAAAATATGAACTATTGGAGCAAACTATATACAGTGCTTTGGGAAATGTAAACTGGCAGTCATTTATGAGTGACAGTGGTACTTTCTTATCAGAGTCAAAGATTCCCACCCCCATATTTTTTTTAATATATGTTTATTTATAGGTGGACACCTTTATTATTTATTTATTTATTTATTTATATGTGGTGCTGAGGATTGAACCCAGTGCCTCACACATGCTAGGCGAGTGCTCTACCGCTGAGCCACAAACCCCGGCCCCTTCTTCCCCTTCTTATGTTGCTCTCCCTTTCACTCACCTGGAATAATGGCACCAGTTTTCAAATCAGAAACCTGGGATTATATTTGACCTCACTCAATATTTTCCTAATATCTCCATCAACTTCTTGAGTTCTCTTCCTTCCTGATCTTGTTCTCTGTCCTACCTAATCTAACATGCAGACAGACTTGCAGTTTATTGTGCATCATGAAAACCATCTGGAAGAGAAAGCCTACAGAGTGGGAGAAAATCTTTGCCACACACACTTCAGATAGAGCACTAATCTCCAGAATCTGTAAAGAACTCAAAAAATATTACACCAAGAATACAAATAACTCAATCAATAAATGGGCTAAGGAAATGAGCAGACACTTCACTGAAGATCTACTAGATCAAAAGATATATGAAAAAATGTTCACCATCTCTAGTAATAAGAGAAATGCAAATCAAAACTACCCTAAGATTTCATCTCATCCCAATTGGAATGTCTATTATCAAGAATGCAACCAACAATAGGTGTTGGTGAGAATGTGGAGAAAAAGGTACACTCATACATTGCTGGTATTGTTGCAAATTAATGCAACCACTCTGGAAAGTAGTATGGAGATTCTTTAGAAAACTTGGAATGGAACCACCATTTGACTCAGTTATCCCACTCCTTGGTTTATACCCAAAGGACTTAAAATCAGCATACTACAGGGATGTAGTCACATTAATGTTTATAGCAGCTCAATTCACAGTATCTAGTTTGTGGAACCAACCTATATGCCCTTCAATAGATGAATGGATAAAGAAACTGTGGTATATATACACAATGGATAATTATTCAGCCATAAAAAGAATAACATTATGGCATTTGCAGGTAAATGGATGGAGTTGGAGAATATCATGTTAAGTGGAATAAGCCAATCCCCAAAACCAAAGGCCAAAGTGGATGATGATACATAATGGGGGGTGGGGGGAGGCAAGAATGGAGGAAGGATGGACAGTATAGAGAAAAAGAGGGGTGGGATGGGGGTGGGAGAAGGAAAAACAATAGAATGAGACAAACACCATTACACTATGTACATGTATGATTACACAAATGGTGTGACTCCACTTCGTGTACAACCAAGTAAACAACAGTTGTACCGTATTTGTGTACCATGAATCAAAATAAATAAATAAACAAATAAACAAACAAAAACCACCTGGAGGACTTTCTAAAACAGCTCCATCCCCTGAGTTCTGACATACTAAGTCTGGGGTGGGACCAGAGAATTTGCAATTACACTTCAGAGTGTGGCTGGTGCTACTGATCAGGGACCACCCTGCACGCCTCTGCCTTCTGTCTCCTTGTCTGCATCCACTGTACCTCCGCCATGACCCTCCCACCATATTCTGACTTTGCAGCTCCCCCTCTTCTAGTGTCTGCCCTTCAGTGATTCTTTAACAACCCCTGTCTTACCAGTATGAATTGGAAAGTTTTGTAATTATCCAACATACCTAATGTGTGCAGTGATTAGGGTGAATAATTCAGGAGTAGTTAGTATTTCCTCTGTATCAAGTTCAATATTAGAAATTTCTGGAAATTGCCAGTCTCCTACCTTCCTTTTCCTCATATATTTAGTCTGCCAAAAAATATACAAGTGAATACAAAGAATAAAAGGAGGAGTTTTTTTCCCCACATCCTTGCCAACATCTATTATTGTTTACATTCTTGATAATAGCCATTCTAATTAGAGTAAGATGAAATTTTAGAGTTGTTTTAATTTGCATTTCTCTAATTACTATTGGTGCAGCCACTCTGGAAAGCAGTGTGGAGATTTCTCAGAAAACTTGGAATGGAACCACCTTTTGACCCAGTTCTCTCACTCCTTGGTTTTTACCCAAAGGACTTAAAATTAGCATACTACAGTAATGCAGCCACATCAATGTTCATAGCAACTCAATTCACAATAGCTAGATTGTAGAACCAACTAGATGCCCTTCAACAGATGAATGGATAGAGAAACTATGGTATATATACACAATGGAATATTATTCAGCCATAAAGAAAAATAATATGGTATTTGCAGACGAATGGATGGAATTGGAGAATATCATGCTAAGTGAAATAAGCCAATCCCCAAAACCTAAAGGCTGAATGTTTTCCCTGATAAGTGGATGATGATATACAAAGGGGGTGGAGGGGTGAGGAATGAGAGAAGAATGGAGGAAATTTAGGTTAAGTAGAGGGAAATGAGAAGGAGGGGGGGCGGGGGTATGAAGGATGGTAGAATGAGACAAACATCATTACCCTATGTACATGTATGATTACACAAATGGTGTGAATCTACATCATGCACAACTATAGAAACCAAAAGATGTACCCCGTTTGTGTACAAAGAACCAAAAAGCAGTCTGTAAAAAAAAAAAAAAAAAAAAAATTAAAAAAGGAGGTGTGGTTGAGCTCTGTAGGGTAACTGATACAAAGTAGATATAAAATACAGAGTTAATAAACTTGATTCAGTTTAGGGATAAAGGTGTTAAACACACACCTACAATTCACTGTGAGGTTTTTATTCTTTTTTTGTCAAGACTTATATAATTCTATCTAAGCTCTTTCAAAATACAGCATTTCAAATATTTATGGAATCAGTTCTTATTTAAGGAATTTTTGAAGCCATGTCATCTGATTTTGAAATGAACAAGTAAACCACCCTGGGTGTTTGGAGAGAGCACCTTTTATTTACAGGTTCCAGATTTGCTTGCATAAATGATTTCACACCATTTCTAACCAAAGTCCCATGAGATCATTAGAAAAATTTGTTCCACTGTTAGAAAAAAGGAGGAGCAGAGAACTTGAGTTATTTGTCCAAGGACATGAGCTCAGTCAGGTGGGACCTTCTGTATCAATGACATCTCTTCATTGGGATTAGAGAGCCTTAATGGCTGAAGAATCTTCAGAGGCCATTTAATCCAGGTCTCTCAAGGAGATATGCAAAAAAGTGGCATGAGCCTTGGGGTACAGTAAGGACCATGTAAATGGATAGCTGTTTCTGATGTCCCATGATGTCATTGTACAGATAGCAGAATCTATTGTCAGATCATCTGATTGTTCAGGGGAAGCTGAAAATGTGGACTTTAATGATAAATTTCAATCTGAAAATATTTTTACTTAAAGGAAAATACCATGTATGACCAAACCTAACTTGTCTGCTTGGTCTTGGGATGTTTGAAACTGATGATCTAAAATTATATTGCAGGTGGGTGGCGGGGCTCTAACAGTCCTGAAATCAAACAGTTGGTCCTTTGCTTGACCATTTTTGTGATGCAGAATTTTCTGTAACTTAATGTGGTTGCTTTCCTGTTGGGCTTCTCAATGTTCCTAGATTACTTATCCTAAACCCCTTCATTATGCTTATATTTTTACATCCAATATCTGTGCATGATTCCACAGGGAATCCTTTCACATTCAAAGAGAGATCTTTTTTGTCCCTCTTCCCTTTTCTTCCCTGCTGCTAATCTTCTCTGCAAGCTAGACACTCCTAGTCTTGCAACTATTCATCCCAAGGCAAGGTGTGTGGGACCTTTACAATCCCAGTTACCTTACTCTGGAAGCTCTCTAAATGTGTTAAATTTCTCCTAATTAGAGTAGCACATAATACTCCATGATAGCATCTCTTACCCCACAAATAAATTGTTTTGATTTATTGTTACGTGTGATTCAGAAAATAGGTAGATTTTCAACATCTTCTGAGGCTTTGTTTGATGTTATAACCAATGTAGTCTGTGACACACATACTAAATTCATGTTGGGGGACACCGCAAAGAGACGGAGAGTCATTTTCCAAAGTGATAGGAGCTGACGAAGGTCAAGAGGCACCCGTGGCCATCCACTGAAGAAGACTTGTGTTTCTTGAGGTCTCATGAGAGAGTGGAGAAGGTACACAGTTCTCAAAAGAACTGTGGATTTTAGGAATGATCTGTGACCCAACTGGCCCTCACAAAGGCGGAAGTCTGTGGACCATGCTCTGTGTTCTAGACACTGGAATCTGGAGTCCAGAGTAAGGAACAGTTGAGATTTTTTGCTTTGTTTCCTTTTGTTTTGTGGTGTGGGGGCTGAAACACAGGGCCTCACACATGCTAGGTAATTGCTTCGCCATTGAACTATATCCCCAGCCCAAGGTGTTTTAGGTAAATGTTTGTAAATGATTCTCACAGATAATTTTGAGAAGCAAACCAGTTAAGACTGATAGCTATGGTTTATTAGAAACCTACTGTGTGCCAGATCCTGTAAAAGGATATAGAAATATGATAATGCCTATAGAATAGTACTGAGCAGTTAATGACTCAAGAAATGTCACATGTTCCTGTCATTAATATTATCATTGTGTTTAATGTTACACAGTCCTTATTACCCTTTAAGAGGCAATTATTATTGACATTTTGTAAATAGGGAAACTGAGACTTAGATTAAGTTCTGGAATCACAGAAATTGCTAGCAATGAGAGTTTAGAGACTAGTTAGACTGTTTTAATCAGCTTTTTGGCTGCTGTGGACAAAGGACCTGACAAGAACAATTAGAGGAGGAAAAGTTTATCTTAGGGCTCATAGTTTCAGAGGTCTCTGTCCATTATGGCAGACTCTATTGCGGTGGGTCCTGAGGTGAGGCAGAACATCATGGCAAATGAGTGTGGTGGAGGAAAGTGATTCAGAAGACTGCACCAGGAAGCAGAGAGAGAGCATTCTCACTGTGAACAAAATATAAACCCCAAAATAGAAACCCCCAATGACCCACCTCCTCCAGCCATACACTACCTGCCTACAGTTATTCCTTATCATTGGATTAATGCACTGATTAAATTAATGTTCTCATAACCCAATCATTTCACCCCTAAACTTCCTTGCGTTGTCTCACACATGAGCTTTCACAGGTCCTATGTAAACCAAAACACAGATTAAACACTGCAACACATGCTACTCCCCCGACCTAATCCTGTTTCCCCCCTTGCATTCTAGAATGGGCTTGGAATCAAGGCCTAACCCTTAGTTCATTTTGAAGAATTGTCAAATTATTTCTGTTCAGAGAGTGGATTAACATTTGAATGTAGATGCAGAAACACAGGTTTATTATTGTCAAACAGGTATTATTATTATAATTGGCCCCATATCAGGAGATTAAACTTGTGACATGTACACCTTTGACAAACTTGATGGACTTTTTTCTGGTCTTTGATTAGAAGATGCATAAAGGAGACAGGAAGAAAAGGCATGGCATCAGCAGCACACAAGCTTGTGGTCCATTCTAGAAATCGCTTCATTTCTTTCTTCTTCCTTATTTGTTACCAATCATGAATTGTCCTTCTTTGTATAGGGTGGGCCAACTTGGTATGCATTTACTATCCAAATCTTACAGTCTCTTACATTTTGTTCTCTCATTCATTAGTAAGAAATACTTCGGTAGGCTCCTTACCAAAACCTACATATTTTACAATTATGAGATTTTTATCAATGCACAAGACTTATTATAATCCTATGTAAATTTCAAATGAATCTGAAATGGCATTTTTTTGTTGAATTCATAATGACTTTAAGGTATTACTGCTTTGTAATATTGATTTATTCTTGTTGATCTGAGAAAAATAAATTTCTTTCATTTAAAAGTTTTAAAATGGTTTCACCTTTTAAATTACCTTTGGGGAGAAGACTCTTAGAAAACTAAAAAGCAAGAAAACCATCATTGTTACAGTTGGACTCTGGGCACTTCTGACACTTTAGAATAATCAAATGCATTCAAAATGGATGTACGTATGTGCTGTAAATAGCAAATATATTTTTATATGAAATAGATAAATAATAGTTTGATGTGGGAAGATTGTTCTGGAAGGTACAGGAAGTTAGTGCATTGCTAATTCCTTTGCATTTTGTCCCCCCATTGGGGAGAGAGTTTATTTAAACAGAGACTAAAGCCTGCGGATTCCATATATAATTTTCCTACATCTGATAGGCAGTGAAAAGAAAGTTCTCTGGAGAGATGCATGAAAGGATGTATTTA
This sequence comes from Sciurus carolinensis, assembly GCF_902686445.1. Taxonomy (NCBI): domain Eukaryota; kingdom Metazoa; phylum Chordata; class Mammalia; order Rodentia; family Sciuridae; genus Sciurus; species Sciurus carolinensis. The sequence goes on from NC_062218.1 coordinate 144,456,511, forward strand.
ATTTAGTAGGAAAAAAAATCTTGTTATTTGTCCCTTTTAATTAGTGTCAGAAGAACGAGATTTCTCTAAGGATTCCCTTCCTGGTCTATATTTATAGAACAACATCTTAAAATGACAAGTTTTCCTGAAGAAGAAGAACTTGTAAAAAGTGCCTTTATATTACAGAAGAGATTTGTAAAAGTATATTGCACTTAATAATTTGTGAATGGTTATGGATCTTTCTCTGTGTAGTAGCTACTACTGAGGGGCTCCTGGGATAATTTTGGCTCTTGGCTGAAGTTATGTGTGAGTCTGTCTGTGAGTTTAGGTGTATTTTAATTAACCCTGATTGCAATTCCTGGCTCATAACAGCTCTTACCCCTCCAGGCTATTGTGTGTATTTGCTGTCCCTGGCTGGCATCTGCAAGCATTTAGATTTGTAACTCCTGGGGCAAAATGAAGAAGTGCTCTTGAATAGCTTAAAAATTTACTTGCAATGATTATTTCTCCATGGAATAATCACAAAAACCCCTCAGGTATTTATGGTTTACTGTTTTTTGTTGTTATTGTTTTTAACAAAAAGTGATTCCTTTATAATTTTCTGTCTGCTTAATGCCTATGTGTTTTTTATTGAGTGTGCACACAATTGTAATCAGGGAGTAATTAAAATAAGTAGATACATATATTTTTCATGATGATGTTGAAGAGAGACTATTTCAGAGTATTGTTTTAGGGAAGTGAATGGTAAAAATATTCACTGTCAAGAATTGTACATTTTTTCCCAGTGACTCAGGAGGCTGAGGCAGGAGGATTGCAAGATTGAGGCCAGCCTCAGCAACTTAATGGGGCCCTAAGCAACTTAGTGAGACTCTGTTTCAAAATGAAAAGTAAAAAACGCTGGGAATGTGACTCAGTGGTTAAGTGACGCTGGGTTCAATTCCTGGTACAAAAAATGTGCATTATTGACATTAACAAATTATCAATGGTTATGGGTGCACATACTTTATACTTTTTAATCTATGTACCTGAGCACTCAACTTCTGTCTCAAAGATATCACATAACTAAAATAATCATGATTTTTTTTGGTACTGGATTGAACTCAGGTGCATTCTACCACTGACTATATCCTTTTTTATTTTTTGAGACAGGCTCTCTAGGATGCTCAGGCTGGTCTTGAACTGAGTCACTGGGATGACAGGTGTATGCCCCCGGCCCAGCTTGAAAGGATTCTAGTTCTTTGTGGTGCCCATTTGAAGTCAAGCTGCTCATCATGGCTGTTCTCACCGTGGTTACCCTTCAAGTCATCCTGACTTGCTTATGGTTTCTTTCCAGTGTTTTATCGGTCACAGTTTCCTTTTCTGCTTGGGACCCTTACTCAAGTCAGTCTTGCTCCTTTCTGGTCATGTCTTCTCTTCCTGCCTGGTTACTGCCTACTCTTATTTCTGATCTCTCTTTTGGTCACCTCTCCAGCTTCTTCCCCTTTTCCCAACTCCCCACTCCCTAGCCAGGTCTCATCCTCTACCCCCATGGTACCCTGTATGCTTTCTTCAAAGCCCTTAACACAGTTATAATTTCATATTTTTTTGGGTGAGTAATCAATATTTTCCCTATCTGCCAGAATAAAAGTACCATGAGGTCACAGGTCAGGTCTGCCCCTAGTAGATGACCCTCAATCAATATTTGTTCAATGAATTAATTTGTGAACATCAGGGACACCTGAAGCTCTTGATATTGATTCCTATTAGTGACCCTGTGAGGTGGGTGCTACAGTCCTTCTCTTTAGAAAAGGAAAATGAAGCTCAGAACATGTTAAAGCGTTTTGCTTAAAATTACACAGCACATAATCAGCAAGCTCGCTCTTGCACACAGGATGTTCTGCAGCTGAGTCTTATGCCCTTAACTGCTAGCCCTGGCTGCCTCCTGAAGAGCCGAGTGGAAGCCTTCACTTGTGGTCGCTCTTACTACCGCTAGAAACTGTTTCATCTCAGCTCTTTTGGTGTTATTTGTTTGTTTCCCATCAAAGTGTGTGGGTTTTTTGAATCCTTCTGTATTTCATTGTCAAATATTTCCTGAGAAGGGTCAGTCTTTATGCCATTGTAAGAAAATCAAAGTTTTGGGGCAAAATCACTGTAAAAACAAAGGTGCCCTCTTGGTCATACATGCGGTTCTTTGTGCTGTGCTCATTGTGCTGGGGGGTACCCGTGAGAAAGCCTGCCCAGCTTTGTCTGGCGGAGGGGAGAGTGTATCTGCCAGTCCCCCGGAGACTGTGAGACTCTCCAGGGCAGGGACCAAGTTCCCCTTTGTGAAGTCAGCTGTCCATCATGCAGGCCTATGGTTCCGAGGTGTGTCTCTCTGTGGAGGGCTCTGTTACTCCTTGACTGTGCATTGACAGGGATATGTAATACAGTGACACCACAGTTAACCTAAGGACATACTCCAGCCTTCTAACCCCAAGCACATGTCTTTTTTGGACCTGTGTTTAAAATTATTTCGAATTTACATGGTTTTAGAGCAGAATTTCCCTGAACACCCACTACTTTGTCCCAGTGTCCCACATTTCTTATTGTCCTGCAATGACATTATTCACTCATTGGTGTTACTGAATCATGTGACCTTTGAGTTTACAAACTGTGGGTAGTACCGGGATAAAATACTCCTTAGACTGGGAAGCTAGAAACAGTGTGTAAAGAGGACTGAGCTTGGGTTTGGATCCTAATTTGCTCTTTACTGGCAAAGACCTGTGTCCTTGAATGCTTCTAGGATCTTCTGACATATTTCTCTGAAAAAAAAATGTGTGTTTTCAGTGCTAGGGATTGAACCTGGGGCCTCACACATGCTAGGCAGGTGCTTTACCTTTGGATTGTCCCCCTCGCCTCTCTCTCATCTTCTGTATCTTCATCTATACACTGAAAATAGCAGTCACTCCTTTGTCTTCCTTACAGAGTTCTTGTGCAGATCAAAGGGGATGATGGACATGAGAACATTTTGAAAATGGAGAATAGCTGCTCTAATATGAGGGGCTTTCATTAACAGTGGATTTGGCTTCAGACAGTGAGTGGGCTGGCCATGAACAGCCTGCCCTATAATTTCTGACACCCGCCACAGGAAGAGAACACTAATTAAAAGGGCAAGAGTTACAGTTGTGACACACAGACTCAAATGGAGAAGGTCCCATGTTTCTTCTGCATGGAGGAGAAGGAGAAATGAGACAATGTCAGTTTAAATGGAACAACAGAGAACCTTACAGCAATGATGCAGATAATTACATTACCTTGCTTTGCCTTGGTCCACAGCAGTACGTGATAGCATCAATTAAAAAGTGGAATGTTAAGCACCTTATTTTTAAGCCACTTCATAGTATTAAGAAACTTCATTCAATAGTGAATTGTATTTATTTTTTCAATAGGCAAGAATGAGGAAAGGTAGTTTTTCTAGGCTTAATTTATAACTGAAAGTTTATCAATAAAGCATTTCATTCCATAAGGCTTAATTTCATGCTCAGTAGTAGGTGCAGAGTTATTTGGAGATGATTTATGCATTTGTAATTATTTCTGTCCTCTACTTGTATTTCTGCCTCAATTCTATACCCGATGACTGTCCAGATATAAATGCTGCCTTAAAGTCAGCCAGTTTTGCAACCATGAAAGGGAGAGAATTCACATAAGTGGGCAGCATGCACACCAGTCCCCCACCCACTTCTGCACTTGAGGATAATGTCCATCCTTTGTCCCTTCAGGACCTGAGACTGCCAGAGGGTGCAAGAGAACCCTCTTGCTACATTGCCACAGTTACTTGGTGCATTTTCTTTGTGATTCACCATGAGATATTCTCATAGCTCATAGAGAAATGTTATTAAGTTTAATTTTCCAAAATTGAGTGCCCTATGAGACATTGAATCAAGCTGCTTTCTCCTAGCTGGTAAACATATTTATTAAAACAAAAAGATTAGTAACTCACTGTGCCCTACCTGGGCTGATTCACATAAACCATGAAAATAACATTCTCATAACCTAGGACTCAATGTTTTATTTTATTTCTCTTTGTTTGTGCTGTTCTGAGACCCATGCTAGGAGACTAATAGAACGATCAGTCCTCTCAAATCTAACGTCATAAAACAATTTGTCTCGGAGTCATTTACTTTATGGGGGAAAACTTGTACTCAGTCCTTCATTGTAAATCAGGATCTCAGCCAGCTCTTTGTCGTAGCTGAGAGTTTTCTATCCAGTACATAGTGATGGGTAAACTAAAAAGGACTTTTTTTTTTTTTTTTTTTTAAGGATTCTTTCTTTTAAGGTAAGTATTATACCATTTTATTTTCTTCATGGGATGGGTTCCTGGATGTGCTCATGGAATAGGCCTGGTCCTTTTCTATTCCTATCACCCTGGTAATACTTCTGAGCACACTTATTCTATTCTAGTAACTTCTCTTTTACAGGAATTTCTCCTTCAAATTAAATTACTCAAGAGCTGCTCTCCAGTTTGTTAATGTTTCTGATCCTATTATGAGCAGAGAACTGGGTACATAGTAGGTATGCTATTAATGGTGATTAAACTTTGCCATTTTTCCTCCTTGCAGTCACAGGGAAAAAAACCCCAATAGAACTGCAATTTGGTAATTTAAAGTTGGGAATAATTTCTATCACTTTGTTGGTATTGGAATTTTGCCATTCATTAACTTGCAAACTGTATCTAATGACAAAGAACATTGGGCTCTGGAGTAAACCGGTCCTGGGTTCAAGGGTTATCTCTCATTCTGCTGACTGTAAGACCTTGAGAACTTAACTGTCTCCGTTTTCTCACTTTAAAATGGGTAGCAACAGTTGGGAAAGCTGATATCACTTATGTGTGGCAACCTAGTTAATCTTATATAAACAGGCAGAAGTGTGAGTGGATTAGAAACTTTTCTGAGTGTTTCAGGGACTTAAACAGGGAGTACTATTTTAGACATACATGACAATGAACTTCTGGACGTCCAGCAAGGCCAATGACCATACCTCAAGTTGTTATAGGGATTGAGTGTGATTATGTTTGCAAAGTGCTTGGCACAATCCCTGGCAAAGTTAACTATCCAGTAAGCATCTTATCATTGTCTCCCACCCACAGTTGTAATTGCATGTGACCCGAATTGTTACAAAAACATTACCGATGTGTAAGAAATGCGTGCATTTTGCAGGTATGACTTACTAATATGAACCGATTCCCCAAGAAATGGTCCAAGGAATGACATTCACCTTCACCTCAAATGGTAGGTCTGAAGCTGAGAGCTTGGTAGGAAATTATGCTGGTGTGTGGGAGATGTCAACCACAGAGATGACATGGGCTTGGCATCTAACTGACCCCTCTTCGAAGCATCTCAGTCCTCAGTTGTGTCTCAGTTTCCTGAGGTAAATGCCAAAGTTGGATGTGCTGTGTCAATCATTTTCCATAATCAGTGATGAATGACGCCAAGTCTATGTGTCAGTCTTGGACCATAGACTGGAATAGCAGCATGTCTGCTGGGAGAGGCAGAAAACTTATGTGTAGATCCCTGCTGAGGCTGCTGCTTTGGGCTTGTGTATTCTGACTCAATTTCTAAACAAGATGGTAACCAAAGTGCTGGGCTGGGAGAGAGGGAGGCTGTGTTTAATTTATAGGAGACAGAGGTAATAGAATATGGATGGCTTAGTGCTACAAGGGGCCTCAGGGCTTATCTGTAATAACAGGCTAGTATTTATTGAGTAGATACTATATGGCGGCACCACACTAAGTGATTTTTTCATATATTATAACTCATTTAATTCTTGCAGTAGCCCTGCAAATTAGGCAATATTTTAACCATCTTTATATGCACTAGGTACATGCTAAATGTTATGCATATTTCATTTAATCGTTATTACTTTCAATGGGGCTGGTGATATTATTCTTGGAAATAGAAAGGTAGAACCTAGGAGAACTTAAGTGACTTGTTCTGTCATAAATAGTTACTAAGTGGCAGAGCAGGCCGGTGAACCCAAAGGTTTCCAATAGCAAAACACAATACCTAACTACTACACTTTTTTGTTTCATATGTTGCTTATGGTGGTTGAGGCTAAGAATGGAGAGGAAGGTGCTCAAGGTAAGACAAGATGTTGGGCAGCTCTTCTGCAGGATTGGTGTTCATTCTGTGTTCTCCCATCCACTTTGTGGAGATGCATGGCCTCCAGGGTCCCTCCAGCTCTAGACTGGTGCTGTGATTCTGCTCCTCAGACTGCTCAGTTTCCTTAGTGAACGCCTTGAAGTTCTCCATCATCTTCAGTTTTTGTCTGAATTATGAGCAGAGTCAGGATGTAATCACCATGAAAAAAAATGATTTTTCTAATTATTAATCAGCTCTAGAGCTGTATATTTATCACTGCCTATACTACTTCCTTAAGCTGTTGGGAGGGAAAGTACAGCCTCTCTATCCACATTGTTGATTGTTTCAGTAAGTTTTTTCACACTCTGACCAAAAAAGGACAATTAATTAATTGATAAGGACAATTAATGGAGGAAAAGTTTATTTGACTCATGGTTTCAGAGGTCTTAGTCCATAGATGGTCAACTTCATTGCTCTGGGCCTGAGGGGTGGCAGAACATCATAGCAGAAGGGCATGGCAGAGGAAAGCAGCTCAGGACATGGTAACGAAGAAGCAGAGTGCTCTGCTCACCAGGGACAAAATATAAACCCCAAAGGCATGCCCCCGGTGACCCACCTCCTCCAGTCACACCCTACCTGCCTACAGTTATCAACCAGTTATCCACTGAAGCGGGTTAATGCACTGATTAGGTTAAGGCCTTCATAATCCGATCATTTCACCTCTCCACTTTCTTGCATTGCTTCACAGTGAGTTTTTTTTGGGGGGGGGGCTCCTCATATTTAAACCATAACAATGTTGATTGGAGTCATCAGGAATTTTATAAGTGAGATTTGCAGAAAGAAAATTTACAAGAGTCCTGTTCTACTTCCTGTGGCCTAGACTGATTGACTGTGGCTTTTTTTCCCCATTATGGACATAATGATTCTGGAAGACTAATAGCTTTCTATTTTTTAACTTTATTGTCTTCAGGGACGTTGATGGTCACTTTACTGTGGTATTTGGCCCTGAGTCTGAAATATCAGCATGTGATTAAAAAACTTTAAAGATTAGACAAAGCTTCCAATTTGTCCAAAACTGTCTTGTTCTAAATTTGCATTGTAATATTTAGACATTCACCTTGGTTGAGCAAATATTTTCAGTATATAGCCAAGGGGCTGAAATTAATATTTTAGTTAGATGTAATAGGGAACATTGTTGTGTTTCAAGTGACTCTTTTCTTTCTTTCTCACTTTGGCTCTTTGTCACTCTCACTTCTCTCTATTCCTTATTAATTGCACTTCAATCTTTATATTGTCTTCTTTCAGAACACTACACATAATTCATAAGTTACCCTGATGCAGAATAAACATTTCTATTTGTTAATTATCTAATACTTGTATTATTTGATACAGTATCAATGCCATGACTCCAGAACCATCTTTAAACACACATACACTCTGCTGCCCAGGGCTTGTGCACCAGAGGGCACACGGACAAAGAGGCTCATCTCCTCTGTCTTCATGACAGCAGTAGGCTATTTCACTGACAGGAGAATCATGGTAAGACATTCACCCTCAGGAGGGGAAGGCCAATGTTGCTGCTAACTAGCAGAGCGCTGCATTTCAATACACTCTGTCCTTTCTCTTCTCCTGCAGCTGGTGGGCAAGTGGTCTGGCTTCACCTCTCAGCTGCCTGTTGGTCTCCAGGCCTCGTCTCCACCGCTCCTCAGCACTCCTGTGTGTCCACTCCTGTGTGTCCACTCCTGTCTCGTCTCCACCGTATGTTCATCAGGCTGGCTCTTGTCAGAGCAGCTTCCAGGACCCACCCACACTGTTGTCCCCACCCTGTTGTCACCCTCGTGTTCTGCATTGCTCTCCCCTTCTCTACCCATCATGGTCAAGTCCGCCCACTGTTGCACTCTTCCTGCATAGCAAGGATTGTGCTGGCCACCTTCTCAGCTCGTTCATGGAATTCTGTAAGGCAGGTGTTATCCTTCCTGGACTAACAGACCCTTGAATCTCAGGAAAGGGAGATTAACCCAAGTCCAGTGTGTCTCAGAGATGGCAATGGAATGGACAGCTCTTGTGTTTGATTTTGAAGCCCATGCTATGTGTCCAACGATTGCATCCCATGTGTCCTCTCCCTGATTTCCCTCCCCTCCCGCCTCCCAGACACACCCAGCCTTGTTGAGGACAAAACAAAGATACAACCTGAAAATTGTGAATGGATGCTGGCCAGCTCAGCACTGACCAGCTGATGATGTTGGGCAAGTCACATCTGGACTTCAGGTTACCTATGTGAAGAGCAAAAGCAAAGCCAGAGGTTTCTGCATGAAATGATCCTTAACGTCTCTCATAGTCAACCTTCTGCAGTTCTCTAGACTCTCTGCTAACCACTGTGGAAAACAACAGTAATGATGTTATGGTTTAGATAGGAGGTGTCTGCCAAAAGCTCCTGTGTAAGAAAATGCTAGAAGGTTTAGAGGGGAAATTGACTGGGTTATGAGAGCCTTAACCCAATCAGCAAATTAATCCCCTGATGGGATTAACTGAGTGGAAACTGAAGGCAGGTAGGATGTGGCTAGTGGAGGTAAACATTGGGACTGTGCTTTTGTAGCACATATGTTTGGTGGCTGAGCTTTATCTCTCTCTCTTTCTCTAACTGCTTTCTGATCATCGTGTAAGCTGCTTCCCTCCACTCCTCCGCCACGATGTTCAGCCTCACCTGGAGCCGGAGGAATACACCTGACTGTCTATGGACTGAGACATTTATGTTTTCATTTTTTTTTTAAACAGTTTGCAATGTACCTTTTCTTATTTTAATAGTAGTAACTATAATAGCTATTTGCTGTTTTGCACTTTCTATGTGCCAAGTATTCACTGGAACTTCTTGGCAGCTGTGATGGTTTGTTCTTTAGCACAAGCCTGCAGGGGACCTTTGGCATGTATAATATAAGTGACTCACCCAAGGTCATCCTGTGGCTGGCAGAGCTGGGACTCAAACCCAGCCCCTTCAATCCAGAACCCACACTATTTCCATCACACAAAACGGTCTCTCCTTCAGTGTCCTAAATCATTTTATTGAAGCCTACCTGTGTATCATAATACAGTTCATTGTAGCATGGCAGTTCTTCCAATACATAGTTTTTTATTTCTTATATATTTCCAACCTTTCAGCAGTAATGTGTATTACTCAGGAGTCAAGTATCCTTAGAAGCTAAGTCAGAAAGCATGCTGCTGGGAACACAGCAAAGGAGAAGGGGCATTACTGACCTGTAGTGTCTCTCTTTGCCACCCCTGCACTGACCCCTGGTCTTGGATGACTGCCACTGAGGGATAATGTGCCGGGAGCAGGGCTGGCCTATAATTGAGAGGAGTTTTGTTTCAGAGTAGTTTGATTTTTATTTAAAGTTTTTTAAAAAAATTTTATTTGCTCTAATTAGTCATACATGACAGTAGAATGCATTTATACATTTTGATAGATCATACACAAATGGAGTGTGATCTCTCATTTTTCTGATTGTACATATTGTCGGATCACATTGGGCATGCAGTCACATGTACATGAGGTCATAATGTCTGTTTCACTCTACTATTCAAAGTTTTGATTGAAAATTTAATCCTTCAATTAGACTCCTGTTATTGGGATTAAAACCATTGTAAGTTGCCCCACTTTTTGATTGTCTTTGTCTTGGAAAACTGACCTGTCTAACCTCAAGGCCACAGGAAATATAATGAAGCCAGATGTCTCAGAACAGTGACTCACCCAGGAGCCCAGTGCCTTAGAGGGAGAGCTACCAGGACCCTGGAGATAGATGGTGAGAGGGCAGAGAGGCTGCCAGTTGAAGCAAAAAACATATATATAGTGTTCTAAAATAATGTTATAAGACCTATGTGATTCTACAATATATTCAATCAGAAAAATGAGAAATTATACTCCATTTATGTATGATTTATTGAATTGCCTAAATGCATTCTAGTCATGTATAACTAATGATAACAAATTAAAAATTAATTAATTAAATTAAATTTAAAAAGATTAATGAATAATATCAACTCTTGTTTTGTTAACCAGTGGTGGAGAGTTAAGCCTTATAACATGTTCTTTATTGGTAGGGCATAAAAGTTAGATGCTCCCAATAAATGTTTGTTCCTCTCTCAAGGCTGGAGTTTCAAAATGTCTATGATGTGATGGGCCATGTTCAAGAGACATACCCAAGGATGTTCCCAGATGCATCATTTGTGATAGCAAAACTAGAAATGGAAACAGTGAAGACCCACCAAAGGGGCTACAGCTGCATAATGTATCATATCTAGAGTGGAGAGATATGGAGCCTGTGGTGTGGATGAGCATATGTGTAGATACTAGACTTTCTCCAACATATGTTTCAGGATGAATCAACCACAACAGCATAAGCACAATGAATAGTATAAAACTAAAACCCTCTCTTTCCGACTCTACCTATGCACAGACTTTTTCCTTCCTTGAGAGTGTTAATATAAATTATGCTAGTTGGGTTCCCTTTTGGGAGAGAAATTGCTAGGAAGGAAACAAGTTTTCATTTGTACATTTTTGCCTTTTAAAAATTGTCAAATCATCCAGGCATTTATTCAACAAATATCTGTTAAGTGGCTACTGAGGGCCAGGCAAGGTAATACCCTCTCATAAGAACAGAAAAATCCAAATCTCAGAAAGTAAAGTCTAGTGAGGAAACAGACAGTAATAAGAAAATGTCAAAAAGATATTTCCAGAATGTTCTAAGAGATAAGGAGAAGGAAAAGGTTGTTAGTTAAAGGTGAACAGGGGAAGGTCACTTTAGACAGCAGAGCACTCAACTTTTGCTCCTAAAATGCTTCACAGACAATAACAAGAACAACCATCCCCAAATGTATTGTTGCACATCCAGCATTTATTCTCAATTTTGTAGTCACAGTTGGCTCACAGAATTCAGGTTGGTCTTGGTTGGGCAATTCTCTTTTAGGCCGTGAGTAAGCAGTGGTTGCAGGTTAAGCTCAAATCTTCTCTACAGTTGCTTATTCTGGGGAGCAGGTTGAAATTTTAACATCTGCATGGGGAGGCTGTTTCCATGGCAGATCACCAGGCTATGAGAGAGCCGGGCCTTACTGCTCAAGTCCATTAAAGACCTTTGCTGGCATCATGTTTGCTAATATCTCATTGGCTAGATCAAGTCACATGGTCAATCCCTGCTTCAGTAGGCTGGGGAATTAGCCTCACGGCATTAGTGTGTGGAAGTGAATATTCAGTGCAAATTAATTAACCTCAGGTGTGTTACCTTTCCATCACTCTGACAAACTACCTGAAAGAGTCAAATGTAAGAAGGGAAGGTTTATTTTATCTCACAGTGCTTGGTTTATTGGCCCTGTTGCTTTTGGGCCTGTGTCAAGGGAGTACATCATGGTGGGAGCAGGTGGGGCAGGGAACTGTTCACTTCCTGGCAGTCAGGGAGTAAGGAGAAAAAGGAGGGGCTAAGGGGCCAGCATCCCATTCAAGGGCAAGCCTCAGTGGCCTAACTTCCTTCTACCAGGCTGTACAGTCTAAAGTCTCTACCCTCTTTCAATAGTGCCACTGGTTGGGTGCTAAGCCTTCAACAAATAGACCTTTTGTGGACACTTATACAAACCACAGCAATCAACGAGGATCTTTCTGATAGCTCAGATGGAAACGGAACAGCAGTGAATCATTCTTGGTAAGATCATACTAAGATGTGGGGTAGGATGGAGGACTTGTTCAAGGCAGAGGAATCAAAGACTGCTTCAAATTACTATCTAGAGGGTCGACTGCCTTTGGTTGATTGGATTCAGGCCATTTTCTTTATACTCTTCTATGAAAAAATTCCTAAAAAATGCTTTACAAACGTAGTTGCATGGGTTAAAGAAAAAAAAAGGTCTACAAAAACACTGAATGAATCTGGACGCCTGTAGTCAGCCTAATATAATTTTCTGCACAGAACGATTGTGATCATTAATGTAATAGGACATGAAATTCAGCATTTCTTCTGAAGCACCAGATGCTGTGTGCCAAGGAGGTGCTAGACCATATGTAGCATTTCAAAGTGAATAACCAAAGCCAGTTGAATGACCATTAAACCTCTCACTGCCATGGAGGATTAATGTAAAAACAATGAAAAGATGGTTTTGTAAGGATTTCCTTGCAAATGCTGTGCACCACTAGACAGGAAAGGAAGAGTCTAGAGAGCCTCCTAGAGAGTCTAGTTGTCTCAGGTTGAAGGTCATCCAGGGGCCTCCTGAAGAGAAGGTGAGGGACATGGTTGTTGGGCCTGAGTAAACTCCAGCAGCCTAGAGGAGGAGGCTGCTCATGGGTATGACTGTTCTCTCCTCTTATGAGATCAGTAATGTGCAAGTCTAGGAACCAGATATAGAAGTTGTGGTTAACCTTGGGCTGTTTTAAAGAGATTTGGTCCTCAGGGGAACAGCATGCCAAGGTGAGGGGAACCCATAAGGAGGAGGCTGGGAATGATCCTCTAGGGGCAGGAACTGTGGGAAGTATCTTGATCAGGCAGTCAAAGCAGTTTGCAGGGGAGGCACTTAGCAAGGAGAACTCATGGCTGTGGTCACGAGAGGTAGTGTCCATTCAAAATATGTGAGTCACAGAAAGCAGGAAGCCATGAATGGATAGTGCTGTCCACATAAGAGCTTCCATGCCTCTTACCTGTCCAACCTTTGCCTGGTGGACTTGAACCGCTTACAGCAGCTACCTGGAGAGCAAGGAGGTCAGCCAAGGGAAGAAACCCCCTCCCCATGCATCTCTTTTCAGTACAAGGCTGCAGGTGGGGAGGGGGCTGTTTGTAAGACAAGAGTGAACTGTGTGTTTACCTTTTGGAGTAGACATTTTGACTTCTCTATCAAGACTGAGTGAAAGATATGACAAAAGTTTCTAAGGGTCACTAACAACATCATCACGCTGCCAAAGTTTTGATCTGAGGCATCGTCTCTGCTAAAACTCAGAGCAGACTTTAGCAGAAATGGTAATCAAAATTGTATTTGCTTTTATGATTACATCCTTTGATTCTTGTCCATCTTGGTGATGGAAGAATTTTATTAGGGGTTTATAGATTCTATCTCATTTATAATAACTCTATAAGGTAGTTAAAGTTATGCCCATTTTACAGATGAGCAAATTGAACAAAGAAGGTTAAGTGGTTGTTCAGGGTCATAGAACAGGGCATCTCAGAACTGGGATTTAAACCAAGTTGGTTTTATCTTACTCCAGTGCCTGCTTTTAGGGGTTCTGATTTCTTTGCCTCTGAGTAGCCTTATTTTGTGTGGAGAGAGGCCAACCATGCCTTTCCCTGCTTCCTCTATAGCCCCCAGGCCAAGAAGGCCCCTTTCTCCAGCCAACCCTTGCATGGCATGGTTTCAGTCTGTCCCCATCCAGGTCACTGTTCTGACCTTGTTCCTGTCAGTCTTAGGTGGCCTATGTATGCATGAATGTTAAGAATTAAATTTGACCACATATGTGTGACTCAGCAGATGCTTCAGTGCCTAGCTGTCAGCAGGCCCTTGAAAGTAGGTCAGGGTCTGCTAGGTGCACTTTCCAGGGGACCTCATCTCCTGCTATGATTTCCACAGGATGGCTGAGGAGGACCCTCCATGAGGCAGTCTAAGGAAGGCACTTCAATTACCTCCACTCCCCCTGGGAACCATTCTGCTCCTGTAAATAGAGAACTCCTTGCATCTGCTCCTCACCCAGCAGGGCCCATATTGGCAGTGGCACCTGATTAAAATGAAGGACTGTCTCTCGTATTACAGATAATGTGAGACAAACTACATTTTCTGCTTCCTGGCAATATGCTTTGTTGAAGATAAAGTCTAGGGAGAGTTCTCGGTGGGTTTGCCCTGATTCGCATCCTGTTTTTCAGGAACAGCAGTTTTAAAGATCATTTCTATTAAGGGGAAGGACAGGAGGAGTTGCCTTTATTTTATTTTATTTTTTTATTCAGCAGGAAGTACGACCGAGCAAGTATGACTTGAAAATGAACTGCTAAATGCAAGGAAAATAGATGCAAGTGAAGACTCTTGTCAGGAAATGAAGCTGTCCTTGGAAATCTCTTTCACTTTGTGTCTGCTGTTCCAGTTAACTTGAGTTAGATTAGTTCCTGCTTTAATGTCACCCTACTAACCCACATGTGGTTGTTTCCCAAATGCCAGGCACAATTACTGTCTTCACTATTACTACCATTTCTCTGTCCCATTTGCACTATTATTTAATACCTTCCCTTAACAGATTTTCACTTGTCCTAAGAAATATTTGAAATCATGGGTGTGATGCATCTATCAAATATGTAACTTAGTGTATAAGAATTATTTCTATGGAGAGAATTCTGTACATGTAAAATAGGATCTATTTTTGAGAGGATGGGTCCATGTACCTCTTAGAACCACTTGGAGTTCCACCTGTGGTACTTCCAGTAAGACCGTCAGATGATATTCACTAAGGTCTGTTTATAGAGGAGAAAAATAGGTCAGGGGGAGGCTGGAGATGGGTAGGAAGGTTGGAGATTTGTATTAGGACTGTTTGTATGGATTTCTATCACATTCCTTATATTTTATGAAATTCAATGAGTGTTTGATAATGGCAGAACACCAAGGAAAATAAAGCTCTTCTCCCCCAAAACTTTCTAGTAATGCTGGAAGTAGTTTTGTATCATTCACACATTCACACATTCTCCCAAGCATTCATCCATGCAAGAATTGTTTGCTAGTTGTCTACTGTGTGCTAGACACTAAGATGCAGTAATGGATTCCCTATGAGGAGTTCCCTGTGCTAGAAGCTAGGCTGGGAAATGGTTAAGTAAATCACTTATCACTAGATAGTTGCACTATCTCTAGTGCAAGAAGTGCTAAAAACTGAAGCATGAGCCCAAAGGTGAGAGGGAACCCAGGAGTGGGCAGCTGCTCCTGTTCAGGAATGTCAGGCTGTGGTGGCTAGCCATGGCGCTGGGTCTACATCAGAAAGCAAACACACCATCTGGATGGAGAAACCCTCCTTTTGAGTTTATTTCACAGGACATCATTGATCTCCTGAGGGGTCGAGGAGATGGATGCTTTATCTTCAATCTAGGAGTTGTTTGACCTTGACACAAATCACCTTGGAAATTCATCTTAATACACACGTTGTGTTTTTATGAAGAGAAGCTTGAAGGTATGCCCCTGGGGCCCCGTTTAGATCTCTTGCATTCTTCTCGATTGCTCTCTGGAAAGTTTCATCCATTTAATACTTCAGTCATGTGCTTAAAGAAATAACCAAAAATCTCCACAAAAAAGTATATTCAGGGCTGTTCAGTGTGTATTGCTTACACTAACAACAATGGGGACTATCATAAATATCCATCAAAGAGGGTTCGATTAAACACCCTATAGAACATGCCACAGTGAAGCACCCACCTGCCTTTTAGAAGGACAAATAGGCTCTACATGTCTTAACTAGGGAGAGTATTCAGAATACATGAAAAGAACATTAAAATAAGAAGCAGATTATAGAACCACATGTGTAATAGTACATTGTTTATATTTTAAAAAGTGTGTTGATACATGCATAAAAAGTTTTCTGGGATGTATTCCAAACCATGAAGAGAGGCTGTTGTGAAGCAGGTTGTATGTGAGGTGCCTGGAAGGGAATCTCACTTTATCTGTTAAGCACATCTGCATTTTGTGCACTTTAAAATAATTTTTATAAATAGCCAGTAAAACGACAACAGCAAAAACAGAAACCCTAAAGGCACTTTTTTTCTGTAGTGAAGAAGAAAATGGGAATTGAAGGAGGGCTTCCATAGGTGAAGGATAACATGGCTGAAGGTCCAGGTGCATGGCTAAGGATTTGAATTCACCGAGTTGGGTTCTTCCATTTTGCTACGGAATGGCTGGACGAAGGCAGGACTGAGCCCATCACCTTTGTTCTCCAACCCCAAGTCTTTTCTCATCTCTAGTTTCCATCCTTGGTGTAGTTCTGAAAGAGTCACCTTTCCCTTATTTGCTCCCCTTCCACATCCGACTGACTAGGGAGTATCTCTGACACCTCATCATTGCTTCCTTTCTGGTGTAACAGATTGACCCAGCCCATTGGCATGGTCTTCATCCCAATCTCTGTCCATTATACATTAGCATGGCAGCAGAATGATCCTCCTAAAACCCAGAAGTAATGATTTTGTGGCCTTGATTAGAGACCCTAAGTGAACACCCCTGTTCGTGGCATAGAAACACATGTTGTTATTCTTTCCTGAAGCCTTTGCATGATGATGTGTTCTCACCAGTGACGTCCTTACCTACACTCTGCACAAGATTCCTTTTGTCCTTGGTCTGTGCCCTACACCTTTTCTCCTTCATGCTTTGGTTGGCAACATTAGCTCCTCCATCTTTATCTGTGATGTCAACCTTACTTATACTGTACTACTTCCTATGACAGCTTTTGTAGTTGTTCTGATCTCCCTTTTTCATTCCTTCATGGACTGAGTAATCCTTTTAATGTGCCTGCTGGGTACCTGGCATTGGGTGAGTTTGAAGATACGACAGTGAGCAAAACAGACCACATACCCGGGCCCCCTCCTGAGACCCAGGCAAACCCCAAAGACACAAGTAACCAGTATTTTTCAACTTGGGAGAAGCCTATGAAGAGAGCAAACTTGGGACTGGGAGAGTGAAGGCTTAGATGATAGTGTGGGGAGAGGAAGGAGGGTCTGTCTAGGAAAAGTCTGGTTAAGAAGATAGCGTTTATGGTAGACCTAGAGGACTCGAAGGAGTCAGTCCCAGAGTGTCCTGGGATGGGGGAGTACATTCTAAGCAGATAGCGTATCATGCAGAGTTATATTCAAAGACCCTGAAGCAAGAAAAATGGTTAGCCACACAAGGGTCTGAAAGAGGGATTTGGTTAGAGGACAGTTGAAGGAAAGCATGGCAGGAGTTGATGGAGGGGAAGCAGGGGCATTGAAAATTAGGCTTTAAAAGTCATGTAAAGAGTACTTACTAATTTTTCTTTCTTTCTTTTTTTTTTTTTTTTTTTGGTGGTGCTGGGGATTGAACCCAGGGCCTTGTGCTTGCAAGGCAGGCACTCTACCAACTGAGTTATCTCCCCAGCCCTTAATTTTTCTATATAAGTGGTACCTTTATATTTTCAAAAATGTAACAATGCTATACATTGTTTTATAGTCTATATATTATAAACATTTTCCCATTTTAAGTATTTTACATTTCAGATAGCTTGCAGAATATTTTCATGAGTATACCATAACTTTTAAAATAATTTTCTATTTTTTAAGAATTTGGTTGTTTATTA
Source organism: Sciurus carolinensis (assembly GCF_902686445.1). Taxonomy (NCBI): domain Eukaryota; kingdom Metazoa; phylum Chordata; class Mammalia; order Rodentia; family Sciuridae; genus Sciurus; species Sciurus carolinensis. The sequence goes on from NC_062218.1 coordinate 144,473,875, forward strand.
TAATACAGTCTGTAAACAGTGATATGATTAGTATCTTAAAAGATAGTCACATCTGTACTCAGTGACATTTCCAGAAGATGTTTTTCTAGACATGAAATTGCTAGGTGAAAGTGGATGTGAATTTTTGAGAATCTTGTTAATTCATCACTTACTACGTAGAAATTATGTCCATTCATAGTCCCACTAGCAATATTATCAAACACCCAGAATTAAAAATTTCTACTTAAAATTGTTGCAAATTGAATAAGTACAGAGAAAGACTACATTTAAAATGTATATTTCTTTAATTACAAAGTGAAGTTTGAGTTATTTTTTTCATGTTTATTGACCATTTCTATTTATTCTTTTGAGACTTGCTTATTCATAGTTTTCTTCTTGTTCTCTTGGAGAGCTGGCCCTTTTTTTAGCTTATGAATTCTTCATGAATTAAGGATTTCCATCCTTTGTCAAATAATTATTCTTCTTAGTGTGTCATTTGCCTTCTAATACAACTGATGTATTATTACTTGTTTTCTTTAGGAGTCTAGTTTTACATGTGTGCTTGAACATTCTTTTCCTAACCCAAGTATGTATATTAACCCCTATTTTTCCAGTTTTTTAAATTTTACTTTTTATAGTTATCTTTTAATTTAAAAGGGATTTTATCTTGTTTATATACCTGAACTCATTTTCTACATAGCTTTGGGCTGAAAAGGAAATTTCTAATCTACCTTAAGTTTATTTGGGGATGTGTATGAGATAGAGGTTCCTTGTTATTCTTGCAAAGAGTTTACTGGTTGGACTGATTGGTTCAGTATCATCAGCCACCATTTCCCTTCTGGTTTGTAAGGATATTTTTTTATAGAATATTAAATTCCTGTATGTCTTTTATGCCTTGGGCTTGTTCCTGGGTCTTCTAATATTTTTTTGCATGCAGTCATTATGGTTTTAATTGACATTAATATTCTGTAGAACAAGTTTTCCCTTTTGAAATTTGTGAAGTATAGTTACAGAAAAGTACATAAAATGTGTGCAGTTCGCTGGATAAAACAACAGCTATGTAATCACAAAGCTGATGCAAAGAAACTGCTGCAAGCCCTCCAGATACTCCCTGTGAGCCCCCTCTTAGTGCCTTCTTTGTCCCTCAGGGTCACTACCAACCCAGCTGTGGTAATCCCCCAACCCCCTCCTCTTTTTACAAAGGTATTTTACCAGGTATGTGTGCACAATAGTTAGTCTTTTTTGCCCACTTTTGACTTCTGTAAAGATGGAATCATTCTGTATCCTGTGTCTGGTGTCTTTCACTAACCATGCCTACAAAATTCAAAAAATTAAAAAAATAATGAAAAAAGCATATAAAGAATTTGGATTTTATTCCACTTGCAGTGCCACACTGCAAGTGGGGGGTGAGATTATAAATCCAGCTTTATCCCTTCTGCATTCCCCTAGGTACCTGCCACAATATCCTACATAGAATTGCTACACAGTCAGTACTTGTTGCATTATTGAATGCTGTGACTGTGATTGATTATAGAATTAGCCACACTTCAGCAGGGTTGATTTAGTCTTCTTTATCAGTTTTTATCCAGCAAGCTAGATAAGTTCATAAAAAGGTAACTTTCCTGTTAATCTTCTATTTTCAGTTCATTAATCACGTGCTGAATGATGGCTCTGGTTTTGCTTTTAAAAACAGTAGTATTTTGGATATTGGGACTTCCATTTAAATCTTGAGAGGTTTTTATATTTTTCTTCCAAAGAAATTTGAATTTTGACACTAGAAAGTGTGCAACTGCTCTTGTAATCCAAAGAAGAAAATATACACTTATTTTAGTGGCTTAGCAATAGACACTGGCAATTCATAGGTGAGTAAAAGATCTGGAAAGTTAAAGTCCCTGGTCTGAAGTCATCCCAGTAGGTGACGCATTTTCTGGCCTTTCCACTGCTCAGCAGCACTACTGCTTCATTCTGCTGGGGTATTTCTCCTTTTCAATATTCTTGTATAATGCACTGTCATGTTGATCAATAAGCAGATCACCAAATATATAAAGCTTACCCCCTGATCTTCGAGAGGATGTAATTAAGAGTAAAGTTTGGTCTTATGTACTTTTTGGTTAATACCATGTGGTAGTCAGGAATTGTTTTGTTACAAGTGACAAAAACAAAAGTAGGGAATGTTTGTTTTCCATAGTTAAACCAATGGAGGTATGACTAACCTCGGGGACTACAGGATCACCAGAACTGCAGGACCTGCCTCCTCTGGAACAGGCAGCAGCAGCCCTTGCTTGGTTGGATGGATGGATAGCAGAAACAGGCGAGATCCATCCTCTAGTTAAGGAAGCCCTGTTTCCAGGGGAAGGAAGGGACACCAGTACACACATCAATATGTGCTGACCACACTGTAATCTTCAGAGCAAATAATTATTTAACACTTTGATTTTTTAAAAGTGCTTTCAGGTTTATTGTCTGTTTCATTCTTACAGAAATCTGTGGGATTTCCAGGAGAAACAACATGCCCCAGTGAGAAAACCCAGGAGTGGAGAGGGATCTAGAGTGAGCCACACTGTGCTGGCAGAGCGGAGGTGGATTGGGCAAAGATCATTCTAAATCCAGAATTCACACTTTGGACCCTGTAGTATTTTCTCCTCTGTTTTAACAACACTTTTTCTTCAAGTGTGCATTGGAATTTTAGAAACAGTCCAAAGTCCTTTGGAGTCAGGTTTTCCAGATGTGGTAGATAACCAAAGCAGGTGGTTGTTTTAGTCAGATTTTCATCACTGTGACTAAAATGCCTGATAAGAAGAACTTAGAGGAAGAACAGCTTATTTGGGACTCATGGTTTCAGAGCTCTTAGCCCATAGATGAGTGACACCATTGCTCTGGGTCCAAGGTGAGGCAGTGCATCTTGTGGGAAGGAACCAGTAGAAGAAAGCTACTCAGCTCATTGTGGGGCTGGGAAGCAGGGATTGGGGGAAGGGGCTATAGAGAGATGCACCCTTCTAGGGCATACTCCTACCTGCCTACAGTTACCACCCAGTCTTTCAAAGTAGGATGGACTGATTCTCAGCTCTCCCAATTTAATCACTTTACCTGTCAACTTTCCTCTACTAACATAGGAGATTTAGGGGGGAAATTTCACATCCAAACCCTCACATTAGTGAGCTATGGAGACTGGTTCTCTGAAGCGACTGCATGTATGCATTGATTTCTGCAGCCAAATTTAAAACATTACCTATAATATTCCAGACATGGTACTGAGCAAACAGGATTGCAAGATGAATTGGGTATAGTCACAGCCCAGGAGAGACCCCCACTAGTTGGAAGACGTGTGTAAACATTATAATAATGGCTAAGTGCTAAGGAAATCCCATTACAAGATGGTATAGGGGACAGAAAAAGTGGGGAGCCCATCTGGGGGTAAATCAAAGAGAACTTATTAGAGGAGACAACATTTGTGTTGAGACTTGATTTAATGCCTGCTTCAAGGTCTTTGGGTTGGTTGATCTCACCAAAAAATGGAAGGAGGATGCTGTAGGCAAGGGAGCAGCATGATCATGTGTGGGTGGGGAGGTGAGGAAGGGGCAGACATGTTGGGAGGGTGAGTGGCTTAGTGGTCTCCTCACCCCAAAGTCTGCGCCCCAAAGAACATGCATGTGGGATATTTGAGTTAAAAAAATGCTTGATCAGATTTGTCCTCACCTCATTATAATTATGCCTTACCTTTCAAGTTCTCAATTTCTGCCTTGAATTCATTTTCTCATTAAGTTAGAATTTAAGAATGAACTGTTTGGAACTTTTAAATCCAGGGTGCTGGGTTTTCACCTGTCTCAAATTTGGGGTCACTTCAAGATGCTTTGTGTTTTTGGAACAATGCCTGTTGACTTTATTTCAGCACTGTTGTGGTGGGAAGCTTTGCTCCTGGTCTTCAGGCCATTGCTGCCCATCTCTAAGGGAACTCAGAATTGAAGCTGTGTTGGGGTTTTCTGAAACATTCTTTCCGATTAGGAATTAGAGAAGAAACAGAATAAGGACCATTTTCCCCTTATCTCTGTTTTAGAAAAATTGTTACAAACTTAGTTGCTGAAACAACTAAATTTACTCCCTTCCTGGTGGTTAAAAGTCCAAAATCTGATTCACTGACCTAAAGTTGAGATATCTGCAGGGTGGTTTCTTTTGGACTCTTTGAGTGGAACCTTTCCCTACATCTAACAGTTGCCTGTGTTCCTTTACTCATGCCCCATCCTCCATCTTCGAGATGATTCCAATCTGTACTCTGTTATAGTTTCCTCTTTGTGCCTCTGATTGAGTCCCCAGTGAGTACAGGAGGGCCACTGGATGACCCAGGACAATCTCCCTATCTCGAATTCCTTAACTCGATCTCCCGCAGAAGTCCCTTCTGCCATATGATTTAGCATTCACAGGTTCCAGGGATGAGATCAAGGACATTTCTGGAGTTTATTATTCAGCCTCCCACAGTCCCCCACCAGCTTATGACTTAGCTTCAGTGGTACCATTTTGACCTTGTAGATGCTGTGCACATTCCTGTGGTTGATGATTTATGCACATCTTTTTAAAATTTGCCCCTCAATGATTTTGCATTTACCTTGTAAAACTATGCAAGCAAGGGATTCCATGACCTAAGCTTGATATCATTGTGAGAGTTTCTTAAGTCCTGCTTAAGAAAATTAAGTGAAATTATCACTTAGCATGAGGTTAACTTAGTAGCTTTCCAGAAAGGCAAACATTTATTTTTAAAAGCTAGAGTGATTCCATGTGATGTTCACTGCTCCTTAGTGTGCTTTTAGGGTGCCTTCTCCATCTTATCTTCAAATCACTTGTAAAGATAATTTACCTGATTAGATTGTAAGCATTTTGAGGGCACAGCCCTTTTCTAGTTTATTAGTCTATCCAATAGAGCACATAAGATGCCTGAAATATAATTAGGGGCTTTCCACGTCTTAACTTTTTTAATGTTCACAAAAGTCTAAGATATAGAGTCTCAGAGAGGCTATGTTACTGGGCTGAGATGAGACAGCTAATAAGATGTGCTGATCTTCAAGCACTCCAACTCCTGTGCCCCTGCTTTTACCAACTCTTATGTTCCTTTTTACTACTGCAGTTAAGTATGTGCTGAAGGAATAATAATTATTACTTTATATCTAGCACAGCACTTTTACATACATTATCTCATTAGATCTCCATTAAGTAAAAGGCAGGCAACTATCACCTGCTTTTATTCTAGCAATGAGCAAACAGGCTCAGAAGGGCCAAATGTGTTCATTTATTCACTCATTGAATTTTTATTATACAGAGATTCACAGATCCTCCATGGGGTGCCAAGCCCCGGGTCCACCTTGGGAAACAGAGGTAAATAGAAAGCCTGCTCTTCTAATGGAGCTTCAGTGCTGTGCAGAACACCGGGTACCCTGTCTGCTTCAAAGGCACAAAGTGTTTTGTAGGAACAACCAATAGGGACCATCAAATCTGAACTATCACAGAAGGCTTCTCTAGCCAGGGCACATTGAGCAATGCACTTTTGATTTTGTGTAATAAAAACTCTGTTCAATGTAGCTACAACTTTCAGGTATTTATTGGATCACATTGCTAAGAAAAAAAAATTCTCTGGGTATAAACTGGCTTCTAGACTGGATCTGGTAGTGGGTATGATGTTACTAGTCTTCGGTTGCAGAGACAGTTACTGGATAGTGCTATGCTTTTACTACTGGACCCAGAAAAGAATGAACAATTCTACCTTAGTACTCTAGGAAACAGTTCCTGAGGAGGCATAGGTTTGGTTCTGTTTGGACCCACATGTATAAACATCACTTTAGCCAGAATGCATTCTGTGCCTCTTTCCTGCTACCTTTCTGCCCCCACCATGGAGAAAATGGGGTTTCATATTTGATACTGGGAAGACAAATTTTCTGAGTAGAGAAAATTAACAGATACTCTCTACAGAGTCATGTAATACAGTTAGTAATGCTATAGCATGAACTATATGTTGTTTTGTTTTAATCACCACACTATGCAAAGTTATAGGATAAAAACCCCAGAGCTTGTGGGGAAAATGGGGCTGTAAAAAAATAAAAGTTTGTCAGTAACATATAAAAGAAAATGTAGAAATATAATAAAATCAGTGCCACAACTTTATCCACAGATACTTCCATAAATATGGCATTTTACCTTGACAAAGAGCTGACGTGTGCTTTTGGTTATGGGCAAGAGGAGAGATCTAACTGTGACTTATGGCGAAATGGTAGAAAGAGGGTTACCAAAATTTACTGTCCTTTGCAGCCTTAAATTCTGAAGCATGTTTTTCTGACTCTTGAGAATAGGTCTTTCAAGGCATGCATTTATAACTGATATCTATTTCATCAAAGTTGAAAACTGAATCCAGGATATGGACTTCCTCTTCAATTAATTTCTTTGTTGTCAGTAAAATTTATTTTATAGCTTTTTCTTCTGTAGTCATCAATTGAAAGCTTTGGAAATTTGTAGAGATGCTTACAACCATTATACAAGCCCACCACTACTGGCCTTAAAAGGAACTAGTGACATGGGATTTCTGCTTAACGTCTTTTTACAAAGATGGTACTTTCTTTTTGATTGTCGGAGAAGTTCTTTCTTGATTTTTCCCTCCTTCTGTTTGGTGTGCAATGTATGTACTGAACATCTTTTCAATTCTTCTATTTCTACAGACATTTTTCTTATTGAATACCTGACACTTGAAGTTATCCCAGCAATAGATATTTATTGTATACTCTCACATTGCTTCTGATGGTCTGCAGGGCAGATTTCTTTATGCTTTTTGCTCAGGAGAGCAACATGTCCTCCTGTTTCTTTCAAAATACTTCTTTCAAATTTCTTCTCAAGATCTTAAACTTTTCTTTTGCCTGTACTTCTGGCATTTTTGATTCTGGATACATAGATGTGAGTGGTTTGTTGAAGAGTGTTTTTTTCACATAGACAAGTTCACAAATAACAAAACTATAGGATAAAGCACATGGCAGCTTGGTTGCTGGTAGATGTTTGAAGTGTTTTGTGACTTTCTGCGTGCTTGGTTCTGGGTATGGTTTTCTATTTATCTTCTGTGTCGTTTGGGTGAATAAAATTGCACACATGCAAATGAAGAATTGCAAGTGATTTCCTAGTATACCAATCACACCATGACGTAATTTTCTTCCCAAAGGAAGCTATAAAGAAGAATTGACTAATAAGAAGAGAAGAGAATAAAACTCAGAACTTCTGCTTTAGCCACTTTTCCCATTACATGACAGTCTTAACAGAACTATCACTTGTATGGACACTTATAGTGTTCAAAATATAACAAAATGCATTTTTTGACCAAGTGTTATTGTTTAAATCTGGGATATCCCAAAGGTTCATGTTTCAAAGGCTCAGTCCTCAGCTTGGTGCTGTTGGGAGGTGGAAATCTTTAGGAGATGATGCTAGTGACATGTTTTAAGTCTTTGGGGGATAGTTGGACTCCTTTCCCTTTCCTCCTTCTTTTTCTCTTCCTGACAGCAATGAGATGAATGGGTTTCATCTATTGCTTGCTTCTGCTATGATGTACCATCTCACCGTAGGACCAAAGGCAAAAGGGCCAACTGACTATGGACTGAAACCTTCAAAACTGTGAACCAAAATAAACTTTTCCTCTTTTTTAAGTTGGTTATCTCAGGTTTATGTTATAGTAACAGAAAGCTAACATGCACAGAAATTCCAGAACCTAAGCATCTAATTTTGTTACTTTGGGAAGTTATAAGCCTATACAATTATTTTTAGTCTGTTCTATCCATTGGTTAAATGTGTTTAGAATTAGATTTGGTTTTACCTTTGCCTCCAGATCCATTTTATATCATGTTGGAAAATCATATTCACTATTTTATAATCAATTCTCTAAAAAGTCTCCCTACTTAATCATCACTTTGTCCCATTTACTATTTGATTCTTAAACACATTACCAAAAGAGTTAGAGCTCACAAACATATTGTATAAGCCTTAAAGAATCACACTAATGGTAGTTGTTACTTTATGTTTTTGGCAAGTCAATAAAAAATGAAACAAATTCTTCAAATACAAACTTTGCTACAATTGAGAATTTCTAAAATGGCAATTCTAAAAGGAAAGCTTTTAAAATGCTTTGAACCTTGTTGGGAAAAGACACAAGCTGTGTTGGAATAAACTTCAGTTGTCTCTATTGGAATGATCTTTCCTCTCACTATTTTACTGCTTCCTTATATCATTTTGAAACTTCAGTCTAGTCTGATCAAACCAAAGTGGCAAAACTTGAGCAGTGATTCCATGTTTTGATCTTTTCTTCACGTCGATCCAAATCTATCCTTGTACATGGGACAAAGTGAGTGCTCCAGGGAAGATTGGCTGGTCAGCTAACTGGTTGACCCTTCTGGTGGTATCTTATACTTAGTTAATAAAGATTCGATGCTATGAATGTTTGTCCTAGTCTAATTGTTGACTATTAACTCTTATTGTCAAATATGCTGTTTTGTAAGCAGATAGAACTTTATTTAAGCAAAACAATCCTTAGTAAGGTAAGAGGAAGCTTTTCTTTAATTTTTGTTCCTCTCTTTGGATGTTATTTGCAGAAATTCAGACTTACCTACACTGTAGCACACCTCAAATATCTGTTACTGATGTTGGCAACTTCTGTTTTTAGTTTATGTCTCTTTAGTTTATTATTTCTCCAAACCCTAGGCTCATTCTACCTCCCTCAAAGACACTCACTCTGATAAGCATGCTGTGTGTCCTTAGAGTTGCTTGTGTTCTTATAAAATATGTAGTGCTAGTCTGGGGGGGCGTCACAGAGTTTCAATTTACCTAAACAATAATGTTCTATTTTTCTTGTTAGTTCTTTTTTTTTTTTCGACACGCAAGGTCTTCTCATGTAGCTCTTGCATCATCTCTACCTCATTTTCTATAATAAGCGTCCCACAATTTTCCATTTTCTTACCATTCTCATCATTGCTATAAAACAATGCTGCCTGTGTTGACCCTCCTGTATCTGTTCCCTTATAAACCTCTTGGGGACTTCTATGGGCCAGATAATCAAGCCCGAGAGTCCTGAGTCATAGCACAAATTTATTCCTAATTTATCTAGAAATGACCCCATTGACTTTTGGAATAGTTCCAACTAACAATCCCCTCATCAGTTCTTGTGCCAGCACCACAAGGGAAAGAACAAAATGTCCCAACGCTTTCTCATATCTACTGAAAATTCTGGATTATGACACTAAAATAAACCTAGATTATCTCTTATTAGATTTGTATTGTTATATCTGATTTTTTGATAATGTACAAGAACAATGTAGACACATTCTGAATTCCCCACTTCTCCATCTAATTACAGTAGGGAAGATCAGCTTATTGCATGACACCCAGTTCCTTCCCGTAAGCCATGTGACAGCATCACCTTTTGAAAAGAAACCTGGGGACACTTTGTGACTGTCAGAGTTGTGTTGTGTTGTCTAGACATCTGAGTAAAATTTATGCATTCTGGCAGGATTGGATTTCAAATGGTGAGGAAATACTTTCTTTGTAGAGCCAATTAAAATAGTGACATGGATGGTGTGTTCTTTCTCTCTCTCTGCAGTAGAATGCCTGTCAGAGTTCCTGTGTCTTAATTGGGTCTATTTGAAAAGAAATTTTGAAATCCCCTGCTGTAGTATAAACGTACTTATTTATCCCTTGAGTTTCCATCTGGTGCCTTTGCAGCGATCACTGAGAATTATTTGTATTGGTGCTCTTTGGAAATGAGGTGCTGTGGCATTTGAATTGATGAGAGCAGTCGCACCTCAGATGAAGTGTCATTCCGTAACGATGGCAAGTGGAATGCGGTTTCATTAGGCACAAAGGTGGAAACATGCTTTCTAGAAATACTCCATTTGGTACAAGTGATTGACTCAATTAACATCAGTTTCTAGCAGTGATTTTCAAACTTCATGTTCATAATACATAATTTTTTGACCTCTCATTTGAAGGGAAAAAAAGACCCAAGGGACTCTGAGCAAGAAGATACAATATGATATAATCAATTTGACATTATCAAATGTGTCTGACTTTGGAAAAGCACCTGTAAGTATCACACATCCTACTTGGTCACTCCTTGGCTCAGGGCTATACTGCCAGTGTTAAGGTTCTCTTTGTTGGCTTAGCTTCCTCTTCGTATAGTCATCCCTTAGGATCAATCCTAGGTTGATTCCAAGACCATCAAGGATGCTCAGGTCCCTTACATAAATAAATGACTTAGTATTTGTATGTAACCTCCGTTCATGCTCCTGGATACTTTCATCGTCTCTAAATTACTTACAACACTTCTTACAACATAAAATCTATGTATATAGTTATTATACTGTATTGTTCAGGGGATAATGGCAAGAAAGTCTGTGCATATTCAGGCCAGACACAGGTTTATTTTTTGAGCATTTTCCATCTGTACAGTTGGTTGAAGCAGCAGATGTGGAACCTGAGGATGTGGAGGGCCAACTGTGGATATCAAATAAAATCATGGAATGATTTGAGCTTTGCATTCACTTTTCTTGAGAGGCAAAAGAACATTTTCAATTTCATTAAAATGATAGAATATTATGCTTTGAAATAACTGCAGATATCATCTAGCCTGATCTTGTTAGACATGAAAAAACAGAGGCCCAGAGAAAGCAGGTTTCCTAAAACTAAAGAATCAATTTTAATCAGTCTGTTAAGTTTTAGAAAATTCTCAAAAGGGAATTATCTCTTTGCTCCAATTTTGTTGAAGAGAATCAAGATACATAGCTAATGGACTCACATGGGCCTACTTACCTTAGGTTTTTTGGTAATTTCTGCCCCAAAATAAACCCTCAAATGAATGGGCAAGGAAAGAATCAGATCCATGGTATTCTTTCTAGTCTGTCTATGTATTTTATAAACCAAATTATAATCCACTGAGTATCCTCAATCAATTATTCTGATTCTTTGTTTTCCTCACACTACCTGGCTATTAAGGCCAGTTTAGCACATCATCTTGAGAAAGTTAAGAATGTGGTTAGTGGCCTATACTTGCATACCATGAGGTGCTGAGATTCTTTATGGGCCACCTTGCAGCATGGATCCTGGGGAGAGGAAAGGGTGGTGTGGGTTCAGAGGTTAAGATCTCAGTGAGTTCCTCTAGGTTCTCCAAATTCATATCAATTACTTCCTATTTTTTATTTTTCTTATGCATGTCGCTTTCATGAAAGGTTTTATTTTCAAAAAGACTTTGGCTGCGACCAAAAAGGTTAGAAACAAACCACTTTACTTGACTCTTTTTAGGTAGGCATGACAGAGAGTGTACTTTGGCAAATTATACATACATGGAGTATAGCTTATTCTAATTAGGATCCGCTCCTTCTGGTTGTACATGCTGAGGAGTTACCCTGTGTTATTCCTCATGTGCTCAAACACAAAGGTAGGAAAGTTATGTTTGATTAATTTATTATTCCTCTCCCCATCTGAAAAACAACTCTTAAAGCCCATTAAGGGAGAAGATTCCTTGAACAAGCATAGATGAGTTCATTCTTGGAGAGTGGACCTCTTAGATGGCATGAGGTCTTATGCCACAGAGGAGTGTTCTCCCTGATGTTATAAGGCACACAAACTAAGATCTTAAGTGTTATTTCTTTTTTGGAAAATAATGATGCATTTGGTAGTAAATTCCACTTCCATTCAAGTAAGAATTGCCTAAAATCAGAGTATTCACCCCAGGAGCTAGAATGGACTGGAAGAAGAGAGAAATGGGGGCACAGAAAGAAGGGAACTTGTTTTCTCTCAGGTAGTCTAAAGATTTAATGACCTGTGTGTGTAGAAGAGAATACCATGATATAAAGACCTTCAGTGAGAAGTCGGAAGTATCACACCACACTCTATTAACATTTGGAAGAGTCAGGGAAGAACAAATGAAAGGATTTTTTTTTTTTTTTTACCAGAATTTAAAGGACTTTTTGTAGTTTGGAATGTTATAGACTTAAAATATAAATAGAAGGGTGATGTTGAAGGGTGGTTGATTTGAATTCATAGGTAACCTCTCCATATTGAACTAGAATCATGCTCCCAGACTTTTGAGATTCTGTGACCTTTAGGGTTGCTCTCCAGAACAGATAAGCCCACTGCTGGTGACTGATTCAGCCTAGTACAGCATTCCTACAACCTTAAAAGTTAGAATCTAAAAAGGATTTTTAAAATCATAGAATGTGAAACCATAATCACTGAAAATATTCTGTGCTTGTTATATGGTAACTAATGAAACATGTTGAAACTAAGCAACCTACATTTGGAAAGATTAATTATTCCAAACTAACAATAACAATACATGTTTACTCTGACGATTAATTGACCCCAATTAATAATAATAACACTTTTTCATTCTGGAGTGCTTCTATGATGAAAATAACTTTGGAACAATATCAAACATCTCCCTCTCCAGACCTCACATTCCAGGAAAGTAGAAGCTTAGGTTGAAACATTTTGTCCCTGCATTAAGATGAAGAGCATGAATTGTTTGGAACACAATGTACAGTAGGTAGTAAAAATAAGCTACAGGAATCATCAATACCTGTAAGTATGATACAGGAAACTAGGAAAGTAGAACACAAAAAAGAGAAATAATAGGTTTTAATGTCATCTCTAAAATTTTTTATTGTTGCATATTAATTATACAGAAGAGTGAGTTTCACTGTGACATATTTTACATGGTCTTGCTTCTTCATACTGTCCCCTCTGTGGTTCCAACCTGGGCCACCACAGTGCTGAGATCACCAAGATATTTGACCATCATGAACATGTAGTTGGTAGACCAGCCTTGGTCCCTGCTCTGAGAGGGGCTCCTACTCGAGTGGGAAGAAGCAAATACAGTTGAGACAGTATGCCAAGCACCCAGGACTCTAGAAGCTTGTCCCCACCTACCAGGTGTTGGGTGCTACTGTGTTTCCCGGAGGGAGCTGCATCTGAGCTTTATCTCAGAAGGAATAGGAGTTAGGCTGGAGCAACTAGGGGATTGGAGGAAGAAAAGGAAAAGATCTCTGAGGGGCATGTCTGAGCAACTGAAAAAAAAAAAAAGAGGGCAGAACTACACATTATTGGGTGACAGGGAGCACTGAGGATTTCAGCGTGAGTGCGATACTAGACAGGTAAGCTTGGGGGGCAAAGGATGTCAGTATTGGTTAATGTTTGGATTTGAGCCTGCAGTCACTGAGCTGTTTTAAGCAGGAGAGAGTCATAATAGGCCTGACTTTTAGAAGAATCCTGTGAACTGTGATCAGGAGATACCAGTAAAAAGTAGTTTCGGTGATCTAAGGAGGGACATCCTGTGGCTGTGTTTTTGTGGGTCTGTCTTGGTTCCAGCTATAAAATTAAATGTAAGCCCCATCCTTTCCCCCGTGTTTCTTCATTATCTTTCCTGAGTCCTTCTCTCCAGCACCTGCAGAGAAGGTATGTTAAGGGTTTACAAACTGTGATGATATCCACAGATCAGATCATCAGGTCATGTAGCAGGAGTAAGTGGGTCAGATTACATGTGACTTCAAAGTCATTAGATATTCCTAGTACATTCACCATGGTGAGGTTTTTCAACATGACTTTTTTTTTTTATTTATTTTTTTATTTTATTGTAAACAAATGGGATACATGTTGTTTCTCTGTTTGTACATGGCATAAAGGCATACCATTTGTGTAATCATAAATTTACATAGAGTAATGCTGTTTGATTCATTTTGTTATTTTTTCCCTTCCCCCCACCCCTCTCACCCCTCTTTTCCCTCTATACAGTGCTTCCTTCCTCCATTCTTGCCCCCCTCCCTAACCCTAACTCTAACCCTAACACTAACCCCTCCCACCCCCCATTATGTGTCATCATCCACTTATTAGCGAGATCATTCGTCCTTTGTTTTTTTGAGATTGGCTTATCTCACTTAGCATGATATTCTCCAATTTCATCCATTTGCCTGCAAATGCCATCATTTTATCATTCTTTATGGCTGAGTAATATTCCATTGTATATATATACCACAGTCTCTTTATCCATTCATCAATTGAAGGACATCTAGGTTGGTTCCACAATCTGGCTATTGTGAACTGAGCAGCTATGAACATTGATGTGGCTGTATCTCTGTAATATGTTGATTTTAAGTCCTTTGGGTATAGGCCAAGGAGTGGGATAGCTGGGTCAAATGGTTGTTCCATTCCAAGTTTTCTAAGGAGTCTCCACACTGCTTTCCAGAGTGGCTGCACTAATTTGCAGCCCCACCAGCAATGTATGAGTGTACCTTTCTCCCCACATCCTCACCAACACCTGTTGTTGCTTGTATTCTTGATAATCGCCATTCTGATTGGGGTGAGATGGAATCTTAGGGTGGTTTTGATTTGCATTTCTCTTATTACTAGAGATGTTGAACATTTTTCCATATGTTTGTTGATTGCTTGTAGGTCTTCTTCTGTGAAGTGTCTGTTCAATGACTTTGGTTTTTTATTATTAATACAGGATAATTTTTTTTCCTCCATAATATTAAAGATGTTAAAATTGCTGCTGGGAATGTGTATGGGTCTGTCTACTTTGGAAACTCATTTATTATGACATAGAGAATGTCACATTATAAATATGTTGCATGATTCCTATATCCACCACTGGATTATACCCCAGAAAATTCTCCATTTGCATAAGAGTGTATGTAATACTAGGGTGTTTGATGCAATACTGTTTGTCATAATGTATGAATCATGAATAGAAACTACCTAACAAGCTGTGTTAGGGGATTTGGTAAATAAATTGTAATTTATTCCCCTAATAGTATAGAAATTTTGAAATAAATGAAATCTCTCAATGGACATTTTTTTTTCTTTTTTTGCAGCATTGGAGATTGAACCCAAAGCCTTACACATGCTAAACAAACAATATACCATTGAGCTACATCCCCAGCCCATTTGCAAATTTTATATTTGAGAGGGTCTCACTAGGTTGCCCAGACTGACCTTCAACTTGTGAACCTCTTGCCTCAGCCTCCTGAGTATCTGCGATGACAGGTATGGGCCCTGATACCTGGCTTGGACAAATTTTTATAACAACATAAGTTCAAGCAAAATATGACGTGTCAAAAGAATGTACTATAATACTCTGAATATATATTTCAAAAGACACAAACCAGTGTGATTTATTATGTATTCATGAACACATATATACTAATAGTGCAAAGACATACATAAAACTGAAGCTAGTTTTGTTGCCAGTCTCTTTTTTAAACATCTTGGTGTTACTTTGTTACGTTTATCTGTAAATAGCAATATAAGTTCTACCAGAAGATAGAGCTGTCAATGAAGACTTTTTCAAGTAAAAATAACCTATGGGGTCAGATATTATTATTATATTTGCTGCTAGTTTCTGTTTATTGAGTGCTTACTATATGCTTTCTAATTTATTTGCTAGACTGGCCCTTAGGGATTCGGCCAATGTTACTTCGAGGTATGTGAGAGCAATGCTTGTCATCAAAGACATCATCTGTTCGGAATATGTGATTATATTTTCTCTTTCTGGAACTATGCTGCTTTGGAAGTGTTCAATAAAGAAAAAGGAGTGTGAATAGTGTTGCTTTTCAGAGCAAAGTGCACCATTCCATTCGTAATAATGTCTCCTTTTAGTCACAACTCATTCTGTTGCAAGTGACAGAAGCAAAGTCCCACGAGTTTAAGACAAAATGAGGATTTATGGGCTGCTGTAACTCAAGTGACATGCTAGGCAAGGCTAGACCCAGCTGATTATGCTTGGTTAAGGCCTGTCTACCTGTTGGCATCTCTCCCAGTCATTTAACAGTCATGGGCTCTCATACTCAAAGCTTGCCAATCATGCATCTGGAGGCCTCTCCCCTCTGTAAAAAAGTTGTATGGAGACTCAATTTGCTTGACTTGGTTCATAAGCCCATTACTGAAACCATCATGGTGGAGCAGAGATTAGTTGGGATATTTACAATTAGTCAGGCAAAGGAGATTTGGGACATTAATCAGAACATTTAATTAGAAGGAAAATATAATGTGGTATGATCAGAAGCCAGGTCAAGGGAAGACGTGGTAGGCATGCCAAAATTGTAACTGCTGTGGCCCACCTTTACTTTTCTTCTGTCATCTCCCTCGTCCACCTACCTAAGCAGAGAACATAACAGATAGGCTATGCATAT
Source organism: Sciurus carolinensis (assembly GCF_902686445.1). Taxonomy (NCBI): domain Eukaryota; kingdom Metazoa; phylum Chordata; class Mammalia; order Rodentia; family Sciuridae; genus Sciurus; species Sciurus carolinensis. Next base: position 144,490,044 of record NC_062218.1, read on the forward strand.
TTTAAACACTCCCGAGTCTTATTAAAGCACAGGAATGAATGGCCTTTTCCCAGGTGAATCTCTTCTTTCTAACACTCATATTCATCATCAGTAGCATTTGACTGAATAAGAATTAGGGAAGTTCCTCAAAGAGATATATCAGAAACTACCTTGTTCAATGATGGGCTTACACACAAAACCCTGCTTCCCCACTTTGAGAGCAGTCGTGATTGCGTTAGCTCATTAGCTGCCTTATTTCACATAGATATTGATGGAAGACTGGAGGACCCACCCTCATCAGAATGCAGCCAGAGTTCTGTCCCAGTGTGAATGGGCTTTGCTGTTAATAGCCCAATGGTGACTTGTGTAGGTTTATGCAGATTTGCACTGCTGGGTACTCTGTGCCTTGCACTTGGCAATGCCCAGATCACATTTAAATCAGACACTAAGTGTAATTAAGTACTACCCTCAGCACATCTCTCCTTTTAGGACATTTTTATTCACCATGATTTAGAGCATGACAATTGGGTGAGATTAAAGCAGCAAATTGTGCCTATAAAACAAACCTCTGAAAATAGCAAGGGACTATAAAATTTTATAAAGGGAATACTGCTCATGCCTCCACTCCGATAAAACTTTTGTGAGCTGGGAGATTAACTGTGAAATAAAAGTAAGCCGATACAGTATGTGCCACATCCAGACTATAAATTGCGTATTATTGTTTAGTGTAACTTTTATGTTCCCTCCCCAAATGCCTCCTTAGCATCTTGAGAATACCCCATACAATTAATTAGTCTTTAAGGAAATCGACTCAGGAGGCGTTGGGCCACTCTGTGTCAGGAAACTGGGCGACAAGGCTGTTGTGCAATAGCATTGGGCTCGTGGGGAGTTCTGTGGTTCTTGCAATTGTTCTATTGGTTTCCTTATTTGCTAGGTTTGTGTTTATGTCCTCTCTGTTGTAAAGGGTGGGACAGATTTCTAAGGCTCTTGAAAGCTATCTTCTTTCCACTCAGAGTCTCAGGGTTTTATAACTACATGGCATTTTAATCTCTTCTACTCCAGCACCTCCTTTTAAAAATGAAGAAAGTGCTGGAAGCTTTTGGGCTGGCTAAGATTCACACAGGAAGTTAGGGCGCCCTGGGTTCTCTGCAGGGATTATTAGGCACATTCTATTCTTTTGCCTGAAACAATTTGGAGGATTTTTTTTCTTCCTTTTAAAGTTGCAATATCGTATATGTGTTATTTTTTTCTGATTGTAGCAACAAAGAAAAGTCTTTTAAAACACTTCAAAACTCGAAAGATATTTTTTGAAGTAAGTTTTTAAAAATTCATCTGCAATGTCATCAACCAAAGAGAACCATTTTAAAACATCATATTGCATTTCTTTTCAGTCTTCTATCAACATAGATGAAGAAAGAAATATAGGTTTAGCTATTTAAGTTTATTTAAACATTCTGTTTTGCTCAATTAAACATTTATTGGGAAAATTTCTTTAAATGATATAACCCTTTCTCAAAAGCATGATTTTTTAACTTGCTACTTCAAAATATTATGGCTCTTTAATAATTTGCTTAATTATTCTATTGTTTTATTACTGTTCTCCTTTTTTCCCTGCAACTAAAGACTTTTAAAACTAAAAAAATGACTTGCAGAGACATGAAAAATGATGGACTATTGATGGAACATAAATCTCTCTAATGTTTTATTTCCAGGGTAAGTTTTACATGAACAATTGAATTAAGTTTTATGTGGTAATATACAAGTTTTTTTCACACCAGATAAAATTGGATAATAATATATCTATATTAAGACGGATTCATAAGTTAGGTAGATTTTTTATAATTTTAACTTTCTCTACTGCCCAATGTATACTAGCTTGTAGATGTCAGTCTGCACCACTTTAAGATACTATGTACACCACTAGGTCTTTCCTAGCATCCATCCAGTCCTTCCTTCATCTCTTCTTCCACTCAGATATATAGTTAAGTTCTTGCCTTCTAAGCATATGCAAGGTGCCCTGGTATGTGCACAATAGGAGATGAATATGACATTAACATTGCATTCAAGGGTTTGTACTTTAGTTGAGCAGACAGATAAGGGCACGATTTCACCTATTACAGAACGTGTTTTGGAATCACAGGAAGGCAAGGTATCCCAGCCTTCAATGAGAGGGATGGTCCAACCTGAGAAAAGAGTAAAGACATGAATGGCCAATATAGCTGCCTTGCCAGAAGGATGCTAGTGTGGTTGGAGGCAGGGCACTGTGGAAGGAGAAAAAACTAAGGAAAGATGTTGGACTACAAAGAGAGAGGGGCTTCTTTTCTTTAAATGCTTATTTGTGATATTCAAATAAGGTAAGGTAATAAATTTCTTTTTGTCTGTGTCTACTTTTTACCTGTTTTCTGCTATTTATAATTCAGCTAGCTAATGAGGGATTAAGACTGTAAAATGAACTGGTGGACCAGGGAACGATGAGCTCTGATCTCTTCTTGTTATTTAATGATATCTGGTCACGCTTTTTAGTGTTTCTTTCTCTTTTGAATATAGGCTCTGTTTCTCAAGTGTGAAATTGCAAGAGAAGAATAAAAAATCAGGCATGTCCACAATATTTATTTATCATCATCAAAGAGAGTGTTATTAACAGTTTACTGGAGTTTGCATTGAACTTACTTTGCAATTTTGGATTTTCCTCTTACGTTCATATAGCATAAAATTTAGAGTAATACTTGGATTAATAGAGACCCTCTGAAATTATCATTGAAAGAGAAATACAGCTTTATTACTTTCACATGCATAATAGGAATTAAGCTAACAAAGAATTGCCTAATAGACGCCCCTGATGAACCTACTTTAATGAATACATGAAAATAATTTGTAATTAGAATAATAATTTTATGCAAATAAAAGCTGAAGAGGTTTTTAAGTGCCTGAAGATGGTTTATTTTCTGCAATTGGGTAAAAATGCCTCTTAAAGTTATACAAATACTGATTCTTAAATTTGCATAACAATTAAAAAAATATAACGCTTTAGTAAAATATCTCCTTTGGTCCTCACAGTGAACCTATAAATATGTTAAGAATTTTTAGACCCATTTTATAGATAAGAAGTCAGAGGTACCATAGAAGTTAAATGATTTGTCACATATCACAAAATTAGTAATTGGTAAAAATGAAACCTAATACCCAGATATCTTGATAATGAATATATTGCTTTATATCCTTTCTATGTAATTATTTTTCTTAGCATCTATCTTTTTACTACTAGAATGTGGGTAAGTCCCTTTATTTTGGACTTTGCTTAAATTCAGAGAATAATAAGAACCAAGGAACTTTGAGTATATTCTCTGAAAACATGCATGATGCCATGTTCATCTTATTATTGTCTTAATAAATTGAAAGAAACTCATAAAGCTCAAATTCTGCACAGAAAGCTTTACTCTTATATTTTTAGGTTAAGTTGAATTTTTCCAGTTTTAGGAGATATCACTGTAGATCTTTGGTTATTAGTATGATGGGAACACTTAAAAATTACATAAAGAAAGCTGTATGTTTTGAGAAGTTGAAACAGCACCCAAATTAACATGTTTTGTAAGAATATAATCTGGAATATATTCTCATTCTTCCTTGTCTGCTTCCATGAATGAATATAGAAAATTGAACTATCCAAAGTACTGCAATAATTCCTGGTTATTTAGCATGGAGGCTATGGCTAGATCCGTTATTGCAAGGCTAAGTAACAAAGGATGAGAACAGTCCCCTAAAATATGTTCTTAAGAATTTCATGAATATAATGACATATCTATCTTGAAATGATTTTACATGTTTTAATAAAAATGTGAGTCTCTGTTTTCTAAATATATAGATTTAAAAAGAAAAAAAGAAATCCAAACTCCCCAAACATGAGAAACATTCAAAGTATCAGTTCCTCATTATAATATAGAATTGGTGTAAAAGACCTTTTCTTTTAGGTCTGCATCAAGACTTACTGCTAAAAATAAGAAGTGTGCTTCCTTCATCTTCTGTGTCTTTTATAAGAGACCGTGACATGCATACCTACTGCAGCTTTATACTTAGGCTGCAATACAACAAATTTGCAGTATTCCAGGTAGCATCCTAAATTCCTTTGCACTGTAGAAAGTTCTTATCAGGAACTTAATATAAGTCTCTCTCATCTGCCTGTCTTCTATGACAACTTTTGGAGGAACCGATGGAATTTATTATATTATACAATGAACAAAAATATACAATGAATGGATAGGATGGCATGACTAATGGTACAATTATACTCCTGTTGAAAACAAGAAAATGCTGATAATTATTTTAAAAATTTGCTTAAATGCCTCAGTATTTTTGCAATAATGAGGACAGGAATGTCTAAAAAGTCAGAGACAGGGAATCCAGGAAAAGTAGGGCTAATGATCTGCCTCTCCTTTTTCCCTGAGGGGAACTGCTACTTCCAGGCATGCATAGAAAGCTCCAGAGGGATCTCTGCCATGGTGAAGGACTGCTGTCAGAGGAAAGAGAACCTGTATATCTTATGGTGGTCTCATGGAGTGGAGTGAAAGAAATGGTGATTGAGGAACCTTAAAATATAGTCAGTGTCCCCTCAACACATTTGCTGAACTCTGATGTTGCATAAGGTGGGAAACAGAAAAAGAAGGAAGAGAAGTGGGAGGAGGAGGAGAGAAGAAACAAACAAAAAAACAAAGATAAATTAAAATCTTCTGCGAGTAGTATTGAAGAAACAAAGATTAGTGCTCAAGAGGTATTGCAACAGTGAGCCTGGAGAACAAAGTAGGTGTCAGGTAGAAGGTATGTGGGATTCCACCCTTGGAGACACAGGTTTCTAGGGGTGGTCTGAGCCATGTTAGAGCTGTATATCAGCATCAAAGAAGTTAAGCTTCTGAATGGATTAAGGTAATGAACTCTAATATTTCTACATAGCAGAAAAATCCTTTCTAGAGTAAGATAACACAATCTGGGACCTCTATACATTTTAATATGATGTCTGACATTCAATTAAATGTTGCTGACCATCCCCCAAAACAGAAAAAAAAGTATGAATAAATGTATTTATAGGTAATCCAGATATTGGCATCATATGACAAAGATTTTAAAATGACTATGATTAATGTGTCACAAAAACGCAGGACCTGAATGGCAATGGATAAACACATGAATCCTGTCACCAAAAAAATCAAATGGAAATGGTAGAATGTTATATTTTAAATTAGTTAATGTGTTTAATAGCAGATTAGACACAGCAGAAAATAGAGGTAATAAAAGATGTGCAGAGAGGTAATAAAAGATGTGCAGAGAGCTAAATAAAAACCTAGGCAACTAAACACAGAAAAGAAAATACTGTAAAATAGAATAGGAGGATAATAGCTATGAAATGTATCTTGGCACAATGGCACACATCTGCCATCCCAGCGTCATGGGAGGCTGGAACAGGGCCATTGCAAGTTCAAAGTCAGCCTCAGCAAGTGAGACCCTAAACCACTTAGACCCTGTCTTACCATAAAAAGTAAAAAAAAAAAAAAAAAAAAAAAAAAATGGAAATGTAGCTCAGTGGTTAAGTACCACTAGGTTCAATCCCTGGTATGAAAAAAAACAAAAAACAAAAAACAAAAAAAAAAAAAAAAAAAAACCACACACATATGAATGTGACTGTGTAACTTGCAAATAGTTGGAGTTCTGGAAGAAAAACAGACTAATGGCAGATTAAGCAATCAAAGAAAAAATGGTTATGCATGTCTTCTACAAGTTCTAGAAATTCTTGAATGACAAGAACAAATACAAAGAAGTTAAAGCTTAGGCACATAATAATGAAACTAGTGAATACCAATGATAGGGGGAAAAATCTAAAAGCAGCAGAGGATGAAGGTGGGGAAGCAGCTAGAAAAAACTGAAACTTAGTATTATTTTCAAAATTGTAACACTAATACCAATAGTTGACATCTGACCAGACCATGGAAGCCAGAAGACAATGGAATTGTATCTTAAAAGTGATGTGGGAAAATAACTATATATATAGTTATATATATTATATTATATATAGTTACATATATAGTTACACACACACACACACACACACACACACACACACACACACACAAATATATCTAACCAATGGCATTTAAAACTGATACATAGACAAAAAGACTAATAGAAGCGTTATTGGATTTCAGAAAATTTTTATATAAGTGGGCATAGATACAGAGAACTATTTTAACTGTTACCATAATTAAAGATTGTTTGATGATTAATATATAACAGTGGAAAGTATATTAGTTTGGGATTCAGAAGATCCAACTTTTCATTTTGCCTCAAACTACTTGTGACCCTGAACAAATAACCTACTACCTCAGGGGTTTGGTCTCCTCATCTGTGCAGTTGAGAGGTTTGAGCTAGAAACACTTCAAGACCCTTGATAAATCTGATGGAACCTGTATTGTTTTTCCATTTGAGAGAGGGTAAGTCACCTTTGAAAGAAACCAGATGTAGAGAGATTATTGCAGGCATTGAGTTGTACAATTATTAGCCACCCAGAGAACTCAGAGTCATCTGTCTCCACTGAGAGTACTGGTGATTCTCTTCATGCAGTGAGCTGACTGGTGACTGGCAGAAACAGTTTATCTTCCCAGTTGTTCCTGAGCCAGTGAGAAAACCGGCAGGCACCATGGATGCACATTCCCTAGGTCACAACAGCAAGGTCCCTCCTCCTACTTAAACCCTCTGAGTATAATTGAAGTCATTTCTCTATGCACATGTACATCCCGCATTCCGCAAGATTCATTTCTTTTAAGAATGTCTGAAGTGTCAAGTCTCTTCCTTTTTACTATGCCCAGTGTTTTCAGTTCACTTGGTGGCAGACACATGTTCTGACTAATGTCCATTGATTTTCACTGGACATGTTTTGAATATAGCGACACAACATATTTCCAAGCGTTATCATAACCCCGTAACTATATATTTTCCCTTTTAAAACTTCTCACTAGAAAGGTTTGATAGACTCTTTAATTTCATGTTTTTTTCAATTTCAGTACAATAAATGTACCATCCAGTCAGTACCATCCATCACTCTATTTGGATGGAAGAATTTGCATGGATTTTAGTATGAGTCTTTTGAAATAGTAGTAATTGTATGGTGAGTCTCAAAACTATTTTTACCAAGTTACACTAGGGGCTCTTCCATAATCAAAATACACATTACTAAGTGGTCATCTTTAGGCAAATTTTCTTTCCTAATGAAACATATTAGTCATGCTACTTTAATTAATAATTTCAGCATCTGCTGTGGGAGGTGATAGACATGAAATGACCAAATTGGCTGTGCAGGGATGCTTTTGGAGACTTACAATTCAAGCAGAGGAAAGGAGATTTCGACTGAACAATGTTGCTGTGTCCTGTGTGTGCCTCCTGCAACTCTCACTTGACAAATAATCATTGCAGTTTATGTCTCCTTAATGTAAAAGCTATAAAGGTGTCTCTCATCTAAATATCTGTTGGTGCACCTTGTTTTCTTCTATATTAAACAAGCAGCAAATAATTCACATACTGGCTGGATATGCATTTTATAAAGTATTCAAGTTGAGATCTGGACAGTTGTCTTATTTTCTTGGAGGTCCTGCTTTATTTCTTTTATCCAAACAATAATCACCAACTCTTTTCTTCTACTTTATTAAATGAAGAGGGTTCCTCTTATTTAGTGACAAAATAGAGCCTCAAAGAGAATACATTCTCTTTTTCCACACTACTTCCTACAAAGGACTTTATACTATTTTTATTTCCCGGTTTCCTTCTGCCTTCCATACCTGCAATGTAACACTTTCCAACTGTTTTTGTCGGCCCTCGTTTCTACCTCTGATTCTTTTCTTTTTCTGAAATAGTTTAATAAAATTAATCTCTTTAAAGGTGGCTCCTGTGTGGATAAATCCCTTCTTGGCACTATACTACCAACTCCTTGAGGGTCTTTGTATTAAGGTTCATCACTCAATGGTGCCTCCTTTATTTATCTTTTGTTTGAACTGACTCTTTTTTTTTTTTTTAACTCAGTTCAGGCATGTTTGTTATTGGTCTGGAATATTTGTTGGAGTATTTCTTTCTCATCAGGCATGGTGTTATAATAGGGACTCAGGCTGCCTTTGCTCAAAAGCATTGACTTCTCCCTTGTGCCTGCAGATGCCCAGCAGTTCACCAAAAGCAGCATGCAGCTTGGCATCTCTGCCTTCATTTTGTATCTGTCTCCTCTATTACCTTAACCTCGGGTCAGATTCCTGCTCAGCTCTGCATGGAGGCATGCTGATACACATGGCTTTACTACTTGGTCCTTTTGTTGCTCATCTGTCTTCCTGGAGTGCAGGTCTACCTGCTTCCTCTCCCAGGAAGAACAGATGTTTTTTTTCCTGCTGAGTCACCAAGACTCAAGTTTGATTGTTAGAATATCATTAATTGTAGAAAACCTAAGATTTCTTGTCTTTTGGGTAAGAGACCTAGGAATAGCTGATAATAGATTGAAACCTCTCTGTACTTTGGTCCCCCTCCTCTCTCCAACTCAGGAACCTAGAGAGACATCTCATTCAATTGACTCCCTCCTGACTGTTTAATGCTTAAAAAGACTTGGAGCTCTCTGAAAGTATTCTCAAAATCCAAACCACTCTGCTGGGCTTCCAAACATGCTTTATATGAGACTCTAAAACTCTCTGAGCCTTGAACAAAATTTGTTTCAAGGTTCTCCTCAGATATTTCTGTAGATGCTGAGTCCTGCTGGATACCTGGTAGCAGCTACCATCTTAGAGATTCAGATTCAGATGTCTGAGTTGCTAACAGGACACAAAGAGTATGTACAGGTGGCTATGCTTTTAGAATATTAACTTAGTTCTTTAATAATAATAATGATAAATAGACTATACGTTTCCATGTTCTGTCACAAATTCCATCATGTATCTATCAACTTGTAATTGAGAATTCTGGATACTCAAATTCAAGTAGTGATGCTGGAATCAACTGTGTGGTATTGGACAGGTGATTTAACCTCCTTGTATCTGTTACTTGTCTAGAAAATCAGAATAATTGTAATCATAACACCTTGTTGGAGTTGACATACTTTAGAGGACTCTAACTCCTTACCTAGTTTTTCCTCTATTCTCATCTTTTAGGATTACTTTGAGGAAAGGGGTGGTCTATGCAGTCCTGCTTGTACCACATGACCTTTCTCTCCTAGGAAAACCTGATGGTATCAGGATTAGGCAGACCCCTGACCCAACCTGGGTCCTGCAAAAGTGTTGTGCCAAAAATGGGAACTTAGAGGTCTTTGCCAGCCCTAGCAGGTCACTTGGAAGTGAAGACAGTCTAATGTAAACACTAAGGGTGTTAACTGAGTACTCTAGGGATACAGGCCAAACATCTTCACCATAAATGAAGAGCAACCAGGGAACTCAATGGCCCAGATATGAGATCATATAAGTATAAGGTTGAAAGGAAGTAACAAAGGAAGAGGAGTTCTCTGGTCTCTCTGGTTTCTGGTTTCCTAGCTCCAGTCCTCCTTTAGAGGCTTGACTGAGTTTTCTCTCCTTGATATTCCTGGACTTGCTTCTAGATGATAGTGATTTGTGCCTGCAGTTTTTTCTTCTTAAATTAGTGTGGGTGAGTTTCCGTTGCTTGGAATGGGAGGATTCCTAAGACACTTATCATAACTGGCAAAGTGAATACATAGAGAAAATGAGAATGGAAAAATGTCTTGGAAAGTAAAACAGAATCATCCAGCCACGACTTGAATTTGCTGGCAAAATATAGGCTTATGTGTCCATAATTTCAGTGTGTTCATTCTATGTCTGCTTAAACTAGGGCTGTTGGTCTTGTATCTAAGGCATTCCATTGAGAAGTTGGAGTGCTTTTTTTTTTTTTTTTTAAGCAACAAATTGAGTTGGATATTTTTCACACTTTGGGATCAAGCTACTTTTTCTTTCTCCTGTGTTTTTAGAGGTAGGGAGGAGGTGGCTTGAAGTTCAGCCTCTATCTTCTACTCCTCGAAGGTATTTTCTATCTGAGGAATCAATCTCTTTTGGGAGAATGGATTCTCTTTCCATTAAGGAAAGCATGTCCACAGGGGAAAAGGGTAGTTTCTGTTTTGTCAGTTTATTCCACATTCATTTCTCTAGGAAAGAAAATATCACAACATTTATGTTTCCTTAAAAGTTACTACTTCAGGTCCTTACAAATAAGGACAAAAGTCACAGATATTCCTTGCCTCAAACTACTCTTCAATCATTCATCAAGATAAGGATAGGACAATATATTATCTCTGTGTTTATGTCTGTAAGTTTCTAGTTGGGAGAACATAAACCACTCTAGGTTTTCAGTAGAAGAAATTCAGTGATATAGAGCATTTATTTATGTTATATCATAACCAGGGGGATGAGGCCACCCAGGGGTTAATAGGAAGTTTTGGAAAGATGACAGAAGAGTATTATCGAAGCCAAGATGCCAGAGTCATCAGACAAGAATGAGAATTTGGACAGGGGTTGCCTGGCCATAGTTGGGAGTATGGACAGATGGGCTCTTGAGAAGTAAACGTATCCATTAGGGAAATGCTGTCTCTGCTAGAGAAGAAACACTATACAAGACAGAGTAAGAGAAATAAATACTCTGTCTTTCCTTCTCCTGAGCTCTGGTGCCCCTTGTTGGATGAGTCCACAGAGAGGTAGTAGACAGAGGGTTCTGGGAGATCTAATTCTCTAAGACACAGAGCAGAATAGAGGGAGGGTGGAGTATAACTCTGACAGCAAGCAGGCAAAGCCTGCAAAAAGTTCATGACTTGACATCTCAGTGGTTTTTGAGTGATACTTTCTCAAGGTCAAACCCAGGAGGGGGATTTTAGCTCAGGAAGTGGTCTTTAGCAGAAACTGGTACTGTATTTCTCAGAGACTTGGAATATATGTGAGGGCATTTTTTGTCTTCTCAGTGATGATAGGCATGTGCTATTGGTATCTAGAGCATGAGTTACAGCTCTCTAATGAGCAATAATCCTAGGGGAAGCCCCTTAAAATAAAGGACTCTTGTATCCAAATGCCAATTATGTCCCCATTGAGAAACATGATGGTTTTATCTTACATTATCTCTTGAAATGGAAAGAGGTGGCTCAAAGGGCAGCAAGTTCTTGGTCAAGGAAGGATTTCTAGTAGAGACTGGACAACCCTTGGTCAAGGTACTGTAGAGAGGTTTCAGAACTCAGATAATGAGATGTTGAACTTGACCTCTGTAGTCTGTTATGTTCCTGTTTTTATACCTTTGATATTTATGAAAACAGCAATATTTATTCAGTGCCTATGATATATCATCTTCTGTTCAATGCAATAAATGAGTGTCTCATTTATTCCTTACAGTAATGCCCTGAGGAAGATAGTATGTTTTATCCATGTTTTGAAGATAAGGAAAACTGAAACTCAAAGGGACAAACAGACTTTACCAATTTTACCCAGTTAGCAAGTGACAGAGGAGGAATTGGACCCAAGGTGACTCCTAAGCCGTTTCTGTAGCCAGTATGTTTTGAGTCTTCCCTATTCTAGTTTCTGTATTCCCATTGTCTAAGGCTTTTTGAGTCTTCCATTTAGATCCATATTTTCCATTATATTTGCATTGTCTGTATATGATTGCAGATTCTCAGGGCTCAGCCAGTTCAGGATGCCATTCAGGATAGACTTAGGTTGTACAATTATCCCCTGGCCTTTGGAATGTTCATCTCCTGACAGGACCCAACTGTTTCTCCTGATCTTCTGGAGTTTATTCTTTACTCACCCTGACCATAACTTTCTATTCATGAACAAGAGTCCTGTTCTGACCAATAGTGAAACAGAAATTTTCAGAAAGTATCTATTTTGGCTATGCTTTTATGCCTCAGATGAATGGAAAAATAGAAGTTAGCACACCCAAAGGTCCCTAACTTCATTCATTCACGTAAACATTTATGAAACACTAGCTATGTACCAGACATGTACATGTACACAGATGTGCCTGCCCTCTGCTCTCATGGAGTGTATAGTGTGGATGTGTTACTGAGCAGAACCTTCTGCATTGGCCATTATGATCACTACTAGCCACATGGGGTCCTTGATCTCTTGTATTATAGCTAGTACAACCAAGGGACTGAATTTTAAATTTCACTTAATTTTAATTCATTTAAATATCATATATTAATAGTGGCTATTAGATTGAATAGTGAAGGTATAGAGGGGAAAATAGAAAATTATAATGAAGGACATGCAAGCATATAACATTTACAGAGTGTCTCCAATGGGCTAATCAAGGACTAGAAAGAGTAAGACTGGCATATTGGAGTTTACATGTAGGGAGGGTACAAACACCAAAACATTCATTTGCCATCCATCTGGGTTGAAATACAGTCAACCAAGAAATATATTTCTTAAGCAAATGCGAGGCAGTGATTGTCAGCCTGGAAAATCAGGGACTCTTTTGAGAAGGAGGATACTTTTGAGCTAAGCCTTGAGAAATAAGGGAATTGATTGGAGATATAATTTTCTTGATAGATCAAGATTTCTCATTCTGGGCATTATTTTGGCTATGTTAAAGATTGATAGGTATTTGGAGCTGGATACTCCTTTACTGTGGCGGTCTGTCCTATGCATCATGTTTAGCAGCATCCCTGGCCTCTGGCCTCTAGTTTCCAGTAGCACCACGGCCTGTACTGGTGACAACCAAAAATATCTTCATTCATTGCAAAGCAGTCCCTGGAGGTTAAAACAGGCCCCGGTTGAGGACCTCTATTGTGCAGGATATGCTGTGTGAAAGGCAGAGTGTGAAGAACGTGAGCTTGAACCATCTCGGGTGGGGCCTGGGTAGGGAGTGCAGGTGAGTGTGGGCCAGTTAACAAGGAGCATCCATGGAGCACGAAGGATCCTGTAAGCAACAGGAAGCTGTAGACTTAACAGAGAAGAATGGCCAGCTCGATCTTGTTAATTTGGAAGGCAAATTTGAAGTGGAGTATTCTCCAGCACATTGCTCAGGTGGGAAACAAAACTGGCTGGGGAGCAATTGGAAGTAGACCATATTGGGGCTGATGTCATGGGCTGCTGCAGGTAGTGAGAACTATTCCAAAGACAGCGGCAGTTGAGATGGGGAGGAAGCCAGCATCGCAAAGCACTGCTTAATGCATCTGGCCTTTTCATTGATGGCTTGACTGTGTGCAAATGGACAAATTCATCCTGGAAGAATAGATTTGGAAGATATGATTTTATTTTTTTAAATCTTGTGTTCTGCACTTTACCATTTTCTTTGAAAATAAAAATTCTTTTCCAGAATGATTTTATGTGTAGCTTTGTTGAACTAAGAGTTTCGGACAATACTGTTTTCCTATTTTCATGTTTAATTTTGTGTTGGGACAGAGAAAGTAAGAATACAATTTTTATTTTAAATTATTATAGATCATGATGAATTTGGACATAGCTATTTGTAATATATATGCCTTGATATAGTATTTGGCATAATAGGGAAATCAACTATTTTTATGAACAATTTGAACATTAGGAAGTAATTAATTACTTGATAAAAATACCTAAATCAGGAAAGACAGCAATGAAATAATATAAATCCTGTGGTTTTTAGGTCATTGCTTTCTTTAGAAAACATTTTGCTCTTGTATTAATTTTACTTATAAGTCATGAGATTAGTTCATTAAAACAAATTACTGTAATTCAGAACATAGAGTTATCAGCACAGAAGAGTTTACAAATTGAAGTTTTGATTACTGGGGGCCAGATTATCCTCTAGGGCACAGATTGTCACCATTGAGACCACAGCAGTGAAGGAGCAAATGGATCAATAAATAATAATGTGCATTTTATGTAGACATACACACTGTGCATTCAAAGAGAAATGTCTGGTGGTTTGCTCAGCTTATTTTAAGCATAGGAAAGAAATGCCCCTGTGGCTATTTCCTTTTTTTCCTGAGACTTAAAGGCTTATTGGAACTAAGAACAGGTTTCCTTGATGGAATTTCCATCACTTGTCTGCTGTGCTTAGTGGTTTAGCTCTTAACTTGATTCTCTCTTGTCCATTTAAGTCTTTGTGAAATTCGACCCTGCACATTGTAGATAGCACACCAGAAATTGTATTTGTGATCATTACTTCCTTTGGTTGGTTTTTGATTCTCCACTTGAAAAGCAAGCTCCTTGAGGCCAGGGACCATCTCCAGTGTCTGTGAGCTTTCAAGAAAAATAACTGGGATTCACTTGTGTTTTGATTCCTCCCAAGCCCCAGGATGCTTAATACTTGACCAGCAAGTGGGTTCTGTGTTTAAAAATTAAAACAAACCAAAAACTGTCAAACTGGCAGTCAATTGTGTTTCTCATCAGGAATATGATCCATTGCTTGAGATAAGTCCATAAACCCCATCAACAGTACCGCCATGCTTGCTTAGATGTTTCCTAAGTGCAATTCATAAAATACTTGTTGGTCATTTCAAATACGTTTGTTCAAAAAAATTTACCTTTGTTTTGTGATAGAAGGCATTTGGTACATTCTTATGGGAAACTGGTGTTCCTCTGCTAGTTAGTTTATATTGGAATATCACATCCACATCAAAAAGATCTTATTACGGAGAAAGAATAGTTTTGTTTTCTCTCTTCCTGAGTCTTATCTTCGGGGTGGGGTAGAGGAAGGTAATATACTGCAGAGATAGGTACCTAGCAAAAGGAGCTGCATTTAGCAGTAGCTCTTAGTAGCAATAAGTTGGCTCTGTAGGTGTATATTAGCTTAGACTGCTATATCAGCCACCTGATAGAGAATTAACCTGGATGAAATGGACCTGCCTTTGGAACTGGAGACCCCTAGGAACTCTGAGGGTTCTATCCTGTCTTTATAATTTCATTTCCCTGACTTGTTTACATCCAGACCATTTATCCTGTCAGCTCGTTGTTTTTACTCAGAGTGAGAATGAACAGTCAGCAACTTGACTTTGTGATGTATCCTTTTTCTTTTTTAATCTTGCTTTTGACATTTAAAACAATCCCATTATTTCCAAATCCTGTTATTTCTGACCATTGCAAAGCAACACCCACCAGGATGCTATTTTAAAAGGCACTGTTGTAGCATACACAGGTGCTGGACAGTAAATCAATCTGGCTACATTTTGTTCTCATTAAAATGTTGCACCCATCTTTTCTGGTGCAGCCTAAAGGAAGGAGTCACCATGGGAGGCAGAGAGCACTCTCTTGCTCTTGGGAAGAATCTGTAGAGTCTTTGTGGGCTCTGTAGTGAATTATCAGTCCTATGACTTTCTTACTGTTCAGGAAAATCCAATGGCAATTGGATGGTGCTGGGCAAACTGTTCCATCTATGAGATGGAGCCATCTATTTGAAAATGAAAGAAACCTTAGGGATTATCTAGCCAATCAGCTTTCATTCTGATTTTAGTAGAACTTGTTTTTTTAAATTTGTTCTATTTAGTTATACATGACAGCAGAATGCATTTTGACTTGTACTTATGACTTATGGAGCATAACTTTTCATTTCTCTGATGGTACATGATGCAGAATCACAGCATTCATGCAATCATACATGTACATAGGGTAATAATATCCATCTTATTCCACCATCTTTCCCACCCGCATACTCCCTCCTCTAACTCCCCACTGCCCAATCCAAAGTTCCTCCATTCTTCCATTGCCATCCTCCCATTATGGATCAGTATTCACATATCAGAGAAAACATTAACTTTTGGTTTTTTGGTATTGGCTTATTTTGCATAGCATGATATTCTTCAATGCCATAGTTTCACTCTTCTTTAAGACTGAGTAATATTCCATTGTGCATATATACCACAGAACAAAATCTTTTATAAGATAGTAATATTTAAAATAATAATGGTGATGATAACAAGAATATGAATGTTTCCAAAGCTGTCATTGTTCACATAGGATACTGGAAGCTAGGTAAAATGATGTATATCTTACAATCAGTTATGAAGACACAGATCCAGGTCCTTCATGAGGTGACAGAGCTACCTTCACCAATGTGGACCTCTAGTTCTAGATTTCTTGATATACTAGGAGATTACCTGTTTTCATTATGGTAGCTTGTCTTGTGTGAGATGTGTACATACTAAGAACAGGGATGCTAAGAATTCAGCTGTCCAGCTGTGGACCCACACATCCATAGCTGATAGCTGGCTATTACTGTCAAGTGTCTGAACAGTTTCTGAGAGTTCACCTGGCCCAGTGAAGACCCAGGTACAGTGTCAGGAATTAGAGGTGCGTGGTCTCTGTCATCCTCAAGAAACTCACAGATGGGCACTGGAAAAGATGTGATGCATTTGGGGATTAGAGTGGTCACACTAGGAAATGAGAGAGAAAACACATTGAAGTTTTTTTTTTTTTTCTCTGAAATTTGTTAATTCTAACAGGACAAGGGACGGAACTAATTCTGGTGTGCATTTGAAAATATTGATATGAACCAAGAGATGATTGATGTAGCAGGTTTTGAGGAAACTAGTCTGTTTGGAGATACCTCTGGCAGAACTTTGATTAAGGTCTCTGGCTTTTTCCCACAAGGGTCCTCTAACTCTGATTCCTGGAGTAAATACCATCTTGCTGACTTTCTCACCTTCTGATGTCTCAGTGTGATCATGAGTACTAGTCTGATAAGTAGGGGGAGAAAGACAGAGAGAGAGAGAGGAAAGAAAAGAGTAGAAGTGAGTAGGAGTAGAGAAGAGGAGACATGGAGAAGAAAATTGAAGGAAGGACCTGGGGGGTCGGGGGGACCAACATTTCCAAAAGGTTTAAGCATCTTGCGAAAATAAGCAAGAAGTTAAAGAAGTGAATGAAATGTTGGGCCCTGACTGACCATCAAGAATGTGTAAATATGACAGCAGTTTTTAGGTACAATGGCATATGTCTGTGGCCACAGGTAGCTGGGAGGCTGAAAGCTGAAGGATGTCTTGAGCCCAGGACCTGGAGATCAGTTTGGTCAGCAGAGTGAGAACCCCATCTCAAAATAAATAAATAAATAAAATAAATAAATAAATAAAATAAAAATAAACAATAGTAAAGGAACCCAATCAAACAGGAACAGATATGTATGTCTATTTCATAAATATATATCAAGACCAAGTAAATGAAAACATGAGCCATTAAATACCACCTCATGGAAGACATTCTGGACTTGGAGATCCTGGCCAGTCATACTGCCTTCGACTCCAATCACCTGCTGTGTAAAATGAAGGACACAGTGAAGTGAGCTCCTTTATTAGTGATCAAACCCTCTTTCCATATCTTTCCTGCCTGTTGGCATACAGGTTGGAGATTTATTACCATAACAATAATTAATCCAGGGTTATTACTTTAATTACATATAATTAACAAGGATACATATGCTTTGATATTTTTTATTTTCACTAAAGATAATGGGAATATTAATTTAAAGTTGTTAAACCTCTAATAAAATTAACCCTTATAAATTTTAATGTCTTTGCTTAACTAATTAAGCCATGGGCTTCTGACCTTTTCTTCATTTTTTTCTTTGTCATATGGTCTTTTCTTGTGTTCTTTTATTTTGCTGTAGCAGCCAATTCACCTTTTAATACTTTGAGCTTGTGTTTTGCACCTTTAAAGTGAAGAAGTTTGAAAAGGTATTTTTGCTTCTAGAAGGTTGTATATGTTATTTTAATGGTGTTTTTACCTTTCTCTCAAATGTCAAACCTATTTTTTGGAGCATTTTAAGAGGCTATAGTTCCCATTTTATGTTTGTTTATTTGTTTGTTTCATAACAGGTTGGCTGTCTTCTTTTGGTTATATCATTTATGCTAGTTGCTTTTAGACAGTTACAATTAACCTTCCTCTATTAAATGAGGATAAAATGAAGAACTAATTGATGATAAAATCTATCTGTGTGCACACGTTCCCTTGATGAAAAGTTGATATCTGAAAACTTTTGGAATAAAGAGTAGATAAAACTATTTGGTTCAAAAATATCACACGTAATTTTGTGGGGCGAGAGGTTACCTCTGGGTAATTCTCTTTTAATGTGTGCTTTTAACTGATAAACTCTAATCAGTACTAGATTGCCAGTCCCAAGGATATTCCCATAAATCCTAATGTTTTCCAAAAACATTCTTTGTTATTTGTCACTTAACTGGTGCTGGATGCAATAGTTATATGTAAAAAGCATGACATTAGATGTCTATTTCACAGAACAAAAAAAAATAAATAAATATTGGAGTTTTAAAACTGGCACTCATTTCCATGCTTGGAAATTGGCAGACACTTAGAAGGTATTTGTGAAACAGATCTGGATTCTTATAAAGAGATCTGTTCCTTAAAACATGAATTTGGCCCAAAAAGAAGTACTAATCCATGATCTATTCAGAACACTGCTCCAAGCCAATGTCATTCTGACCTCACCATGGAAATTTTGTATTGAAGGCATTCAGCAGAGGAAGAACATTTTCATACCATGAAAAAAAAAAAATAAGCCAACTACATTTATACTCTAAAGTTATTGTCAGTTATTCATTTCCTAAAACAATTTCTGATCACCAAAACAGGTATGGAGCTAAATTCTGCATTCAGCATATTTATAGATAAATATAATTAATTAGAAGAGCAGGCTGTTTGGGACATTGGAAGTTCAGCTTAACACTGCAGATCACTGATTCCCAATGTATTGTCCATGGGCCATTTAGATTAGAGCATGTGTGATACTAAGTGCAAATTCAGATTCCCAGGCCCTTTTGACTGACCTGTTTACATACAATATTTGGGGACAGGCCCACAAATCTATACTTGTAATTGGTTCTTCACATAAAGTCAAGTAACTGTCCCATGGAGCTCCAGTACCATGGTTTTATTTGTGTAGCTATTGTGGGAATAAATCAGGGATCACTGTATGTGTTCCTTTTGCAAGAAAGTAATGGGACACCCAGTATGTTTGCTTTAGACTCCTACTTCGTATCTTTAGGCAACTTGGTTTTAGTCATAGAGCCATTTGATCATAGGATTGGGGGGAAAAAAGGAAGAAAAGAAGGAAGGGAAAATATGTGACTTTGATTTTCTTTGGTCTTGCATGTCATGAGCCAGATAATGGCTTCATCACAGTGAATATGTATATGGAAGTTTCCACCAGTCCCTTGGGCAGGTGGGAAGTACCCCAGGGATGCTACAAGCTTTAAAGATTTTATTTTATTCTGTAGGCACTGATGAGCCACTGAGGGTGGAGCAGGGAGTCAGATGATCAAAGCTTGCCTTCAAACAGGGAAGAAAGAAAGAAAGTCAAACTATCAAGTGGACTGCAGGGGAGAGGGCAAAATGTTTGAAACTGCAAGAGATTTTTGTTTGCGTGCATGAAAAAAGAAGACCTGTGCACGCCTGAATTCAGCTGAGAGCAAAGACCTCGTTGCTGGTTAGAGAAGAAAAACAAAACAGCCCCTGATCAGAAAAACACCCCTGAGCAGGTCGTAATCAAAGCCCTAAATGTCATCATTTCTCATCACACTTCCAGGTCACTGGGGGAGGACAGCCTTTGTCTTCTAGATATTTTTTCTGTGTGTGTTATTTAGTTGGCATGCTGCTTGAGATTCTTCAGAAGTTTATATCTGTTGACTCTGTAAACTCAGAACACTTGCCTGGGATTTTATCTTTCCAGGGAGACAGCAATGGGATCCTGCCTTGACCAGACTCAGGCTTTGATAACAGAGGAGTCTGCTTGTCTGGTAGCCCCTTAATGCATTTCTGTGGACATTGGTTGTCAGTGTACATGGTTGTCAGTGTAATTGTGAATGTACCTGCCACCATTAAAAGATAGATGGTAGAGTAGACTGAAATCGTCCCTCTGCCATCCCTTTAAATCAGGGTCCTTGGTAACTTAGAATCTCATCATCATTTTTTTTTTTTTAATTTTTAGTTGTAGATGGACACAATGACTTCAGTTTATTCATTTATATGGTGCTGAGGATCGATTCCAGTGCCCCATTCATGTGAGAAAGCACTCTACCACTGAGCCACAACCCCAGCCCCATCGTTTTTCTTTTTTTAATTATTTTTTAATCTTTACAGACTGCATTTTGATTCATTGTACACAAATGGGGTACATCTTTTCGTTTCTATGGTTGTACACCATGTAGATTCATTCACACCATTCATGTAATCATACATGTACATAGGGTAATGCTATCTGTCTCAGTCCACCATCTTTCATACCCCTCTCCCTCTCATTTCCCTCTATGTAGTCTAAAGTTCCTAAGAAGAACAATATTATGGCATTTGCAGATGAATGGATGGAATGGGAGAATATCATGCTAAGTGAACTGAGCCAAGCCCATTGTTCTTGTGATGGAGGACAATTTGTTTTTTCTTTTAGCCATCCTGCAAACATGGGAGTGTTCACCATGACAGGTGCCATCCAAGAGGTTAGAACCGTGGGCAAATGAAAACAAGAATTTTCACTGTGCAATAGGGACTGAACCCAGAGGCATCTCCATGGCTAAATGGTAGTGATCATTGCTCTCGGTATAAAATCACAAATCTACCTGGCCTTAGGACCCTGTGCCCTCCAGCCCCGTGTAGTTTCCAGTCTTACTCTGTTCCTCTCTCCTCCCTTCCATGTTCCCACCAGCACACTGCACACACCAAGGTCCTCTCTATCTCAGAGTTTCCTTCTTTGCTATCTTCTTCATCCAGGGATATTTTCCTAACTCCTGTTTGTCTGATTAGCCTCCACCCATCCTCCAGAATTTACCTTGAACTGTTACTCATCTGAGGATGCCTGCTTTGTCCTCCAACACTAGATTTTTACTTCTTGCTCTATATTCTCATCATTCCCTGTGTTTCTCCTTCATGACACTTATCAGCAATAGAGATGCTAATCTTCACACTTCATGCCTTTCTCACTCTAAGACTCTCAGCTTCATGGGGCTATGTAGAGTGGTTGAGCTATGCACTGCGGTAGCCTCAACACTTGGCTCAGCCAGCCCCTAAAGGGCATTCAGCCACACACATTTTTGCATAATTGAATAAACATAAGGTAGTATTTAATAATAACTAAATATTCATGGGACATACAGAGGTCATTCCAAACTCAATTTGGAACAATCAGGAAATCTCTTGATAACAATACTTTAAACCCAGTATCTGCTTACCACACAAAATAATGTCCTGAATCTCTTCAAGATCCTCAGAAAGCACAAATTAAACCCTATTGACTCTAGTTCCTGTAATGGTGAAAGTCACCACTTTAGAAATAATTTCAGTGAAAGTCAATACAAAGTATTTTGACTATGTCAATTATAAGAAAATAAAATAGCTAACACATTTTAATTAGTGCATATTTTACTAATGAGTAAATAAAATAATCGACTTTTTCCTTATTTTTGATCAACTTATATATAATCCTTCCTGATAAGAAGTAAATTTTGCACTACTTGATATTATAATTGAACATATTTCTTAAAGACTAGCATTACTATTTGCTTCATTTGGTCTTCATTTTTATTAGTGCTTAAGTTATTTATCTCACTTAATTTTTATTTATTTCAAGCATCTCTGATTGTTATGCCCTAGCTCAAATCATATTCTAACCAGACTTTTGGCTTCTATTCTCTCTCCTTTTAATTTGATAATATTTTTTGTTGTCTTTGTTTTTTACCAAGTTTTCTATTTGTTGTGCTCCCCAAAGGTAGTTTATTGAAAATATTGTAATCCAAATCTGTTGTTGCACTAATTAGCTACTCTCAACATAAAGTAATACTCCAAAGGATTCCTCTAGAATATTAGCTATATTAGCTAGACAGTGTTATGAAGCATATACCTGATGCATAGTAAATGCAAATTCATTAAAATCATTACCCTGGTTTATCAAAGACATATCAGTTATTAGCAAAAATTGGTAGTAAAGCATAAATACTGAGAAGCAGAAAGGAAAAAAAAAGATAATCCGGATATACACAGGTTTAACACATTGGAAAATATTGGTGGTTGTGTTTATAAGGAGCCTGACTAGATATTTTGAATTTAGAAAATTTAAGGTTTTGTCCATTGAATAAATTTACTGAGTATTCCCTGGATACAGGTTGTAGTGGGCTTAGTTGCAAAGAGAGTGTGTGGTGGTGAGGAAGGCGACTTGGTCTTCTCTTTTAAGCATTTGGAATTTGTTCCAAAGGATAAAAGCATGCATCATCTAACAACGGAACCTGGAACATGTGTCCTCTAAAACAAATTAATCAGTTAATTAATTATAGAGCAGATCGTAAATAAATGAATCATTGAGAGAGGGCTTCCTAGAAGAGGTTCATTTTGAGCAAAATGTAGTGAATGTGAGAGCTTTGGGATTTGTAGGGAAGACTCAGCATCACGACTAAACTTACTTGTATTGGAATGAGTAAGTCAATCACAACCAGATCCCAATAAATGGATTACCTTAGTTAATAAGGTGATGGTGGAAAATCAGTTAGAAATTAGATGAGTCGTTGGGCAAATGACTGATGCAAAAGTAGCTTGAATAATAAAAATGACTAGTTTTTAAGAAGTTTTTGAAGGTATCATGTATTAAAATCAATCCTTACTAGCCTGAAGCCAAAACACAGCTAGTGCACAATTGTTTTCATTTTTATACAGTGCTTTCCAAGCCTTCATTACATATATATATTTAACATTGTTGCAATCATAGTGTAGGTACCATTTTGCATTTCTCATTTAACTGTACTACATAAACATTTTCTCCATTTGTATAGTTACAATAATTTTAGCAGTATAAAATTCCATCATGTTGATCTGTAGTTTACGAAATCATTGCATTATAGCTATATATTCAGATTATTTATTTTATTTTTAGTAAAGCTATAACAAATACTGGTCTATATACAGCATTTTTCTTATACTTAGTTATTTTTAGAGTACATATTCACAAAAAATAGACTTATTGGATTTAGGGGTTAGAACATTTTTATGGTTCTTGCTGTTTTGCCATTCAGATTGCAGTCTGCCATGAGCAATGGCTATGAGATCTGCTTTTCTCATAATCTGTGCCAACTGTAGGTTTCATCATTATATACATTTTTGTTAATTTTATAGGCTTAAGTGCTATTTTAAGATCCATTCAATTATGCTTTCTTTCTTACTATGAGGATGAGCATTTTCTTAAGTTGCTTATTATTTTTATTTGCACTCTGGTAAATCATGTAACTCTCATTTTGCTTTTTAGCTAATGAAAACTCTTTTCTTTCCCAGATAATAGCAATTATTTAAAGGACATAAGATTTTATATAGGTACCAAGGCAAATGTTAGCTCAAGAGCAACCGGGAAAACATTTTTGTCCTTTCCAGGTGAAGTCTGTGTGTATCTTAACACGTAAAGAGGTCATGGAGGAGCTGATGCTGCATCTGGTTGAAATGAGGTATGGGGGTCTACTAATTTGAGCTCCCCACTCTTTGACTGCTGAAGCATCTCAGCAAAATGAGCATTAACATTCTTTTACAGAAGGAGATACTTGAAAAGACAGTCTATGCCTGGTGCTCAGATCCTAAGTCAGAATATAGCAAATATATTTCAGAGGCATTATAAGAAGTTTCAACATAGATTTCTGAAAAATCCAGCATGCAAAATTTATTTTTCCTTATTCCAGTAAATGAACACTTTATAAAGACAAAATATTGATTACTCGGAAGGATACCAAAATGAACTAGATTGTGATTTAGTTTTGAACAAGTTTCTAATATAGCAGAGCTGATAAGATGCATATGCAGATAGCAACAAGATATGGAGTTATGAGAGGATTCTCCAACAGGAAAATAAATGAATTTTATTTATATGTTGAAAAGAAGAATTGCTTTATTGGAGGTAGGAGGTAAGTGGGGTTCATTTACAAATATTTAGAGGACTCCAGTAGGCACAATTGAGGGCTGGAAGGAGGGTGTTCCATGAAGAGAGGATAAGAAGCAGGTTTTAGCATCAGGGACAGGAGGGGAGATGGAGGAAGGTTCAGATCTGGCTGGACATGCCCACCCCCAGCGAGAGGGTGAAGGTTGGAAGGGAGGTCAGAGTTCAGAGGGGGCGGACCTAAGAGGTGTGGGTCAGGAAGGTCAGAGGTCTTGCCCTGGGATTGGAGATACTTATGGAGGCCAGTGACCAGGCAATGTCAAAACCCTCAATGCTTTGACATGAACTAAAGGGTAGTATCTATGCTTACACATTTTCATTTCAAGAGTATTCTGTAAATTGTTGACATGAAAAAGAGCAACATGTAATAGTGGAAAGAGTCTAGGCCGGGAGATGTGAAGTTGGGTAATAGTCACAGCACCCTAGATTCTCTGGGGTCGGTAACTCCACCTGTGATTCAGCATCCCCCATGTAAAATGGAAAAAACGACTACGTATTTATAGGATTTGTTCCACTTTGAACATTCTAAAAACTCAGTATGCTTTGAGAGACTTTAAAGACCTACTTTCTTAAAACAAACAAAGCAAAACAAAAAATCATGTATCTCTTCCATATTTATCTGAAATTCTATCTTCAGAATTTCTTTCTTTGTATTGCTGCTTTTATATCTTCATCTGTTCTCTTCCCACATGGAAATAAACCAAAGTTAGGATATGAAATCAATCTGCTGTTGTGGGTTAGTTAACATTTAATTATATTAACCACTCTCCCTCTTAATAGCTCAGGGATGTATCTTGTGTAAAGTGACCATTGACAGGACAGAACAGAGGGTCATACAGCAAGACTCTTGGACATACCATGTACTTTCCCACATATGTAACCACTTAATTCTCACACTCTTTACAAATGAAATACTCTTAAATACCCATTTTACAGGTGGGGGTTCTGAGGCCTGCAGACCTAATTACTTCCTTGGGGGCACACAGCTCTTTAGTGGAAGAGCTGGAATTTGAAGCCAGAAAGTCTTACCAAGAATCCATACATTTAACCACGATAGAAGAGATTTTCCTCCAGAGACTGTGCAAAGAAACATCTTTAGAATTGTATTTGTCTGTGGAAAACACAAAGATCTCACCCTCCATGGGTAATGAGCAGAAGGGATTTGGAAGGGGGCATGCAAATATGCCAAAGACGTTCTCGCCACCTCTATACTTTGTTCTGGAATTCCTGATCAGAAGTATAATTATAAGTGATCAAAGCAATGTAAGTCTTTCCCTTACCTGAACAGTGTTTTAAAATATAGAATCATAGTCTTGCAACTGTGATGTGCATTGATTTCTGTTAGAAGGATTTGCAGGTGGATAGATGTGGTTGTTATTTTGAGCTCTTACTATATTGCAAGAATATAATATCCAAGCACTGTTGCTGTGAGAATAAGGAACACCAGTTAGTTATTCTAATCTCTGGGTCATTTTTAGGAACTGGGGCTCCTTTATGTACTTCCCAGCTCTGTTGTTGGAAAGGTCAAGCTTTAATCAAAGTCCTTATATTTTTCTACTTCCCTTTGAGAAACCCTTGTACCATAGAATCACTTTGAAATACTACTTCTCTTTTTTTATAGTTTGGTTCTTTGACCCAGCAGATAGTCAGTGATGCAAAGGACATTTGAGTCTTCAGTATATAAAAGTGATTTGGTGATCAAATAAAAAATAATGCATGTGGATATGCTTTGCAACCTATCAATGGCCATACAGACCAAAGGGTTGTAGTTCTATCACCTTAGCATTGGCACTCCAAGTGACCACAACCTGAGAGATTCCTTTGCTGAAAGGAAATGGGTAGAGTGATCGAGATCACAACTTTGACAACAACAGATCAAGGCTTCAGTTATCAACCTTATTTCTAAGGTTCTGTACATCTTTAATAACATGACATTAACTTCCACATTGACCCCATAAGCTTGTCATGGAGCTTAAATGGGGTGATGCATGTAAATCCCCCTACCCCGCCCCACAGTGAGCACTTGATAAATCATAGCCTTTGATGATTACAGCAAAGGTAGTACAAGAAATTCCACTCTGAAGAAAAAGCCAGAAAAAGCACAATTCTGAGTAAATTAACCAGCATGTATACCAAATCTCAACACATCACTTGTAAGCAGACACAACATGCAAGGTAAATATTAAGAAAACAAATGTGTGTCTCGAGTCTTTAGTTGCTCATTCTCTTTGACCCAGTTATTTCACATCTTGAATTCTGTTCTAAGTTAAAGATCAAGGATTAAGGCAAAGACTTATCTACAGGAATAGTCACTGAAGTGCTATTTTTAATGGTGACAATCTGAGTCTAAATAACCAACCATGGGAGAGTGTTTTAATATATCAGAGTACAAATTTGATGGGATTGGATATTATTTTTCAGAATGTATTTAAAGAGATGCTACAGAAGAATATATAATGATGAGGGGTAATATTTATCATTTTTATATTTCAGCAAAAATGTAAGATCACATTATGATTTTAATACTATTATATATTTTCATATTAATGAAATATGTAAAACATGCACATATTTCATCAGCTAAAGATGGGAATAAAATAATAATAGTAATGCTATCTTAAATGAATTTTATGAGTATTATATATTGATTACTTCATGCCTGATACCTGTATTAACTTTATCACCGAATGTTTGTGAAATTTATTTTCCAAATTGTACTTAATCATAAATGAATCATTTTTTACTATGACTCTGTTATGTTCCAGGAACCAAGAAAGGTGCTAGGTATATAGAAATTATTAAATTGAACCACTGAACATATGAAGCTGAAATTCTAGCGAGTAGAGAAAAGTATATATATAAATAAAAGAACACTGTAGGTAGATCTAACTATTTAAATTCTGAAGTCAGCTCCTAAGGCATGAATCACATATAGTCAAAATAGGAATACAATCATTCAATAGGTACTGTTGTGTGATTTTTTAAAAAAGTGTTCCTTTTTGGAAAAACGAATTATAGAAAGCTCCCTCTTCTAGCTGAGTCACCTGAGCAGTAGTCACCCACACAGACTGGGACAGGGGCATGTTCACACTGGATGCATCCTGCTTATTTATACCCAGAGGTCCTAAAAATACCCTTGAAATGTCCTGAAATTGACCATGAATCACAGTAAATAAGATTTTGTGTCTATAAGCCTGAACAACAATTATTTTGCAGAAATGCTGAACTAGATTAAATGATAGAACAAAAGAAAAATCCATAGACAGTTGTCTGGATAATCCCTAGTACTGAGAGAGAGAAAGGTGAAGAATTCTAAAGTATTTTTGTTCAGCAGCTGAGTTTTCTGTTATATTTTAATATTATGTCTCTATAACTTGAATGTCCATCAATAGTTTTACTTATTCTTATGAGCACTGCGTAAGAAAATATATGGGAGGGTCCCAGGATTGACTCATAATAGATGTTTACTAAATATTAATTGACCCAAATCTCAATCTGATTTCCATATCAGTTTACACGTTGTGCTTTGGAAGTTATAGAAAAGTGCTTGCCTTCTGTTTTCTGTTATCCCCGTTGAGATTCTGTCTGGCTAAATAGCTCTGAGCAGCAATCACTTCCCAGGTTCTCCAGAGAAAAGAAACCAATAAGATATGTGTGTGTCTGTCTGTCCATCCACCCATCCATCCATTCATCCATCCATTCATCCATCCTGGGAGATTCATTCTGAGAAATTGGTTCATATTATTATAGAAGTCTTCTGAAAGCTGGAATTCCAGAAAATCCTATAGTGTAATTTATTCCTAGGGCAGGATAAAATGATGAGATGAGATGCCCCCCAGTTCAAACAGTGAAGCAAAAAGAAAAGGGACAGAGTCCAGTCCTCCATCTTCTGTTTAGGTTTAGATGACACACACCCACATTTGACAGGGCAATCTGCTGAGTCCACTCGTTCAAATGCTAATTTCATTTGGAAACACCTTTATACACACACCCCAAAATAATATTCAATTTTGCAAGCCCATAGTCCAGTAAAGTGAACATGTGAAATTAACCATCAAGTCATCTGTCTCTGTTTTTCCAAAGTTAGAGAAGTAGGACACAATGTGTTAGCACAGGGTTCCTGGGAAAGCTGTAGGTGCTTTCTTGTGACTCTGAACAGTAAACAGCGTCTATACACATTGGCTTCCATGTGTTAGACAGTATCACCTGGAACTTTGCTTCTTCTAAAGTCTTTATTACTAGTTTGCCTGTTTCTAACTCTCTCCTCCGGGGAGTTCAGGAATAGCTCAGCTGCAAATTTATATTTGATGTTTCTGTTCTAATCCCAGATTACCACACAAGGGCTGCAGGAGCAGACTGCAGGAGAGAAACTCTTAGAGGGAAGAAATCATCAGCCTGTCTTAAATCACCAGGACCTGATGAGTAGTCAGATTAGGAAGAGCTTAAGCCAGTGACATGCCCCTGGAGCATTAAACTTGAATATTTCCACTTCACTGACAATGTCCAGAAGTGTTTTAACATTCAACAGAGATAAATGGCCTGCCTTCATAAAATCGTATGTTTCTGGAAAAGAATAATGAATTATAAGAGGATTGTATGAACTGTAGTGCTGCATAGTGATTCAGTGCCGACTGGAAGCAGGGATGTTTGGATTCACGTCCTGACGTTTTACTTGACGAGTCACTTCATTTCTTTGCTCTGTTTCCTCTTCTGCGAAACAGGGATGATAATCACATCTACCTCCTAGGGCTTTTTGGAGAATAAATGAGTTAACACTTAGAACAGTATCTGGCAAAGACTAAACATGCAATAAATGTGAGGTTCTATTATTATTGTCATTATTATGATGATGGAGATGATGCATAACAGTTGGCAGGTATCATTGGACATATTCATCACCACATCTCTTATTATTAAAGTGTTTATACTATTGAATACTTGGGGAAATGCCTATTCATGAAGGGCAAATTGTTTGAGGGAAAATAAATTTAGCTCACTTTATATGCACCTTAATTTACTTGTACAAATTTTATTTCATTTTCTAAAATTTATAATGATTTGTCATAAAATTTACTTCAGAGAGTACCTTCACATGCATTATTCTCTCCAGGTCCCAGAAAGAGGCTGCAGCTGAGGCTCTGGAGAATGAGCTTATTTAACTGAGGGTCCCTGAACTGGTGAGTGACTAAGTCTAGAATCCTCATCTCAGATCCCAGACACATCAAGCTGGCGGACATGCTGAATGGAGGGGAAGTGGATGTTGTAAAAGTGCAAAACTTTGGCGTTGTTGGCATTGCAGTTTGCATTGCTGTGATACTACTTACTAGAGGTCATTGTGGCAAGTCGCCTGATTTCATGGAGACTGTTTCCTCATCGGTAAAGGTTAGCGGACAGTACCTTCTTGACCTTTACTGCATAGATTCAAAACCAATCAGCTCACGTGCAACAAGAGAGCTATTCCCATTCCAGGTCCATGGTAGTTGCACAAAGACAGCATTTTCCTTCCTTTTTTCAGCCTTTATGTGTGTGCCAGATACAGTGCTAAACTGCCATCTTTTTTTTTTTTTAAACCAAACAAATATCTTTATAATGCAAGCCTGTGTCCAGGTTTAATTCCAGTTGCACTGAGACCTCCTGTGATTTCTGATTCCATTCCCTGTTGTTCATTGTGATTAACACTCTTTTGAGAAAGCAGAGAAGAGACAAAGAGAGGAATGGAGGTAATAAAAAGTAGAGAAGGAAAAGTCAACCTCCCTTCGACTTAGAAAACTTGTGGACTTCATTAGCAGCTACGCAGCCAGGGAAAGGTTCCCAAACAATGACTTCATCTCTTTGCTCCTGTGAACTAGGTGTTCCAGACATAAAAATAGAGGAAAGGCGAGAACATGTGTTCCATTAGTAAATGGTGCACTGCGGTTTACCATCCTGGTGAAGTTTTCTAATTTATTCAGAATTAACATTTTGATTGTGAAACAACTGCTTAGTCTAGAAGAATCTTAGGATTAGACTGTGTTCTTCCAGTACTTTATTTCCATACTGTGGCAGAAATTTAAAGTGAAATGCTGGAAACAAAAGTCAGAGAATGGTAAAACTATATGGAACATGTCAGAGAGGGACAAGCATTTTGCTTGTTTATACCATGGGGATTCCTTTGTGCACTCACAATTTTATGGTCAGTCCAGAATCAAGCAATGAAAGTGATTGCTATATCTTAAGACATTTAATTTTTATTTATTTATTTATTATTATTTTTTCACATTGAGAAACTTTTACTAACTTAGTTTTATCTACCAAGTCCTTAGCAAATATGCCCTTATTTGATATAAAGCTATAGGAGTTTCTTACCACAGAGTCACAGAGACTTGCAGTCATCATTGTTTTGTAATACTTAAAACAATGCTCAAATAATTAACAAGTTACTTCACTGAAATACTTACAATAGCATTCTGAGGTGTGTTTGAAAGTTCTGTTTATAAATAGATCGATACATTATTATGTATTTGGTGCTGATGATAACACTTCTTATATAAAACCTTGTTTTACTACACTGCTCTACTAATGAGGCTAGTTATTTGATATAATATATTTTAACACTAAAGAATAAAGCTTTAGCATCACATTTATTTTCTTTATAGGACTCTTATCAAGGAAGAACTTTGTATCCAACAACAATAAACAGGCACATTGCAAGTGACATTCTGTAAAAGAAAGATGGCTGCCAACAAAAGAATATATACCTGCATTGTGCACTCTTTATGCAAGCAGTCCACTCTGAACAGCAGAATTAAATGTAGACCAAATGCTTTCAAAGTTTTGTGTGCCTACATGGCAATTACAATCTCCACATACTAAAAAGAACGATAACAGAAACCAGTATTTTTAAGGATATAGCACATTTAAACACCTTCAAGTCATCCACTGGCTCCTCAGATCAGATTGGCAACTGAAATTTCACATCCACATGAGCTTGCTTGGCTAAGGTCACTATTTCAGAGAGTTTTACAACCATTCTAGCAGCTTCATCCAAGTCATCACAAGCAAGAATTTTAAGTCTACTCTCTGCTATCAGTGCCTTAGCATCGTCAACTCGTATACCTTATAACTGTACCACACAACAGGTATTTTAATTTCCAGATCTTTTACTGCTGACAATATCCTGTGCAATAACATCACATCACATGATTCCTCCAAAAATGTTGACCAGAATAGCCTGTATCTGGAGAATAGCTTATCTGATAAGCTTAAATGCCTTTGTTACTTGATGAACTGTGGCACCACCCCCAACATCAAGAACATCAACATGGAGTTCCTCCATGAAGTTTTATTATATTCATTGGGTCCACAGCCAAACCAGCACCATTTACTAGATAGCCTATATTTCCATCAAGGCCAATATAGTTTAGATCTGCCTTAGCTTCATCTTTGTCCCTCTCATCTTCCTAGGTTCAGTCCTGAAAGTCAAAGATTTTCTTTTGGTGATAGGCTGAATTAGAATTAAAATTGATCTTTGCATCCATACATAACACAGCTCCATCTGAATCTTCTACCATTGGATTTATTTCTACCATGATTTCATCATATTTCAGAAACAGGTTATAAAGCTTGACCATGATTTGTGCCGCAGAATCCACAACATTAGGTGGAAATCCCATCTTCTGTACAAGCTGAATAGCTTGTTCCTTTTTGATGCCTTCTATAATATCAAGAGGTTCTTTAACTATGGCATCGGGAGACTCAGCAGCAACATCTTCAATGTTAACACTACCTTGTGAACTTCCTATTAATTCAGGACCCTGAAATGACCTTTCTGTTGTTATTGCAAAATAGTATTCTCTCCTGGGATATTTTCGTTCACAGACCAAAACTTGATTGCACATTCTGCCCTTTTCTCCTGTTTGCTTGGTAAACATTTTTTTTTTCCCAATCTTCTATGAGGAAACAACTTTTGCTCCTTCTGGAGAGAAAACTATCTTTACTCCACCTTTAAGGCCACTTTCAAATGTTCCTTTTCCTCTACCACTGGCTAAAACCTGTATCTTTATCACAACATCTTTTGAACCTAATTTTTTGGCAATTGCATAATCTTCATCTGATGACTTTGCCACATATCCTTTGGGAAGGAGACACCAGCTTCTTGCAACAATTCCAAATTCATGTATTCATGAAGTGAGAGATTCCTTTGCTGTTGCTGCTGTATTTGGAGTCCATGGTTATTAAACAATCCAGAACTTCCCAGAACCTGGGCAGTGGCCCAAAGCACTGTTTGGGGTTGGTGGCTCCTAAAGGCAGCAGTGGCCAATAGCCATCTGTAGGACATGAGGCCTCCATTTCTTGACATTTAATTTTCAAAATAATGAGTAAGTTTTTCTACTGAAAAAGTGAATACTTTTGATGTTATAAATTAGACTTTATTAGTAAACCAAGTGACTGGAGATCTAAAATATATCCCAAATTGCCTAGCACTCTCCAAATCCATTGTCTGATGCCATGTCAGCCATTTTTGTTTCTTACATGATTACTGCACTGGGGTCCTACTGGACATCTTGTGGCCATGTTTTCTTCCTCATGATCCACTTTCTACCTAGTAGAGAGAATGATCTTTTAAAAACATAAATCATA
Organism: Sciurus carolinensis; assembly: GCF_902686445.1. Lineage (NCBI taxonomy): Eukaryota > Metazoa > Chordata > Mammalia > Rodentia > Sciuridae > Sciurus > Sciurus carolinensis. The sequence continues at coordinate 144,522,525 of NC_062218.1, forward strand.
TACTCTCACTTCCCTGCTTTAGAATCTTTCAATGGATTCCTATTTTACTTACTGCACTTAAAATAAAATCAAAATTTACTGTCATGGTCTATACGACCAGACAGAATATGACTCTTCTGTCTCCATAATTTCATCTCTCACTCTTCCCCTAGAATCAGCCAGACTTCTGTGTGTCTCCCATCTTGGCATTTGTGTGCCCTGTCTAAATGATTGGGTTCTTTCTGGCATTAAGGTCTCAGTCCAAATGTTACCTCTTTAGCTAGAAGTTCTCTTCTGCCTGTAAAAAGAACTTTATATGAAGTCCCTAAGTGAAGTTATGTTCACTCTGTGTTTTCCTGGACTACAATGTAAGCTCTATGAGATTCAGGATAATGTATATCTTTTGCGGTTATTCTTCCTAGTATTAGCAAAGTAATACTAGGAAGAATCTGCTGAATGAGTGAATTGAGACTATAGGGATCTGTGAATGAATCGTGACTACAACCACATTGTGGGATTCTTAGATTAGGAACTGTACCTTGGCTCGATTCCTCTACTCCTTTGTATAGAGGTGCTCAGGAAGTATCTGTTGAATTACATTCAACCAGAATATTCATTATCCATTTCAGTGAAAGTATTTCTTATGTAAGACAAAATTTAAGAATATATTTTGATAATATTCTGAGAGGAAGTGTGCATTTTGGAGGAATAACCATATCAGTTTGCCTTAGGCTGGCAGATTTCCCAAGACACAGAACTAGTAGGTCACCCAAAATGCTTTTCCCAGATTTAGAGTCAGAAAGATCTAATACATCACTTAGGAAATGAATGTAACTTCTAGTAACAGAAGCCAGAAATAATAGTATTTTAAGCACAGAGAATTCATTTCACATAAAATGAATTAAAAAATGTGCACACCAGAGTTGCAAGACAGCCCAACGTTCATCAGTAACACAGTTTCCTTGTTATCTTGCTATACCACAATTCTTAATATGTGATTTTCATCTTCACAGGGTCCTCAGATTCCAAGATTGGTGCCAAAACTCCTTCAGTGGTCACTTCCATATTTCAGACAGTTACCTATGATGTAAAGAGGGGCAAGAGGTATATGCCAAACAGCCATTCTTCTTTTAAGGAACTTTCTATGTGTTCCATCTACAGTCCTCTGTTTGTATTTCACTTACTCTGTAGTAAAAAAAGGGAGGCTGGGTAATATGTGATATTTACCCAGTGTTAATGAGTAACAGATATTTAACAGCTTCTGCCACATCTGGATCTATCACTTATTCACTTAGAGACCTTATGTGGGTTGTTTCATTTGTGTGTATTTTAAAATCTGCATTATGGTTATGAAAACAAAAACAATAGTAGTAATAGCTGCCCATCTATTGGGTTCCATTTGTCAGGCATTTTATATACTTGATGGTCAACCTCACAATGACTCTGTAGGAGTGGGGTTATCCTTCTCATTTAGGTGGTAGGAATGAAGCTTAACTAGTAGAGATAAAGCCAGAATTTAAGCCCAGAGCAGTTTGAGCAGTTTGACTTGATACCCATTCTTTCCATTGGAGCTCGCTCTCTCCTTTTTTGACTATAAAGATTAAATGAGAAAATGAAGATACACTGGATATTTTAAAAATATACCAAGGCAATGACTCTGTAGAAGAAAATATCTTTGAATGTTCTACAACAAAATGCCCATGGTCCATGTGCATAGGAAGTGTCTCCACACATCTTAAAGCCAGGTGAACATGAGGAACAGTGCTTCTCTCCCCAAGTTCTGACCTTTACTGCCAGGAAATCTTTCAGTTAAGCTGATACAAGACAATGCTGTTTGTCTTCCTCTGGTTCTGCCCCAGTGGGGAGCTATGACTTGGCCATGATTTTTGACATGCCTCTTGAAGGCAGTGTTGAAGTCATTGCTCACTCTTTACTCTCTCAAGGTAAATAAGAGGTGAGAAAGAATTTTATGAATTGGTTGTTCCAAGGAGATGGAAGTTCCCTGGTACTGAGGGCAGGATGGACACTACCCCTACCTTGGCATCTGACAGCAAATCGTCTAGGTAGTGTAGCTCATTCCTTTGGCATTTGTGAGTATAGCATCCAGAAAACAATTCCCACATTTCTGCATGTTAAAGGAAGGCAATTTTTTTTTTGAAAATTTGAGACGTTAAAATATCTTTCTGGGAGACTCATATAGACATCCCTCCCCTTAAGAATGCCTGTAAACAGCTGAGGTCTGATTCCTATAAGTTGCACTGTGCTGTTCTGGCATCCAATGCCTTTTTAAGAGATTTTCTTCCAGACAACATTGAACTCCTTTTTAGAGAGTGATGGCTGCATTTATTCCAGAGAACAATAAATAAGAAGAAAGTAAGAAGAGTTTTAGCATCCTTAGGTCTTAAAGGTAGCTGCTGGAAGATGAATCCAGGGAACCTGGTTTTGGTAAGATGACTCATAGCTTGTTTGGGAATCCATTTCAGAGAATAGTGAACATGTCAAGAATCGGAAGTAGCAATTCCTTCATTTTTCCATTGATCTTGTTTTCCTCTTTTTAAGTTTCCTTGGCTTGGAAAAAATGTAGAGGATGCATAATCTCTGTAGGAATAGTTTCATCCAAGAGTGTTAAGAGGATGGGAAAGTTCACAGGATGAAAAGTCTCAGGTTGTTTTACTAATTCAGTCATAAAAGTCATAAAATTAAAGTTAATATTGATCAAGGGCTTCCGGTGTATCTACATTGTGCTGAAGCTCATTAAATTTATTTTCTCATTTAATTCTTCAAATATGCAAGATAGCAATGTGTCATAGACGGTGTTTCCACTTTGTAGATGAGGAAGTGGAGGCCTGAATGACTGATTACCTGGTCCCAAGCCACTCTGTCAGCAAGTGATTGAGACTGGATTTGGAGTTACTTCTGTCAGCCAGGGAAACACAGTGTGTCTGCCATCATAAAACACCACAGATTGGGTGACTTAACAGAGATTTATTTTCTCACAGGTCTGGAGGCTGGGAGTCCAATATCAGGATGCCTTCAGAATGTTTCTCCTGAGGTCTCTGTGTCTCTTTTCTTGCATACTGCACATTCACAGAACCTTCTTGCTGTGTCCTAGTATCCTTATAGGAAGAAGAGACACCAGGAATATGAACACATGTCTTCTTCCTATAAGAATACTAGTCCAATTGTATTAGAGTCCACCCTCATAAGTTCATTCAACTTTAATTACCTCCTTTTAAAGTTCTGTCTCCAAATGCAATCACTTTGGGGGTTAGGACTTCAACTTAGGAACTTTGGATGGGATGGTCCCATTTAGTCTATAACAAGGGCCAATGAACATAATCAGTGTTCTCAGCTCTTGACTGGACAATAGGACTTTGGTTAGGATCATTAAAACTTCTCTGGCTCTATTTCTTTCATGGATAAAACAAAGGTCTTTTTTAATTTTTAAAGGCTTTTCTACTCTATAAAATTATCATTATGAAATAAATATTCTATAACTCATTGACAAATTCATTCAGTCATTATTGGGACTCCATTCATGCTACCTTCATGAAGGTGCAGAAGTGTGAAGACTTCCTCTGGGAGTCACATCTGTTCCTCTCTCCCTACTTAGCATTTTCCCATGGTGTTACAGAGCCTCTCTTTTCTGAACACAGAAGAATGCAATTTTTCTTCTTGCTTCTTTACTATTTTGTCCACCAAACAAGTATTACTTTTTTGATGAGTGCCAGGCATTCTTTTTCCAAGCTTAAAGTCATTGAAAGCTTGTTATGTGTCAGATCCTCCGGGAAGGCCATACTTTCATTGTATCTGATTCAGTCTTTCAATAAGCCTGTAAGGTTGTGCACATGGGGAAATTGAACCATTCTGTGGTTAAATAATTTGTCCAAGGTCAATCAGCTAGAAGGGATGCAGCTGGTATCTGACTTAGGCCCTGTCCAATTCCCAGGACAGTTCCTTAGTGCTTAGGCCTCTGAGATGCTCTCCCTGCTCTTGTGGTTTTGAAGTTGGTTCCTGTTGACTGCCTGTCCTTTGTATCTGGGCCTCTCGTAGTTCATATCAACTTGTATGATGCATGCAATATGAAGGAGAGAGGTATGCTTCTGTTTTTACTATCAAGTTTAATTGCATTGCTCCTTTTAACCTCTTGCTGATTAGGTAGTGGCAAATGTAGAAATAATTGTCAGATTCATAGGCAAAAACAATTGAGGAGTGTACTTGTACTTGTTTATCGGAGGATGCTTTCCCTTTTAACTGACATTACCTGGACTTTTGTACGCAATTGCTTCATGCCTTCCATTATTTTTAATTTCAGCTTACAGTTAGAGCTTGCAAATTGAGTTGCTTTCTCTGAGGAGCTGTGATTTCTCTATCTGGTAAGCGCTGCCTCCCTTCCCCCATTTGCTCAGCTGAAATTAACATGGTTGATTTTGTTCCTTTGTACTGCAAAAGGTCTGATCAGTAGAGCCATGATGGTGCTTAGAAATTGCTTCCACAGTCTGCAGGGAGAGAGTATGAGTGGTGCTCTGCCTGATGAGGAGGAGGATGGAAGTTCTTCAGGGGAGTACATGGAACTTTAGGCGAGGATCTTGGGGATTAGAGTGCTGGCCCTCTTTACCTGCACTCAGAAGTCTTTTGCTATTTACAGGAGTCATTAAGGGCCCTGGAAGGATCCTCCATGGAGTCAGAGAATTGGTTGATTGTTTTCACTCACAGATCTTGCAAAGGGAGCCATATCAAGCTGGGATGTTCTAGCTCAACGTCAGCTCCAAATCAGTTTTATTAGTGAAAAATCTTAGCATCTAATCATTTTGCTGTTCTTTACTTACATGTTTGTTCTCAAAAGAGTTAAATTGATTTTAGTTCCATAGATGAAAGGAATTAATTTTGTATGGAGAGGCCCCAGGGTGCAAATGAGACCATTGCAACCACATGAACTGTGAGTGTCAGATTTCTGAAGCTATTTGGGACTCTGGCCCCAGATGACCTCTAATGTCTTCTGACCTGGAGATGAATGAGTCGTCCCACTCTTAGCCTCTCCTGTTGCTCATCCCCAGATGGAAGCACCCTGTGCCTTCCTAATATTGTCAAACCTGGTGGTACCCCAACCCTTCCATCTCTCCTGTGTCTGTGAACTTGCTCCCAACTTCCTACAGCCAGGAAACTGTTTTCTCTGGTCTTCTGTATGGTTGACTTCTTCCTGTTCTTTAGGACACTGTCAAGCATTTCTGCCTTTCTTGATACCAGCCCCCACCATAAGCATCGAATTAGGGCTCCTCTCTGCTCCTCTGCCGGGTGCTCACTCTGTTGTTCCTATCACACTCTATCATGATGGTGGCTGGGATTATCCTTTTCCCTTATGTGAGCTCCGTGACAATGCCTTATTCATTTAATAAATCACACGTTGGGGATTTAATAGACATGTAAAAAATGCTGTTGAATTAGTGAAACAAAAGAGTGGTTACTTTCATATAATGTTATTTTGAATAGCATTTCATATTTATTTCATTAAGACTTTTTAAGTTTTGTGGTACTCGAGCTTCTTTTTTATGTACCTTTTCAGCTACGTTCTTCCTAGGAATCTTGCACCCTTTCCATGGACTATTGTCAATAAACATATAAATAAGTGCTTAAGAAAGAAAAGAGCCAACTAAAATCTAATATTCGATAAAAGGAACTATGCTAAAACAGAGTTTGTATTGGTTGTGTTAAACACAATGGATAGGAAAAGCTCTTAACCATTTGGTGAGAGGTTTGATGAATATCAGAGAGCAACTATCCCTTTTATTTGCAAACTGGGGAAATTTTCCTGGTAGTAAAGGGCCTTCAGGAGACCTCCTCTCCAACAGAGGGTGCTGCTACTCCACAAGCGGCCATGGTCCCTAGCAGATGAAGACATCAAAAGAATTGTTCTAAACGCATCGCAGCTGGCTACTTGGAATTATGATTTATATTCAGCTGGAGCCCAATTTGAAGAATTTTAAGCCAAGGGGGAAACAGTCTACCTGTTCACCTTGCAAGCTCCAACCTTGTAACAGGCTGTGTTTCAGCACTTCTCAGGTTATCAATAGAAACCTTAGTCAGTCTCACAGGGCTCTGTTTTCAGGGTCTCCCAAGTTGCCCCCGCATGCTGCATGAGCACCTGTGCTTTTCAAGGGACCCACTCTTGACGAGTGCATTTCTATTTCACTTTCTTTTTCTAATCCCTCAAGACTAGGTTAACCTACTGAGTCTCTGGCTACATGGAATCAGTGAATATGAAATGGAAATGATTAACATAGTGAAGGAGCTGGGAAACATTTTCTTGGAGAACTGATGCTGGCTCATAGAAGGACTTCAACCCTCCTTTCACACGTCCTGGCTTTTGTTCCTAGTGTTGTTCCCTCTGCCTATTAAAGTCTTACCATTCTTTAAAGGGTAACATAGAAGCACCCACATAGAATTAAATGCTTGTTTCCTCTACTCAGCCAGCTCTTTCCTGTAGTTATTAATGGCACTGGCTTTGAATTTTGTCTTATATCATTATTAGATGTTGACATACTATTTTTTTAAAGTTCAGACAGCATTTATTTCCTGAGTGCTAATGATTTTTTAAAATTATTTTTTATTTTTTTACAGACTGCATTTTGATTCATTGTAGACAAATGGGGTACATCATTTCGTTTCTATGGTTGTACACGATGTAGATCCATACCATTCGTGTAATCATACATGTACATAGGGAAATGATGTCTGTCTCATTCCACCATCTTTCCTACCCCCCTTTCTAGCCTCTCATTTCTGTTTACGTAATCTAAAGTTCCTCCATTGACATTCTTGTCCCTCCTCTCAGGATGCAAATGCTCTAAGGTAAGACCTATCCTATTCATTTCTGAACCCTTCCCACCCTGGAAAGGTAGAAAAAGCACAGTAGAGCTGCCCAGTCATCATTTAGTGAGTTCAAAGGGTGGATTCTGAGAACTTTGGTACCTATCAACATTGCACTTGGTCAATGCTTTTTAGGCATGCAATTGTTTACATGGGTAGGTAGCAATTAAAAGGATCAAATGCAGGTGACAGGTGAAAGATGACAACTTTTGTGGTAGGAGTAGGAGATGGTGTCTTATGGGTCTTGTTATAGGATTGTGTCCAGGATTTTATTCAGTAGTATTTTTTCCATCTTCATGAAAAATTCACGTGTGGATGGTTGCAAGACAGGCAGAATTGGAAAATACATTTTACATCCTGTATAGCTCACGTGAGGTACACTTGACAATTCTTTAATATTTTTCCACAGTTATCCTTACTTCTTTGTGACAAGAAAAGGCCCTGAATCCCCCATTATTCCTCTCTGACTTTGAGTTTATGATGCAGATGTGGTATCCAAGGAGTCCAGCCCTGCCAGTGGCCTGGGAAGCCATTTGTGAGAAACTTGGGCTCTGATCAATATTTCTGAAACAAACAAAATTTTCATCCTCAAAATAATATGTGCTTAATGTGAAAAACACTGACAATTTACAGAAGTATAAATGGCATCAATAGTGAGATTCTTCCTTCTCACATTCTTCAAATCCTCCTCTGTTTCTCCAGAAAACCATAAACCATTTCTACATAAGCACACCTGGCTCATTTTTCTTTTTCTTTTTTGGTCTTTTTCTTTCTTTCTTTTTTTTTTTTTTTTAATTGTGTATATTTCAGGTATGCAGGATGACATTTGGACAGGTATAGAGTAGTCCTCCTTTATTTACAGTTTTGTTCACCACGTTTCAGTTACAGACTGTCGGACTGAAAGGTGAAAATATTAAATGGAAAATTTAAAAAACAAACGATTCCAATGTTTTGAATAATTTCTGTTACAGTCAGTGGTTCTAATTGTTCTATTCGTATTAGTTATTGTTGTAAATCTCTTAATATGCCTGAATTGCAAATTAAACTTTATGTATGTATAGGAAAAATATAGTATATCTAGAGAGAAAGAGTTCATCTATCTACAGTTTTAGAGATCCATTGGGGCTCTTGGACCACGTCCTGCACAGGTAAGGGGGAGCTGCTGTGTAAATAATGAAATGGCTACTGCAGTCAAGCAAATCAACATATCCATCATCTCATATGGGTGTCCTTTTCTTTTTGTGCAGAGAACACACACTTAAAATCTATTATTTTAGCAAAAAATACTGTGTTCAGGATTTTTGCTATTTTTTTTTTTTTTCTTAATGATCCCTCTTTTGATCACTCATTTTGCTCAACAGAAAACAGTTATGGTCAATCTAACAAAATTGTTACCAGATTCAGCTCTGAGAAGTGGATTTCCCCTGCCTGCCCCTCTTCTTTGGGGGCTATCTACATGCTGGGAATTTAAGGAAAGTTGTGACTTCCTGGGTAGAGGAGACGACTGGACCTCAGTGGTTCTGTCAAATTAGGATTTGCTGAGATGCATGTGAGATACTGCCTGATTCCAGGTGTAACTGCTCTCCCTGGGCATCCAGGTTGGTGTTGGCGGTTCTCATGGTGCTAGGCCACACCGTTTAGCTGACCTGCTGGTCTAAGAGCCTTGCCGCATGGAGGTGAGGGCTGCTGGAGTGGCCGTCCCTCTGGTACTCCTCTCCTTTCCAGGCTTACCTGGTCAAGTTCCCTCACCCATGACAGAGGGACAGAGTGGTAGCTCCTTCAGAAGCCAGGACCTGCAGGCACCAGGAAGCTCTGCGCTCCAACTCTGTGCTGACCTGAGGGTTCTGTTTCTCCCAGCTCCTTCAGGTTAAGCTTAGGGTAGAGGGAAGAACACACAGCCCCTTTTCAGAGATTGTGACTAGATTGAAATACTATTATTTCCCTTCTTTCTTGTCTTCTCCCCAGGGACTGGTTTGGTTTCCTTCCCACCCCTTCTAGGATAGATAGCCAACAAACAAAAAAATAGCTTTGCAAATATTGTACATGTGAATCTCAGCTTTTAAATAGAAAAATCCCTAGAATCTAATGTCCTTTTCTCTCTTCTGTTCTGGAGTGACATCCTTACCCAAAGATCAATGCAGCACCCAAATCGGAGTTACAGGGAAAAATGAGTATGAGGGAAAATATGCTCATGTACTGCTCACAGCATCATCCAAACCCATGCATGGAGATGCACCTGGGTTCACATCTACAATGCTTTTATTGTTTTGTTTTTGTTTGCATAAATGTGATTATCCTTCACATGTTGTTTGTAACATATTATTTTTCTTTAGCAATGTGTGGTGAACATAGTTTAGTTACTGTATGGTATTTCTTGGTATGGAGCATTATAAATTTTTTTTAATTATTATTTTTTTTCACTTTTATAGACTGTATTTTGATTCATTTTACATCATTTCGTTTCTCTGGTTGTACACAATGCAGATTCATATCATTCATGTGATCATACATGTATGTAGGGTAATGATGTCTAATTCCACCATTTTTCATATACCCCCTCTTTTCCTTCTATATAATCTGAAGTTCCTCCATTCTTCTCTCACTCCCCATCCCCCCACCCCCATTATATATCATCCACTTATCAGGGAACACATTCAGTCTTTGGTTTTTGGTGACTGGCTTATTTCCCTGAGCATGATATTCTCCAATTCCATCCATTTTTTTGCAAATGCCATAATCAACAGATGAATGGATAAAGAAAGTGTGGTATATAAATGTTTTTTGATTTTATAAATATCAAGCCTTTGTTACAGATGTTATGCACTTTCCATATATATATATATATATATATTTGGCAGAGTGACTATGAAACATTTTGGTACCCAGTGTTTCCCCAAACCTACACAACAGGGACAGATGTCATGGTATCCAGACACCTTCTTTCCCTGTACCTTTGATATGCCCGGCACCTCCAGGTTGCAACTCCTGTGTTATATAATACAGAACAGAAATGCCTAGAAGGCCAGTTGTCACACCACCAGAATAAAAGCCCAGTGAACACAATTCTGTCTGCCTTCCTTAGGAGGAAAGCAGCCACACCCCTGCCATGCCTCCTGGAGTAGTCATTTCCCAGTGCAAAGCAGCAGCTGCCCTTTTCTCAGATCTCATTCAGAAAACTCTGAGCACGCAGGATGGCCTTCTTCCTGTGGAGCACCAGGCCCCACTGGGCGTATCTGGAGACTTCACGTCCTGTCTTCTCTTCTTTCTTTCCTGATGAAATCATGGAAACATGGGAAATTAGAGAAAATCGTGTAATGAGCTTCATGAACTTGTAACTCAGCTGGAACTCCAACTCACTTTCTCTCCTCCCTTCCAGAGGATTCATCAAGTCCCGCATATCCTATCATTTTCTTTGTAAGTATTTCAGCAAGTATCTGTAAACTGTAAGCTCTGTTGGTAAATGTGACCAGGATGTAAAATTTTAATAATTCTTTGACATTATCACATATCTTCTCATTGTTGAAATTTCTGACTAAATTAACTGTCTCAAAAACCTTGATTTTAAATAAATTTGTTCAAATCAGGATTTAAACAGTTCCTCACTTTGTATTTTATTTGGTAGATAACTCTGGTAGGACAGTTTTCATTTCTTCCTCTTCTATTTTCTTGTAATTTTGTTGTTGTTGTCAAAGAAACACCCTTGTTGTAGTATACAGTTTCCTGGTCCTTTATTTTTCTGACAACCCTTCTGTGAAGCCAATCATATGTTTCTCTGTAGATCTTACAAGTTGAAAGTTAGAAACAGAACAACATTCTCAAAGTGGGTTTTGGGGACACTTGGGGGTCTTTGAGATACTTTCAAGGGATGCCTAATATCAGGAATAATTGTAAAATAATATTAAGATGTAATTTGCTTTGAAATTTTCATTCATTTTATGACAAGTGGACAGTGAAGATTTCCAGAATCCATTTGGCATCTGGTATTACACAGAATGAATATAGAGCAGATAAGAGAATTGAAAAAAAATCCAATTTTCTCTTTTGAAAAATATAGCTGTATTTCATAAAATGTTATTTATGTTAACATGTAACGAATTACTTCTATTTTTAAACAAATTAGTAAACACAGTTAAAATTTATCAGTTTTTGAATGACACATATGTACATATTTAAGATATGATATAGTATTTCCATTCACACATATTTTATATATATTGGGTAATATGTATATGGTTATATTATGTAATGACCAAATCAGGGTCATCAACACATCTGAAACCTTAAACTTTTATCTTTTCTTTTTGGTGAATACATTCAAATTCTTCTAGAAGTAAACATAGGGAAATGCTTCAGGACCTTAGTCTAGGTAATGATTCTTTTAAATATGACCCCAAATACACAGACAAAAAACAAAACACTTCATAAGTGGAACTACATAAATTGAAAAGCTTCTGTACAGCCAAGAAAACAATCAACAGAGTGAAGAGACAACCTGCAGAAAAGGAAAAATTATTTGCAAATTATGTATCTGACAAGGGGTTAATATCCAGACTATAGAAGGAGGTCAGACAAAACAACCCAGTTAAAAAATGCATTAAAGATATGAATAGCCATTTCTCAAAAGGAAACATACAAATGGCCAACAGATCAGTGCAAAATGCTCTACATCATTAATCATTAGGACAGTGCAACTGAAACTATAATGAAATGCCACCTCATCCCTGTGAGAATGGCGGTTATCAAAAAGATATAAAATACTATGCTGTTGAGAATGTGGAGAAGAAGGAACCCTGTGCATTGTTGGTGGACATTTAAATTAGTATGACCATTACAGAGAAAAGCATGGAGATTTCCAAAAAAACTAAAAGTAGAACTAACAGTCTGTTCCCACCAATCTTGGTATATACCCAGAGGAAGCGAAATCAGTATGTTAAAAAAACCCTGTACTACAAAAGTCAACTCAAAGTTGATCAAAGACCTCAGAATTAGATCCAAAATTTGCAACTTCTAGAAGAAAATGTAGGTCCAACACACCAACCTGTCAGCTCAGGAACCAATTTCCTTAACAAGATTCCTAAAGCATAAGAAATAGACCCCAAAATCAGTAAGTGAGATGGCATCAAATTAAAAAGATTCTGCATAGCAAAGGAAACAATTAAGAACATGAAGAGAGAGCCTACAGAATGGGAGAAGATCTTTGCCACCTGTTCCTCAGATAGAGCATTATTATCCAGAATATATAAAGAACTCAAAAATTTGACACCAAAAAAAACAAACAATGCGATTAGTAAATGGTCAAAAGAACTGAACAGATACTTCTCAAAAGTTGAAATATAATTGACCAACAAATACATGAAAAAATGTTTAGTATCTCTAGTAATCAGGGATATGTATATCAAAACTACATTGAGATTTTATTTCATTCCAATCTGAATGGCAATTATCAAGAATGCTAATAATAATAAGTGTTGGTGATGATGTGGGGAAAAGGGTACACTCAGACATTGTTGGTAGGACTGCAAATTAGTGTAACCACTTAAAAACTAGGGATGTAATCACTGTATACCCAGCTATCCCACTCTTTGGCATATATTCAAAATATTCAAAAGATCTAAAACCAGCATATTACATTGACACAGTCACATTAATATTTATAGCAGCACAATTCACAATTGCCAAGCTATAGAACCAACCAAGGTGCCCTTCCCAGATGCATGGGTAAAGAAAATGTGGTATATATACACAATGGAGTATTACTCATCCACAAAGAATGAAATTATGACCTTTGCTGGTAAATGGATAGAAATGTAGATATCATGCTAAGTGAAATAAGACAGACTTAGAAAGTCAAATGTTGAATGTTTTCTCTGATATGTGGAAGATTAAAATAAGGAGGAAAAAATAGAGGGGGGAGGGTTAATTGGGGATTCCATTCAGAAAGAAGGAAGATGGGTGGGCTAGATGAAGGGGATTGAGAGTGAGGGAGAAGACACAGGAGAGGGGAAAAACAGAGGAATGAACCTGATTTCCTATGTGCGTACATGACTATACCACAGTGACTCTTGCCATCATGTATATCCACAAGACACTAACCAAACAGAAAAAAAAAATCTAAAAGCAAAGAGCAGAAATTTTAGTATAGTAGAGGGAAGGGATCAGGGAGAGGGAGGAGGGAAGGGAATGGGGAAATACTGGGGACTGAATTTGAGCAAATTGTTTTCATGCTTTTTAAACTTTATCAAAATGAATCCTATTGTTATTTATAACCCAAACAATAAAAAGAAAAAAAAAATACCTGCACTCCTAAACTCCATGTTTATTGCAGCACTATTCACAATAGTCAGCATATGAAATCAATAGATAATGGATAAAGAACAGATAATGGATAAAGAAAATGTGATATACATATTTTACATATTGTATGTATGATGGATTTTATATATATATATATATATATATACACACACACACACACACACACACACTTGTGATATATACATGTATGTATATATGATGGAGAACTATCCAGACATGTAAAAAGACAGGTTGTTTCCAAAAATATGGGTGGACCGAAGGAAGTGAAATAAGTATTTTATAAAAATCATCTGCACTACAAAATTCAACTCAAAGTGGATCAAAGACCTAGGAATTGGATCTGAAGTTTGCAACTTTGAATCTTAGTTTTACTTTCACTTTTTTCCAAAAATCTCCATGCCATTCTCTGTAATGGCTGCACTAATTTAAATTTCCACCAACAATATCTTAATATTTTCCAACAACATGGATGGGCCTGGAGGAACTTGTGTTAAGTAAGTCTAGCACAGAAAGACAAGTATTACATGATGTACTCATAAGTGGAATCTTTAAAAGTTGATTTCGTAGAAACTCACAGCCCAGTAGGGACTACCAGGAACTGAGGAGAAAAGCAGGGAGAAGGGAGGGGGAAGTTCATCAAGAGAGAAAGGTCACTGCTTGACAAGAGTGGTGTTTGTGACCTCTGGCACATAGGGTGAACATAATTGAGAATAATGCACTGCATATCCCGAGACAGGAATTTGAATGTACTCACCATAAAGGAAGTAAGTTGTTGTTTAATAAATAAATGTGTGACCTATAGTCTTCTCTCTGTTTAATTTATTTGGTTATTTATTTTTTATCAGTATGGACTTATGGATATTTATTTTATATGTTGCATTATAATACAATAATAGTTTATCTATTTTGTTGCTCAAAGTTTTCCAGGTTTGGCTATTGGGAGCTCCCTTGACAAAACCCCTCAATGTGAGTGTTTTGTTTTGTTCTTTTGTTCATTTACACTCAAGTTCTCTCTTTGTGCTATAAAGTGCTATGGATTTTGATAAATGCATGTCATGTATCCACCACCACAATATCATAAGGAATAACCCTTCCCCCCAAATAAAACCTCTCATGCTTAACCTAACCAACCTTTCTTAGTTCACATTTATTAGATGTTTACTTGTAATTATTTTCTCCAAGCCTGTAGCCATTATTTGATTCTTTTGACAAGTATCTTTCACAGAGCTTTTTTTAAGTGTCTGATCTGGTCTAACCTAACAGTGCTTTCTCCTTTCAGGGATCATGCTTTGGCATTGAATCAAAATCCAATATCAACAGATGTTCTCCCTTGGTTTAGTTGAAGGGTTTTATAAAATTGTATTTTAGTTTTGAATCCATGGTCCATTCTCATATCAAGTTTCAAGAAAGGTATGAGATCAGCGACTAGGTGCTCGTGTTTGTGTAAACCCATGCCCTTGTTCTAGGGCCATTTTGTGAGAAGACCTCCTTTCTCTGTTGAAATCCTTTGCCCCTTGGTCAGGCATGGGTTGATCATATTTGAGTGTTCATGGGCTTCTTACTGTTCCACGGATGTACGCATCTGGTCTTTCACCAATATCACACTGTCCTGATGACTGTACTTTCACTACCATGTCTTCAGGATCATCTTGAAGTCAGTGTTAGGCCTCTGGCTTTGTCTTTCTTCAGTACTGTGGTGGCCATAATGGGTCTTTGGCCTTCTCATAAAATCTTTTGAATCATTTTGTTAAACTCTACAAAATAGCTTATAATTTTGAGAAGGCATTTTTGTTATTTTTTAAAAATCATCTTGTAGTGTGAAATTGATTCAATTCCAAATTGATTCAAAAGTCAAATCTATAAAATGCCCATTTTAGCACCTTTCGTCCTTTTTCTTCCCTGACCTAAGTAGATATATTTTTTAAACCAATCTATTTATTTAGATACATGGACACACACATGTATGTCTGCATGTAGGTATATATCTTTTCTTACTATTTGCCAATAGCCTTTTTCAAAGTTTTCAATCCTTTCCAATTTAGTAGATGAGAGACATTGATAATTACATGTCTCATTGTGCAGTAATTCATATCTCTCATTATGGACAAAGTTGAACATCTTCTTAAAATTTTAAAGAAAATTTGCATTTTACCTTTTGTGAATTCTCTGCACATCTCTCTGCTCAATTTTCTCTGTTGATGGTCTTTTTGTCTCTATAAGCTCTTTCTGTATTAGGGATACTAAACATCTGTCAGGTAGATTACAAATATTTTTTCCCAGTTTGTCTTTTCTAAAACTTTATCTTGAAGCTTAGAGCAAATAGGATTTTTTTTTCCACTCTGTAAGTCTTGTGGGGGAATTATCTTTTTATTACTTTATAATACCCATGTTTAGTCCATATGGTTTAGGAAGATGTGACATCCCTTTACTCCCCCAAAGTGACAGAGAGAGAGAGAGGTGGTTACATGGCTCTGTCCTCTCCCATCACCAAGACCCAGCCAATTATGTAGCACATTATCTTCAATTCAGTGATTTTTCTGTTAGCTTCCTACTTTTCTGGATTTCCATGGTTTCAAAATCTGGGGATTTTATTTTATTTTATTTTTTTAGTTGTTGTTTTGCTTAGTTTTTTTTTTTTTTAACAAAATTTAAATGATGCTAGATTTCTTTTCTTCTTTGTAAATTTCCATCTTCCTTAAATTCTTCCTACCTTCTTTACTGATCCTAAACAAGTTTGTTAATTGCCAAAAAATGTTGCTAAGGATTAGTGCTTGGTTTTGTTTTGTAAACAAAGTTCTTTTTCACATGTTAGAAGAAAGTCATGACAGGAATGGTAGAAACAGGTGCAATTCACTAATAAAACCCTTCTAAGAAGAAAGGAAAGATTAGATAGTATATGGAAGAAAGAGAAAGGACTGTTCTTTCTAGAAAATGTTCTCCAGTCTCTCAGTTTCCACCAAACCTTAGTTGCAGATGCTTGGTGCTGTACCCTGTCCCCAACGCCATGCTTTACACTATAAAAGCTGGCCACTGAGCAGAATATGAGGTAAAAGGCCATTACTCACAGCAACATCCGAAAGAGCAGGATAGCACAGTGGCTAGTTCTGAGTCGTCCAATCCCAAGCCACTAATGACTGGGCAACATTCATATGTTCACCTCTCTTGCTTCCATTATCTTATCATTAAAATGGGGTTCACTTGCCTTCACCTCAATGAGATAATGCACTTGAAGCCTTTGGCAGAATCATTTTTCAATTTGCAATACTTACTACCAAATTTTAAACTACAAATTCCTGACAACTGTCACCTTCCACATCCTCTTTGTGACTTGGCCATTGAAATATTGTAGGAAACTACAGGATATATGCCTTTTTATTAGTAAATTTTGCAGAAACATTCAAGGGTCACATTAATGACTGGTATTACCAAAAACCTTCCCACAATTTCAATATAACCTCCTTTCTTCAAAGATGTGTAACCTTTCCACCCCACTTAAATGTTAGCTGGAAATAGGACTCGGGGACCTTACACAGTTGTAACCCACAGTGGTGATAAGTGGGGAAACTTTTAGGAAAACATCAAATGGCTTTTCCTGTTTCATTTAACTTCCTGAGAGGTGAATGCTAGGAGTCCTTGGCAAGGCTAATTCATTATCTGCAAACCTGTTTTTCATGCCACACTGGGGTTTGCGGAGGACCAGGATAGACTGCTGTCTGAATTGCATTGTGTCTTCAGGCATTGCTGTCATCCTCTTAACTTTAAGGCTTTCCTGTGCTGTGCGCTCAGTCTTGGACAGTTGCCCATGTACTTTGGTCTGGATAACTTTGCTGTTTCTTTTCTTTTCTTTTCATTGTACATGTAACCTGTGAAGAATGGAACTTGGGAGTTTTCTGACTTGGTACAGCAATTAGCTCTGTGGTCATCCATAGAAGATCATGCCTGTAGGTGAAACTAGCATTTGAGAGAGGTCATCTCCATCATCAAATAGTAACTAGAAGTAACTGAAGTAACTCTTCAGAATTCTATTGGTAATACCTTCTATTAACTTGAGGGAATTGTGGAATATTTAGCTGTATGACAACATTTTTCTTGAACATAGTACCTAGGAATTTGGTGGTCTTACTATAATTTCTAACTCAATTGGAGTATGCACTTGATCATCTATTGACTTGTGGCCCACAGATCCAGAGTCAGAACTCAGTCACTTTGCAGTAACATCCTTTTGATTTTTTTTAATCACATACGTTTTTGAACATGAGTCGAGTTCTTAAGTGAAGAGTATATTCTTTTCTCCCTCTTGGAGTCAACACAGATTGTGGATTGAGTGGGAACTTTTCTAGCTTTGTCTTCTCCATGTTCCCTCATTATCATTTGAGGTTAACCAAGTTCTTCCTTTCCCAAGCGTTATATTCTGCTTCCCTGTGAAACTGGAGGCTGATTTTTAAAAGTCCCTGGTTCAGCTCACAAGATCTCTCTTTGGTTCTGAGATTACATTCACTTTACCTGTAAAACCACCTCTGCCATCCGATCATTCCATTTCTTTCTCTAGGGGAAGCTTCTCAGAACTCTGTATAACATAGAGCCAAGGAATATTGAAAATAATATCAATTCTGCTTCTAATGCTGCTGCTGCCTGCTTAGATCTGTTTTATTTCTCTTAGGACCCTATCATGTAGGCTAGTAATTATTTCTTGTTCCCTGTTTATTTTTTTCTTTCTTTTCTATTCAGCCTCTCAACCTTTCCTTTTTGAACGGCTGGTGACTGAGCTTAATTTTTTGCTTGACAAGATTTTCCATCGTTCCCAAACATCTTTGTGGAGGAGAGTATTTCAAAGGCATGTATTCAGAGATATGAAGCAGAAAATGATCCAAAAATGGAAAAAGTAGGATTCACTTCATTTGTACCATTCTTAATGAGAAGAACAGTCACTGTTCTTTGAGTATTTCCCGTCTTCCAGTTTCTGGGCCAAGTGTGTTCTGTTCATGCATGAATGTGTGTTGTGGGAGGGTGTTCATGTGGTCTGCAAATGTATGGGTGAGTATATGTGCACATATGTGAACTCTCATTGAATTCTTTTTTCCTTTTTAAATTTGTTCTTACTAGTTACACATGACAGTAGAATGCATTTTGACATATTATACACATCTGGGGTATAACTTCTCACTCTTTCTGGTTGTACACGATGTAGAATTGGTCATGTAATCATATATGCACATAGGAAAGTTATACCTGATTCATTCCACTATCTTTCCTATTCCCATTCCCCCTCCATTCTCTTCATTCCCCTTTGTCTAATCTAAAATACTTCTATTTTTCCCTACCCACTGTCCCCCTTATTGTGAGTTAGCATCCACGTAGCAGAGAGAACATTTGGCCTTTTGTTTCGGGGGATTGGCCTATTTCATTTAGCATGGCAGTCTTGTAGTTCCATCCATTTGCTGGCAAATACCATAATTTCATCCTTCTTTATGGCTGACTAGTATTTCACTGTGTATACATAACATATTTTCTATATCTACTCATCTGTTGATGGGCATCTAGGCTGGTTCCATACTTTAGCCATTGTGAGTTGAGCTGCTATAAACATTGATGTGACTGCATCACTGTAGTAGGCTGATCTTTAGTCCTTTGTGTATAATCTCCATACTGCTTTTCAGAGTGCTTATACCAATTTGCAGTCCCACCATAAATGTATGAGTGTAACTTTTTCCCCACATCCTCACCAGCATATATTGTTACTTGTATTCTTGATAATTGCCATTTTGACTAGAGTGAGATGAAATCTCAGTGTAGTTGCATTTCTCTAATTACTAGAGATGTTAAACATTTTTTTATATATATGTTGACTGATTGCATTTCTTTTTCTGTGAAGTGCTTGTTCAGTTCCTTTGCCAGTTTTTTGATTGGATTGTGTGTGTGTGTGTGTGTGTGTGTGTGTGTGTGTAAGTTTTTTGAGGTCTTTTATTTCCTGGAGATTAATGCTCTGAGGAGCATGGCAAAGATTTTGTCCCATTCAGTAGGCTCTCTCTTTTTGATTGTTTCCTTTGCTATGAAGAAGCTTTTTAGTTTGACTCCATCCCATTTGTTGATTCTTTAGTTTAATTCTCATGCTTTAGTTTACTGCTTGTGCTTGTTGAAGAAGTTGTTTCCTAAACCTAAATGATGTAGATGTGGGCCTACTTTTTCATCTCTTAGGTGCAGGGCCTCTGGTTTAATGCCTGAGTCCTTTATCCACTTAGAGTTGCTAATTTCATTTTGCTACATATGGATTTCCAGTTTTCCCAACACCATGTGTGGATTAGGCTATCTTTTCTCCAACATACGCTTTGGCACCTTTGTCTAGTGTGAGGTAACTGTATATATGTGGGTTTGTCTCTGCATCTTTTATTCTGCACCATTGTTCTACACGTCTGGTTTGGCACCACAGCCATGCCGTTTTGGTTACTGTAGTTTAAGGTCTGGTACGGTGATGCCTCCGGCTTCACTTTTCATGCTAAGGATTAATTTGGCTATTGTGGGTCTCTTATTTTTTCCAAATGAATTTCATGACTGCCTTTTCTATTTCTATGAAGATCATCCTTGGAATTTTAATAGGAATTACATTAAATCTGTATAATACTTTTAGTAGTATGGCCATTTTGACAGTATTAATTCTGCCTCTCTGTTTTAGTCAGTTTCTTTTTTTCTGCTGTGACTAAATGACCCAACCAGCACAACTGTGAAGGAGGAAAGGCTTATTTGAGGGCTCATGGTTTCAGAGGTCTTAGTCCATAGAAGGCTGGCTCCATTCCTCAGGGATCAAGGTGAGGCTGAACATCATGGAGGGAGAGGGTGGTGGAGGGAAGCAGCTTACATCACAGTGATCAGGAAGCAGAGAGTGAGAGAGACTCCACTCCACAGTCATACCCCTAATGAA
Source organism: Sciurus carolinensis (assembly GCF_902686445.1). Taxonomy (NCBI): domain Eukaryota; kingdom Metazoa; phylum Chordata; class Mammalia; order Rodentia; family Sciuridae; genus Sciurus; species Sciurus carolinensis. Next base: position 144,542,602 of record NC_062218.1, read on the forward strand.
CCATTCCCTCCAGCCACAACCCACCTGCCTCTGGTTACCACTCAGTTAATCCCATCAGGGATTAATTCACAGATTAGGTTAAGACTCTCAAAACCCTATCATTTCTCCTCTGAACCTTCTTGCATTGTCTCACATGTGACCTTTCGGGGGACACCTCACATCCAAGCTATAACACTATCCAAGAACATGGGATCACTGAATTCTTACACCAGCTCTGTGAATCTGGATATGATCATTTTCTCCCTGTTGATGAGGCAACAAAAATTCAGAGTGGCTAAGTAATTTTCTCAGTGTCACATCTGTGATAAGCAGATAAAACAGGGCTTATGTCAGTCAGTGAACCAAGTTTTGCTTTTGATGCCAGCATTGCTCTTCTGATTGCTACTTTTAATTTTACCCCATGGTATGATTATTTGGGGGCATTTTCTTACTGTTGTGGATTAAAGATGTTGCAAATTCTCTGCCACTTCCCATTGAGTGGTGGGCTCTCTCCCCTTTCCTCCATCACAACTATGATGAATAGTTAACAGAAGTGATGGCAGGGCAGTTCTGGGTCTTGCCTTTAAAAAAAAAAAAAGGTCTGGCAGCTTTCACTTTGATCTGTAGGAGCTCTGAGGCAGAGCATAAGAAATCCAAGAACCCAGAGGCTACCTTGCTGGGAGGAAGCTCACACTGGTCACATGGAAAGGCCATATGGAGAGAGGGGAAGCTGCTCAGGCAGTCCCCAGCTCCTCCAGTCCTCAATTGCTCCAGCCTCCTGGCTATTCAGCCTTCAGACCTCTTGGAGCAGAAACTAACATATCCTCACTATGGTCTGCCCTAATTCTTGACTAGTAGAATCATAAAATATAATAGTTATACTAAATTGTTGTGTTAAGCCTCTAAGTTCTGGAGTAGCTCATTGTAAACCAAATGCCCACATCTGTGAATAGTAAGCTCTGCCAAAAGAGACACTTTCTCCTTCGTCTTTATGTTCCTGGGGTTCCAGTCAGTGGCGTGCTATTAATTTTGGTAGATTGAATGAATGGATGAATGAATGCATAGAGTAAAACCACAGGAGACAGGTGCCCTAGCCTCATGCAGCTTCGCTTCTAGAGAGAGTGGAGGAGGCACATGAGGGAAAGAAGGCAGGGTAAGAGGACATTTGTGCAGAGCCTGAATGAGGAAAGTGAGTGAGTCTTATGGTATCTTTAGCATTGGGGCTTAAGAACTAAGAATTTGGCATCTGTGTTCCCTGTTTCATGTACATCCAGGGTCAATCTCACGTCCCAGGGCCTGGAAAGGGGCTGGGGCTATGGCAAAGGGAAATCCTGGGTGGAAAAGGCTGTGGTTGGGATGTCACTCAACAAAATCCACCCCCCAGAACACCTACAGTCCTTCACACTCCCAAGCCCTACAAGTGTAGAGCACTCTGGATGGAATATTCTTTGCACTGAAAGCCCTCCCATCTTTCTCTTGTCAAGTCAAATGTTCCATTCTCAGGCAGATGAATTTCCTCTTCTACTGCATTACAGATCTGTACTTTAATAGCACCTTCCTCTAATGCTTGCTCATCCTCTCTAATACAAAAGCTGTTTATACAGCTTCCCCCAGCTATTTGTGAAATGAGTGAGGGCGAGGGATGGGCATGTTCCCATCATAGCCTCAGAAGCTGTTTGCATAGTGTTTTGCAGTAGAAGAAGTGTACTGCATGCTTGTTCAGAACTAGAAACAGGAATGAAACCTTCTTAACCTCACTTACGTGAGATCTGACACACAGAAAGCATTCACCAACAATTGATATTGATTGAATGAATGCATGCATGAATGAGTGAATGAATGGCTAGCATAGTGCCATTTTCAATATGTCTGATCATGAACACGTTATTTTTTTCCATAAAATTTGCCCCCATTAAATTCGTAAAGGCAAATATATTTCTTCAAGTAGTGAGTAGCCTCCACTAAAAATCTGAGCATCATATTCGTCCTAATGTACCAGAAAGGCCAGATTACCCAGTATTGTTAAAAATGCTCATGGAGCATGTCTCCAAGTTCTATATATTGAAGTGAACTAATGTTGTAATAGAAACAAGATTCTCCCAGGGTGAACACTGCTTCTGGGAAGTAACTAAGGAATTTTATAAGCTAAAGTTCTTTCCTTCTCCTTCTTTTCTGTACCCCCCTCCCCCATTATCTCCTCTTTGGTCTTCATAACTTGTGACGATTTAAGTTCACCCACTGAAATATTACTGAGCAAAAAAATTGCTCATTTTCATATCCAAATTGCCCAATTTGGTAACATTTCATGCAGTAAGATGTCTTAATGTGATATAAGCACACATGCACACACCTTTTAACTCTTTAGAGATAATCTATATAATTTGCAAAAATACATTTTCAATGCACATGCCTGTGGGTTTGTTACTGTACAGTTAAACTTAAATCTTTGCTTTTTCATATCAATTTCCAGAAGGATATGGAGTAATTAGGAGAATGTAATGGCAGTAACTGTGCTGTTGAATAGCAGTCTGAATTACATAGTGTGAGATGTAGAATATGTGAAAAAAAAGCTATCAGATATGTTGTCTTTGCATTAAAATGGAAATGAGTTCTGTTTATATCATTCCAGTTTGGAAGACAGCACTGAATAGTTTAGATGTATTAATAGACACCCCAAATGCCACCTCTCCCTTTTGACAATTATAACTGGCAGAAGTACAAATGTCAGTGAAGGTACAAAGCTACTTTCGGATTCAGTGGCAGAAAATGACCTTGACTGGTTGACACAGTTAAGAAAATTAATGCTTCTAATTCAATACATTTGAAGAATTAAGTCAGAGACTTTAAACTGGGACATGAGAATGAATGACCATATCATTTGCTGTATAAATATCAGGAATTGAATGCCTGTTTGTTATTTGCTGTTTGTTTAATCGGTTGGTTTCTGGCTGTAAAGGGAACACTGGACTCATCCTAATTGATTAAGTACCTTGTTTCCCCATGTTCTTTAATTTTGAATTCAAGGCTTGTATGTAATCCATTTGATGGTTTTATTTGCTTTTTTTCTGTAATACGACTTTGCTGACTAGGAATTGGTTTACTCTTTCATGTCTGAAGGCTCTGATAAATTGAGGAGCTTAGGCAGACAGCTCTTTTATCCGACGACCCTTACTGGGCTGGTGATATTGCCGAAACCTGCCTAGACTCAAAAAAGGAGAAGGCTCTAAGAGGGATAAGAGTCCTGCAGGGAGGAAGAAACAAGGGATTTCTTTCTTTTTCTTTTTTTTTTTTTTTGTAGTGACCTCAAGAAGAAACACAAGAATCACTCAGGCAGAAGACAGTGCCAAAATAATAGAATGAGAGTAGGCTGGTTCTGCTTTGGCTGATGAAAGGATGGTGAATTGAAAAAATGATCAAAAGTGACACTGTGGGCAACTAAGAGATATCAAAGGAGACTGTACTGCCGATCAGTCACAGAATCCACCCTCTGCTGGGGAGCAACTCTACAAACGTTTGCTGAGTGATTATGGAGAAGCTGTAGTGGGTAATGTGGCGGATGCAGCCATTACTCAGGCTAGGGTTTATCTTCCCCTTGCTGTCCTCCTGGCCTGGACACTTGCCCTGGCCCTCCCTGTCCCCTCGCCTCCTTCTTTGTGGGTGGAGCTCTGTCAGAAATACTGGGGGGATTCAAAGACACATAAGGCATAATTCCTGCCTTCAAGAAGTCTCCATCCCATGGAAAGACTAAAGTAGAACTGGAAATGTCTGTTCACATTTTTTGCTTTATTTGAAAACAGATTCTAATAAAATTGCAGGAAACTAATGGGGTGGGGGGTGATCTTGTTACATTTATTAATGAGATGTGACTTTTATTATGTGAAAGAATACCTATTGTCTCTGATTTCGTCCATTATTAGAACGCTAGTTAATTAAGAGCCTTACAAATTTTCAGTTCTGAGGGCTGGTATTTTTCTCTTTCTGGGAAATTCATTGTATACCATTCTTTGTATTAGTCACACGCATCAACTTAAGACCTTGACTTACAAATCTGACATGAATATGGCAAAATGCATTGTGTTCATTGGGGTTAATCTGTAACATTTTCAGGATTCACCTCACTTGAATGATCAGAGTTTATGAAAAAACTGTACCTTTCAACCTCCTGGCAGAACACAAGAGTACCTGGGGAGTTTATTGTACTCTTGGATGCAAGTGGGAGACATTTGTTGTGGGCATAAAGCAAAGGCAGTTGCAGTTGAAAGCTGACATCTTGGTGTTTTTTTTTGTTTTCACTTTCTTTTCTGACTGCCTTGAGCAATTTATCATCACAGGGTCTGTGGTTGGTTGGTTTGTTTGTTTTCATGTGCCAAGACATACAAACCGGTGGACCAATATAATGTTAAAGGCCAATGCTTAGTTGTGATTTGATACTTTTGGGGTTCTGGAGCTAGCCATCTACCTGATTTTGACAAATGGCCCCAAAGTGACTGTTGCCCAGACACATTTCATTAGTGTTGATCCTTTGCTGGAAGTCTTTTCTCCCCATTTTCCACATAAATAAATCATCCTGGCCTCATGGACACCTGCTGATTTTCACTTGCTTCAACTCCATCCCTTCTTCCTGGACCATCATCCCAGTTGATTTTTGGAGAGCCTCTTCTCTCTCAGTCTGAATCTATGGAACAAATGTAGCATAGTGCCAAACTGGGTGGTGTCTTGAGCCCGGCTTCCTGGGTTTGAATCTCAGTTCCGTCCTACACACCCACCCACCATGACCATCTCTGACACGCTATTCTTCTTACTGATCTTCTGTGTTTGCCCTCAGTTGGCCAAGTTCCTCGGAAGCTGCTCCAGTGGTCATTTTCATCTGGGCAGCCTCAACTGCTAGACCAGAGTCTAGAACATGATAGGAGCTCAGAGGGTTAAAGGAAGGAGCTCTTGTCCTGGTGCTTGAAGTTAGAGAATGATGTCTGCTTCTACTTAAAAGAAAAATCCTCCAATTTCCCAAGCTTCCCTTTCTTTCCTTGGACTCTTATTAAAAAAATAAATAAATAAATAAAACAAATATGCTCTAGTGTGTCTGCAGATCATGGGTAGGGTATTAGGTAGCTCATTCCTCTGAAAATTGTTACTAGAATCGAAACTATAATAGTTATTACAAATTTAATAATTTTATTTCTTCTACACAAGTTTTTTTGGATAGTTGAAAACTTATGAATGCATATGCTCTATATGTTTTGGCAATATATATTTTATGATAAAGAATTCTTGAAGGTAATAGAGTAATTTTATTATTACTTATCTATGTTAAATGATATTACTTTAAAGAAGAATTTTTTCTTCTCCTAGGAAGTATTAGATGTCAAAGAGTCAAAGAAGGACCAAATTGGGGTATGAGTTTTTCCTACAGTAGAAAAGTTAAAATATAGCTCATTGAAAATTGTCCTGATCAAGTGAATGAATATCGATTTTGAGGACATGAAGAGATAATCCACAAAGAAGAGAATATGTGTAAACCTTATATCTGATAAAAGGTTAATATCCAAATAACATAAGGAACTCAAACAACTTGTTAGCCAAGAAACAAAGACAAATAACCCAATTAAAACATTTCTCAAAAAAAATGCATAGTGTGAATAGGTACATGAAAAATCACTCAGCATCACCAATAATTAGGGAAATGCAAATTAAAATTACTACCTCTCACTGGTTGGAATAATTTTTTTAGTGAAGAAAGATGTAAGGTAACAAGTGGTATGAGAGACAATGCAGAGAAAAGGAAATTCTTTCACAATGTTGGTGGGAATGTAGTGTAGCCATAATGGAAATTAGTATGGAGGTTCCTCAAAAAACTAAAACATAGAATCCACATATGACCCTGTAGTCCCACCAGTGGGATATATCCAAAGGAACTGAAATCACCATGTTGGGATATCAGTATGCCAAAGGGAGTCCCTGTTCAGTCCAGCATTATTCAAGATATGGAAACAACCTAAGTGTCTAAGAGCAGATGAATGGATAAAGAAAATGTGACATATATACATAGTAGCTACTATTCAGCCTTAAAAAGGAGGGGGATTCTGTCATTTGTGACAATAGAGATGGATCTGGAGAATAATTGAAATAAACTGGGCATAGAAAAATAAATACTGCATGATATCACTCACATGTGGAGTGTAACAAAGTTGCAGTCATAGGAATAGAATGGCAGTCACCAGAGGTGGGGGTGGGGCAGATCTTGGTCAAAGGGCACAAAGCTTCTGAGAGGAATAAGAGATCTTTAGATCTATTGCACAGCAGAGTAACCGTAGTCAATATATCATTTTTAAAAAACTAAGATAGTAAATTTTAAATGTCTTTTTAAAAAAAAACGATAGGTAAGCCAAAATAATGGATATGTTAAATAGCATGAGTTAATTGTGCCACATCATAAGCTTATGAAAAATCACATTGTATCCCATAAATATATATAATTATGATTTACTGATCAAGTGCAATGTGAATAAAAATTAAAAAGTGAAAAAGAGAGAAATTTGTAAAAATTTTAATTAATCCCTGTAATGTGGTGGGTTAATAAGCGTTCAGCAAACCTCTTTCTGTTGTTTATAGGCGTTGGTGTACTGATGTCCTAATATTACAGACACTAAATCATATCTCAATGCATTTTCAGATTTATGTTACCCACATAGTAGACAAAAGGTGCCAGTGCACACATTTGAATCTTGATTCCAGGGTACCATGTCCCTGTCCCTCTACTTGCTTACCTTTGTGTGAACTGGCAGTACTCTGAATAATTCCTTCTTGGAGTCACTGGATTTCACTTCAGATTTTGGTATGCTGAAATCTAAGCATTAAGACCAGAAGGATTCCTGTTACAGTATAATGGATAGAAACATCAGAGATGAAAACACCATGAATACTGTTATTTAAGAATTGATAGTTAGCAATACATTAATAGATATTTAGTACATTGAAAACTCTGAGTGCTGAAAACCTTGACTATCATTTTATTTAGCTTGTTTAGAGAAGATAATATGTTTTGAGCTCTTTAGTCTTGGTACAACTGTGCTGTAACAAAGCAATTTTAGTAGAAAAAATGGATTTGGATTACAGTTTCTTGTTGAGTTTGGTAGAATCTGTCGGTTAGGGAAAAATGCCTTGTTGAAATGTGTTTGTTTTTCCTCTTACAGGTAGTAATCTCAGTTCTGTTGTGATGTGAACAATTGTAGACATGCCTCTTTAACTTCCAATACTTAGGAGTAAAAACATTCATTCTCAATTTTTGTTTTCTTCTCGTGCCTTTAAAACTTGATTATAAGTCGCAGTTGTTCAAGAGTTCTAAGTCAATGGACATTGTCGTGAGCTCTTTGATGATGTTCTGTGTGCCGCAAACCAAGTAATCAAGTTTAGCTTCTACTTGTGTCAAAGTTCCCAGAGGGTTCACTAACAGAAACAATAAGGCAGTATATGCCTTTGTAATAAACCCACATTTCGCTTAAAATAATTTGAAAATGAACATCTTCGCCCCTTATGCTACAATTCTGACCTGAGCTTCCTGGGGTTCCTTTCTGTCATCATTTCAGCTATTACAAGTCAGGGTGAATTAACCAAGGTCATGTCTACATCAACATTTTAATTACCTGGCTTTGTTGATGGCTTGTTGAAGTTGCTTTCATCTGGCAGTTTGAAAGACAGCCGATTTATGGTAGGGAGAGCTGTCCAACATTCAGATTTCGAGATGTGCACTTCCTTCCATAGGAAGACATTTTTTGTAACATTTTAAATATAGACTATATTTTAGTTTATAATAATAACAACACCAACAACAAAACTTGCACAACAGAAGGGAATTTTAAACCCTCATGGTTTGTGGCATTGTAACATAGACCTGGCATCAGGGTTCTTTAATTAAGACACCACTGCAGTTGTGGGGGGCTGTTCTGTGCACTGCAAGATGTTTAGCAGCATCTCAGATCTTCCTTCACTAGCGGCTAGCAGGGTAGCATCTCCCTCTTCCATTCTGACAATCGGGATTATCTCCTGAGTTGCCAAATGTCCCATGAGGGGAAAATCACAGCTCTAAATCATAATTTTATCCAGGTTGTGTTTCATTGGTTTGCCTCATTAATATTACCTTTTGGTGTGATTCTGTGATATACATAGTCAACTTTTCATCTAAGAAGTTTTTTCCTTGGATGTGAAAATAAGATTTGATCTCTGTCTACTGACTGTTTCCTTCAAATCTCATCTTTCCAAAACTTGCAGGTAGATTCTGCTGGCTCAACTTTCAACTATTAAGGAAAAAACAATAAATTCTTTCTATTAGGTGAAAAATTTTGAGTAGCACAGTTAATAATATTTGTTTTGAGACCTAGAAGAAAACTTCTTTGGTGAATAACTTACCATCTGATGTGCCCTGATCTCCTAATATAACTACCATGTGTCATAAAATTGTACAGTTTTAAATATAGTAGTAATAGGAATTATTGTAATAATAACTGATAGTTGCCAAGCACATATGAATTCCATAGCAACTACTAAAATATCACTGCCATGAGTTATAGGTAATAGCCAGCACAAGAGATAGAATAGAATTATAAAAAACATTCAGTCCAAAAACGACAGATGAAGAAGAAAAGAATAACGATGAACAGATGATACAAATAGCAAACAAATAGTAAGATGGTCGATTTAAACTCAACCCCATTAATCGTTACATTAAATGTAAGTTGTCTAAAAACTTCCCTTTAAAGACACAGACTGTCAGTTTAGATTTAAAATGTAAGATCCAAGTACATGTTATCTACAAGAAAACCACTTTATATATAAAGATGCCAAAAGGTCAATCCAAAAAAGAAAAAGACAAATTGTATAAAATTAAGAACTTCTAATATTTGAAAGATACTGTTAAAGAAAGTATAAAAATAAATCACAGAGAGGGAGAAACTATTTATAAATCACATACCTGAAGGACCTGTATATAGATTATATGAAAGTATCTTAAATCTTAATAAGAAAACAGCACACCTAATTAACAAATGGGCAAAATATTTGGACAGTCACTTCATTAAAAAATGTGGATGAAAGGCAGTTAAGGACATGAAGAGATGATTAATTTAATCACAGCAATGTGAATTAAAAACCTAGTAAGATAACCATTACTCACCTATGAGAGTGTCTAAAATTGAAGAGAATGAACACATCCAGGTCACGACAAGCCTATGGAGCCACAGCTCCTCGGAGAGTTCTTTTGGTGGGAAGTTAAGTGGCACCGCCATCTTGGAAAAGGGTTTGGCAGTCATAAGAGAAGTCCAGCCTATTATCTGCTCTATGACTGAGTTTTTCAAGAGTTATTCAACTCCTCAATGTTTATCTGAAGGTGATCAAAGTATATGTCACTACCAAGACTTGCAGCCAAACATGCATAGCAGCTTTATTTGTTATAGACAAACACTCAAAACAGCCTGTTAACATGCCTGTTAACAGAAGAACTGGTAAACAAAGTGTGTTGTATCCATGAAACGGAATCCTAATCAGCAGGAAAAGGAGTCAACTTACCTGAGAAACACATCATCTCACAGTAACGCTGCACAAAAGAAGTCAGACAAAAAAAAAAAAAAGACTGAGTATATGTTTTTTGATTCTTTTTATTAAATAACATATAAGAAAATGCAGCCAGTGGTGACTGAAAATGAAGTTCTGAGTTTCTGAGACAAGGAAGAGATCTGGAGGTGTCCTGGGGTGCGAAGGCAAGATGGAGAGTTGACAGTGATGCAGGGAACTTTGGAGAGAGATGGACAGGTTTATGCCGATGATGCTGATGGTTTTAATTCCATAAATACATGTGTGTGTCAAAACTTGAGTATTTGTGTTTTTTTTTTTTAACTCAAAATTATACCCCTTTTTTAGCTGGATGTGGTAGCATACTCCTGTAATCCCAGTGGCTCAGGAGGCTGAGACAGGAGGATCACAAGCTTAAGGCCAGCCTTAGCAATTTCGTGAGGCCCTGAACGACTTAGTGGGAACTGTTCTCAAAATAAAATATTAAAAGTATTGGGGATATAGCTCAGTGGTAAAATATCCATGGTTTCAATTCCCAGTACCAAAATAATTAATGAATGAATTAAAAATATCCCCTTATTTATATTCATTCCTAGTTAGACTAGATTTTTATTCATTCTTCTTTACTTCAAGAGGGAGGTTTGGGGGCTGGGAGTATATCTCACTCATAGAGAACTCGTCTAGCATGATCCAACACTAAAAATAAAGGAAAGAAAGAAAAAAATGTATGGTTTTTATAAGCTTACCTTTATTGAGTCTTTACAAAATTTTCAGCAAAAGAACTCTTTTTCATGCTCGTAATTTTTTTTTTTTTTTTTGATACTGGGCACTTGATCACTGAGTCATATCCCCAGGCCTATTTTGTATTTTATTTAGACAAAGGGTCTTGATGAGTTGCTTAGCACCTCGCCATTGCTGAGGTGAACTCAGCGAACCTCCTTCCTCAGCCTCCCGAGCTACTGGGAATACAGGCATGTGTCACAGATCCCAGCATAATCTTTTATTTATGTAATATTTAAGTTATCTAACATAGCAAGTAAAACTAGCATAAGCTGTATTTGGAACAAGAGCAATCAATGCTTGATAAATTAGTCAGCTTCTGATTGAAGGGGAGTCTTGGGGTCTCTTAGAGCCTAGTTCAAGGTGTCGCCTGTGGACCAGCAACAGCTCTATCACCCTAGAGCATTTTAGAAATGCAGTAGGGCTGGGGATATAGCTCAGTTGGTAGCATGATTGCCTTGCAAGCACAAGGCCCTGGGTTCGATGCCCAGCACCACAAAAAAAAAAAAAAAAAAGTATTCTCTTTTAGAAATGCAGAATCGATGACTGTCCTTCCATTGACTGAATCAGTTTCCCTAGGTGAGTCTGATGAACATTAAGGTTTGAGAAATGTTGTATTTGAGAACAGTCAACTAGCTTTGAGAATTCAACAAATTATGGCCATGAGGCAATACATTTTTTTTTTTTCTCATTGAAATTCAGGGCTTTGATTCCAAACCTCAATGAAATAGGAAGTGATTGACATATTTTCTACTCTTAACATTTTTATTTCTCATGTCAAGTTTTATTGAAGTATAATTTGCATACAGTTAAATTCAAGAGTTTTATGGGCACGAGTTGATGTGTTTTGATGAATAAACACAATCATGTAATTACCATTCTCATAGTCAGATTACGGAGTAGTTCCTTTTCCTGAAGTATTTCCCTTTTGTCGCTTTGTAGTCAATACCCGCTCCTAATTCTTGACCCTTCCTAGAATTTTACACGCTTGAAATTAATTAGTATTTAGTCTTTTGTGTGTGTTTTCTTTCCACTTAATGTTACTTTTGGGATTCATCCTTGCTCTCCTGTCACTGTTCAGGCCTTTCGTTGTTATGCAGTATTCTATTCTATGGTTGCTCTTCAGAACTGGTGGTGGGAGGTCAGTCCCTGAGTTCAGTCTTCAGGGAACCCAGAAACAGTCCTGGGACCCTCTGTGGCTGCAGTGGTTACCGTGATTGTAACCCTAAAAATGAATTATAGTGGTGAGTGTAAGCATTTATCTCAGCTTCCAAAATCCAGGTGACAGTCACAACTCAGAACAGAGAGCCAACTAGCTCATTCATCTGTCACTGGGCCCTGAGCATCCAGAAAGTTCCCTGCAAATTGGAAAATGCCCTTCAGAGAGGAACAAGAGGGAGAAAGAAAGGGATTATGAACACTGAATATTGGAAGAATACCCTTGTTTTCCTTCTCTGCTGTATCTTCTGTGTGGAGATGCTTTGGAACAACAGGCAGATTGCTGAGGCTTGACGCACAGTATAAGTTTGGGATGCCTTTGCTTCTCATTGAAGTAATTTTAGAAGGTTACCACATGGTTATTTCCTGCTTTTAGTTGACAATCCTGGCATTTAAACTTTTTTTTTTTTAACCTGTTAGCACATTTCATTACTTAGGAAGGTTGTGTCTTGGTTTCATGATAATGTTTAGGTGGGAAACTGAGTCACATCTCACCTCAGATTTGACTAAAGTCTTAGTTGCTCTCCTAAATATCCTCCTATAGAAATGATCATTAGCCACTCAACAACCGAATTAAAACTAGGAGTTCAATATGAAAACAGAAGATGAAGATAATCAAGCAGGATTTTCCAGTGATTAAGATATTAAGTTTCAGTTGTTGCTCTGAATGATTAATTCCCTCTTTTTTGCAGGCAATTGAATTTCATTTGATGAGATGCCTTTCAAATAATTATTGATGAAATGTCGCTTCATGGAAAGCAAACTTTCCCCTGTATTTTGGTCTACTTTCTTGGGGGCTCTCAAGAGATTCACTTGAGATTCTTTTTTTTTTTTTTTTTTTCAAAATTTCTCCATTAGATATTTTTAAAGAGTAAAATAAGATCCAGGGAATATAGCTTTTGAAACAAAAATAATTTGATAACTGTTACAGAAAAAATCAGTTAGAGCCCTCAAGTATAATTCAAGTTTTTTATAAATCCCAAGGTTGTAGGTTACTATTTTGGTAAATAAAGAAAGAGTTCTGAACCTAGAAAGGGTTTAATCTAAACATTTAAATAAGGAAAGAGCAGAGACACTAAAGGTGTAGACTAGTGCACACACACTCATTTTTTCTGCACATGCAAGCACATACATGTATACACAGCTCATTTATCATTTGTTCAATAAATATCTTTCAAGTATCTACAATATGCCAAACCTCAGCCCTGTATTTATTGCCTTTTCTCTGCAGTTGGGAGACTTAAACATGTAATTGAATCGAGTAGGCAAGTATTATGATTGGGGTTAGTTCTGTTTAGGATCAGAGACCTCCTGGAGGAAGGATTTAAGTACATGCATTCTGCCTTAGGGAACTAACCTTACCTTAGGGAACTCCCAGCCTCTGTGGGCAGGGTGGAGCACTTCAGGGTTCTATCTCCCTTTCTTAGACAATGTTTTAACCACCCTGAACTCCTGCACTGTCCTTATCTGTGTCTGATCTCACTCAGCCCTCTTACTTTTCATTCTATAGGGAAAAGTTTCGAGAACCAGAAAAATCTTACCAGGGATGGGAGGAATCTTATTTAAGTCCCTTGATTAGAAGCACCATTTTCCCTTCTCCCCATAATGTCTCCTGTTCTTTGTCTCCCCATAGGCAAGAGAGTCTTTTCTGGGCACCCACAGATTCCACAAGCCCTTCTGTTACATCCTTTGGCTTTGTCCCTAAATAATCAGAAGCAACAATTGGTAACCATGGCTAACATACATGGAGTGCTTGCTTTATACCCTTGCTGTATTGTGTCTTTCTGGAAGATTTCTCTATGACCTTAACTATATGTTCTTGCTGCCCTCCCCCATCCCTTTCCAAGAAAAGGAGAGAAAATTAAATATGTCAGCAGCATGTTAGATGCTGCTTGCTATTCCTCTCTGTGGGCCCTGGCCCTGGAGAGACATGTCTCAGGATTGACAAATTCCCCATGGCATTCGCATAGTTTGAACATCTTACTGAGAAGCCCTGTGTGGTTTCTAGCTGTGCATGGAAATTTGCCCCCATACAAGTGTCACTTCATTAACTCACTTTTCCATGCTGCCTTTGATGTTCATATTGCATGTACTTCCTTCTCTCTGCTAATTCCTCCAGCCGTTCTGTAAGATAGAGACAGGCTTGATCTTTATTTTAAGGGGCAGTGTAAGCAAAGCAGAGGTTAAATAACTTACTCTTATACCTAGGAAGTGGCACAGGGAAGATTTATGCCCACAGATCCCCGGGGTGTGCTGCACACGCTGCCACCTCCTTATTGGCAATGTTTTAAGGAGTCCTGAGAATTTTGGTTGGTATCCAGACTAGTAGTGCTCTAAACACGGCTGGAGAGAGAAAACCCTTTGCTACCTCTTTAGGAACTGTTATCAGAGAAGAAAGGAGTTTCATCTTTGTTGAGAGAAGCCTCGAGAAGACACTGGAGAGATATGGATGTGCCTTGGAGTGGAGGTTTGGGGCCCTCGATTGCTGGAAGTGGAGGGCGTACCACTGAAGCCAAAGCCAGGTACGTGACGTTGACGCCCAGCCTGAGTCATTCTCGCAGGGCTTGGAGGCTCCATCCAGATGCAGAGCCACTGAGTAACGGCTGCCCCCTGCAGCCCCGCTTCCCACCTGGCTGCACTTGGCAGCAGCAGGTTCTCATTTTGCTTTACTCTCTCCTCTCTCTCTCTTTAATGTGTTCTTGAAATTGAATTAAATTTGCTTCCTTCGTGGTGTGTGTTGACTTTTAAATGACCTCCTGGTGGGTTTTCTTCCAGATCTTCTGCCATAAGGCAGAGGTTCTCAGGGTAAAATGAAGGGTCCAACCTGATGGGAAAGCAGCACGTTATTTCCTTACCTTCAAGTTTAACTGGAAGATGCTGCGTTGTGACCAATCACCGTCTTTATTTCCCCAAGTGATTTTGCTTTCCCTGCTGGGGTGACCTGAGTCAATTATGCTTCTCTCCCCGAGACATTGTTAGTCTTCATTCGCAGAACAAAAAAAAAAAAAAAAATTCATACTTTCCTCCAGGAAAATTGCCAATCTCTGTAAAACTATTACATCTTCCATGGATACTGGAATGCACTCTCCACGGGAGATTTGGAGATGAAGGTCAAGATCTCCTGTCAATACAACCCAGGGATCATGCTCAGAAAAACACTGCTCTCCCTCAAATTGTTGAGAAGGCGCCTAATTGGTAATGTCTTGATAATTGTTCACTTGTTCGTTCATTCATCTATCCGCTCAGTGAATACATTCTGAGTATCTACTGGGTGCCAGGCACTTAATAGTGTAAGTAGATAAAATTCCTATCCTAATGGAAGCATTATTTCAGTGGAGGAGACAGACAACAAATAATCAAAGGAGAAGTAAGCTAGCTACAGAGTGGTATGTGCCGGAGACAAAGGGGAGAGGAACGGGAGCCAGTGGTAGTGGGAATGTGGCTGCTGGTGGCCTAAGGGAGCTTCAGGTGGGTCTCCAGGGAACCACTCCCTCCTACCGTCAGGAAGAAGGAAGGACTTTCTGGAGGAGAGTTTTCCATTGATGCGAATAATAAGTGCAAAGAGGTAGGGGAGTTCAGTGGCTCTGAACACCAGGTGGACCAGAGCAGAGGAGGACAGGAGGGACAGCCGTGGAGGTGAGTAGGGAGGATGGCGGGAGACACGGGGGTCCTGTGAAGACGCTGACTTTGCTGTGAGCTGGGAAAAAGCCATGGGGAGATGCTGAGCAGGGGAGGAGACATAATCTTATTGTCGTTGACAGGGGGGCTCTAGCTGTCATGTGGAAAACAGGAGGGAGGGTGGATGTTTAGAAGGTGGTGAGATGATGTCGGTCTGAGCTGATAAAATGAAAAGGTGGTTTCTTGGATTGGGATGTGGGAGTGACTTAAGTTTCTTTAACATGAAATGAAACCATCTCTGTATTTGAAATTTACATGGGCAATCTTGATGAATGGAGTTTCTGTCTTATTTGTTTATTTTTGTGGTGTTGGAGAAATGAATTTTTAAATGTAAGTTTGGATTCAGAGTTAAGTATATTAAGCATTAATTAGGTACCTACTATATACCTAGCTAAATTCTAGAACCACTTCTCCTAACTTGTTTAAAATAATTTTGTGAAAGCAATTGTCAAAAGTCCTGCTTTAAGGCTTCTTCAGACTTCCAGAAGTCCCAAAGGGCTATTGTTTATGTGGTTTCATATATTGATTTTTTACTATATTAAGAATTAAAAAGAAATCTTTAGCAATTCATCTAAAATAATGAATACATCATATGTTAAGGAATAACATGTTTTGTGAAAATGCTAAAATTTATCAATTTAAAAATGTGGCAAGAATAGCATTGTTTTTCATTTTTTTCAGTTCTTAGTAGAAGATAACTTATATTTGCTTTTACTTTCATTCTGTTGTGATATGGTGTTTTTCTCTAAATACATGAAGAGTATCTGACTTCACTCAGGTAGTGGAAAAGGAAGAAATATTTAATACCCTTTTCAGATAATTGTGGATATTTTGATATTAAACCAAAACTCAAGCTAGGGGGTTGTCTAAAAGTTGTGTTGTTGAGTCTAAATATATTAGTGAAATTTTTAAAAACAATATTAACTTGAAACCTACCAATCATTCTGCACGTTACCCATGCCCAAGGCTGTAACATCACATGTGGGTCACTTAGAAGAGACTGATTTACTAAATTAAGCAGATCTCCAAGTGTTGACTCATTTCATTACATGCTAATAAAATATGAAGCCCCTGTTGCTATCACTGCCAATCTCATAAGAAAAGCTTTCACATAATAAGAAATCATCGAGCTCACAGGGGCAGATGCAAGTTTTTCAAAAGTCTTTTACTCAACAGATCAAATTTTATCATTGGCAACAAATATCATCACTTCATGGGTCTCAAAGCAGTGAGTTCTCTGCTTTCGTTTTCAAGAATATCTGACAAATAGAGGGTATATCCTGCTGTTTTATATAACTAAAAAGAATAGATTTTAAAAGAAGTTTGACAAATATCTAAGACCAGGCAACTGGTTTATCGCACTATCTGGTAGTAAGTGGTGCTCCTAAAAAAGGCTGATCACAGAGTGCACCAGGCAGCCATTGCCCTAGTGCTTCCCCTTGAGTTCACCATTGAACTTCACTGAACAGCGCAAGTGCCTTCTGTATTATTCCAAATTTGTCACAGAGAATAGCACTCAAGGGTGAAGGTGTCATCTTATTAATCATTTTTACTGCTTCATTCAGGACATTGTTATTAGAAACCAAACATTCCCCTCCCTCCATCTGTCTCTCCCTCCCTCTCTCCCTCCCTCCCTCTCTCCCTCCCTTTCTCCCTCCCTCCCTCCCTCTCTCTTTTCCTCTCTCTTCTGATTCATGCTGAGTCACCAGTGCTTCCTTTGCCCCACCTAAGCTTGGGGAGCATCACTGTAAATGTCAACACTGTGACCAAGGCAAACAACATCTTAGCATTGGTGTAGAAATGGTTTTGTCACTGCGGGCTCCCTGGTATCCTCAGGGATATCCCTGCATACCATCCTGCTCCATAGACCTGGAAGCCACCCTTTGATAACTGTTCCTCTAATAGTCTGTTTTAAAATAAAGATTTGATTGAGAGAGTCTGCCATGTGGCTTGGCCCAAGCACAGATGGAACTCTAACGCAGTTCTGTCTGACCCAAAGTTAATCTGGAGAGTTGTTCTCCCTGGTACCTCACCCTCCCTTACACACACTTTAAGGAGAATCTTGAAGAAAACAGAAACTTTATTGTGAAAAAGGACCCAGGAATCCGAGTGAGAAGAATAAAATAAACTCAAGTGTGAGCTCTGAAATGGACATGGTCTATGGGGAAAATAAAGAAAAGACTCAGAGTAAGGGGAATATCCTTTCACCATTTCTAGAGAAAATTTTAGGGAAGTTGCGTGAATTGGTGGAGGAACCTGGAGGAGAGAGTGCCAAGTCTGATCTTGTTTCAGAGAAAACTGTTTTAGCTTCTTAAACAGCTCAGGATGGGAAAAGGCACATTAAACTGACACTGATAGTGGCTATTTCACCAAAGGAAAGAGAACATGGCCAGAGAAAGTCTTGGGGGTCACTGTGGTCATTCATTAGGAGATAATGGCTTAAACCACAGTGAAAAGGATAGAAGACGTGGGGAAAAAAGATGAAGAAAAAGCACGCAGAGAGTAGTCATTGGTGGTGGGGAAATGCAAAAGAAAATGATTCCATAGGACTCTGAGCATTCAAGTATGAGAGTTCAAAAAAGAAAAAAAATAAAAAAGGATAGAAAGAAAAGCAAACCAAACATGGTGTCTCTCAGAGAATGCTGTTACCTGGAAGAATGTGTCGACCATGATCTGAACTGGTGGTGATGTCAATGTAACCAACTGAAGAGGTTCTGAAAATAATTTTCATGTGGAGGTTATAGTAAGTGTGAATGTCCAGCCACCCTGGAGTGGGTGGCTGAGGACATATCATGGAAGATCCCTATCACAGGATGGAATGAAGAATATCTAATAATGGAGAAAGGGGAGTGACTTCAGAGGCAGGTGCTCATTAGCAGCAGCAGCAGCAGCCGAGGTAGCTGTAGTCATTATCACAGCCATGATAATAACATAATGGCTAACACTTGATGAGATCTGAGGTACCAGGCTTGACTTGCAAGAGATCATTGAATTATCAGATCAATTTTATGAGGAAGAGTTTTATTTTTGAGTTGAAGAAAACATGGCTTACAAACATTTAATAATTGATCCAAACTTATACAGTTAGAAAGGGATGGAGCCCAGCCTGGGTCCCCAGTCTCTCTAACAACCTTCCCCCATCTTAACTAAGGAGTAGGAAGTCTTCAAAAAGTTATGTAACATTCACAAGTGAAGCTGGGGATGATGACAAACAAGGAATTAATGAGGTTGAATAAAGTGGAAGCATCATCTGGGATCTCTGAACAGAGGTGAAAGTAGCTGGTGGCAAGAAAGGGTGACTGTGCTCAAGGAATTGAAGGGTCATGGCCATGGGCTGCATATGGGGGAGATTTGTGAATAAAAGGAAAGACCGGGATGGCTTAAAGGAGGCACAGGAAAGTAACGCAAGTTGTTTAAAATTTAGGTGAGAGGGGGCTGAAGTTGGTTTATGCTGTGGGAAATGTGTGTCTGGTGACGAGGGAGGAGTTGCCTGCTACAGAAATGGATGATGGTGGCGCAGAACTCGATGGGGCGTGCGGGATTCAGAATGCAGACAGAGGTGTGACCCCAACAAGGGGAGCAGCTCCTCCCATAAAGGTAACAAGGAAATGGAGCAGCAAGGATGCGAGAGACTGGAATTTGCTAAAATGAATTGAAAAGTGGCTGAAGTCCTAGGCTGGTAGTCTCAGTGAAATCGGAATGATGAGGTTTATGTCTTGTCATGTGGCTAGACTCTGAGAGTTGAAGGAGACTTTAGATGTCACCCCTTTAAATGATTCCACTATATCTTATTACTGTTTGCTTTCTATACATTTAAGGGATCTCCTAGCTTAAAAATATGACTTTAATGTCTTTTTCTTTGCTTTGTGGACCAAAAGAACCCCCACAGCAAGGGCCTTCCTTGTTGTTCCTGGACACTAGTGGGTGCCAAGTACCTACCCTATTGCCTGACTCATAGTCCAGAGCTCAATATTTACTGTGTGAAGGGATGATTGTAATTTAAATTAGTCATGAACTGACTGTTCATTCCTCTACCATCTTGCATTTGTGTAAAACATTGCAATATATTAAATGTTTGCAATTTTTTAGTCATTTCAGTGACAAAAGGAGTAGGAATGTTGTCATTAGTCCCAACTCATAGATGTGGTGCTCCCTCACCTAAGTCATGACCTGATGTGGTTGCTTACAGCCTGGACTCGAGAATCAGCAAGACCAGACTGGAACGTTAGCTTTGTAGTTCACAGCTGTCCTTCATTGGCAAGTTTTATCACCGTGCCAACTCAGTGTTCTCATTTCTAAGAAAGAGTCAGGAAAGTATCTTGGGATGATCAAAAGGATTAAACGAGTTAACGGCTGTAAATTGCTGAGAACAGTGCCTGGTATGCAGTAAGTCCTGTGTGTTTGTCACTACACAGCATCTGCTAGAGCTCTTAGGGCAACCGTATCCATGCATGGCCCATTAATTTCTTCTTGTCCCTCATTAGTGAATTCCTAGATGACTCCCCTGATCTTACATTATTTACTTTTGCCTCATTCCTCATCTTATTTATTTATTTATTTTTTTAATTGCAGTGCTGGGGATGGAACCCAGGGCCTCAGACCTGCTGGGCAAGTGTCCTACCACTGGGCTGTACTCCAGCCCTGCCATTATATATATTTTTAAGGGATCTGCTGGTAAATAAACAACTTTTATGTCCCTTGATTTCTTGTTTTTGTTTGTCATAAGAAACCCAAAAAGTGTACAGGTAGGCATAAAAAGAGAAGAATTTTAATATTCTGATGATTATATTCTCCGTCTCATTCCTAAAATGAGTGTTTCTCCTAAATAACTCTTTAGACTCCTTATCCACCTTGTGCTCACCCCCAATTCTTATTATTAAGAAACCTGCTCCATTTTAAAATCAAAACCAAGCTGGTGTCCAGGTAGACATGAGAGAGGATCTGTTGAAATGCTCTGCAGACAGGGCTTGAGCAGGGGACCCTGGTGCCACCTCTGCTGATTTGACACACAGGTTGTGGCCCGCGATTATTCTCTTAGCTCATCACTATCAGCAGAGTGGATAGAGTCCATTTTCACAATTGTTACTTTCAGAGCAAATTATGCGGGATGAAAATCTTTGCAGAGACTGAAAATAGATAAATGGTCTCTCAGCAGGGAATAAAAGCAGGAGTGATGAGCGTATCACACTGTTGATTCCCTTTTGTTTGCAAATTTTCCACAGAGGGACTTGGATAGGAAGGGGAAGTTCTGGAGGTAGGGAGGGAACCCAACAGAAGCATTTATTTATTTATTTTTTTAAAGAAGCTCTGCTATGTATTATGAGGAGCTATTCATGATAACTAGGATAAAATATCCCCTCCCTTTGGTATCTGTGGCACTAATTTACAGAGTAATAACATCTTGGAGCAAAAAGAATTATAGCATAATGGTGTTATCCTGTGTTGAGGCAAAGGTTCATTGTTAAAGACCACTGCAGAGACTCTAGACTTCCACAAGATTTTCAAGAATGTGACCCCAGAAATCCAGAGCCTGCTTTTGTGTCTTTAGTATTTTCCTACCTCTCTGCTAAAGTCCTTATTCATTCAGAGAACCTTTAGAAAGGATTTGTGATGTACCCAACTTTATGCCAATGAGATGAATGTCAAGATGATAGAAATGCCCAGATGGAAATTTATGTTTGCCTAGGAGCCAGGCACACGAACAGTCATGATTCAAAGGTAGGGCAGTACTGAGAATGGACTACAGCTGGAAAGGTAAAAAGCATTTGCAGTTTTTGTGAGCATTTACTGCATGCCAGGCACTGTGCCCTGTGGACAGGACCTGAAAGAAGAACAGGGCTGTGGGGAACTGAGCTTCGACAGGTGGATACACTGTGGCACAAGCTTCACACCTGGAAGGGAACCTGTTGAAGAGTTGGCTGGTCAGGGCATAGATGGAGGTGCGTTGGCAGTGAAGGGCTGGAGGTGAAGCTGAAAACAGTTTGGTCGTTATTCTGTTCATAGGCAGGAAAAATGCCACGTTCAAACACAGGCCAAGCATATCATTTGATTGGTGATGTGAAGAGATGACTCAGGGTAGCACAGAGGAGGAATTAGAGGAAGCAGAGAAAGGCCAGTGGGGAGATACTGGGCTGCCAAAGTAAGAAATGATGAGAGCCAGGCAGTTGCTTTAGATGAGAGGAGAGGCAGACAGTCCATTCAAGCATGGGGACTTGATAATGGACTTGCAAGACACACTGCCCAGGACATAATACCTCACAATGAGTACTGTCTTCTCTCCATAAGGACACACTCACACTCACACACACACACACACACACACACACACACACACAACACATGCCACAAGGGCCTATTGACATCTTTAAAACCCCGCCCTGACATTAATTCATATTTTGAATGCCAGGGACATAATTTTAAAAGCCAAGTAGCATTGCTGCTAAAATAGATTGGCGGCCAAGAGACAAGTGACTTTGAATAGAATTCTTTCCCAGAATTGCAGGTGGAATGGTAATGTACAATGTGTACATTTCTTTTGCCAACTGTTGAGTAGTTTGGCTATTTTCCCGTTTCTCCTAAATTTTTTATTAAGTATTTCTCTTAGTACTTTATAATGGTAGGTGCTGCAACCACAGAATGAACTGACATAGCTGTGAAGTACTTTGCTTGGTCTGTTGGTGAGCTGCCATCAGGGTTAAAAACATGGGTGGTCTGGCAATGGAAAGAAGTACACTAGTTTATAATGTAGTTCAGGAAAACGTTGGGATTCAGCTATTAGGAATAATCCTCTATCCAGCAACAAATCTATATCAAACTTTATGTGTACTTTTAAAAAATTTCTTGTGGAAAGAGCTCAGGCATCTTTTACAAAATGAACCAGATGTCCGCATCACAGAAGCCAATCTCTGAACTCGATCTTGCCAATCTTGAACAGAAGCCAATCTAGAACAGATCTCCAAGAATTTGCAATTTCATGAGTTCTAGTCATTGCCCTGGACAAGGGCATAAGGGAGCCATTGACCTCATGAGCCAGGTGACACTACTCCAGGGTACCATTATAGGGTGGTTCCTCTTTCCCAGTAGAATTCTGAGCCTCACTTGGCAGATTTCCAAGCCAGTGACCACTATTTCAGTCAATCTTAGTTAGCCAAGGTTTCAATTAGCAACTTTCCTTCCCTGTTAGGAATGTTAGCACCAAATCTCTCTTTCCTGGGTTTTCTCTCTCTGCACCCCATATTTCCTGAATTATCAGGATTTCATGGAAATTAAAATTGAAGGGTTATTATGGTAAAAAATTCTTTAAGAGTCATAAAACCTGAATTATAATGAGACATTAGCTGTGCAACTGTGGATGAGGCAAGTCTTTCTGTGTCTGAGATTTATTACTTTTGCAGTGTGGATAAATATGCCTAGTGCTCAAGGTCATTGGGAAACTTAAATGAGATAGTGCCAACAGAAGACCTTAGAACACTGGTTGGCACATAGCAGTTGCTCAACAAATGTTTCTTCCCCAAAAATATCCTTAAGTATTTTCATGTTAGAAAAATCAGGAAGAAATCCTTTCTGACCCCTCTATGTTATGAATGTCAGATTTTTCTGGAAGGAAGCTTGAATTCAGAGTTTACAGATAAGTTGAGTTAGAGACTTCCAAATATTCATTCATAGTTGTCCTCTGGGCTTCAAGAATCATAGCTTTGCCAAAATCCATGCCAGCGAGGCAAAATGCCTTATGATGGCAACAAATTCAGTGTTGGAAATACCTTTTGGTGATTTTTTTGTCCATTTATCCATCAGTAAATGTACTCAAAATTAGTATGTGCAAGAATTATAACAACTGCCATTTTTGAGAGTTCTGTATTTTCCAGGTACATGCTCAATTCTGCATTACAAGCTCATGTATTTCTCCCTGTAACACTGTAAGGTGACTCTTGTTTTTACAAATGAGGAACCTGATGTTCAGAGAGGCTGAGTAAATTACTCAAGTTCAAAAGGACGGCAGAGGTAACACCTGAATGGATGGCCATTTGCCATTAACATGAGGTCCTTTTCTACCTGTTGAGCCACTGTCTTGCACACTCAGAGTTGTGACAGGCTGTCAAGGAGAGTTGCTCCTTGTTTCTTGAATGAAGTTCCACTCACTGGGCAGAGAGGATCCCAGAGGACTGGGCTTACAAGGCATGTGCTATCTAGGCTGGGGTAGCTTGACTGAATGGAGCCAGCCACATGCCATAAGGGGCTTGTGAAAGATGGCCAAAAAGAAGACAGATCCAGGTGGTGGTCTCCACCCATGGCGTTTTAAAGGTATGAGTGCTCTTTGCAAGCATACCTGGTTGAGGAGGCGAAGGGTATTGAGTCTTGCTCTTTCTTTCCTCATGAGACCAGACACCTGCAGGGCTGCAGTTGCCATTTTCTAATTTGCAAAATGATGCCCAATGGGCCAGCCAGAAGCAGTGTACGACCAGCTGGTTTTACAACCAAGCTAGCCAGCACGCCATCAGTGCAAAGAACCTGCCATCACAGGAGATGGGGGAGAGAAGGTCGGTGAGGAAACAGACCTGTTCCTTAGCAAGTGGAGTTCAAAGGAAGCCTCCAAGAAAACAAAATATTTAGCAAAGAAGAATCAAAGGCAATTAGGTGTCTTCAAGGACCCCAAACTCACCATGTGAATTTTGTTCGACAGTTTGAAAGGTCCATGAAAAAAAGCTAGGGAAAAATTGCCCCTTACAGTAGAAGTACACTTAGATACCCAGTCAGTCGCCACCAGCCTAAGAGGAACTGTAAATATTAATGAAAAGACAGGACGAGAATTTTAAAAGAAGCTTTTTTCTCTGAGCATCTTTTGTAGAGGGAAAGAAATCGTTAAACTTTAAAAGGGATATATTTTTTCTACCGTATACGAGGGTTTTGTAAAGCACTGCCTCTCGCTACACGCTCTGCAGTGACTTTATATTCTTTAGGAGAGAGGCATTTGAGAATCTATAAAGTGGGTCAGGCCCAAGGTGTCATGAATTTATAATAACACAAGAAGGAGCAAAAGAAAGAGACAGATCAAGACAATAGAAGGAGATGGCTTAAGACCACCTTATTTTGTGACATGATGGAATTATCAGGAAAAAAGCAAAAAAGGAAAGTCAGTGAGCTGATGGAACATGGCTTGAGGGGATTTCTAGGAATGTGAGGCAGAGGCCTGGAATGAGATGCTTGAAAGGAAAATGTGGTTCATGTTTGGCTTCTCGTGCTTGCTGGAAATAACCTGCACACAAGTGATTTTCTGCTCTTTGAAATCAATTCTTATGAAAACAGTCCAGACAATTAGCTAGGCAAATTTTTATTTCTATCCAAGATATATATTCACAGATGGTCCTTGTCTTACTGTGGGATTATGACCTGTAAAACCCATTATAAGTTGAAAAATATTTTGAATTGAAAATGCTGTCAATACACCTAACTACTGAATAGCCTGGCTTAGTTGCATGGCACCTATAGTGTGTAAGTGGTCACCCTCGCTGTGGCTGGGCTAACTGGATCCTGGGACGTGATGCTGACCAGCATGGAGAGAATCCTACAGCACGTTGCTAGCCCAGGAGAAGAGCAAAATCTAAAGTTCAAAGTATGGTTTCTTCTGAATTCTCATCACTTTTGTATCATCATAAAGTTAAAAAATTGTAAGTCAAACCCTCAGAAGTTAGGGAAGGAACCTTTTGTATAAATACACAAATGCACACATATACACAAATAATATGTATAATCCTTATATGTATTTATATGCTTTTATGTGTGTATTTTACATATGATACATATGTACATAAACATATGTATGCTCATTAAAATATATAAAATAAGATATATATATAAAATAGATAAAATAAGATATATATGATATATATATATGTGAGATATATATCATATATATCTTAACTCTTGCACTGTCCTCTACATTAAGTACTTTATATCATTGACTGGAAATCATTGTCCGGTATGACTGCATCATTTTCTTATATTTATTGACTAAAAAGAATGTCCAGATTTTTTATCTGTTTTGTCATCTGTTAAATGACAAAAAATATATATTAATACAAGCCTACTCTATCCTTAGGGTAGTTGTAAGATCAAGTGGCAATATAGACTCATTAAATTTTAGAGCCTAAGAGATTATTTTTGATCTTTATATCAAAATTCTATCTTATAAGCATAATATAATGTGAGTTAGTCTTAATTATCTTCCTATCTTCTATCTCATCCATGATTTATATATCAGCAAAACAAGATAGTCGGTGGCGGGTGGTTTTCCTCAGGGCTCAAGCAATGTAGAAGTCTGCACCATTTTCTACTGGTGGTTCTTTTACCAAATTTGCCATTGGAAGATGATCGAAACAGGTGGATTTACCTAATAATGTGGTTCTGATGAGGGTGATAAAATTAAGCACCTGCTAAGAATGAGAAATTACTTTTTAAAAATAAGCTTAACATATTTATTAAGATAAAATTCACATCCCATATAGTTCCCTCATTTAAAAAATGTCCATGACCAAGACCAATTTTAGAATATTTTCATTATCCCCCCAAAGAAATCCTGTGTCCATTAATAATGACCCCCTGCCCCCATTTCCCTCCTTCTTACAACCCTTGGCAACCACCTATGTTTGCTATCTCTCTGGATTCGCCTGTTTTGGGATTTCATGTAAATGGCATAATGAAATATATTGTCTTTGTGACTAGCTTCTTTCACTTGGCATGATTCATATGTGTTTAAGGTATCAATACTTCATTCCTTTTCATGACCTAATAAATTCCTTTGCATTAATATAATTAATTAATTTAACCACTCATAAACTGATTAAGATTTGGGTTGTTTCCAATTTTGATTATTATGAATGACAATACTTTGTTTGGATAACAAGCTTTTATGCGGTCATATGTTTTTATTTCTCTTGAATCTCTCCCTCCTAGGAGTACTGTTGCTGGGTCATTTGGCAACTCTATGTTCATTTGGCCATTTAGGAGACCACTAGGCTATTTGCCAAAGAGTCTATAGCACTGCACATTCCCTCCAGCAGTGTATGAGGGTTCTGTTCTCCCCATTCTCCCCAACACTTCAATTTATTATCTATCTTTTTGGTTCTAGCAATTCTAGTAGGTGCGAAGTATATCTCTTTGTGGTTTTGCTTGGATTTACGTAGTGGATATTTTCATACTCTGATTGCCAATCAAATTAATTTTACATTTTTATGGTTTGGTGAAAGAATTCTGCAGTTTCTCAGAAATGTTCTTTTGTTTAAGACTTGCTAAAACAAACAAAAAAAAACAGATGACAAAGTCAGGTGCAGTGGCACACACCTGTGGTCCCAACTACTGGGGAGGCTAAGGTGGGAGGATTGCTTGGGTCCAGACATTCCAGACCAGCCCAGCAACATGGGGAGCCCCTGCCTCAATAATCAACAGAACACCAGCAAACTCAATCAACAACAATCAAAAGGCAGGAAAGGACCAGAAAGAGAATCAGGGTGGGAAGTTCTAGTAAAATAAAAAAGAAGTTACGAATGTGCTAGCAAGTACAAAAGGTAGGAAAGAGTTGTTCTCTTGAAATGTGGGAAGTGTGTCCTTAGGAATTCACTTAGCTACAAATAAATCTGACAGTGACATCAACAAGTGAGCTTTATTTTGTTCATTAGGAAGATTATATAGGGAATTAGACCTTGGCTGACATTGATTTAGCTACTTGTTAAGGCCATTGACTCTAATTTTTTAAAAGTCTTCCTGAAAACGAAACTTAAAATATTATTTTAAACTTAAACCTGACAGTACTCGACTGCTGCACTCCCAGGTTTCAGATTTAGTTTCAACGTGGGAGAAAGGTACAGAGTGAAGAATTGTCCTAGTTGGACCTGCTTCATTTTCATAAGGAAAGCAACAGCTTTTCTAGAACATCCCCTAATAGGGACTTCTACTTATGTCTCACAATCCTCCACTGCTTCCCATGGCCACCTGGATTCTGCAGAAAAGAAAGGTTGTATGTGGATTTAATATTAGACTTGGTTCTAAGGCATGATATTGACGTATAAACCATTTGAGACTTTTAATGGGATAATAGTTCTTTTTTAAGGCTGTATTGAAGCAAAATTGACATACAGTAAATGTGTTACCAGAGCCCTAGGCCAGAGGCAGGACTCTAGGATCCCCATGGACCAGACTTGACCACTTACCCAATTGATCAAGGAGACAAGTGGCCATGGACTTAGGAAAGGAGTCTATTCCCAGTATGTCCATACCAAGAAGACAATTTGTGGTCTAGTGGGGCTGATGGGGTTACCCAGAGAAGGAACAAAAATGGGGGACCTTGAGCATGTGTGGCCAAGCACTCTTGGTCAAACTGACGTCTGGTTGACTATTACCTGAGGTTTGATTCTGTCAGAGTTGGTGACACCTGGAAAGATATTTGCCTACAAGACTTGCTGTTCTTGGAACTTGAGAGAATCTGGAGAACAGAGATGGCTCAAAGGTAGAACAGATTAGAGGGACCAAATGCAATTGTTTAGCACAATGATTGGATCCTCCTTCAGGTCTAAACTTGAAATTCCCAGAGACTTCTATGCCCTGCACCTGTGATATCGAATAGGACATTATAAAACCTGGTGGTGCACCATTTCAGACAACTACTTATCAGTTCTGCTGGATTTTATTTTTCTAGACTCTATAGAATTTTCTGTGTCAGTGATTATATCAGGTGCATGTTGAGATATCCTTGTGTCTTCTTTTCACTGCCCACAATTGCAGGTTGCTTTTCTTTCCTTATTGAACTTATTAAAGCCTTCATAACAACATTGACTAGAAGTGGCAGAAGTGTCCCTGTTTGCCATGTTCTTGATCTTTGGGATAAAGCATTCCCTTTCACACAACAGGTGTGATACTACCTGCATGTTTCCCTTTATTATGTTGGAAAGGTTCCCTTCTATCTAGTTCTCTTGAGTATTTCTAGGAATGGATGTTAAGAATTATCAAATCCTTTTTCTGCATCTATGACATGCTCTGAGTCTGATAATATGGTAGATTATTATCAATTGATTTTTTAAATTTATTTTTATTGTAAACAAATGGCCTCTACTCTATGTATCAATTGATTTTTTAGTTTTAAATCAAACCTGTTTTCCTAGGATAATTTTCATCTATTCTAGAAATATTATCCTCTTTGTGTATAAAAAGTTTTTGTTTAGTTAGTTAAGTCAGTCGTTTTCTTTTCTTATTATATTGTTGCTAGGGTCTGGAATTGGAGTGATGCTATTTAATCTCTTGGGAAAAATTGCCCCCTTTTTAGTTTTCTGAAGGTATTTATTAGACTGGACATTATTTCTTGCTTGAGTGCTTTGTGTATTTTAACAATGGAAGCCTCTGGACCTGGAATTTTCTTGGTGGGAAGATTTTTTGCTAAAATTTAACTTCTTTAACAGACATTTGACTATTTAGGTTATCTATTTTTCTTGAGTGAACTTTGTAATTTGGGTCTTGCAAGGAAATTGTCTATTCTAGTCATGTTATATTTATTGAACATGAAGCTGTTTCCAATATTACTTAATGATCACTTTAGAAACAGTGAATCTGTTGTGATATCACTTCTCTTATTTAGTTGATATTGGTGATTTGTATCTTCTTTCTTTTACCCTTGTAAATATTGCTAGAGATTTTCAGTTTTATTCATCTTCTTAACAAACTGGATTTTCTTTATATTATGCTTACTGTTTTTTTTTCTTTTTGCTAAATTGATTTCACATTTTGTTTTATTCCCTTTCTTTACCTTACTTTGCATTTTATTTGCTTTTCTCTTTCTCTTTTATATTCACATTTCCACAACTTTATTTTTGCTTTATTTCCTTCTTTCTCTGAGACGTTCCTTCTACTACCATCTGGTTTACCTAAGGACAGATTTTACTATAGTCTAATACTCAGAATGATGCCCAGGTTGTACCACGCTATCTCATGGATAGCGTTTGCCATACTTATTGATCACTAATACTTTGCACCTATTCAAGAACTGTTTGGTCTCTTTGTCTTGCTATAGCACTTCATTTCCAAGGTCCTCTAAGTTATTTGGCTACTAACCTTGCCATACTCTATTAATCCCAACGTTTCACCATTTCTTGATATGAAAAGTTTGTTCTCTTTCTTCTGGGTAGGAATCATTTCTCCACTTCCTGGCTCCTGCCTTCAAAATACTTTGCATGAGGTTATACCTCTCTTCAACTCAGAGAACATTTGTCAGCAGTTAATATTTTAGGACAGAGTATATTTATTACCCAGTTTTCTGTCTCCCCATGGCTGTTATTGGTGCTTTATGCGTCATTGGGTTTTGCACATGATAGGAAGCCAATAATAATTTTGTTGACTCTGATTGAAATGCTATAATCTCTAATTTTTAATCACCTACCTCATTTCTCTTTGAAAAGTCATTATCAAAAGAATATGTGCACAATTTTTCTATTTCAGTAAAAGTATACCTCTTAAAAAGTTAAAAAAGCACACCACTTTGCAGTTATAATTTTATGACTCACCAGGGGGGAACAGCACTTCTAAAAGGAAGGCAGGAAACAGCTTATCCAAAGTTTTAAATTATTTAGTCTTCAGTTTTAAATATCATCTCAGAAGATTTAATATGGCATCTACTTTTAATCTTTAAAATTTTCCTTCTTTTCAGTCAGGATCAATTTTTATATAGTCCCAACACACTTTGAGGAACCAGTTCACTATACCATAGATTTCTTTGAACATTTACACCATTGCTTATATCAGCAGGAAGTCTCTTGGAATTCAGCAGCAATTTTTATGACTGTACACATTTTATACAATCTTGCACATTATTTTTCTTCTTATTCTGAGATACTCTTTTCAAAAGAAAGGCATAAAAACACTTTGTATCTTAAAAAAAAATGAACATCACCTTCTGACCTAATGCTATTATAGAAACCAAGTTTTCATGGTGATTAAAAAAATCCAAGAACACTTTGTGCAACTTGCATGGTGTGAGTGCAAATATGTATTAAACCAACAACAATAGAATAGCAAAAAGTGCTATTAGATTTATAGAAACTTCTTGAAGAAAAATCAGAGATAAATCTTGTTGACTTTGTCAATGATTTTTTTTAATATGACCCAAAAAGCAAAAATCTATAAATGAAAGAATATCATTTTTTGCCTTTCCAAATACATGGCTGCAAACATTAAAAGGCAGGCCACAGACTGAAAGCAAGTATTTGCAAAGCAGATATAAACAAAGAACTTGTATTTAGGCTATAAGAAGAATTTTTATAACTCAGCAAAGAGAAGAGAAGCAGAGGGGTAGGATTTGAACAGATATCTCACCAAAGAACATAGACAAATGGCAGATGCACACATGCAAAGATGCTCAATGTTATTAGAGATTGGGGAAAATGTACTTAAATCAATGGGAGATACAGTTACCGCCCTCCCCTGCTGCTTAAAATCCAAAGTGAAATAAAGAATCTGGAAACATACATTGGTCAGAATGTGGAGCAGCTGAGTGTTT
The DNA here is from genome assembly GCF_902686445.1 of Sciurus carolinensis. Taxonomy (NCBI): domain Eukaryota; kingdom Metazoa; phylum Chordata; class Mammalia; order Rodentia; family Sciuridae; genus Sciurus; species Sciurus carolinensis. The sequence continues at coordinate 144,573,353 of NC_062218.1, forward strand.
CACATGTTGCTGGTGGAAATGTAAAGTGGTCTCAAAGCTTTGAAACAGTTTCTCAGTTGGTTAAGAAGTTAAACAAAATCACATAGCCCAACCTTTTCACCCATAGGTATTTATCCAAGATTAAAGACAGCATATTCCACAGAAAAGAACTGTGTAGACGAATAGTCACTGCAGCTTTATGTGTAATTGCCATGAAACAAAAACAACAAAAGTGTCTAGCAACAGATGAGTGGATAAACAAAACTATGATATATTCACATGGGGGAGAACTGCTTGGCAATAAACTATTGATGCATGCAGCAAAGCGGATGAACCTCAGAATGATTATGTAGGCAAAAGTGAATTCATACTCTATGATTCTAACTATAAAACACCAGAAGCTGCACACTAACCTGTAGCAGCATATCATTCCTCCTGGTGTTTTTCTGAGTTGGTAAGGGGTGGTGATTGGAGAGGGACTAGAAAGAATTTACAGAGGGATACCAGGGTATGATAGACAAAAGTATTCAACCTCCTCATTGTACAGATAGTTCTGTAGAAATGAAAATAAATCAAAAATCACCAAGATCTACCACTGAAATATGTGCAAATATATGCAAATTAATGTAGGTTGATTATAACTCAATATTCTTTTTTTAAATATTATTGTATACAAATGGGATACATGTTGTTTCTCTGTTTGTACATGGGGTCAAGGCATACCATTTGTGTAATCATACATTTACATAGGGCAATGATGCTTGATTCATTATTTTTTTCCCTTCCCCCCACCCCTCCCACCCCTCCCACCCCTCCCACCCCTCCTTTCCCTCTATACAGTCCTTCTTTCCTTCATTCTTACCACACTCCTTATCCCTAACCCTAAACATAACCCTAACCCTAATGCTAAACCCTCCCACCCCCCATTATATGTCCTCATCCGCTTATCAGCGAGATCATTCGTCCTTTAATTTTTTGAGATTGGCTTATCTCACTTAGCATGATATTCTCCAATTTCATCCATTTGCCTGCAAATGCCATAATTTTATCATTCTTCATTGCGGAGTAACATTCCATTGTATATATATGCCACAGTTTCTTTATCCATTCATCAACTGAAGGGCATCTAGGTTGGTTCCACAATCTGGCTATGGTGAATTGCGCAGCAATGAACATTGATGTGGCTGTATCTCTGTAGTATGCTGATTTTAAGTCCTTTGCGTATAGGCCAAGGAGTGGGATAGCTGGGTCAAATGGTGGTTCCATTCCAAGCTTTCTGAGGAATCTCCATACTGCTTTCCACAGTGACTGCACTAATTTGCAACCCCATTAGCAATGTATGAGTATTCCTTTTTCACCACATCCTCGCCAACACCTATTGTTGCTTCTGTTCTTGATAATTGCCATTCTAATTGGGGTGAGATGGAATCTTAGGGTAGTTTTGATTTGCATTTCCCTTATTACTAGAGATGTTGAACATTTTTTCATATATCTGTTGATTGCTTGTACATCTTCTTCTGTGAAGTGTCTGTTCATTTCCTTAACCCATTTGTTGATTGGATTATTTGTATTCTTGGTGTAGAGTTTTTTGAGTTTTTTATAGATTCTGGAAATTAGTGCTCTATCTGAAGTATGAGTGGCAAAGATATTCTCCCACTCTGTAGGCTCTCTCTTCACATTGCTGATAGTTTCCTTTGCTGAGAGAAAGCTTTTTAGTTTGAATCTATCCCAGTTGTTGATTCTTGCTTTTATTTCTTATGCTATGGGAGTCCTGTTAAGGAAGTCTGATCCTAAGCCAACAAGTTGAAGATTTGGACCTACATTTTCTTCTATAAGATGCAGGGTCTCTGGTCTGATTCCGAGGTCCTTGATCCATTTTGAGTTGAGTTTTGTGTAGGGTGAGAGATAGGGTTTAATTTCATTCTGTTGCATATGGTTTTCCAGTTTTCCCAGCACCATTTGTTGAAGAGGCTATCTTTTCTCCATTGCATATTTTTGGACCCTTTGTCTAGTATGAGAAAATTGTATTTATTTGGGTTTGTGTCCGTGTCCTCTATTCTCTACCATTGATCTACCTGTCTATTTTGGTACCAATACCATGCCGTTTTTGTTACTATTGCTTTGTAGTAGAGTTGAAGATCTGGTATTGCGATACCCCCTGCTTCGCTCTTGCTACTGAGGATTGCTTTAGCTATTCTAGATTTTTGATTCTTCCAGATGAATTTCATAATTGCTTGCTCTATTTCTGCAAGGTACATCATTGGGATTTTAATTGGAATTGCATTGAATCTGTATAGCACTTGTGGTAGTACGGCCATTTTGACAATATTAATTCTGCCTATCCAGGAACATGGGAGATCTTTCCATCTTCTAAGGTTTTCTTTAATTTCTTTCTTTAGTGTTCTGTAGTTCTCATTGTAGAGGTCTTTCACCTCTTTTGTGAGATTGATTCCCAAGTATTTTATTTTTTTCGATGCTATTGTGAATGGGGTAGTTTTCCTAATTTCTCTTTCTGAAGATTCATCACTTATGTATAAAAATGCATTGGATTTATGAGCATTGATCTTGTAACCTGCTATTTACTGAATTCACTTATGAGTTCTAAAAGTTTTCTGGTGGAATTTCCAGGTTCCTCTAAATATATAATCATGTCGTCAGTGAACTGGGATAGTTTGAGTTCTTCTTTTCCAATTCGTATCCCTTTAATTTCTTTGGTTTATCTAATTGCTCTGGCTAGAGTCTCAAGGATGATGTTGAATAGAAGTGGTGAAAGAGGGCATCCCTGCCTTGTTCCAGTTTTTAGGGGGAATGCTTTCAGTTTTTCACCATTTAGAATGATATTGGCCATGGGCTTAGCATAGATGGCCTTTATAATGTTAAGGAATGTTCCACTACCCCAATTTTTTCTAGTGTTTTGAGCATGAAGGGATGCTGTACTTTATCGAATGCTTTTTCTGCATCTATTGAAATAATCATGTGATTCTTAACTTTAAGTCTGTTGATATGGTGAATGACATTTATTGATTTCCAAATGTTGAACCAACCTTGCATCCCTGGGATAAAACCCACTTGATCATGGTGCACTATCTTTTTAATATATATTTGTATGCGATTTGCTAAAATTTTGTTGAGAATTTTTGCATCAATGTTCATTAAGGATATTGGTCTGAAATTTTCTTTCCTAGATGTGTCTCTGTCTGGTTTAGGTATCAGGGTGATATTGGCTTCACAGAATGAGTTTGGGAGGGTTCCCTCCTCTTCTATTTCATGGAATACTTTGAGGAGTATTGGAATGAGCTCTTCTTTAAAGGTTTTGTAGAACTCGGCTGAGAACCCATGTGGTCCTGGACTTTTATTTGTTGGTAGACTTTTGATGACCTCTTCTATTTCATTGCTTGAAATTGGTTTATTTAAGTTGTGTATGTCATCCTCGTTCAGTTTAGGTAATTCATATGTCTCTAGAAATTTGTTGATGTCTTCGAGGTTTTCTGTTTTGTTGGAGTATAGATTTTCAAAATAGCTTCTAATTATGTTTTGTATTTCACTCGTGTCTGTTGTGATGTTTCCTTGTTCGTTCCGAATTTTAGTAATTTGAGTTTTCTCCCTCTTTCTCTTTGTTAGTGTGGCTAAAGGTTTATCAATTTTGTTTATTTTTTCGAAGAACCAACTATTTATTTTGTTAATTTTTCCAATTGTTTCTTTTGTTTCAATTTCGTTGATTTCGGCTCTGATTTTAACTATTTCCTGTCTTCTACTACTTTTGGTATTGGTCTGCTCTTCTTTTTCTAGGGCTTTGGGCTGTAGTGTTAAGTCATTTATTTGTTGATTTCTACTTCTTTTGTTGAATGCGCCCCATGAAATAAGTCTTCCTCTAAGTACGGCTTTCATAGTGTCCCAGAGATTTTGATATAATGTGTCTTTGTTCTCATTTACTTCTAAGAATTTTTTTATTTCCCTCCTGATGTCTTCTGTTATCCATTCATCATATAATAGTGTATTATTTATTCTCCAGGTATTGGAGAAGTTTCTGTTTTTTATTCTGTCATTTATTTCTAATTTCAATCCATTATGATCTGATAGAGTACAAGGTAGTATCTCTATCTTCTTGTATTTGCTAAGAGTAGCTTTGTGGCATAAAATATGGTCTATTTTAGAGAAGGATCCATGTGCTGCTGAGAAGAAAGTGTATTCGTTCTTTGTTGGATGATATATTCTATATATGTTGGTTAAGTCTAAATCGTTGATTGTGTTATTGAGATCTATGATTTCTTTATTCAATTTTTGTTTGGAAGATCTATCCAGTGGTGAGAGAGGTGTGTTAAAATCGCCTAGTATTATTGTGTTGTGGTCTATTTGATTTCTGGAATTAAGAAGGATTTGTTTGACTACGTGGATGAGCCAATGTTCAGGGCATAGACATTTATGATTGTTATGTCTTGCTGATTTATGCTTCCCTTAAGCAGCATGTAATGTCCTTCTTTATCCCTTCTCAATAGTTTTGGCTCGAAGTCCACATTATCTGAAATGAGGATGGATACTCCAGCTTTTTCGCTGTGTCCGTGTGCATGGTATGTTTTTCCCCATCCTTTCACCTTTCGTCTATGGGTATCTCTTTCTATGAGATGAGTCTCTTGCAGGCAGCATATTGTTGGATTTTTCTTTTTAATCCAATCTGCCAGTCTATGTCTTTTGATTGATGAGTTCAGCCCATTAACATTCAGAGTTATTATTGTGATATGATTTGTATTCCCAGTCATTTGACTCATATTTGTTTTTTGACATGATTTGGTTTCTCCTTTATTTGGCTATTCCTTTAGGTTAGCGCCTCCTGTTGCTGATTTGCATCGCTGTTTTTCATCTCTTCCTCATGGAATATTTTGCTGAGAATGTTCTGTAATGCTGGCTTTCTTTTTGTAAATTCCTTTAGCTTTTGTTTATCATGGAAGGATCTTATTTCATCATCGAATTTGAAGGTAAGTTTTGCTGGGTATAAGATTCTTGGTTGGCATCCATTTTCTTGCAGGGCTTGGTAAATGTTGTTCCAGGCCCTTCTAGCTTTTAGGGTCTGGATTGAAAAATCTGCTGATATTCTTATTGGTTTCCCTCTGAATGTAATTTGATTCTTTTCTCTTGCAGCCTTTAAAATTCTGTCTTTATTTTGTATGTTAGGTATTTTCATAATAATGTGCCTTGGTATGGGTCTGTTGTAATTTTGTATATTTGGAGTCCTATAAGCCTCTTGTATTTGGTTTTCCATTTCATTCTTCAGATTTAGGAAATTTTCTGATATTATTTCATTGAATAGATTTTCATTCCTTTGGTTTGTTTCTCTAAGCCTTCCTCAATCCCAATAATTCTTAAATTTGGCCTTTTCATGATATCCCATAATTCTTGTAGATTCTGTTCATGATTTCTTACCATCCTCTCTGTTTGTTCAACTTTGTTTTCAAGGTTAAATATTTGGTCTTCAATGTCTGAGGTTCTGTCTTCCAGGTTTTCTATCCTATTGGTTGTGCTTTCTATGGAGTTCTTAATTTGGTTTATTGTTTCCTTCATTTCAAGGATTTCAGTTTGTTTTTTTTTTTCAGTATCTCTATCTCTTTATTGAAATGATCTCTTGCTTCCCGTATTTGGTCTTTTAACTGTTGATTGGTGCGATCATTTAATGCCTGCATTTGCTCTTTTATTTCCTCCTTCAATGCCTGCATTTGCTCTTTCATCTCCTCATTTGCTTCCTTGATTGTTTTAATTACGTACATTCTGAACTCCCTTTCTGACATTTCTTCTGCTGTGCTGTCATTGGGTTTTATTGATGTAGTATCTAGGTTTGTTTGGGACATTTTCTTCCCTTGTTTTCTCATATTGGTCAGCCCTCAGTGGGACCCTGAGATATTGCAGATTTCCTCTATTAGCTTATAGTGTCCCGGTAGATTTCCAGTGTATCACTTCCCAGCCTTCAGTAGCCTGAAGTCTTGGAGGAACTTGATAATGCAGTGCTTCCGAAGAAAGCTGCCCCTAGCCCCCTACTGCTTCCAGGGCTTGGAGCTGGCTCTGTGTGGAAAGGCTCTCACTGTGGGCCTGCACTGTGCAGTGGCCATGTGGGAGGAGCCCACCGCCAGAGTGTGGAAGGCTACCTGGGGAAGACTCTAGCTGCCCTGCCCTGCTCTGATAAGCCGCCCCTATCCGTGCCTGCTGCCCAGGTCGATCTTCACCCAGTGGGCGAGATTCACCCCGTGGCTCTATTTTCGTCTGAGTCTTTCAATGCCTCCCCTTCTTGAGTCCTGGGTTCTGGAGCGACTGGGGATGCAGTCACCCTCTAGTCCGCCATCTTGGATCGCCCCGTGGAAAGAGCCTGCGGCCGGAGGGGCAGGGCAGCCTGGAGAAATCTCTGGCTGCCCTGCCCTGATCTCAGAGGCTGCTTGTGGATTGAAGCTCTCCGTTGGCTCCGGGACTTGTGGCTGGTTCTGTGTAGAAAGGCTCTCACTGGGCGGTCTGCTCCGAGAAGCTAGCCCTGAAAGGCACCTCCCACTGCAGGGGGCCGGGCTGCTTGGGGAAGTCTCTGGCTGCCCTTTCCTGGTCCCTGAAGCCACTTGCGGGCCAGAGCACGCCACGCTGGCTCAGGGACTTGGAGCTTGTTCTGATCAGAAAGGCTCTCACTAGGGGGCCTGCTCCGAGAACCTGGAGAAGCTGGCGGTGTGGGAGGGACCCACCGCCGGAGTGGGCAAGGTTGCCTGAGGAAGACTCCAGCTGCCCTGCCCTGCTCCGATAAGCCACCTCTATCTGGGCCTGCCACCTGGGCCAAGCTTTACCCAGTGGGCAGACTCACCCGTGGCTCTATTTTAGTCTGAATCTCTCAATGCCTCCCCTTCTTGACTCCTGAGTTCTGGAGCGACTGGGGATGCAATCACCCTCTAGTCCGCCATCTTGTATCGCCCCGTGGAAAGCCAATATTCTTTTAAAAATGACATAAATGAAGATGATAGAGATTATTACTTTGCTGAGCATTTTACTTGAGAAACTTATGTAAAAATTAACAATCTGGTACATTTGCTGTTAAGGACTCTTGAGAAACCCATGATGTTTCTCTAGGTCTCCATCTGTGTTGCACTAAACTGCAACAATTTAAAGGCATTTCTGTATTCTCAGAAACCAGGTATTATTTTTAACCAGAATTCATATTTTCAAGACAGCTTGTTTTTTTAAATTTTTTAATTTATTCTAATTAGTTGTACATTACAGTAGAATGCATTTATGCATTTTGATAAATCATATTAAATGGGGTATGATTTCTCATTTTTCTGATTGTACATATTGCAGGATCACATGGGTCATGCATTCATATATGTACATGAGGCAATAACATCTGTTTCACTCTAGTGTCACCCCTTCCCCTCCCCTCGCTCCCCTCTACCTAATCTAAAGTGACTCTCTTCTTCCCTAGCATCCCCCCTAATTGTGAATTAGCATCCACATGTCAGAGAATACATTTGACCTTTTGGGTTTGGCTTATTTGGCTTAGCATGATATTCTCCAACTTGATCCAAAGTTTGTTGGCCTTTTGTTCTCCCCGGCATTGCTGTAATGGCAACTGCCCGGGGCAGAGCAAGGAGAGCTGGCATTGCTGTGGCAGTTTGCTGTGGCCTTCTAAGAACTGGGCAACATCTGCTAACACCCATTGTGGTGAGCAGGGCTTCTGTTGTGCCCGATAACACCCTGGGGTCTTCTAGAATTGTAGACCTGTACCTATGAAGGCATGCACATTATTATACTTTATTAAAGATTGATGGGCAAATGGAAATTGGAGACAAATCAGGCCCTAACTGCACATTTGAATCTGATCACTTCCACTCTGCCCTCAGCCTTCAGCTTAATTTTTGAGGTTGTTTTGAGGCTTACATTAACAAGAACATTCTCCATCTCCAACTATATTTAGAATGACATAAGTACAAGAACATCTGTATATCTTTCCATTTTAGGAACAGGATCACACTTTCTAAAATAAAAAAAAAATGCAAAACACATTGAAAAGCATCACATGAATAGAATCAGTTGTGTTATATTTATTTATAATTTACCTTCCTTCTACTGTGTCTCCACAGAACACTTTCTGTGAAGGAGATTGTTGAAATTTAATTTGAAAAGTCATACCCTTCTTAAACCAAATCTTTTGACCTTTAAAGAAAATGTATATATTTGTCTTTAAGAACTACAATGATGGTGTTTTCTTCTAAAACTTCACTGGCTTTTTCCCTGAATATCTTGTATTTGTGATAATTTAAGTACATGTGCAAATATTCCTCTTCATCATTTGTTTATCTATGTAGGCTTACACAGGCATTAAAATGACATTTCATCCCTTGATTGCTTGCCAAACAACATACAAAAAACCACTACAATATTTTAAAGCATTGTCATGACTTGGATAGTCTAACTTTTTTTGATGACCTTCACTGTACTTAAATGAGAAATATATTTCTACACAATAGTCATATGAAATCATTAAGTCAAGGGTATGCTAATTAGAAAAATTAAAGACATGGAACAGTACAAAGTAACTGAAAATATGTTTATTTTGGTGCTAACTATATACTCAGTGGTTTGGAATACATTCCTCATCTTTAAGAAACTTGTGCTGAAATGCTCTGAAACTTTAAACTTTGGGTACCTTTTATTTGTAAAATCTCTGCTAATGTCTAGGGCTTTAAAAAAATTATAGCTTAGATAATTGCAAAGGATTTCCACAAATGCAAATGCTGTTAAGAAGAGGTTTGTCACTGTTTATGCCAGGATTAATCTAAATTCCACTGTGTCTTTAATTAGAAGTGTTTTCAAACTGTACCAACACTGCCACAGCCTGACACAGTCAGCCCTGTTTCAAGATGATAGCTGACACTGAATTTCCATGCACAGTGTTATGAAAGGCTTTGCAAACTTACTTAGGGGTTCACTTCAGTTGATGAGAAGAATGCATGTTTAGCAATAGGATTCAGCTCTTAGTTTGAAGTGTAAGATAAAGTTCTTCCTTTATACAGATGTAAGGGTTATGAGCAATTAAATAGGGCCTTTCTCTGCCTCACTTTCTTTGCCTATTCAATGAGATTCCAAATAATAGCCACACTTGATGTATTTATTAACAGTGCTCAATCCAAAGTGAACATTCAGGGATTTGTTAATTTTTCTCATTGTAAAATATTTCCCTACAAATAGGCAAGCTTAAATGTTGACATTTGCCATGGTAAGTACAATAAAGTTAGATTTTATTGCTGCAGGACTTCTCAGAGCCTTAAATATGCTAATATGCAATATGTGGTATTTATGTGTTAAGGTCAAACTCCATTACCATTTGTCTTTCCTGATGGAGTAAAAAAATTGAGAATCACCTTTTGTTTAGTAGGCAAGGTTTATTACTTTTATACCTTTTATATACCCAATAAGAGCACTGTCTTATATTCCAAACTGTGGGAGTAGAAGTTCATAGCATTGAGGATACATTTAAGTAACAGAAACAAAACAAAACAAAAATTATTTTTTTTGTGTGTGTGTGTGTGTACCAAGGATTGAACCTAGGGGCACTTAAACACTGAGCCACATCCCCAGCCCTTATATTTCATTTCAAGACAGGATCTCACTAAGTTGCTTGGGGCCTCGCTGGGTTGCTGGGGTTGGCTTTGAACTTGCGATACTCCTGCCTCAACCTTTCCAGTTGCTGGGATTACAGGCATGTGCCAAGGCACCCAGCAAGGCTGATTCCTTCTTCAGTAATATGGCAATCACTAAGGCTATTCACACATATTCCAATTCATTCTCTTTGGGGAACGTAACAGGTTTGGACTTCTCCCCCTTTGAAGCTAGGCTTGGCCATGAGACTTGCTTTGGCCAGTGAAATATGAATGAAGTGACATGTCATTTCTGGCCAGAGCTTTAAGAGTCAGAGAACTCTTTGCCATATCCCTATGCCCGGCCTGCATGATCATGAAAGCGGTCAAGGTGGAGACCCTCTGCTAGCCTGGGCCCCTGAATGACCCTCCTGACCAGAGCTTGTCAACCACCCCAAACAGGAAGAAGCATGTGTGAGAAATAGATCTTTTGAAATCACTGAAATTCAAGATTGGTTATTACTGCAGCATACTTGGTATTATCCTTACTGATACAGACCTGTGTATTTTTGTATGACAATAAGATAAAAATTTGATCAACATCATTTCACTTTGAGAAAATGTGTAAACTAGTACTAGACAAAGAAAAAAAAAACTGCAAAAATATTATGATGTCATCCTACGTGAAGTCTAGAGATGGGTTTCAGAGTTGGCTAAGTCAGAATTTCAGTGACTCGAGTTCTAGTTCTTTCTGTTTCTTTTCTCTGCTGTCTTTAGCAGGTTACTTGCCCTCCTCCATGGGCTGCCATGTTCAGAGTAGTTCAGAGCATCACCTTGGACCACAGTGACCAATTATAAGTTGAGAGCATTTCCTTCATTTGGAATGGGAAGTTGTTTTCAGGTGTTCCCACATAGACTGCTTTATACACTATTGCCTAAATTTGGATCACAAATCCATTCCTAAAGCAATTTCTTTAGAACAGGAATAAGACAATCCTGACTAACTTAGAGTACTCATGATTTCCTGGAATATTGCAGCCTGAAGAAAGCAGCACCTCAATGGAAGCTGAACACATCGAGATTCTCTTAGCAAGGAAGTTCGTGGTATTAGATTTTCCACAGTGGTGTCAGTTTATCAGTTGTACAGAACTCAGATTTTGTTAATCCACATGGCATTCTCAGTGCTATGTTCAAATACAATAGAATTAAAATATTCACATGATTATATATTAAACTGGACTTGATCACATTTGGGGAGTCAAGAAACAAGTTTGATACTGAGTTTCAGAGTATTTTGTAAGCCAAAGGACTTGTTGTTAACCTTTGCTGCTTCTAGGTGCTTTGACTTGGTTTTTTTGCTTTATCAGTAGCTACTAACAAAAGTAAGTTTGCATTTTTATAAGGAAGCTTAAGATTTTTAAGTTTTGCACTTTATGTCACAGAACCAAATTTCATCAATGCTCAGATGGAAATAGATATGACTGGATATCAAATATACAAAACTTATAAAGATATTTGGGACCACCAACTAGACAGATTGAATTTAATAGTCTTCCCTTCCCCCATGCAATAGAACTTATCTGTTTTTTAGCCAAACCCTTTGTGTTCTATACCCCAACATCAATATGTGTAAACCCAATATGTGTAAACTCCGAAGTTAAAACTCATGGATGTCCCACATATTTAAATACATATACAAAACAGCAAAATTTATTGCTAAGGTTGTAAAGTACTCATTTTAAATATCAGAACCTGGGTCTTTTGTGTGTCATCTGATTCTTCATGCTTCCCGTTTGCAAAATGTGTGCTGAACTTCGCCTCCTGAATCAGGCAGTGATGGGTGTTTACTCTCTGAGTTAAACTGATGCCATTGGAAACATTCTTGACAACTTGTTTCCATAGTGTGGTCCCCTCCAAATTTACCCCTCAATATGGGTGACTAGAAGATAAATAATCATAAAATTCCATTGGGATGTTTAGTCTTCTAAAGTCCTTTGTTGGGGAATGGGGGAAGGAATGATAGTGGAGTGAAGCAGACATTATTACCTCATACACATGTATGACTGCATGACCAATGTGATCCAGCAATATGTATAATCAGAAAAATGAGAGATTACACTCTATTTAGTATGATCTATCAAATGTGTAAATGCAGTCTACTGTCATGTACAACTAATTAGAACAAATGAAATTTTAAAATATTTAAAAAAGAGCAAAAGTATAAAAGTCCTTTGTTGTTTGAGAGAGAATCTGAAGGAAGTTATTTCAAGCATACAGGGAATGAAGTTCTTTTTTCCTTTTCCGACTGCTACACAATATCTTTTTATTTTCCACTGATAATGAAAATATTAAAAGCAATTGTGATGTATATTTCATAATTTTCCATAACTTTTTTTTTTTTACTTTAAAATGTTATTTTCACCACAAATCTCTGAAATAAGGCAGTAACTTGAACCAACTGGTAAATTAGGAAATCCAGGCAAGAAGATGGAAATTGGCTTGCCTCCACTTTCACAGGATGGCATTGTTTGATTTAGTGTAAATCTTTGTATTTTATGCTATTCTTTATAGTAAGAAAGAAGAAGGGGTTTCAGTGTTTGTGGGTTTCCATGTACCAGCTGAGAAAGCTGGGCCAGGGGAGTTCTGTAGGAGTGTTCCCATATTCCTGTAGGGATTAATAAGCAGACCTGCTACAGTTATATAGGATCTAAGAGCTCTGAGGTCACCATGGTTCAAAAGCCACCCCTTCTGCCAAATATATGCATGACCTATGTTTCTTTTCTTACCCTTAAAATAGAAACAATTCCATATATGCCCTTTAGTTGTTGTGCAGATATTATGGGATTATGCCTTGAAAGTGCTTAGCACACTGTGTAGTCCATGGGACTACCCATAAATACCAGGTAACCCACAGGTTTCTGATGTTTCCATTGCTTGAAAATATGTTTAAAAATTCTATCCTTGAAATTAGAATTGTCTAACAGTAGCTGGTATCCTGACTTAACTACTGAATGAATGTTATTTCCCATGACATAAAGATGGTGGAATGTGCATTAAACTTGAATTTCCCTACTTAATAGGCTGTTTGAAAATTCACTTTGATTTTTTTTTAACACATATCTCCCTGGGTGTCTGTCACAGAACACTGCCAAAACCTGTCAATCAGAGATATCTAGGTGTGCTTTAAATGCACGCACACACGCAGGTGTGCACACACATGATTCAAGGTGGCAGGTTATGGGAGAGGAGATGATAGGATGAAGAGATGTGAGTGTTTACGTTATCATTATGCTTTTGTTTGCACCCAAGCTGTTGTTCCAGTAGCTCTGACCTTGGTGATTCTACATAGCCGACCTGGAACCAGCAAGCCTGCATTTGCATTTGTATTCTCACCAGGAAACTTTTGGAAATGTTATTTCTGTTTCTCTCTGTAAAAACCTAGCCTGTACATTTCCCTTGTGGTTAAGGACATAAACGTGTTAGTATTGTCAGAACCAGATCTATCCTTCTACTGTTTTTATTTCAGACTCCTGGGTGAGTGGAAAATATCCTTCCTCTTAGAAGCAAATAATCACCCATGTTATTTCCTGTAATAATACTATGTGATTTTGGAATATAGATCAAATACTTCAGTAGCTCCAAGAAGCTTCAGAGGCCAGCTGATCACACATCTTTATGTTAGAAATGGGGAAACTGAGGCTTGGAGAAGGAGATGGAGTTTTTCAAATGGTAAACTAGCTTGGTAGCCAGGTGTTCTGATTTCAACCCGTCATTTTGCATTGATCACCTGCTTCCATAATCAATAGCTTTTTTTTTTTTTTTTTTAATTAACAACTAAAGAGTTCATCAGCAAAGCACCTATTTGATGAACAGGAAAAGAGGGCTTAGAGCATTGCAGTGAAACTCTACAGGGTGGGTAATGGCCAAACCAGTTTCCAGACTCTGGGTTCAGCGCTCTCTGCATGCCACGTGGCCTGTGTGAACACTCCCGTAAAGGGAATTCCCTCTCGCTAATACAGGCTGGATGTCATTATCACCTCATTCTTCCTGGCCTCTGCCTTTAGTTTCTGTGATATAAGCCTCCCCACACACGGCTTAACGCCTCCGTGGTGACCCAGGTGCCACCTAAAGATGATGGATCCCTTACCGAGGTGATTCATAGCCCTCTCCTGTGAGGCCAGGGAGCATCTCAGACGCTGCTTTCGTTTACTTTCAAGCCACTTGTTTGTCTTTCTGTGTGTCTGGAAGAGTCAGCAGCGATCACTCTGCTGATGTATGATCTGATTAGTGGTGCTGGGGCTGCTGTCTCCTCAGGAACAATAAATCCCAGCCAGGCTGGCCCCATCCTCTGCCACAATGCCTGGGAGCCTTCCAGGATAACCCTCGGTCATAAATTTGACTCATCATCAAGCTTTCAGCTACTGCAAAAGCAGTTTTGTACTATTACTTACGAGCTTTCTTTAAGAAAAATTACTTTAGAACTGCAGTAATTTCACAACATACACCTTCTGTCTAAGTAAAGATATTCAGGTGGAAATAGTTGAGATTTATTAAGTTTTCTTTATCTTTCCATGACACTCTCCTCCACTCCTCACCTGTAGGACCCTTAGAGTTGGTCTTTCTCGCCAGGTATGAACTCTAGACATGGGCAGATGTGAGTTTAAACTCTGTTCTGCCACTTACTAGCTGTGTGACTTTGAGCACTTACTTTAACCTTTGTGAACCTAGCTTTCTTAATCTATAAAGTGGGAATAGTAATAGCAGCTAAACTTAAAGGGACTTGTGAGAATCAAATAGAATCATATGTATGAGGAGCTTGACAGAGTCCCTGATAGATACTAAAGGATCAGTAGACGAACCCACGATGAAGTGGATGGTGACGATGATAACAGCTGTGACATGTTTTTCATGAATGTCATCTCTATAACTCTCACTGGAGTAAGAATGATGTGTTTTGCTTCATTTCCATCCTCCATGTAGCATTTGATGAAAGTGCCTATCATGAGTGAAAGAACAAGTACTTAATTAATAAACATGAATTGAGACCCACAAAGTCTGAAGTGACATGCCGTTTGGACCTCAGATCATTAGAGTCTGTTTGGATAAATAAAATATACTCACTTTTTTTTTTTTAAGTCTAGCAAACAATCATTGCTTACGTACCAGATGTTATGCAAAGTGCTGAGAATAGAGACCGAGGTAAAGTTCTTGCCCTGAAGTTCACAGTTTAGGAGGGCCAGAAAGATGCTAAAGCAATGCATGTGTTGATACAGAGGCTAATATAAAAATGCCTGGTGTTATGAGAGCCCAGAGAAGAATGGGGCTATTGGTAGACAGAGGAACCACTTGAAAAGAGCAGATTATTGATCTGGGGGGACAGCATTACGTCTAGGTCTAATCAGAGTGAAAAATCACAAAGATAATAGGATACATACATTCTGTGCTCTTGCAAATAGATGAACACAAGACTTCCTTTTCATACTTCGAATTCTGCATGGTCTCATAATCTTGCATGTTAAAGGCCAGTTCTGATCTTCAACAACAACCATCACTCTCCAGAAGGAAAATGTAATTATATGCTATTTTCACTCTATGCAGGTTCAGAGGAATTTAGCTTTCTATGTTGTTTTCAAAAAAGAAAACATCAAATGATGATTAGTCTTTCAAAATCAATAATCCTTCTGACTGAAATATCTATCACAAATAACACCATAAGTCTTCAAAGAACTTATTTCAAACGTAACTCCATAGAAGATCCAGGATACAGAAAGTAGAAGGGGTCTCACTGGGGTTAGATCAGGGTACTTTCTGTGTTTCAGTTTCACTGTCTACAAATGGGGCCCTAGTGCCAGACCAGCATGCTTGACTTCACAGTGTAAAATAGTGGGCATACTTTGAAAATGTATAAACAACTCTGTTTATTTCCATTATTGTTATTTTTGCCTCAAAATTTATTATAGCAAAAAGGTGTTCACTTCTGCCTTATCTTTGACTTCTGGAGAATGAAATTTCCAGCAATATTTGCATTTATATAAAATTCTTTTGCTGCATGTAGTAGTGGAGGCGATTTAGATTTTGAGTAACAGGCACTTATTCTAACCCATTTCCTCCAAACAGAGGTCATGTATGGGGAAAAAAGTGAGTGATATCATGAAATTTAAAAGCAGGAAGTGCAGGTATGTCTGAATGAGGATCTGCATCTTTCTGTGCCAAAAGGAGTTTCCTCAAAATGGTTTCTTCTAGCTCCTAGTTCCTATCAGCTCAGACTGTACAGAGAATTTAAATGCTCGAATCAGAGGATCTGACTGATAGATCTTGGATCATTTGTCAGTCCTGGTTCAATGAGAACTAAAGTGATAGGTTCACTTGGCACAAACTTGACTAGTGAGGGGTATGTGTGTGTGTGTGTGTGTGTGTGTGTGTGTGTGTGTGTGTGACCTTACTTAAAAAGGGATGGGCAGATCATTCAAATAGTATCTACCCTGAAAGGAAATAATCCATATTCCAGAGTAGTTCAAAAGGATATTTCTGCACTGAAAAGTGAAGGAAAACCTGAGCATTAAAGAATAGAGACAAGTTTGAGGTGGAGAGGAATTTATCAGGCAAGCTTCTGAGACTTTCACTTGAGACTCCAGCTGCCCATTTGCCTGTGGTAAATGTTATCAGGGAGGGTGCTCAGGGTGGAATCCCAGGAAGGCTCGCTGGCTTGGACATTGCCTTCAGAAGGGGCTGTCAAGTGAGCACTGTCGTTCAGAACCAGGTAGGGCGTGCCGGCTGCACATCTGCCAGAAGCCCCTGGTAAAGCCTGTGGCGGAGAGGCCACATACTTCTTGTCACTGCCACCTGAAATCTCCCGATGGCCATCCACAACAGGAAAATCGCTGGTGTCCCTTTCATTTCATTCAAACAACACTGCTCAGGGAAGGACACTAGGGCCCTGACCATGCATCTTACAGTTGACATTGGGGATATAAATGTCAGAAGAATAGAGTGATACAAATACCTCTCCCCTTCACAGTGAACTGCTTCCTGAGAAGCTGCGCTGAAATCAAACTCATATTATTCCAGCCATATTTTCTCCTTGCCCTGCAGAGTAATTTTTGAGACACCTCTGCATATCTGATTAATCTTGTAATAGTTCTTTGTGCTTTGCTGTCTCAGGTTTTCTCTTCCTTGGTCTTTTCTTTTGAGGAAAAAATGATATAAGAACACACCTGCATTCTCAACTTCACTACCATCCTCGTCCATTTAACTGTTTCTGGGCAAGTTGAACTTGATAATGATGCATCTCTTTCCTCCTGAAGGTCCTTTGCCCCAACTTTACTTACCTTCTTCCATATAGAGTGGGAGTGAATCTCAGGTCCCTGGATCTCAGTGGCTGTGTTCTCTTAGTGCTTAGCTGTGATCCAGGCTGCTCAACCTCCCTGTGCTTTAGTTTTTACTTCTGCACGTGGTGGATAATAATATCTGCAATTCTTATAAGCAGTAAAAGAGATGGCATATTTTAACCTCCTAGAAACTGCCTGGCATATCCAACTCAGATTAAATGCTTGATAGTATTATTATTGCCTCTATCTTTTAATAGCTTTATTATTTGCCAGACTTCCAAGCTAGACAGTTATTTCTGATTACCTTCTCTTCATCAATTATTCATTATAATACTAGTAATAATAACAATAGCCATAATACCAGCTAACATTTGTTGAACATTGACTATACACTGAGCTTTAATTTGTTCTAAGCACTTCACACCATGAGCTTATTTAATTCTCTTAATAACACTATCTCTGTTTTAAAGATGAGAAATGTGATGCTCAGAGGGTCAAGGTCACATGTGCAATGTGACAAAGTTGGTGAATGGCAGAGCCACAGTTTATGCTCAGCTTTGTCTGATAACAAACTCTGCTAACCGCTAGGAGATTCTGCAACTAAATTCAGTCCATTTGCCTCTGAAGTCTCTGCTCAGTCCCTTCTCTCCATCCCAGTTTGAACAGGTCTCTTTTCTGAGGTAGTTTCCAATGTGGTCTACTGTCCTCAGCTTCTCCTTACTCAAACCATTCTCCAACCTCCTCTCAAAGTTGTCATCCTAAAACAGTTAGTGCATCTCAAACCCTCAGTGGCTGTCCATTTCTGAAGTGTATTTGTTTTTCACCACCAATCTTCCCAACTTCTACTCTGTCCTCTAATTTTACCTTGCTGCCATTAGTTCTAATGTTCTCAGGCTTCTTCACTTCTACAGCTTTGGTAGATGGTTGGACCTACCTTCTTTGGCCTTGTGTTTCCTCACCTGATTGCTGGTCCTCTCTGACCCTGATCAACCACATTTCATTTTCCTAATCAGGTTAATCACAGGGCAATTGTCTTCCCTTTACTCTCATAGCACTATGTTCATATACTTGTTACATCAACTCATATGGTGTATTATTACTTGCTTTTTTCTTGTGTGTCTCCATGGATGGAGTTCTCAAAAGGCAATCAACATATCCCACTCATTTTAAGTCCCTAGCCAAGTGCTTAGCCCGTACGAAGACAATATTATATTGAATTTGCAAAGATGCAAGCAAATGAACTCATCTCCATGCTTATGTAATCTCCCAAGATAGTTTTAAAATTATTTTTAAATGAAAATGCTCCCTTTCTCATTTACAGTCTTCGTCTTTTTGAACTCTTGGTTATATGTTTTTTTTTAAAAGTGGTTTCCACTTTCCTACCCCAAGAGCTATTGTTTCTATAAAGAAGTTTGGGATTCTTCATGGAAGTTATCTTTTTTTTTCCCCGTCCAGAAAGGTAGTGTTCTTTGAACATTTGCTGCGTAGAAGATTCAGGATATGGTAATTAAAGTGATTAACAAGAGAATACTAGTGTTTAAGTAATTAGCCTACCAATTATTTATTAGAGGTCTGTACCTCATAGATAGGAGGATCTTTAATTTAAAAACATTTCATTAAATCTTGAATCTTATTTTTCAAGGATAAATCAAGTCACAGAGGCTTTCTGATTGGAGAGTGGTTGGAGGAAGGGTCACTAGGAAGGTAGCCAGGAACCTTCTTGTGGATCTAGTAGTGTCAAATAAATACATTTTCTGTCATTCAACCTTTTTTGAGTAAATTCTCACCACAGGCACTATTTAGGACCAGTTTGATGTGGATCCTGTGACCATCTCTTGACAAATTGAACCTCAAGAGACACCTGACTTATCCCAAAGGCTGATTGTGCTGGACATGTGAAAACTGGGGTCAGAACTACTTCCTCTCTTAGAAACATAAATGAAGAAATACTGAGACAAGAAGGCAGTCAGCAGAGTGGGAGCAAATGTTGAGGCTTACAGGTCTATGGCAGCATCTTTTAGGGACCAACAGCATGGAAATCAATGGGAATTTTTATTAGAATGCAGAATCTAAGACTGTACCTTCTTATTTTTGACTGGTGGTCGACAAACACCCTGTTAATTACAGGTTTCAGTAATAATGGATTTATAGTGATCATGGCTTGTAAAGTCACACTAAGCCATGGGCAAGCTAGAATTCCCAGAGAATAGGCAATATTAATAAGTAGAAGCCCTGTGCAGGCAGACAGATCGAATACAATTGATAGGTCTAGGTGTGTGTGTGTGTGTGTGTGTGTGTGTGTGTGTGTGTGTATGTTTATGGCCAAACCTAAAGACAAAAGAAATTTATTAGTAGGATATAAAACAGTCCACAGAATGTAAAAGAAGGGAAGAGAACCAGCTTCAGAACAAGGAAAGGATCCAGGGAATTTGCTGAGTAGCAGTGGAACAGCAAGAACTGAGGTCTTCCTGGGGCAGCTTTGCTGTTAGTATGAATGGACCCCAACTATGTTTTCCATTTTGGCTCAAGAGTCATTTTCCAGGGTGGTTGATAGAAGAATGAGAGTCCAATTGGGGATTCTCAAAACAGGAGCCCATCTGCTGTCCAGAGAAGGGAGAACAACTTAACTCATCCTATGTCCACCTGTTAAGCGAGAAGGGAATTCCCAATAGCTTGAGAAAATGAATACTAGATGTCCCTGAAAGAAAAATGTCATGATACTTGTTGGAGGAACAAAAGGCAAAGGACAATACTTGCAGGGTCATATTAATGAGCAAAGGTCTTCAAACTCCTTCTGCTGATGACACTTTTTGACTTTGGATATCGATCCACCTTTTGGGCCCAGCAGTTGTATAGTATTTCTTTACTTCTCATATATATGTCTTATTCTAGTCACTCCTTCTTCACCTCAGCTGTGTCTCTTGAGTCCCTATGGTTGAAAGTAAAATAGAACATTTGAACTCTGCTGTTAGAGAGATTCATGGTCCAGAGCCATAAATGTCCATCTTTGGGTAAGCTGAGAAGGTTGGATTTATTAAGCTCCCTCACTCTGCAGATGACTACAGTAATGGTACTCACCTTTCGACCTTTCTGTTCATGGAAACTATAAGTGCATCAAAGGACTCATCAAGTTCCAAAGAAAATAATTTGAAAAGATTTTTGTTTTGGTGATATTATTTGGTAAGCTTGCCTGCTGTTTGTTACTTTCTCAATTTGTTCTACAACATAGAAATGGAAACAGCATGGCATGCTCCCTGCTCATGCTTGGGTGCTCTGGCCTCTGTTAACCATGTCTGGCAGACAGATGGCATCCAGGTTGGACAGATGCCCCACAGAGCCCCACATTGGAGAAACCCTAGGAACTCAAACACCCATTAGTCACCACAGTGGAAGGCATGATCTACTTTATGCAGGGCCTACCTGATTTTCTCTTTAACAAAAGAAAAATTCTTAAGCATGTTTTCCCTTGGTTTAACTAATTGTGAAACTATGGCAACAGAATTGGACATATATCTTCTTCCTGAGTTTCTCTTGTAGCTATAGAAGTGTTCTGTAAAAACATGACATAAAGGAAAATGACTTCATTACTCCTCCTGTGGATGATATGTTTACTAGGGGATTAAAACATTAGTAAGATGATTTATTTTTTTATTTTTAGTTTTTTAGTTGTTGATGGACCTCTATTTTATTTATTTACATGTGGCGCTGAGAATCAAGCCCAGTGCCTCACACATGGTAGGCAAGCACTACTGAGCTACAACCCCAGCCCAGTAAGATGATGTTTTTAAACATGGATCATTGCTGGCTTGGGATTATATTTTGAGTTCTTTGGAAGAATGAGGTTGACATGTAATATGTCCTATATTTACAGAAGAATTATGAACTCCAGTGCCTACAAGGGCCAAATAGGACATGAAAGAATTAAATAATTGGTGCAACAGGGAGTGGTAAGTTCCCTGGAGTGAAAGAATGTCCTGTGTAAAAGAATTTTGGAGAACTGGTGATGTATTCAGTAGTACAGCACTTTCTTAGCATGACAGGACCCTGGGTCAGATCCTCAGCACTGCAAGGGTGGGGTGGCAATGTACAAGACTTAGCTCATGGTTGCCCGTTAGGAATGCATGTCTAGTATTGCCCTATCATGTGATTTTCTAAAATGACTTAGAATTTGAAAATTCTGACTTTTGTGTAAATTATTCTGATGTTAAAATGTTGACAATGAGTTTACTTAAAAACATAACTCTGCAGGCCAAATAATGCACATCTGTAGTCTGAATGTAACCAGTTGTAAACCTTGCTATAAAGAAACACTCATATATGGAATAGAATGAAGAAATGTTGTGATATATGATATTCAAATCAAAACTCTTTTTAATTATATGGCTATTCAGCATTGATGCAGTGGAATAATATAAATGATTTAATGGTTTGTTGTTGTTTTGACTTTTATTTTTGAGATCAGTTATTAGAGAAAGGCATAGTGAAAAGGAATTGGATTTTAGAGTCCCAGAAGAACTAAATTAACCCAATGAACAAGGGCTAATTACCCTTACCAGACTTTATTAATTTTATTTATTTGAAAAATAGGAAAATATTTCAGACATCAGAGGTACAAATGAATATTAGATATGTATGAAACTCATATGCCACGGGAACTTCTTGCCTTCAACTTAACTCCATTCCTGAAGTCTGGGTCAACTCAAACCCACTTCTTTACCTGCCCCAATGTGGAATCATCAAGCCTCACATGTTGTTTCTTTATTCTGAGTTCCCATGGCCTTCTGTCTCTTAGGCCTGCATTAGACTCAGACATATTACCTGCTACTTCTGAATTCTCCATAAAAATTCAGGTCGTATTTAATGTTCTGAGAATTGGTAAATTTGGTATAGATTCTTAGACATCCCAGGCTAGGGATTACATACATTTCTCAGTTCCTCCATTATTCTTATTTGCTGTCTTCTATGCTTCCTAAAGTCTATGTTTCTGATCCTTGAGAGACTTTTTGGATCTTCTACAGCCCCTCTGGAATTCTGACAGGTATACATTTTGATGACATTCCTGCCTTTAGTTCCAGCTTGGACCAAACTCCTGAACTCCAGAACTCTATATTCACCTCCTTAGTTAACCTTGAATATCTATCTAATGACGTACATATGAAATGCAACCAAACTTTTGACCTTGCCTGCAAAACTCTTCCAGCGTGTCTTGTAAGAGAGGATGCCAAATGATGTTGCTTGCTGTTAATACATCACATTGTACTGGCTAAGAATCATCCTTTGGATTTAGCAATGTGGTAGGTATTCACCATGCAGGAAGGAATTGAAAGCTTGATAGGATTTAAGACAAAAATGTGAGACAAATAATTAAAGAGATCCATAGACAACTTTTAATGGGGCTCTGCCATCTAGGGAAGTGGTAGCTGGGAATGGAGTTTTTTCTTTAATGATTGATAGATATAGCAGTGTGCTTGTAGGCTGATGTAATTGACCCAGATAGGAGGAAGAAATCAGAGTGAGAATTGGTGAAGTTGTGAAGTAGGTGAGAGGAGAGTGGATCAAGTACATAAGTGGATGGGTACAAGAATAATTAGATAGATACTTAGATAGAAGCAAAAGCTGTTGATCTACTGCTACAAAATGGAAAGCAGAATGAAAAATGCAGATTAGGTATAAAGAGAGAGTTAAATGTGAAAGTGAAGTTTCTCTTTGTGGAAAGTCTCTTCCAAATGCTTCATAGTTTTCAGTGAAGTAGGAGGCAAGGTCTGTCAGCTAAGAGGAAGGATGGGAAGGAGGTGTTGGATATTTGAAGAGACAGGAGCATTGTGAAGTTGTTATATAGTCATCTAGCAGGGTTGGAGAGTATGCAAGCAGAGGAATTTAGGATGGTTGCTTACAGCAATGAGGGCTCCTTGAGTTCTCTGCACAAGGATTCAGAAAGATCAGCGATTTTGTGTTTTTCTACAGTTCTACCCAGCTTTAGAGGCATGGGCCATAGAACAAAGAGTTGTATTTAATTGGGGTCTGTATACATAAGTGTGAAAAATATACTTGAGGGAGGAGGAAGGGATTTGAAGTTATGTGCAATGGAGTGATTGTAATAATTGGAAGCAGAATAAAAGTTGGCAAAGGAGAGAAGTAATAAATTAGGTCTTGGTGAGGAATATAACAAAGGTGGCAGGGCATATGGAGAGGTGAACTTAGGGATTGCCAGAGAACTGCTGGGGTTGAGGGAGGGGTATCAGGAGAGTCGATATTATGCTTCGTGCTATGGTTGAGTAGTTATAAGAGACCTCATGAACTGAGATGCCCACCTAGCCCCTTGTACAATGTGTTATCTCAAATCTGGTCTAGAATATGACTATGGCAATGCACCACTGAGTAGCACAGAAGCCAAGGTTACTAGAGAAAAGACGTTCAAACAAATAATCTAGATGTTAGAAGAGTTATTTATGCATGTAAATATGTTAATACTAAAGCTGTCAAAATTAAGGCATCAGTGGTGTAAATGGTAGTAAGCCTGAAGACTAATGTCATGGACACCGAGGTTCCACTGAAGCTAGGAATTGATGGATGAGAAAACAGCAGTGGTGTGGAATCACAGCCTAAGATGGGAAGCTGGGGATTTTAGGAAGAAGATCTAGAAGTGACAATATGATGCATTGGAAGACTTTACTCTATCTCCAGGTCCTGTTGTTATAGAAAATCTGGAAGGGAAATGTAGCTTCCATCTGAGTGGCTGGCTGCAGGGGAAGCAGTGTCTTCAGGGCAGAGCTTGATTTCCCTTGGAATAAGAAAATGAAAGGAATGTTGAGAAAAGTTGAAGTTTCTGAGCATGTAGAACTATGAGTTTCAGAGATCCCAGTGGGAGGGTTTCAGCAATTGGAGGGGAGTAGGGATTGGCGATCACACAGGCATTGTATTGTGGTTTATGCGTTAGGGATCCATCTGAGGGCTAGAAAAAAAAAAGTGCTGAGTATCTTCTGTTTACTCCTCCAGGTGCATGCTGTATGAGAAAACTGGCATAAATTTGCACTGCCCTTGGCAATTCAGGACATATGGCCATCCTACTTATGAGGATTAGAATGTGAAAGGTGAGGAGACCTGAAAGTTTGAGGATTCTTGTGATGATGAATGTAAATAGGAATACAAGGTATAATGGGATTAGTGCTGCTGAACTTGAGTCAAAGGGACATTGATGAAAGTAAGGAGTGTTTATGTCAGGCCTTCCTTTTAAACTCAAGGAAAGGTTTGAGAACAAAGGACTTATTTCTTGATTCTTATTAATGCCATGAAGCATCTGGGGAGGTGGGATCTCAGTGATGGGTCACCAATGCTAGCAAGACAGGTAGAGTCAACTGAACCTTATGCAAGCCCATGGACTCCCTCCTGAACATTCCACTGGTGGGCTGAAAACAGAGACTACACAGCCTTTGATGCTTCAGAGGGAAATCATCAACCCATCTTCCATCAGCTACAAAAAAAGGTGCAGAAACAACATATTCAGGACAGTATATCTTTTTCCCCAAGTATTATTGACACTCTGGGTTCAGTTCTCAGGTAGATAGGACTTTGGTGGAAGTTTCAAGATCTGATTAATTAAGTTCAGTCCTCATCAGCATCTGTGCCCCTAATATATTTGAAAGCTCGGTTTGGAGCAAAAATTTATCTTTTTTTCTTAAACGTGACTGCTGAGTGATTAAGTGGAGTTCTTGGAATAACTGGAGGGAAAAGATAGTAGTTGAAACTTCTCTTTAATGGGTTTATAGTTTGAATTTAAAATATTTGAGCTTGGTGATCCCCAGTCAGGGGTTCATGTAATGACAATAAGGCAGGCACAGCAATCTGCTGTCATCTATCAGTCTTCACAAATGTCCTGGTGGTAAGTGAAACCTTGCATTTAAATAAATGCATTTGGCCCTAATTTTTGCCTTTCATGCTGTGAAAGAACTGTCAAATTTGAAGTGTAATGACTGTATGATTTCTTGTAATGGCACCAGAAAAAAACCTGAAAAACAGATTTGAATGTCATCTACGTAAATTCTCTGTGGGATGCAGGCCCATTTAGAGATTACTTTCCCTTTTGGCTTTTATACAACAAAGCGGGAGCACATTGGGAAGAAGTGGGTATGAAGTGGATTCTCAGGGAGTAATAGGCAGAGCGAAGCCTCATGGAGCCCAGAAAAGGAAAAACATTGACATTGTTTTAGTTAAACTTTTCTGCTGCCACGACAAAAGTGAGCTGCCACTGAGCCAAATAGCCTTTGACATGAATACAGTCTCTTGAACTTGTCTGCTAAGACGGCCATATATCCTGCACTTTCTCCCAGGGTTAGTGGCTTTACAATGTTCTTCTCTGTTTTCACTCTGAGATATTAACACATTCCACAAATTTGAATTCTTTAACCTCCACACCAGGTCCTCAGTCCATTATCACATCTCTCTTGGCTCTGAATGTGGGTAAATCTCTCCATTATGAAAAAGAAGAGAATGTACTAGAATGGAAAGGTGCAGGCTTGGTGTTCTAGTTCAAGGTCTCTCACAAGTTAGGAGTATTAAGTTGAACATTTTAGATGTCTAGATTTTAACATGAAACTTTCCTTTAAAATGAAGTGGAATAAATTAGTGACTTTCAGACTATGCTCCCTTGACTCTAGGGTTCTGCAGAGATAACTTAAGGATC
Organism: Sciurus carolinensis; assembly: GCF_902686445.1. Taxonomy (NCBI): domain Eukaryota; kingdom Metazoa; phylum Chordata; class Mammalia; order Rodentia; family Sciuridae; genus Sciurus; species Sciurus carolinensis. The sequence continues at coordinate 144,598,936 of NC_062218.1, forward strand.
ACTGTGGGATATACCAGCTGAGGAGGTAGGATCTATTCCCATACCTATTGCATAAATGTGTATTTGGAAAACAATAACAGCAGTATTAAAGTTTGAAACTCAATGTCTTGGACAATCTCTAAGAACTTCTTATAGGGTCAGTATCCTGATGTGTGTTACTCTTTGTTTCATCACATAAACATCTTTCAGCAAAATCTCATGTTGCAATTCAGATATGTACTAGAGCAAAATTCTGATAATGATATTTGGTATATTTCCTAGGAGAGGAGAGATTGACAATGAGTTGGTCTTTCTACACTGAAAATGCCCTATGAGTAAGAATCATGTCTATCTGAATTGTGCCAAGCCACTATCATTGAGTATATGACATAATGCATAGCAGATGCTCAATACATTCTGAACGGATGAATGAACAGGTAGATGAATAAGTACATGAACCACATTCTGATAGTTTTGATTTGGATTCTTAAATTCAACTATGAAGTTTTTCCATTGATAAATTCATATCAACCTTTTTACTTTCTGCTTTTTTCTGAGTTATCATTTAAGAAATGTGTTCCTGGGATACTTTTGAGTAGTTGCCTGGTGAGTAAATTATCCATATCAGGTTTTTTTTTCTTTAATATTATATATGAAAAAAAAATAGAATGGAATGGCAGCAGTGATAGGAAGAGCAGCCCAGTGCTTACCCTATGTCTCTGAACTTGTAGATCAATTAACTCATTTATTGATACAACAGACTTTTATTTTCTTCTCTGTACTGGATTCTATACGAGGGAACAGAGCATTCACAGTATTTCAAATGAGGTATATATTTAAAAGATAGTTATACCAACATAGAATGAATAAACGTCATGAGAAAGAGTATAAATTTTTGGAGAGTCACAGTACTAAATAATTTCCATTTGATGTTTTTAGAAGCAGCTAAGCAATGATGCTCAAATAATTCAGACCTTTTTGTTAGGCAATTCTGTATTTGTACAGTTTTCAACCTGATATCAAGAATGTGTTCTTCATGTACTTCCTGTCTGCCATCTTGAGTCCTTGTCTGCTATCTTGACTTCCTGTCTGCCATCTTCACCATTCAGCAGTCTCCCTTCAATTTCAGCAAGCCTGCTAGAACTCTGGGATCAGAAGTTCATAGGCTGCGTGGGGAGAAGACAAAGACAAGTGTTCAGGAGGTGAAACAAGAAGGTTACTTTAGTGTATATTGAAGGTATACACCTTTTATTGGAAAGGAAAATGACTCCAAAATGCAACTAAGCAGATCTCTCATGTTTCACTGGCTAGAAGTGGATCACAAGGCTCCATCCAGCTTCAGGGGAAATGGGAAATTGTTCAGAATTCATCACGGAGATACAATGAGAACAACAGTATCAAGTAGGAGTTACGATGAAAAAGTAGAAACCTTTTAGAATTGAAAAACATATAATGAAATTAAACTCAGTGGGTGGGCTCTACAGTAGAATGGAAAGGTCAGAAGCCAAGTGAATTTGAAGATTACACAACAGAATTTACACAATCTGAATAATAGAAAGAAACTGAACTGAAAAAAAAATAGAGGATATACTTCAGACACTTATAAATGAGGAAGATAAATAGACATATGATAGAGAAAACATTTTATATTTTAGTAAAGTTAGTAAAATCTGGACACAAATAGACTGATAGTTTAGGGATGTATTGTGTAAGACCTACAGCAATACTAAAATAAAATTTAAAAACTAGACAAATTTATGTATTCAAAAACATTAAAGATAATTCAAAATAGAATAGTAGAGAATGCTTTAGTAACTTGCAGGAAGGCAGGAAAAGTAAAATGGTGAGCCATAAAGAGGTTAAAACATACAACAAAACAAAAGTCAGACTTAGCCCTACCTGTGGGTGATGGGAAATACTGTGGTATTAAGTGGGTAGCCCTGCAAGGTGACGGTGCTGGTGAGCACACAGATTCCCCACCCCCGTGAACATGTGACATAGAACTGTGAACACCCACAATGCCAGTGCCCATTTCCTTGTTTTGATACTATATAGTTTTATAAACTGTAACCACAGAGGAACCCAGGCAGAAGGTGCACAAGACCTCTCTGAACTACATTTTGTAACTTCCTGTGACTCTATAATTCTTTCAAAATAAAAACCAGTGGCAGATAAAAAAAATAAATAAGGGCACTTCAGATTTGCATGCCATGCTAAGGACTTTAGAGGCCATTCTGATCATAACTTCAGGTAAAACCTCTGGTTGGTAACCAAAAAAATTTAACAAAGTATGTGAAACGAACAAAACCATCACAGCCTTCCCCCTTAGAAGTTGTTTTAATTAGATAAAAATAATAACATTTGATGAAATAGGAATACATGTAAATACTATTCTGTGCAACAGGTGATTTTATTTAAACCAATCAATACATCTTAGCACTAATCCTGTGGCTTTGAGAACATTAAATAACATGAAAGAGCATTGTTTCAAAAATCCTCTATTTTTAGAAATGCTATTAGCAGAAGCATCAGCTCTAACCTTTTTCTTGTTCTATGTCATGCACATTAATTAACACTTCTACTTTGAAAGAATGTGTTTCTTCCCATTTGCTAGGAGTGATATTTTAGAAGCATGCTTTAGATTGGAAACCTCAGAAACAGTAAATCTGGATGATTTAAAAATGTTCTTTGCTGCACATAATTTCCTGTTTAGATGTTTTTTGCAGATCACAATCAGTTAGAAATTATGATATGCTTTATGTAGGGCAATTAGGTCGAAATGTACCTTTGGTAAACGATTTGATGACCAATAAAATGATTCACAGAAGACTAAGATATTGCAAATACTAAAGGGAGTGAAGATTTAAGCACCTTGAAAATTCTCATTTACAGACAATTCACATGGAATTTACAAAGAACTTTTACCTAATTATTAAACCTTTTTTTTTTTTTTAAAGACTAACAAGGAAAAACATGGCATAGGTAAACTTCATCCATAAAATGATGAAACTATGGCTTGGCATAAAATTTTGATTACTCTTTTACTAGTTTAGGTTGCCTTTCCTTACCTCTTTAAAAACGATATCTGTTTCTCTGACTATGCACACATAATCTACTGAAAGCAAATCTGCACTGTTCGATAGGAGTGTTTACCTGTATTATAGATTTTCATTTGGTGTTTGCATTCTAGAATAAGCATACTACTATAGGTCTTCCTCAGTCTTTGAAAACCAGTAATCAAACTTCTCTAGAAGTTTGGCAATTGGAGACCTATGCACTTCTCCCTTTTAATGCAGTCTTAATCAGGGCATTATGAAACAGAGGACAGAAAAATCTTACAAACAATAAGAGATAAAAAAACAATAGGAGCAATGGGAAACTGTGGCTCCCAGTGAACCCTGCACACAATTTTTATCAAGGAGACTTTTAGTATATATTGGGAACTGTTCTAGGAGGAATTTTGATCCCAAATATACAAGTGATATTTTTAATAGGTTATTTTATAGAAATGTATATCCCACTGAAGATAAGAATAGTAAATAAATTATGTTTTCAGTATTTAATAAAGGATTTAAAGACATATTTTTCCTAATCTTTTTGTGGTATAATTGGTGACTTTAAAAAACTGAACAGAGTTTGTGTAAATAATTTGACAAGTTTGGACATAGGCATTCACTTGTCATCACCACAATTAAGTTAATAAGCATATCTATCATTAAGAAAATATTTGACATTTCTCTTTATCACAAAATTCTGGAGTTTGGGGATATATCCCATGTTTTAAAAGTTGACATAAAATACAGAGGAAACACCCAAATTGAGTTAGTTCTAAATAGGCAGCAGGATATGCCAATCAGAAAGTGACAGTATAAATTAAATACTGGGGTTTGGGAGGCTCCTGACATGGAGATTCTGGAAGATGAATCTTATACTCTGAGGACCCTGAGGAGACTAGGAACCAACCCCCTGGAAGGAGCCATGATAAGAAAATAGCTCCAGGAAGCTCAGTACTTTGTCTGAGTCTGTGAAATAGAAAGCTGTAGGTCTGGATCCAGAACCTAGCACTTCCGATTTTCTAAAGAATGTTAGCTAAGTTCAGAGCTGATTTTATAAGCTGCAGGGTAAGGGAATAAAAACACACTTACTTTATAAAACTGATCTGACCTCACATATCGGAAAGCTTCAGGTGTCTCTCATTTGGCATCCAGCCAGGAAGATGAACCATTTAAAACATCTAAAAAATCAACCTTTGCATTTATATTGCACTTTTATTCTTAAATGTCTTCCGTGTCTGCTTTAACATTTAACCTTCTTACTTAATCACTTGATTACCTGCCTGGAAGTTGGTGGTGTCTCCCTGCTTTATAGATCAAAAACAGAAAAGACGGGAAGGTAATGGCTTAGTGGGACTTTACCCAAAATACAGGTTTCCCATTCATAACTATTCATAGATTTCCTGAAATCTTTCCAGCCATCTCTATTAGTTCATGGGACAGTATAGAAAAATTGAATAGTTCAATACTAAAATTTTAGCCAACTTGAAATTGTGGACTCTCATAGTATGTTCTCAGACAAGGTCCAACGTCTGATTTGAGACTTACTGTGTTGAAGCGTGTGCCTTCTTAAGAAAGTCACTTTTTCATTCACAAGGTTAGTTTCTAAGTTTTTTTTTTTCACATTTGTGGAAATGGAACAGTAATGATGCGTGTCTTAGAAGTATGAAAACTGAGTAAGATAATGCATTTGGTAAGCTTGGCATATTTTTATTAATACAACTGATATTGATCACCTACTATATGCCAACTGTGCACACAGTAAGGGCTCATATAATTGTGAGTGCTGTTAATAATGTTCCTTCTTCAAGCTTAAAAGTCATTTATCCTTTCTTTGAAGAAGAGCATTTTCTAGTTAGAAGCAACTATAGTCACCATCTACTCCAGTATTCTTATTTATAGTGGAAAAGGCACAAAGTAGTTAATTGACCCCTCAGAGTCATGTGGTAAATGGCAGAAAGGTTAACATTAAAATATGGTCTTTTTTTATTTTTACAGACTGCTTTTTGATTCATTGTACACAAATGGGGTACAACCTTTTGTTCTATGGTTGTACCTGATGTAGAGTCACACCATTAGTGTAACCATACATATACATAGGGTAACGAAGTCTGTCTACTTTCTTTCCCTCCCCGACCCCCTCCAGCCCCATTTCCCTCTACACAATCCAAAGTTCCTCCATTCTTCTCTCCCCGCAAACCCCTCTCGTTCTGTATCATCATCCACTTATCAGAAAATATTCCAGCTTTGTTTTTTGGGCTTGGCTTATTTCACTTAGCATGATATTCTCCAACTCCGTCCATTTACCAGGAAATGCCATAATTTTATTCTTCTTTATGACTGAGTAATTTTCCATTGTGTATATATACCACATTTTCTTTATCCATTCATCAACTAAAGGGCATCTAGGTTGGTTCCACAATCTAGCTATTGTGAATTGAGCAGCTATGAACATTGATGTGGCTGCATCACTGTAGTATGCTAATGGCAAATCAGGGTAGGGACTCTCTTAGTCTCTTATTGGCTCTGTAACCTGGGCTGTAGACTTCATGTCCTGGAACTCAGTACCTTTATCTGGAATTTGGGAATAATTATTCCTGGTGGAGCTATAGTCAAGATTAAATTTGATAATTTAGCCTAGTGCTCGACTTATGGTAGATTCTCAATAAACATCATTATTCTATTATTCTTTTTTTTTCTCAAAATTAAGCATTTTGCAGCTATTCATTCAGAAGCAAATATAGCAGTAGAATTCTGCAGGTAGGTGTCCAAATTCATTTGGTCCTTTTCCACAGATAAGGAAGCTCTATTTAGTGTTAGTGTATCTGCTCTTATTTTCTAGATAGGAATTGCATACAGTCAATTTTCTTACTCCTGAGCTCTCTGTCTGCACTTCAGGTATTTTCCACCAAGTCTTAGACTATAATTATGTATATAGTTAAACAAAGCATTACTGGAACATGAAAACAGAGATCAGATTTCCTCTCATCTGATTTTGTTCATTATAGACATTTCAGTATGCATTTTTGAAAGAAAAAGAGACGGTGTTTTGGTGAAGATGCCAACTAGCAAATGGTTATTTCTGTTTCCCATGGGTTGTTCTGGGTTCTTGCTCCTGCTCTCTCTCTTTCTTTCTGTCTGTGAACATGTAAAGATTCTGTTTTCTTGTCGCTATCCCCAAAAGGATATGACAACTATTTACAGAGCATTGATATCATGTTAGATATTGTAAATAATCTAGAAATTAGTTAAAGTATGCAGGAAGATCTTCAGAGGATGTATGGAAACATTACACTATCTTATCTTAGGGATGTGAACATCAAGGATTTAGGAAATTATGGCGAGTTTTAGGGCACTGGAATCAATCCCCCATAAATACCATACCCAAAGAGTTAACTGTATTATTACACAAATTTCAAAGGGAAGGATCTTTTTTTTGACCAACTAATTAACATTAATTTCATGGGTCAGAGTTTTGTTGTTCTTGATTTATTTTGTTTTCAAGAAGGTCTCCTCATAGGTTCTGTAGAGTTGTTCTTAGTAGACCATGAGTGAGGTGAACTTCATTGATTGAACCAGGGCCCACCCATTGTTCAAAGGGAAGCCTAAGTCCTACCTTTGTTTTTCTTTCTTTCTCTTCTCTTTCTTCTTCCCTTTCTCTTTTTCTTTTTTTCTTTCTTTCCTCCCTCTGTCCCTCTCTCTCTCTCCTCTCTACCTATCTTCCTTCCTTCCTTCCTTCCTTCCTTCCTTCCTTCCTTCCTTCCTCCCTCCCTCCCTCTCCCTCTCTCTCTCTCTCCTCTCTACCTATCTTCCTTCCTCCCTTCCTCTCTCTTTCTCTCTCTTTCTTTCTTTCTTTCTTTCTTTCTTTCTTTCTTTCTTTCTTTCTTTCTTTCTTCCTTCCTTTCTTCCTTTCTTCCTTCCTTTCTTTTTCTTTCTCCTTTCTTTTCTTTCTTAGCTATGGTTTGAATCCAGGGCTTTACACATTAAGTCAAGAGCTCTACCACTGAGCAACATTCCCAGCCCCTCTTTTAAAATTTTATTTTGAGAACAGGGTCTTGCTAAGTCACCCAGATTGGCCTCAAACTTGTAATCCTCCTGCCTCAGCCTCCTCAGTAGCAGGGATTACAGGCATCCACCACCACACCACACCTAAGTCCTTTATGAGCAGAAGCCTTTGGGTGCAGGAACTCCCCAGGGACAGTGAGTATGGTGGGAACTCTGGTTGCCATAGATAACATATTTACAAATTAAAAGTAGAACTTTTTTTTTTGATTAGATAGTAACTTATTAATTCTAAATATCAATAGTATTAGAATAAAATATAATAAATAGTACTTTTATGTACAAGGTTCATAGACAAACTATAGAGAAATATAAATACCGGGCACCATGTATCTGTGTTCTGTGACTTAAATCAGCTTTGGTGAAACATTTAGTTTCTCCCTGGCTTAAACAGAACTTTAAGTTTCAGCGCACTGTGCTCTTCTCTTGGCATCCCAGGTGTGGGAGGAAAGAGCTAGCAGGACTGGGCTTCCCTTCCTCTCAGGGATCTTTTGCAGTTGACTTCCTGGCAGCCTGACCCACCAGCCATCAGAAATGAGAAGTCCTGTGTGTGCCCAGTGAACTTCACCTCTGCCACTCGTGTGTGCTGGCCTGTTACCCGCACATACATGAGGAAGCGTGGAAGTGTGTATCTTTAGGTGTCTTGTTTCCCATGGCTTAACTCATGAGAAAAGGTTTCCAGAAACCTGCCTAACATCTTCCCATAGCTGCTGGATCGCTTCTCCCCTAGAAGGGCAGACTTCCCTGGCAACCACGCTGTAGGTTCCTCCCTCACATGGTGCTCCATCTTGATAGACAGGGACTCACCACTCTGCCGTGTAATAGGCTCTTTACACAACTTCAGCTTCCTTTTTCAAAGGTTGTGTTAAGATATGCACAACACAAATTAGCCACTGCAGTCATGTAAAAGGGTCTAATTCAGTGACACTTGGTACCTCCGGAGTGCTGTACGACCATCGCCACTGATACCTCCCTTTCCTGGTTAAATTAACCATGCTTTATAATATTTAATTTGTCCATGCATTTTATTTTCAAACATACAGTGTAATATTTCTTAAACAGAGTAATTATTTCCTAAATGCTTATGTAGGGTATAGGTGAAGGAATTTTTCTAGATAGTTCTCTTAATGTAAATGATTGTACTTATGATCTACTAAGAGGAGAGGGAGAAAGGGAGGGAAGGCATCTCTTGACTCTGAACTTACTTTTTGATGTGTGACTTAAGTAGCTATAGTTTTTCTCAAAGAAAGAAAGAAAGTAAGAAAGACACCTCTTGGAAATAGCATAGCATGGTCTCTTACCTTGTAGAAATGTCACAGCATGATGAGCATGACTGTGTGGAATACCATCCATCCTTTTAATTAGCTATCATACCATGTTTGATTTTGTATTTTAAAGAGCACCCATTCACAAGGGAGGAGACTCTGCCTTTTAATAATTGGCAACCTCAGCCTAGCAATTTCCTTCTCAGTCTCTCCATCTGTAACCTGAATGGCATTTAGTCACTCAACTTAGAGCCTATTTTGTGCCTGGCATGATGTCATATGTTGGGATACTGTGAACAGAATACATCTTCTCTTTCTTGAAGGGTCTAGAGATAATTATATGCTATAATGAGAGAATTTCTTCATTATACAACATTGTGCCAACAACGTATACTGACCGTTATCTTTATTATTCCCTTTGTAAGCTTCAAGGTTAAAAAAAACAACAACAACAACAACTAAAACCTTTGTCCCAAGAAACTCTTCACACACGGCCACCTAGAACCTTTATACAAGAAAAGATAGATTCAATAAGATACTGTTAATACCCCCCTAAATTGACTCTAGTCTGAAAAAAAAAACACGACAAGAGTATTGTAGAAGATGTGGAGATAACGGAAGCCTGTAAAAATTTTGGACTTCTAGTGAGAATGTGAAATGAGGCAGTCACTTTAGAAAGTCTGACGGTGTTAAGCATAGAGTAACTGCAAGTCCCAGCAAATTCATTCCTGGTTATATGCTCATGAAAAGTGAAAGAATATCATCAGACAAAAACTTGTTTATACATGAATGTTCATAGCAACATTTTTCATAATAGGTCCCAATCTGGAAATAATTCCAATGTCCATCAACTGATGAGTAGATAAACAAAATGTGGTATATCCACAAAATGTAATAGCATTCGATTATAAAAGACATGAAGTACTGATATATGGTACAACCTGGAAGAATTTTGAAAACATCATGTTGAATGAAAAAAACAGTAGGCAAAAAGTCCACATGCTATTTTATTTAATTTTAATTTATATGAAGTATTCAGAATAGGCAAACTTATTGAGAAGGAAAGCAGATTGGTGGTAGCTGCAGTCTATTCAGAGGAATGGGCAGTGACTAATATACAGATTTGGGTGAGCAATGGCAATGTTCTGCAATTTGACAGTGGTGATGGTTGTAAAACTTTGTGAATATACTGAAAGCCACTGAATTGTACACTTAATTTTGTGACATGAAAATTATACATTAATAGAAGTCTTTCACACACAAAAAAGAAAGGATTGAGATTCATTATGCTGCCTCTATCCTTCATCCATCTTCCCAGGGACTTTGAAATGAGAGCAACTGCCCTTTGAGAAATAAGTTTTGAAATTAACTCTGTATCAATCTGATTGAACCAGAGAACCAGGAACCATAGATGAACTCTGTAAGATTTATGTCGAGATTTGTGCAGGGTATGAATGAATAGTATCTGTGGGAGGCTGGTGCTTTGGGGTCTTATTCTGGAGTCTGGGATCACCTGAGTAGGTGTCAGGGAGGAAGTATGAATGTGGAGTGGAGGAAGCAAGAACAAATGAATCCATGAGGTTGGGCCAGAATCCATAAGGACAGTTGACCCATGTGGGTCTTTTGTTGATCTCACTGACTCCAAGCCTCCAGCTTTGATGTTAGGGAGCTGCTGGCAAAGCTGGTACCCTTCAACTTAGCACACCTGAGCAACATTAGTGCCTCGAATCTCTCACCTACCTTCCCAGCAGGTAAAGGAAATGGAAACTGTTTCACTTTTGTCTTCCAGCTCTCAGGCAAGATGTCTCCTGCTGCTGATGCAGAATTCTGGGAGGCAGAGCTGAAGCTCAGTTAACTTGGCACATCACAAATATGCCACAAGCACTAAATGAATTAAAGAAAACAGATGCACAAATCACATTAGAGGACCAGATCCCTAGCTGGAATAAAATCATCTGGTCTACCACATGGTCTAAGCTCAGTAATTATTATCAGTCAGCATTGGGTTTTTGAAGATGTGTATTGATTGACACTTCAATCATAAGGGACACTGGACAACTAAGGAAGCTAAGGAAGAAGAGAGTCTTTGAGAGAAGGTTGTTGGGGCCCAACCTGCTTACCTTACAGGTATTGGCTATTCTTTACCTTTCCCTGTGAACCATGCAGCTGGCTCTCCCCAGCGCTAATGGAGTCTGGTTTCTTGTTTTATGCCTATTGTCTCCAGAAGCCCATGCAGACTTTTGATTCATTTGTTGCACCATCCCCAGTGCGGGGGATAATATCTGGTGCACAGGGGAGCTCATGCACACATACTCAGTGAATGACTCATAAGCAAAAGCAGCATACTACAGAGATACAGCCACATCAATGTTCATTGCTGCTCAATTCACCATAGCCAGATTGTGGAACCAACCTAGATGTCCTTCGGTTGATGAATGGATAAAGAAACTGTGGCATATTTATACAATGGAATATTACTCCGCAATGAAGAATGATAAAATTATGGCATTTGTAGGCAAATGGTCGAAATTGGAGAATATCATGCTAAGTGAGATAAGCCAATCTCAAAAAACTAAAGGACGAATGATCTCGCTGATAAGCGGATGAGGACATATAATGGGGGGTGGGACGGGCTAGCATTAGGTTTAGGGTTAGGTTTAGAGTTAGGCTAAGGAGAGCAGTAAGAATGAAGGAAAGAAAGACTGTGTAGAGGGAAAAGAGGGGTGGGAGGGGTGGGAGGGGTGGGAGGGGTGGGGGGAGGGGAAAAATATAATAAACATCATTACCCTATGTAAACGTAAAAAAAAAAAAATAAATAAAAAAAAAAAAAAAAAAGAACAATGTTAAAGAGGAAAAGTTTATTTGTGGGTTCACAGTTTCAGAGATCCCAGTCCATAGATAGCCAGCTCCATTCCTCAGGGTTTGAGGTGAGCAGAACATCATGGCAGAAGAGTGTGGCAGAGGGAAGCAGCTCACATGATGACCAGAAAGTGGAGAGATGGAGATTCCACTTACCAGATACAAAATATATATCCCAAAGGCATGCCCCCAGGGACACACCTCCTCCAACCACACCCTACCTGCTTCAGTTACCACTCGGTTAATCCCATCAGGGGATTGATTCACTGATTGGGTTAAGGCTCTCATAACCCTATCTTTTCACTTCTAAACCTTCTTGCATTGTCTCACCCATGAACTTTTGAGGGACACCTCATATCCAGACCATTAATAATCAACAGCTTTGTGGAATAAGTTTCTGATTGCCATTTTACAGACGGAGATGTTGAGGGTTTGAGAGTTTGTGTGACTATCTAAAAATCAGACATGAGTAGCAGTGAGATTATGAACCTATTTCTACATAATTCTATAGAACACACTGGTTGGGCTGCACTTTTCAAATCCCTGGTCCACACTGCAGTTATTTTCCCCACTGGTTTAAACATCAGTTTCTCGTGAGCTTTGTCTCTGAAACTCAACATTGACAAATGCATGTAGACCTAGGAAGTCAGCAGCATTATTTCTGGACTCCTTTGAACTCAGGGCCAGACCTTGGATTGTAACATTCACCAAGTGGACTACCTTGAGGGTGTTAGTCCACTTTATCAGGTGACAAACCTCTCTCTGCAGTTCTAAAAGGCACACTCTACCTTGCATCATAGAAGATGCTCAATAAATATTTGTGGAATGAAAGAGAGAATGGATGGATAATTTATTTTCTAAATGTCTTCTATTAGGACATATGCCCTGCTGATAAATCATTAGTGGTTCCTTAGTTTCTGGAGGACACAGGAAGCATGATTTCATTTTTTAAATTATTGATTTGCCTGAGGCTAATTATATGGTGACTGTTAGGCTCTGAGAGGGTGGAGGATCATCTATCTATAATTGCCATTCTCCTACAGGTGCTACGAACAGGTCCCCTGCTGAACTCACTGAAGGAACAAAGTGTATGTTTCCTTCTTTCTTCTCTGAAAGAAGCCTAGTTTCAGCCTGTAAATCAGTCAGTGCCCATAATACTCACAGCTATTTTATTCCAATAAGCCTTTTTTTTTTTTTAAAGTTGGTTTGCTTGGCAAACATTCAGAAGATAGAAAGTGTGCATTTTTCAAGGGGATCTCCTTTAATGCTTTGTGATAAGTGGGGTCCTAATGAAACAGTGCTGTAAGCATCTCTATAAATAACCATCTTTCTCTCCTTTATTTCCTCCCTATTCCACAGTGCTTTTGTGCAGAGACTGTTCTTCTGATATTGAGGGAAAACATTATCTGGTGGTCAAATAACTGTGTACACATTACTAGAGTGCCACTTCTAGGATGATATGCATTTAAAAAATATGATTATAAGAACCAAAGCAGAGATTTTAGAGTATTTTAGACTAGGATGAATAAATAATAGGAATTGATTCCAAGGGCATCTCCCTTTAGAGGTATCACAAACTCTTCAGTTTCTGAGATTCACTGTGCAATGCTTCCAGGTCTTTCTAAGCCCTTAACAAACTAAGAGGCATCTGCCTCTGGTCTTAAATCTTTTGTAGTAGGCCTTAACTGGAAATCTTAAAATACCTACCCATGTTGGGAATAAAGCATTCTCCAAACAGCTGTAGCAGATGAAAGACAAAGTCTTCCATATTTGAACAATTTTTGAAAAATTTTAAAAGAAATCAAGCCAGATGTGGTGGCATACCTGTAATCCCAATGACTCAGGAGGCTGAGGCAGGAGGATCACAGATTCAAACCAGTCTCAGCATCTTCATCAGACCCTGTCTCAAATAAAAAAATTAAAAAAGGACTGTTGATGTGGCTCAGTGGTTAAGTGCCACTGGTTCAATCCCTAGTACACACACACACACGCACACACACACAAAGAATGAGTGAAAAATCAAGATAAAATTTTGTACTTTATAAACTATTCCTGAAGAATGAATTTTTCCAGGAATAAATTATAGAATTTTAATAGTCTGGGAATAAAAGGCAAGTGGTAACCTTAACCTCATGCATAGCAGACTGATGCTGTCACGTATGCTCAGGTTGTTTCAAATGGAAAATATTCAACTATTCCTTAAAACAAGATATTGTATTGTATTATAATTTGGTGTTTCCAAATATTTTCTCCAAAAAGTTCAGAGGTGGGTAGTTAAATGAGGAGAAATATAAGCAGGTGGCGGTCTAGACCTTCCATCTCTGTTTGTCCAACCCATGCCCAATGGTCTCCATCAAATTGGTGTTTATTTTTATCATTTTATAGTTTGGGGTTCCACCTAATTTGTGATTTTTAAAAAAATATCTTTCTACTCAATAAGAGAGTCTAAAATATCTGTTATTAAGAGGAAAATGCAAAGGATTCCAATCTTCTGACTTTTTTTTTTTTAAATAATAAGGCTGGAGGATACTAGTGACAGATTTTAGTAAGTGGTGGTTTAAGAAATCCAGCAGTGAGAAGCCAGATGACCGACAAGTGGAATTACGGCAGAAAGCCAGTCCTGGGCTTTGGTCCCAGGAAGGTCATTAGATCTCCCAGCTCAGGGAATTTTAGCCAAGGTAGTTGCTTGGTGGTTGCACATCATGTCAATTCTGATAGCGTGACATATCCACAAAAGACTGTGGGAAAGCACAAGAGTGGACTGACAGATCTGAGCGAGTCAGTGCAAGAGAACCAAGTATCCTCTTGCCCCCTCATGAGATTGTTTTTCCTCCTTGAGGAAAAAAAAGGGGGGGCATCAATGGTAACAAATTGGACACTTGGAAATCATAGAAAAAGAAGAAAAAAATGAATCATGTACACAAAAATTCCCAGTTTCCCTTTCAGCATGGAAGATACCTCTAGACCCTGTGATTCACTTGCACCCTGTTTCTTCAATTGTTTAATAACTTGATGCATAAATATTTGGACTTTGTTGCCCAGGAAGGGGAGCTGTACAGCTTCCACATGGAAATGGTGGGGTGACTTTGGGCCTCTTCTGGTATTTAGCTGCTTGATTCATCATGGAGCCAACTTCAGTGAGAAAGGTGAAGGTCAGTCAAATGGCATAGCAATGTGTGCAATACCTGCATGATCCCAAACATGATGTTGCCATTTGTAGAAGGACCATGGTCTGTGTCAGTCTATAAACTCCAGAATAAATAGGATGTCAAAACATCTAAGTTCTTGAATTTCGATCAACATCTTCAAATACTGCTTATTACATGTGAATTTCTAAATCCTTTCTAATGTCTTCATTTCTGTTTTATGTTTAAAATTTATATGAGATCATCTTACTTACCTGAGAATACCACATATATTCCTCCTGAGGAATTCTTTAACAGAACCTGCATAAATTTAACAAATCCTAAGCAAAGATAAATGGAATGAAGTCTAAATATCCTCTTGAGTTCAATAGCTTCTGAGTACAAAGAACTCCATGGTAGTATTTGTGTTTTATATTTTCTCTTGCTCATACCTGTTTGTGTGACGCAGCCCATGTCCATTGAAAAGCCTTTTCCAGGGAGTCCTAAAGGTGACTGAGCAGCATCTCCACCAGCCAGACACATTTATCATGTGATTACCACTCTATTTGACTTCTCCTGCTCCTGCCCCAGTTTTGATAGCCTCTGTTTTGAATTTCTTGGTACTTCTCTCCTCTCTTGCTGCCAGCATCCCCCATGAGGACATCAAATATTGCCAAAGTGACATCTCTTGGAACTATGAGATCTGACTGGATCAGAGCTATGTGGCATGAAAAACATAGAATGGCCTTATTCTCCAGTTGGTATCAATTTTGTCTCCTGGGCTATACCTCACTCTGCTGTATGTTCTGCATCCCTGGGGTTTCTTGTGAGAACACCCATTTCTGCTGCCATCAGCCATCCTGTCCCTAATGGGTAACCCCAATTCGAGGGACTGGAAAGCCTTTGTCATGTGGCTTATGCTCTCTCTGACCCAGGGATTTTGTGGAAACAACCTTTTTTTTTCCTTTCCAAGTGCTTTTCCTCTCCATGAATTGCACTTAGATGGAAATACAGCCAGTGACCTTGATCATTTATTCTTGGCTTCCATGCAAGTAATATCTCCCTTGTTCCCAGAATGTCACAGTTGCTATGTGGGTTGAGGTCTCTTGAGCTCAGCATTTTAGAGGAATGAAAAGACGTCACACCTGGGTGAAGGCCCAGGTGTGCTTAGGCATGTCATCATTGTGGAGTGGTGAGTTGTGGAGGAACAGAGAGACCCGGGAGACTCTGGAAGGGGTAGGTGCATGAACCAGCGCCACTCCTGTTTGTCACTGTGCTCCATTAGCTTTGCTCCCCTTTGGTGCCTTTCTGGCACTGGCAAAAACATGGAGAAATTACACACCAGCGTGGAAACAGCTTTTGACAATTTTCTTCTAATGATTTGTTCTTCCTGTTGGGGCACGAACACCTTGGATTCTTTCCAAATGGCGATCAGGGCCGGTTTCTCCCAGCGATGCCAGGCTGAAGCAGCACAGCCTGCTCCGTGTGTGGTAACCACGCAGTAAGTCATTTTCTTCCAATTCACGTGGCTTTTGTGGCTGTATTTTAAGCACAACTTGGAAGCCAGGCTGTTGTGTTGGATGTATTTTTCCTCCTTACACGGCCTTCATTTTGTTCTCATTAATTTTCTTTGGAAGGCAGTGCCATGGTCACTACATCCGGGTACTGGCTGCCTGCTTTCCTTCCTCCCTGCCCTCCTTTCTCCCTTCCTGCCTTCCTCTCTTCTAATCGGCATCCTACTTTCTTTGCTTTTTCCCATCCCAGATCCTTTCCTAACATTTTCATTTTTAATATGCTTCCCTCCTTCGTTACTTTCTTTCTTCCTAAATTCCTCACTTTCTAATTTCATTCCTTCTGTCTCTCCTTTTGTTCTTGCCATGTAAGTCTTCAGAAAGATACCCTACGATTTTCCTTCAAAGGATTCTTCCATATCTGAGTCTATACTTTTAATCTTGGATTTCTTCCTACTGTGGCATGGTGACATTTTCCACAGTTCCTCCTGTAGGGATATGGCATATGTCTTTTCAGAATTGTTCTATCTTTTTGACAGGCTTGCTAGAAATCTTTCTTGCTCTTCAGTTACTCACTTTGGGATCATGTGAATAAAGACGGCTCAGGAGAGAGGGCTCCCTCTGGAGCAGGGACAAGGAAAGATGGAATGGGTACAGATTTGACAAGTTGGGGATGATCCTGCCTGTAAATGACTTGAGAGAGTTCATCTGGAAGAGGGATTCTACTTGATCTGTGAGTATGGGAAAAGAGATTAGGAGAACATGAAAAAAAAAAACTGTATGTCCACTTGAGACAAACTGTATTGTTCAGGGTTGGTGGAGAAAGGAATGGACTGTCCAATGAAAGGTCAGCTTCTCCATCAGTAGAACATTTATGTAGCAGTGATCGGTGGAGGTAGGTCAAGTGTCATAGGAGAGTGTTGAGTGGTCCCTGACACTCCAGGCTCCTGTCCTTCCCAGGCAATGCCTCCTTCACTGACCCTCAGCTGGGAAATTGCATTTAACCAGCCTCTTCCAAGCCTCAACTCTCAGCTTATTATCTATTCTTCACTTCTTTGCCAATGAGCATATTTTATTGCAAACTTTAATACATATTATCCTTTCTTATTATTTTTTACTTCTATGCTCTGTTAATTATAAACACCTCCAGAGTCATGAAATTGTCATTCCCTTCTTCATGTCAGGTAAAACTTTTACATATTATATTGAATTGTATTTAAATAGAATCCCCCCCCCCCCATTTTTTAGTAGATATAAGATCATAATATTGTGGAAATGTGACTGATTTTGGCAGGCGTGCCTCGATTTGAGTGCAGGTTTTCAGTACGATCTGTGTTCACTGTGCACATTTTAGAAGCAGAGCTATTAAGACCAGGGAAACAATTTCCTGATGCTGACCTCAGAAATGCAAATCTATGACTGGTTATGAGAAATTGTTGAAAAGCTTTGATGGAGCATAAAACTCAGAAAAGCTTACAGTTAGGATTGTTGGCTTTTAAGGATCACTTATCCAATGCCCCATTTTCTCAAGGAGGACATTGAGGTCCAGTGACACAGCACCTTGCCCAGACTCTCCAGAGAGTGAGTGGAAGAGAACCCTGAACTTGGATCTTCTCGTTCCTATTGCAGTGCTGCACTGCGTATTACAGTTGTGGTTTTCATAGTGTGCTAGGAGCCCCCCACAGGTCTGCCATCAAATGGTAATGGAGTTGTGCATGTCTGTAACAAATGGGGACATGAGGTTACGTGGTGATAGGTGTGTGGTTACCTTTCAGCATCTGGTGTTACTGCAATGTTCTGACCAAGCTTTGGCATCCATTTAGCCAATCATTTATTTTCAAGCCTGCAATGTGCCTGGTGGTAAGTCAGGAGTGGAGAGCCCAGATTCTAGATGCCATTAGGCTCTGCCTCTTGGTTCTTCAGTTGATTGTGCCCAGTGCTCTCTCTACCATAATGTCTATTCACATCGGTATCATGTCTGATAGATAGCCCCGCCACTGAACATCCATATCATTGATCGCAGGCCATAAGGAAAAAGGAATGTGCCTACAAACTAGGTATTACTGTGTGTTTTATGACTAATGAACATATTAACATATTTTTAAACATTCCCAATCTATTTTAATGTCTATGTGATACACACACATGAACACACATATACATGTGTGTTAAGTTCCCACAAGTATGCTTAAACAGACCGCAGTTCAGGAAAATTAGTATTTTATTAGAGAGGAGTATTGTTAAAGAGTTGATGGAAGTTGTCCTTTACAGAAGGGAGAAGACATTTCTATGCCCACAACACTACCACCTCACAATAAACACAACTGACCATTGACTAGGCTTACCAGCTTTGAATCCACGAGATTCTTGGCATATTTTTGGTTTGAAGGAATTTGGATTATTTCCTATTTTGAACTCTTGAGTATTTATTACATCCCTCCAATGAGGGATTTGTGACATCCCTCTAATTTGCATAATTCAAAGTTGCATGAAATTAGGTCACAGGGGAATCCCAGGAGGGTGACAATCAAAAACATTGGAACCTTTGAGCAGGTGGTGTACACATCCAGGAGAAATGGAAGAAGAAGTTTCTGCTCTCAATAATTTCATCTCTGCTGGGAAAATTGTATCATATGAGATAATGCAAAGCAGAGTGTCTCAGCCTCTTTCTCATTTTCCCTCCCAATGAATGTTTTGAGATATTTTTTCCTAATTTCCCCCCCTCAGGAAATCTTTGTACCACAGTCACCCTGCATATCTGTTTATGCTCTGTATGTGCATCTATGCTTTGGCATAATTAGAGCAAGTTCTTCACTCTGAAGAACCAATTTTCATACCCTACTGTGATATTTCCATCACAGAGAAGGCATTAAAATAATCCAGGTCTAAATACTAAATAAAAGACAGATTAACCACATACAAGACTCCAGAGCAGTAGTCAGAGGGACTGGAAGAAAAAAATATATAAATCAGTGGCTACAGAATGCAGATGAAATCTACAAAATCAAAGTGGTCAATGTTTAATTAAATGTCTATCCAACATAATATCTTATCAATTTAATGTTTTCTATAAACTTAAAATTGGATGACATTTGACAGCAATATTTGAGTTACATTCTCTTGCTTATTAGTAATCACATTAGCATAGTCATATGATTATTACATCGAACAATCATTCATGAAATGACTCATTACCAAAGAATTTCAAAACCTAAATTATTTTAAATATTTGAAAATTTTGTTGTAAAATAACTATATTTTTAAAAATTTTATTTGTTCTTTTTAGTTATATATGACAGTAGAATGTATTTTGGCAAATTGTACATACATAGTGTATAACTTATTCTATTTAGGATCTCAATCTTGTGGTTGTACATAATGCAGAGTTACTCTGGTTGTGTATTCAAATACAAGGCTAGGAAAGTTATGACCAATTAATTCTACTCTCTTTTCCTATTCCCTTCCCTACTCCCCTTCCCTTTGTTTTCCTTTGTCTAAACAAATGGATTTCTATTATTCCCCTCCCCAACCTCCCTTGTTTTGGGTTAGCATCTGCAAATCAGAGAGAACACTCGGCCTTTGGTTTTTTGGAATTGACTTATTTCACTTAGCATATTTTCCAATTCCATCCATTTACCTACAAATGCCATTTTTCATTCCTCTTTATGGCTGAGTGATATTCCATTGTGTATATATTACATTACATTTTCTTTATCCATTCATCCATTGAAGGACACCTAGTTTGTTTCCATAGCTTTGCTACTGTGTGTTGAGCTGTGATAAATATTGATGTGGCTGTGTTACTGTAGTATGCTGTTTTTAAGTCCTTTGGGTATAGACCAAGGAGTGGGATAGCTGGGTCAAATGGTGGTTCTATTCCAAGTGTTCTAAGGAATCTCCATACTGCTTTCCATAGTTGTTGTACCAATTTGTATTCCCATCAAAAATGTATGACAGTATCATTCTCTCTACCTCCTCACCAACACTTATTGTTACTTGTATTCTTTATAATTGCCATTCTGACCGGAGTGAGAAAGAAATTCAGTGTAGTTTTAATTTGCATTTCTCTAAGTGCTAGAGATGTTGAACATTTTTTCATATATTTCTGATAATTTGTATTTCTTCTTCTTTGAAGTGTTTGTTCAGTTCGTTTGTCCATTTATTTGGTTAGTTTATTTATTTTTCTGGTGTTAAGTTTTTTGAGTTCTTGGGTATCCTGGAAATTAATGCCTTTTCTGAGGTACTGGTGGTAAAGATTTTCTCCCATTCCGTGGGATCTCTAGAACAACTATATTTAAAGTGAGATATGAATACATGGGATTGGCTTATTTCACTTAGCATGATGAGTACATTTCATTTGTGTGATGTTATGTAGGGTGGCACATGCAAATGTAGGCTCCGGAAGATCCCTTATGAAAGTAAAATTAGAGTCACTTCTTGACTGTCCTGGGCATGATGTAGCAGAATGGGTGTGTAGAAGAAAGGGAGGAGAACATGAATAAAGGCAAGAGACACAGCTCCCTTGGGGTTTATGTGGTAGATATCTTCAGACATATGTAGAGGAAAAGTACTTTACAGGCAGAATTAATTACCTTCAGTGAAGCATCCCTGTTTACAAACCCCCAGAGGCCATATGTTCATTGCACAAATTGAGTTCGTAGCATGTGTAAACACACAGTCACTTGTAAGCAAAGTGAGTGATATTGAGTTATTTCATAACAGCACCCTGTTGCTTCCCATGACCCCCATTTCTGGATTCTTCTCATTAGAAAGGTTTTGGAGAGAAGTAAAAAAAAAAAAAATTAATGATCTATAATAGAAAGCTTTTAAAAGCAGAGGTATTAGATATTAGAAATTCTTTCTTCTAGAAATAACTCCTGGACTTATTCTGCTTTTATTTCATTGGATAAATTAAATGTTTTTTTAAAAAATCATGAACCAGTATTTTTAGAGATGTTTCATCACTGCAGGTTGCCAGAGTGCCCTGGTTATTATGGCCTGGGATGGTCTTCATTTTGGTATTTGGTGACAAATTAGCAAGAGTCATTGTCCCTGATTGGACTCAAGTTTAGTATGAATATCTGCACTGTATCCGTCTTTGATTTTTTTAACCTAATTTCTTGCTCCTATCAAGCTGCTTTTAGGAAGACTTTATTTGATGATTCAGATTCAAAATATGTATTGTTTTTGAGAAAAGATTGGAAAGTTTTTCAGATTTTGATTTGGTCAGGTTTCAAATTTATATTGGCAGACTCTCAAGGGAATGAAGTTCATTGAATTGGAGTAACAGCAACAGTAAGAGCTCAAAGTTATGAAACATTAAAATTTCTGCATATTTCTTTTGTTCTTTTCTGTTATTTCTTATGCTTCTCACAGATGTCCATGGAAGTGGGAAGAACAGTGAGCAGTGTTTCCTTTCCCATTCTAGACCCAGTGATGGGTAAGAAGGAGGCAAAGTACTGGCCTGAAGAGGTTGTGCTCCCTCCTGGCTTCCTCTTATTTGCTTTGGCTTAAACTGTGGCACTCTTGCTCTCCAGTTATTTCCCCCTGCCCTGTACAAACACTAGATGCATGTTGAATATTTCCAAGTCTGATCCAATGAACATAAAACCAGCCATTACACATACATGGCTACTTGCATTCAAAGTTGATATTTTGGCCCTAACCCTCTCTTCTGATCCCCAGACACTCACCATTTTTGTTTCCAGTGGTATAAAGTTGCATTTTTCACATTTAACTCCTTTTGACCAGGGGCAAATAAAGAATATTTTCATTGACTCCCTACAGGGAAGTAGTTCACTGTACATGAGGGCCTGCTGCAGTTGCCTACTACGCTAAGTAAGCTTGCACAGGGGTATATACTGACCTAGTAGGGCCTCAGGATTATATAGAAAGTTTGTGCATGAAAAACATCTGACATAGGTTCTGGCCCTTAGCAAATAATTCAATATCAACTATTCTGATTAAACATTATTGGTACTTTGAATAGGGTTAATTAAGCAAAGATGAGAATTGAGGATTAGAACTGAAAGAATGAGTTTCCAGTGGAAAAACTGTCTGAAACCCAGCTAGCTAGGAAGTAGAGTTTTCTAGATAGTAAATAAAATGTCCCAGGAACTTCTCTCCTAGGAATACCAAGATACCAGGCAGCAAGACAGCCTGTCAGGGGACAACTCACCCTGCTGAGACCACCCAGCATGCCTGGTGGAAACACAGTCAAGAATAGACACCTCTGTGGAGGTGTCTTCTATTCCCTGAGAGGGAGGACTTAATGACAACAATATAAACAGAATCTTCCAGGCTGTTCTAATGTGATTATCCATAAAACCTTTTTCAAAAATCCATTTGGCTTCTTTTAGTGGATCTGGGAGAATTCCCTTGAAACAGGAATTAATGGTTCCATTTACCTTGTTAGGAATGGCATATGTTTGTGTTATAGTCTTTGGCTACGTTTCTCTTGACTGCTGACTCCTACTGTGCTTCCTGATCTGTAATGCCTCAGGAAATTTGCTGGATGGCCAAGTTTCACACATGGGCCAATTTTTTTTTATTTTGGTGGTTCTCTTTCAAATTCCACCCTCTTCACATGAATGGAAAATGTATCATCCCATAAGATTAAAGTTCTGATAGGAACGTCCATCTTATTTAAATAAGAGAAAAAGAAAATAGTAGTCAGGGTCTTCTGAAAGCTGACCACTGAAGGTCACAGTAACGCAGTTTAAGGTTGGGTAAAGTGAAGGTACGTCCAGGAAGTAGTGAGGCATGTACTTCTGAGACACTAAACCTGGCTTCCTTCCTCCATCATATAGTTAGTTTTTTCCCCTAATTGAAGCAGGTTGGTGTGGAGAGAAAGAGATCATTTCTCACATAATCATTTCTGCCAAGAGCCATTGGACATCTCATTCCAGTCCCGTTACATTCTGAGACTTCTAGTCTGTGCAAGTCCTGGCAGTAAACAGTTGTTCAAGTTTCCATATTTCATCTTCTCCTTTCTCCTCCATATGTCAGCTTAAAAAAAAAAAAAAAAAAAAAAGGCTTGTTTGAAGCTCATGCTTTCAAGGTAAGGAAGATTAAGGCCGAAGACGGTTCTTGCAAACAACACTGACATGCATTGTTTCTATAGAGCAGTTTCCTCGTCCCTGATTTAAAGTTTATTTTTAGCTGACTCTAATCAAACACTAGCCAGTTGGAATTCATTGTCCATTTTGCCAAAAGCACTGAATTGACAGGCATCAAGAGAATTATAAATAGCACAGGTCAGGAAAGAATCAAATTTTAGATCTGGAAGTGGACATGTTGACCACGTAGGCCAAACCTTTCTTCCTATAGACAACTTCCTATGGCAGGCACCTCCCTCTGGGTCATACTGCGAGTACATGGTTGAGTTAGGACATGGACATCTTTTCTTTCAATTACTGACCAGAGTTTTTTCCATGATGGAAGAGAATAATACTGTAACGGGCAGGACCAGAGATATAAAACTTCCATTCTGAGAGGAGTTCACCTCTGATGAAACCTGCTTAACCATTCTAGTTCTGTCTTCCAGCTACTTATTCCTCCTTCATCATTATCATTAATTAGTATTTATCGATTCCTCTCTGCTGGGTAAACTACTTCACTGTGCAAACTGGTATTTTAAGTCCTCTTAGAGATTGCAAACCAGAAGAGAAAAAATTGAGAAAATGTGGCTATAATGGAAAACCTTGTTTTCCAGAACTTTGCCAACATCCCTCTTATCTTCTAAAATAGATCATTCATCATAGCAATCAATTCAGCACCAGGGACAAGACCCTTGGATGGATGAGAAACTCGTTTCTTCTCCTTTTCTCTGTTTTCTTTTCATTATTGCCTCCCTTCCTTTCACCTTTTGATTAATTTCTTTTTTTGGAAAGATTTATTGACTTGTTTATTGGTTCATTCAAAAAAATACTTGGTGAGTACCTACTATATGCCACTCTTGGCTACATACTAGGAAAGAGAAAGACAGAAAATAAGAGTCCCTGCCTACTAAGGATTCCCACCTAGCACAGAGGAGGGCAGATAGGTGGCAGGGTGACCACTTACAACCTAGTAAAATAGCATTGCTTCCAGCTCTTTTCGCTGCATGGTACACACATAAAATGACAATACCGCAGGGCACACTGTAGGACACTAGTGGTAATTTGGAGCCCTGAGTGCAATTTCTCTTGGATGAAGGCATTGAGCATCCTAGCTGCCTCAGCCATCTCAGACAGTCTCCTCAGCAAGCAAAGATCAACATCCAGTCTGCCTGCCTAATTGGGCATACTACAGTACTCTTGGGAGAAGAGAAGTTTCCCAGAATTGAAAAAGTAACAGTAATGATGGAGGAAATAAAGATTCATTTGGAAGTTATTTGGGAAGCAGAATTCACAATACTTTTAAAGGGATGGATATGTGGGGAAGAATTCAAGGATGACTTCCCCAGATATTTGACCCAAATAACTGGGAGAATGGAGGTGTCATTCACTAAGATGGTGAATACTGGTGGAGAAGAGAAAGGGGGAGGAGGTGGTGTATAGGGGAGGATGACCAGTTTTCTAGTGGTGTTAACTGTGGTCCCTGAGTTGGAGACTCTGAGATGGAGAGTTGGCTGCAAAAGATTTATTGGAGACAATCTTGTACAAACATGAGGAAGAGAGGAACTGGCCCAGAGAAAAGTATACCTGAAATGTGTTGCAACCTGTGGTGTCAGAAGACGGATTTGAATAGAACCTTGGACAAAACTTAATGGGTAAGGTGAGGAAAAGAAGCCAGAAACAGAGTATGTCAACAGTCCAGTGTTGCAGGAAAGCCTCAAATATGTTGTCTGGGTTTAATAACCAAGGTTGGGCTGTGACTTCAGGGAGAGCTGTTCCTGTGGACTCTGGAGATAGAGTCAGATTTTAACAGGTGGAGAGATGCCTTTGAGCATTTAAATACCTAATAGTACAAAGAAGCCTCACTCAGGTTAGGAATAGCACTTTTGAGAGCTTCATAATAAACAAGGGGTATGTTAACAGGTAGAGTTTGTTTCAAACTCTCCAGAAACACATAATCACAGGCAGTACTGAAAAATAACCACCCCACACACCTAAAGAGTCAGTAATAATACCATCAAAAATGGCTTCTCAGCTAGAATACTTGAGTTCATTTTAACCTGCGTGCTTTGAGTGCCTAATCTGTGCAAGGACTAGAGATGTTAGTTTTCAAAAGACCATCGGCTTGGACTTGAGACTCAGGGTTCAGTTCTTGATATATCAAGCACTTACAGGGGAAATTAATTCCTTTAGTGAAGATACTTTTCTCCTCATTCTAGTCTTTGAAAATTGTAGCTTAGGAATTTGGCAAGTGGTCAATCCCTCTGACCATGTATTTCTTCATCTTTAAAATGTCATTTTCTGGTCTGTAGGACTCCATGGAGTTCTAATGCTCTGACCTTGCAAGATGAGATCTTTGACATGACCTGGAGGGAAGAACACTATGCAAAGGCATCATCTCTTGGTACCATTCGGTGAGACTTAAAGAAGGAAAGTGACTTGCCACCGTTCCACAGGTAGACTCTGAGCAGCATCCCCACCTCCAAATCCCAATCCAGCCCTCATCCTTACCCTTGAGTTGCTGTAACCAAGTAAGCAAAATCCTAGGTATATCAGTCATACCCACAGCAAGATAAACATGGATTGTCTCTCTGAAGGCGTTTGTCTATTGGGTATTAATGATTTTCAAGCATTCATTTTGCATTAGAATTAAAAATGGTTTAAGAAAGAAAAGAAAACAAAATTCAAGTAAAAATAAAACTTCAAAGGAATTTTGTAGTTTAAAAAACTGTATTTGGTAGGTATTTCTTCGTAGCTTCAGAGAGAGTTTCTATTTGTGTGGGAGCATTACCTCTCAGGTTATTCTCTCAGACTCCGAGGACACTAATTTCCATTTTCTCGCTAGTGCAAATATTTCAGTGCAAAAACTTTGACATACTTTAAACCAAACGGCAGCATTTTCATCCCCCAAAGAAAAGTAAGTTGTAGAGAAAGAGGGCATGTGAGGTTGACTGTTTCATCGGGAAGACCAATAAATCACCAGAAGCTCCAAACCCAATCAATGTCCATTGAAAAATTTGGACATCAGACAATGCCTCAGCGCTCCAGTGGGTAATGAACAAATGTGTACAATGTGGAGGGATCGATTTCTCGATGAGTCCTATTAGCATAACTGTGCAGCATGAAATAGTTATTATGTGAGACAGGACAGGGCACAAATGGATGACACCAGCCACAATTAATGGTATATACCCTCGATATGGTAGATACAGTCTCAAATGTGAGATTTTCATTACACCATGTTGCACAAGACTCTTTATTCAGGTGCTAGAGGAAAACAGTGAGAGCTTTATTTTTGTGTATTTTATTTCATCCTGATAACTTTTTGTATGTCTTAAAAGTGTACGGCATCTAAATAAAGTAACAAGTATAGTGTACCAAAAATACATATATTGGGTTATATTTTCAAATTTATTGTATTGATTGATTGCATAACCAAAGGCTTAGATAAAGAACTCTGAAATGCTTTTATGTACCTTGGCAATAAGTCAGCAGAGCCCCAATCTTTTGTCCAATAGTAATGGTTAAGATGGAAAGACATCACACAGTCCTCTTCAGGTGCACACCCCCAACAACCAGACTATGAACCACAGAGACTGACTTCTTACTTCAGCAAAAAGGGCAGACAAATGGCAAAGCCAGGCATTCCTAAGTATTTATTTCATGCTCTTTACATAATAGCTCCTTGCAAATGGACGTTTCCACATAAGGCCCTTGGAAAAACCCTCATCAGATCGATATGGTAATGTGGCAGCTGCCGCAAACTGAGGAATGTCATTACATTTTCAATTAGAGTTACAGAGAAGTAAGAGGAGGAATCAAGGAAATTGGACACACAATTTTTGGCTAATGCAAGCAATATCTCCTTAACCAAGAACACTTAGGATTTGTTTAGAGCCTAGTATTTAAGCATTCTATGCTTTTTCTTCCCCAGTAGGGAGTTATTAACCTGTTGTGACTAGTGAGCTGACAATTACATTTTTCACATGTCCCCGTATAGTTTATGGGGCAGGTTTGTGATATTTAATGTTCACAAATACTCAGTTAGGTAAAAAAAAGATCAATCTAGAATCCCCACACTGTGTATATAGAAACTGAATCTTAGAGAATGAGGGATACTCAATTTAAAAAAAAGTCTTTAGAGCCTTTGACCTGGGTGTTTTCAAATGCATCATATTACAAGGAATGAGCTGTGCAGAGTAGATGATTAAGAAAGTACTCCCTGGTGAGATAAATAAATAAATAAAAGTCTCTTATTTTATTCCACAGCTTGTCCTTTTCCCCTCCCTTGTCTGTGTTGTTGACAACATCTATATCCTCTTGCTATAGAAAGAAAGCATCATCATTTAAAGAGATCAAGAATAAATTTATAATATTTACATGACCCTGGCGGCAAATCTAGTTCTGGCAAACCTGGGAGGAAATAGGAATCACTAATACACAAGGAAAAATAAAATCAAATGAAAGCTGTTAAAGGATAAAAGCCTGAGATGAAAGGAAGGAACCTGATTTAGCTAAATAGAGTATGGTTAAGATGGGTACATTGGTCAGCTTTGCATTACTATAACAGATACCTGAGATAATCACCTTATAAAGAGGAAAGTTTTATTCTGAGTCATGGTTTTGAAGGTTTAGGTTCATGGTCAGTTGCTGCTGCTGTTTTGGACCTGTGGTGAGGAGGAATTTCATGGCAGCCAGTGATTGTGGAGCAAGCTGCTCATCCCAGGGCAGCCTGGAGGTGAAGAGAGGGAGACCGTGGCATCACACAGTCCTCTTCAGGTGCACACCCCCAATAACCACAAGACCCCTGGTCGGCTCATCTCCTAAAGTTTTCCACCTCCTTCCAGGAGCACCAAGCTGAGGATCAGGCCTTTAACACCTGGACCTCTGGATCTTACAGCAAAAAAAACTTTCCTGACAACTGCTCGTTGGTCTCTTGGTGATTGTTCCTTCTCACCTATATCTATTTTAAAGAGAAAAGCACTGAGCACTCAGCCAGAAGGACCTGTGGATGGTGGATAGCCAGGAGTGGTCTTTGACCTTGAAAGCTGAGCATTTGAATTGGGGAGATAAAGCATGAAAATATGAAGCAGGCAGAAAACCAGCTAAGGCAAGAGAGAACAAGTTTGGAGTTAAAACATTATGGTTTCTCACAGTCCTGGCAGGGCTATACACAGGTCACCCCAAGGGTAAGTCCTTAGGCCCCCCACTCCCGAGTATCTCTTTAAGGAAAAGAAAGGGATTAGATTGGGGTCTCTAAGTTCTAATTTAGCTGTTTTCATGATTCTTTCTTTCTTTTTTTTTAACAAACTTGAATCGACCCCAGCACTGTGCGATTGTGGGGAAAAAAAAAAAAAAAACTTGAATCAATTGTATATATGAAAGTATTAAGAGTATCATTCATTCCTAGAAGTTTTGCAAAATGCAGATCCATATTTCAGGCATCTCTTCCTCTGTATGTAATGACTGACTACAGTGAAGACTTTGAGGACTGCTAAGTCTGCAGATAGGCTAGAATTAGCAAGGATTTAGTGAACCAAGGTTGGAATTGGGCTGATTCATAAATGAATTTTTACCAGTCCTTAGGAAAATAAGGAAGTGAAGAAATTATATAAATAAATCAAATTTATAATAGTCTGAGATTATTTCCTATCTATATCAGTGCTAAAACATCCTCTTCTTTATAAAATAATGATTATAATAATAATGATGATACATACATACACATATCAATCTTCTTTTGTAGAAAATGAATACCCCCCCATGCAGATTACTGTGCTTCTTTCACCGAGGCAGATAAGAATTTCTCAGAGAATTTCCTTCAGTGGATTTCCATTGATGACATGAAGGCTACACCTTATCCTGGTGTATTGATTTCCTCAAGCTGCCATAACAAAGTACCACAAATTGGATGACTTAAAATAACAGGAATGTGTTGTCCCACAGTTCTGCAAGTCAGGACTTTAAAATCAAGGTGTTGGCGGGCTGTACACACTCCAAAGGATCCAGGGGAGAGGACTTCCTTGCCTCTTTCTAACTTCTGAGGTGGCTGTCAGGCGTGGCATTCCTTGGTTCCTGGCAGCATCTCTCCAGCCTCCACCTGTGTTTCCACCTGCTTGTCTTCCCTCTGGCCTCACCTTCCCACGGCTTTTGTCTGAGTGCTCGGTTTCTCTCATTAGGATACCAGTCATTGGACTCTGATCCACATGGCCTCATCTTAGCTCCAGATGGTCTCCAACTTACGATGGTTCAACTTAGAGTTTTTTAACTTTATGGAAAGTGATACACATTCTGTAAAAACCGTTCTTTGAATTTTGAGTGTCAGTCTTTTCCTAGGCTAGCAATATGTGGTATCTTACTCTTTTGAGAAGCTGGGCAGCAGAAGGTCCCAGTCAGAAATTGAGGACCCCTGGGACTGAGGGTAGAGCTCAGAGTACTTGTCTAGAAAACTTCAGGCCCTGGGTTTAAACCCTAGCACTGCCAAAAAGAAAAGATAGAGGGGGCAGGAGGGAGAGAGAGAGAAACTGAATTTCAGTTCAATGTTGCCAACATTCTTCAGTCCCAGTGTGCTTTTAGCTGTGCCTGTTAATGGTGACTGCTGTAAATGCACTTTTTTATATTTTAAATTTTTTTGTTTGTTCTAATTAGTATTACGTGGTAGTAGAGTAGTCAACAAATGGCAGGAGATGTTCAACACTTCATTATAACATAGACTTTGTGTTGGAGGATTTGGCCATACGGTAAGCTAATATAAGGGCTCTGAGCACATTTAAGGCAGGCGAGGTTTAGCTGTGCTGTTCAGTGGGTTTTAAATGCATTGCTAATTTCATGATATCTTGAAATTATGATATGTTTATCAGGGTGTCACCTCATGCTGGACTGAGAAGCTCCTATATCTGCAGTGACAATATTTCCCCTAAGGTCACATTCTGAGCTTTCTGGCTTCTGGGGAGACAGGCATTCTAGGGGACATTATTGAACCCAGTACATTTATCATGGAAGATTCTTCACAAGCTTGTTTACAATCTCATCTTCCAACTACTTCACCCCTTTTGCCTTTTATTTTGTTTCCCTCATGAAGACTCTTTCTGTATAAAGGGGCTCTCTGAATGTAGCAGAGTTCAAGTTACCCATATATTTTAGCAGATGAATATTAATGAAACTTATTCAGGTTGTTCAATTATCTAAAATAGGCAGATATCTTGCTCAATTTTATTAGTGGAACAGATTGATGAAAAAAGGAAAAATAAAGGATATACATTTGTTCTAAATTTTTTTTTAAATAAAGGTATCCTGTGGCTCAACAATTCTTTTTCTAAATAATCGCATCAAAAGAGCAATATCAGATAAATAGCAAATAATTTTTATGCAAAAATGTTTTCCTGGTGGAATTGTTTTCAATAGCAAAAATTTAAAAAAATGAAAACAAAGGAAATATTCCATAGAGGGATGTTTACTAAATTGGAGTATATACATTTCTGTAACACCAAAATTTATGCTTAGAAAAGCTTTGTTTTTGAAAGTGTGTTAATAGTAGAAGACCTTAGCAATAAAATCTCAAATTGAAAATCAGGGAATAATATTCTGTACAGTGTGATCCAATCATTTAAAGCAGTGATTTTCAACTCTAAGTGACCTGGTCTCCAGAGCACGTTTGCAGTGTCTGGAGACATTTGTGGTTCTCATGACTGGCCAAGACAGAAAAGTACATCTGGCTTCTTGTGGGTAGAGGTCACGTATGTTTCTAAACATCCTAAAATGCATAGGTCAGTTCCCTGAAAGAATTCTGCAGTCCAAAATGCCATTTGAGCATGGTTGAGAATCCCTGAATTAAAACATAACTGGTTTATCTTTGCGTTTCTGTCTCTCATCTTTAAAATAGAAATAGTAGTGATTACATCACAGGATTGTGGTGAGAACGAAGTTCATATAAGCAAGTATTTAGAATGGTAACTGGAGCATCATTAATCCTTCAGGGTTAACTAGGGCAAGCTGTCATTAGCTCCTATCTGTGTTGCATTACAAAGAAAGGGAGGAAACACCAGGATATGACATGATGTGTTCAGAGGTTCTGGCAATGCCCCAGACTAAAACTTCCAGGAACCTATTTTAGGGTTTGGGCTCTGCTTGCGTGGTTGTAGAAGGGTCCAAGAAAGCAAAGGTTCACTCTAGATTGGAGGCAGTAAGGAAACAGGGGTGGTTCTATAACTGAGCATATGAAGGAAAGGTAGACCAGGAGAAGGATCAAGATGTACTTAGTGAAGAAGAAGCAGATTTTGGCTGTGATGGGGTACTTAATATTTTGTGGGTAACAGGGACCCTGCTATTGTTTTTGCTTAGATTAAATGAAGTGGCCTTGCTTTGTTTCATTTTATCATGGTTTCAGAGTGACCTTGTAAGAAGTTGGTGTTTTGAAGGCTGGTTTATGTCCAGCAGGAGGCCAGATACCTGTGGTAGGATCAGAGGCTACTCTTTTTCTTCTTCTTTGGCATTTTGGTTTTATTAACACTTTTTACATTTTCTATTTTGGACTTTTCTATTTTCCAGTCATAGCAGGCATTTGTGAATAATTTGCACTCTTTCCAAATAGCATATTATGACCCTTGCTATTGGGGAGTGTTATGGTTTAAATATGATGTGTCCTGCAAAGGCTCATGTGAGACAATGCAAGACGGTTTAGAGGAGAAATGATTGGATTATGAGGCCTTAACCCAATCAGTGAATTAATCCCCTGATGGGATTAAATGAGTGGAAACTGAAGGTGGGTATGGTGTGGCTGGAGGAGGTGGGCATTGGTTAGAGGAGGTGGGCATTGGGGCCATGCTTTTGGGATATATATCTTGTATCTGGTGAGTGGAGTCTCTCTCTGCTTCCTGATCATCAAGTAAACCACTTCCCTCTACCACACTCTTCCTCTGCGATGTTCAGCCTCACCTGGAGCCTGGGGGAATGGGGATGGCTGTCTATGGACTGAATCCTCTGAATCTGTGAGTCCCAAAATAAACTTTTCCTCCTTAAATTTTTCTTGTCAGGTCTTTTGGTCATAGCAATGAAAAAGCTGACTAAAACAGGGAACTTGGAGAAAGGAAGGATTATGTTTTGGTATCTCATCTAGGTGGCTCTCTTTGTTTAATGGAGGGAAGTATCCCTCTTGGTAATGGCTTTTTAAATGAATTACACATGCAGAAATTGAGATGCTTCCTCAAAGAAGGATATCAAGCTTGGATATCAATTGAATCCTGATATATAGCAAACAAAATAAGAACAAATTGTTTTTATTGCTTTCAAAAAATAGAAAAGTATAGCACATGTGCAAGAATATATAAATGCCTTTAGGGTCTCACATTCAATAACAGGAAATGAGAAAACTTAGAAATTGGATTTCCTCTTTCAAATTTTCCAGTCACATTAAGGATGAATACACTAAATTAGGCATATTTTATGCAACATCCAAAAGCAAGCATCTTTAAGGATATACATGAATATATATACATAAATTCCCTTTGTATCTCTGAATCTTTTTGAGATTAGGTTGAAGAGGGTCTTTTGAACTTTGAATATATCTTAATTGCTTGCTAATATTTTTTTATATTTTTAAAGGTTAAAAATAATATTTGCTCATTATAATGATTTCAAGTAATACAAAAGGATGTGAACACTAAAATCATTCACTTTTCTAATTCTGATCCTTAGAGTAATCACTTTCTAATCTAATTTGTTGCCAAGTTTTAATGTTGCTCTGGTTTCCTGTTTTTAATTGGTGTGAACACTTTCAGTCTCAGACTTGAAATCCTGACCTTCAGTTTGGTATGATAAAATGGTTCCAGGAGACCGGGGCTGCACATGGTTTTCCTCTCATTTGGATTACTTCTGGATCTAGCACAGGACATGCTTGATCAACAGTTTTAATGAAGGGACAACTCCCATGCACGTGTAGGAATTCCTTCTCTCAGTGAATGCTTTTGTATGAACTCAATAATTCTAAAAAGAAAATTTTTGTTCTCCCTGTATCTCAAATGTCTTTTTGGAGAAACTTGACACTATGTTTTCATGATTCCCTTCCAAACTCCCATTTCTTTTTGTTTCTGCCATTGCTGTGTTTCATTTGCACTTCACATTTAGTCTCAACTCTCTCTTTTTATTGACACAGGGTCGGGCCAAGTTGCCCAGGCCAGCCTTGAACTCACAATCCTGCTGCTTTAGCCTCCCTAGTAGATGGAATTACAGGTGTCTGCTGTCCAGTCTGGTTCCAACTCAGTTCCTGAGCTAGCTCCCTTACTAATTGTTTATATTCCATCAATTCCCACATTTCCCCCTGTGTTATCTGTCTGTTATCACAGACCCAGATTCCTTCACTCTGAAACAACGATGACCTCACTACTTCCAAGGTGTAGTCCTTACTTTGTACCACAGAGTACAGATTTTTTCTCCATTTATCTTAAACTCTGTCCCTGGTTTTATGTGCACCTACTCCCTGATCCAGTCTTTAATAACTAATCATGCAGATAGTTTTTTTTTTTTTTTTTTTTTTTTTTTTAAATGTGTGTGTGTGTCCCCTATGTTGTCTGATTAGGTCCCATTTCTGTTCCATTTCCCACATTCACTGTGCGCTCATATTTACTTGCTTTGTTTTCTCTTCAGAATTTCCTTTTCTACCTTCTCCATCTGAAGAAAAATCTGTGTCCTTTCTATGTGTATGTTCTATGCAAAATGTCCAGAGTCCTATGGATTGAACTTGTGCTTTTGTGCCAATAGGATTGCGATTAACCACTAGTCTGTGCCCTTGCTTTGGCATGAGGGTATGTAGCACATAGGTCTTCTTCATGCCTTTTAACTCTCTGTCCTTCATTCACCATGGTATTTCTCACACAGTATGGCAATTGTCGAGAAAGCCCTATGCACAGCTCGAGGAATTCATACAAGAAAATGATGACAAATTGTTCTTGGTGATGTGTATTCACATGTCGGGAGGGACTGAGACGAGTGAACCCAACAACTTCAACCACCAAAGTGAAAGGAGTTTGGCTAAATCAATGAGCACACTGTGGAGACAAGATGCGTTTTCCATGACAGGAGGACAGCAAGGGAGGAAGGGAGGACCTCAGGTAGAAAAATCACACAATAGATGTTGTGAGATTGTGAGTATCATGCCTAATGTGAATGGTCGTTTGAGAACTCTCCTCTGTGGGGCAGTGAGTTCCATCCTCAAAGAATGAGGTAGACTCAGGTGCTCAGGCTCTTTGGAGGCCTGGGAGTAGGATTATACTTTAGTTTCTGAAATTTTCATAATGAACATGCTGTGCTCTGCATTCATCATGAAGGTCTGAAATTAATACCTCCCTCAAATATCATTAACTGGAATAGATAGTCTGGACAGTCCTTTCCAGCTCAGATATTTGGCAATTCTGTTCTGGATTTTATAGCTATTGAAAACCACTGAAAACTTTTGAATCAATGTGTTCTTGTTGTCTTTACTTGGAATGACATTCAGGAATAAGTCTCACTGACTGGAGAATGATCATAAGCCTGGGACTTTGTACCAGATTTCATGCTAAGGCTCATATAACCTTGTTTTGACATTACTAGTTGAGAGTTACTCATTTTTATTTTTCTCCATTCTTCACTCTCTCCTTTGCTTTTCTTTTGGCTAGCAGAGAACTCTGATCTTCCACAATGGTTAGAGTACCTTCACTTTTACAATTGGTTGCATGTGAATTTTTTATGTGGTGATAGATTATCTTCTAAAGCGAATAATCATATGAATAATTTCATGTGATTTGATACAAATCACATGAAAGGTAAAATTATTATACACCAAAGAAAAGAAAAGCTCTTCTCATTCCTTTTGGCTTTCTTAAAGCTTTTTGAAAGCAAAAGTCTTGTTTGGCTATTTTCAGTGAATAAAACTTACCATTACATGTCTGTATATTCTAAGTTCCATAAGGGTTTGTAAGAAAATAGTAACAAGTAGAAAACATTCAAATAACTCTTTTGTTCAAAATTGCTTCAACAACATAATGGATTATTTTTCCATTTTTATTGAAACATCATAAGCATTTGTCTGTGGATATATTTCAACCTAAATAGATCCAGTTACGCATACACCAGAAATATTATAAATTCTTTGCTATTATCTTTTTTAGTGTCACTTATCCAGTTGTTTCTGCATGAGGACTAAAAATTGTGGGGATTTTTTGTTTGTTTTTTAATTGCTTTGAAGCTGTTGAAGAAATTAAGTCAGATGATTCAGTCTTGTTGAACATGTATTTCTCATATCCCACCAATAATACATTTTCTTAATTAAAATAAGCAAATATTATTGGCACTGGGGCACTGAATAAATTCCAGGCTAAATTAGGTCTGGAAGTGTGCTAACTATTAGCATGTCATTTGTCAAGATGATCTATGACTTTGAAATCAGAAAACCTGAGTTTGGATTTGCTTTGAGCCACCTACTGTCAGTCAGTCCTTAGATCAGTTGTCCTGGTCCTTTTTGAGTTGACCTATAAAAGACCAGAGATCAGTGATGTATAGACAAAAGAAATTTATTTCTCAAAATTCTGGAGGCTAAGAAACATAAGACCCCAGCAGATGTGGTGTCTGTTGAGGGTTCAATTTGGGGTTCATAGGCGGCAACTTCTTGCTATGTCCTCATCGGAAACTCTCTCTTGCCTCTTTTCTAAGGGGATCAATCCCATTCTTCTGGGCTCCAGTCCCCTGGGCTCATCATGCTCCTGATTTGCTTCTTAATGCCAGCATCTTCAGGAGTAATATTTCAGCACACCACATCTGAAGTGACTTCCTCTCCGACTTGGTTTGGCAGCGTAACGGATTTGTCAGCCTGTCGTGTGTTACCACGATGCTGTGCTGTTTTAGGGGAGCCCTTTGCATACTTTCATTCATTTTTCTTCATGGATTAATTATTTCCTAACTGTAGGTTTTCTCCCTAGAGTGTAAAGTTCTTGAGAGAATGATTGAATTTTCTTGAAGTTGTGCAGACTGGTTGGGAAGCCTTACTCTGGATATTACTTAGGTCTCCACATCAAATAGTTGTCATTCAAAGATATTCTCTAAGGCAAATTCCATATCATTAGGGATAATCAAAAGAAATAGACTTAATTTAGCTTTGTATTCTGCAAGGACAAACTTTCATATATAACTTTGACTTGTCTTAATTCAACAACATTTTTCTGCTCACCCTCAAAATAGCTGGTTTTAAGAGGTACTGCTCTGGAAAGATTTTTTAAAATATGAGTATCCAATAAGTATCTCCAACTGGACTTTCATCTGATCGAAATCTCCTATCAGTGTGGTGAGACATTTCACTAATTTTCAAAATAATTTTTAATTTCTTTGATTTAAATGCCAGAGGATGTAGGGGATGCACCCTAATGGCGGCTGCACCCTCGTGACAACCTCTTCCTCATACGTGGCACTGCCTGATCCACCAACAGTTTACCCCAACTTCTTTGTACTGCCACTCTCCCCCGGAAACTGAAAAATGTGTTCGTACCCAGCAACTCTCTGATTGGCCTGCTCATCTCCACCCACTACTGTTTGGGATTGGTTAGCAGCAGTTCCGTGAACGTGATCAGCTTGTGCCTGCCATTTAGTCCTATGGGACTCTCTCCCCTGCGTGATTCCCCATGCCTTGCTGACCTTTAAGCTGATTGGTTCCCACCTAGTCCCCACCCTACATAAAAGCAGTGTGACTTCCTCAATAAACGAGTTCCTGCTGTGCTTCGTGTGCTGACAGACCTCCCGGCTCTGGTGGGTTTCCATTGCCACCGACACTCATCATCCTGCTCGGCCCCGTATTCTCCTCAGGCGGACCCTGAGGAGATACATTGGACCTTGTTGCTCGACAGGGAGCAACAAGGGGAATTTGATTTTCCTCCTTTTATTTAATGAATTATGAAACAAATGTGGTTATCTAATGGGCCTACAATATTTAGAAATGATTTTTTAAAAATTTTTTGGTGATATTGGGGATGGAAGTCAATGGTGCACTACCATGGAACTCCATCCCAGTCCTTTTGTAGGACAGGGTCTTTCTAAGTTGTGAGGCTGGCCTTGAACTTGTGATCCTCCTGCCTCGTGCTCCTGAGTTAACAGGGTTACAGATGTGCTCTACTGCACATGGATTGGAAAGGGCATTTTTATCTATAAGCTCTCACCTTGACTCATATGCAGGAAGATGGAGACTTTCAAGGTGACCATCAGGAAAGGCTAGACTCCTTGCTCACTGTTTGCTTTGTTCTTGTCATCCATCATACTCTGTCTCACTACAGAATGTCAGGGCTAGGAATGACCTTTCAGGTCTTCTGCTCCTGCCTCACCTACATTCTCATTTTAAAAAAGGTAACAATACAGAGAAGGTTAGTAAGTTTCCATAGGACAAACCACCTTTAAAGACAGGGCTACAAATAGCCACCAGCCTCTGAATTTAGCTTATCAGGTGTCCTCTGCTTATGAGTCTGACATTATTTTCTACCACTTTTATCCTCTTAGTTCACTATAGCCAAAGATATTTTCTTGCTTTTCAAACACATCCTGCTCACTCCTGTCCCAAGGATGGTTAGCACTTGATGGCTTGTCTGTCTTGAAGGCTCGTCCCAGGTGTTTGTCTACCTCCCAACTGTTTGAGCAGATATGAATTCCACCCACATGCCATTCTATTCCTTTACACTTCCTGTTTCTTTCTCTGCACTTAATATGAGAAACTGTAGTACTTATTCATTTAACATTATTGTCTCCATCACTTGAATACAGCTCCATAGGTATAGAGAATCTTGTTTTGACCACAGTTTCTGCAGCTTCTAGAACAAAACTTGACGTAATATAAATATTCAGTCATTAGTTATTAAATGAATGGTGATTGAATAAATGAATACCATTCTTACTGTCTACTGCATAATGATGAGGTGGATGGGATTTGGTTTAAAATGGAACTGATGGTGTTGGCACTTACGTGAGTTTATCCATGGGTAAACATTCCAAGGTAACATTTCAAGCCATGACTTTTTCAGCTCAGAAACAGACATAAAGTAAGTACAGTGAAGATTTTATGTGAGGATTAAAATGAGATGATGCTCACAAAACATTTGCCCTGAGACCTGTGGGGTAATTAAATTTAAGCCATTAACATTATTCTATCCATCATCTTCAGGTGATCTCCAGAGGTTATTGATTGTAAGCAACAGAACCTGGATCCAGGTGTGTAAAAGGTTCAGAGAAGTAAGGAAGTGCTAAGAAGCAAACTCAACACAAATGTAACTTGGAATAAAATCATGATCTAGGTACCAGGAAGGTTTGGATGCTGTCATTGGAGAGCATCATCTCTTACAGTTTTCTGTCCTTCTCTGGCATGCATTACAATTTAAATTCCAAGGAGAATGACTCTGAATGATGAAGTTTTGTTAGAAATAGGTGGGCCCAGTGATTGATGGTCCAACCAAGACTGCCTCAGATGGAATGGGGTGGGTCCCCAAATCGAATCACCAGCTCATGCTAGAGAGTGTTGGCCAGAACAGAACCTGGTTAAGTTCACAGCTGCCACAGTAAAGAGTATTTGACATCTGCTCTTTTGGAAAACAGTTGAGGACGTTTTTCTCCTTGTGAGCAGCAAGCCATGAAAATGGCCGGTTTTATTTGGTATCTAGCTCACATCCCAGAGCTGTGCCAGCAAGAAGCCTCTTTAACGATCTTTTTTTGCGTAGCACTGAACTATGCCGGACAAGAGTTCCCTCTAATCAATACTCCAGCACATTTAATATCCAGATCTGACAAACTGAATAACTCATGAAAAAGTTGTGAAGAGTGTGTTTCCAACTTGGTAGATCTGTGAAGAATTAACCAGTTGGTTTTGTGTCTTCCCTTTTCAATAATTTGACTGCCTCTTGTTTGGCGAGGGAGAAACTCTTGGGTAATTGGGTTGTTTTGTGGTTAATATTTGATCATGGTAGCGGAAATCTGTCATCATTCTTGACCACTGAGCGTCCTGACCCTGTCCTCGTGTTTGCAAAGCTCTTCACTGCGATTCAGGGGATCACAGCCTTGCTCCCATCACAGAAGCTGAAAACGTTGGCTGCTCGCTTTCCCCACTCCCTTGCAATGGGGTGGGTGTCTGGTATACAGCCTGCCACTCGGCTGTCCCTACTTTAGACTGTTGGTCTTGAAGGAACTGTCGGGGGAGAGACTTGCATTAAAATAGGGTGCCTGGAGTAACACAGTTAGTACTTAATGTTCACAGACACGACACGCAGCTTGCTGATGCAGGTGCCATGTCCAATGCTTGGGGAGGGTAACAGCAGTGATGGTCATCCCACTTCATATTGTGACTGGACTGGGGGCAATAAACTGGGCCCTGGGCCCCCAGCCAGGTCAGTTCTCCTGGTGATTAAGTCAAATAATACTGTTGAAGCAATTGTTTTTTTTTTTTTTTTCTGGTTAAACCAGCCAGATTGGTTTCTGTTGCTTACAACTAAGACTCCTAGCTCATACAAGGCATTTGCATATTCTTTCTTCCTTAATTGTTATCATCTGCTATTGTCTTTTATTCATTCTTTCATTCACTCTCTTTAGATCATTTATTTAAAAAAAAAAATTTGTTGAAAGTCCAGATTTTCCAGACACCATACATGGGATATTGGACTGTGGCTGGCAAGATAGAAGAGGCCACTGCCCTCATGGGACTTCATTGTTGGGGTGGGGATGGTGCTGAAGAAAGTGGATGTCTGAGGTGCCATGGGCAGCAGTGGATATGATGGGATGGACCGGAAGCAAGGGCGGGCGGCAGGAAGGTCATCTTAGGGGGCTTATTTCATTGGAACCTCAAGAAGGAGTCAACCAGTTAAGGAGCCAGGTTAGGATTGTTCCAGGCTAAGGAATAGGGAATGCAAACTAGCTTAGCATGAGGTTTGTAGGAGAGAAGGCCAATGTGTCCAAGAACCTTGTCCAAGGTCACACAGTCAGGAGGTTTTAGCGTCAAGGTTGGCATCCAGTTCAACCATGGGCAATATTCTCAAAAAACTGTAATTGGGAAAAACAAACAAAAAACAACAACAAAAATAAGACAGTAGAGAAGCCAGAATGTGAAACTTATTTACATAAAAAAGGAACACAGAAGCCTACCTGATAGAGGAAAATCTGGATTTATAAAAGACAAGACCTGAGAAAGGAAAATAAAAGGCCAGAAAGGGATGAGTGTTTTGGAGAAAGATGCTTGTGGAATCCAGAGAAGCGACGATGAGCGGTGTGGTTGGCTGCTGGGTTGGAATGAGCACACGGGGCAGATGGGAGTGCAGGGCCCAGGCTCCGCTCTGGGAGAAGGGCGTGGGGTCTTGCTCCTGGAGCTTATGTAAATTTAGTGAGGAAGATGGACATTAAGTCAGTAAGCCCACGCATTTGTCTGATTATGTGGGGATTGTATTATGGGCAGATTGAAACCTGCCTTGGGTTGGGGGGGCCGAGGGAGGATTCACTGCTGGCCATGTAGAGGAAGGTGAGGAGAGTCCAAGCAGAGATTCCGTTTGATGACATCCTTGGCACCCAGTTTGTTTGTGAGCAGTTTAGGATTTGAACCCAGCTTTGAACCCTGAATTCAAGGCTCTTGTCAAGTGCTTTTTTTTCTTTTTTCTTTTTTTTGCCCCACGGTAATGAAAACTATCAAAAGGCACACAGAATCACGACATCTACATACAGAATCTCAAGAGCTACATTCTCTGTCACCCTCTTGGCCCGTGGGGTGCCTTTGACAGAGGAAGCAGTGATTACTAATGACATTCGCAGCGCCTGTGATACTTACATCAGTTTATCAATCAAATGTGGCATTTGTGGCAGCCCTGCCACCTGTCTCTTCCCATCAGCATCAGAGAAATTTCACTGCAGGCTACAGGTGCCAGCTGCCAGCCTGAAATAAACCGGGGTCTGCCCCAGGATAAGTGTGCTCAGAGAATCGCTTTAGATTGAGTTTCTCATCTGACAGCCCCTTCTGAAGAATTGGGACTCAAAAAGGAAAAATAAACAAATTATAGACAAGTAAACAAACATGTGGCTGTTACGAGACACAAGGCTGGCTGTTACGGGAGCGACATTAATCACTCTGTGTTTTCCTTTCTTTTCTGTTGGCCCGGGAACTGTGTATGGTGTATTGAAATATAGATGAATTTAATAGACACTTAGTTGATTGAGCCACTTGCCACTGGGCTCTACCATGGTGCTGTTCTTTCACATAAGGCAGTAGTTTTTCCAATAGTGGATTTATTTGTTTATCTATCTATCTATCTATCTATCTATTTATTTTTTATTTTCAGGACTGGAAATTGAACCCAAGACCTTTCTACCTGTTAACTCCACCCTTTTAAAAAAAATTATTTTGGGACAAAGTTTCACTAAGTTGTCCAGCCCAGCCTCCAACTTTTGAACCTCCTGCCTCGACCTCCTGAGTAGTTGGGATTATAGTTGTGTACCCTCTGCCCAGCTGGGAATGCTTTGATTTGAGAATTCAAGACAGGAGGAAATGGGTAAAGCAATTGAACTACAAGTTTCTGATTCCCGACAACACCAGACACTGTGTTAACTACTCTCCATAACTAGATACTATTTCATTTAATTCTACCAATGTATCTGTGGAGTAAACCTCATTATCTGCATTTCTCAGCTAAGACAGTGGTGATGCTTAAAGTTTGAGTAATTTGTCCAAGGACCAACTAGTTGGTAAGTGTCAAGGTTGGTGTTAAACATTATATTTTCTCTCTCTCCTTGGACCTCACAGCACTTATTATCAGTCTTGGAACCAGCATCACCATTAATACCCATCCGAAGCTGTAAGTCTGATGGCCAACCTGCGTCTGATGGTGTCACAGGCAAAAGTGGGAAAGTGAAGGGTGGTTACCAGGGAGGGGAGTGGTGGAGATGTTAGTGGGAGGACACAAAATATCAGCTGGATAAGAGGCACACATTCAAGAGCTCTGTTATACAACATGAAAACTGTTGTCTTGCAACTTGTCAACAGCATACATTTTAAAAGTTCTTATCACACACACAAAAATGAGAACAGGATGAGGGTGATCAATCTGTAAATGAGATCCACTGAGTCATTCATTAAGGGTACATGTTTTAAAACATCATGTTGTACATGATAAGTAAATATGACTTTTATTTGCCAATTAAAATTAGTTTAAAAACTCATTCCTCTAAATTGAGAATGTAAAAGCAGCCTGAATGCTTATCACAGGCCATGGAATGTTAACTGTGACATATGTCACACTACATCTGAAGAGGCTTTCATCTTCTTCAAGCCTGCTCATCCCTAAATATCTTATTATTCCATACTTCCTAGTGACCTTTCTCCAAATTTTGTGTTTTTCAAAACTTGCTTTCCCCTGACCTCTTCATTTACAAATCCAGGTTTTTCCTCTACTAAGTAGCCCCCTGTTTCTTGGTGTAAATTACGTTAACCTTTTTGCTCCCCCTCTTCTGTTTCTGCACCTTATACATTATGGTTGTTGAGAAATTAGTCCTTAGTAACAGGTGGCCTAGACTCAAACTAGGCTCCATGTCCTAGCTCCAAGTCTGGGGCAAGTTATTTGACTAATCCAAGTCTCAGTTTCTTCTTTGGTAGAGAAGACATAATGATCTCTGCATCCTTTAGGTTGCTTAGAAGATAAAATAAGTTAATACACAGAAAACACTTAGGAAAGTACCTGATAGAGTAAGCACTAATAAAATCATTATAATTGCTGTTATCCTGGTCAGCTTATGAGGAACCACATACAGGAACCCAGCTCACTGGTGCCTCTTCCTTATAAGATGGAGAGAGGAAAATCATGAATAGTTATATGCAATTTTTTTTTATAGTGGAGATTTCTTTCATAGTTATAATTATATTGCCATGAATAGTTATTGATATTATTAAAATCAACAATTACACACACAATATTAATATTAATATTGCTATTAATAATTATTAGTAATTTAAAAATCAAAACATTAGTGTAATGCAAAGATTTTTCTGAATGCCTATGTGTTCCATGTCTCACACATCATCTATTACCTACATTATTAATCCTTACAAAGACACTTTGAGGTAGACATCATTACTAATTCAGTTTGAGTGATGAAAACATTGAATTATAATGTAAGAGTCAAGGTAGCTTTGTTTAAGACAATATTTCTCAATCTCTTTCATGTTACAGCACACTTTGGAAAAGCAAATATATGTATTGTACATTGGATTAAAGTGTGGGAGAAGTAAAAAGCTTGAAGGGCTAAAGTCTCTTGTAACCCATTGTGAATATAATGCCGAGGAAGCTCAACCTAAGAGAGAGAGTCAGTTTATGGACTCAAGTCCATCTGTCCTCAAAGTCTGTGCTCTTCAGGGAGTGGTTTCCATTGGACCACCTCTTTTAAAGAAAACAAATTCTGAAAATACAATCACCCCCTATCACATACATATAGTGAATACAATGGGAAATGGGCATAAAAGTAGAAAGAAATTGGAAGAGAATGGATTCTTGAAAGAAAGGAAGAATAATAGTGAG
Organism: Sciurus carolinensis; assembly: GCF_902686445.1. Lineage (NCBI taxonomy): Eukaryota > Metazoa > Chordata > Mammalia > Rodentia > Sciuridae > Sciurus > Sciurus carolinensis. The sequence goes on from NC_062218.1 coordinate 144,642,430, forward strand.
TTTGCTGTTTTTATGACTTTGTTTACTTATTTTTACTGCTATGTGGGTGAAAACCCACAGTCTTATTGTCATGAGCAATTGGAAACAAAAGTCAGGTCAACTTAAAACTGGAAAGGGAGGAGGTAGGAAATTCCAGAAAGGAGAGCACCATTGGGAAGAACCCCCAGTCCTTCCCAAAGTTTGGCTGAACCCCAACTATGCAAGTTTGAAGACAAAAAGAAATGAACAGATTTCAGGGGCTGCCCACTGTAGTAGAGATAAAAGTTAGAGTTTGAACACAAGTTAAATGCCTGATAAAGTAAGGAAAAATAAAAACATTTATTCAGAGGAATAAGCGACAGAACTCAGATACAAACTATCATGCATGATATCCAGCATACTTACCATAATTACTAGACACAGATATAGGAACAAACAGGAAAATATGAAGATTCTCAAAGCAATGAACAGAGATGATCTGAGAAAACCCCAATGTTATAATTAGCAGGTAAGGATTTCAAAACAGGAATAGTCATGTACCAAATAACATTTCAACCAATGTTGGACCACATTATGCAATGATGTAATGGTGATTCCATGAAGCCTAGATGTGTAGTGGGATATACCATATAAATTTGTGTAAGTACAGTCCATGGTGGTCATACAATGAGGGAACCTCCTAATGGTGAATTTCTCAGCACATATTGCCCTTATTAAGTCTTCACTGTATTATAATGATGTTAAATCATGTAGATTAAAATGTGCTCATAGTGGGTAAGCACAGTTCATCTCTTCATGATCATTCAATACCGTCATCCAGATATTTCTTAGTATAATGTTTTCCATATAACATACTTGAAAAGTAAAGGACAGTTTTTCTAATTTCTTCACACAGTTACAAGAGAACTGAGAATAAAGTCCAGGTAATCTTACTTCCTAGGTAGAGTTTTTCAGTAGATGTTAGGAGTTCAGATACTACAGTTTATCTGTCTTAGTTTAATTAATTCCTAGCATTGACAAGTTAATTAATCTAAGCCTCATTTTCCTTAATCAGTTGCTATGTGGACCACACATGCTATTGCATATAAAATGCTTTCACGCGTGCTTGATACATAGTGAGCACTCAGTAACATTTTAGTTATCATCGTCATCATCTTCATCCAACCACCTATTCCTCTATAGAATTCTACTTTGCTGATATGACTACTACATCAAGCACAGGAAAGGGCAAAAATCTACCCTAGAAGTCTGTTTCCTACCCTATTCATTCTGCACTTACTAAGCACCTACTTTGAACAAAAAGATAGACTTGATCCAGAAATATAGCCATATGTAAGACATGGTCTTTGATCTCAATAAATTTTAATAATTAATTTAAAAATTAAATAATTTCCATAGAAGGAAAACCAAGACTCTCTAGAACTACATTTTCCCCCTCATTTTCAAATATTTGGTATAGATGATGAAAATTTTGGTGGGGTAGTCATTCCTTTGTTGTCCAAAACATCAAGGAAGTCATCCAGTCTCTATTAGTTCTCTTTTATAGGGGGTGAGTCACTCAACATTATAGGAGCCACTCCTCTGAAAAATGTACCTATCAACACAATTTCAAACTCCATCTTAAGAGCTTACTGGCTCCTGGAATCTGTTCACAGGCTTTCTATTGCAGAGACTTCTACTTTTGGTGATGCTTCAAAGCACCTTGTTTTACTATTGGATATATCAAAGGTGGGAAGAGTTTTTCTTCCCTTTGAGCTGAACCTGGCATCTTTGAACCTTCTGCCCTTTCAACGGTCATCATGAGTCTGCCCTGCAGAGGGCAGCCTGCTCCATTCTGCAGGACCAGAGTCCTGCAGGTGTTTGAAGTTATGTTCTGCCTTGGCCTTGTCTGGGTGAGGTGGCTCCATTTCTTTCAGTGGCTCTTCATTTCTCATCCAGACCCTACATCAGCCTCATTGCTGGCATGTCATTGTGAACCACCAATAATCACCAAAGTAATGTACAAAATTAAGATTAAAACCAAACCAAAAGCCAACCGACCCTAAAATGACATAGTTCTATATGAAATAGAAAGTAATTGGTCTGTGAGCCCCACTTAGGAAAATTATATTCTCAGCGTTTGTAGATGTCCTCCCAGACAAGGTCTGGGCACATGCCCTGTGTTTATCTTTATGCATTTCTGCCTGTTTCTTAAATGGATTCACACTATGATGCAACTTTTAAACAACTTAATTTGTTCCAGACATTGTTTTATTTTAAGTGGTAGATTATATCATTTGACTATATGGCATCAAAAGTAGAGTCCAGAATAGAAACAGAAACTTTTAATTATTCACCTTAGAATCAGGACTAGCATTATAGCCATAATTGTTTAATTTGTTCCACAAGCATATCTTGATGGTCTATGTTAAGTGTTAGAATAAAGACATAACAGTATGAAGATTTGAACCAAACTTTCAAGAAACTCATGGTCTCCTGGCAGAGACAGGTACTTTGGCTGAAAATAATGGGAGACTTTGATAAATTTAAGCTTGCACTAAATTTGTTCATGACAGGTATGTTTGCTTCTCCTTTTCTCATATTTTAAACTGATATTTAACATACCTTTTGAAGTCATATAAATGTTCAAATAAATTAACTTTTGTCTACCTTTGGACATACATACATTGAATAAATCTCACCATATACAGAATGGCCCAAGTTTTTCAACACATACTAAGAGTTCTTATAGATACCAGTGGTTTTATTTTCTCCAATTTGGGGTGCCAGAGTAAACCACATTCACAAATGGAGAGAAGTTCCACAAAGATAAATTTTAGTTACTTTTGAAGAAGAATTGTGTCATTTAGATTTGTATGCAAAAGATGATTTTAGGAACTAAGCAGGTTCTTATTATTGGAAATATTCAGGCAGAATTTGGAAAATAATATTAATACTACCAAATGGAGTAACTGGCATTTGATAGAAAATAAACATTTGTGGAAGGGATGGGGGTGCCTTTTATTAATTCCTTCAAAAATGTTTATTGAACATCTACTCTGTGCCCAGCTCTGTATTAGTTAAGGGATGGGGCGGTGGTAAGAATGACAGAAATTAGCTCTCTCACCTATAGAATTTTCAATGTAATGGGGAAGATAAACTAAGTAACTACATTTAACTACAATAGTTCCCCCTTCTGCTAGACCCCCAGTGAATGCCTGAAACCAAGATAGGATAGTACCAAGCCATGTGTATACCATGTTTTTCTCTGTACATGCATAACCATGCTACACTTGAATTTATAAATTAGGCACAAAGAGAGATGACTAATAAAATGGAATGATTATAATAATATGCTGTAATAAAAGTTATGTGAATGTAGTCTCTCTTTCTCTCAAAATATCTTGTTGTACTTTCACCTTTTAAACAAAGGAAGCATTTATCAGCTTCTTTTAGGGATTCTGAATTACCAGCATTGCTACTCATGTGCTTTGAAGCCATGGTTAGGTCAAGTAAGAATTACTTGAATCCAAGCACTGCAGCACCCTGATAGTTGATCTGGTAACTACGGTGGTTACTAAGTGAATAACCGATCTTGGCCTGTACAGAGTTCATACCCTAAACAAAGGCATGATTCCTGTCCCCTGTGGTACAGAGCTGCACAATGTGCGATTTCATCATGGTCCTGAGAAGGGAATGCAGTTTAAAACTCATGAATTGTTCATTTCTGGAATTTTCCTCCTAATATTTTTGGACTATGGCTGACTATGGGTAACTGAAACTACAGAGGGTAAACGGTGGATAAAGAGGAACCTTGGTACAAATGATCATAGGTTCATGAAGGGACAAGACAGAAGCTGTGAGAGCATGCACAGGGGCCAGCTAGATGGAAGTATCAGGGGGAACTTCTGGCAAGATCTGAGGCTGATGTGGGCGCAGTTCAAGCTAAAGTGTGATGGTGTGACGGGACATTGGTGCCAGGCACCCTCAACCATACCAGAAAGACCTGTGTTACTGAGCCAAGGGAACCAAGTGGGTGGCCAGATTGGATAGGACTGGAGAAGCAGCAGCCAGGACCTGCTCAGGCAGAGCCTCAAAGGCCACGGTAAGCAATTTGGTCCCATCCTGAGTATTAGAATGCCTAGCTATCATGTGGGACAGTCCAGTTCAGAATGACTGGGAGGGAGCATGAGGAAGATGGTGGAGAGGAAGGCAGGTGGGTGGATCTGAGAGATTTCTGAGGTCCAGTGGGCAGACCATCTTAATAAACAAGATCCTAAGGTTATACAGCCATCTGAGGGTATGAAGTGTGACTCTTGCCTTTCTGGCTGGTACAAATGGGAGCTGGGGTAGTAAACACCATAGGAGAACATTCCTAGTTCCTATTTGGAGCATATTGATTTGTAGGTACTTTGAATCAGAGATGCTGTGTTTGATGCTTTGCATATTTTGTTTAGTTCCCACGACTATCTTATGAGTTAGATCCTGTTTTTCTCATGTTATATTAGAAGAAATAGAAGTATAAGGAAAATAGCATATTACCTGCATTTGTTTAGTTAGTTAAGGCTAAGTGTGGATTCGAAATTGAATCTAGCTGATTTCCAGGTCCCTGTTATTTCTACCTGTTTTTTTGTTTTTTTGGTGTTGTTGAGAGTTGAATCAAATGTTTGCCAAGTGAATGCTAAATACAAAGACGCTTTTCCTAATAGTGTTTTAAAACCTTAAAGAAAACATTCCTTTAATACAAACAAGGTTGTGACCTCCACGCTCTCTTCTTTCTCAGTTTTTCTGGAGATTTAAATAGATATCAAAACTCCAAGTTTAATCAAAATTTCATGCCCAAACAACACAGTCCCAGTTGTGTGAAGATACTGTTTATATAACCACAATAAAATCATCTCATGAAATTCATCAGCCACTAAACAGACTAGTTATAGCTTATATCCAAAATGTGTGGCTGGCCAAACCAGCTGGGTCATTAAGACAGAACTGCATATAATTTCCTTGTTTGGCTGGTTGCTCTGGGAAACTAAATATAGCTGTCACACAGGGTGGTGGCATACTGTACAAGGAGGTTCCATAGAGTCTGAGAATACTGGACTTGTTAGAGGTCGTCCAATACAGGCCCTCATTTACATATGAGGGTCACAGAATCTGGCACAGAAAATGAGAAGAGCAATAGATCTTGTAGTTGAGTTGAACAGGATGTAGGTTTCCAGTCTAGGACTCTTTTCATTCTATCAGGAGACACTTGTGATGGATAGAGATGGGAAGGAAATGTGTAGAAGGATGCATATCAGATGTACATGGAAAGACAGGTGGGCAGACATCTTCCTTTTAGTAACTACAGTTCTTCCAGCTGCTCTGATTGAGAAAATGGGCAGAGGAGAGTCTAGAGGGAGAGTGAAGGTTAAATGCTTCCAAGCTTCCAAACTCTATGAACTTGGATGAGATGCAAGATTTCTTATGCCTTCATTTTCTCATTTGTAAAACTGGGAAAATTGGATCTGCCTCAAAGGTGATAATAAACATTTCAGGGATTACATGTTTAAAATTTTTAGTGTAGTATCTGACACATAGTAGGTTTTCAGCAAATACATTTTGCTTACTGGGCAAAATCAGAAAAGGGAGTTAGAAAAAAATTTTCATTTCCCTTTGGCTCTGTTTATTCCTATTAAAATGGATCCAAATTTCTTAACAGATTTATTCAACCAAATTACTCTGTTTTTCATTTGCATCATTCCAGCGAAAGCAAACTCTAATTGGTTTCCCTGTGGCACGGACCCAAGAAATCAAACCCGCTCAGTACCCTCTTCTACAATGAGCCACAAACCTTCAGTAAGTCATCTCATTAGCTCCCCTGTGATATTTATGAAGCCTGGGATTTGCTAATGATCTTAAATGGGGTTAGGATCTTTAGTGTGTGTTAGAGAGGGGAATGGTGGAGAGAATCAGGGCCTTAGGAGACCTTAAATGCAAATCTTTACTGAACCATTTTTTGGTTATCAGCTACCCAGTGGGGTGTCCGACAAATTCAGTATGGGGTCTTATTTCCTATCATATGTGTGATGGGACACCATCTGGACCCATGGAAAAAGACATAGTCTGTAAGATTTGGCTGAACTAATTAGTCAATGAATAAATTATCAAAATCAACAAATGCAGTTCAAACCAGAAGTGACCATGGGTCTTAAAATTTTTATCAGTTCAGCTGAGTCTCTCAAAGAATTTGTTTCTAAACGAATGGATTACACAGGCCTGGAAACATGCTCCCTCCCCCGAAATAAGTCTTCTTCTCCTCCCGCTCCTCCTCCTCTTCCTCATTTTTCTAAACACTGATGCCTGTATCGAAGTGAAAAACTTGACACTAATGAACATCTGCATTTTCTAAGTTAGACAGGTGGCACACAGGTCATCTTAAATAGGGATCCCTTTTCCAATCTGTCCTTGCAACAGATGATTTTGTAAACTTCCCAAGGCATAGCTCTGTGTACGTTTTCTGCTTGGAAAGTATTGATGGCTTTCTATTATTAAGATGTGTAGCCTGGTATCCAAGGACCTTCCTAATCAATCATAAGAAAGATGTCGAGTCTTTATTGGGTGCTGTGTATCAGACATTTGGCTCAATGTTTCTGCATTGATTAAGTTATTTAATTCTTGAAACAAATGAGTTAGGCATTAAAATGATCCCTATTCTATCAATGAAATAACTGAGGCCAAGTGAAGTTGAATAATTTGTTCAGTGGTATGTGGCTGGTACATGGTAGAGGAAGAATATAAACCTAGAAATTTTTTGCTCTCTCTATTTCAAAGGTCAACAAATTAATGGTTCATGAGCTAAGAGTGACTTTTACACTTTCAAATGATTGATAAAGGTCACAAAGAGAACAATATTTTATGGTATGTGGAAATGATGTGAAATTCAAATCTCAGTGCCGATAAATGCAATTTGGCTGGTACATAGCCATGCTTATTTTTTTATGTCACGTCCGTGGCTGATTTTGTGTATAATTGTGGAGCTGAGTAGAAATGACAGAAATTATCTGGCCTGCATAACTGAAAATATTTACTATCTGGCCCTTAACAGAAAGTTTGCTGACTCCTGATCTGTCTTAATCTCTGTGTGGTTCTACTTTCTACTATGACAGGAGAACTTCCTAGTATGGACTTTTGTCTCCAGATCTTCATCTGTGTCTTTCCTTCCAAGCATGCATACCCCTAGAACAAAATAAAATGCCATCCCTGCCTGTTGGGTGCTTCTTATCTTTCCCAGGGTCAGAACTAACATTATTAATTTCAGTCTTAAAAGTTTTGGTCGTAAGCAACAGGAACCACTACACACACCGGATTTTTGAAAAAGAGGATCCATTGACTTACATAAGAAATATCCAAGAGATTCTTTCAGGTGCAGCTTCATGTAGAACAAAAATAATATTATCAAACCCTATCTGATCCAGTTCTCAAGGTCAACATAATTCATGGTCTCTCTGCTATATCCAGTGTTTCTCTCTTAATATATTGCTTTATAACACCTTGCTTTATAACACCTCATCCAGAAACAGAGGAAAGAGAAGAGAAGCTATGTCTGAGCCATCATTAAAAAGCAAACAAAAAGAATCAGATTGAGTTTCAAAATGATTGAACTATGTTTGGTCATGGGTCCTGATGTCCTCAACCTAATGTGTGACCAAGAAAAGAAATCACACTGATGAACTCAGAAGTGGGTTACACTCACCCTTAAACCATCATTCTGGCTAAAGAGATGGGAGTCCCTGGTGGGTTTAAATCAAGGGGTGGGTGAACACCACTCCAGATACCACACATGAGAAGTTTGGGAATGGAGGAATCATTGCTATGGAGGCCATACATCTCTCTTACCCTGAAGACTTCCAAACTTTCACATACCTAGCACTGCTCCAGGCAGAATTCCTCTTCCTTTCCTTTCTACTCCCATGGCCTATTTAACCCCATGCCTTAAATTATAGCAACCTGTATATATTCTCTCTCAACAACTGCTACCACTTGATATACTTCAAAGTGTTAGTCTGTTATAATTATTGATTCTTGGGCTAGAGGGAGGAAACGCTCTTACCTAGGTATTCTCCTTTAAAGAATTCTTATGTGGTTTTAAGAGCATATTTTGTTGTGCTTTTTAGGAGGACTGTTAATATTGCATTTGAGTTGCCAGGATCCCTAACTGTGCTGTTCATCTCTCCCCACACACAGGCTCTTGAGCTAGACAGGATAGTGAGGAGAGGCACAGAATTAAGGATGGTGAGACTGTCAGAGACAGAGTAGAAATCAGGAATGTTCCTTTTATGCTTTACTTGAAACAGAAGATGGAGAATGCACATTTTAACATGAAAAATTTGACACCACAGTGTTGAAATGACACGCTACATTTTTTTTTCTTGCATCGCAGTGGCAAGATCAAAATATTTGCTATATTCATCAAAAGATATGTGCAGGATCTTCAGAGCCACACTTTTTGAGAGCCCAAACCTGGAAATATCACAAGCAACCATCAGTAATAGAATAGATAATGCTACATTCACATCCTAACTCTTTGTACACATGTGAAGAGGAGCAGCATACATAGCTAGACTCAAGATGTAGACAAATCCCACATGCATGGTACTGGCGTACAGAATTCAGATAATAAAATGTAGCATATGATTCCATGTAAATCAAAAACAAAACTATCCTGTGATGTTAGAAGTCAAGACCGTAGCTATCCTGAAAGAGTTTGAGGGAAGTTTGTGGGTACTGGTAATGCTAAGTTTTATTGATTGATCAATTAATTTTCTGCCTAAGTATTGACAAAATTCATTCTCTTGGATGAATTCATATGAGAATTCATCAAGGTATACATTTGTAACATATGTACCTTTCTTTAAGTATATAATATTAATATATAGTGTTAAAAATTTTTAAAAAGGTATATGTGAAATAGGCTTCTTTTTTTGGAAGATTAACCTGGGATTAGGTGGAGCTCTGCCCTCTGATGGAGATACAGATCTGAAGAGTTATGCCAGCAATTCTTATTTATTTATTTTTATTTTTCACAGACTGCATTTTGATTCATTGTACACAAATGGGGTATATCATTTCATTTCCATGGTTGTGCATGTTGTAGGCTCATACCATTCGTGTAATCAATAGGCTTTTAAAATGCTCTAATGTGCTTTAGTGTTCTGAGCTGAGTGACCCATTTGGGGTAGGGTCAACCTGCTGGCATCTGGCAGGGGTGGATGCCGTCTCTGTCAAGGAAGAGAATAAGGCCCTTGGCTTACCCCAGGCTGAAGCCTTAGCTGAGTTAATCAGCCATGGTTGAAGTACTAGTGAACCTCCCTGGTCAGAAGTTCTTCTTTGAAAGACCCACATATTCTACCACAAATCAGAACAGTCTGCAACCTTGAACTTTGCCTGAGAGTCTTAACTTTACCCTACATCCAGCTGTCCTAGATTCTGGGAGGAAAGGGTTGATCCGGCATGATGAGGTTAACCTTCTCTTCTCTCCTCCTGGTAATGCTTGAATTAACAGGTATTCATTGTATACTACTCGCTCTTCTTTGGGCCAATTGCCTCTGACTTCTGGGTCTACAGTTTCATAGAATTTGTGCTGGAGTTTCAACTTTCAAGGAGAAAGGCAGGAGTAACTTGGGAGCGGTGCTTCTGAGGGTTTCCACCAATGGAGCGGGGAAATACTTACTTATATTGTTAAGGTCACTTTCATTTCCTCATTCTGAATACCACTGGCATGCATTATATTGCCTCAAAGTGGATGTTTTCTTACTCCAGAGGATTTTTTTGAAAGTACTCCAATTTACCTATCAATGCTGTATGTTAATTGGCCTTTGGGTGTGGTGTTCCTGTTCTTGTCTTTGAACAGGTCAGATTCTCCTAGCTCTTCCCTCTTTTCTTAGCCAAAGTGTAAATGTCCTCCATTTATCAATGTTTGCCTCGGTCTTGCCAGTCCAAAGGATGTACCCTGTTTCAAAATGTGGTCTCAGCGATGGTGGAAAAGGAGACAGGGAAGGCTGTTTGCTTTCTGGTATTTGGTATTTCGCTTCCATTTGCATCCTGGTGCTGTAATGAAATATCATGTCGCATTCCCATAGGGCTGATAAGCCACCCTCAGCCCCTAAAGATAGCTCTGTCTGTGCATTACTGCTTTCCAAGAAAATCCCTGTCATTATGCAGAGTGTTATGCATTTCCTTTCAAACTAGTCATTTGCATTTTTCGCCTTTGAAAAGGCAAATTTGCTTTGAAAAGTGTAATGAAATGTGCCCAAATGAAAAATGGGCCCTGAGGATGGCTGGTGCCAGCATGGGGCTTTAATTAAATGATCAGATGGCAATTTGATATGACCAGCTTTTGAACTGCATCATGTTATCATTTAGCTTTGGGAGGGGAAACAGCAGCTCGACCTTTTGAAATACTGAGAGATAATATGAACTTTGCTTCCAACCACAACACAACTATGTACAAAAAGGCTTTTTCTAATTCTCTGTTCATTTCTCTCTGGCCCCCGTCTCCCAGTTATCATGGTTCCTCACACTCCTCTCTCTGAACAAGGCAGGTCCTTTCATCCTTCTTGACTTTGCCCTGTGTATTCCTTCTACCTAAGTCTTTGTGCTTCTTGCCTTTCTGGGGTGTCTTAACTATTTTTTCAGATATCAGTTCACTTAACAGTCCCTCCCTTTATTGCAGCCTTTCTTAATTCCCCTAGACCTAGAACTAGGTGCTCTCTCCACTGTCCAGAGCCCTGCAAACCATAGCCTGCCAGCCTCCTGTTTTTGCAAGTCAAGTTCAATTGGAACACAGTCATGTTCCTTTATTTGCATATTGTCTATGTCTGCCTTTGCTGACCAGGGGTGAAACTGAACAGTCCCAAGAGAAACCAGGGCCTACAAACCTGAAATATTCACCATCTGGCCCTTCAGAGAAAACATTTGCCCAGGTAAGCACTTCCTTCAACCAGTTATCACCAGCTGCTTAGTGACTGCAGGCTCCATGAGGCTCAGAACTCCTAACCAATGACTTGCTAGCACCAAGCACGGGCCTGATACAGAGAAGCATCCTAGAAAGTATCAAGGTATGTGTTGTGGCTGTGAGAATTCAGCGAGCTGATTGAGCTTGAAGTCTGTTAAGCTCTTGGCACGATCCAGACACTGACTGGAAGTTCATTTGCAGGATCTCTGTGCTCTCTGTTGCCCTTCATCAGACCTGGACAACCCAACCATCTTGTATGTCCTCAGCAAGTTCAATTTCTTCTTGTTTAAATGACTTAAATTCATTCTTTGAGACCAATATCACCCTGGTATCAAAACCAGACGAAGGCACATCAAAGAACACTTCAAACCAATATCCCTGGTGAATGTAGGTGCCAAAATTCTCAATAAAATTCTAGCAAATCACGTACAAAAACATATTAAAAAGATAGTTCGCCGTAGTCAAGTGGGGTTCATCCTAGGGATGCAAGTTTGGTTCAACATACAGACATCAATAAACATAATTCATCACATCAATAGATTTAAAAACAAGAATCATATGATCATCTCAATAAATGCAGAAAAAAGCATCTAACAAAATACAGCCCCTCCTCATGTTTACAACACTAAAAAAACTAGGAATTGGAGAATATCATGCTAAGTGAAATAAGCCAATCCCAGAAAACTAAAGGCTGAATATTTTCCCTGAAAAGTGGATGATGATATATAATGGGGGTGGGTGAGAGAAGAATGGAGGAACTTTAGATTACATAGAGGGAAATGAGAGAGAAGAGGGGGCGGGGGTATGAAAAATTGTGGAATGAGACAGACATCATGACCCTATGTACATGTATGATTATACGAATGGTATGAATCTACATCATGCACAGCCATAGAAATGAAAAGATGTACCCCATTTGTGTACAATGAATCAAAATGCAGTCTGTAAAAAATTGAAAAAAATAAAATAAAAGCTATCTATGCTAAACTCAAGGCCAACATCATTCTAAATAGAGAAAAATTGAAAGGATACCCTCTTTTACCACTTCTATTTAACATAGTTGGAAACTCTGGCCAGAGCAATTAGACAGGAGGAAGAAATTAAAGGGATACGAATAGGAAAAGAAGAACTCAAACTATCACTATTTGCCAATGACATGATTCAATATTTAGAAGAACCAAAAAATTCCACCAGAAAAACTTCTAAAACTCATAAATAAATTCAGCAAAGTTGCAGGTTATAAAAGCAACACCCATAAATCAAATGCTTTTCAGTGATGAATCTACTGAAAGAGAAATTAAGAAAACTGTCACATTCACAATAGCTTCCAAAAAAATACTTGGGACTCAATCTAACAAAATAGGTAAAAGACCTCTATAATGAAAACTACAGAACACTAAAGAAAGAAATTGAAGAAGACTTTAGAAGATGGAAAGACCTCCCATGCTCCTAATAGGCAGAATTAATATTGTCAAAATGGCTATACTACCAAAATGTTATATGGATTTAATGCAATTCCAATTAAAATCCCTGTGACATTCTTCATAGAACTAGAAAAAGCAATCATGAAATTCATTTGGAAAAATAAAAATCCAGAATAGCCAGAGCAATCCTTAGCAAGAAGCAGGAAGCAGGAGGCATCACATTACCAGACCTTAAACTATACCACAGAGCAATAGTAATAAAAATGGCATGGTATTGGCATGAAATGGACACGTACGGAATAGAAGACACAAAGACAAACCCACATAAATACAGTTATCTCATACTAGATAAAGGGGTCAAAAACATTTACTGGATCAAAGATAGCCTATTCACCAAATGGTGCTGGGAAAATTGGAAATTCACATGTAACAAAATGAAATTAAACCCCCATCTTTCACCCTCCATGAAACTCAACTCAATGTGGATCAAAGACAAAGGCACTAGAGACCAAAGACCCTGCTCCTAATAAAAGAAATAGTAGGCCCAAATCTTCACCATATTGGTTTAGGATCTGATTTCCTTAATAAGACCCCAAAAGTCCAAGAAGTAAAATCAAGAATCAATAAATGGGATGGATTCAAACTAAGAAACTTCTTCTCAGCAAAGGAAACGAATCAATAATGTGAAGATCGAGCCTATAGAATGGGAGAAAATTTTTACCAGGTGCACCTCAGATACAGCATTAATTTCCAGGCTATATAAAGAACTCAAAAAACTTAACACCAAAAAAACAGATAACCCAATCAATAAATGGGCTAAGGAACTGAACAGACACTTCACAGAAGAAAAAATACAATTGATCAACAAATATAAGAAAAAATGTTTAGCATCTTTACCAATTAGAGAAATACAAATCAAAACTACTCTAAAATTTCATATCACCTGAGTCAGAATGGCAATTATGAATCATGAATTATGAAGAATACAAACAACAATAAATGTTGGAGAGGATGTGGGGAAAATGGTACACTCATACATTGCTGGTAGAAATTCAAATTGATGCCACCATTATGGAAAGCAATATGGAGATTCCCCAGAAAACTTGAATGGAACCACCATTTGACCCAGCTATCCCACTCCTTGGTTTATACCCGAAGGACTTAAAATCAGCATATTACAGTGATGCAGCCACATCTATGTGTACAGCAGCTCAATTCACAGTAACTAAACTATGGAACCCACTTAGGTTGCCCTTCAACAGATGAATGGATAAAGTAATGATTACTCAGCCTTAAAGTGGAATGAAATTATGGCATTTGCTGATAAATGAACAGAGCTAGAGAATATCATGCTAAGGAAAATAAACCGATCCCAAAAGACCAAAAGCCAAATGTTTTCTCTGATATACAGATGCTAATTCACAATGGGGGACTGCCTAGGGAAGAATAGGGTTACTTTAGATTAAGTAGAGCTGATTGAAGGGAGGGGAGGGGGATATGGGGATAGGAAGAATAGCAGAAATCAGATATTATTACCCTGTAAACATATATAAGTATACAACCAGTGGGATTCTACATAATTTGTAACCAGAAGAATGAGAAATTATACTCCATTATATATGATGTATCAAAGAGCATTCTACTGTCACATATAACCAATGAAACAATTAAAACAATTTAAAATATGAAAAAATATCAAATTGATGTGAAATTTTAACCTAAAGATCTCTACCTGTTATTTTTACCTAATACCAAGTAAAAATTTAATAAGTGTCAGGAACTGTGTTTATAGTTTCATATAGTTACCTCTCCAAATAGCTGGTATCCCCCTTGAGAGGCAAATAAACTTTGTTATTCCCACCATACAGATCAGAAATGGAAGCACAGCTAGGCTATGCACATAGGCCAATTTCACAAGTGCAGTCAAACTGAGACCTAAAACTACATCTGCTGACTTCTAAAACTTGACTCTCCTCCATCATATGGACTGATGACCTCCTGGAATTCTTATTTTTATTTTTATTTTTATTTTTTTGTAGAGGAAAACAAAGCCTTATTTCAAAGAGCTTTTGAAAGTATCTTTGTCTCAACAGTCTTATAGACTGTTTTGTGGAAGTTACTATATTGCTTCTTGAAATCTGACCCTAAGAAAGAGGTACTTCTTCCTGTCAAGCCTTAAACTGGCATTCACTTGAACTGGCAGCAGAAGTGTGCACAGCTCAGAACATACTGCTTACACACACACTCAGGAAGACCTTCCTGGATAAGCTGATGAGACGTGAATCAGTAGAAACAAAGATAAAATGAACACTGCTAAGATGGATGATACAACGGCAACTTGAATCTATCGGATCTGTGACCTAGGTCCAGTAATACTTAGTGACCCATCTGTGAAACAAGGATAGGAAACTATTATGATGGGTCACTGAAAGGCTTTGGTTGCTGCTTTGTGTTTCAGATTAAACGACTAGAATGTGAGCCCCACAACGTGGAGTTAGGTCTGTTCTGTTTACAGTGGTGGCTGCATAGCTGGAGCCAAGTCTCTACAACTTGGTACACGGTATTATCCTCCAGGGGAAGAAACCAATAGGTTGTAAAAAGATTTAAAAAAAAATTTTGTAGTTGTAGATGGACAGAATGCCTTTATTTTATTTATTTATTTTTGTTTGGTACTAAGGAGCAAACCCAGTGCCTCATGTGTGCTGGGCAAGCGCTCTGTCACTGAGCTACAGCCCCAGCCCCAAAAAAGATGTGTGATAAGGAATCGGTTCATATGATTATGGACACAGACAAGTCTAAAGATCTGCACTGGGCAAGCTGGAGACCCAGGGAAGGTGATGTGTGGTTTCAGACCAAGTCTGAAGGTCAGAGAATTTGGATAGAGTGGTGTGTACTCTTCTTAATACCCTCTAACTTAAATTCTGTGATGTCAAATAACATTCCACTCTGAAAACCAACAAGCTTGAGACCCAAGAACCAACATTTCAGTTCAAATCTCCACAATGAATAAGACCAATGAGCTATCTCCAGCAGTCAAGCAGAAGGAGGGCTCTCTTACTGAGTCTTTTGGTTCTGTTTAGGTCTTCAACTGATGGAATGAGGCCCACACACCTCATGGAGGGCATTTTGCTTTACTTAGCCTACCCATTCAGAAACTCCCTTCTTATCACACCCAGGACAATGCTTGGCCAAAGGTCAAGTTGGCTCACAGTATTAACTATCACCGGTCTATCCCATGTCAACTTGGAAACCATAAATATCTCCTTAAGCCATACTAAATCTCTACATATGACAATAATAAGGTCATAACTTCACCTAACAAAACTATCCTACATACAACCAAATATGCACTAACCCTTTTTTTCAGAAAAGGAGATAAAATTCTCCAGAAGTGATGTGTACCCTTCTTAATACCCTATATCTTAAATCCTGTGATGTAAAAATAACTAGTACTTAAATACTATAATAGAAAGTCAATACATTCTATGCTACATGATAAAGAAGCAAGAAAAGAGAGAAAATAAGAACACAGGTTTAAACATTCATAGCAAAATGAGGAGGAAGTATGTATGGCAATTATGGGTTTTGTTTTTGTAACTAGTCTCACAGCTGTAGTTGATATGTGTAGCTTCCTTCTTTTACTGCCCTCTATGAATTTCCTTTGCCTTCAGCAAACATCCTGGCTGAGTAACTGTGACCAAAATCTTTGACAAGAACAGCTTAAAGGTGGAGAAGTATATCTTGGGCTCACGTTTTCAGAGGTCTCCATCTGTGGTCTGACAACTTCATTGCTCTGGACTTGAGGTGAGGATGAACATCATGGCAGAGGAAGGCTGCTCAGCCTATGGCAGCTGGGGAACAGAGAGAGAGTTGGGAGCCAAGAGCGTGATATGTAATTCCCAAGGGAATGTTCCAGCGACCTTCCTCCTCCAGCCACACCCTGCCTTCCACCCAATTTGAATTATTAATTAGTCAAATAGATCAATCCACTGATTAGGTTACAGTTCTCATAACAATCCAGTTCTGAAGATTCCTGCTTCAACACATGACCTCTTGGTGGGGTACACCTCATATTCAAACTGTAACAGTTCTTTATCTTGTGAAATGACCCAAAACTTCATTCCTGAAGACCATTGGTATTCCTGTTTGTATTGGACTGTTGTAGTTTTTCCATTGAAATGAATCACAGGACATAGTAATGTTAAGACACACCATAAGAGATCTCTGTGTTCTAGTCTTAGTCCTTCTTACCCTATTTATGGAGTCATAGTCCACATTCCCCTTGATAATCTGACCCAGTGACCACAGCCAGCCTAGTACTTCCTTCCTTGCCTATTGATTCAGATTCCTTAGATCCTTTAAAATGGCCAGGCAACTGTCTTAAGTTCCAGTTCATTGGAATCACTGTATGTCTCCAAGGGAAGTAGTCTTCCTCTGGAACTGAGACCTCTGAACGAGCAGAGCATAGATTGCAGAATCAGGCAGTAGTTTTTCTTTTTTAACATTTGTTAGTAGATCAGTAAGGATAATTATGAATGATGCCAATCTCATTTCCACACTTGATTCCTGACCCTGTGATTCCTGGCTATGTAAGAAATAGTACCAGGTATTTGTTGCAGATTCCAAACATATACAGCATTCTAGAGAATCCTGTTCCAGTCTTGTGAGATACTGCCATCTAGATAACACTGTAATTGAGTCTTCAAAGACCACTCCACTGCTTATCAATCTTCCTACTTTAAGACGGAAAGAAACATAGTAAGAGCTGTGAGTTCTATGAGCATGGGACCATTACCACGTGTCTTTGCTGTGAAGGGAGTTCCTGGATCAGAAGCAATGCTGTGTGGAATATCATGGTAGTAAGTAAGGGATTCTGTAAGTTCATAGATAGTTGTCTTGAGGCAAAAGCATTATCTGCAAAGAAGGAAAATCTGTATCCTGAGTAATGACTCTTCCAGAAAGAGCAAAACCCTGTGATGATGGAAGTAGTCCAATGTAATCAACCTACCATCAAGTAGCTGATTGACAGTCCTGGGGAATGGTGCCATATTGGAGACTCAGTGCTGGTATCTGCTGCTGGAAGATTGAGCTCTCAGCAGAAGCCATAGCCAGGTTGGCCTTGTGAGTGCAGGTCAGATTTACTGAGCCATGCATAACCCCCATCCCTGACACCATGTCATGAATCCATCAGGAGATGACAAGGTTGCTGGGAAAAGAGGTGATGTGACATGTAGCACAACACAGGTTATCCTACCTGCTTGATTTTTAAATCTTCCTCTTATGAGGTCACACTTTAGTGAACTTTCACAAGATAAATATCTTCATGGGTTTTTGCCCATTCAAACAGGTTTATCCACATACCTCCTCCCTAGATATCTTTGTCACCAATTCAGAATTATAGTTTTTCCAAGTGACTGACTATGCAGACAAAATATTGGCCACAGTCTATGAATCAGTTTGGAATTGCATGTCGAGCTGTACCTCCTGCCAAGCAAAGTGAACAACTCCATGCACTCATAGTTCTGCTCAGAGAGAGAGGATTTTCCTTCACTACTGTTCCTCAGGAATGTCCTAGAAAAGAGCTGTCTCTTTTCTTCCTTTGTCCAATGAACATAAGGAAACTCGTCATAAGGCCACAAGGCAGTGTAGAAGTAAGAACCATGGATATGTGGGCCACTTCCTCATGTAACTTTTGTGCCTTCAGGGCTTGGTTTGGCTAGGTCTGAAATTCATTTGATAACAATGCTCCTGTGTGCACCCCATTCTATGATTTGCTGATTCAGGTAATAAGCACTCAATTTCTGGTGGGCTTTTCAAGTTATACAGAGCTTGTTGGCCTCTGGTTAAGCCTTTGGTCTTTACTAAGGCCTGGTAGCAAGCCAAGAACTTTTTCAGTAAAGAAATAATTATCTAAAGGGCTGTTCTCCAAAGTCTTAAGGTTTTGCTCCATGATTCACTGATAAGGACATGTCAAAGGCTCCAAAAGCATGCCTGATTGCCACTGGAAGTCCAGGCACCATTGAATCTATTGGAAGAGGTGATTTGCACAGAAGCTTGGTTCTGTCAAAGAACCTTCTTTTGTTCTGAATTCTACGCAAAACTAGTAGGTTTGGAGGTCTTTGGGTAGATGGACTGGTGTAACATACCAAATAAGAAGTGTGTTCCATCCCCAATTCAGGGACTTACCAGACATTACCACTCCTTTTGGTTATAGAAGAAGCCAGATGCATTAACTTATTCACCAAAGAAAGGATATCTTGGCATGCCCTACATCATTAAACCCATAGAAATTTCTTGAAGGTAGAAGGTTTGTAACTTTTGTCAAATTTATTCACTACCCTCTGATGCAAATATCTTACCAACAAGTCTTCTTGCTCACTATATCTAAACAGCATCATGTCATGAATGTAATGGGGGAGTGTGACCTCTTGTGGAAGGGAAAGGTGATGGAGATTCCTTTGGATGCAATTATTTCATAGAGCTGGAACACTGATACACCCCTGAGGTAGGAAAGTAAAGGTGTATTGCTGCCTTCCCAGAAGAAAGCAAACTACTTCTGGTAGTCCTTACCAATAGGAATGGAGAAAAATACACCAGCCAGATCAATAGCAGCATACCAATTACCAGGGGCTATATTAATTCACTCAAGCACTGAAACCACATCTAGTACAGTAGCTTCAATTGCAGTCACCACCTGGGTAGGCTTAGGAGAACCCAACATCTTTTTCTACAGTTCATTTATGTTCAACACAGAAAACTGCACAAACAGGTGAGTTGAACAGGGATGTATCAGGAATTCCCACTCCTGTGCCTTTTGAGTTCTTAGTGGTGCTAACACATATAACCCCTCTGGGAATGAGACACTGCTCTCAGTTGACATTTTCCTGGATGGAGGCAGTTCTAGTGGCTGACACTTGCCCTTTCTTCCCATAATCTCCTCACTGCACAGGTTCGGGACTAGTGTGGGGATTTGCCAACTGCCAAGTATATCTATTCCAATTATGCTTTCTGGTGCTAGGAAAACAATTGTTGTATAGGTTGGGGATGCACCGTGAGACAGCCACCTGATCTCCATAACTCTAACCTAACCACTGCTCTTACTGGTGGGCCACTGTGACATTTGGGATTTCCTGGAATTAGTGCATGTTCAGAGTCAGTGTCCAGTGGTCTCTGAAAAGTCTGATTATTTCTTTTTCCCTAATACACTGTTACTCTAGTCAAAGGTCAAAAGACTGGAGAGAAAAGGTTAATGGTATGAATTGTTGGCAGTCTGCTGGGGTCCTTCATCAGAGCGACCTGTTCTCTTCTTCCTTCAAGGAGTTCTAGGTCTTTAAACTGATATAAATCTGGCAACAGATTGAGGGACTGTGATTCTGTGTTTATGATTCAGTTAAGACTTTGATTCACTTGAACGAGAACTTCTCAGTTTATATGGATCAAGGAAGAAGTGCGTGGGTTCCTATTTCCCTTTAGGATCCCATGGTGCACTAGCCAGTGCCACAGTTCTGCATGAGCCCATTTTGGTTGCTCATGGTGACTCCTCCCATCCTGCCTTTGGTGGCTGATACTGCCATTTGGTCCCCTACAACACCAGGATCTACTCTAAGTGCATTTAGATCTCCCAGTTTAGTGGCCACAGTCTCTAATGTAAGGTCAGTCTAATGGGGGTGAGTAATTATGGAACTCTTCAAGGATGCTGGGACTCTGGTCCCAGATTTCTTTCCCACAGTATTGGTGAAAGCTACATCTTCTGGACCCTCCCAGTGTGAAAGAATCAGTCTTATGTGAGTCATTCACTCGGTCATTACAATCTCCCTAGCCCTATGAATTCCTTCTTCTACACTAAATCAAGAAGGTTTGGAACTTCCAACTTGCTCACTATGGACCATTCTTTGATTCATATTTCAGTAAACCAACCAAATAAACATTTAGAGGTATTTCTAACTCCCTGAGCTGCAGCATTTAATGAGGAAGCTCTGTTGGTTATCCCATATCAGTAAATTCAGCCTGATTCACCTGTAAATTCCTCTTGCCATTATCCTACACCCTTGGGGTACATTCTCACACATTTCCTGGATTGATGTTTGTGTAGATTAGAAAGCTCAAGTAGTTCCTAAGAACTGAGGTGTACTTCCCATGAAGGATGCTCTGGACAGCACCTCTAGGAGTCTACTGGGACTTGAGTTTAATTATAGGTCTAGAAGCAAAGAGGGGTGGTAGAGGGAGTCTCAACGATAATTAGCATTGTCTTACATTACCTGAGGAGAGGCCATTATACTGTCTTTTGATAAGGGTAGAGAGATGGCTTACCTTGGGGATGGAGACGACTCTTCCATGGGCAAAAATCAATTCATCACAACTTAGAAGCTCAATATCCTTAGTTTCATGAGGTTTTCCCCACACCTCCCATGCCAACTTCCAGAATCCCATTCCTTTCCAAACTTTATCAGTAGACACCCTTTCAGGATAAGATTTCAACTTGCAATGTAAGCAGGATGAGATTTGTATTTGACTTTCAGCAACATTGACCTGCTAGATAAAAGTCTCTCTGAGGGCATGTGTAGAAGCCCTAAAGTCATTTAAGTGACTGGGAATTTGAATCCCTAAGCACCCCCCACCAAAAAAAAAATTGTCTTCAGACAATAGGAGAAACCAGCTTCTCTCTATACTTATTAGTCTTCTAGAAATGGCTGAAAGTATCATATACATAGTCACCTGTCTCCTTGCTTTTATGAGCAATTGATTGGGAGTAGCTGATAATGGCATGTTGCATATTTCTATTGGTAAGTAATGCTATAGATCATCAGTTCTCTCTCTGCTAGTGGAAACAGAATCATTAACATTTTAAAGTAGAATAATGAGCCAATTCCAGGGAACTCAATATCTAATTCAGAAGACTTGTCCTTTAAATTGTGTTCTTCCTCATCACTCTTGGCACCAGGATCTATATTGGTGAGAAAATTGGAGAAATAGAACCTGTAGGTCATATTATATGAGACTGGTTCACGTGATTATGGAGGCTGAGGTGCCCCAAGACCTCCAGACTGCAAGCTGGAGACCTATGAGTATTGATGTGAAGTCTAATCTGAGTCCAAAGACCTGGCACCAAGAGAGCCTACAGTGTAAGGTCCAATCTGAAAGCTGACAAGCTCTAGACTCAAAAAGAGCCAAAGGCCAGAAAAGACCAATATCCTAGCCAAACCAGAAAAGTAGGATTAAAAGTTTCTTCTTACTCAAATTTTTTACTCTATTGATTGTGTGAGGCTTACCCACATTAGGGAGAGCAGTGTGATTTATTCAATCTGATGATTTATGTTAATTTCAGCCAGGAACAGTCTCATAAATGCACCCAAATAATATATGGTCAGATGTCTGGGGCATCCTGTGATCCAGTCAATTTGACCTACAATTTAAGCATCATTCTCTCCATAAGTATTTGATGGTTTAATAGATAAAAAGATTTCAGTGAATGTAAAGTATTTGGAACAGTGGATGGACTAGAATAAATGCTCAACAAACGTTGTTTAAATAAATTTTCCCAAAGGTATTTGAGGTTTTCTTGAACAAAGTTGGCTTATAGGTAATCATATCCAACACAGCATGTGATATTTCAGAGGTAGACTTTTGGAAAGAGCCTTTTGGTTCTAATATTATCTATGCAAACACAGAATGGTAGGTAGGCTATATTGAAGATATTTCTTTCCTCTAGTTCTTTTTTGTGAAAAACAATTACTGAGCATATTATTAGAACTCTCAGATGCAATGACAGTTGTTGCTAGGACTAATGTAGAGACAACTATTGTAGCTGCATATTGGTGTGGGGGGTATACCTGCTCAAATATGTGAATTATACCTATGTAGTTTTTGAATCTGCTCTTACACTGATCTACCAATGCTTTGGTATTCATTAGTCAATCTGTTTGTAATATTAGAGTGGAAACTTGTTGTTACGGTTTAGCTATGAAGCATCCCTCCAAAAGCTCATGTGTGGGACAATGCAAGAAAGTTCAGAGGTGAAATGATTAGATTACGAGAGCTGTAACACAATCAGTGGATTAATCCACTGATGTGGATTAATTGGGTAGTAAATATAAGCGGGTAGGGTGAGGCTGGAGGAAGTAGGTGTGCCTTTGGGGTTTATATTTTGTTCTTAGTGAAGCACTCTCTTTTCCCTGTCTCTATCCCTCGCTCTCTGTCTCCCTCCCTCCCTGTCTGTCTATCTGTCTGTCTGTCTCTCTCTCTCTCTTTCTCTCTCTGCTTCCCACAGCCACTTTCCTCTGCCATGCCTTCTGCCATGATGTTCTGCTCATCTCAGGCACAGAGCTATGGAGCTGGCTATCTCTGGACCAAACCTCTGAAACCATGAACCAAAATAAACTTCCTCTTCTAAGTTGTTCTTGCTGGTTTTTTGGTCACAGCTACACATAAGCTGACAAAAACACTTATGAACAGGAAAACACAGATAACTCACCTGATAATTATCTCTTAACCATCTACACTTTACTCAGCCTTAATATAAAATAAAACAACAATCACAAGAAAACCCTGGGAGCATGAGAAAAGAACACACAACGTAGTCCTTCCCCTCGAATGCTAATGGAGGAGTCAGTTATAAAAGCCACAGAACAAGTAACTGACACTATAAAAACTGTGGGAATTAAATGCAAAGTGTGTAAAATTGACAGTGAGCACAAATGCCATTCAAAAGAGTAGGAACCCGATTTACTTGTAAGAGTCGGAGGAGGCGCACACTGAAGCAGTTGTAGTTGCACTCTAAAATTTTAGATGACTCTTCAGCATCCCACTGAAATTTCCTTCTTGCTGATCTTGTTTCACCTCTCCCACCTGCCACAACCTGCAGGCTCCCTCCGGTTCAGCTGCAGTGGGCGGGCCTTAGGCTGGAGGTTCGCATTCATGATTCAGCCCCTTGGTGTTGTTGTAAATCTATCACAGATATTACTAGCTTGCAAGAGGTGATTTTATTGACTTGGCAGCTGGCTTGTTTAAAACTAGATTATTTTTGGAGTTTGGAATGTTCGTGGCCAATGGAACATTGAGTGTTAAAAAAAAAGCTCCGACTAGATTTAATCAACTCTGAGGAGAAGACATCAAAACTGCAAATACATGGAGATTCTTCTCTGATGGAGGAAGGCTTCTCATGCCTTGAGCCAGCATCCACAATAATGTGTCTATTTTCATCCTGGTGAGAATGCTTGCTGGATTCATTTCCTAGGGCTGCTGTAACAGATTACTGCAGACTTGGTTTTCTGGAACAGAAGAGATTTATTTTCCCATAGTTCTGGAGGCCAGAAGTTGGAAGTCAAGGTGTCAGCGGGGCCATGTCACTCTGAGGGCTCTGGGCAAAGAATCCCCTCTTGGCTCTTCAGGTCGTGGTGGCCCCAGGCACTCCTGTGCTTAGGGCATCATGACAACCCTCAAGTGGCCTCTGTCTCTGGGTTTCTTAACTTCTATGTGGGTTTTCTCCTTTTCTTAAAAGGAACTTGTCATTGAATATGGGGGCCACCTCATTAACCCAGGATGACTCATTTTGAGATCCTTCACCTCATTTTATCTGCAATGACCTTTTCCCCAATGATGTCACATTTATAGGATATATCTTTTTTGGGGGGTAAAATTGCAACCCACTTACTGTCCCTGTTTATTGATCCATTCAGGGTAGAAAGGAGCTCCTTTTGGGGCTGCCCACACATCCCTGCTGATTCCCAAAGGTATCAGGCGTGGCATGTCTGAGATGACATACCAGTGACTTGGCTAAGTGATTTTCAGAACATGTTTTTAAGAATCTAAATCAGTTCCTTCTCCATTGCTGGGTAAGTTTCCTTATAAGAATCATACTGAACAAGAGAAGCATGAGCACTTCCCTGTCCTTATAATTGAATTCACCACTTCTGTCAACTTAACATTTTATCAAGATATTTGGTGATTTTTCTACTGTAGCTAAATTGCTATTTCTCTTCATCAGATATCATCTAGAACAGAAGTTGTGAAAGCGTCCTCTTTTTTATCTTCCTTCAGATATCAAGTCTTGAGAGCAAAGTTTGATTTTGGACCAGGTGTTGGTAAGTTTTTTATTGCTATGATCAAAATATCTGACAAGAACGACTTAGAGAAGGGAAAGGTTGTTTGGGACTCATGGTTTCAGAGGTCTCAGTTCCGAGTCTACCAACTGCATTGCTCCGGACCTGAGGTGAGGCTGAGCATCCTGGAGGCAGGGTATGATGGAGGAAAGCTTCTCTGCTCATGGCCACCAGGAAGCACAGAGAGAGGGAGGATTGGGCCAGAGAGAAGAAAGACCCTTCCATGGCCCTCCGTCAGTCAGTGACCTACATCCCCCAACTAGGTCCCTCTTGCCAGTGGTCCGTTCATCCACTCATGAGATCAGAGCTCTCATGACCCAATCCCTTCCCGGAAAGCCCACCTCTGAACCTTGCTGCTAATGCTTTCCACCTGAGCCAGTGGGGGACATTCTGCATCCAAACCTTAAGAGACCAGGAACACACTTTTTCTATTTTGATATATATATATGTCTTGTGGCCTATTTTAGGGTACGGTTTTCAGACATCCACTAGGGTGGCAGATATGCCTGCTTTGTTTCAACTTTATCTCCAGAGCTCAAAACAGTACCTGGCATATACTAGATACTCAATACCCTTTTTAAATGAATAATGTTCTATAAAGATCATTTTTCACAAGGATGAAATGAGATATTTTGAGTCAAAATATGGGTACCTATTACTGATTATGCTCCAGTGTCATCCCCCCCTCCTCACCTAGTTCTCTCTTCATTTGGGATTTGTCAGTGACATCTTGATTATTGATGCAATGTGTGATTTTTCTCTAGTTGTAATAGAGGCAGGTCATAGAAGACATCCTGATTGTCAGGAACTGCTAGAACTCTGGACTTGGAGTCCAAATACTTGGGTTTATATCCAGAATCTTACTACTGTGAGCAAGTATTCAACTTCTCTGGAGTTCTGGTTTCTAATGCGTTTGTTCTTCAACAGATGTTTGTAAGAGTCCAGGTTGCTGCTCTAAGTGATAAAAAGGAAAGAGTGAACAATAGAGACAGGAGTCTTCACCTTCAGGGATTTCAGTGTAGTATAGGGAGAGAGATTGTAGGCACACATATAAAAAATCCTAAAGTATCAGACAAGTGCTAGGATAAAAACAGATTGAGGAAGGGAATGGAGAGTACTGGGATTGTGTATATCAGAGCTTTGAATAAGGTGGTCAAGGAAGACCTCACTGAGAAGTGACACTTGATAAAGATCTGAAGGAGTTGAAGAGATGTTTGCATGCATCTGGAGAAGGAGGAGGAGACAGAAGGTGGACAGTCCAGGAGTGGATGTAGTACACTCTCAGATGTCCCCTTGGTACTGAGACACACCTTCCTTCACCTTTTGCAGTGTGCATAGCTGATAATGCTCCACTGATTCCCTCTGTGAGCATGGCTCTCCCCATCCCCCGAGGTCACGTTCTCTCTCCAGTGGCAGCCTGCGTCAGATGTATGAATGCCTAGTCTATACGGGAGAACAAAGTCCTGGCTCCAGCTTCAAGGAACCAGTGCAGTCCTGCAGGTCACAGGTCTGGAATGAGTTTCACTGGTATCACATCAAGCCACCTGCAAGTTAGGTTGCCCACCTCTTCCTGGAGGATGTAGGGGGAGGATCCACTTCATTGCATAGTCCAGCTTCTAAAGGCGACCCTCACTTCTTATCCTGGGTCCCCTTCCTGCATCTTCAAAGACTGCAAAAAAGTGGGTCAAGTCCTCACAGTGTGTCATCCTGACCTGGCTCTTCTGCCTCCATCTTACACATGAAAGACCCTTGTGATTTCCTTGGGTACATCCACATATTCTAGAATAATCTCCCTGGAATAGTCACTTTAATTTCCTCTGCAATCTTAGTTTTCCTTTACTATATATTATAGCCTATTCACAGGTTCAGGGACTTCAGCCAGGATTCTGCCTCCCGCAGATGGGAAAGTGAACACACCATCTATAATAATATAGAAGTTAGAGTGGTCACAGATGCCATGAGGTCAGTAGGTACCACGTTGGGAACTTGTGGGAGTTCTTTTCTGATTACTTCATTTTTCTCATTAGAGTAAAATGTAGGGACAACAGCTAAGAGGTGCCAGGGACTTAAATGGGAGAAAAAGTTATGAGCATCATCAAAGAGAAAGAAACATGAGTTGACCATGACGAAATGATTGCATTGCTAGGCAGTGCTCCCTGGTCTCTCGTGTCTTACCTACCTCCGGCTGTGTTGTGAGGGTTGTAATGGATGAGGGACATGACCCTGTTTTCTAACCTCTGAAGCGCTGTCCTAATGAAGTTAAATTTCGTTGATCGCTTACCTAGTGTTAGTTTATTCTCTGTATTTCATGCCTATGAACTAAATCAATCCTCTCAACAAGCTAAGAGACAGGTGCTACAAATGTCACCACCATTACACAGATGGAGAAACTGAGGCCTGAAGAGGTGAAATAGCCAAGGTTCCCTGGCTGGGTGTTGGCAGAGCTGAGATGGAAACCCAGGTGGTCTGGACAGACCCTGCTCATTTCACACTGCTGTACTTTGGTCTTCAGTGCCCCACAAAGGTCCACGTGGTACAGCCTTGTTGCCCCTGGGGTGGTGCTGTTGGGAAGGGTGGGTCTCTCAGGAGGTGGGGCCTCTTGGGACATCTTCAGGTCCTGGGAGCACGCCCTTGGAAGGGGTGGTAAGACCCCACCCCTTCCTCTTCCTCTTCTTCTTCCTCTTCCTCTACCTCTCTTTGCTCCTTGGCTCCTCCTGAGTTGAGCAGTTTTGCTCTGCCACATGCTCCTGCCATGATGTGCTGTTTCCCTCCACACCCAAAGCACTGGGGCCAGCCAGTCATGGACTGAAACTTCTGTGACTGTGAGCCAAATGAACCTTTTCTCTTTATGAGTTGAATTATCTTGGATATTTGTCATAGTTTTGGAACACTAACAACCATATGGTGTTCTGCTATCCACTCCATGTATTCAATTCTCAGTCAGATTTTGTGCTTTTTGGAAAGCAAGACCCGTGTCTTCCACTTAAAAGGAAAACTATGTCACTCACTAACATCTAACATGGGTAGGTAGTGCATATCCTTGGAATGATTATATTCATGGTGACAATATAAAAAATGAACATAAATCTTGCAATCACAGCACTCAAATAGTTCACCTGTTTAGAACGGCTATGACATTTAGCAAGTTCAAACCTTGGTTTCCTTATCTGTGAGGTGATGATAATAGTTGTGCTGTCTCAAAAGGCTGCTGTGAAATAATATAGTCAGTAATCCCTTTTCCTGTCACAAGGAAAACAAATAATTTAAGTGTACAATTGTGCATGGGGGGATTTCCTACTCTAAGCAAAGCGTTTCACATAATCCCACAACAAGGACTTCCTGTGCCCTATCACCACTGAAATTCAAGAATCTAGTCTCTACAGAACACACCCTTCACACTTTTTTTCTGTCTGTACTATATTTTCTCCCCAAAGGACCTCCATCAATGTAACTCAAGGTCAGGCAAAATGTAAGTTCATTATAAACTGTGGAAATCTTATAGTACCATTTAGCTACAGTGAGATCATTTATAGGAACCTGGCCTCGTTTCTCAGTTTAATGTGACATAGCTTGGCACATTCATCAGCCTTTCACAGTCACCTGTAGTTTTTCTTCCTCCTTCTTCATTCATTCATTCATTTATTTCACTTGTATTTACAGGCCAGGTCTTCTGCCAGGACGTAGGCCACTACTGTCTCTTCTCTCCTCCTCTTCGGTTCCTCCCTCTGGGTATTCCAAGTCTGAATCCTGAGGTCAGGGTGGAAAACATGCCAAATGGAATTTCTTAATCTGTCCCCAAATTCATACATCTTATAACAGAAGGCATCTGAGTACTTGTCCCTCCTTGTGGAGGCTTTCTCTCTGAATAATCTTTAGCCAGTTCTTTTGAGACCATCCAACTTAATGATATAGAAAGCCTTATGTTCAATTTTTTTTGTTGTTTTCAAGAAGAGTTTGTTGAGTTGCCTTTAAAATAACTTTGGATTGCTAGAATTCGATTAAGGATAAATAACATTTTATGTATTCAATCAATGTTTTAGGAGATTTTTTAAAGATATCATTTGAAAGTCTTAGTAGTGCTCTTATAAATATTTTAGTAATATATTGAATGCTGTGTACTATGTATCAGGCAGTATAATAAGTACATACATATTCACTTATTTAACTCTCATAACAGCTCCAAGGAAGGCGAATTGATTATCCCACTTTTTTTTTTCTATTTGAGAAAACGGGAATAAGAGAGATTTGCTGATTATCTCAAGGTCACACACAAGTCATTTTTAGAGAGCTCTCCTCTGGGCTTTCTGGCTCTGAAGCCCTTGTCGGATCCCCAGGGTCTGAGAGAAACCTGTTTCAAAGAAAATAAACAAATGTGACCAAAAGCAGATTCAAAAATACTAATTCCGTGGTTCACTGAGTGCCAGGGCATAAGATGAAAACCCAATTTTCTCCTCCCTCCTCCCCCTCCCCCTGCCCTCAGCCCCTCCCCCTGCCCTCTGCCCCTCCCCCACCTTCTCTTTGTACCACTCCCTTCTTGCTCCTGGTAACCGACCATAGTATCTGCTTCTTGCCTGGGCTGCAGCCTTGCCACTCTGTCTGTAGTTTGCCAAGGCAGGTGGAAACTCTCAGGAGCTGACAACCCATGCAGCACATCTGGTGTGCTCACCTGGACCACAGGTAAGAGGCCAGCAATAGTCCTGCCCAGCACCACACTGGGGTCAAGCTGTGCATGACTTTGGCCCAGCATGATGGGAAGACCTTAAACCTGTGTCTCTCTCCTGGAGACAAGCACGGTGGCTCCTCTGGAAATACTTTGGCAAAAAATAAAAAGCTGGACACATCCCCCCACATCTCCCTAAGCAATAATTGTCAAGACAGTCCAGTTTCATAGTTTGAAAAAAAAGTTAAATGCACCTGAATGGGGAGCATCCCGAGAAAGGCGGACACATTTTACCTTCTCAAGTAGAAGCGTGGTGTCTGCAAAGCTACGTATCTTGGTTTAAGCCTTCTGCAGGACAAGTAGGAAGTGGCTGGCTTTGTATCTAAGAGCTGAACGAGCTCACACCAGAGATTTCTTACAGGGACAAGTCATAGTCTACCCCAGGATGAGCTCCAGCCTATGTCCCCGGGTGCAGAAACTGACAGGTGCCTGACAAGGAGGCGTTCCCAGCTTCCCGGCTGTCACTCAGGTCGCAGGCTCTCCCTGCTTCTGTTGCTGTAATCTGAAATTCCGGATCTCAGCTCTGAGAACGTCAGCGTTTTGGCTATGATGCTGGCAGAACGAAGTGACTAAGAACAGTTTAGAAGAGAAGATGACTATGAATTCCATGGTGAGAACTTTCAGAAATATGCCTCCCTCGATAGAAACTTTTTCTCTCAGTTTCATTTACTGAAATATCCGATGTCCTATCAGTGTGTTGGGACTTTCCGATGACATCTTGACTTTCCTCTTGATCACTCTAGCCTCTTCTGCCTAGTGTTTGTGTCTGTATCGATAAACAGTTAATATGAGAATTATGTCTCACGCAAAGGACAAAAATGAATATGCTCTTCTATATTTGTTTTAAACTTGGTCTTAGCTTTTGATTTCTGTATATTTTATCTTAATTTTTGACTAATTACATTTCAATTAGTCTTTAAAAATAATCTTCCTTGGCTGATAAGTATTTACATTTCTCATTTTAATTCACCTGCAGCTTAATTTGTATATTTTTTGAAGAGCTGTTTATTTTAATTTGTATATTTTAAATGAAAAATAATGCTAAATGTTTCCCTAAAAATTAAAGATGCATTCTATAAATACCCAGCTAACAGTTGCTCCCTTTGGCATTAATTGGCCGCAGCTTAACATTTCAGCCAGCAAGCAGTAGGTATCTGTTGCTAAAGACTAGTGGAGATTAAAAATCCATTTAGCCATGGTATATGTTGCTCACCTGCTATCACCTGGTGAGACTTTATCTTCTTTGAACAGAAATTATGACCCAAAAGTTATTAGTTATTTCATAAAGTAGGAAAGTAAAATCAGGCATTTTCTGAAGCGAAGTGTGGATTTTTTTGTTTCTTATAGAATCTCTTTTTTAAATCCTTACTTTAAGCCTTTATATAGTAGTGAAAATTCTCACTGAAAAGAGTAATTAAAAAAAAACAGAATAGTATTTGGTATGGTTGAGTCTTTTACATATATGTTTGCTAAGTACATATGAAGAATATGTCAGTAACCTTTTAGATACTGTGACAAAATACCTGAGAAAATCAATGTATAGGATGAAAAATTTATTTGAGCTCATGGTTTCAGAGGTTTCAGTTCATCACCTGTTTTTTTTTTTTTTTTTCTCCTATCTTTGTGAACTTCTACAGAACATCATGATGGGGACCATGTGGCAGAGCAGACCTACTGCTCACCTCCTGGTGGCTGGGGACTGGAGAAAAGGAGTGAGAAAAGGGACAGGGTCAAGATGTAGCCTTCAATGGTTTATCTTGGGGATACACCCCAGGGACCTGCTCCTTGAATCAGGCTTTGCCTCCCAAAGTGCCCACCACCCACTAGCCTCTCAGGCTATCCCTCAAGCCTTGGAATGTGGCCTTTGGGGACATTTAAAGAAAATTTTGTGCTGTTTGAGTAAAAGCACTAGACAAAGTAACTCTATTCTTCCTTATCCCCTCCCCCTTATTGTGAATTAGCATCCATGTATCAGAGAAAACATTTGGCCTTTGATTTTTGGGGTTTGGTTATTTACTTAGCATGATGTTCTCTAACTCCATCCATTTACCAGCAAATGCCATAGTTTCATTCTTCTTTAAAGCTGAGTAATATTCCATCCTCTGTGTGTGTGTATGTATATATACACATACCACATTTTCTTTATCCATTCATCTGTTGAAGGGCATCCAGGTTGGTTCCATAGTGTAGCTATAAACATCAGCTGCTATAAACATTGATGTTGCAATCATTAAATGCAATAAAGCACTTAATACATACTTAGCACGAAACATGTATTCATAGTCACTGTTATTAATAGTGTTACTGTAGTATATTGATTTAAGTCCTTTGGGTATAGGGATATGGGGGTAGGACTGACAGTAGAGTGAAACAGACATTATTACCTCATATACATATATGACTGCATGACTGATGTGATCCTACAATTTGTATAATCAGGAAAATAAGAGATTATGCTTCATTTACTATGTATGATCTATCAAAATGTAAAATACATTCTACTGTCATGTACAACTAATTAGGACAAAAAATTTTTTTAAAAAGCTTTAGACAAATAATTACAGTCTGAAGTTTTTCTAATTAATAATAGTGACTACAAATACATGTTTTGTGCTTTAGTATGTATTAAGTGCTTTATTGCATCTAATGATTGCCATATTGAAGGAGTTGGGAACTAGTATAATCCCCATATTACAAATGAGGAAAGTAAAGCTTTGGGAGGTTGCATAGAAATCATGGTAGGCAGAACTTGAACCCAAACCTGTTTGATGAGTTTATTTTCTTTAACACCATTTTTTACTCACCATGAACCCACAATGCCTTACAGACACTAGGAAAGTCATTCTAACAGGTGTCTGTGAGAACTTTAAAATCATGCATTGACCTTTGGAAAGGGTTCTGAGTCTCTCTCTGTAGCCGTCCTCTTAACTATTGGTGCACAGTATATAGTGCTTTTGTATTTAAATGGCATCAACTGTGAGAAACTGTCCTTATTTAAAAGAATCAGACTAGGTTGAGCCGTGGGATGCAGAGGCCTGGCTTCCAGGAACTAACAGCCATGGAGGTCTGTCCCAAATTGCCAGGAAGCATGTGGCACTGCATGGGAGTGGCTCCCTGTCTCCTTCTAGAATATTCCCCCTAAGAGAATGGCTCCCCTAACTCCACCCTATCCTGTCCATCACAGAAGAAGCTCCTCCCAGTCTTGCCCCCTTTACCTGTGTGTCTACAAATAAAAGAGAGTTGGGCGACTCCAGGTTGTTGTAAGAGGCCAGAGTTGGTATGGCCACACCGTCACGCCCCTCTCATTTAAAAAGAGTATTGGCTTTTGTGTATTTATTGATTAGATAAGTTTTTGGGCAATAGATTGAAAAACAACCAATATCCTCCTCTGCAGTTAACCCTTTTCTTATCCAAGCAGGATATGACTGAGAGACCCCCACAGCCAACTGGGCTCTTATGTCCTCGCACTAACCTGGACCCCCCCTGAAGGCTCACAGTGCTTTCAAACATAGAGTTACCCGTGGTTTCTTTGTGGTCGCTATGCCTCCTGGACCCCAAGCTCCTGCATGCTGGGAAACATTCAGAGGTAGTCCCAGGAGCTGCTGGAAGTGAAGTGTGAGCAGACAGCAATGGCTGTGCCTCTGTCGCGTGTGGTTAGACTAAAAAAGGTCCTGAACAAGACAGAGAAATTAGGGGCACTCAGGCATGGGTCACCAGCTGGGCATCTTTCACATTTCATGGAATAAGTCCTTGAGCTCTGCTGTATGCACACAACTCTACTAGATGGCCCAGAATATGCAAAGGGAAAAACAAATGGGGTTTCCGCTGCTCAGCGGTGCTTTAAGAGGCCGATATCTGATGAAACCACTAGGTCTTGTGTATTAAAATCATAAGGAGTCCTCTTCAATGTGGCCACCTTAGCCATCCATACCCCAATTTCAGCAATGCCACTGTGCTTATTTGAAAAAGCTCTTTGGAATTTACTTTCAGAATTCTTTTGAGGCACACACATGCACGCACGCACAAAATCTGACTCCATTCAAGGCATGCCTCACTTTTATTACCCAGACTGGTCACCTGAACTTGGCTCTGAACTAACTTGAACTCTTTCCAATAATCAATGCTAACACTCAAGGACATAGGTTTTCTGTCATCCTGGGTATTGACTAGAGTACCTGACACATCGTTAAAGTAATAATTCCTAAGCTTATCTTGTAGCTTCCACTGTGGCCAGCCCATCAATCAGCTCATCATACATGTTCAGGAAATGTTTATTACCTGAGAAGAAAAAAAAAATGTGTGTGTTTGTATGTGTGTGTGTGTGTGTATCTGGAATAATCTAACATATTTTCATCAACAGGTTTTGAAATTCATATTTGTGATTTTATTAAATCAACTATTCGAGCCAGGTATGAGGGTGCATAGCTGGATCCCAGATGCCTGGGAGGCTAAGGCAGGAAGATCACAAGTCTGAGCCCTAAGTTGAAGCTCTGGTGTGTGTCATTTGTAGATCTTAGCTTTGCTCATATTTCAAGCTGGGGTACTTAGTGAGACCTTGTCTCAAAATAAAAATATAAAAAGGACTGGGAATGTATCTCAGTGGGAAAGCACCCATGGATTCAATCCTTAGTATCAAAAGAAAGAAAGGAAGGAAAGAGGAAGGAAGGAAGGAAGGAAGGAAGGAAGGAAGGAAGGAAGGAAAGAAGGAAGGAGGAAAAGAAGGAAGGAAGGAAGGAAGGAAGGAGGAAAGGAAGGAAGGAAGGAGGAAAGGAAGGAAGGAAGGAAGGAAGGAAGGAGGAAAGGAAGGAAGGAAGGAAGGAAGGAAAGAAGGAAGGAAGGGAGTGAGTGAGTTTGGTATCCCTCTGAAGCACATATCTAGTTGAAATGTAGGTTAAAATGAATGAAAAGGTCAGTAACCCTCTGTGAAAGACACGGGTCTCCCTGAGTCTCTGTTTTGGTGATGTTGCCCTGACTGACCCACAAACTGATCTAGAGAGGCCACAGTTGAAGATGAAGACATTTCTCGAGGATGCCAAGCATTCCTCTAGCTGTATTTCACATCTTGACCTCTTTAATTCCCCACATTCACACCATGAGGAAAAAAGTCCTATCCATATCTCCCCATTCTAGAGATAAGAAAACTGAGACTCAGGGAGTGCTTTACACCGAATCCCATGACTAATGAAGGTGATCCGCTATTCAGAGAAGAATTACAATCTTCATTTTCCTCCTCTTTATGATTGAAATTCTGAAGGCACTTTATTTGAACATATAAAGTTTGAAGCACTTTCTGACAAATAGTTCTTCATATTAAATAAAACCGATGGTCCCTTCAATGTCAGGAACATAGAAATCACCTAAAACCCAGCACCTAAGTTGATGTTGTGGTGCGTGTCACATGCAGATCTTAGCTCTGCTCACATTTCATACCCGATACCCTCATTCTGATTTCTTTGGGAGTTCTTTCTTAAGAGGCCTGTGAGTTATGGTTTGCATATGAAGTGTCCCCTGACACTCATGTGTGAGGACTTGGTCCCAGTGCAGCTAAGCTCAGATCATGGGGTCCGAGACCTCATCAGTGGATGAAGCCATTGATAGCTGAATGGAATGCTGGAAGATGGCAGAAAGCACAGCAGATGGGGCATGTTGGGAGGAAGCAGGTCACTGGAGGTGTGCCCTTGGGGACTATATATTGTCTCCCTCCTTTTGCTTTCTAGGTGCCATGAACTGAGCAGTTTCCCTCTGTCACTCCCTTCTGCCATGATGTTTCTGCCCAGGAACCAGCTGACCATGGACCGAAATCTCTGAAACTGTGAGCCCAAATACATCTTTGCTCTTCTAAACTGTTTCCTTAGGTGTTTGTCACAGCAACAAAAAGCTGACTAACACACCAAAAGAGGGAAGATGGCCATTTCTCTTACAGTTACTTGTTGCTACAGCCAGAGAAAACTAGCAGCAGTTTGCTTCTCTGTGATCGCAGGACCAGGGTGGTATTTCCCCTTAAGGGCCTTGGGTAGTTCCTTTAGGCCTAAACATTCTTCATCATCTTTTCTACCTTGAGATAGTTTTGGATCTCTCTCTCTCTCTCTCTCTCCCTCTCTCTCTCTCTAGAGAGAAGCTGACTTTTGTTTCCAATATTAAATATGGATTTGCTAATATGCTGTAATATCCTAATGGGCACTAACCATGCCCTATGTTCTGCTCTGCCATACTCTGGGACACTCATTTGCTAACATGTACAGATGCTTTAATAATGCTCCTCCTTACACAGATGAGAACACAGGGCCTCCAAGCAGGGGACTAAGGATGCATGGGTGACCCACGACAGAGCTAAGATTGGGTGCCTATCTTCAATGTGGCCCTGACTCTGAACACGAGGCTGTCACCCAATGTTCTGCGGCTAGAACAGGTGCATTTTTGCAGCTGATCACCAGCTGGTGTATTTGCCCAGCTAAGCTCAGTAAAGGCCCACCATCCCTGCCTGCCCTCTTACCTTATCCCAGCCTCTTGTGTTTGTGTACGCAAGGTAGATTTATCACTGCTGCTGGGACCCCAGCTACCCAGCCCTGCGACCTTGTAGCAGGCCTCTCTGGCCAAAAGCAGTTTCTGGAATTATTTGTGGCTGCCTGACTGTAAGAAGGTGGAGA
The DNA here is from genome assembly GCF_902686445.1 of Sciurus carolinensis. NCBI lineage: Eukaryota > Metazoa > Chordata > Mammalia > Rodentia > Sciuridae > Sciurus > Sciurus carolinensis. The sequence continues at coordinate 144,678,273 of NC_062218.1, forward strand.
CTGTTGAAGGTGACTTTCATGGTTTGGGGACAGAGTCCTGCTTACCTGCCTCACAATGTTGAGTCTGTTGGTTGCATCTCTGCTCCAGACAAAAGGAGACACTGGGGCTGTGGTCCTTTTAAAATTCTCCCTCCTTTCTGCAAATCTGAAGTTAGACCTTACTTCAGAATCCTTCACTTTGCCTTCAGTAGATATCCATGGGCCATGATGCTGCTGTTAACCATGAACCTCAAAGCTGCTTGTTTAGTCTCCTTCATCAGCCCCATGGGCTCTTGGTCCCTTCTCAAGAGGAGAGGTAGAGAGTTTGTCTTTGACCTCAATGTCCATATGGAGTGTGTGCGCATGTGTGGGGTGCATTCCTGCCTTATTATTTAACATATTGGGGCTGCCCAGGGGAAGTGTCAAGCATATTTTTCCTGGAGCACTTTACTGCTCTACAATCCTTCATCCTGCACCCTCACGTTCTCCCGATCACCTGCAGGACATCCTCTGCCTGGGGAACCAGGGCTGAGTGATATCTTGCTCGTGATGACTGTTTCTGTGCATTTAAGGTCCACTCGTCATCCTGAGTCCTCAGCAGAGCGCGAGGAGAGTTGTCACACTTGGAGGGAAGTTTCCAGTGTCATAAGCAGAGGTAGAGAGGAGCATGTTGGAAACCAGCTGCCATGAAATTGAATTACAGGTGTCATATTCTTCCAGCCCTAAATCGCTCCATTATCACGTGGGCCTTTCTGTTTGTTTGGAACAAATAACTGCAATTTACTCGGATGCTAAGAGATGAGGGTGTGAGCAGTCAGGGGTTGTTTAAGGTTTCCATAATGATGGAAAATTACTCCTATCCATTTCAAGTACAGCTTCTCTCCCAAGCCACCACATTTAAATGTGAAGCGAGGAAATGGCTCACTTTTTAACACTCCCCTCTTGACACAATACTCTTTGAAGGCGCTCCAGGTTTCTTTAATGTCCTTAACCATGCACCCAATCAGTTTTATTTATTATACTGTGGAATGCACTCAGTAATGACTTCTGAGGCAGCGGGGAGTGAATGGACTATTTACTTTCACTGCCTTGATCTCCTCAACCCATTTCCTCTTAATTCGGTGGAGACTGGAGGCTTCTGGAATCAGGAGCCGCAGAGACGCTTTATGGAGGAAAACTCCCGGTCACCTCCTTCCTCACAGGGAACGTGATGGGAAGTGACTTCTCCCCAGCTTCTTGGTTTTACCTTCCTGAAGAGCCCTGTTGTTTCTCTTTCAAGAAGGAATGGACATCATCCTAAAGTATGATTTTTTTCCCCTCCTGGAGCTATTCAGGAACTGCTGAATTGCCTCCATATTTCAGGGTGTTGGGATGAGGTGGGGTTCCTTTTTATATGGAGCCAGCATTGAAGTAACTCATCATTTTCTCAGTGTTGAGCAAAAACAGTGCAGGAAGTTGATCAAAATGTGTATTTTTGTGGACTTTCTAATTTTAAAAATGAATTGCTGCCCAGTGTCCTAATGACAGCTGCTTTGCTGTAGACCTTGCTCAGCAGATGACACTTGGGGTGAGGTGGGGGGTTGGCTTAAGTTGCAGGTACCACATGGGTACTTCTGGACGTTATTTTGGAGATAATTAGGTTCTTAGACATTTTTGTTATTGTTCTGTGCAAGTTTATACAGATCCAACCTTTTGGTAAATTCCCATACTCAAGAAGAGGAGGAGGATTTTACATTTGCATCCTCACCCACAACTTATTCTGTGCCTTACCAATATGAGTCCACTGTGTGTATGTGTATGTGTGTGTGTGTGTGTGTGTGTGTGTGTTTGGGAGGTTTTGCATGAGTGAACACACATTAACTGGTGCATAGAACAATAAGTACTTTTGTTTTATGATTGTTTTAATGGAAATGTTTTATTTTCCTCTAACTTTCTTCTTTTTCACTTAACACTATGCTTTGTAGATTCATGTTGATGTGGATAGTCGTAAGTCGTTGTTTTTAATGACCAATTATTCTATGATATGGGGGTGCCACCATTTATTTATCATATTGATGGTGTGTAAGTTATGTTCTTTTGCTCTTCCAACAAAGGTACCGCCATGGACATTCCTTCTATAGCTCTTCATACTTGGGCGTCAAGGTCACAGATTTGGGTTTTGATGAAACACTACGTTATGAACCTGTGGTGGACTAAAGATGACATGTGTAGACAGTGATAACTGGTATGGATTTGCAAGAGTGTGTGACCTCTGGCCTATGGGGTTTTGTTAAGCAAAGGAGTTCAATTAAAACATAATGGCGGTCTTGGGGTGCAGCTCTGTGGTGGCGTGCTTGCCTAGTATGTGTGAGGCACTGGGTTTGATCCTCAGCACCACATAAAAATAAATAAAATATAAATAAATCCCATAATGGTGATTCATACCGGTTGCCTGTAAAAAAAAATCCTGCTGGGCAGGATTGAACATATACACTTTGAGATGTGAGGAAAAAAATGAAAAAAATTAAAAGTAAATAAATAACAGAGTTTATTGTTAGCAACTTTGGGATCATTTCACATGAAAGTGAAAATGAGTGTGTGTTCAAGCATGGCGGAGGGACCTTGAGGGAACTGTTTCAGCACGTTAGACACAGGACACGTGTGGGGCTCATGTGCATGATGTGCGTGGATGACCGTCTGAGTCAGGATCCTGGACAGGAACCCTGTGCTGACACAGGGTGACTTCGCCATCCCACCAAGGTCTCTGTCTCTGGGCATTTTTAGAAGAGTCTTGAGGATGGCCTGCCTCAGGACTCTGTCACAAGGACCAGAGGGAGCCAGCGTATGCAAGCACAGCACCGCCACCGGTGAGTCATCCAGACCCTATTGTTTGGAAGCTGTTCCTACAAGTGCTGTCATTCACTGCCCTTATGACGTTGATGGAGTTAATGGAATCTCCTCAGCTGTTTTCCTAGAGGAAGCCAAATTGGGTGATCTCTAAGATTCTTTGTGGTTTTTTCTCACTTTGACACGTGATTTTTTCCTTTTGACAAATGGAAGTCTTGCTCATTGTGTTGGTCAGACTTTAGGTTAACAGGACACACACACACACACACACACACACACACCCATGTGCGCATGCATGATGCAGGCTAGGTTGATGAGACCAGGCAATGCAAGCCCTTTCAAGGAACAGCCTCTAAACAGTCAAGCAAAGACAGTTCTGAAGCTGGGAGGGATCACATGTGTTTATAGTCCCACTTATTTGGAGACAGAGGCGGGAAGATCGTTTGAGTTCAAGAGTTTGAGGCCAGCCTCAACAACACAGTGAGATCCTCCCTCTTAAAAAACTTAAAAATCCCGATCTAGAAGAATCTGGGGGTGAGAGAGTGAGAGATCCCCCTTCCCAAGGACAATAGGTGATCCACACAAAGGATCCCATCCCACCCCAGCAAGTCCTCTCCCATCCTCCATGAGAATGGCCACATCCCGGCCCTGCCCTCAGGCTCTGTCCCCCACCTGGCCACTTGTGGAATGACCGTCACTCTGTCCTTTACGACAAGGGCTATGACAACCTCGATAGCCACTCTCATTTATTAGAGCTTTAATATGCTAAACATTTTACATATATTAATTTGTTCGTTCATTAGCTGATAAATATTTATCAAATGTGAATCATGCACTGAATGTGATTTGGAGAGCTGGAATCAGGGCAATAAACACAATAAAGTTTCTGGCCTCTTCGAAGCATTTTTTTTTTTTTTTTTTAGTGAGCTGTCCCAGACAACAAATGGGTAAATAACTGGTATTATGTTTATTCTTAATGCAAGTTGATATATAGACAAATAAAGGAAACGGAGACTAATGGCAGACGCTAATTATGTAAGATATTCAGGTAGGAGTCTCTTAGGACTGTCATTGAGTAGTGACTTGAATGATGTGACTATGTCATAGACTTATGTATTCATGTGTAATGTGTATGCATATCTGTGTGCACATTACTGAAAATTAGGTATTACTGCCTCCACTAATGCTTAGAGAGGGCGACAGTAGCAAATAATAGGACATCCATCTAACATTGACCTCCCTAAATAGGAGTTGATCGTTTTAACTTGACAAGAATTCCACAAGGAGACAGATACTGGTTTTGCTTATGTGGTTTCGTAACATGCAGGCCAACACCTCTGTGATTTCCTTAGCTTTTTCCTCATGGTCTCAGGACAGCTCCTACAGATCCAGGCATCGCATCTGTATTCCTTTTAGGACCAAGCTGGGGGATTTACTTGTTCCATTTTAATCTTTTATCAGGAAAGATAGCAGGCTGCAGATTGCCTCTGGAGTCTTTTGGGGAAGATCAATTTCCCCTGTTTCCTCCTTGAGAAAGTATTTACTCTTTATAATTTCTATAGTGGAAGAAAGTAAGGGAGAAAATATGGAAATGAGGGTGGGGTTCGTGTTTGCTTTGCCATAAATATATGCCTAGCATCAGGGGTCTTGTACGTCTGGTTTGTCAGGCATCGGTGTTTGCTTTCCTAATCTCTTTCTGCCTGATTCATTTGGGGCAGTCTTTGTCTCTTAGAGGATCCAGAGACCATGACTAGTGTCACTGGCAGCTTCTGCTGAAATACTAGCAACAGCACCATATAGGAAGTTCCGACAAAGTTTTTATTGCCATATGATCATATTGGTATTACCATTCTCTGCTCTTAATTTCCAGGCACAGGAATTCCATCCAACTTTTTCTGATTAGCCTGTGGTGTCATAAGTTTAGCTGGTGCTTCTTACACAATTTGTTGCAAATTCAGGAACCACAAACCTGCTCACAGATGCAAATTAGATATAGTATCACTGGGGGAATTATGGAAGTTAAAATTTATCTTTAGATAAACACTGATATAATGTTACTTGGAAATTTTTCCAAAGCCTCAGCATCCTTCATATCTGTTATGGTTTGGATATGAGGTGTCCCCCCAAAATTTATGAGTGAGACATGCAAGAAGGTTTGGAGGAGAAATGGTGGGTTATAGCCTTAACCTGATCAGTGAATTAATCCCTGATGGTATTAACTGAGTGGTGATCTGAGGCAGGTGGGTGTGGCTGCAGGAAGTGGTTCATTGGGGGCGTGGTTTGGGGTGTGTAGTTGTATTTGGCAAGTGGAGAACTCTCTGCTTTCTGATTCCTTTGTGGGCTGCTTCCCTCTGCCAAATTCTTATGCCATGATGCTCTGTTTCATCTGGAGCCCCGAGGAATGGACCTCAGACTGGCCTATGGACTAAGACTTCTGAAACTGTGAGCCCTCAAATAAAATTTTCCTCCTCTATGATTGTTCTGGTTAGATCTTTTAGTCTGAGCAGCGAAAAAACTGACTAAAACGATACCTGTTGAGTACCTTCAGTTCACGACTGGCCACACCCATATCAACTCATGTGCTTTGCAACAGCTACCCTGGGAAATCAGGCAGTGATTGTTGTTGCTATTTTACTTATGGATAAGCTGATACCTAGGGGAAAACTGACTTAGAATGTTAAAACAAATCTTTCCTAACCATGAGTTTCTCAGTATTATTAAAAAAGTTACTCTGCTAAAGCAGATTCAATTACTCCCCTTGAAATAGATGACTGCCCCCAATTCCCTCCTATGTATAAACTCTGACATGCCATCAGTTAGATGTAGAATCTGCATCTATTCACTTGCTCTGGCATAGGCTACAGATCTTTCAAAGTGAAATGACTAAATCATCGAGTCTTTTATATTTTCTGGCCATTTCTAGTTGAAGGAAAGAAGAGTCCATGCTGATTTTTAAAGGTTCAAACAATGCAGAAATGACCATTTCTTTAGAGGCAATTCCAAAATGTAACCAAGAATAGAAGATTAATTTATATCCTTTATAATGATTATTGTTTTTATAATAATTATTATTGTTAATATTAATAGATACTATAGAGCTTTCCACTGCCTAATAATATCCTGTGAACATTTCTATACCAGTGCATCTATATCTGCCTAGTTAATTTTCATGGCTCCCTGGGATTTTATTTAAGACAAAATTATAATTCTTATAGCCAATGCCCTGACAATGCCCACATTTTTTTCCCAAATAATAAATGTTATAAGTATCCATGAACATATATGTGTATCTTTAAGCATATGTTTAGAATCTTGGTAGTAAAAACTTTCAGAAGTGGTATCAATTAATTAGATGGTAGGCGCATTTAAATTTTATAAATACTGCAAAATCACCTGCCATTAGCCACACTTGAGACTGTTTCCCTAGACTCTCATGAGCACTGGTCATTATGTTTTTCATCTTTGCTAATCTTACAGATAAAACAATTTGGTGTCCATTTTAATTTGAATTTCTTGCATTAACAGTGATTTCAAGAAACTTTCACATCATTATTGGTCATTATATCATTTGTCAAGTATGTCTTGAAGCCTTTTGCCTACTTTTTCAGTTAGGGTTTTTTTTTTTTGTGTGTGTGTGTGTGTGTGTGATTGAACTCCTTAGATATTATAGATTAAAAACCCTACGTATGTCCGACACGTTGTTAATCTTTCCTTCCCTTACTCTGACTGGCCTTATCTAGCCAGATGGGCTGGTCCTCTTCTTTCATAGTTGCTGGACTTTTGGCAAAGCAAAGAAAAGTTGGAAACAGTCTGATTACCCAACATTTCAGGTTGAAAATTGACTCTGGTTAGCTTGTCAGCCATCGGGAGACTGGTTGAACTTGAATAATTATCATCCTGTGGCTGATATTTACCCACACCCATTTGCAGTATTGCCCACACCAGGTTTTAATAACCCTCAGCATATTTGCATTGGCTTTCTCATATTCTAACCACTTAAAATGAGTTCTGAGAAACAAACGATTCATTTTTTAATATAATCCCCATGAATTTAGCTCCACCCTGAGAAGGGTTTTAAGGAGAATCAGTAGCTCAGGTCCCACACAGTGGTGTCAGCTTTTGAGAAGCTTCGTGCTTTTATTTGGTTCAGATATTCCAGTGAATGAAACTCAAGGTTCAACCCAACCCAACCTTGTCAATGACAGTGAGTCTCCCAAAGGACAGAGATTGAAATAAAAGTGATCAGGTAAGTGGGGAATAAACCAGCCTTGGTGTTCAGTCATTCAGTTAAATTTGCAAGTTAAAAATGATCATTGAAATCATGCATGGAATAAAATGTGTAGATAAAAATGAAAAATGGAACCTGAACCCAAACCTTTTCCTATTACGGGGGCAACTTTGAAATTCCGCAGGCCTCACCTTGAATGCTGGCATCTCACCTTAATACTTATGCCAGAAAACCTACTTAGCTTTTCAAAGCCTCAGTTTCTTTCTCCTTAAAATGGGAGTGACGCTTGCAACTGGATTGCCTAAGAATCACCATTTTGTCCTGTCCGGCATCATTTCCTGTTGATTGTAAAAACCCGAGTGATCAGTTTCAACCTCAATGCTCTGGCCTCAGGTGCAAGCTGTGTTTAAAAAATCATAGCAGATGAAAGTAAGGGAAGTGAATAAAAACTGAGTAAAACTGCCATTAATTTCGCATTTTATAAGCAAGTTCTCTCTGGCAGTCGATCCGTGCTGTCTGTTAAAGTAGCCCAACTTTTCATTTTTATTTTATTTTTTACATCTCAATCTTTCGTGACTTAAAACTGATGACATCTGAATATTTCTCAAGCAGTTACTACATATTTATGAAGAACAGTTAATCTGTGCAAAAGGAGAGAGAGAAAAAAAAATCATAAAATTTTAGAGCTGAGTGACTTTCCGGCTCACGTATAGTACAGGAAATTGAGACCCAGGCAAGTTACATTACTTGCCCAGCATCAGATATTAGTCATGATGATAAAAAAGCAACTGCTACAAAGTCGTAATGTAGACAGGAGGCCTTGAGCTGATTCTTTGCGACTCTTCCAAGGCTGGGGTGAGAGGAGGTGTTTCTCTTTTGCACTCCTTCTTTTCCCAGGGCATAATAGGACCTTTAGATGTCCAGGAAAGGTCTCCCTGCAGGCCAGGGGCTATCTGCACAGTTGGGAAGTGCATCATTGGATACCCCTGCCCTTGGAGAGCTGAAGGCCCTTGAGGGTGTAGGTTGCTGACTGTAAGTAGGGCGCCCCCTGCTGGGCACAGATGGGAGGAATCAGGATCCACTGTCAGGCTTCAGTGCTGACTTCGGGTACCAACCCCTTAAATAGAGCACTTGAGGTACTTCGGAATCTGCCTCGTTCCCAAGGGTGGGCATGGGTGGTGAACCTGTGAGGGGATGCCCCCATGGAAGACGGGAGGCTTCTGGTGGTGGCCTCATCTCTCCGTGGCATGGCCCTTCGCAGTCTGGTCCTTCAGTCTCGGACCACTTTGGCCCCCACCCCATCCTTCTAGTCACACCCTGATCTTTTCTTTTCCTTTTTACCTTAGGCATCTGTTTTAGACCACAGCAGAAAGTTTTTCTGTTTACTCAACAAATCCTCCAAATCAATTTTCTGTGTGCAGGAGAGCAACCGTTCTCTAGGGCTAGAAACTCACTCCTCCCTGGGGCCTCTGTCCTTTCTGCTGGGTCATTTCTCCCGGGGGAAATGACTGCAGGAGCAGAAAGCCTCAGTGATGAATGAGAAGGAGATTCTGAGACCAAAACCGTTCTGTGGGCGGTTCAGCAGTATTATCCTGCCCTCATCAACGCAGGGTCCTCAACAGCATCATTACCGTCGGCGCCGTCGCCACCATCGCCATCAAGCAAACGCATTAACTGAAGGCTTATTGGGGAAGTGTCAGCAAATACCATAAGTATGTTATATCATTTTATTTCGCTGATTCCCTGTAGCATTGGTCCTATTATGTTCTCTGACACTTAGAGGGAATATATAACTTGTCTAACACTGTGGTTTTCAATCAATGGCTATTTTGTCCCTTGGGGGACATTTGGCAATGTCTGGAGACATTTTGATTGTCATGAACAGGAGGGTGCCATGGACTGAACATGCAACAAAGCATAGCACACTTGCCCCTAAAGCAAGGAATTACCCTGTTCAACATGTCAGTCAGACCCAGGCTGAGAAACCCTGTTTTAATGTGATCCGTTAACAAGTTGGAGAAAGTTTTTATCATGAAGGGTGTTGAGTTTGCTCAAATACATTTACAACATCCAGATAATTGTGTGCTATTTTTTTCATTAATCTGTTGAGGAAGTGGCTTCTAGTAATAGATTTTTCAGATGTTAAAAGTCATTCATTCTGGGGATAAGTCCTGCTTTGTCACAGTATGATATCATTTATGTGAAAATTGTACACATAAAATGTATGCACACCAGTACTGCATATTATGATGGATATTTATACATGCAGTAAAAGCATAAAAAAACAAGCCATAAAATAGAGAGACATGTATCCATTTGAAAATAAGGGTTACCTCTGAAAAGGAAAGATGGGGAATCTGTGGGGAGGGTTGACAAGGTTTCAAGTCATTTCACTTCTTTAAACTTTGGTCTGAAACACAGTGTAAGCACTTGTTGAATCTGGGGGTGTGTGCAAGGTGCCTGTGATAGTGTTGTCCACAATTTTAGTGTGAGAAATATTTCACAATTGGAAAGAGAAGTGAAAATCATCAACAGGACTCAAGTGAGGTGAATTACTCAATATTGTACAGGAAGTAAATGCTAGATGGAGGGTTCTAGGTGGGTGTGTCTCTCTCAGGAACCCAAGCTCCCAACACAATGTCATGCTTTTTTACCACAGGAGCCCTCGGGGTGAGGTCCAGGTGACCTGAACTGAGCATGCTGGGCACCGGACACTGTCTGCAGCTGCTGGCCAGTGTCCCCTCCTCTTGCCTTCCCGATAGCCCCAGGTGGCAAGGGAAGGGATATTTTCTTCACATTGTGGATGAAGATGCTGAGACAGAGAGAGCACAGGCCATTTGAAATGTGGCCCATTAGTAGCGTTAGTTCTTCCTCTTCTCCAGGTGAGTGACCATCAGTTATGATTCACCAGAACTGAGATATGAACCACAAACATGTCCAGTCTCTGAGTATCTGGCCATCCTTCATCCCACTTTCTCCCTCAATCCACATTTTTTTTAGTCACTGATTCCTTCTGAATCCTCAAACTGCCCACTGTGGCCATCCCAACTACCACTGGCCTCACTTGGTTACCCTCTCGACCATTCTCTCTGTTGCAGGCTCTGCTCCCTCTTCTTCATCTCCCAAACCCCAGAAGCTCAAGTGAAATGCAGATTGGCTTTCCTGACTCCCCTCCCCTGGGCCTTCACAGATTTTTAGAATAATAAGATTATCTTTGATGTAGTTGAAGTTCAGGTATGAGCTAACCTATTCTCGCCCATCTTCCCTTTTGCTTCCTAGCCCCTGGGCCAAGTCTCTTTGCACCTCAGGACTTTTGCACACTCTCCTGCTTCCTGTGTAATCCTCGGCATCATCCTGGCCCCATATCCATCCACATCTCACACCCTTGCTGAGTTGTGAATTCTTGCCTTCTGTGTAGGTGTTCACATCAAATATTATTTTCTTAGGGAAACTTACCTGTAACATCTACAGACAAGATCTACAGCTATCAACCCTCCTAGAAAGCCTTGATCACTCTTCACAGTACTCACAAGTTTCCTTAAACAAGTACGCAAAAGCCTTAATGTTTGCTAGAATATAAACCTTATGACGCCAGTCCCAGCCTACTTGATTGTTGTATCCTTTAGGGCATAATTGTGCATGGCACGTAATGGGTGTTTAACATATACAAGTTGAATAAATGAAGGAATTAGTGAATGAATGAATGAATGAATGAATGAATGAATAAGTTTTTCTGCTTTAATGTAGAGGTTGGAAGGGAAGAGAATTGCACTCTTGTCCCCATCATGACTTCAGTATGCACCCTGGTATGGTGCATGAATCTGAAGATTGGAAAGTGAAGCCCAGAGTGTCACAGAGGAAGAAGGCATCCAATTGCTATTAAGAGCTAAGGTGTGGGGTCAAACAGTCAGGGCACGGAAACAGTAAAGGAAAAGGAATCGAAGCTGATAGTAGACATTTTCACAGACAGGGTAACCCGTTTTAAGTGGTCAGAATTGGCACATCTCTGAAAAGACCAGAAGGTGCTATAGTTCATTTGTACTTGGGGTTCTAACATGATTTTGTTTGTCAAGACTATTGTTTCCAAAACCTTGCTGTCAACAAAAATCATGTTGTGCCTGTTAAAAATGCAGATTCCAGAGCATCTCTATGAAACCATTCTGAATCTGTAGATTTGGGTCAGAGCTTGGGAAACACAGTCCTTAATGGTTGCAAGTAGGATGTGGAAGGTGGTAGAGAACAGAATAAAGGAAAGAACACTTGAAAATCCCTTATTGCAACCTTTCATTTGAATGCAAAACCAAGTCATGCTCAAAGTTTTAATGATAGTGTGGCAACTGTGGACAATGGATCACTTTTGGGCAGGAAGATTATGTGGTGTTATTGCACCCTTGAAAGGTGCTCACCGATTTGCAGGGGCTGGTGGCTTTTGCTTTTAACTCACACAGGACACAGACCAATGTTGATTTTTTTTTTCTCCTTCTTTGGCTTTAGCCCTCAGCAGACATAAATACCAGCCCTGACCTTTCATTCTGACTCTTTCTTAATTAAGCTCTGAAACAATAGAAATTGTCAGTCCTTGAACCTATAAATATGGGCATTTTATGATTTGGTTACAAAATTAATTTTTGGGAACAAAATTCTTCGAAGAGAATGTGGGAAAAGGGAAATATACAGGGGAAAAAAAAGGAATTAAGGTGGAATATCATGGAGCGACAAAGACCCCTGAAAAGACAACACATTTAACAGCAAGACAATCTCCACTTCACACATTTAAAGACCTGGTTAAAAACTGGCCTCTCTGATGACCAATTAGATCATAGACCTGGCCTCGGCCCGATTTCATTAGCATGTAGCACAGAGTGTCTCTCGGGGGACTTGTATTTTCTCAGTCATGTAGAGCTCCTCAGCTGGGCTGGAAATACTGCCATATTATTTTTGAATGCAGGAAACTTTCGATTCCAGATTCTCCCAGGATTTTAGCTCTCTTGCCTGAACAGATTGACACGACAACAGATGGTCCATGCTGGATCCTTGCGACTACATCGGATAATAAGGATCAAACTCCTTGGAATAACAACTAGGGCACTCGGTTTTGTAGAGGAGTGTTTAATGTCCAGACACCTGCAGGAAAGACTCTGGCTCTACAGCAGAGCTTTGCACTGAAGGAGATGCGGTGCGTGGCACACAGCAGAGCCCAGGAAGTGCCTACAGTGCAAGATGAATTTGTTGGAAGAATCCACAGGACTCTTCCTGTAGGTCGTGCTTGGCAGGAATCCATTTCCTGGGGGAAGCCTACTATTAGCATGCAGGACTTTTGTTCAGGAGAGCTGTTGGGATCAATATGTGTGGGAGGGAAGGCAAGGAAGGGTTGAACAGGGACGGGATGGGGCTGAGCTGTAGTTTCAAAGAAGTCTCTCCAAATGCCCAGAGGTACCCTGAGGCTGGGCTGGCTCTGCACAGCTGCTCCTAGTGAGGTGAGAAAACTGAGCATTCACCCCCTGCCTGTACCCACGGACGGCTGGAGGCTGGCCCATAGGGCGGTTCCCAGGAACACTGACGGCAGAGGGCTGTGTGCTGGGCACACTCCTGGTAGGTCATGAATGTATCCTTCATTCCCAAGAGCAGGTCTGGTGGGACCATCACAGCATGCTCTGCATGGAGCTGGGGTACCCACAGGGGCAGAGGCTGTGACAGTGTGTCACATACTGAATGCTTATATTGCCCCCCAAAATCTTATGTTGCAATTCTAACCCAAAGGTGATGGTATTAGGAGGTGGGGCCTTTCGGAGGTAACTAGGTCACAGGTGGAGCCCTCATGAATGGAATTAGTGCTTTTACCAGGGTGAAAAGATCAGAGCTCATGATCTTTCTGCCGTGGGAATAAACCAGGGGAATATGGCAGACTGCACCCCAACCCTCACGGGAAGACAGCCACTATACCTCCCTTGCTTCCACCCATTAGCCTTTATTTAAAAAGTGACGTGAGAACCATTTATATTTTGTGGAAAAATGCAAAAATAATTGTCCTAAAGACACTTGTAAAATCAAGAACATTATTTCCTCAGGAGATATTGGTCCCACCTAACAGGCGTGCATGGCCTCTAAGCCAAGAAAGAAGACTGGTTCCTTGCAGAGGACCAGCAGTAAGGAGGGCAGTGCCAGGGGTTCAACTCACAAAACCCAAAGGGCAGAGCAAGCCCGGGATGACTCTGGACCTCTGGTCCATCTCTGGAGACTCCAGCTGGCTCACAGCAGCAGTGCGAAGCAGGAGGAGGGGAAATGCAGGGTCGGTAGATGGAGCGGGGGATCTAGCCAGGGAAGACCCCAGCCCACCACAGGGGACTCCAGTAAAAGGGGACCTGAGTGAGGGGACTGGCAAGAGCAAAGAGGGACTGTGGGCCTGACCGAAGTGGGTCAGAGCCGAGGGCTGGGGCTCATGCTGGGGACCCAGACAGAGAGACAGAATGAGTCCAGACCCCTCCGCTGGTGGACTCGAGCTCTAAACAGCCTGTCGGTCATGGGGTGAATTGCTTGAGACTACCAACTGCCATCTTCAGTCTCTGGGAGGGTGGGTGTGAGGAAGCAGGAAACTCGGAGCTGCATTCGGTTGAACTCTCCCATTTCCCTCTGCCGTTTGCTTTGATTTCTGACTTTTGCCATGACTCTTTTCCACACTGATTTTTCTCGGCATGTAAATGAATGTTTTGGTGGCACCAACACTTGCGTGTTTGGTCTACCTATCCTCTTTCTCCATGCCTACGGATCCCCCGCTTCTGCTTAACCAGCCTGACACCAAAACAGCACATGATCTCAGCTGCTGCCTGGCCCAGGCGTCGCCCCGACCTCTGTGCCGTGTCTCACTCTGTGTCCTACCCACCGGGGTGCCTACCATATGCCTGTCTTTACTTGGTGTACTCCTTTGGGACTTGCATTTGGTGACCTCCTGTCTGCTCTTTGGCACTGTTGGGTCTTGGTTTTCCATGCTGCCCTGAGGAGATGTGAGCTTTTTAGAAGGCAAGGATGAGGTTTTGCTTGTTTTGCATCCTCCTGAGTACCTAGAACAGGCACAGGGTATCCTGTGCTGGCTGGCTGCGGAGAGGGAAGGCAGGCAGGAAGGAAACTAAAGGACGTGGAGGAGACCGAGGCCCTCCCTACTGCTGGCGTCCCCCTCCTCTTTTCTTAATCTCCTGTCTTCCTGGCTTTTACTCCTAAACTTAAACAGCGCCCTCTCACTTCCTCTCCCATCCAAATCTGGCATGCCCTGGCTTTCCTGTCTCTCCAGGGCCTCCTCCTTGTCCTTCAGGCACCGATCACACTGTGTAATGATCCGTTTTAATATTAAGTTCCTGTTCCCCTTCAAGCCGTCAGTGGCACCAGGACAGAGATCTGTGCTTTTCTGTGTCAAGCATCGTGTCTGATACATGTCCATCCTCGACATATTTGAATGAATGAATTAAATGAAAGTAGAATACAAATAACGTCTTGCATTGGTAAGTAAGTGCATCAAACACTAGAAAGTTCTCAGTTGCCCACTCCGGGGTGTTTTGCAGCTTTCTGTGAAAGAACCCAACATAAATCCATTTCGACACTGAAAACATGCTTTTCCAATCCCAATGGACTTGCTTATACTGTTGGGGCTGGAAGAATGCAGTATTCCCAGAGACCAGATGTGACACTGCACCCTCTGCCCTTTCTCCAGCTGACATCCTCTTCCCCAGGTTAGCACTGGGTTCCCAGCATGTCTGCTCTATCATTTCATGTGTAATTAACAGTGCCTATGATAAGAATTTCTTTGACAGGCTTCCCAGCCAGCAGAGTAAATGGAGAGACCTAATTACCACATGCCTGAACCCTGGGCTTCCCTGAGAGGCCTTTGGTATGATGCTGCGGACAAATGACTGACTTGGTCTGAGCTGCTTTCTGGAGTTCAGGGTGTTTTGAATTTATGATAATTTTTATCTCGAAGTATTCCAAATGCCAGCAACTGAGATTAGGCTGCAAGCAGAAGAGGCATGGCTGAGTTTTGCTTTCTTTTCTGCTTTGGATAGAAAATCCCTAGTGAAGACAAGTAGCTTAGCTAGGAATCTTCCATGGGCTGGATTCAGTTCTTTTTTCTTTTCTTTTGTTTGTTTTATAATGAGGAGAAAAGAAATAGACTGCTAAACAATTAATCAGGTACCACTTATGTTTTTTTTTAAATCATTTTTATTCTGTCTTAAAATAATTTAAACTTTGAGGCTCACTCAGGGAACCTAGACCAGTCATAGTATGATGGAAAGGGACAGTTGTCCTTAGTATCCAGGGAACCAGTATCCTCAGATGCTCAAGTCTCTATAAGATGTGTATACTGAACCTACTACACACATCATCCCACTAAATCATCTCTAGATTATGTGTGATACCTGATACAGTATAAATGCTATGACAATAGTTGTTATACTATATGATTTAGGAAGCAATGATAAGAAAAAAAATCTGTCCATGTTCAGTACAAATGCAATTTTTTTTCAAATATTTTTTCATTTTGTCATTGGCAGACCACACTGATGTGGAACCCCCAGATATAGAGGGCAAACTGATATGCTAGTAACTTCCATGTGTGAGGGAATGCAGATAGCACACATGTGTATTTAGATACTGTTGTTATTCCTATCTTAATGATGAGAAAACTGAGTTTGAGTAGTTAACTTTGCATCTAGTTGTAAGAGTTGGGACTAAAGCACAGGTCTCTTGGACTTTGAAGTTAATATATTTAGCAATATAATATTCTCTCTGTGATATGAAATACCTTAGCTGGAATTGAAATACCAGAAAGAAAGCCCCAAAGAATAGAAGGAAGGGTCTTGGCTAAGATATAAAGCTTACATTTTGAAATAATGTTAAATTTGTACTGATTATAATTTTTGGCAGATTTTAAGTCAATAAGCAATAGCTCAAGTATTACATTAAAATTCCCTAGGAACAGTGGCCCCTCTATTATTCTAGTTAGAGTGAGCTTATATGGAAACCCAGGGTTCAGGATGCCTTGTCCAGCTGAATACTTGACCCCTCTGTTGACAACCCTAATCTGTCTACAGCAGGTGGCAGCTATTCCAGTCATAAGTGTATCCACAGATAAAAATTCTGTGACATTCATCAACCTGTTCCAGTCTATTTGTCAGTATCCTCAGCATGACTTATTTCTATTTCCAGAAGCATGAACAATCTCTCCTTGCATGAAGACTTTGTTGGCTTAATCGTACCAATGATTATTTGTGTTTTTAGTTTCCACATTACAAAGCATATACAACATACTTGGTTTTCATTAGATTCCATGAGTTAAGCAAGGCAGAGATTCATGCACTTACTTACTAAGCAGATATTTATTGTCTTCTATCTGCATTAAAATATTATTTCTGTTTTCTAGATAAGTAAACTGAGCCTCAGAGAGTGTACATCACTTTCTGTGCACCACTCAAAGGATGCTAAGGTTAGGGCTTTTGCTCACCCACGAGGGAACCAGTTTCTGACGCACAGGTTCTGCACTTCATTTACTGAGCCTTGGATGGAAATGATGGAAGCTGTGGGCCCCCAGGAACAGCTTGAGTATCATTTCACGTCCGCAACGATTTCCATGATCGTTAATCAACAAACAAATCCTTTCTTTTTGAAGCTTGATGCATATTTTTCTTTTCTTCAGGGAGAATCCTTAGAATAGCTAAGCCCCATGACATGTCTGTTGCCTTCCTCTTGAATTTCCTGCTACTACTGCAGCATTTCAGGGTCATACTCCTTCATTCCCTCTTGCTTCAAGGTCTGCAAGTCTCTCTGACCCCCCAAAACTTCGCATTCCTGCTTCCCTGCTACCCATACTTGCAGATCTCAGCTCAAAAGTCAGCACTTCTGAAAGGGCTTACCCTCCCCTGCAACCTCTGTTATAGATTCCTGGAGTGCCCAAGGCCCCCTCCATTCTAATGATCACTATATAAATGTTTAATATTTCTGTCCCTAACTGGACTAAAAGCACGGGAGCCTATGCCCGGTTCTGCTCATCACTGTGAGCTTAGGTTTTGTGAATGTCATCACATGAGCCTGACCAGAATAGGTGAGGGACTTCAAAACTAGATGTTGGATGGATGAACTGAAATAAAGGTCATCAATGTGGAAACTTCAATATTCCTGGGGTTAATTGAACAAATCCTGTGTTAATTTTCTTTTCTTCTTTTTCTTCCCCAGTGTTAATTTCCTATTGCTGCAGTAACAAATTATCTTGTGTTTCATGGAATGAAACAACATTCATGGATTATCTTACTGTTTCTCTGGGTCAGAGGTCTGGCCCTGGGATGGCGTGGCTGATCTCTCTGCTTTAGGTCCCACAATGTTGCAGTGAAGGTGTTTGACAGGCCTGTGCTGTTATCTGGGGAAGATCTGCTTGCAGGTCCAATTTCTATTCCATCTGGTCTCCGACTGTTGGTCAGTGTCTGATTTCAGTTTTCAGCCCTGAGAACCCACATTTCTTTGCCCATGATCTTGAATTCTTCTTGTGATTAGAATGTCTTGCCTTCTCCTTGTGCCTCAGCTTCTAACTTCCTCTATGCCTTCCTCTTGTGCTTTCCAGGGCCCCTGTAATTGCTTTGGGCCACCAGAATATTCCACAGTGACCTCATCATATTGACACCACCTACAGATTTGGATGTGGACATTTGGGGGGCTGACGTTATTCTGCCTCCTCTAAATCTGAAGTGCCTGTCGATTTGTGCCACAGCGACCTCAATGGAGAGTAGGATAATGGCATCTGTGTGAATTCCCTCCCTTGCTTCTGCAGATGACATAGGATTTGGTGGATGGGTTCCATAGGCAGGGAGCTCATGAAATTGGGGACTCAGTGGCCTCCAACCACTTAAAGTAAAGGTACTCTCACTCCATCACTTTTGAATGGTAGCAGTTCACTTTAATGTGCCAGTTCCCCCAGGAGGAGCGCTGACTGAATCAGGTTCACAAAGGGACAGAGGAGAGAGGTGTGTTTCATGTGGACAGCGACCAGCGTCCACAGCCCTGAGCCACCTGCCTTACTTCCCTCTCTCACAGGAATCCTGCTATTGGCATCTGCTCAGGCCATAGGCTTCCTCTGAAAGGACGTCCCTGTACTTGGGACTCTTCGGATTTTCCTCCTTGAGTTCTCCGACCCTGGGTGCTCTTCCTCTCCTCTAGATGCAGAGGGTCCTCACCAGCAGAGCATCAAGGCACCCCATGACGTCACTAATTCAGGGAAAACCATAGGCCATTCTTTGATTCGTTCTATTGAATTTGTTAATTTTTCTTATACATTCATCATCTAGCTAATCAAGTCACTCCTTGAATATATCCCCTGTAACTTATGGTCAAAGATTTGAAAATATTTTTTGGTGATTATGTGAAGGTCAGTTTATCCACCATGGGGATCTATTCTGGAAATGATGTGGACACTTGAAACACCCGTTTCCAGGTTGGTATGGGAAATATTTTGAAAGTTCTTTTGCTCCTGAAGACTTTCAGTGTCTGTTGGCGTCCTAGAGGTACTGATTCTTTATTAAGCTGATTTTGCTGTGATCACACTTTCACTTTCTACATGACACCCAATTCACCTGCATGGAACCAGGGTTCCAGGGAGCAAAGGGGAAACGGTGGGAGCATGGAACATGTGAATTTAAGGATGCCGAAGAAGTACAAGGGGACTCGTAGGAGCCTGTGATGAGCGTGGTCTCAGGCCCTACAGGATGGATACACGGGTCAGTACCCTACAACAACAGCGTACCATTTCAAGGGGCCGAAGGGACGCAGGGAAAGTTGTGTTTTCAGGAGGACTGATTTGTATAGAGATGTTGCAAGAGGGGCGGTTCTGAGGGTACGGAATGCTGTCTTTCATCTCTGTGTAAAGTAGACAAGTCACCTGGGTGACTCCTTGTCCTTGCCTTTGGAGACCTCTTCCCACAGACTTCTCTTTGGGCCTTGGACAATGGTCATTGATGATTTTAAAGTTGTTCCATTTTACATCAAATCACAGAGTACTCACCGTGCACACAGGCCTGCAGCAGGCATGTTGGCTGATGTGTGAGCCACGGAGGAGCCATGTTTCCCAATGGCAAAGCTCTCCGAGAACAGTTGACAGGCCTGGATTCCTTCCTCACCTGGGCGTGTAAGTGGCTGTCTTAAGGCATACGATGGCCTATTAAGAACAGACTACAGCTAATCTTTACTCATCCACTGATGTCGTGGGAGGAAACCAGCTTGGGTGACCCTCAGGGAGAACCAGGCGAGCCTTCAGAAAGGACTTGAGAAAAACAGCTAGCCTCCAAAAAAGGCCATATTCTCACAATTTGAACTTTCCTTTATTAGTACCCTTCCCAAATGTTCCT
The DNA here is from genome assembly GCF_902686445.1 of Sciurus carolinensis. NCBI lineage: Eukaryota > Metazoa > Chordata > Mammalia > Rodentia > Sciuridae > Sciurus > Sciurus carolinensis. Next base: position 144,697,683 of record NC_062218.1, read on the forward strand.
ATCTCAGGTAATGGTATTTAGCAACCCTTAACCTAGCAACTGTGACAACTCAGAGTCAATTTTGAGCCTTCGGTTGTCTTAACCTTCCAAGTTTCACTGCAGTGTATCTGAGTTTTATCTCTCTTCCTCCAAAAACCTCTTCCGTCCACCTTCTTCCATGTGCGCCCGGATCACCGTCCTCACCTGGTTCCTCATTATTCTATGCCTGGTTTTGAGAAATACACTCCTAATGGTTCTTGTTACTCACAGTTTCTCCCAACCCCCATGCACCTCCCATTCTGCTGCCAATTATCTGTCTGAAACAGAGGCCTGATTAGGTCACTTCCTTACTTGTGATCTTTCAGAAGCATCTCCTCATTTGCAGAATGAAGCCCCAAACTCAGCTTGGCATTTGTAAGGTCCCTCATGATCAGGCCCCAGCCTGGCCTTTTAATTTCACTGTCTGCCAGTTTTCAGGGCTCACTTCCCCCCAAGTCTCTTGCCACAAATGCTCCACTCTTCCTCTTAGGTTCAGCAGACTGCTGTTTGTCTCCCCGTTTCTTGCTCAACTGCCACTTCCTCTAGACACCCTTCTCACTCTTCCTCCTCAACATTTAGATCTGTATTGTTGACATTCTGGTCAGCTGCTAACAGCAGTAACCCTGATAACAACTCCTGAGACACTGCAGCAGGCTGTGGTCTGCTTCTGGAGTACCTGATGGGACAGGTGTTATTCCCCCATCACACATGGAGAGAAACTCCAGAGGAAGGTGGGTGACTTGCGAAATTCCACAGCTGAAGAAAGGGCAGAACGTGAGTTAGAAACCAGACCTTCTTGACACAAAAGCCTGGATTATTTGTTTTTGCTTGCTGTGGTTTTCCAGAGTGTAATAGGAGTAATTCCTGGTGATTAGTCTTTGTGATGAAACTACCTCTCCACCTCTTCATGAATTCTGAGAACTTCATTTCCTCAAGCATCCAAAACCATGTCAGATCCATAAGAATAGATCCTTTTATGTTTTTAATTGACAAATCTATCTATATATTATTATGGTATGCAGCATGATTTTTTTTACATTTTTATTGGTTCCTTTTAGTTGTATATGACAGTAGAATCCATTTTGATAAAATTATACAATTTTACTAAATATCCATGGAATACATCTTATTCTAATTAGTACCACATTGGTGGGATTCACTTAGGTATTTTCATATGAGCCCATAGAAAAATTATGTAGGGTTTGTTCTACTGTCTTTCCTATTCCTATACCCCTGCATCCCACCCCTTCATTCCCCTTTATCTAATCTATTGAATTTACCTTCTTCCCCTTCACCCCTTTATTGTGGTTTAGCTTCCACGTATCAGCAATAATATTTGACCTTTGGTGTTTTGGGGATTGGATTATTTCACTCAGAGTGATATATTCCAGATCCATTCATTTACTGGCAAATGTCATAAAACATTCTTCTTTATGGCTGAGTAATATTTCATTGTGTTTATAGTCCACAATTTCTTTATCCATTCATCTGTTGAAGGATACTTAGGTTGGTTCCATAGCTTAGCTATTGTGAATTGTGCTGCTATAAACGTTGATGTGGCTGTGTCCCTGTAGTAGCATCATGATGTTTTTTGATATATGTTTGTATTGTGAAATGACTAAATCAAGTATTAACAAGCAATCAATTATTATTATTATCTATAATAATATAATATATATAATTACATATTATATCATAATATCATAAAATTAGCCATAAGCAATAGTTGCATATCCCACTAGAACTTTATTGATGGATACTGAAATCTGAATTTCATGTTCTTTTCATGACTTATGACATTTTTCTTAATTTTTTCAAAATGTAAAATATGAAAACTGGATGCCTTCCTATAGTCCCAGCTGCTTGGGAGACTGAGGCAGGAGAATGGTTTGAGCCCAGTAGTTTAAGGTCATCCTGGGCAACAGAGAGTTCCCCTTTCTAAAGCCAAAAGCCCTAAAACAAACAATGCTACTCTTAACTCAAAGATTATATAAAATAGGTGGTTAGCTCATTTTGGCCTTTGGACCACTTTTGTCAGCCACCACTTTTAACCTAATGTCATTACCTTCTTTTCTGTCATAGTAGGTTAAATTTGTCACTCCTTCCTTCACCCCTGGAATCTGCTTTCCAAAGACTGTGGATTTGAATATCGTCAAGTGGAATTTCCGTGTGCAAATTACTGACTCCTATTGTTGGAATAATAGCACAAGATTCAGAGGCAATGGAAATTATTTTGCATTCTTTAAATAGATAATGTAGCTTTAAATTAATCAATGTAATTAGAATGTCCTCAGTTTAAGAGGAAGTGAGAAATCACATCACAGCCTCAACAGGTGTGAACAAGATTCCTGTGATCAGCCATCCCCTACCTCCCTCATCTCACGTCCGTCCATTAGAACGTTGGTATGTATTTCAGGATGAAAATCCCCTTGCATGTTTCCCAACATAGAGAAAGTGATTTGCCTTCCAGAATTCCCCTGGGAGTAAGAAGTACCAAACCAATAGCTGGAGAATGAAAGCGAGACCATGTTTTTCCTTCCTTTTGTTCAGTTCCTTCACTTCAGTTCCCAAACCTGTTACTCAGGCCCCACCACCACTTTTGGGCAACAGCCTTGCAGCCTTGAAACTCATTATGTCAGGTTGAAAAGAGAGACAACAGCTGTCACAGCCACCCTTTGATGTCTTTGAGTCTTCTCCATGCAGTGAAAAAAAGCATGCTTGCAGGCTGCACAGTTGAGAGGATGTGCCGTTTTTCCCACTAAGGCTTCTGAGCAGCTTTGAGACAGTGTTGCTTTCCCCTGCGCTGCTCCACACAAAAACTTCCTGTTTTATTTTTACTGAAGGTAAAGAATTGGGCTTAATGTCAATAACACTACCGAAACAAGGCAGCCATAGAATTTCGGAATGTGACATATATAAATCTAAAAAAAAAAAAAATAGCAGTGCTTTTATAAAGATGCCAAGGTATGTCAATCTTTACTTATTCTTTTCTCATCACTTCTAGTTAAGAAAGTGCATCCTATTTGATGTTGTAGCCCATTGCAATATTTTGGAAGAAGGATAAGATTTTCACATGAAACAAGGATGGAAAATAAACTACCTTGTAGCAAATGCATGCATTACCTTTTAATTTATGTGTGGCTTTTGCTCTTTCTTAGTCATTCTTAATAATATAATTGTTTTATCTCCTTAGCCCCAAGACCTTTCCCTATTTTCAGGACCAATAATTGGACCTGATTCACTCAGTAACCTCTCATGTCTATTGACAGCTTATTACAACAAGCATGCCGGACAGCATGTCATATAAATCTTGTAGCAATGGTGTCTGATAAATATTACTAATTATTCCCATTTTCAGTTTGGGGAGCTGAGAAAATCTTGGTGACTAGTTTGCTGAAGTAAATGGAGAAGATATCCTTTACTCTGTTGGACATGACTATCTCCGAGGCTCTTCTTCACCACCGTCATGCTAAATCTGCTAGTTTTTCTCCTACACAAGCAGTTCTCAAGCTTGAGACAATTCAGAGTCACCCATTGGGTTGTATAACCTATGTTCAGGGTAGAACCCAGGAATCTGCATCTTAACAAGTTCCCAGGTGAACACTGATGTAGCTGACTGGTTCCAGGACCACACTGAGGGAAACGGCTTAAGTCAAGAACATTATCCTCTATGTGCGTTTGATATTGCTGCCAGTGCTTTGGAGGTATAAAATATTACCTAAAGAGATAAAGTAATATTCTCTTTAGAGCCACACAAATGCCAATTCAGGGATCCACACAATACACACAAGCATAAATCTGCACACACATGCCCATAGGAATAAATGGTAGGCCACGTCAAAATTCCATTTAAAAGACTCACTACTTTTTACAGCTTGCTTGTGACTGGGGAGTACAAGTCATCCTCCTGTGATTGACAGGTTAATATCTTAAGAACCGAGCTGGTTTTTGTCAATAGGATAGGGAGGCATGTGGCCCCGAGTGTGAATTCAGACTCAAAGAAATCATGCTGAATGGAGTTCACAGTCAACAGTGGGTGACTGTCATAGGAGATTGCTGTTTCACAGGTATAACCCCAAGCTCAGGAGGAAGCAGGCAGCATGATCAAGATGCTTACAAAGGATTACAAGGTATGGTCCAGTGGAAAGGAATCAGTGCCCAGGAACCAACTCTTTTGAATAGAGATTACTTTCACGGTGATATTCGATGTGTGATGATAAACATTCTTTTGAACTCTCTGCTCATTTATAGCTATCATCTCCCTTCCTTCAAAAGCTTTTTTTTTTTTCACTTCTAGTTTTAGAAAGCTGAAAATACCTCTGAGCTATTAAAAAAAAAAGATGATTATATGCTTCATTGCTATTCTTTTCCTTTATCCTTGCTGAATACATTGAAAATGTTGTCAGCCAAGACAAACAAATATTTTGACTTTTGACACTCTGCATGGTTGTGTTAAAAAGAATCAGTCATGGTTCCTCATTATCTTCAGGGGAAAAATGCTAACTATTGTGGTAGGTACACCAAGATTTCACTGAGCTCTTACCTAAGTTCCAAGGGCAGTGGTAGGAACTGGCTGTAAGCAGATGTATTGGATTCTTTTCCGGCACCCAATTGTTTCCGGTGTCATGTAGAAGATTGTAAAAAAAGATTTCCAAAGTTCTACACTTTCTTTATTTGCTTTTTGTTTGAAGGATCTCTCCAGTGGTGAGAGATGTGTGTTAAAGTCACCCAGTATTTTTGTGTTATGGTGCATTGATTCTTGAAATTGAGAAGGGTTTGTTTAATGTATGTAGATGCTCCATTGTTTGGAGCATAAATATTTAAAATTGCTGTGTCTTGTTAATGTATAATTTACTAAATCAAATGAAAGTTGTTCTGACACAAGAGCAAAAATTTTTGGTGTTCATTATCCAATGATTCTTTGATGCTTATTGAGTATTCAATAGGATGTGAGGAGCTGTTCTAGGTTCTGAGATGAGCAGTGGAAGATCTGGCATCTGCTGTTTTAGAGTTTAGAGCTTGTTGGAAGAGACAGACAGCAGGGAGAATGTCCCCAAAATAATCAATCTATTCCCATCTTGATAAAGGATGGGTGACAGGGAAGTACAGTACCCCATGACAACCTGGCAGAGGGAGAGAATGATCTCATCTTTGGGGTCCTAAAAGTGTCTGCCCCAGCTGAGATCCACAGGGAATGGGCACTGGGTTTATGAATGAAGGAAGATGTTTTCCCATGAGCTTGAGGGATTTCAGTGGTTCAGAGGAAGTGAAAAGAGACCCTGTTGCCAGAGTAGACAACGTGACGAGTCTGAATGTCAGATGGAGTCAAACTCAATGTAGGAGCCTAATATGTAAGAAGAGATTTTATGGAGAATGAAGAATAGTGTTGGATTGGCAGCCCTCAATGGCCTTTTAGGTGCTTGTGGAAAAGTCAGTTCTGTCTTTTAATCTGGGCTTTTGTGTGGGATCATTTTATTGCTCTTGTTATCATTATTGTTGTTATTAATTTGCTTTCCTCTTGATAATGGGGAAGACATTTTTGAAAATTCCAGCTTGTCCCATTTGTTCTTAGTGGAACCAATAACTTTGCATCAGTTTCTGAAATGAGAAGCCCTGATGGTCTTCATGATTAGCTAGAGTTTGAGAATTGCTGGTCCAAACCTACGTAATTTGGGCACATTGCAGAGCCTCCATCAAGTTCTGACTTGTCGGAGGCATGGATTGCTTTCGTGTGAAATAGTCCCAACCTTCATTGAAGGGAGTAACATAGGCTTTGGGAAGATCCCCTGTGTTGACTGAATTGGACATGATGTCCCAGTGCCTTGTGCCTATGAGTTGCCCAAGAAAATGTTGTCGAGTGACTATTTTATGTATGAACAGAATCACAAACATTTTGTATTCCTGTTTGACTCAGATACTTTATTCTGAGTTCAAAACAGTTTATAGATTCTATGGCCAAAAATATTGAGTTAGACATAAACTCACACATCATTGGAATAAGATTGAAGCTGTACAATCTTGTATATTTGCCTTTGGGTCTTTGATAACCTATGACTATTATTACTTAGGGTAAAGTTCACAAGGACTGTTCTTTTTTTTTTTTTTTTTGCTGTCATATAAAATTACTCTCTCAAAAGTGGATTGTATTTCAAACTCTCCAGAGGCGATGTTCTTGCGATAACTTTGAAGAATAAGAATTCAACTTCCTCTCTTAATTGTTTTTCTACTTTTCCTCATTGCTGTCTATCAGCATGGAGACTGTCATGTCACTTTTCTTCCTCCCTTGAGGTTGAAGCTTCAAAGCCCTCAGATTTTCTTTTTTAAACTGGTATATGTGTTTGAATGTTAATGTTCATCATCTTCCCACAAAATACATAATTTGTTTTCCTCTTCGAGGCTGGGTACCACTTTCAAATGAGGACCAGGCTATTGTCATTCTGAAAAGCAAACAGAATCAGATAGAAATAGACCTCTGGAAACCTTGCTCCCTCCTTTCTCGCTGTTGTGTGCACACTCTGGAGGATTTACCCTTCTCGTTTGGTACCAGTGATGAAATGACTGCTACTCTAGCCTTTTTGCTGAGGAAGGTCAGGATAACATGTTTTTCACTAGGGCTGCCTCAGGTGGTACAGATTTGGCAACTCAGCTCGTCTCTTCTCTTTTTAATAAGGGGAAATTTTAAGAGAACATTGAAAAATTAGCATCGCTAATCTGTGAGAACTCTTCCTGCAGGCAGATGGAAAAATAACCTAAACACATTTTCACATCATTCATGAGCACTAATTGGTGAAAATGCAATGCCAAGAGAAAAAGCATCATCAGGAATTCCCCCTTCTAGAACTAGAGCTGATTGGAATCATCATCACTCGAGTCAAAAGCTTTATCTCAGTTATCTATGGGTACATGACAAACTACTCTGAAGTTAGATCCAGAAGCAAGCATCTCTCTTTGCTCATGGTTCTGAGGGTCAGGATGGGCAGAGCAAAGATAGAGTCTCTGCTATGCATTGGGACCTTGACTGAGAATACCAGCCTAGGTGGTATAGGCTTAATGGCTGGGTTGGGGATCATTTATGCACTCATTAACCATGACTATTTTTGTGTTCTGTGTTTCTGATGCTTTGACATCTAGGGCTTTACTGATGCTCTGGGGACTGCCTCTCCAAATGTTAAATAATTCCTAGAAGCAACAAACATGAGTACCATTTCCTATGCAAACCAACCAATCCAAAACTCATCTTTACCCACTTTCTTTTTTGAGGTGTTATTTTCTAGTCCACTAGTCTCCAGGTCAAATCACCCCAGGGCCAGGTATCAATCAGTTGGAGACAACACCTAAAATCATAGCCCACTGAAGTTATTCACACTACCCAATCTTAACCCTGCTGACCAGGCCTCACCTGTCCCTTCCTGTGAAATCCATGGTAAAGGTTCTTACCCACATTTCCCCTTGTTCCGGACTCTTGACCAGCCCTGGTACTTCCACATGGGACCACCTACCTGATATTCTCTACTTCCTTTTTCTTGGGATCTGTTTGCATTACAGCTTCTTTTTTCATGGCAGGCATTTCCCTGACTGTGCATTTGTTATACCTGGTTAAAACAATCCCTGGGTACATTTGAAACAACCAGAATGTATCTTTACCTGTATGTCCAGTCCAGTGGTTGATGTTGATGGTTCACCAGACAATCATGATGGAGGGTTCCCTGTGGAAGGAAGCCTGTTTGGAGTCCCTTGCAGCTTGGTAGCCGAGTTCCTGAAGCACATTTTCTCAGAGAAGAAGGCACAGCATTTTTAAGATCCAGTCATGACTTCTTTCATTCTTGATCCATGGAAACTGACACAACAGCCCACACATGTTCAAAGGGAGGAAAATGAGGTTCTACCTCAAGCTGTGAAAACTACCAAGGTCATGTTGATAAAAGGACATGTGGACAGACAGAGCACATTCAGAAAATATAGTCTGCCCCAGGGTTTTCACTGGGTGTGTGTCTTCTGACAGTTAGTAGACACCATCCTGGAAGGGGAAAAGCAGAAAGGACTAAGACACTAGAGGCATGCTAGACCTAATGCATTTGTTTAAGGACTCTGAAAACCAGGAAGACATGACTTTAAATTGCACCATCTGGTTGGATGAAGGCGAGGAATTCATGAACCTCCTTGGGTCTCAGTATTCTCATCTAGAAGAGGAGCCTGTGAGGACCATCTGTCTCATAGGGACATTGAAGAGATTAGACTAGGTTTCACCCATAAAGCAATGAATTCTGAGAAATGCCAGGGTTCACCAACACTGCCATGCTCGTGAGTGCCACATCTCTGTTTCACTTCTAAGACTTGAAGTGCCAAAGGTGATGAGATGTCATTCTCATCACTAATGGCAGGAAGCAAGATCACATTTGGTGAAGGTGTGACGAGTTACACATTTTATTAAGTGAAAGTTATTTGACTGTGAGAAAAGTTCTGGTCACAATGCTTCATATCAAGTTCAGTCCTTACTATGTGTTAGCTTTGGAATCTCATCTGAGTTTTCTTTTTACTAAGACATAATCAATAAGACTTTCCTGTCCTCCTATCATTCAATGAGCTGTGAATATAGAAATAATTTGTAAATGGTTCCATGATTGTTTTATGGTTAGGTTGATGCAGACTGTTAAGGGAATCTTGGTATGACAGGCTTCATGAAATTGAACAAGACTAAAGAACTTGTATTGACTCAGACTGAAGGTCAGGAGTTAAGAACTTGACTGGATTCATGTTAAATCCTTGTGATGTCTCCACACATGCCATTCTCATTCATTGGCGTCATAGAGAGTGACTTCTCAAAGGCGCAGCCACTGGAAGACAGAGCCTGGACTTTAACTCAGCCCCCTGACTCTGTAAGCAGACACTTTTCCTCTATTTTGCAGCTTCTAGTCCTGAGAAGCCACATTGGCATTGAATGTTGGCTGGACTTCTTATAGGCACATTCCTTATAGAGAGTTGGGCTATGTCCCTCTAGACCAACCCTGTTACCTAAAAGCAACTTGGCAGCACTTGGAAGAGTAAGGATGCTTCTCTCTGTCTCAAGAAAGGGAAATGAGAGGGAGTGGGGTATGAAAAATGGTGGAATGAGACAGACATCATTACCCTTTGTACATGTATGATTACACAAATGGTATGAATCTGTATCATCCACAACTATAGAAACGAAATGATGTACCCCATTTGTGTACAATGAATCAAAATGCAGTCCGTAAAAAAATAAATAAATAAATAAATAAATAAAATATAAAAAAGAAAGAAGGGTTTGAAAATGCCCCCTCAGCTCTACAAGATGGAATCAAGATCACATTTCTTTCTAGTAGCGTACAAAGGGGTAGGGATTTTTGATTTTTAATTAACTTTATTTGTTGACACTTTGTTCCTATATATCACCATTTAGTGATGAATAGGTTCAAGTTGGCAGTTATCTGGTTCTCTGTGTGTTTGATGGTTGGTTGGTTTAGGTTTTACAAATTTGGGATTTCAAAATCAAAGACTGCCGAATGGTAAAATTTGTTATATATGCAGGTTGATTCTCCCTTATTTGAAATGTGGCAGACCAAAAGTGTATCATATTTCAGGTTTTTTTAAAGTTTTGGAATATTTTCACATGCAAAGTGCCTTGTGGATGGGACATGAGTCTAAACATGAAATTCATTTGCTTCATGTACACCTTACACAATATCCCAAAGGTAGTTTTATACAATTTCTTAGTGTGTCTGTTTTGTTTTATAATTTTTAAACTTGTTCTAATTAGTTGTACATGACAGTAGAATGCATTTGTGTACTTTGATATATCATACATAAATTGAGTATAATTTCTCATTTTTCTGATTGTACATGTTGTAGAATCACATTAATTATGCAATCATATATATACATAAGATAATAATGTCTGTTTCATTCTACTATCCTTCCTATCCCCACTTACCCTTCCCTCCCTTCACTCCCCTTTACCTAATCTAAAGTAACTCTATTGTTCCCTAGCACCACCCTCTTATTATGAATTAGCATCTGCATATAAGAAAACATTTGGCCTTTGGTTTTTTAGAATTGAATTATTTCTCTTAGTATGATATTCTATAATTCCACTTATGGACAAATATCATCATTTCATTCTTCTTTAAAGTTGAGACTATTCCATATATATCTAACATTTTTTTTATCTATTCATCTATTGAATGGCACCTAGGTTTGTTCCATAGTTCAGTTATAGTGAATTGAACTGCTATAAATATTGATGTGGCTGCATCACTGTAGTATGCTGATTTTAAGTCCTTTGGGTATAAACCCAGGAGTGGGATAGCTGGGTCAAATGGTGGTTCCATTCCACGTTTTCTGAGGAATCTCCATACTGCTTTCCAAAGTGGTTGCACCAATTTGCAGTCCCACCAGCCAGTGTGAGTGTGCCTTTTCCCCAAGTCTGCACCAACTTTTATTGTTGCCTGCATTCTTGATGATTGCCATTCTGACTGGGGTGAGATGAAATCTTAGGGTGGTTTTGATTTGGATTTGTCTAATTGCTAGAGATGTTGAACATTTTTTCACGTATTTGTTGATTGATTGCATTTCTTTTTCTGTGAAGTGTCTGTTAAGTTCCTTAGCCCATTTATTGATTGGGTTATTTGTTTATATGATGTTCAGTATTTTGGTTCTGACACCAACCTGTCACATCAGGAATTTCTACTTGAGACATCAATAAGTTTCTGATTTTGCAACATTTCAGATTTCAAATTTTCAGATTAGGGTTTTTGATCTGAAATTTAAATATGTATACACTTAAATGTATATATTTAAGATGGATAAAGTAATTTGTATTTATATATGTGCTTTATATTTATACACACATATATATTCTCAGTGTTGCATTAATGTTTGTTTCCATGTGCTTAATAACATGCAGAGTTATATTATCCATGATTTCAGTAGAAGTGCTCAGTTTACTTTCCTATGGAGTGATTGTGTGAGAATCTAGGGAAAGCAATCCTATTTAAGGATAATACTTATTGAGTTATTTAGTGCAAGTTTCGTGCTTGCCACCATGCTAAGCACATTGTAGGTAATAGTTCTTAAAACAACCCAAGATGGTGAATTCAACTCTTACCCTCATTTCACACAGAAGAAAGCTGGAGGTACCGTGGCTAATGAGTTTTGAAACCCAGAGTCCTTTGTGTTTCTATTATGCTCTGTATCAGGGTAGTGAAAAGTCCAGGCTGTTGATTCATTAAACTTGTAACAATTGAGAATATTCTCTGAGTTTAGCTTGGGAGACTTGCATAAGTGACTTCAGTATCCTTCAAATTTTTATCATGAATAAGTTTGGGGACAGATGAATTAGAATAGTGATCCCCAAAATGAGTTCTTTTATTTATTTATTTATTTTTTGACAAACCAGGACCTTACCCATGCCAGGCAAGCATGGGACCTCTTAGTCACATCCCCAGCACTCCTCTCTTCTTTTTAAGTGAGTTCTTAACTACTGCCAGAGAATTTGTTCTTCCTATTCAACAGGCAAACTATACTTCTTGGAGAAGTCTGAACATTTCTAGAGCTTGTCTTCAGTCTGCAAATATACTGTGTTCAAAAGAAATAAGTCCTTCATTTGAATCTCAGAAGATATTTTCCTATGGGATGAATATTTAGGTTTAGAGATATCAAAATGTATTTATGTCCCCAAGTGGCACATGCTACGGAGAGGTGCTTTTGACAACTATTAGCTTGTCCTTGACTCTTCAAAGTGCCACAAGACAGAGTTATTTTATAGGTCAGTTATTCTGTAGTATCTTGCTTTGAATTTAAACTTTTCCATTGTCTACTATGGGTTATTTTAAGATGCAAACCCTTAGGATCTGAGGTTTGGAAGGCAATGTACATGCAAGGAATGAGCTTGTGCAAGGGACTCCCTCTAGGTAGGAGTGCAGCGCCTGTGGGTTACAATGACAGGCATTGCCTCAGGCGTGGAAGATGCGGGATGCTTTTAATAAACATGAAGATCTGCATTGCATAATAATTATGCAAAGGGATAAAGTCATTACATTTTAACATATTCAAACTTCATCAAAACAATTTCCTCCATTTTAAAAAAATAATAAGGGTTGGTCAAATATAGAATTTGAAATTTAGCCAACCAGATATATGCTCAGGTATAATATATCTGGCATCCAAAAATTTCAAAAATAGCTTTTATTTTTTAGGTGAGGAAATAACATAGGAATAAAAGACAATTTTTAGTTCGGTTCAAAGCTTATTTAAAATGCTCTGTGGGTGTTTTCTGAGCAAATTGCTGACTAGTATAATTTTCCTCTCTCTGGGCCATTCTATCAGCTTGCATTATAATCGGAAAAATGTGAACCATTTTCATTGAAGGCATCATCACAAAACCTGGTCCACTCATGTGGTTTTCCCATGGGACCACACCTTCCTGTGTGCTGCAGATCTGCCTTCAAACTTCACACTGCAGGTCTGGCTGTTCAGGTAACTGCACCTTACAGGGTTTCATGCAGGAAAATACTTGTGTTGTACAAACCTGTCTATATAAAATGTCTTTCTACCCTAGAAGGCTTGTTAAGTCACGGAATTTTGCAGAAAGTTTAACAGAAACACATGCTCACGCTCCCCATGACTAACCTACTAGGATCCTTTAAAGACAAGGCATGGCATACAGGAAGCCCATAAAGTTGACATCATAGGGACAGTCTTTATTAGTTTTCTTTTGATAATCTTATTAGAGGAAATGCACAAATGGTGATCATGTCTCATTTGCAGCTATGGGATCACCCTTCTCAAAGCACACACTGGCTCCAGAGAAGGCCAAACAAATCTAACACATAAAAGTTGGTTTCTTTGCTTTTATGCTACTTTTGTGTCCATGTGCAAAACTTTCTAGGTTCTGTTGCCCCACCACACTCTCCCCCATCCAGCTGCTGTTTGGTGACCCCTGGACCCAGGAGTGCACACCAGTGGCGCTGTCTACCCTGGGGAAAATGGTGCTGGGCAAGAGCCCAGCCAGCAGCTGAGGCTGGGAAGCAGGCTTGCGCAGATGTGGGCAGGCAGCTCTGTGACCCCAAACAGCACAGTGTAGAAGGACTCTCAGGTCCGGGTGGGTATATCTTGCCCTTGGCCCTGGATGGAGGTTAGAGGTTAGAAGAAGACTGAGCAGAGGGTGATTCAAGCCTGAGGCACCTCTTCCCCTGTTCTAAGGTAAGTACCACCTGTGAGAGTGGTTTTAAAGAGCAGCTGAAAGACAACAATTTTTTTTTTTTAATATACAAATAAAATCATATGCGATTTTATTGTCTGTACTCAAAACAGACAAAAGCAAAATACACTGATATCATCACAAGAAGTCAAAAATGCCCTTCGCGGTTCCCGTCGGGGACCACATCCTCCTCTCCATCTTCCCTCTCTATGTCTTTCTTCACTTTCCTCCTCCACCAAAGCAAGATGCACCTTCCAGGAGCCCTAAAGCTAGGCTTGGACTTCAGACTAGACCAGTGGTTCTGAAACTGGAGTGAGAATTAAAATCTATCCCAGGGCTTGTTAAAGCACAGATTGTTGTCCCCTATGTCCTTTGAAGTTCTATTTCCACAGGTCTAGGATAGGGCTGGGGAATTGCATTTCTAATAAGTTCTTGGCTGATGTTGGTGCTGGTCCAGGACCACGTAATGAGGTCACTTGTTTAGAGGATGCTGCTGAAGATCTCAAAAGTGCTAATGCCCAGGCCCATATGTGGAGCTGGCTCTTTCGCTGACCCAGGAAGCCCATCTAGCATCTCTCATTTACAGGTCATGTGGATAGTGTGAACTCAGGAAGGACTTTGTCTGATTAACTCTGGGGTCTACAGACTTGGTTCTGTTGGAAGCCATTCCCTCATGCTTCTGGGTTCTGGGTATTTGCTGATATCACGGGTTACACACAGCAGTTTGGGAAAGGCCATTACAATCTCCCACATTCTGCATTTAGAACTGATATAGCTATTTAAACACATCGTTTTAAGATTTTTTTTTAAAGTCTTTAAAATAAAATATGATTGAATGAGTTGAAAGGATTTTGTCATAACTTTTGAGTCAAAAAATAGAGACTAATTTGTTTTATGGGGAACTGGCTGAATTTCAAAATCATGCTGATGATTCATTAGAATTTTATTTTTAGTTAGAAACACTGTTTTATGTTCCATTGATTCATTGAAAAATGACATAATCATATTTTTCTCTCTTATTTTTGATAATAGCTTTGGGTCTGAATAGCATATCTCTAACTTATCTTCTCAATCTCAACCTGTTAATATTTTCCATGTAAGTAATATTCTTAATAACACACAATCCAGTTTCTAAATACTTATGTTTTGCAAGGCAATTACCAAACATCGCATTTACTTAGCCTGAGTATTATTTTTTATTATATACATGCATTATTTTGGCCAGTTATTTCATTTCAAAGTAAAATATGCCAAGATGGGGAATCGATGATTATGCGTAAAGACAGCAGGAGTGACTAATGTATTTGAATTGAATTGAAGATACAAAGGCAACATGACAGGATCGAGTCCCCACACTAATCCAGAGGGTCACTGAGGATGGATTGCTTGAGCATCCTCAAGCAGCCCACCAGATCCTCCAAAATCATATACTCTGAGGAACTCCAAGTTAGGCCAGAAGATAAGACCAATTTACCTTCCATTGAGGACCAGAATCAAAAGGGATGAAGGAAGATTGTCCTACTCTATGGGATGTAAACTTGAAATTAAATGAGAGAAAGGTAAGAGAGTTTATGGGTTGAAATTTGTCCCCCTCCAGTTCCTATGTTGATTTTCCAGTCTCCTCAGAACATGGCTGTACATGGACACAGGATCTCTAACAAGGTCATTTGATTAAAATGAGCAGAATGGGGTGAGCCCTGATCCAACGTGACTGGTGTACAAGTAAGAAAAGTGTAGGAAGCAACACTTGGAGGGAAGACCAGGTAGCGATAAGATGGTCTCTACAAGCTGGTTCTCAGGGAAACCAGTCCTACCAAAACCTTACTCTTAGACTTCCAGCCTCCATGACCATCAGAAGATGAACTTCTGTCACTGAAGACGCCTAGCACTATGGCACTTTGTTATGAGAGCTCTGGCAAAGTAATGCAGATGAGTATTCCTGAGGTTATGTTTTGAGGATGAAATCCCCTATAGACATGCCCCTGTACCTGCTCAGGCCCTGACCATCATCTTTGTCTGCTCATGCCCACCTTGTTGATCTCTCCATGGGAGACAGCCTACCCTAAACTGGCCCTGGGTCCCTAGGCTTCTGCTCTGTTCACCCTGTGGGGAATCTAAGGGACCACCAATTTGGAGTATGTTATAATCACTGGGAGTGCTGCTTGGAAAAGCACATTCCTGCTCTCCATACCCAAAGCTTTGGATTCAGTATGCCTGCAGTGATGTTCTGCATTTTTAGCACCATCGTGGCTGATTCTCTTGGAGGAGATCCAGAGGAGCAATCCATATTAAAAGAAAGAAGGGAAGAAAGAAAAAAAAAAAAAAAAAGAAAGAAACTACTTAGACCATCCAGCAAGAGGAATGAATGAATTAAAAAATTGTCTGGGTGGGGGATTAAATGGCACATTCGGGTACCCTTTTTTTAGGGTTTTATTGTTTGCTTATTTTGCTAGTGCTACCTCTCTGTTTTAAACTATTGTCATTTCACTTCAAGCTCAATGGTCAGGAATCTCTGCAGAAGCATCTTTACCAAAAGTTTCATCATGGGATGATGGTACCTTCCCCTATTAATTGCCTCCTGACTGCTTCCCCAGTTTCCTGCCATATTATGGGTTTCCTCTTCACAGAATGCTTTTTTTTCACTGGCCAAGTTCCACTAATTTATCGAAATGACTTCCTTTTGAATTGTTTCATTACTGATCATGGTGTGGATATGTGTTGAAGGCTTGGTCCCCAATGCATGGATGTTCAGAGCAGGGGCTTTTAGGAAATGGTTGGATCACAGGGCTTTAACCTCATCAGTGAGTTAATCCTTGGTGGGTTTATAATATAAATGGGCTTTTGGAAAGATCGTAGGAGGTGGGGTTTAGTTGAAGGACGTGGGTCCTTGGTGGCGTGCCCTTGGGGACTGTCTTACCCCCAGCCCCTTCCTCTTTCTCTCTCTCTGCTTCTTAGGTACCATGAGGTGAAAAATTTTCCTCTTCCACACTCTTCTATCATGATATTTCTGTGTCACTATGGGCCTAAATGCCATGAAGCCAGTTGACCATGGATTGAAATCTCTAGAACTTTTCTTCCTTTAAATTTTTAAAATTATTTTCTCAGATATTTGGCACAGCAATGAAAAGTTGACTAACACATTACTGTAATTCCAGTACCTAGAAATATGTCTGGTACATGATAAAAGTCACGCAGGTGTTTCTTGAAGGAACAAGGAAAGGGATGTGTGTTGATAAATCCCAGCTGTGTGAACAAGGGGTTTAGAGTTCTTTGCATTGCTTGGAAGGGAATAGAATTCCCATCTCTTCCCCATTTAAAGACTCTTAGCATCAGTTCTAGTGATCTCTGTTTTCAAATGCCTCCTCACTCCTCCTAAAGCAGTTCGACTTGGGCTGGGGTTGATCGTAGACTTTTATGGGAAGTCTGTTACCTAGTAGAAATGGAAACAAAAAGGAACCGCTTCCAGTGTCTGATTCATCTGGGCACATTGCCAAGATTTTTGACAAGATAAATGAATGATTTCCACCAATCCCTGTTCCAAGTGAGGGGGATTGGTACAGAAGTGGTCAAAGCAGCTTTTGAACTGAAATCAATACTATTTAATATCTAAATTTTATTTTGAAGTAGGACAAAGGATAAGCTAGTGGAATTTTTTTTTTTTGTTAGTGGTAGTATTATTTTTAAAATAATGATCTTCAGGGCCCCCATAGATTTTCCAGTTACTATTACAAGGAAGCAAAAAAACTTCAGATGACCTCACAAGCTCCTGCCTTCATTTGCATATTAAAGATGTTTTGATATTTTTCAAGTGGGAGATCAAAGCATTAGGGCTCCATTAGTAACTATATTAGGAACAAAGATAGACACATAGATTTTGTTTTAATTTGAAAGCAAATGGCCTTATCTTATTTCTCATGTTATTAGGGTCTCAGGGAAGTCCATTCATGTTTTGCAAGCTTTAATAGATTAAGAAAGTAAAAAATTAAGCAATTCTCTGGAATTAGCGTCTTCAAAGAATAAGGACATGGACAGCATCTTAATTAGTTCTGCCAGTCCTTATTTCAGGGTGGGATGCTATTTGAGATTCAGAGCTAGAGGCAAAGCATATTTAAAAAAATATACAAATATGTGCAGTTCTTAAGTATAATATTTATCTTTGGGGCTTTACTGCTATTTAAATACATCCAACACTTGTTACCTACTCATTCTGTGACAGCACTGTTATTGGTACTACCGTTAACCACCACTGCTACTAGTTGTAGGGGTAATCCTGCTCCTGCTACTGGTACTCATGATCATGATGATCCTTGGAATTGATTGAGAAATTGCTTTGCTCCTGTGTCACATGAGGTGCTTTTCATATATATATATTTTTTAATAATTACAACAACCCATAAGTAAATCCTGTTATTGTCCCTGTGGCAGACTAGAAAACTGACAGGAAGAAGTTAACTTGCCTTAGGTCATCAAGCATCTTCCTGTGAACAACAGTCAAACTCGGATCAGCTTTGCTTTAAAGCTCAGAGCTTTCAGCTCTTCTGTGTCTTGAACAGGAAAGAAAAAGAATAATGCTTCCATAAGACCAAGGCCAATGCTTGATCTTCCTTCATATTCTTCTGTCATGCTACCTTTTCAGAGGATTTTAACCCTTTTCATGTATCAGTGTTCTATAAACTCTGAATGAGCCTACTTCTTACATAAACATTCTTTTCTGGCCAAATGGACTTAGTCCTATTCCTCAGATTGCACCCATTTCTGTCTGGGTTCTGGGGTCCAGGGGTCTGGGAGGGCAGTTTAACACAGATCTAAATGTAAATAAGGAAAAATCACTGCTTTCCATTAAGGGAGTGAGCAGGCATTCCATCAGATGGCAAGTACTCACTGGCAGGAGACAGCAGCAGTCCCAAAGTTGGCTAGGTGGAGACAGGAGCCACTTGGGTATCGAGTTTCAAAGACTGTGCAATAATAAATCTGCAGAGTGGGAAAGTCTTAGCTGAGCAATGTGAAACAGACGCTAGCATTTCAGGAAGTGTCCGGCATTGAAGGTGTCTGCCGCCGTGCAGTGGGATCCCCATCCTCTCTTGACAGTGGCTGCTGCCCTGGGTCACTTCCCCTTCATCCTCCTTCTAATGGGCTTCTGATTGATCCGGCTTCCCAGCTTGCATTAGGACAGCTTGGGCCAAGTCTGTATTTTACGGAGTGCTTTCTAACAGAATTAAGAAAGATCACAAGGAAGGAAATCAAATTACACTGAAATGAAAATTAGGTAGCTTTCAAGAGTACTCTTCAGCATTTTTTTTCTTTTTTTAATGTCAGGGGCTGTTTAAAACCACAGGGACTGCAGCTCTCATGTACTGAGTCTCTTGGGTTCAGAGTCACATGTGCATGATTAGTTGGCATTGAAGGATATAATAGCACAGTGTTTAAAGGCATGGACTTTGGGACTAGATGGGCCATGTTTGAAATCCAATTTCCCCATTTATTGTTAGAAGATTGCATCATCTCTTATATCTGTGCTTTTTGCATCTGCATAACCAGAATAAGAATGCTATGTACTTCAGGTAGCTCTTGTGAAGACCAAATCAAAGGATACGGATTTAGCACCGGTGTCATCTATGGTACAAAGTCAACATTCAATCAATGTGAGCGGTTGCTGTTATCATCATCACCATCTCAAGGTGGTGTTGGAATGAAAGAGCCCTATTGATCATGGGTAGGACCCCCAATTCATTCACTGACTGCTAATATTTCACCTTATTTTCTAAAGAAGGTCACTGACAGCATTTATATGCATTATGGTTTCCTGGCATTGATTTTGAAATCATTACCAAAATCAAAATGACACATCCCTTTAATTTTTTTTTTTTTCATTTGAGGTCAAAAACCTTTCTTTTATTCACTAACTCCTTCAAGCAGGGTAGAGAGCCACTGCGTTTTGCAAGCACTTGTAGGCTTGTTACAGATGCCTTGTCTGGTGGATTTAAACCTCCCTTCCTCCTGGGAATTGAGAGTGCAGCTCTGTGCTGAGGCATGCCATGCATCTAATTATTTGCCATATCCAAGGGCCAGAAAGATTCAGCTCTGTTCAGTTGACATGAGAAAGGACATTCTCCCTAAAGCCTTCCACTTCAAGATAAAACATTAAAATGTATTCCTAGACTTTTACCTTTCACTGTGGTCTGTATTGCCTGCTTCAGAAATAAAGTAAATGAATGGAATGTGTTTTATTCTTAGCTTTAAAACAGAAGTTCCGTACTTATGTCTGATTTCATAGTATTCCATCTGAGGGTCCTCAGACTTCTTCAGCCCAAGCACCAGAAGTACCTATGGGGAGAGTTCTTACACCATCCCCAGAGCTTAAAGTCACCCCTTCCCTTCCTGTGGACTCTTCTTGTCTTGGAGGGACCCCAGGAAGTCCTTCTTTCTCCCTTCTTAGTTTTATCTAGTCATTTTCTTTTCTGTCTCTGCTGCACTTTGACAATCCTGATGTATCACAGGTGCATGCTGGTCTAGATGCACACCTGAAGAAAAGGTGGAAATAGTTATACAGTGATCAATGAGCAGCCTGTATTGTAAGAAGCCCCCTTAAGTGTCCCTTCCATTTCCCTGATCTGTGCCCCAGTGACCTCTAGATCCCCCTTAATTATTCAGCTAAAGTGTTGTCCCATGGCTGGAGACCTGCAGACCCTTCCTCAGTTCTCAGGACCAGTGTCCATTCTGCTTGATAAACACCCTCACAGCACTAGGTGAAAACGATCTTGACTACACTCCCAGTTTCTTTCACAAGTCTGAATCCAAATCCTCACCAAGGTATAATCTCTGTTTCCTCTGTTGCAAGTCAGGATGGGTTTCCTCTTCAAACCATTGGGCAAGGTGAAAGAAAATGCTGCATTTCATCTTGCTGTTGCACCAAAGTCCAACAAAGCAGTTAGACTTTCATATTAAAGTTGTCTGCACCTCCTTCCAGATTCCATCACAGGCTCTTGATGTTTGTTTGTTTGTCACTGAAATGAGCTACGTTGTACTCAGCCTCCATTCTGGGTGGAGTAGTAGAATAGAATTGTTAAACAGTTGTTCCTGTTTGGACTTTGAGAAAAGTAGGGCACAGAAGTGGTGGACAGAATGATACCCTCCATGTGCAGAGTCAACAACCCCTGTGAGACTGGGGTTGGAAGACACCAGACCAGCCCGTTAGTAAGTCCCATGTGCAAGTGGGGCAGGTGCTTAAGGGACTTGACAAAAAAAAAAAAAAAAAAAAACAAAACAAAACAAACAAACAAAGAAATATATCCAGATGTTAGGAATAAGGCAGAAGTGCTGGGGAAGGAGAGGGGAACAAAGACTTACTGTCATACTGGGTGCACCATGGGTCATTTACATTGTCTCAGGGAATGTGTTTCTGTGTGACTGGTCAAATACCACAAATGACAGGCTCAGGCTTTGTGAAGTCACTCACTGACTGGTAGACATTTGTCCAGGAGAGATGGCCTCTGTCCTCTAAGGTGATTAGACTGTCATGTTGGACATACACCAGTTTTTCTTATGGTTTGGATGTATGGTGTCCCTCAAAAGTCCCCAAGTTGATATAGGAGGTGGAATGGTTAGATTATGAGAGTTGGGACCTGATTGGTTGTTCCCAGTTTGAATGGGCTGAGTGGTCACGTAGGCAGGTGGGATGTGGCTGGAGGAGGTGGTCACTGTGGGCATGCCCTGGAGGTGTCCATCTTCCCTGTAGGCCTTTCCTCTTGCTCTCTCTGCTTTCTCGTCACCATGATTAGAGCAGCTTCCCTCCATCATGTCCTTCCTTCTGCCAGGATGTTCTACCTCAGTTTGGTCCTGAAGCAATGGAGTTGGCCGACCATGGGCTGAATCTCTGAAATGGTGGACCCCAATAAACTTTCCCTCCTCTAACTTGTTCTCAATGGGTATTTTGGTCACAGTGATGCAAAGCTGACTACAACATCTCTAAGTGTTATTTCAAGTCTTTTTTTCTCCCCAAAATGATGCTAAATATTCAGGTTCTCAAGTGCTCTTTGATCTAGTTTAACCACTTCTGCAATGTCTGACGATTGCTCTAATACAGTAAACAAATCATGTGACTTTTAACAACAGAAATATGTTGCTCAGTTCTGGAGTCCATAACTACAGTTCATATAGTTCCAAAGTCAAGGTGTTGACTGGATCTTGCTCTCCCTGAAGCCCTAGGAGCATCCTCTCTGGCCTCTTTCAAGCTTCTGGTTGTTTCCAGGGATCCTTGACTATAGCTACAGCACTTGGGTCTCTGCCTTCACATTGTCTTCTTGTAAGGACATGAGTCATATTGGATTAAGGCACATCCCACTCCAGAATGACTCAATTTTAACTACTTACATCAGCATTGACCCAGTTTCCATATACAGTCACATTCTAAGGTACTGGGTATGAATATTTCCTTTTGGGAACACAATTCAACCTATAACCACCTTTCTTGTTCTCTCATTACTGAGTTAAATGAACCCTTCAGCTCACCTTCACTCTAGAGGAAAGTCCTGCCCTTAACACTTACACTTTGGCCATCTTTTGGGGTATCTGAGGTTAATAAGATAGTTAGAAAGGGGGCAACTGTGAGACCAGCCTAAAACTTCCATGGATATTGTAATGGGGTCTCAATTCCCACTGCCAGGTCAGTTCAGTGGGTAGTTGAAGCCATGTCTCCAGGTCTTGAAGATAATTTCCTCCTGTAGAATTCAGATATAGAGGCTATTTTTCTTTTTTTTTAATTTTTTTTGATTCATTATACACAAATGGGGGACAACTTTTCATTTCTCTGGTTGTACACGAAGTAGAGTCACATGGATTGTGTAATCATACATGTACATAGGGTAATGATATTTGTCTCATTCCATTATATTTCCTTCCTCATCCCCCTCCCTACCCCTTAGTTCTCTCTACACAATCCAATGTTCTTCTATTCTTCCCTTACCAACTGACCCCCATTATGTATCATCATCCACTTATCAGGGAAAACATTCAGTTTGGTTTTTTGGAATTGACTTATTTCACTTAGCATGATATTCTCCAATTCCATCCATTTATCTGCAAATGTCATAATATTATTCTCCTTTATGGCTGAATAATATTCCATTGTATATATATACCAGTTGATTTTATCCATTCATCTGTTCAAGGGCATCTAGGTTGGTTCCACAATCTAGCTATTATGAATTGAACTGCTATAAACATTGATGTGACTACATCACTGTAGTAGGCTGATTTTAAGTCTTTTGGTATAGACCAAGGAGTGGGATAACTGGGTCAAAAGGTGGGTCCATTCCAAGTTTTCTGAGGAATCTTTATACTGCTTTCCAGAGCAGATGCACCAATTTGCAATTCCACCAGCAATGTAAAAGTGTGCCTTTTTTCCCACATTCATGCCAATACCTATTATTGCTTGTGTTCTTGATAATAGTTATTCTGATTGGTGTAAGGTAAAATATGAGTTGTTTTAATTTGCATTTCTTTAATTACTAGAGATGTTGAACACTTTTCACATATTTATTAATCGCCTGTACATCTTCTTCTGTAAAGTGCCCAGTTCCTTGGCCCATTTATTGATTGGTTATTTGTATTTTTGGTGTTGAGTTTTTTGAGTTCTTTATAAATTTTGGAGATTAGTGCTCTATCTGAAGTGTGTGGAAAAGATTTTCTCCCACTTTATTGGCTCTCTTTTCACATTATTGATTATTTCCTTTGCTGAGAACAAACTTTTTAGTTTGAATCCATCCCATTTATTGATTCTTACTTTGATTTCTTGTGCTTTGGGGGTCTTCTTAAGGAAGTTTGGTCCTAAGCCAACATGATGAAGATTCAGGTCTACTTTTTCTTCTATTTGTTGCAGGGTCTCTGGTCTAATTTCTAGGTCCTTGATCCATTTTGAGTTGAGTTTTGTGCAGGGTGAGAGATAGGGATTTATTTCATTTTGCTATAGATAGATTTCCAGTTTTACCAGCACCATTTGTTGACAAGGCTATCTTTTCTCCACTGTATGTTTTTGGCACTTTTGTCTAGTATGAGATAACTGTATTTATGTGGGTTTGTCTCTGTGTCCTCTATTCTGTACCAATGGTCTACCTCTCTATTTTGGGGTCAATAGTATGTTTTTGTTTTTTTTCTTAACAACATTTCTTTATGAGTTTCCATGAGATTTTTCAAGGGGTGTTTGCAGACTTTTCACAGGTTAAATGACCCTATTGAATGCCCACTACCAAGTTTACAAATTGCAATGCCTAATGCATTCCTTACCTCTCAACCTTCTCATCCCAACCTCTGGGGATGCTTGTCTGGCTTGATCTCTGCCCTCTGCATACCTGTACCTACCTATTCAAGGCCTTGGCCAATACTTTTTCCTCAGGACTGTGATTGGTCCCGGGACTCCAGTCTTTGAATTTTGGGGATGTTAATCCTTGTGTTCTTCGAATCCTTCCCTCATGACTTAGACCACATATTCTCTACTGTCAGAGCACCTGGAAATTAATTGCTAATATGATGTTTAGCACATATTATATCCATATTAAACACTCGAATGAAAGCACAAGCAGTTATGACTGGCCCAGATACCATCAGCATGGAACTTCCTTCTCCCCACTCTTTTCTGTAGATCTTTGACAGCGGCCAGCTTCTGCTTGGTAGGCTGTTATCATTCTCTTCATCAGGTTCATTCTGCTCTGAATGACAGCTCCCTCTGTTCCCACTGAACTTCTGAGTCACCATATACTTGCAGGCTACCAACCATGTTCGTTGTTCATCTACTCTCTCTAAATAAGGTTTCTTTGCAGAAAGCCAGGAATCAGCATGGAGAAAAAGGCCAACTGTTCTTTCTTATAGATTCAAATAAGTGTGGACAAATTTTCCTTTTTAATGATCTTGCTTTGCTTAAGTTCAAATATTTTACTCTATGGTCCACTTACAAGCTTGATGAGTTAGTTAATTATACCCACATTTATTATTATAGACTCTGAGAGATTTAATTAAAATGTGCTAATGTGTAAAATCAATTGTGCATCATTGGTTTCTTAATTTTTCCCAAGTTTAGATGGAGTGAATAAATGGTACTTACCATAACTTTGGGCCTGTTATAGAGATTCTATACAAAGCAGCAATTAGATTCTCTGTTTTTTAAATAGTATCTTTATCTTCTGGTTATGATTTTACAGTTGGAAGTCTAATGCAGTAATTATTTTGTGGCTTTTGACAGACAAAATATTTACAGAATTATAATTTAGTGTTAGAATTTGCCTGATAGCTGTTAATGTGTCAAAACATGTTAGACAACTCTTACAACCTGTTTGTTCGTGTTAGAATCCAATTCAAGTATAAATTAACTTTGTAAATATATTGTTACTCAATGTCTAATCAAATGTGGGACTAAAATAATTTTTTAAACACTTGATATCTAATGAATTATGGAATGTAGGTGATTTTAGCATCTAATCAACTGTAACTTGAATCTGTAATAACAGGTTCAATTATTAAATTATTACTGTTACCACACACTAATTTGACAAGTCCTCTTCTGAATGTTCCACACACATCATCTCATTTAATCTTGGGCACAGACTTGGGATGGAGGTATGTTTCTAACATCTGTTTTATAGCTTAGAAAACTGAAGTTCAGTGAAGTTAATTTGTTTATCCAAATCACGAACTAGCGTTCACACAGATGGTCCAAAGTGGAGCTGGGATTTGAATCCCGATGTATCTGATATCAAAACTCAGTTTCTTCATTACCAGTCATTACTGCCCTTTCCAGAAAATGCTGTTACTAATATACATTGTCATGGCTTTTTTTATGGGTATTGCTCATTCATATAACCTCAGTATGTACTGTCTCTATTATTTCCTTATCAAATAGAGACATGGTTACCCTGAATATCTTGGTGAAAGTCTTTAAAACTTTGCATAGTTAAAATTGTATATTTACCTCAGTGGCATTTAAAAACTCATGAAGAGCTTTAGGGAGGAAGAAAGAAAGATAAGGAAATTCTTCCATTTTGGACTTCCATTCCCCCATATCTCTCCTTCACTGGATGTGGGGATTGAGGGTTGTGGCCTTGATCTGTTCTCACATTTTAAAATGTTTACTAATCACTTGGTATCTTGTTAAAATGCATTAACTATATCACTAGACACGGGCCAGGCCTGACATGTCATTCCTTGCAAGCTCCCAGGTGATATAGCAGGTGCATGGCTTCACTTTGAAAAACAGCAGCTTGGGTGACTTATTAGAGGTTAGGACATGTAGGGGACCTCTGCCCCCTTGCTCCTCAATGCAGAATTCCTCATTTCCCTGTTTGCTGTAGACTGCAGTCACCTACCTGTTTTATGGTGTTAGAGTCTGCAAGAAGTACAGCTTGCATCCTTGTCTCTTTCATTTCACAAAGACTCCATGAAGCTCTGTGGATGGATGGGCCCATGTTGACTCTATTTGCCGAAGACCCCCAACTCTGTGCACCCTTCTGTCATCTCATTCCTACCTTAGAATGCAGGCATTTCTCTCTGCCCTGACTTGGAAATTTAAAACCTGAAACATTTGCCATGGGGCCTTTGAAGAAGTTTGCTGAACCCTGGTCTATAATGTGGGAGATGGGTACAGCTTGGAATCTGTAGACTTGGTGTCCCATACAGTATGTGAGAAATCATCTGCAAATTCTATTCTTAAATGTGGAAACCTGAGTAATACCTAGGTCCTTCTCTGCACTTTTTCCTTAAATCCCTATCTTTTGCCAAGCAGATAGGTGCTTTGGGCATACTTGGGACAAAGGTCTCACACACACAGAGGAAGACAGAAGACAAAAGCACATTGATAACTTTCCAAAAACTGCCCCCATTTATAATAGACTCTAGCTCCACCCTTGAACAAATTCCAATCTAATTGTGTAGAGAAGAACAAAAACCCTCCAAAATATATTTAACCTTTTACATAATAGGTAGAATTCAATTATAAAATATTTACATTGCTAGTGAGGATTTTCAGGGAGGAGGAATGTTGCTATCAACTGCTTGTTATGAGACCTATGTGTTTAGTGT
The DNA here is from genome assembly GCF_902686445.1 of Sciurus carolinensis. Classification (NCBI taxonomy): domain Eukaryota; kingdom Metazoa; phylum Chordata; class Mammalia; order Rodentia; family Sciuridae; genus Sciurus; species Sciurus carolinensis. The sequence goes on from NC_062218.1 coordinate 144,723,985, forward strand.
ACTTGTTTATACCATTGTCTTTAATTTCTCTTTGCTCCCCCTACAATGAATTTCTAGGTGTCTTCTACTTTTTTAGTAGACAATCATTGCTTTTGTAAGTCAGATAATACAGCAGCAAAATGGAAGACAAGTTTGAAAAAATATTTCCCACCACTCTATTAACAATGCCCCTTAACTTTTTGCATATCTGGCTTTACATTGAATCCTGTGTATTTATAGCTTTTGCAGAGTAGCAATTGATAGCACATGTGTCAATTTAAAGGCTGTTCTAAAATCAATCATAATTTTTTTTTCACATTTTGTAATTTCGATTTTTTGTGGGTAATTTGAAAGATCTAAAATCCTATGGAGAAGTAAATGTAAATGAATCTGATACCTTCATCCGATGAAGTCAGTAATGATGCTTCAGTGATAATTCCTATATGTCCTTCAGGATTTGTTTGTGTGTGGGTGTGTATGTGAGTGTGTGTCTTTAGAATTTTGTCTTTGTTAAGATCATTTACTATTGCCTTTATATATCATGTATTTATCATATATGTATGTGTGTGTGTGTGTGTGTGTGTGTGTGTGTGTGTGTGTGTAGGGGGAGAGAAACAGAAATAGATGCATGTTTTAGATGACCATGCATCATGAGTATTTCCACATCATTCAGAGTCCATTCGACCCTTATTTTAACAACTTTGTAGTTTTCCATCCTATCTACAAAGGGACTTTCAGGGTTCTTTCACTACCATTCAGGTGGACATTCAGGTATTTTTCAAATGTTGCTATCTTCCTTCAGGTTTGATGTAAATAGAATGTAAAATCAAAATGAGGCAACATTTGGGAACTCTTGATAATTGTTGTCAAATTTTTATCTTAGAGTATTTGTGTCAATTTTGCTCTGAGTTAGTGTTTTTGGAATGCATCTTTCTTTCCCTGAGCCCTTAGGAGTGTAAATGTGATCAGTTATATTTTAAGATTTTGCCAGTTTAGTAATGGAAAATTGTATCAGTATGTAAATTTCATTTATATGGCTATTTTAATGTTAGAGCATATTTTCAGGGATTTTTAGGTCCTCATTATTCCTTCTTTATTAATTAAATTTTTATGTCTTTTGCCCATTTTTGATGTTGAGAGTGGTTTCCTTTTTATTTATTTATTTATTTATTTTTATTTTTACAGACTGCATTTTGATTCATTGTTCACAAATGGGGCACTTCTTTTCATTTCTATGGTTGTACATGATGTAGATTCATACCATTCGTGTAATCATACATGTACGCAGGGCAATGATGTCTGTCTGATTCTACCATCTTTCATACTCCCTCCCTCTCGTTTCCCTCTATGGGTTGAACTTCCATCTGCCAATAACCAATAGAATTTATTTTCCAATAATATATTTTGCTTTTAGTTTTATTTATGGTATTTTTTACATATAGTCATCTTCAGTTCCTCTGTTAGAATAACTCTGACTTTCCTTACTGGTTTTATTATTTGTTTGCAAGTTCTTTGGTTAAACGTTTATTCTTCAATATTTTTCTTTTACTTCATGTGTGTGTGCTTACTTGCTTGTACTTGAAATACAAGTTTTGGTTATTTCTCAGGTAAAGTTGTAACTTAATTTTCCCCCAAGTAGTTGGAAAATAGTACCAGCATAACTTGAAAATATAAAATAAGAGTCCTTAGCCCTGGGACAGAAATTCCAGCTTTAACATTTCTAAGTATAGACTCTCTTTTAGGGTCTTTTCTTTTTTTCCTTTGATATATTCATCAATTCTTGGAGAACATTGAGCAACATTGTGATCTTTTTTTTAATTTAAAATGTGATTCAATATTGGGTAGAGCAAGACTCTCCTTGTCACTTTGTTCTTTCAAAGTTTTTTTCACGTTTTATATTATTTATTTCTTCCAATGAAACAGAATCCTGTATTTGTTAACTTTTATTTTGGAAGAAGTTTAAACTTAGAGAAAAATTGTTGAAACAGTACAGAGGACTCCTACATACCCTTTACCCACATTTGTGTGTGTGTGGTCTTTTTGTTGTTGTTGTTTGGGGTATTTTGATTTCTTTGTTTGTTTCTTTTTGGCAGTGCTGGGATTGAACCCAGGGCTTCATATGCTGGACAAGTGCTCTGTCACTGAGCTACACACCTAGCATGAGATGCATTTCTGTTGAACTTTTGCAACCTTGTTTTATCTACCTATTTTAGTCAGCTTGTTTCATTGTGGACAAAATACTTGACAAGGACAATTCAGAGGAAGAAAAGTTTAGTTTGGCTCCTGGTTCAGTCCATAGTTGTCCAACTCCATAGCCTGGGCCTAAGGTAAGGCAGAACATCATGGTGGAAGGGAATGGCAGAGGAAAGCAGCTCAGGACCTGACCACAAGGAAGCAGAGAGCTCTCCTCATTAGGGGCTCAGGACATGGCCACAAGGAAGCAGAGAGCTTTCCTCATTAGGGACAAAGCATAAAGCCCCAAAGGCACACTTCTAGGGGCCACCTCCTCTAGCTACACCACCCAGTTACCTACAGTTACCTACAGTTACCTACAGTTGCTTACCTACAGTTACCACCCAGTTAATCCATACCAGTGACTTAATCCATTGATTAGGTTACAATTCTCATAATCCAATCATTTCACCTCTGAATGTTCTTTTATTATCAAACACATGAGCTTTTGGGGGACACCACATATCCAAACCATAATACCACATGTATATATCATTATTTTTTAATTTGAAAAATTTAGAGTAAAACTTCTTTTAATTATTTTTTCTTTGAGTGTAAATATGATGCACCACATGCCCTCAACATTTCAATATTTATATTCTAAGAACAAGGATATTTTCATATAACCATAGTACATTTATCAACTTCAGGAAACATCATAGGTGGTTCTACAATCCATGCCACAATTTGCTCTAATTTGTGCAATACTATTCCAATAACATCCTGTTAAGCATTTTCCCCTCCAGTACAGTATCTCTCCCAAGTTTATTTTATTGGTCTTCTCTCTGTAGTCTTCCTCAGTTTTGTATATTTCCTTAATCTTTCTTTGGTTTTCATCATATTGGCATTTTTTTGGTAAATACTGCTCAGTTCTTTCCTATAATGTTCCATACTTTGAGTTTGAAGGTGGCTTCTCCCAAGAAAAATTTAGATTATGTCTTTCCAGTCAGAACACTACGAGCAATGCATTCTTCCCAGGTCATCACATCTGAAGCTACAGGACACCAGACACCCTTCAGAGACCGTGGTAATCCTGGCACTAGTCAGGGGACTGTTTAGTGTCTCCACTGTGACTTGAGCCACCGCTAGGGCAGCTGAGGAGGCTTGAGTCAGAATTCATTAAACAGAAATCTATGGAGGGTACCTGGGCTTGCCCCTCAAAACCATTCTGCCTTGCCAGACCCCTGGACCTGTGGTGGGAGACGCAGATCTGGACCATGTGTGGGGACCTCCCTTTGCCTTGATGAGTAGCCCCTGGTTCCCTGGTATTCGCACTGACCTCCTCAACCACGGCCAGTTTGACCCCACAGTCTGCATCCTCTCCCTAATAAGCTTTTCTACACTTAACATAAGGCAGCCTGAGAATTTTCCAAATCTTTCCACTCTGCTTCACTTTTAATTATAAATTCTGCCTTTAAATCAAGTCTTTGCTTTCTGCATCTCACTGAAAGTGGCCCAAAACAGCCCTACAGCTGCCTGAATGCTTTGGTGCTGAGATACTTCTACCCACTGTCCTACTTGGTCGTTATTAAGTTCTGAGTTCCCTGATGCCCGGAGCACAGAAAGAGTTCAACCAAGCTCTTTTCACCTGTACAACAGGTATGGTCTTTATTCCAGTTTCCAGCACTGTATTCTTCAGTTCCACTGGAGCTTCTCAGCTTGGGATTTACCTTCCATATTTCATAGCATTTCTGGTCATAACCACTTAAGGAACTTCTGAGAACTTTCATACTTTCCTTAGTCTAATCATCTTCTGAGCCCTCACCTTAATGCTCCTCTTACAGATATCTAGGTACTTGTGTTTTAGCCTGCTCTTCCAAATTCTTCCAGCCTCTACTTATTATCCACTGTCAAAGATGCTTCCATATTTTCAGGTCTCTATTAATGGAACACCTCCACTTCTCAGTACCAATTTTCTATCTTAGTCCATTTTCTGTTGCTATTATAAAACACCTGAGAATGGGTAATTTATAAAAGAAAGGTTATTTGGCTCATGATTCTAGAGACTGGGAAGAACATGGTGATGGTGTCTTTGTGGTTTTGATTGAGGAACTTTTTCTCCTTCACAGCATAGAGGCAAGTGGAAAGAGCTGAGGAAGCCCATATTTGAGAGAAGGAAGGCACACACCTGAGAACTAATTCTCCCTAGAGAAGGGCACTAATTCATTCATGAGTGTGGAGCCTTCTTGATCTAAGCACTTTCCCTTAGCCCTCACCCAACAACTGCCACGTTGGGAATTAAAGATCTAACATATGAACTTTTATGGGACACACTCAAGCTATAACAAACAGCTAGGGGCTTCCTCTGGAAAATAAAAGTAGAGCTACTTAATCCAGTAATCCCACTTTTACATTGAAGGAACTGAAATCAGTATGTCAAAGGGATATATATATATATATACACACCCATGTTCATTACAGCACTATTCACCATAGTCAAGATATGGGAACAATCTTTTTGTAAAAATTGGCAGGCACATGCATGCTTTTTTTACTTCCTTTGTTTCTCATACTAAAGTAGCATGTTATATATACTCACCTGCACTTTGCTGTGCTTACTTAAATGTGTCTTAAAAATCACTCTTCGTGAAATTCATAGGGATCGTCTTTGCACTTTACAGATTCTTGGTTCTCCTCTTGTGGATGTACCCATAAATTATTCAACTAATCACCTTTGTCTGGACCTCAAATGTAACTTCCAGTATTTTGAAAGTATATTTCATGCTGCAATGAACAACCTTGCACATCCATCTTTGTATTGCTGGAAGTGTGTGTTCAGGTGTATTCTTCTGTGATCACAAGATTAAAGGAGAGGAGCCAGGGAGTTTGTCACCCATGCGCATATTCTCCTCCACAGGAGTGGTGCCCTTGAATTTCCATTAGCAAGATACAAGAGTGTTTTTTGTCCCATAGTGTTACTGCTATGGTTTGGATAAATATCCCCCACAGGACCAGGTGTTAAAGGCTTGGTCACAGCCTATGGCACTGCTGAGGAGAGGTGGAACCTTTAAGAGTTGGAGCCTAATGGGAGGTTTTAGGTCTTCCTTCAGGGGGAAGATAGGGACTCTGGTCCCTCCTTTTCTTCTCTCTTTTGTACTGGTCATGAAGTAGTGGGCTTCCTCTGCTCTGCATTCTTGCCATGAAGTGATGTACTACCTCAGAACCCAAGCAACGGGACCTGAAATCTCCAAAACTGTATGCCCAAATACACGTTTCCTTTTTCTAAGGTGATTATCTCAGGTATTTGTTATAGTTACAGAAAGCTGACGAACACACCAATAAAAAACATTCTCAAGCTTTTGAATTGCTGCTGATTTTATGGTGGAAATATTTGTATTTATCTTATAAAACTTAATATGTTTCTATATGTTTAAGAATCTTTCTAAACTCACTTAAAAATATCTGTGCCTGATTTTCTGTAAGATTTTTGTCCCCCCTCAATATTTAAACATTCAATATGTATTAGGAAGATTACTACAGATATCTCTTCCTAATTTTTATTTCTATTGACTGTGATTGCAGTCCTTATTTTTATGCTAAAACTTTTACTTCTCCTATTTTTATGTACTCAAGTACATCAGTCTTTTATGGCAACTCAATTCTGAGTCACAGAGAGCAATTCTTTCTCTACACCTAAGGTATAAACGAATTCATTCATGCTTTCCTCTCGCACTCAGAGAATTTCACTTTTTACGTTCAGTCAGTTTTCATAATTTTTCCCACAATGTCTTAAAATGTTATTTTAAGACTCTTGTAACTATCTTGCAATTTTCATGAACATATTTAAGATATTTTGTCATTTAAAGTTTCATGTTATTTCTGAAGTAGAAGTTGATTTCTTTATGTTTATTGGGAAATATCTACCTTGTTATACTCTATTTTATTAACATCGGTCATATGGTTCTTCCTTACTTTTATGACTTTTGTATATTTTCATGATTTATTACATTATCAATAATACCATTATGTAGCATCTGTCATATTAAAATGAAAGAACTGAGCTGTCACCTCTTCTCTTGACATCCATTTTGACATTTCAGTTAGAATCCTAGTTGTGACAGTGGAAAGTTCTCATACTTTCTGTGACTTAAATGAGAATATCTATAGTATCATTGTTATGGATACTAATATCAGCTAATATCTCTCCTTTTTTTTTTTTTTTTTTGGTACTGGGGATTGAACTCAGGGGCACTGGACTACTAAGCCATACCCCCAGCCCTATTTTGTATTTTATTTAGAGACAGGGTCTCAGTGAGTTGCTTATCACCTTGCTTTTGCTGAGGCTGGCTTTGAACTCACCATCCTCCTGCCTCAGCTTCCCAGCCCCTGGGATTACAGGCATGTGCCACCACACCTGGCTTAATGTTTTCCTGCTATACTCTCCCATACTGAGTCCTTCAATAAGCATTTACAGATTTTTAAAAGATGGTCTGTAATTCAGTGTTTTAGGAATGAACAAAAATAGCTATATGAAGGTATTTTTGTATGTATGTATTCAGAGAAAGTGTTATATAAATGTTATATACAAATATCATATGGGCATAGCATACATACTATATGTTCATTTGTGTAAAGCTGTGTGTTGTATTTTTATATTCCATTTTTACATGCATATCAGTGAAATGTTTTTATGAAAATAAAGACCATAGGACAGAATGGTCCTCTTCCATCCATCCTTCTTCCATCCATGGCTAAATCCCACATCCATGCATCTGTTTAATAAATATCTCCCATTCACCTAATAGTATTGCATGCTAGGCTAGGTGCTGAAAAATAAAAACTTCCTAAAAACGATTTTATCTCTAAGAGGTTGGATGTGTGTAATTTTGTTTCTCAAAGCCAATTCCCTTTTTTAATAGACCTACTTTAGTATTCAAATACAGACATTTACAGTTTCCTTCACCAAAGCACTGATGGCAATTTCTCAACTAGTAATAGATAATAAGAAACTGAAATAAGCAGTTGATTCTGCATAATTTTTCCAAGAGTTCTATCGAATTTAAACCATGAAATTTTCATTTACCTATAGTTCAAGTGTTTTGTTGTCTTTTTATGGAAAAAAATCTGTCAGACAGGCAAATATATAATAGCCACATAAAGGCATTAAGTTTGTCGCTACAAAGGCAAAATTACTATGTCTTAACCCATCATCTGTTTTCTGAGCTCAATCTCATTTGACACATTTAATGAAAATCACTGACAGCATCCAGTATAACAAACGGATCTTTAAAACAAAACCGAAAAGTTCTAATACATGCATATTTCACACTGAATGAGTGATGAAAACTTCACTTGAGACATTTATGTTGTGATTTCAAAAATGTAGTTAAAATTATAGCTAAGGAACAGTAATTACCCACATGCTATGTTACTTATACGCTTGGACTCAGAACCTTGAATGTTGACAGAATAAACATACTAACTTTGAACTTCTCCAGGAGGTTTCAATTTAACTTGTAATCCCCCTACCCCCAGCTGAAAAAAAGCCTTTCACTTAGAATGCATTACTTGGGGAACTGTTCACAATCCCACTTCCTTTCATTTAACAGGCAAAATATTGTTTCTTTGAGAAACATTATCTGCCAAGAATTTGCTCGTTGAATGAAGATTAATAATTTTTTGACACGTTGAACATCTTTCAGGAATTTTGGAAAGGAACTACTGACTATTCATGTGACTGATTTTGTATAATAGTAGCAAACACATTATATCCAGAAGTCAAACTGAAGCTGACTCAACAGGACAGTTGACAGATTGAAGAGCAGAGAACTGGGGGGGACTTGTGGTAGCATCCAACTCACCTCACTATTCACGGCCTCTGCTTCTGGCCACACCCTTCTACATGACCATTGTCGTGTGCAGCTGTGATATAATTTTTTCACCAATCCTCCTCACTTTACCCTGATTGACTAGGTAAAAGCCCTGAGGCGTGAATTTGGCAGTTAAAGTTCCATAGAATGGCTTGACTCATTTTGCAACTCCCCCTACCTGAGCACCTTCCCGGACTTTCTGCTTCTGTCAGAAGCAAACTCTCACTTCTTATCCTGCACATCCACCGCCACCCTGCCTCCTGACCTCCACACTGCCAAGCCCTCATTTCCTCTGCCCAGAATCCCATGTTTGACTTCCCCATCCCCATTTGCCCAAATTCACAATAAAACATTCCCCAATTCTTCCAACTAGAACTGGCCAAGGATATGTACTTGTTTTGATATATTTTCATGTACCTAAAAGGACATAGATGATGGATATTGTTTTATTGTTTACTCTTTCCACTTAATAACATACCTGAAAGATCTTTACGCAGCAACTGAGAAAACTGAGAACGTGTCTTCTTTTTGTGTATTAATAGGTTTTAGAAGGATTTTGAAGAATAAGCAAGGAATATCATTGTTTCTTTTCTTTAAATAAAGATAAAACCAAAAGTCTTAGAGGGAACTAAAAATAAGGCCTCAGTTTTTAAACAACCTGTTCCATTTTTTTTAACAGCTGTATTCTGTTACATCATATGGGCAGAAAACATAACTTAATTGATCCTTAGTGAATATATCCATTGTACCTAGTTTGATTTTTTTAATCTCTTATGGCCAGGATTGTTTGTAATAGTAAAGACTCTTAAATGGTTATGCTGAAAACTTTTGTAAGAGTTATCAGGAGAACTACTACTAAGCACTGAGGTATTTTCCATCCATGAATTATAGTTAATCATGATGGTGTCTTTTCACCCCCACCCCTTACAGCACAGGTCTGAAGACTTCCTAAAGGTAGACTGAATTACTATTATCATAATCACTAGTATGCATTGATTAGTTTCTATGCTTTTCTTCCTTCCTTCCTTCCTTCCTTCCTTTCTCTCTCTCTCTCTCCCCCTCTCTCTCTCTCTCTCTCTCTCTCTCTCTCTTTCCTCCTCCCTCCCTCCCCCCTTCTCTCCCTCCCTCTCTCCCTTCCCTCCTTTCTTTCATCCATCTCATTTAGTCCTCAGAACAGCACTGTGGAATTTATATTTTCATTTTCATTTCACAGGTAAGGAAAGAAAAACTTAAAGGAATCAAGTAAGGTGCTCAGGAGGGAGGCTGCCGGGCTCTGTATGTAAGGTTGCCTTGGAATTCCTTCCTGAGGCTGTGCTGTCCGCGCATAGCTGCCAGGCTGGAGCTGGGCTGAGTGCTTATGCCTGAAACTAAACACAAGGGAAGCTTGCCCAGAAAACAAAACAATCATTGTTCGTGCAAAGAAAAGGCATTTCTTCCTTCAGCCACAAATGGTCTTTGCAATCTGTAGGTTGTGTTCCTTCAGGACATGTGTCTTCTGAAGATTTCACAGAAAAAATTATATATCTGTTTTTGTCTTTGGTCAACACTCATGGTTCCATTAGTATACCCTGAATGTGTAGTTTATTTGCAAATTTTTTTAAAAAAATTCTATTTGTTGGATAAAAGAAAAGATGAGGAAAAGTGATATGGAAGCTTTTCATAATTAAAAAAAAACTGTTTTAGTAAATAATTCATTCATTTCTAAAATATTTATTGAGCATGTATTATGTACTAGGTGCTATGTTACCAACTAGAGGAACAAGGTAAGCAAAAGTAGAAACACCTTCAAAAAATGAAAAATTAAATCAATGTCTATGTATACAAGGCAACCCTGAGTGCTCTGGAGGGATTCTTCTGGAGAACCAGGGATGGCTTCCTCTGGTCACATGAGAGTGCAGGGGTGTTCGGGGTAAGTGGGGTCTGTAGCACGTGTCGGGTCAGAGATGCAGCAGAGTGAGGAAGGTTGGAGGTTGAGGAGCAACATGGCAGCACAACAGGTGCAAAGAAAGACCTGGTGCAGGGGAGACCCTGGCACATCTCAGAAACTGGAGGAAGGAAGCTGGTCTTAGCCGGAAGGAGAAGAATGTTGGTTTAAGGAGAGATAGTCAGCCATTGTGCACTGTTGGTAATAACATGCTTTTACAGACATTAACATATCAAACAGTTCATTCACCCATGGTGTAGAGTTCATGGGTTTGCATTCCATTCAGAGTTGTGCAAGCATGGTCTCAGTTATTTGAGACATATTTTCATTACTCCCCATAAAAACTGCAGTGTTCCTTACCTGCCTTTCCCTGTTCTCCCCATTAACTCTCACTATCCCCTTGATACCAGGAATCTCTTCCTATCCATGGACTCTCCTATCTTGGGTATTTCCTATAAAGGGATCATATCCTGTGAGACCTTTGTGCCTGGCTTCTTCCACTTAGCATACTGTCTTCAAGGTTTGCCCATGTGGTAACATGTGTCACTACTGAATTATTTTTTATGTTAAACAATTGCAGGATTTCATTACTAAAAAATGTAGGTACCCTTGTATACTTGTTGTTTTATCATTTTTATCAGCTTCTAAAAATACTTCATAGATTTTAAGACCAAAAATAAGTTCACGCTTAAGAAAGTAGAAACATGAAATGACAACCTGTATTGTTAATTATTTCCAATTAATATTTTTTACCAGTGCATATTATTTATATAGAATGGTGGGTTTCATTGTGGCACATTCATATATACATAAAATGTAATTTGATATGTAAAGAATTTAAATTGCAAAAAGAATAACAATTAGCCAAGGTTATAATGTTTTTCTTAAGGAATTTAAATATTGTGCAATGGAATTATTGTAAATGTTAAACTGTGACCTGTAAAATAGAATGACACACATTTTCCCCTTTGAAGAAATAATAACTCAAGCAATTGTATCGCTTGATTTTGGGGAACATTAACAGAGGATGTAAATGGAACACGTTTTATAATGTGCTATTATGTAAGAAATGATCTGACAGATTGGTTATACTTTTCCAATAATGATAGGAATTAATATTAGTGATAGAATGTAGGGAATAATTTTTTTCTGGCTGACACTTGAACCTATTTCTATAGAAAGGAATATGTAAGACAAAGTGGTATACCATCATATATTTTAATTGTTTCCAAAAACAGTGTTCAGTATAATCCCGCTTTTCCCCCTGCTAATGTCAAAATAAGATAGGAGTAGGATCTGATAGTAATTATTTTTCTTCCCTTGCTCTATGAGAAACTCACTCTGGAAAATAATCTTCTGCTGTCAGATTACTATGAGTTGCACAGTGAAAATATAGTACAGCGGCATGCTTTTCCACTCTAGCTCTCACTTCTTTGTTCCCTGGCTAGAAGGCTCATCTTTTTTCCCTAAGTGTGTCACAGTAGGAAGAGTACAAATTTAGAATTACAAAGAGGCAGAAAAAAATAGAATTTGAATTATAACTCCAGAACCCAAACGTGGTCTTGATGTAATTATTGAAACTCTCTCAACTTCTATTTCTTCACCTGTGGAACAGAAACGATGATGCCCCTGTCTTGGAAGTCTTGTGGGATTGAATTAGTGGGTATGTGTGAGCACACCCAGTAGTGTGCTGAGCATGTAGTAGGATCTCCATAAATGACAGTTATTAAAGTAGAAGACTTTGACTACAAGTGGTACAAACATCCTTTAGGTGCTGTGTGTCTTCTCTTCTGCTTTAAAATGGTTTTGTCAAGAACTTTGCTTAATTTTTTCCACACCCAATCAAGAATTTTAATTAGAATTAGAATGAGCTCCAAGAGTCCAGGAGATTTTCAGTCCTGTTAAAAGCTTTCTACAGCTGGGATTGAGTAGGCATCTCAATACATGTTCTGAAATAAATTAGTTGTGCATCTACTACGTACAAGACTCTATGGTTCACTTTATAGGGGAATGGAAAATACAGCAAGGAGCCATAGAAACCTGGAGCATCTTCAATATGCACAATAGCATTATCGACTTAATGCATCTTCAATAATCTAGAAAGCTAGATTTTTCAAAAGGCTTTGTCATGCCTCTATCACTCTCATTGTGTTATAATTGCTTCTTATTACCACTTGCTCAGCATTTTTTTTACTTTATTTTATTTTATTGATTTCAACTGTTCATCTTCTTAAGGGAAAAGATCTAGTTGGGTTTCTCATTTGGAATCCCTGTGGAGTGTCCCTATTGGAAGGACTGTTAGGACAGGTCGCCACAAGGCTCCCATTTTCTTGTGCTTATATGCTGCTGCCTTTGAGCTCCTGCTTTAATTGTGATTCAATCAGCTGTGGACAAAGTGGAGGATTCTGGGGTTCTAAGCATGATGTCTGAACTGTTTGGAGGTATAGGAAACCATGCCAGTTCAAGCCATCAAACTGCAGAAGTGGATGGATATTTATCAACACAGAGAAGCTTGAGAAAAATGCCAAGAGACAATGTATACTCTGATGGAGAAAATAACCCACCAAGAGGGACAATCTTGGAGGAAGGAGGTAGAGTGTAAATCACAGACTGTGTCTCATATCATGTGACATCCTTCTGATGCCCTCAGTAACTGCTTGCTATGTGAACTGTGGAAGGAAGAGACAACATTTTATCTACAGGAATGAGAACATTAGTGAGGTGTACAGAAGCACAGAACTCTGGTTTTCAGATTTCCAAGCTAGTTGTCTGGTTTCTAGTACACATCTTCCACGTTTGAACTGGTTCTCTGACTTCTCTCTCTTTCAGGTAGATTGGACTCTATTTGCTTACTTAAGGAATTAATATGGCTGAGAATTTAGATAGTTACCACCATGGTTCTTGGGGAAATTATTTTAGATGACATAGTGATTCCCAAAGTGTTTCCTATAAGTTTTCTAGGTGATGTTAATTTTTTAATATGAAAATAAAGAATTCTAGGACTGGGAATGTGGATCAGTGGTAGAATGTTTGTCTGGTATGTATAAGGTCCTGGGTTTAATGCCCAGCACCTTGGAAAAACAAACAAACAAACAAACAAAACAGGAAGGCTGTGATCAAATGAATTTAGGAAGCCCTTGGTGAATTAGAACAGGCTGTGTGGCATTTATTTCCCCATCTCAGTGGCTTACCTTGGGAAAGGTTTGTTCCTTGTTTGTGCAAAGTCCTTTGGCAGTATGAGGGCTTCCCAGGGCAGCTGGCTTCCATATGATGGTTCAGTGATGCATGCTACTTCCATCATGTGGCTCTGGGCCCAGCATGGCGCTCCTGGTCTCCTCACAGGAAATAAATGCTCACACAGGAGCTTCCCCTGCCTCAGGGTGGAAGGGACACATGCCTTACCCACTCATGAATTCCATCATCGGAGAAGGTTGGAAGACCCTGCCTAATGAGAAAAATGTCAGAGCATTCCATTATTCCCAGGAAAGGCAGGAAAACCCAGATATCAGGGAGCTTCAGCAGTACTCCGAGTGGCGTGTATCTATCAAACGCTTTATAACTGTCAGACTTTGTTGACATTTTGGACATGGCAACATCCTTTCTTTTCATGATGAGTTCATTCTTTGCAGTTTTCTACAAATTTATTTCCTTGTAGAATTCTTCCTTCATGGGGCATCTTATAGCACTACTGTTCCATGATACATATTTTGATAAACATGAGAGAGATAATTCTACATGCCCTTCCTCACTATTATCATAAACCTCCATTCTCCTATTCTCCCTTGTGGTGGTCTTATTTTATAAACCTTTATTATGGAAATTGCTCTAAGTGTGCTACCCTTCTTAGGCTCATCCCAGTGTCTGTGAAGAGTGCATTCGGAAAGACAAAGCAAACGAACTGCTGGAATATAGCTGAAGTGATGACTGGGTGACAAGGAAAGAATTGCCATCAGGTGGTGGTTTGGTTGGTGCTATTTTAACAGTCCACTGGCTCTTTATTTTAGAAGGATAGGAGATGAATATATTATCATTCAGGTGAAATAATAGCTATCACCAAGTTTCAGAGTTGGTAGGTGACATCTTCATCTATAAAGTGAGTACCAAACTGTTGTACCAACAGTCAGCTGTTGTTAGACCAAACTTAGTTGAACATTAAATTTATCAAAGGCCTACTGCTAACCTCTGCAGAAGGTATGAACTTCCCATATGAACTTACCATTGTGCCTGGGGAACAGCAATAAGTACATGCTGCTAGATTGGCAATATCAGTCTACAGGTATTTGTTGAGGATCTACTCTGCTCCCCAAATGTAATATGTTAGGGAGCAAGACATGGCGGTGGTGATGAATCTTATAGAGGACATGGAATATTGGAGAGAAACATGGATCAGTTATTTGTAAGATGTAAGTATGTAAAAACCACTTGAGGGAAATGTTCTGCAGGAAAGGGATGTGCTAAATTCTTTAACAAGGAGCCTGATGGATTCTGAGGGTGCAAGTTTAGTCTGAACTCTCAGAATGAGGAGAAACCAGAATCTCAGAGCAGATAGGGCAGAGCCAGAATTTAATTTCTCTGTGCCTCTGTGTACTTTCAGTTATACACATCTATAATCTTTCATAGGAAAGAGTTCTTTGAGCCCATACTATTCAAGGACTTTGTCCTTAGAAAGACCTCTGTGAAATCTCACAAGTTTAATCTTCAGGCCCTTGGCAGTATCAAGTCCAATTCACAACTGTTATGGTTTGGATCTGGAATAACCCCTGAAGACCTGTTCCCCAGTGCAACAATATTCAAAGATGGAGCCTTTGGGGAGTGATTGGTTTCTGAGGACTCTACCATCAATGGAATAATGCGTTGGTAGATTGATAGCTGAAGGGACTATGGGGGGAGGTAGAAACTGTTGGAGATGGAACCTAGTTAAAGAGAGAGGGCCTTTGGGAGTGTGCTCCCGGGGTCTATATCTTGCCCTGGGCCATTTTCTCACTCTGCTCTCTGCTGCATACCTACCATGAGCTCAGCAGCTTTTCTACACCATGCCCATCCACCATGTTTCTGCCTCATCACCAGCCTAAAAGCAATAGTGTCAGCTGTCCATGGACTGAAAACTCTGAAACCAGGAGACAAAATAGATTTTGATTCCTTTAAGTTGGTTTTATCAGGTTTTTTGTCCCAGTGATGCACAGCTTACTAACTCAACAATGGATTCCAAGATTAATTTGTTCTCCCTAGTACCTGGGTTCTATTAGATGTTCCCCTGAAATGTCTTCATAGGAGGCGATTATAAGACAGCCTGTACTTAGTGGGATGCAGCTTTATGGGAAAAACCTGATTGATGGCTTGGTCTAGGAGTTGGGAATTTTTTCTTTTTTTAATGCCAGACAGTATTTTAGACTAACACAAATAAGCTCTATCATTGTAGTGCAAAAGAAAATTGTAGCTAAATAAAATCTTTGAATGAAATATATAAATGAAGGGTGTAGCTTTTGGGGGGAGGTGGGTACCAGAGATTGAACTCAGGGGTACTTGTGACTACTAAGCCATATCCCCAGCCCTATTTTGTATTTTTATTTAGAGACAGGGGCTCACTGAGTTGCTTAGCACCTCTCTTTTGCTTAGGTTGACTTTGAGCTTGTGATTCGATCCTCCTGCCTCAGCCTCCCAAGCTGCTGGGATTACAGACATGCACCACCATGCTGTCTGTGACTGTGTTTTCATACAACTTTATTCACAAAATCAAGTGTCAGGCAAGACTAGGTCCCTGAGTCATAGTCTACTGACCCAAGGGTTTAATCCACTATACTAAGTGACTGATTTTACCTTCTGACAACCAGTGGGATTTAATTCTTTATCTCTTCTCAAATAAAGAAAGGCATTTTGGTACTACAACTGTGGTATTTTAAAGTATTCTTTAGAGGCAATGTAATTTTAGGAATATCATAAATGCTTTTTTGACCTTTCAATGGAAAGCAATCATTTTGTGTTCCCATTTTAATTACTTAGTGCATTATCTAGTTGAAGTATTTAAATGCAAGTTGGCCATGAAACTTCTCAGGAGCAAGGGACCTTAAGATATTTCAGCTTTACCACCTTGGTATAAAGAAGAGGATGTAGGGAAGAATTTCAAGTAAATGGAGAGGGTCTCTGAGGACCTGCCCCCCTGGAATAGTGCCAGCAGAAGAATGTCTCCCTCTTCACAACTCTCAAGAGTCTGACACTGATTCTAGTTTTTTTACAACATGATGATAATTAAATAGCAAATATCATAGTGAAGGTTATTCCCATCTCTCTCCCTCTGGTAGGGCTTCATTTTTTAAGATGCTGTGTATTCCCTGTAAAACCTCACACATGGTAGGTACTCAGTATGCAGAACACATATTTAGAAAGTGAATGAATGAACAAATGAGGGATGAAACTCATATTACATTTTTGTATTCTACATTAGTCAATATTCAAAATGCAGGTAAATAGAAATAGTTGTACTGCCAGCTCAAATCAAAATATTTAATGATAAATAAATTTGGCTGTCTGTGTTAGTCCATTTTTGCCACTGTAACAAAGGACCACAAAATGGGTAATTTATAAATGATTTATAGATTTACTTCTCAGAGTTGTGAAAACCAGGGAATCTCAGATCAAGGTGCCAACAGATTTGGTGTCTGGTGAGGGCCTGGTCTCTGTTTCCAAGATTGAACCCTGAATCACTGTCTTCACATGGCAGAAGGCGGAAGGGTCAAAAAAAAAAAAAAAAAGAGAGAGAGAGAGAGAGAAAGAGAGAGAGAGAGAGCAAATTCTATGTGAAACTGCTTTTAGAAGGCATTAATTCTATTTGGGAAGGTGGAGACTGCACATCATAATCACCTCCTAAATGTCCCACCACTTGATACCATCCCACTGGTGATTAAGTTTCAACATATGAATTTTGGGGAACACGTCACACCAATAATTTTGTCTCTAAAAGCAATGTATTTTTACTTCAATATTATCTGAATCTTATGTGGTTTCTAGGTTCAATAACCACAATGACAGTATTAAAGTCAGGTAGAATGGACACTCAACCCAGAAATAGCCATTGAACATTGCTCTACGGTATTTTTCTGAAATTAGCTGATGTTTTTATGGTTTTCCTTTTTTTTTTTTTTCCAGTTCAAAAATGAGTGTAGAATGATTGAGCAAATGGCATATATTTATCTTTGGAAAGTCAGCTTTCCACCTCTGTGACAAAATACTTGACAAAATTGACTTAAAGGAGGATATATTTATTTGAGCTGATGTTTCCTAGGTTTCAGTCCATGGCAGCTGGCTCTCCTGCCTTAGGCTGCTAGTGAGACAGAAGCATCATGGTCACAGTGCGTGATGTAGGAAAACTGCTCAGCTTGTGGTAGTAAGGAAACAGAGAACTGGGTTAAAATCCAATTACTAGTTGTCTGATGTCAGACTAGTTACTTGTCCTCTAATATCAAATATTTTTCCTGAGTAAAATGATAGTGATTGCAATTTTTAGCTCAGTGTTTTTATGATGATTAAATTAGAGAATTTAATGCTTTGCTTTAATGAGTTCTGAATACTCTACCCCATATGTAGGAATTGCTCAATAAATATTTGCTATAGTGATAATGATAGTGAGTTCTATTAATCAGAATATTATTTTTGATTTCCCCAAGCTTCTGTCTATAATGAAGGCAATGATACCAGCCATTAACATATATGTGTTACATATTAAGAGATCTGAAAATGTTATGGAGATTTTTTTCTTTGAAAGAGATTTAATATTTCATCTGAAACATAAGATAAAAATTTAATAATCGTGTTTCACGGGGAGGAGAAAAAAGCATGATGCTGTCCCAAACCTCCTGAGCTTGTCAAAGAAAGATTGTCATTAATGCTATCAATTAGAAGGGCATAACTCTTAACATGAAATCACAAACTGCATATACTACTTGTTTAACGTACTTTAAGTTTGTGTATGCTAGAGGAAATTTGAGAAAAACTGCAAAAACATCACATATTTCCTATTTAGCTTTAGGCTTTTCTGATCTTCTTTCAACCATAATTTAAGAATTAATTTATTAAGGGCAGCATTCTGAACCTCAGCATCTGCTTTGAATTTGAATATGAGTAGGTTCTGCTTTAGGATTGCCTAATATATTCAATGCTGATCAAGAATACACTGTGTTCAACTGAATGTAAAAGAGATAAGCACAAATCCTGTCTAATGAACTAATAATATAAGCAAGATTGGGGTCTAAGCAACAAGAAATGGTATCCTATAAGCATTTTGCAGTGTTTTGGAATCCGTGACAATATTGTTGTGTTGTTATTGTTCAGTGATCAGGAAACTATATATGATGGGATGGAAAGACCAGTGATCAACGCACATGAACATATGTGTCTACAGTTGTCTCTTTTTTCTTTGTATTCAATCAAGATGAATCTATTGAGCCTGTTGTATGTGGCGAGCCCTGGAGATACCGCCCAGTTACCAGGACAGACGTGGTCTTTATCTCACTCTGTAGCCTGTCCTCTAACACAAGAACATGATTAGTGTCTGCAGAATGAAGTCCAGGGTTCTACAGGCACACTTGGTTGCCAACTCAATTATCTTCTCTCAGAAACAGAATTTAGAAACCAGCCAGGGAGTAATAAAATAGCAGGAAAAATAGAGAAGCAACCAAACAATGGTCCTTGAACTAACAAGAAGAACAAGTGATGGATCATTTCCCATTTCTGCCCAATATCCAATTTCCACTCCAGATTCATTCTCTAGGGCTCTGGTTCTACTAACACAGATTTTTAAAAAATATATCATTTCCCACCATCTTTTGTTCAGTCTGTTTTCTCCTTGGAAAGTTGCACCATCTTTTCTCTCTGTCCCAACTCCAGTTCTTTCATTGATAATTCCTTCCTCTTCCATGAAGACTTCTGTTAACCCTCAAAGACCCAACATCCCAGCCTTCCAGACCATATCATATGATATGGTGCTTAGCCACTTGTTAATGTAGCTGTTCCTTTCTTAAGTTCTCCCTTATGTCTTCGGTATTCTATTAATTAGAAAATAATCCATTAAAAGAGGTCTTTTTCTATAACTAGGTCCTATGAGGTGATGGGGTTGGTGTAGGCATGCCCAGGGAAGGGAAAGCAGGAATGAGTTAGATTTCTTGATTTTACAGAGACCCCTATTGATGGGGATGAAATATCACAACCTGTGCAATTTGCCACAGATTGAATTGTGTTCTCTAAAAGGGTAAGTTGAAGTACCAACCCTCAGTATGTGAGAACGACGTGTAATTTGGAAATGTTGTCTTTACAGATGTCATCAAGGTATGACGAAGTGATACTTGGTTACAGTAGGTCTTAATCCAACAATGACTGGAGGCAGAAATGAGAGTGATGTGTCTACAAGCCAAGGATTGCTGCCAACACCAGACACTAAGAGAAAGCTATGTCCCTGAAAACACCTTGATCTTGAACTTCCAGTTCCCAAACTGACAAAATAAATTTCTGTTGTTTTTTAATCCCCTAGCTTGTGGTAGTTTTTATGGCAGCCCTAGAAAATTAACACGTCATGGAGATGATACCAAGGGAGGAAATGAGGAAAGTGTAATGCTTTGTGTGTTCTGAGGAAACAAGCAGTCTTCTCTCTAAGGAGTTGGGGAGAAATATTGAGAACAATTTCCTGGAGAGGCTGGTGTTCTTGAAGGTGAGCAGAGTTTCAACCTGTGAGATGTGGTTGAGGAAGAAATTGTGCTACTATTTTAGAAATCAGTATCAGTAAAGGCATAGAAATGTGCAGAATCAGAACATGCATCCAGAAAGACTTGGGAACATTTTCTTTAGATTATTTGTGGAATGAAGAAAAGTAGTGGCCAGTGGATCTGGAGAAGCAGATTGGGGCTAAATCAATAGCTGCATAAGAAGATCCATCTTCACTTATTCAATAGCCAGAGAGAAGCAGGGAGTAGTAGGTGGTGGCAGAGGTCTGTGGGCTAAGGGAAGATGCATCTGACAGTGTTGTAGAGAGCAGAGATTCCCAAGCTTGAGTGAATACCAGTATCCTCCAGAGGCCTTTGTAAAACACATTACTAGGTTGTATCCTTTGAGTTTCTGACTTAGTCACTCTTGGATAGAACCCAAGAATTTAAATTTTTAACAAGTTCTCAAGTGATACTGATGCTGCTAAATCTGGCAACCAGGTTCCAAGAAATATAGGTTTAAAAAGATGGGAAGCTGAAGTGGCATGAGGCTAGGGCATGCTTTGGACTTTAATGCAAGAAGCAGGCAAAAGATAAACAGGAGGCAGAGGAAGAATGGCAGTGAGCAGGGAGCTGGGACCAGACATTTCCACCAGGTAGGGTTTGGCATCTCAGCCAATGGAAGGGCTCAGGGAGAGAGAAGGTAAAAATTATTCCAGATTCTTGACTTTGGGAAGTTATTGTAATGCACCCCTTTTGTTTCTCTTCTGTTAGTCTTACTATTGTCACTACATTGAAAATTCCAAGAATAGTGAGTATATCATTTGACAGGTTTACATATAAAAAATTCTTTCTTTGTATTTGGTGTAATAATAGCTAACATTTATCAAATGTGTAAGTTATGCCAGGCACTTTGCATAAATTACCTAGTTCAAACTTCAACACCAACATGTGAGTTGAGTGTAATTGATCATTTTAAACAGAAAGGAAATAAAGCTAAGCAAAGTTGTAAAACTTACCTGAGGCCATACAGTAACCAAAGAACTTAGCCAGGATTTGAACCTGTGGTTCTGGTTCTGGAGCCCAGGTCCTAATCCCTATGCTCACTCACTCATGAAGAGCTAGGTGCCCAGTAGGTACTAGGATGTGATATCAATTTATATTATGTGACAACACACAAACATAAAGGAAAATTAGATAACACAGATGGATCATCATTAAGAAAAATGAAACCCATGAATCCACTATCTGTTGTTAGTTGCTGTTAGCATGTTAGTGCATACCTTTAAGATTTCTCTGTAAGCCTGCACATGTATACTTACTTGGATCAAATTATTGTGCTTATGTTGTTTAATAACTTTTCAAATTTAACAATATCTTGAACAATTATCATGTCAATAAATACACTTTTGAGACGTTACTGCCTATTTATGTCCAACTTACAATTTGTCAAACCAATCTCCTCATCTGGGCGTCGGGAAATATGAACTCTTGGCTGTGGATGGATTCCTAACCTAGAGTGGAACTTAGAATTTTGAATTTAGTTGAAAGGGACAAAAATCATCCAGTTGAAAGTCAAGGCCCAGGGAAGTGGAGTAACTTTCTCACATTCACAGACTAGAAACAAAGACTGTTGTTAGTCTGCTCATCCATCCCTTCAGTAAATACTACTGAGTGTCTACCATGCGCCAAGGCATTATTCTGTGTACATGGAATCTGGCAATGACCAAGACAGAGCAAGGATTCTACCGCCGCTGGAGCTGCTTCATGATGGAGGGCTGCCTAACCTCTTTTCACTGCCTCAGTGTCTGCTTTCAAGGCTCCTTGGTGTCTGTTAACAAAGACGCCAGTCAAATCAAACTGTTCCATGCAAGACACAATCCTTTCCTCACTGAGTATCTTCAAGATGCAGAAAATTGCATCTTGTTCACCGAAACCTCTTCTGAATATCCTTCAGGGGAATTTTTCGTTAGCCTTCCAAGGTTATTTTTTTATTTAATTTTTTAGTTTGTTCTAATTAGTTATACATGACAGTAAAATGCATTTAGGAATTTTGATAAATCATGCATAAATGGAGCATAATTTCTCATTTTTTCTGATTGTACAAATTGTAGGATCACATCGGTCATATGTACATGAGGGTAATAAGTTTTGTTTCACTCTACTGTCCTTCCTACCCCATTCCCCTTCCCCTCCCTTCACTCCCCTCAACCTAATCTAAAGTAACTCTTTTCTTCCCTAGACTCCCCCAAACCCAATTGTGAATTAGCATCCGCATATCAGAGAAAACAATAAGTGAAGTAAGCCGAATCCAAGGGTATTTAGATGTCAGCAATTCCTTTCTCCTGTCCCACTCCTTACACTTGAAGAAGCACTGTTTGCCAACCACAAAAGACTCCAGTCATCCTGAAAAATGCTGGCTATTGTTTGTCCTCAAACCATCAGCTACTGACAGGTGGGCGTGGCTGAGGAGAGCAGGTGTTTCCTAGCAGGAAAAAAGCTGCCCAGATAGATCCAGAGCTGAGGGATTTGCTCTGAACTCTTTCTTTCCTTTTCTGTTGAATATCCTCCCATCGAATCTTTTGGAAATATTTCATCAATTAGTGCAAGTCCAGATTTGGACTCTGCAGTATAAAGTATCAGAAGGTATTTCATTGACTCACACACAGAGTCAGACCGGGTCATTGGGAGTCAGAACAAGCTGCCTTCAGAACTTGGCTCTATCACATATGGACTTGGACATGCTACTTAAGTTTTCTAAATTTCAGATTCTTCCTCTGTAAAAGAGGGCTAGTCATACATAGTTCACGTAACTATGTTTCTTTGCAATAGCCCTTAATATAATGAATTACCCCTTATATACCTTTGCCAGTGACCAACTGTCCCCCTTTGTCCTGGACTGTGAGGGCATTTCCAGGATGGGAAACTTTCAGTCCTAACACCAGGAAAGTCCTGGACAAACCAGGATGAGTTGTTCACACTGAGTTATGCAGTCTCCACTGAGAAATTAATATGGGTCTCCCCACTAGACTGCATGCTCCATGCAGGCAGGGACTACGTGTGTCTTTCTCTATACACAGTACTGATGCGGAGGAAACCAGTAAATTTTTGTTGAATAAATAATGAATGTGTCTTGGTTCCAAATGCAAATCAGTTAAAATGTCTAGTTCAGAGCATAGAATGTTTTCTTATGTGCTTAATATCAGCAAGTTTTGTTATATTCTTTCTGTGAGCACCTTCTAATCTCATATACTTTATTGGTAATTTCTCTATTACAGGCCCATCTTCCACATGTGTCCAATGTAA
This sequence comes from Sciurus carolinensis, assembly GCF_902686445.1. Lineage (NCBI taxonomy): Eukaryota > Metazoa > Chordata > Mammalia > Rodentia > Sciuridae > Sciurus > Sciurus carolinensis. The sequence goes on from NC_062218.1 coordinate 144,746,925, forward strand.
GTTTCATAAGGTAATTAGTAAGACATAATGGGTACCATTAGACAACCAGGCTGTTGTCAAGGGAATTGAGGGACTTCAAAGGAACTTCATCCTAAGGCATTTCTGAAAGTTTTCCTTTGTGAGTCTCTCTGTTTACTTCCCTGCTTTGAAATGCTAATATCATCTTTCCCTTTTGTCTTGTGCATCTTTTAATTTGGGATTGAATTCTACCATCAGTTTAACTTCAACCTGCTGCCAACCCTTTCCCTGAGTGGGTGAAGCAGGAGTTTGTAAGGCTGAGGAGTGGAATGGGGTGGCTATTGGGGTAGTTCTGTAATATATAGAATAGAACTGTAATTTGTCTCTCTAGAAATTCAACAGAATGGAACAGAAAGTGACTGTCTTTTGGTTGACTTCCATTGGGCATGTGTTCCTGTGAACGGTAACAAACCCATCTTCATTCTTGGAAGAATGACATAAGAGGGAAAAAATGATTATCCTGAAGCATAGCATTTTGGTGAATAAATTCAAAACTGTCTAGAAATAACTGACACTATTGTAGGGACAATGGCAGAACCATTAGAACTCCAGTAAATGTTCTCTGAAAAGAATAGGGAAGCTGTTCTTTATACAGTGTATAATACATGCTGGCGTGATTATGTCCTTTCACCCATATTATCTCATTTAAAAATCCTTAAAGATTTATTTATTGATTTTGTGTTGTGGTTTCATGATCTCAGATGGAGGAGAACCCTAAGAGCTTAGGAAAACCAAACAAGCTGTCCAGGTTTACTGAACTGGCCAGTCACAGAATTGAGACTTGACACCAGATGGGCTTGATTCCGTAGCACATATATTTTTTGCTACATCACGCTGCAGTTATTTGTTTAATAAATTATGCACCAAGCACCTTTTGCCTGCCAAACTCTTCACCAGATGCTAATGTTTCAGTGTACAACAAAACAGACCCAGAGTTTGTCCTTTTATTGTTTACAGTTTACAGGAGTGCCAGGTGTCAATCAACTTGTGCCTCAGGGTCCTGGAGTTTTGTGTTGAAGATGGAATGAGAGGTGTAGCACTTGGCATACATATAAAGAGAATGCTCAGTCATTGTTAGTGAGGTTATTTTTATTATTATTATGTCACAACACAGATTATGATTATCAATTGTGTGATGTGCTATAAAGGAAAAGTACATGGAATTGTGAAAATTTAGGGAGGAGGATCTCATCTAGTCTGGGAGGCAGATGGGAGTTTCCTTAAGGAAAGAAAATACAGATGGAGAAGAAAGTCATCTAAGCAGGAGTGGTAGCATGTGCAAAGGCCCTGAGGTAGGGGGGAGCACTGTGTTCAAGGTAGTGAAAGCTGATGTGATGGAACTTATAAAATGGGGCAGCTACAATCATTTTCTCTTCAATATTTCCCCCCACTCCCAGCATTTCCTGTTTGCATTCCCCTGCTGGCATCTGCAGTTCTTAGATCCTAGTTCCCTAAACTCTGCAAGACAATTCTGCCCATGGAATTTACCTAAAATGAAAGTTACCTATAAAAACTTGCTTAGAGACTTACACTGGAACACACACACACACACACACACACACACACACACACACACACACTGTATCTATTATGCTCTATCTTTACTGAGTTCATCCATAGACCAGGTAGCTTGTTGATGGATACAAATTAAATTCAAAAGGATAGCTTTGTCTTCAAGAGACAAGATAATTGCGAGCAAGTTATTGTCTTTTTAAAGAGCAAACATCGAGGTGCAGAAAGCTCGTGGGCACAGGTCTTACACATGCCACTTTCCCTGCCAAGGTACATAGAGGAGGCCACCAAGAAAGAGGTTCCCTGGGGCATTGGAGGCCAAAAATAATCATGTTAAAAAGAAAACTCTTCTAAGAAACATAATACTTATCTTGTCAATGTAGACATGTTACATCTGTAGTGACTTCAGGATACAGAGAGAAGTGAAAGATGCAGGAAATAAATAGCACAAATAAAATTTGAGGAAGGTCAAAGGTCAGTGAGACTCCTAAAAAGAAAACTGGATGGAACACGGGACTTCCTGTTACTGTCATATCTTAAGCTTCTTCCAGGTATAATGTGCAGATTTGGAACCAGATAGAATGAAGAGGAGGATAGAGATGAGGGAAATGGATTTTTGTCTGAGGTTGAGTGCAGTAGAGAATTCAGATGATAGCATGGTCAAAGAGAAGCCTCCCCCAAATTCACATTTTCAATCTAATCTTAAGAACACATTAGACAAACTTTGATAGGAAAAATATTCTTTACAACACCTGACCAGTACTTTTCAAGAGTATCTGGTTATAAAAGACAAAGAAAGCTGGAAAATTATTATAGATTGAAGAAAACTAAGGTGATATTACAATTAAATACACTAGGATATCCTGAATTGGGGACTGAAACAGAGAAAGGATGTTTATGGAAAGACAAATGAAATCTAAACTAAATTTATAGTTGAGTGAATAATACTATACCTGTGCTAATATCTCAATTTTTGTAAATGTACCAAGGTCCTGTAAGATGTTGGCACTAGGGGAATTTATTAGGGTGAGGAATATATAGTAAATCCTCACTACATGTGCAACATTTCTGTAAAACTAAAGTTATTTCAAAATAAAAAAAGGTTTAAAAATTGGCCACATGTAAACACACAAAATCTATGAACTGAACTTGTACTTTATGGCTAAAAAAAAACCAAAATTTACAGAAGTAAAGTATCCCACTGAAGCCTGACTTTGTTCCTTACTTTGTTAGGTTTGGGATATAGAAGCTGGTGTCCTTTCTGAACATGGAGAGTCTTTGCTCTGAGTTTCAACGAAAGGCTCAGAGGATCCCACACAGGGCTCTTTCTACCATTCCACATTCGAGCCTACTTTAGTCTTCTATCCAGAGTTTTCACAAATGTACAAAGTGGTGGTTCTCAGGGAAAATGCCTCACCCTCAGCATGAGCTAAAAACCCTGCACACTTGGCCTTCGTCCACCTCCTTAGCATCTCTCCCTCCCTCCTTTCTCTCTTCCTCTTTCTCTCTCCAATCTAGACATCTTTGTCTCCCCTCCCCCTACTGTGCAATGCACTTTCCTGACTCAGGATCTTTTCATCTTCTTAGAAGATGGCATTCATGTTTTACACACACACACACACACACACACACACACACACACTCGAGTTCCATCTTCCCGTCTTTCTTCTTGGAAACTTTCCTTTACAGTTGTCCTAACACCTATCTCTAAGAATCAATTAGACTCTGTCTGCTTTGCTCCTGTGGAACCCTGTGCTTGTCTAGTGAAACTTCCAGCATACTTAGTCTTACATACCTACTTTTTTCTAGTGCAACACACTGTTTAATATGTGCAATTAGAAAGGGCAGTATTGAATCCCTGATTTAAGAGCACATCTCAAATAGGATTTACTATTTTTAATCTCTGTTTGTACCCACCCTAAACCCTCAGTGTGCTAAGCCAAAACATAGGTACAGTATGCCTATAGACACGGTGGGTACTTACTTGTTTCTTAAGAGAGTTTTCTTCATGCATGACAACATTTAGGCATGTGACATTGCTGACATGTCTGTGGCTAGCTTCTTAGGCTCTAATGGTAAGGTCCATGATAGATATATCAATTATCAGTTGAACATATAAATGTATAAATCATGCACTGAAAATTAGACAATGGAAACAGGTTTTCCTGGGTCAGTGGCAAGACCATGCAGTGAGGTGGTGATAAGATGTGCATACATTACCAGCATCACCACATCAGCTCCATCACCATCTCCAACATCACCATCACCATCAACACCATCATCTCTATCATCTCCATCATCACCATCATCACCATCATCTCTATCACCATCAACACCATCATCACCATCATCTCCATCATCACCATCACCATCAACACGATCACCATCAACACGATCATCACCATCATCACCATCATCACCATCATATCTATCACCATCAACACCATCATCTCCATCATCTCCATCATCACCATCATCACCATCACCATCAACACGATCACCATCAACACCATCAACACCATCATCTCCATCATCTCCATCATCACCATCATCATCTCTATCACCATCAACACGATCATCACCATCATCTCCACAATCACCACCATCATCATCTCTATCACCATCAACACCATCATCACCATCATCTCCATCATCATCACCATCATCACCATCACCATCACCATCATCACCATCAAAATCACCATCCTCATCATCACCACCACCATGATCACCACCATCATCATCATCTCTATCACCATCATCTCCATCATATCACCATCATCATCACCATCATCACCACCATCATTATCATCTCTATCACCATCAACACCATCATCACCATCACCATCAAAATCACCATCATCATCATCACCACCACCATCACCTCCATGGCCATCAACACCATCATCATCACCATCATCATAAACCGTGATCACTATCACCATCACCATCATCTCCGTCACCATCACCACATCACCATTATCATCATTGTCATCACCATCATCACCACTATCATCATCATCATCACCATCACCACTATGTCACCAGCATCCTCATTATTATGATCAGTTTCTCCACCTGCTTATTCATTTTGTGAACGCTGAGCAGAGCAGACCATTTGCCAGAGAATTTTGTTGGGATTTTACATAGCACTGTTGTGCTATAATCAGAGAAGATTTGCTGAGAAACTAATGAAACATAAGTCTCTGCCCCTGGGAAGCCCCTTCCAAGGGTGTCCAATTCATTTTGTGTTTATGATTGTGTATGCTCTTTCTTGAAAAGCATTCCCACAAACTGCATAAACTTCAGGCCCCCCAAAATTTAAATCTGGCCCTGATTATAATTACCCAGTAAAAGAACTTGAAACAAAAATACCACTGTTGACCTGAGGAGGTAGTTTCCACATGTTTTTATGTCTCAGGGTTGGTAGCCCAGGCCCCACCCATTGTACACCAAGTAGAAACTGCTTAGACCCTTGTGGAATTAAAACCTGCAGCTGTGAACAGTTGCCACCATACAATCTTCTGCATTTGCTGTTGGAGCAAATGAATTCAAAGACCTAGACAGTGTGTTGTGTTCAGGCTCTTTCATCAGCTGTTTGGGACTCTCCAACAAGTGTGGGCAGATGCATGTCTTCATTTCCATTTAGATGGCATTTTTTAATCTCTTACAGTGGGGCATCTACTATTAAGTCTTGCATCAATTTATTTAGGGCTTTTAACATCCTTGACTGAATCTTGCCATCCTGATAGAGCTTGTTCCAATGATGTGTAAGCCTCTAATTTAGGAATGCACTGACTGGAGGCCCATTTTGATTTTTATAGTAACCTATTAATAAAACATCATCAGATTTAAAAGCTCAGTGCACGGAAGGTAAGCTCCTTGGGATTTTTCTCCTATTGCTCTGATGCATAACTGTGCTCTTCTCTATTTCTTTTTGAATTATCATGTTTGGAAATATTTATTTCTCCCATCCTTTCAAGTATCAGGTCAGGGTAGGACTTGTAAAAGTGTCAGATCCATATCCAGGCATAGGTGATTCCCTCTATCCCTGTATATGTTATGAATCCATTAGAAAGTGAGCACTGGGGGCTGGGGAGATAGCTCAGTTGGTAAAGTGCTTGCCTTGCAAGCACAGAGCCCTGGGTTCGTTCGATCCCCAGCACTGCAAAAAACAAAAAACAAAAAGCACACACACACACAAAAGAAAGTTGGCACTGGACTCACAAATAAGCTGCTCTGGAAGAGATGACCCAGACAGCCATCACCCCTGAATAGGACTGACTTTGTTCCAATGGTGGCAAGGGGAGTCCCAGGATGGGCTGATCACCTCATGCTAATGTCACTTTTGCACATTACTGGTAAAACTATTTCCTTCTGCTCATCGGGACGTTAATAAATGAGGGTGGTAACAAACAGACTTTTTTTTACAAATACTTTCTATAAGGCAGAATTTGTTCTTTATGGGAAAAGACAGAAATACGAGGAGAGAGAAAGTGGAGAATAGTGAAGGGGGGAATGTATATTCCTCCTAAAGTATAGATCAATTTCTTGAACTGATCTTTAGTGGCATTGAAGTTATTCATTTGTCAACCATTGTTGAGTGTCTGTTATGTAATAAAACTCTAGATCTGTGTTTATTTCCCCACTTTCTAGGTGTGAAAGATATGCATTTAAAGATAAGCATGTTTTCTATAAAATAACACACCTTTGGGAAAGGTTTGCTTTGCTGTGGGGATGCAAGAAGGTTGCTTGTACAAGAGATAATCATAATGCAAATAGAATGAAATGAATATGATGGGAAGGTGACGCAAAGGTCCCAGAGGAGAGGTTCCAGGAGGATGGACAAAGGACGGTCATGCCTGACCCTGGAGCGCATCACCTCACTAAGGCCATGTGGTCTCTGGACTCAGCCTTGAGGTGTGATGAGATTTGGCTGTGCAGGGAATGGCAGCCCAGGGCATGCTAACAGATGGCAACAAATAGGTGACAAAACAAAGGCACAAGGTGCTTGATCAAAGGATCAAGCTGACCAGTCTGGCACACATCGAGAATTAAAATGGAACACCACTAGGCACCTTGGATGCAACCATTCTAATGATTTCTATGTGCTCCGGTCTTTTCTAGAACTTTCCCAGGTAGGACCTTCTCTCCAAAGTTGGAAGTCAGGTATACTCAGAATTTCCAATCTATACCTAACCAAAAGAGTTTCTTTGTAATAGAAGAGAATAACAACAGGATCTCCATTTTTAAGAAATACATGTTAGATACCCTAAAAATGTTACTAGCCTTATCCAACTATCATGATTTTTTTTTTGTATGTGGCAATTACTATCATAGTGTACATATCATAGAAGACAAAACTGAGGAACAGAGAGGCTAAGACACTTGCCTTAAAAAACACAGCTGAGAAGTGGTAGAAGCTGGCAGCAATCTGTGAAACTCCACAGCCCATTCTTAACTGTGATTAGTTTCTGCCACAAAGTAGAGTAGGTCAAAAGTTAACATACTCTAAATGTCTTTCTGGAAGAACAGGAGTCAAGACATGAAGCTTCCCATGTTTCCAATTGTATCCTCAGACCGTGGAACCTAGCCATCTTGTTGCTAAGATCCATTACCTTAAGAAAATGAAATTGGATGGCACCTGCTTCCAGCTCAGTCACACACATCGAAGCCCAACTGTTTCACCTTGATTTTTTTTTTTCCTCAGCCAGATGGAAAATTGGGCAATTCCTCAATTAAATGTCACCAACCCTCTTGCATCTCCAGCAGCAAATGCCTCATTTCTTAGGGACTTGGCAACATTTCACCTCTGTAGTATCTCATTTTCTTGGCTCAGCACTGGAAAAGTGGGGGCAAAGACACAACTTTTAGCCTGGCTGTTTCTTGCCTTTAAGATACTCACTCAGCAGAGAAAGCCGTTGTACTGCTTGCAGAAAGCTTTTTTCTCGTCACCTGGTGCATGACTGTGGAAACCTCCAGTCCTCATTCAGTGTTTCAACCCATCTGGCAGAGACTGGAAGATTTTCTCCTTTTGTGTTGTAAATGAACAAATCAGTCCTATGCTTTTTAGAGCCAGCTAGAAAACAGGGCAAAATCCAAGGCTCTTTAAAAAGGGATCATTACCCTGTTCAGAGATCAACCATTGGCATCCGTTTCAATAAATATTAACTTTACTCTTGGAGTTTTCTCCTATGATTTGGGACCAAGAGGAAAGCAAATCCCAGATCTGTCAGTTAAACAGAAAACATTTATGCTGTGTCTACCAACTGTAAAACACCAGGGATCACTGCAAGTTTTAAAAATGACTGTGCCCCATAGGGCCCTGCAAGTATCTAGGAGAAAGGCGTATTTAAATAAATGAGGGCTCAGAGTTCACATGTGTTCAGGCAAAGAGGCATTAAGTGCCCTTCCGTGTTAGAGGAAGAGGATTTTCATCTTGAACTGGAGAATCAGAAAGGCTTCTTGGAGGAATTAGTCCCCAAGCAGGATCCTTAAGAGGAGGAAGCAATCGGATAGTGGGTAAAGAAGGACGAATAGAATCCCTTTGGGAGGAAGGAGTGGCATACTCTGGTTTCGGGCTGTCTGGGTGGTAGGTTGCAGAATGAAGTTCCTGTTTTAGTTATGGCTCCCTGCTGCCAAGCCTGAGGGTTGTCCAGATTCTTGTGTTGTCAGATCCACAGATGGTATTATTCCATTTAATATCAATATCCTTCAGCAGCTAATTGATCATTATGTAGCTGCTTCCATCTCTCCATATATGTATTGGCATGTCTACAGACTACACACAGAGATGCATAAGTTTCCGTATGCGTGCACATGCATGTACACATACACATATTTGTATTTTAATAGCATATTGTGCTAGATGTATTGTTGGACATATCTGTGTTTTCATTGTCCATCATCTTCACTTTTCCATTTTGAAAAATCGTGCATGTTGTCTCCTACCCAGGCCATATGCAGATTTCCCCCAATGGACTCAGAAGGGCCCTTTAAATCTGGTTTGCCTGAATTGGTATCCATGCAGGACCACCAAGGCATCTGTTTGGTATAGACCTGTCGTAGTCAGCGTGGGCTGCCATAACAAAAGACCATAGACTGGGGGGGCCTAAGCAACCGAAATGTGTTTCTCACACTCCTGGAGGCTGGATGTCCCAAATCTAGGGCTGGAAGGATCTGCTTCTAGCGAAGGCTCTTTCCTCATTGTTGACGGCTGCCTTCTCACTGTGTCCTCAGACAGCCTTTCCAGCGTGGGCGTGCTTGGAGAGAGAGCAGCAGGGAGTGAGTCCTCTGGTGGCTTTTCTTCTAAGAACGCTAATTCTGTTGGATCAGGGCACCATCTTTGTGCCTTCGTTTAGCCTAACCACTTCCTTAGGGGCTCCATCTCCAAATACAGTCACGCTGGGGGCTAGGACTTTGACATACTAATGGGGGGACACAAGTATTCAGTCTGTGATATGTCCTTCAGAGCCTTCTAGTCTAACATATACCTCCTCCCATTTTTATTCATGAAATATATATTAAAATATCATAATATTTAAAATAGTACTATTGGCTAATCCTTATAATTGTTTACAAGACCCTTTTCACATTTAGTATAAAAATATTTTACTACAGTTCAGTGTCTCTGATCTCTCTCTTTCTCTTTCTCCTCATCTGTCATGATGTTTTAAATTTACTAGTTACTGTCACACTCCCTTGCAAATGGGGACACTTGCAGGACAATGTCCTGACACATACAGGTACCTTGGGGTTCTATCCAGAGACTTCATAGGGACATAGTTGACCAGTTGCTGGGTTTACTCTCCCACCAGCTATGGGATGAACATGTTGTGTCCCGATGGTGATTAAAGTTAATGTCTCCTTCTCCCAGCCCCAGGGCCTCAACCGTGGTAAACCCCAAGGTTATCATGGCCTGTGTGCCAGGACACATTCCGTACTTGGACTGGGGATGGGTTAGAGGCTTACCCCCACCTGGCAGCCTGGCAAATGCACTATGGCTCTGCCAACCTGGGGCAATTACAGCCCCTACAATGCCCTGCCTGGAGACACCACAAGGAGTTCACTCTTGACTCACCACCCAACACCTGCACCCAGGTACCACCGAGAGTGCAGGGTAACAGAAAAATGCTGCACCAGTCCCATCTGAAACCAGTGGGACCTGGTCACCATCCTGGGCAAGGCAGCCGTTATTACGAGGCAATGGCAGGGAGGGAGAAGGATGCCCAAGAATGGGAGGCTGGAGGCCGAGAGCCCCTCAGGTGGCAGGGAGTGGGTGGGAAGCAGGGGCCATGTTGCCCAGGACCCCAGGGAGCCTGGATTCTAGACAAATGAATTTTCTGTGTTTGAATATATCAAACCATTTTTTGGAAAGCTTGCTTCCTTGGCTGGAGAACAAATTCATTTTCACAAGCCTTTCTTTTTTCTTTTCTAAATGATTTTATTAGTGCATTGGAGTTTTCCATAGAGGTGAATTCAGTCTGATAGGTTCCCACAGGCCTGGGATATCATTTGCTCCATTTCAATCCCCAGTACTCCTCTTTCCCTCCCCTCCTCCCACACCCTGTTCCCTATCCCCCACTCTACTTTCCTTCAATTTATTTATTGTTTTTAAATAGGTGCTTTATAGATCTGTATAAAGGTAGAATTCACTGTGACATCTTTCTATTGTGTTTAACATAGTTTGGTCAATTTCATCCCATTATTTCTCTTTTTCTGTCCCCCTTACCTCCCTCTCAGTCCCATTCCCCTTTCTATTTTCATGGGATCCCCTCCCAATTTTTTCCCCTTATTTGGCTGTAAAACAGTCCACCTTTGACTTTCAGGCACTGGCTTACTTAGCATGATATTCTACATTTCTATCCATTTCCAGTCAACACCATCATTTCATTCTTCTTCATGACTGAGTACAATTCGATTGTGTCTGTATACCTCATTTTCTTTATTCATTCATTTGTTGACAGGCACCTAAACTGGTTGAATAACTTGGCTATTGTAAACTGTGCTGTTACAAACACTGATGTGCCTGTATCTCTATAGTATGCCTGTTTTTGTTCTTTTGGCTAAATACCAAAGAGTTGAATAGCTGGGTCACATGGTGGTTCCATTCCTAGTCTTTTGAGGAATCTGCATACTGCTTTCCAAAATGCTTGTACTTATTTGCAGTCCCACCAACAATGTATGGGTGTAACTTTTTCCCTACATATTCATCAACATTTATTATTACTGTCTTATTAATAATTGCCATTCATTCTCACTGCAGTGAGATGAAATCTCAGTGTAACTTTAATTTGTACTTTCCTAATTACTAGAGATGTTGAATATCTTTTTTACATATATTGGTCACCCATTGGTTGTATTTCTTCTTTTGGGAAGTGTCTGTGTAGTTCATTTTTTCATTTATTGATTGGAGTTTTTTTTATTTTTTTTCTATTCTTTATATATTCAGTATATTTATCCCTTTTGAGGAGTAGCTGGCAGAGTTCTTTCTATTCTGTAGACTCTCTCTTCATCAAGTCCTTGTTTCCTTTGCTGTACAAAAGATTTTTGTTTGATGCTGTCTTACTTATTGATACTTGGTGTTATTTATTGAGACTTGGGGATCTTGTTAAGGTAGTTGGTACCTGTGCCAATATGTTGGAGTGATGACCCCATGTTTTCTTCCAGCAGTTGCAAATTTCTGGATAAAATTTTTTAAAGTTTAGGTTTAGGTCTTTGAACCAATTTGAGTTTTTTGGTGCAGAGTGAGTGGTAGGAATCTAATTTCATTCTTTTACATATGGATATCCAGTTTTCCCGGCACCATTTATTTAAAAAACTACCTTTTCTTCAATGTATAATTTTGGCACTTTGTCAAGTGTCTGACGACAATATCTATGTAGATTTGTCTCTGTGTCTTCTGTTCTATTCCACTGGTCCTCATGTCTGTTTAGATGTCAATACCATACTAGTTTTGTTATTGTAACTCTGTAGTATAATTCGAGATCAGGTATTATAATGCCTCCAGTCTCTCTCTTCTTCCTCAGTATTTCTTTGGCTAGTTTGGGTCTTTTATTCTTCCTGATGAATTTTGTGATATTGGTATTTTAATGGGAATTTCATTGGTTCCATATAATTCTTTAGGTAATATGGCTATTTTAAAAATACTAATTCTACCTATTCATTTTCTAAGTGTTCTTTAATTTCTTTCTTCAGTGTTCTATGGCTTTCATTATAGAGGTCTTTTATCTCCTTAATTAGATTTATTTCCAGGTATTCTTTTTTTTTTTAGATTATTGTGAATGGAATAGTTTTCCTGATTTATTTCTCTGTAGATTCATTTTTGGGGTATAAGAAAGTTTAGATTTATGAATGTCGATCTTGTATCCTGCTACTTTGCTCTATTTGTTTATCAGTTCTTAAAGTCTTCTAGTGGAGTTTTGATGGTGGGAGTCTTCTACATGTAGAATCATGTCCTCAGCAAACAGAGATAATTTTTACTTCTTCTTTTCCTATTTGTAATCCTTTCATTTCCTCCTGTGGTCTAATTGTTCTGGTTAGAGTTTTAAGAATGATGTTGAATAAGAGTTGTGAGATTGTCATCCTTGTCATGATCTTAGAGAAAATGCTTTCAGTTTTTCTCTTTTTAGTATGATATTGGCTTTGGGTTTATCATACTTAGTCATTATAGTGTTGAGTTAAGTTCCTTCTATCCTTAGTTTCTCCTGAGTTTAACATGAATGGGTGCTAGAGTTTGTTGAATGCTTTTTCTGCATCTGTTGAGATGATCATGTGATTCTCATCCTTAATTCTATTTCTTTGTGAATTATATTTATTGATTTTCATATGTTGAATGAATCCTGCATCCCTGGGATGACATTTACTTGATCATACAATTTTCTTAAATACAGTAGAATAAATCTAACATAATTTTCTTAATGTGTTTTTGAATATGGTTTGATAATGTTTTAAAAGAATCTTTATGCCTTTGTTCAGCAGGAATACTGGTCTGTAGTTTTCTTTCCTTGATGTGTCTTTGTTGGGTTTTGATATGAGGATGATAATAGTTCATAGAATAAATGTTCGAGGCCTAAAATTCTGTCTTTTATGTGGTCTCATCTATTGGCAATACTTTCAACTGAAGTTTTAATTTGATTTATTGTGTCTTTCATTTTCAGGATTTGTTTTTCATGCTTTTACAGAATCTCTGTCTCTTTATTGAAATGTTCTTTTACTTCCTGTATTGTCTCGTAGTTCATTCCTTACATCTTCTATGAATTTCCAAATTCTTCACCTGACATTTCCTCCATTGTGTTATCAATGGGATCGGTTGTTGAAGTGGTGTGGGATGTTTGGGTTGGCTTTTTCCCTTGCTTTTCTTATTGTTTGTATTTCTACCCGTTTTATGGCATTATTATCTCTTCTAGTTTAAGGCAAGGGAGTGTTTAGTGAGTGTCTTTCTTTTACATACCTTAAGTTGGCTGAATATCTAAGTATTGACATTCTCACTCAATACGTATCCTCTGTTCCTACCAGTATCAGCACCACTCTGAGAGAAGACACTTAACCCTGTTAAATGCAATCACTTCAGAGCAAAGCCATGTGTTAATAAACTACAGGAAAAAAAGAAGTTACTGAAAATGTTCTCCATGGAATAATGTTCTTGAATAAGTTGAGAAACTAGTTATTGAAGTTAGTAAAATTACTATTAAACTATATTAGGATTAAACTGTATATATTAAACTCTAAAGGGGAAAAAGGAAAATATGGGCAGACAAGAAAAGAGAAAATAATACAAACAGATAAAAATAATAATAAATTAAGGGGAATTCACAACAGGAATAGGCAATGCAAGAGGGAAATGAGAGACTAGGAGGAGTACAGGTAAACCTGCACTGTAAGGAATCTGGCCTCCCAACCACCTGTCAATCTGCGTTCTGCCCACCTCTCCCCTTACAGGAATCTGGCCTCCCCATCTCCTGTCAGTCTGCATTCTTCCCGCCTCTCATGTTACAGGAATTTCCAGCTTATGTTGCCATAATCTTCCTGCCTCCCACATTACGTTCTAATATGTCATTGGTCCATCAGTCAGTCTGTAATAATTCTCCTCCGTGATTGGTTCTTCCCAGCCCGCGAAACTCCAATATCTGAGAAGAAACCATGCGCCATGTTCTCCTTTTCTTCTTTCCTTTTCCCCTGAGCAGACGTGAATCGTCTGCATAAAGTAAAAGTTCCTCGTGTGAGACCTGTGTCTGCGGAGCGTTTTTCTGGGAGTTATCGACGAACCATAACTGCCCCTAACATGCACTAGAAAAGCAGAGATAGAAATAATAACTCCAGTCAATGCTTTAAAACTTCAGAAGAAACACAGTTTGTTGACCACAATATCAGATAATAAGGGAACATCTACTGATACAATAGGAAAAGTAATCTCTGTATGATAAAAACCGACCTTAGAGTTATTTATGATATTTCAAGCCAAACTCTTTGGGGTTGGGAGATATCTTCCTGAGTTGGATTTCATCAGGATTGGGGAACTTTAGGAGATGCCTGCTCAGTTTTACCTCTGTTTCCCTGGGTGTAGGTCATGATCATACCAGCCAATCTCTGATAAAATTCTAAAAGCCCCTCTCCACTATTTGGTGTGTCCAGGTACCTACCAGCTCTCTGGTGAGTCAGAGGAGACCTTGTCTAATTGTGATGGAGCAGCCTTCCTGTGAGGGGGTGCAGTCTTATGCACCCTGAAGAAAATCTCTCTATGTACACACATCCAGTGTCAGTACCTCCGTGTAGGTTTTGGGGTGTGCGTGGTGTGGTGGTCTCATATGGAAGCACTGCAGTCTGGTAGTTGTGGCACTGGGTGACCTGTGGTAGGTATAGATCTGTTACCCCTCTGGAGTGCTCAGGTTGCATGGGGCTATTCCTGTATCTAGGCACACTGAGCAGAGGCGGATGTCTGTGGGATGCTCCTTGCAATTCCTTTGTGGGGTCTGCTGCCATTATGCATGCACTGAGGTTTTCTGCTCACTGCTTGGGTCATCCTCAGGAAATGCTTCCTGGGGTTCTGAGCACTTCTCTTGTCAGTGTTCTTTCACTACTTCATATGTGTTCTGTAGAGCTGAGGGTTGCTGTCCAGATCCATTCTGCCATCTTCCCTCATTTCCTGACCTTTGGGGTATCTGAGCTTCTCCTAAAGGATCATCCAGCACCTGCACGGCAGAGCCACCTGGGTCTCATGAAAACAGGAGAAGTAGCATAGAGATGGATCCCAAGAATGTCCTTTACGTATACTTGCCTGTTCCATCATTCCATTTCTCAATTTACTTATCTCCAAATAACATTTTGTCCCACTAATATTAGCTCTTGAATTATTCTGATTTATACTGTATGTAATTCTATATTATGTTTGAAGACAGAAATTGGGACACTAAACTTTTTTTTTTTTTTTTAATAGACTCAAAGTATGGAGCTGGGCTTGGTTCTCTTGTCTTAAGTGTGGTTTACACTAGGAAGCTCTGACCTGCAAGCTCATGTTTTTTTACATGCTCATTTTATATGTATGGTTCAAAATGAAGTTGCTTTAACCCACTCCCCTACTCCCTGTGGCATTTAATGTGGAGTCAATGAATTAAAAAAAAAAAAAAGTAATTTAAAGCAAGAGCTCTATGCTCAAAGCAGTTACAGGATATTTGCCTCAGGGTGGTAGGGGGGAAAAAACCTTTCTCCAATGTTCTCCTTAGCGAAGTGCCACTTTCCAGTTATCTCTTCTCCCCCGTAGAAGGGTTCAGCCCCCAGTCTATACCTCTTTCTAAATATTTCTTTCTTTTTTCCTTGAAGGATAAAATCAGGTAGGTCTGACGAATTCTGTAAGGGTATATTATGACCATGGGTGCTTCCGAAGGTGCAACTGTTTTTGACATCTTTTCCGGCCACTTCTAAACTGAATTTTTTCCAAATGACCTGGGTAAAAACTAGAAACATATTTACGGAAGTCCCTGGATTATTATTTTGTCTCCTCTTCCAGGAATGCTTCAGGAAACCCACTTAGAGCAGGCACATAATTACTAAGTATGTGGGAAGTAGAATCTCCTTGTAGATAAGTATTTGCACAGATTGTTACTTTGTGCTCATCCAATGATTGGTAGTACAGAGGTCTTGTACCTATGGCATTGTTACATGGCAAAGAAAGGATATTTAAGGAGATAATTTTAGACCATTTATTTTTAAAGGAAACTTCTTCCTCTAACAAATCCAAGTTATGTAATAATTGAGATTTGAACAAACAAGATGTCAGGTAAATAAGAGAAGGTTGGAAAATACATATTGGATATAAATTGGGCAGGAATCTCTCCCACACTCAGGGCTATCCACTCCAGTTCAACAACCAGACAGGGTCTTAGCATGCAGGTAATAAAACTGCAGGTAATAAAACTTTCCATGAATAGTAAATCATGATATAAGATACTGTGAGAAAAAAAGAATGAACAAGTAGGTTAGCATCACTGACTTCTAAGAACTTGGAAAACATTAAAGCTTCATTAGAATTTAGTTTATAAAGCTGAAGAAATTTTTCAAAATCACCAATTCTAACCCTTCAGTTTTACAAGGAGAGTGTATAGACTAGAGTCATCATTCAGAATTAGTGATGAGGTCAGATGGAAATTCTCATCCAGTCTTCATTCCAACTGTATTAGTTGGGCTCCATACAAGGTGATAACTGGTACCTACTTAGTGGAAGAGATGGTTCAAAGCAACTTCATCAAGCTAGGGTAGACACCAGCCCATAACCAAGTTAGTTTGTAACAGTAGGCACAAGTGTTGTGTCTGCAGGGAGTCAATATAGCCTTTAAAACTGTGATCCACAGAAAACAGGTTGATACCCAGCAATAAGGAAATGATTAAAGTGACTGTGTTCTAAGCATCAAAGATGAAACCATGTGGAATAGTTAATGGCACAAAAAAATGACTATGATGAAATATTATATAAAATATATCGTGCATTATAATATCTCATTACTATTTGTAATGCCTATCGTTGGATACAGCAATCACTTCTTCAAACCTATCCCAAAGATAAACTTGTAAAACTAGGAAAACATGCGAGCAATGGCTATTTTTGCAGCAATATTTATAGTAGAAAATGTCTAGAAACAGCCTCAAGGTCCATCATTGAGGCAAATGAGGAATTACGTTGGCTTCATTGAGATGCCGGGTATTTTGTAGATGAGGAATATAAAGCAGCTGTGAAATAAATGGGCTTAAATAAAAATCATACTGGTCCAAATTTTACTTGCAAGTGTTTGAACTTCTAATGATTTCATCTGGCAATAAAACAAAATATATTTAGTAGCCTGACTTGTGAAAAGGACAAGAAAAAAAAAAATGACCACTGTCAAGTCCTGGAGACATTACTGATCAAGTTCTGAAGCAGAAAATATCTCAAATGAATGTGGAACATCAGTTTATGCCGAAAATGGAACAAATATCAAAGGCTACTAAAAATAAGATAAAAAAGGAGGTGGAACCAACTTAAAGAGGCTCCTTCTAGCCAGTTATGGAAGAATTTTAGCATCAATAAGTGTATTAGCCATGATGATTAGAAAACATCAGATATGTTTAAATCCATGCATTCCTAAAAAAAAAAAAAAAAAAAAAAAAAAAAAAAAATCCCTGGGCACCTGTAGTTTGGGAACCAGCTCATTACTCTGAAAATTAGTAAATAAAGAAAGAGAATCAAGCATTCATCTGGTCTTTGTTTTGTAGATTACAACTCAGAGGCACCAAATAGTTCATATGAAAAAGATACTTGTTGGAAATATTTACATAATAAGTGAGGACAGCACTAACCCATCTTACAATGCCTAATGACTTGATGCATCTACAGAGTGGTCACTAAAGTGGCTAACACCACAAAAAATGTCTGCCAGATTACATGTGCTTCTTAATGGAACATACCACTACTTAAGAGTTTTCCACACCCCTAAAATTGAAACCGATTCTGATGAAGTCTTTAGATACATTAAATACTGAAGACAGAGGAGCATGCTAATTAATACCATGAGGATTAAGTCAGTAAAATTCACACTTTGAGAAACTCCAGGAGACACCCTAGCTTCATTTAAAAATATTTCACAAAAAATTAAGCTGAAGCAAGAGGAACTGAGACATTATAGATGAAAAAAGATTTAAACCAAAGAATCTCAGTCTTTAATTAATGAGCATGTGAATAAACTGGAATCTTGTTAAATGCAGATTCTGCTCCCTGCTGGTCTCAGGACAGGGAGATTGAGATTTTTGCATCTCTGCTAAGCTCTCAGTGAGGCCAATACTGCTCCATTAATTTCACCTAGATTAGCTAGGATTTTTAAGACATGCTGACCAGAAGTCTAGTTTTAAGACATGCCAACCTCAATTTTATCCTGTTTCAAATGATTAACCTTAAAGAATTTATGAGATAAATTTGGAAATATGCATGAACACTAAATCTGAATGTTTCTCAATATTGAGAAATTATATTAACTATTAACTATTACTAAGTTTGTAGGTGAAATAATGGTACCAGATTATTAAGAGAAAGCACATTTTAAATAATAAAATAGCATGATGAAATATGTACAGTTGAAATGAGATAATATCTGGGAGAGCTCTAGATTGTGGAACCAACCTAGATGCCCTTCAGTAGAGGAATGGATAAAGAAACTGTGGTATGTATACACAATGGAATAATATTCAGCCATAAAGGAGAATAAAATCATAGCATTTGCAGGTAAATGGATGGAGCTGGAGAATATCATGCTAAATGAAATAAGCCAAGCCCAAACAAGCAAAGGCCGAATGTTTTTTTTCTGATAAGTGGATGATGATACATAATGGGGGGAGCGGAGGAGTAAGAAAGGAATGGAAAAATTTTGGATTGCATAGAGGGAAATGTGGGGGGAGGGGTAGGGAAGATAGTGGACTGAGACAGACATTATTACCCTAGGTACACGTATGATTACAAGAATAGTATGAATCAACATTGGGCACAACAATAGAAACGAAAAGATGTACCCCATTTGTGTACAATGAATCAAAATGTAGCCTGTAAAAATAAAAATAAGTAAAATAAAATTTTAAAAATTACACTGATGGAAGTGGGTATACAGTCGAAACAAGATTTACCATGAGTTACTAATGTGCAGAGTTGTGGATTTGTTGGATTTCTTTATCCTAGTCTGCCTGTTTTTGTATATTTGAAATTATGCATGATGAAAGTTACTTTAAGGAGTCAGGTGCATGGCGCAAACCTGAAATTCCAGCAGTTGTGAGGCTGAGGCAGGAGGATTGCAAATTTAAGGCAGTCTCAGCAACGTAGTGAGGCCCTAAACAACTTAGCAAGACCCTGTCACAAAATAAAAATTAAAAAGGATAGAGATATGGCTCAGTGGTTGAGCGCCCCAGGGGTCAGTCCCAGGTACAAAAAGAAAACAAGTTATTTTAATGTTATCTATATTGCTTATGCATAGAACACAAAATTAGAATTATACACATATTGAGGAACCCCAAATCTGAAAATCAAAAATGCTACAAAATGCAAAACTCATTAAGAGCCCAGGGAACACCTTAAGTGGGAAATTCCAAGTGACCTCATGTCAGATTATCATCAAAGCACAGGTGCACAACAGTAAGGGTAAAAAGGACCCACCCAGCCCCTTCCACTGCTGTGTACAAACTTCCACTGATACATGCAAAAAGTTACTAAAATATTATTTAAATTTACCTTCAGGCAATAAGGTATATATGGAACATTAATGAATTCATTTTTAGACTTGGTTTCCAACCCCAAGACAATTTATGATGTGTGTGCAAATATTCCAAAATCCAGAAATCTGAAACACTTTAGATAAGAAATATTCAACATGTGTTACAAAATGTAGAGTAGTTATATTTTTTAATTATTATTATTTTTATTTTTACAGAATGCATTTTGATTTATTGTACACAAATGGGGTACAAATTTTCATATCTATGGTTGTACACTATGTAGAGTCACACCATTCATGTAATCATACATGTACATAGGATAGTGATATCTGTCTCATTCCAGTATCTTTCCTTTCCCTGCCCCCTCCCCTCCTCTCATTTCTCTCTACTTAATTCATCTTCCTCCATTCTTCCCTTACCCCACAGGCAATTATCATTCACTTACCAGAGAAAAAATTCAGTCTTTGGTTTTTTGGGATTGGCTTATTTCACTTAGCATGATATTCTTTAATTCCATCCATTTACCTGCAAATGCCATAATTTTATTCTTCTTTCAAAAGGCACACTCGTACAGTGCTGGTGGAATTGCAAATTGGTGCATCCACTCTGGAAAGCAGTATGAAGATCCCTCAGAAAACTTGGAATGGACCCACCATTTGACCCAGCTGTCCTACTCCTTGGTTTACTTACACCCAAAGGACTTAAAATCAGCATACTACAGTAACGCAGCCACATCAATGTTCATAGCAGCTCAATTCACAATAACTAGATTGAAGAACCAACCTAAATGAATGGATAAAGAAACTGTGGCATATATATTTTCTTTTTTTTGTGCTTCCCCATAGTTTCCAGTTTCCAAACTTCTGCAAGTGTCTCTATTGGTTTTTAAATCAATAAATTGTTTTGTTGGTTTTTTAATTTAGTTTTTGAGGGCAATTCCACCGATTAAATTGTCCCAGATGGCAAATGACATGGGCTTAACAAACAAAACCAAGCCCTGGCTATGGGAAGACAGGTTAATTAAATTAAGGTATTTTCCTAGCAGAGAGGAGGATGCAGGGGAGGGGGGGAAAGAGACAGAGAGAGAGGGAGAGAAAGAAAACTGGCAAGGGAAGGTGAGTTTGAGTAGCATCCTCCTCTGCTAGGGAAACCTTTGTTGTGAGAGGAGGGAGGGTTTGCTGTTCTTCATGGAGCATGCAACCTGTTAGAACTAAGGAGTTGAGGGTTCGGAGAGAAAGATTTAGGGAATGTGAGTGCAGCTATGTTTCAGATTTTGTTGGAAAAGGTGCATTAGAAATCCAAGATTGCAGTGACCATTAAGACTCTGCTAGCTGGGAGTGCCTCCTGCATTTGCCTATGTTCATAGCGTGTGTTGGCAGGGAGCACCATGACATGCCAGGGAAGAGGAGTTTTAAGCCCCACTGGCTTGGGAGGGATGTGGTTTCGGTTCCAGTCCCAGCTCTGACTAATGGATCTGTGGTGTTGACAAAGCAGTTGGATTTCCCATTTTGTATAACTGAAGCAATAATGCCCCTTCACAAACTTAGTAGTCTGGCGCTTGAGATGCCCAGTAGGAATAAATTTAAGTTGTTTTTGTTCTTATTGTCACTAGGAAATAAAATGTCCCCACTTGCCATGTAAACCATTCTGTGAGCGGTTTCTCATTTCAATGACTTTTTGTCTTCCCGTCTCTTCTCTTCCTTTCTCCTTTTTAGCTATTAATGGACCTCAGATTTGACTCTTCTCCCCACAGGAGTGCTCAGGGGTTCTCAGACCATAAATTATCTGCATGCATATGGTTGGCACAAAACTGTTAGGGCAAATATTCTCCCAGTATGCTCAGAAATTGGTGAATAAAATCCCATATAAGATAGAACCTCTTCATATGAAACTGTTATCCTGAAATTTTTATGTAAGTGATTTTAAAAGTAAGATTTTTGAAACACTGAGTTGTCTAATTGCCTTCATAATTAACTTCTGGGTCTAGAAGATGAGCAGGAATAGAAGCAGTAGATGTTTCTTATTCCTCTGCAATTCTGGGGATATGAACCCAGGACCTCTTGCTTACCAGGCAAACACTGAGCTACATCCCCAGACCTAGAGATACAGAAAACGAAGACAGATGGCAAATATGGAGTCGAATCCTGGAAACTTGAACACTAGATTAGGAAGCGTTGGATGGGGTGAGGGTTTGAAATGCTAATGATTTGAAAAGTATGACACAGCTACAGAAATATAATCATGTGTTTTGTTTTTTCCTTTGATAAATCTTCTATAAATCTACTTCAGTGTACAAACAAAAGAATTAATAACTTTGCATTCATATTTTTACTGCTAGGAATTACAGTATGTAAAGCACATCCTTGAGCAAAACATAGGCTATTCTATTTTTGCATCATCCATAAGTTAAAGGTGGGTTTTACATCTTCATATGGTTGGAAAAAACATTAAAAGAAGAATAAATTATTGTTAAGTATGAATATTGAATGAATTTAAAACAAAAAAATCATTCTGTGGTTAAATAGCCACAAAACATTTGGAGCCAGAATAAATATATAAAAATTGAACTCTAGGAAGATTTTTCTGGAATTGGTGTTTTGCAGGACAGGATTGTACAGGTTTAGGACATCTTAGAGGTTGTTTCTATCTTTCAGACCTGAGGGACTTGAGACCCATAAGTCAAATCATAAAACAGGATTAATTGCATGGTACTTGATCTTCAAATATTTAGTTCACTTTTTAAAATTTTTAAATTTGTTCTAAGTAGTTGTACTTAACAGTAGATATATCATACATAAATGTAGTATAATTTCTCCTTTTTCTGATTGTACATGTTGTAGAATCACATGGGTCATCAAACATCTATCTACATAAGGTAATAATGTCTGTTTCATTCTATTGTCCTTCTTATCCCCATATACCCTCCCGTCCCTTCACTTGCCTCTACCTAATTTAAAGTAACTCTATTCACCCCTTTATTGTGAACTAGCACCCCATATCAGAGAAAACATTTGACCTTTGTTATTTTGGGATTGGCTTATTTCGCTTAGCATGATATTTTCCAATTCTATCCATTTACCAGCAAATGCCATTAATTTCATTCTTTAAAGTCAAGAAATATTCCATTGAATATATATACCACATTTTCTTCATCTATCCATTCATCTATTGAAGGGCACATAGAATGGATCCATAGGTTAGCTATTGTGAATTGAGCTGCTGTAAACATTGACATGGCCACTTCACTGTAGTGTGCTGATTTTAAGTCCTTTGGGTGTAAACCAAGGATGAGACAGCTGGGTCAAATGGTGGTTCTATTCCAAGTTTTCTGAGAAATCTCCATACTGCTTTCCATAATGGTTGCACAAATTTTCAATCCCACCAGCAATGCATGAGTGTGCCTTTTCCCCCACATCCTCACCAACATTTATTGTTGCCTGTGTTCTTGATGATTGCCATTTTGACTGGAGTGAGATGAAATCTTAGGGTGGTTTTGATTTGCATTTCTCTAGTTGCTGGAGATGTTGGACATTTTTTCATGTATTTGTTGATCAATTGCATTTCTTTTATTGTGAAGTGTCTGTTAAGTTCCTTAGCCCATTTATTGATTGGGTTATTTGGTTTTTTTGGTGTTGAGATTTTGTGTTCCTTAGGCATCTTGGAGACTGATGCTCTATCTGAGGTGCATGTGGTAAAGATTTTCTCCTAATCTGTAGGCTCTCTGTTCACTTTATTGATTGTTTCTTTTGCTGAGAAGGTTTTTAGTTTGAATCCATCCTATTTATTGATTCTTGATTGTATTTCTTGTGCTTTGGGAGTCTTGTTAAGGAAGTCAGATCCTAGGCCAACATGGTGAAGATTTGGGTTTACCTTTTCTTCTGTTAGGGGCAGGGTCTAGTGCCTAAGTCTTCAATTAACTTTTAACAAAGTTGATACAGGGACATTTGGAAAGTCACTGCTGGGACTGGATATAATGGGAGTGATGGGCATTTGCAAAGAAATCCATGTATCTTCATCAGTGCAGGATGGCACGTAAGTTCAGTGAATAGCAGGATCGTAGATGAGAAGTCCAGAGGCAAGAGCCATTTGAAGTGTTCAGGTGGATTCACCTTTAGCCTAAATGCACTAGTTTGAATCTTATAGTTGTACTTTGGATAAAGAGAAAGGAGTGATACATAATTTTTAATGTTGAAAATAAACGACATTGAAGATTTTGATGTTTGAAAGTCTTTCATTGAATTCATAGAAAATTGATGTCATTATGTTTTTCCGGAAGCATAACAAAGCTATGAGGAAGGTCATATCTGCAGTGTTTACTCTGTCTTGGTGGAGCATTCCACCTAATCCACTGTGGTCAGCTGGTTCCTGTTCTTTGCTCTACATCTGGACTCCCAGAACTGATTTTGAAACCTGTTCAAGACTTCATCTTCCTATGTCCCAAAGCACAAGTCTGATAGAGACATTTCAAAAATTGTAATACTGCTAAAAATTGCATATTTTTGTTAAAGTTTTCAAGGACTTTATCAAACTATTCTTCCAAACTGCACAGAGCATGTCTATTTTCTATTATTTTTCAAGGCTAAGATAATATGGGAATTGGTCTTTAGCTGAGGATCCTTCAGGAGTTAAAAATCCAAACAAAACAAAACATAACTAGAAAAAAAGAGAGATGGGGGTTAATGCAATTTCTGTTAGGTCCTGTGACTGGTTCCTGTGGCATTCTTTTTAATTTCTTTTAAAATTTACCTAATTTATTTTAGGTTTGACCTTAGAAGTTTGGGCTTAATCTTTCCTCAGAATAACAAAGTAGGAGAGATGACTTTGCCACTTTTAAATTCAAGCAGTAGTATGTAAACTTATTTTCAACATACAGTAGAAGAAGTAAAAGTAAAGGAACTTGCAGGAAAGTGTTCTTGTGTATTAATTGAGGTGGGCAGGAAGCAAGCACCTTGTGTTAGGTTTAGTGGGTGATGGGTGCTTTGCAGACCGTGTTATCATTCGTTTTCATACTACCTAATTGCTATCCTGGACCATAGAAATCCAATATGGTAGGCTAAAGTGTATACTGAAATCATAGGCCAGAACAGGTATCCTGAGAAACAGGATTCCAATTAACTTCAGTTCCTGCCTTACAGGATAGGAGCAAGAAAAAAAAAAAAAGTTGATTTGCTGCACAAATGTTAATGAATTAGACCTCCGAGTATGTAAATGATGCTATTTTCAGGGGGTAGTGTTAAAATGTAGAAATCAGATTACACATTTCAGCTATTTCAGGTGGTAGTGAAGTATGTATCACAACTCTTAATTAGGAAGAAATAGAAAATTAGAAGCCAGAGAAATTTATTTTTATTCTAAAAGAAAACTAAGATGTCAAGGCAAAAAATATATATATATATATATATAATGGGATTGTTCCATATGTCATCTGAACTGATGGGGGATATGTTTTGGGATGGTCTTCCAAGTCGTGTTAAAATACATCTTCAAAGAATTCAGAGAAATGTGCAGGTGAGATATATTTGATGATAATCTATTCTAGGAGTTTAATTTATTTATTATTATTGGCAGAAGTCTGTCTAGAATTCAGCTGAGGCAAGTGACTGAGCAAACAACGTCCCTCCTCAGTTTCTTTCCCCATCTGCAGCAGTTTAAGAGTTTAACCTCAACTTTCAAATTTCATAGGATACAACCATAATGCCCCACCTTCTCTCGTTTCCAATTTCACACATGAAATTCAGGCTTGTGGAAGGGGGCTGGTCTCCACCAGGTCATCTGACCTCACGTTCATGACATCATGCAGTCTCACCAGGTCTCCTTCTGTTTTTAGAGTGTCAGGGTGAGATGATTAGAAATTCGTTTCTTAGTGCTCAGTGCTGAGAAATAGAAGATTCTGGGTGACATGTCCTCTCCCTTGAGGAGCATACGGTCTGAAACGGCAGGCAAGGTGTGACTGAAACGTGGCAAGGCAAGCAGGTCACACCTGTGCTTTCGTCACAGCTGTCCTCCTCACGTAACTGCTTATTTGAATGTCTGGTCTGCTCAGGTGGAAGAGTTGCTCAGGAACTCTGAGGAACCCAGCTTGAAGTCTAAAACTTTACAGAAGAAGGAAGTGGCCAAGGGCTCCATTAGGGAGGGGAGAGGCTTTAAGAGATGCTGTTTAGAAGAGAGAGAGAGGATTGAGGGGCGAGCAGGATTCAGGTAGTGGATGGCTAGAGGAGGGGGCCATCTTCCCAGAGCCTGAGAATAAGGAAGAGGAGGAATGGAGGGATGATGTGTGAACAAACTGACTTATTTTCTTGGTGGCTTCGAATGACCTGATTTCTGTAATTATTCGTGGTCTTTATTTTGGAACCAGAATAAAGATAATGTGTCAATGACCTTGTGTATCTCAGCTGGGTAATTAGCAGTAGCCACGTGCCCAGCACAAGGTATGCAGAAGATTCTGTGGTGTGAGCCTAGGGAGGTGACGGAGGTTGGACCCATTTGTTGTGTTGTTGTCTTGAGGTCAAATTGAAAGATCGAGAAACCCAGGATTCAGGGCTCAGATTAGCCTGTTTAAATACAGGGGTGAATAAATTCTCCTGATATCATGCACTGATTATGATGATGGTGGGGTCCTCATGGGTTGGGTGGGTAGAAAGAAAAACAGCAACCTAGAAAGACTTATTAAGATCCTTTTGCAATAATTCAGATAATTAAGAACGATAATAATTCAGGTGATTAAGAAGAGTGTTTAGTGGTGATGGTAACAACAGGACAGAAGTGTCTGATAAGGTCTCACTGTCGCAGAGTTAATGAGATCCCATAGCTGGCCAGAGTCCGTCAAACAGTCCACTGGATCACCTTCATTTCTGTCATTTTCAACTTGAAACTCATCGCCAGATTTAAACCGCTGACATGAGGATCTGGTTAGGAATTTGAAAGCTATGTAGGTTTGGGGGCTTCCACGCGGGTGGAATCCTAATCTGCTTCACTATTCCAAAACCTGGAACTTTTCCCAGATTGTCCTTTTGGTGTACAAAGTACCACAGAGCAGTAGAAGTTGTCTTGTTTTTGAGTGCTTGTTTTAGACTCAGCTCCAAGCACAGCAGGACAACTATTTAGTGGTGAGCCTGGTCAATAGGGAGAGATTAAGATCCCTTGGGAAAGCAAAGGGGGCCATTCCCTGCCACTTCTATTTTGTTTGAGTTGCTTCACATTTCGCAGGTTTCTTTTGTCAGGCTGTCTTCCTTCTCTCATGTCTTCACCTTGATACAGAAGGTAGGTTTCTCCCCTCTCTCTGATTGATCTCTCTCTCTCTCTCTCTCTCTCATTTCATTTCTACAAGTGTTTCTGAGGATAATCTTCATTTTCAAATGAGTGCTTTTTTTTTTTTTTTTTTTTTTTTTTGGTGCTGGTGATTGAACCCAGGGCCTTGTGCATGTGAGGCAAGCACTCTACCAACTGAGCTATATCCTCAGCTCCCCAAATGAGTGCTTTATTTCCTGTCATTTGGGTTAATATGTACTGTAAAATTTAACCACATTGCTCAACTCAAAATTAAATCTCTCAGTACAAAAGGAGGATGAGACAGAATTTTCTAGAAAAGGGAGGATGGATGTGAGGAAAAGAGACGTTTTCATGAAATGATGTCAAACTCTGAAGCCCACCTCTAGACTTTCTTTAAAGTGCTGGCTAGCTCTGGGGTGAATTTTGGCATTTAACATTTCTTAATGATTTAATTTAAATGTTACATTAACAGTAGATAATCCCATCTTGCCCCGATTCTTTTCCATTCCCCCAAGTATTCGTATTTTCATTAGTATTTTCATAGGTT
The DNA here is from genome assembly GCF_902686445.1 of Sciurus carolinensis. Lineage (NCBI taxonomy): Eukaryota > Metazoa > Chordata > Mammalia > Rodentia > Sciuridae > Sciurus > Sciurus carolinensis. Next base: position 144,773,995 of record NC_062218.1, read on the forward strand.
TAAAACAGTAGAACATCTGCACTTGAGCACTGTATCTGAATAATAAGCTGCTGAAGAGTTAGAAAAAAACGGGTCGAATCATAACTCTCAATTGAACATTTGCTAGAGACACTTCTTGACCTCGGTCTAGAGCTTTGGTGTTTCTGGAATGTCCATACAAAATGTACAATGATTTTATGGAGGAACCAGTGAATAAAATAATCACCATTTCTTCAGGGTTTACCAAAAGCTCAACACTGAACTGGATGCTTTACATGTAATTTATCTTTTAATATTTCTAAGACTATATGAAAAAAAGAAAAAAGAAAAAAGAAAAACCACAACTGTTAATCCTATTTTATTTTTGTGGGAAAACAAGCAATTGCCCTTTCCTGTCCCCTCCTGCATTTCAGTTGTTCCCTTCCTGGTCTTCAGGTGACTGCAGCCAACTAGACAGATTCAAAATAAGGTGCATGACTTAATGTGATTTCTCTCTGATAGAATTTTGGCTTTCACTGCCAGAGCTGAAAAGATAGTAAGATTGAAGTGCCACTTGACAATTCTTCCCTGTCCTTGAAGACCCCTTTCGGAGCTCACCGACTTTGGGAAGCCTTCCTAGTTGGATACCTCAGAGCACAAGCAGTTCCCCTTCTCTCTCTGGTGTTCACGGGGAACTGGGGAGAGAAAGGAGCCGGGGAGGAAGTTTGATGGGTGGAAGTTACAGCAGGAGATGCGGGGTAAGGGTAAGGAGCTCTAGTGTGCTGCACAGTAGGGTGGCTGTAGGTAATGACAATATACCCTTTATTTGAAAACCTGAAGAGATGATTCTGAATGTTTTCATGTAAAGAAATGATAAATATTTAAGGACGTAGGTAGTTTTGACCTTATCTAAATATTAGGCGATATGTACATGTCAAAAATCACATGGTACCCTAAAAATACGTATAACTTTTAATGTTTCATCAGATAGAAATCAATTTAAATTTCAAATAAATGACTTTTCGTCTTCTTCATAGTATTTACCTCTATAACGCCTGCCCTATATGCTTATTATTGAAATGGAAGAAGCACAATTGATCAGCTAAATGTTCCCGCTGTTAGCAATAAGGCCCAAATATATTGCGGGAGATATTCAATTGGTGCTTTCTTTAAGATCAAAATTTCTTTTTAAAATCAGAGTCTAGAGTGATAGAAATCTGAGAGCAGCTTCTCTGGGCCAGTCAGCCCGTCCCCGCTACCTTTCACCATGAGGGCCTTCAGCTTTGACTCTGGAGGCAGCCTTCAGTGATTCCTGCTCTTCCAGCTCGGCAGAGCCTCTTGCTGTCTCTCTCCCCAGCAGCCTCCTCTAAGCGTCCATGAGCTCTCAGGACTCCTCATCCCCACGGCCCTTGCCATGCTCGACGTGCACTTCATACGTACAGTCCTCCCTTAGAGTCCCCTCCCCTGCGTGTCTGAGCTTGTGCTCTCAGGTGGCTCAGCCAGGTCACCTGCTGCTCCTGGATGCAGCATTGGCTGTTGGTGTTGGAAGACTGGGAGAAGCTCCGTTCTCCTGCAGGGATCCTAAGGATTCTGTGGTTTGGCCTCAGGTAGAGAGATCAACTGGGGCTGGGGATGTAGCGCAGTGGCGGAGTGATCGCCCAGAATGTGCGAGCCCTGGGTTCAGTACCAAGCGCCACTAAAGTGATTTAAGAGTAAGTAAGTAAGTAAATCGATAAATGGCAACCAACCTTTTGAAGTTATGAAGATAAACTTCTCACTGCCACCTTAATTATATGTTAAATATCTCCCTGTCTTTTTCAACTGTGAGATGACATTACAAATAAGCCAAACTACACAAACTTTCCTTCTTATCATCTTCTGGTAAGTGGCGGACTCCAGGGAGACTGGTAGAAACGAAACTCCTGAATCACCACTCTCGGAGCATTTAGGTGTCGCATTTTAGTTTTCATTTTGGCTTTTGCTTTGTTTTGTGGTGAGGATGATTAAACCCAGGGCCTCATACCTGCTTGGCGATCACTGAACTGTATCCCCAGCCCTGCATATTTTTTAATTGAAAATTTTATCAAGATATTGTAAATTCACAATCGGTTGTAAGAAATATCGCGGAAAGATTCCTTGTGTGCTCTGCCCTGTTTCCATGACAGTTTGCAAAACGTTAGCCTAATTTTACAACTAGAATATTGGCATTGGTATAGTGCACAAATCCGGATTTCTGCAGTTTTACTTGGATGTGTGTGTGTGTGTGTGTGTGTACACGTTATACACAATTTTGTCACCTGTCTAGGTTATTAGAGGTGACAAACAGTTCTAACTTCCAGTGCTACTCAGGGGTGACTCTTCACACCCGTAACCCCCACTTTCCTTTAAGCGATCCTTGTATCTCTCCTCTAGCCTGTCTTCCCTTTGTAAAATTTTGTCATTTCAAAAGTGTTTCATGAAATCGAATCCTATAGTCTATAAACTTTTGCATTTGGTTTTAATTCAGCATTGTTTCCTGCATATTCATCCAAGTGTTGGATATGTGAGTAGTTTGTTCTTTTTCCTTACTGATTAGTATTCCATGGTATGTTTGAGCTCTAGTTTGGCTAACCATTCATCTCATGAACAACATCAGGGCTAATTTTAAGTTGTAACTATTCCACAATTTAATTTGTAACAAAGCCACAATGAACAGTCCCATGAACTCAAGTTGTACTTCTCTGAGATAAGAGCATAAAAGTGGGACAAATGCCCAGGAGTACAATTGCTGGGTCATATGATAATTGCATATCTGTAAAGTGGTTTCTTCAAAGTGGCCATGCCATGTTATGATCCTGCCACTGATATAGGAGTGCTGCAGTTTCTTGGCATCCTTGCCGGCATTTGAAGTTGTCACTGTTTATTTTAGTCGTCCTTCTGGGTGTGGAGTGGTCTCATTGTGGTTTCAATTTGCATTTCCCTAATGGCTAATGATGTTGAGCATCTCCTGTGCCTCTTTGCCATCTGGATATCCTCTCTGTGAAATGATCGTTCATTTCTTTAGTCCATTTTCTGACTGTATTGTCTGGATTTTTTGTTTTGTTTCACTGTTGGGTTGTGAGACTTCGGTATCTATTCAAGACACTAGTATTATTGGATATGAAGTTTGTGAATATCTTGAGAGCTTGTTTTCATATCTTCACCACCTGGCATCTCACAGAGATCAAGTTTTTAATTCTGATGAATCTCAGCCATGCTTCTCGTTCATGGATTTTGCTTTGGGCATTAGACACAACGGTCCTCGTCCCAGGCCCAGGCTCTGACGCCTTTTCCACTAAAGTTTTACAGAGTCATGATTTACATTTCAGTCTTCGAACCTTTTTCAGTGAATTTTTTGTAGGGTGTGAGGTCTAGGTTCGTTGTACTTGCCCACAGGTATCCAGTTATTCTAGAACATTTGTGGAAAAGGCTGCCTTCCCTTGGTCAAAGTGGTTTTGCACAGTGGTGGGAAAGCCGCTGAGCATATTTGTGAGGATCTGTTTCTGGGTCTGTATTCTGCTGCATGCCTGTCTTCCCGACAGTACTGTGCTGTCGCCATTACTTAGCTACATGTACAGTGAACCCCAACATGATGGAGAGTGATTCCTGTACTTCATCTTTTCTTTGTAAAGATTGTTTTTCGAGCCACTCTGGCTTTTCTTTATTTGAATTTTGATTGCTTCTTCTTATTTATATATACCATATATAAATATAAAAGTATTATATATATACCATATATAAAATATATATACCATATATATACTTTTATAATTTTGGCATAATTATAAAAGCATGGGATATCATTTGTTTGGTCCCCAGCACTTCTCCTTCCTCTCCCCTCCTCCCTCCCCTGTTCCCTTCCCTCTGCTGAAGTTTCTGCTATTTATTTAGTTTCATTTTTAGATTAGTGTCTTGTGGATGTGTTTAACGGTGAGGTTCACTGTGGTATATTCATATATGCACAGAGGAACCTGAGGTCAGATTCCTTACACACTCTTCCCAAATGCATCCCTTTTCCCTCCTCTTCAATCCCCTCCATCTACTCTATTGATCTTTCTTCCATTTTATTATTTTACAGAATAAGTCATTTTTATATCTCTAAAAAATTTGCTGAGTTTGATAGACATTGCCTTAAACCTGGGAAGGATTGTTGCTTTTACTATGTTGAGCATTTCAGTCTATAAATACAGTATAAAAAAAAGACTTTGTTTATTTAGTACTTCTTTAATTTTTTATTAGCATTTTGCAATTTTTAGTACATAGCTATCAGATATGTTCAGCTTATGCCAAAATGTTTTATTTTCAGAGTGACTGATTAGAGTGTCATGGGTTTAATGTCACTTCTGCATGTTCATGGCTAGTACATGGAAATGAACTTAATTTTTGTGTGCTGATCTTACAGCCTGTAACTTAGGTGAGCCCATTAATTCAAAGATTTGTGTAATGCACTTGGTGTTGTGTATGTGGTCATTAATGTTATCTGTAAATATAGATGGTTTTATCTCTTCGTTTCCAATCTGTCTGCTCTTTCTTTCTTTTATTTGATTCCCCCCCAATGACTAAGACTTCTACTACAACGTTCAATAAGACCTGATAAAAGTGGACATTCTTATATTATTCATGATCTCAGTCTTTTGCCCTTCAGTGTAATGTTAGAGTTTTTTGTTTTTTTGTTTTGTTTTGTTTTTATGTGTGCGCATGAGTGTATCGATACTTTTTTTTTCCAAGGTGGAAATGATTTCCCTCCTTTCCGAACTTTCTGCAGTTTTTAATTATGAACAGATAGCTGGGTTTTGTCAAATGCTTCTTATGTGTCTACTGGATTTACAATATGATTTTTTTCTTTGTCTTATTGATCAGATGAATATTATTGACTGATTTTTGAGTGTTAAGCCTGCCTCGTATATCTGTAATAAAGCTTACCACATATTATTGGGGTTGATTTTCTAATATTGTATTGAGGATTCTTGCAATAGTAGGTTATACTTTTCCATTTTTTTGTACTATTTCATCTGGTTTTGTATCATGGAAATACTATATTTATAAAAATGAGTTCTAGGAGAAGTATCCTATCATCTGTTTTCTAAAAGAGACTATATAGAATTTATGCTTTTAAATGTATGGTAGAATTCTCCATTGAAACTGGGCCTACAGACTTCTTTTTCTTGGATCTTTTTTTATCATTTTAAAAATTTGTTCTAATTAGTTATACATGACAGTAGAATGCATTTTGACACATCATACAAACATAGAGTATGACTTCTCGTTCTTCTGGCTGTATATGATATAGAATCACACTGGTTGTGTAATCACATATGTATATAGGATAATGATGTCCAATTCATTCTACTGTCCTTCCTACCTCCAAACCCCTCCCCTCCTTTCACTCCCCTCTGCTTAATCCAAAGTATCTGTATTTTTCCCTACCCTCTACCCCCCAATTATTACGAATTAGCATCCATATATCAGAGAAAACGTTTGGCCTTTGGTTCTTTAGGATTGGCTTATTTCACTTAGGATGATATTCCCCAGCTCCATCCATTTTATCTGCAAATGCCATAATTTCATTCTTCTTTAAGGTTGAATAATATTCCATTGTGTATATATACCACATTTTCTTTAGCAATTCATCTGTCAAAGGGCACCTAGGTTGGTTGCATAGCTTAGCTATTGTGAATTGGGCTGCTATAAACATTGATGTGGCTGCATCACTGTAGTATGCTGATTTTAAGTTCTCTGGATATAAACCAAGGAGTGGGAAAGCTGGGTCAAATGTGGTTCCAGTCCAAGTTTTCTAAGGAATCTCTGTACTGCTTTCCATAATGATTGCACCAATATGCAGTCCAAGTTTTCTAAGGAATCTCCATACTGCTTTCCATAATGGTTGCACCAATATGCAGTCCAACCAGAAATGTATGAGTGAACCTTTTCTACCACATCCTTGCCAATGTTTATTGTTGCTTGTATTCTTGATAATTGCCATTCTGACTGAAGTGAGATGAAATCTTAGTTTTGATTTTATATCTTTAATTGCTAGAGATGTTGAACATTTTTTTCATATATTTGTTGATTGGTTTGATTTCCTCTTCAGTGAAGTGTCTGTTGATTTCTTTAGCCTGTTTGTTGATTGTGTTATTTGTTTTTTTGGTGTTGAGTTTTTTGAGTTCTTTATATATCCTGGAAATTAATGCTCTATCTGCAGTGAATGTAGTAAAGATTTTCTCCCATTCTGTAGGCTCTCTCTTCATATTGTTGATTGTTTTCTTTAACTCATCATGTATTCAAGTTGTTTAATCTTTTGGGGTTAGTCAGATAGTCTGTTTCATCTTGGTTTAGTTTAGTTTTTTAAAAACATTTGTTCTAATTAGTTATACATGACAGTAGAATGCACTTTGACACATCATACATAAATGGACTATAACTTCTCATTCTTCTGGTTGTACGTGATGTGGAATCACACTGGTCATGTAACCATATATGCACACAGGTAATAATAGCCAATTCATTCTACTATCCTTCCTACCCCATTACACCCTCCTGTCCTTTCACTCTCCTCTGCCTAATCCAAAGCAACTCTATTCTTCCCACCCCTCCTTTTATTAGTATCTGCATATCAGAGAAAACATTTGGCTTTTGGTTTTGGGGGATTGGCTTATTTTGCTTAGTATGATATTCTCTGGCTCCACCCATTTATCAGCATGTATCATGATTTCATTCTTCTTTAAGGCTGAGCCATATTTCATTGTGTATATATATATATATATTTATATATATACCTCATTTCCTTTATTAGTTTAGTTTTTTTTTTCTCAATGATAATTTTATTTGAATTTTTACTCCAAATTTGGTAAATAATTTTAAAATTTAAATGGGCAAAGTTAAGGAAACTATATTTCATTGTTTATTTAAATTAATATTTTGCTGGTAAGTGTATGTGGAGAATATCATACTAAGTGAACTAAGCCAAACCCATAAAATCAAAGGCCCAGTGTTTTCTCTGATATGTGAATGCTAATTCACCATGGGGGTGTGGGGCTAGGGAAGAATAGTTACTTTATATTAGGTAGAGGGAAGTGAAGAGATGGGAAGGGGTATGGGGGTAGGAAGGATAGTAGAGTGAAACAGACTTTATTACCTCATGTACATGTATGACTGCATGACCAATGTGATCCTACAATATGTAAAATCACAAAAAGGAGAAATTATACTCAATTTATGTATGATCTATCAAAACGTATAAATGCATTCTACTGTCATGTACAACTAATTAGAACAAATTAAAAAATTAGTTTTGTTTTGACAGTGTATTAGTTCCCTCTTCTGCTATAACAAATTGCCAGAAACTATGGTTAAAACAACACAAATTTCTTATCTCACAGGTCTAGCTTAGAAGCACTGTGTCTCACTGAGCTAAGATCTATGTGCTATCCAGTCTGCATTCCTTTCAGAAAGATCAAGGGGAAACTCATTTTCTTGCATGTTCCAACTTCTGGAGGGTACCTGCGTTCCTTGGATTTGGCTCCCTTTCCTAAGTGCAAAGTTCAGTGTGCTCAAACTTTCCCACACAACCACCTTGCTGGATCCCTGATCACAGCTCAGAAAAAATTTCCTTTTTAAAAATTTTGTCTGATCAGATTAGGTCCACCTGGATTATCCATGATTTTCTCCCTCTCATGATCCGTAATCATCCTTAATCAACCCCGTTTTCCCAATTGAGGTAACACATATTTTCCCAGATTTAGAATGTCAGCATTTGGGGTGGAGGGTACATTATTCACCTTCTCTAGGTATTTGTGGCTTTCCAGGAACTGATCCAGTGCTTATGAGCATGAAGTCATTTGTAGTGTCCTCTTTTTATTGCTAAGAATCTGTAATGCTATCCCTTATTTCATGTCTGGTTTGGATGATTAAGGTTGCCTCAATTTCTACCTTTATAAGTCTTGCTGGAGGTTCCTCTCAAAAAACAAACGAACAAACAAAACCCCAAAAACGTGGAAAGAATTGGGAATTTGAGCGTCCCTGGATTTAATCCCTGGTATGAAAAAACGAATTGATTGTGGTGATGGCTGTACAATTCTGGATATGCTAATAGTCATTGAACTGTATACTTTATTTATTAGGTGAAATGTAACAGTATGGGAATTAGAGCTTAAAACTGTTGAAAATTATATCGAAATCTTCAAAAGTGGATACATTTTATTATTTGTTTGGCATTTATCTTCTGTATTTCTCTCTTTTTGCCTTTCTACAGGTCAAGGTGTTTAGGGATTTTTGGTGGTGGTGTTTGCTTTTTGCTTTTTTCATTTTTAGAATTTCATCTTTATCAGTGAAGATGAATAGATTTTGTGTATAACTTTATTATAATAACTGGAAAAAGACAATGTACTGTTACCCACATCTTATCAGCTCAAATGAGGCTAGGAAACTTAACTTCTCTTTTGGTGCCTTACCTTTCTCACCTTGAGTGTCCTGTCTTATAGAGCTGGTGGTATTGGAGTTTTCATTTCCACCATGAGCTACAGTCCACAGAGCTCAGGGAAAGGATGCGCTACTGTGCACAGCACTCTGCTCCTTTCCTTGGCCCTGCTTCCTTTCCGATGCCTCCTCAGAATCCCAGAATTCTTCTTTGATGCTTTCCTTCCTCTTTGGAGAACTTCCCATAGTAGGTCTTTAAGGGCAGCTTTGCTAAAAGTCGATGTTTTTTGTTCTCCCTCATCTGAGGACGTTACTTGCTCTTCTTTACTGAAAGGTAGTTTGTCTGATAAAGATTCCATGGTGGTTGGTTCTTACAACACTTGAAAATGTGCCATGTTCTCCAGGACTTCATGGTCTTAGCTGAGAAATCTGTTATTTGAGCTCATTTTTCTATGTACAAGTCATCGTTTCTGGCTTCTTACAAGATGCTCTTTCTTAGGTCTGGGGCTGTAGCTCAGGGCAGGGATCTTGCCTAACATGTGCAGGGTTATGGGCTTGATCATTCTTACACATACTCAAAGATGTTTTTCCTTGATGTTAAGTTTGCACATACTTCATTATGTTGAGTTTCATTGTTGATTTCTGTCATCTTATTTGCAGTTTACTAAGCTTCATTGATCGGTAGTGTTGTATCTTTCACCAAATTTGGGGAGTTTTCAGCCAAAGTTTTTTCAAATACTCTTTCAGCTCGTTTCTTTCTGCTAGGAATTCAGTGATAGAAATGTTGAATCATTTATTATTACCCTTTTGTTATTGGTCCCTGAAGCATGGTTCATTTTTTTCAATGTCTTTCTATGTTGTCAAGATTGGGTGAATTGTGTTACTCAGCCCTCAAGTTCACAGATTGAATCTGTTGTCATCTCCATTCAGCAGATGAATCCATTCACAAAGTTTTTCATTTCTTTGTATTTTCACGTTCTATAATTTCCATTTGATTCTGTTTTATGACATTTCTTTGTTGAGATCTTCTATTTTTCCTTCCTATTAGGAGAGTTTGAAATTCATCACTAAAGCATTTCCATGACAACTGCTTTAAAAAAAAGTTGTCAGATTATTTTAACATCTGATTCATCTTGATGGGAGCATCAGTGAATTGTCCTCTCTCATTCAATTTGTGATTTTTTTGGTTCTTGGCATGGCAGGTGATTTTATAGTATATAGGAGACATTTTGCCTATTATGCCAAGAGACTCTGGGTCCTATTACCTCTTGTGTTTCAGTAGTCAGTCCTCCTGTTCAGTGTTAGCATTCAGATTGTGGTCAGAATTGGGGGCTGTACTTCTGGTGGCAAAGCCCTGGTGGTTGTGTTTAGTGTGCTTGCTGCCTGTGGCACCACTGGAACTCTCACTTGTCCCAATGTGTCCTGTCTGCTGGGACAAGAGCAGTTCAAGGCATAGCTTCCACTTGTCTCCTGGGGAAGGGTTGGGTCACAGGGTTCTCTTATGGGCACTCGTATTCTGCTGTCTCTAGGCAGGGGAGAAAAGTCTGGATCCACTGGTATGAACAGCTTCTCAGTGTGGTCCCCTTCCCGGGGTTGTTTCTCTCTATCTGATTCTTAGAACCCATTTCAGAGTTCCTGGGTGGGGTACAGGGTTTGGGAATGAAGGAATAAAGGTTTTCTGGATCTAGCTGCTTGCTTTGGCTAAGTGTTCACTGCCCGCTGTAACCATGTGCCTCAGTATCTATTGACAGGAAAGGAGCATCTCAGATCTGTGTGTCTCCAGGCAGCTTATTGATGACTGGTTTCCAAATCATCCCTCCTTACTTATCCTGTTGGTTTTGCCAGATATTGTCAGAAGGATTCCCATGCAACTCCAGGGAGGTATGCACCTACTGGAACTGCATACCTGGGGTTGTTGGGAAATGCCATCTCTAAGTGACCACCTCCTTTTGAGTAAGAGAAAAATGACATCTGGCCATTGTGATCTTCTTCCTGTTCTGAGGTCCCAAGTCAGGGTTAATAATTGGGTTTAACATGAATGGATCATGGAGAAATGGATCTATGCCACCTTGTCCTGACTGGAAATATGGACTAGAGTTTTTGATTTTTTTTTTGTTGAGATTCTTTCATCTAAATATATTCCTCCATGTTTCACAAATTACTTATTGTTTTAACTCATTTTGCCATCAAATTATTTTCTAATACCTAATACAGACTAGACTCTTAGTTCTCAGATAAAAAAATGTTGTAGAAGAAATTAAAGGAATGCTCATGTGTCAATGCCAAATTTGTCTTTAGACACTTGTGTGTCCAGTGTTGGGCAAATGGGACCTTTTGACTCTTCCATAATTTCAGCAATGAGCAAATACCCTCATCACCAAGATAGAACTTTCATACACTCTGTGTTGCAGAAAGTCTAAAATTCTTAGAGGGAATATTTAGAGTTAGTTCCTGTCTTAGCCAGATGCTATAACAAAAAATTGTATCTTGGGTAGCTGAAACAAAACAAATTTTAAATTTCCACAGTTCTGGAACTCAGAAAGTCCAAGATCAAGGTGTTGGGAGAGAGCAAACTCTCTGGTCTCATTTACAGGGCACTAATCCCATGCTAATGGTTCCCCCTCAGGACCTCATCTAAACCTAATTAGCTTCCAGAGTCTCCACTGGAGGATAAGGCTTCAACAAATGAGTTGTGAGGGAACATAGTTCAGCCTCTAGTAGTTCCCTAAAAGAAGTAAGTTGCTTCCTCTTCATTTTCCTAAAGTTTTCACAAAATTCATGCTAAAACTATATAAATATAAACAGACTTATGAGATTGCCAGATCTCTATCATTCTGAACCTGTTGTGTTACTTCTGTGGAACTTTTTAAAAGAAATTAAATTTAGATGTTTACATCTTTGAGCAATGTTTAAAGCCATCCTATGTGTTTCTCATGGATACTTAGTGAGTAAGTTGAAATAACATCAGTTCTGTTAAGTACCCTGCCAGAAATGATCTTCTTTAACCTGCAAAGCGAAGATTATCTTCCTTTTCTGGCCTAGAGTGAAAAGACAAGAAGTAGAGATATTTGAAAAGATATTCAGAGAAGAATAGTTAAGTACATAAATAATTAAAAGAATAAAGTAGATTGGTCTCTACTAGAGTGGAAAGATGCCTGTGTAACTAGAAATGGGAGAGTTGCCAAGGTGCAGATAGGAAATGAACTCCCCTGCTAGCTTACATGCCCACTGTGGCTTGGAGACGCTAAGATATTCCCTGAGAACCACACTCTGCACATGCCTGGCCCCTGACTATGGGCTGGCCTGGTGCCTCACTTCTAGCCAGTGGTACATGTCAAAGGTTAGGAGATACCGCTACTTGGATTAACATGAAAGAGATCATAACTTCTGGCCTTGTAAGCAGATGTTCCCTTGCTGGATGATGAAGTGAACTGCCATATGTAGAGGCACACAGGGCAAGGACGTACAGCAGCCTGCTAGGAGCAGAATCCTGCCAAAACAGCATGAACTTGGAAGTAGATGTCCTAGTGGAGTTTTAGCTGAGACCCCAACACTGGCTAGTGCCTTAATTATGCCTCAGAAGAGGCACTGGAACAGAGAGCCAAGCAAAGTTGTGTATTAATCTCTGGCCCATAGAATTGGTGAGAAAGTATGCACTATTTTTAGCCACTAATTTTGTACTAATTATTTATATAACAATAAATAACTAATAGGCTCACCACTTTTTTTGTATTACTATGTACAGTGAAAAAGTTGTCAAAGTGCTTACTTTGTACTTACCTAAGTGAAAAGATTTTCAAATGAAATTACTTTAATTACATATGTGTATATGTATATACACACACATATATATGAAACAAAAATATATATATATATAGATATATGAAACAAAAGTAATATTCATTTGAAAATTTTTACCCTTAGATAAATACACACACATGTGTCTGTAATAAATGTATCTGTAATAGGCTGTATGTATGTTTTTACTCTGGATTTGTGTCTAATTTCTACAGCCTTGTATTGAACCAAAGTAGTCTCAAAATGATGTCATGGCATACTAGTGCCGAGTAATGGCAAAGAAATGAAAGGAAAAAAAATGAAAACAACTGTTTTAGCAATGTTGTTCACATGAGAGTGTAATTGTACAGCTTAACATGCTGATCAATTTAGAGCCAAAGAAAATATTCGTTCTATCTCATTGTCTTTAGGAACCAACAAAGAATGAGATTAGCTTAAATCAGAAAGCATGAAAAGGGATGTGCGTTTTATACTTTATCAGAGTATTATCTCCTGACAATGTCAAAACTTTAGTCATTAGCAAGGAGATGAGAAATATGCTCAACATATATGCAGACATCTTCAGTACACTGTGTTCATGGAAAAGCATGTGTTCTATGGTTTAGTTCTTTAGTGTAGGATGAGCAGCACAGAGTACCTTCATTTCTTGTGCAGGCTTTTCCTTTTGTTTGTAGAAATCCAAGAATGATTATTATCGCAATACCTAGTTACTCAGCATTTTTGCTTTTCCCTATTGCCATAGCTTTTTTTGTTTCTATAATCATGTGTTAGATCAAAATTCCAAGTTTAAAAAAAGCAAATTAAGGATTAGTAAATCAGTTTGAAGACATTTTAGGAGAACAAATTGCAAAGAGTGGGGGAAGATATAAAGAAGAACTCTGCTGAATTGTGATAGTTGGTGGATTCTTAAAAAAAAAAATATCTTATGGATTTTGTTTTTCAAAGTAGTGTATATACTACTAGCTAAGGCACAGACCAGCACACTCACCTGGAGTTTGAGGCAGGACTGAACGTCTCCTCACTCCTGATATTCATATACTGTCCGCTGTCCCCTCGATCTTATTCTTCTGACCTTTAGAACTGTGAGGAGTCAGTTCCTGTTGCTGAAGTCACCCAATCTGTGGTGCTCTGTCACAGCAGCCCGGATGGTCTGAGATCAAGGCATCCAGAGTCTAACAGCATTCAGAACAATGACTCTGAGATGCTTTTCTCCCTGCTGAGGATTCAGGTTGATGTGTTCCTAAGATGTTACCACGTGTCAAGCTAATGACTTTAGGGCACATGCAATGGAACCTGTTTGGGTACATGCAGTGAGATCTCAGATTTCTGGTCAGCTCCTTACCTCACTAGTGTGTCGTGTGTCCTCTTGGAAAACGGGAGCAGCCAAGAAAAGCTGTGGGCATGGCAGAGGCGATATTATTTAACAAGAAGCGACACCCAGAGTGTAGAAATATGCCTTTGCCTTTACTAGGAAAGTTCTTCCTAATGAATTCTTATTGCTTCTTTGATTTATTTATAGATGTCTATGCCTTTTATATTTGAAAATGAAGGTTTTGGAAGGCAACCATTGTTCCATTTCTGAAAATGTGCTTTTACAGTTTAAATTACAGAGCATTTTCTCTGGGTCTTCATATTTACTATAAGGCACTGTAGCTTCTGGCTGTAACTCAAACTGTAGGGAAAATCCCATATCTTAGAGAATTTTTAAAAGTCAAATACAAAATGTAATGGGTATTTAAAAATCTGAAGGAAATCTCAGAGCCAGACCATAAATTTTTGATTAGGTTACAATGTCTGTAAGTTTATAGAAAGATCTTCCTATGAACTCTCCAGCTTTCTCCCTTCACCTCTGGGTGAGATGGCATTATCTATAGTGAAAAGCCAGGAGAACTTCAGCTCTGTACCTCCCTTTATCATTTTTAGAGTCCGTCATTACTAAAAATTTGAAGGGCCCTGCTCATGTTCAGGAAGGAATATTATAGAAACAACTAAATTCCTGATTTTTTATTTTAAATTCTGTGGTCAGAATTTCTAAGAAATCCATTAGGTATGCTTTCAGATAGTTGCTTTATAGTCTAAAGTAGAAGAAAATTAAAGGGTTGCTAATGATCAAAACATTGAATGTGCCTTTCATTTTAACCTAGCTTTCATTCAGTGAACTGTTATAACCCGTCCATTGATGAACTTGTTCTCTAGATTCAAAAAACAGATTTCTTGGTTGTCCTTCCATGTGGGACAATGTGCATTATACTGACAAGGCCGTGTTTTAGTTGACTGCCCAGAATTTGCCAATATTTCTGAATAATTCTTTCTTCGTTTTTGAGTTTTTTCCATATTCAAGATAGCTGTTGTCCGAATGTCTTTCTTCAGTGAAGTAATTCTGTAGACTGTGTTGGTTGACTCAATCCAGCTGATGTATGTATACAGACCTTGGCAGTTTCTGAGACATTTCTCAGATGTCACATGTAAAGCAATGTTGATGGCTGTTTGATTAGCAGCACAAACACACAATTCTGTGGATTCTCTGCAACACTGGTGCTTTATCTAGTATAACAGACCATCTGTCCTTTCTCTCTTTAATAAAGCAATTTGAGTTTATACAGAGTATTACAAATGCTTTTAAATAGCACTTCCTTCAGGAACTCAACAAGAATCCACCACTATAAATATTTATTTATTTTACCTTTTATACTCTCCTCTTACAAAAATTCATACTTCAAAAAAGGCAAAACTGGGTTGGATTGAATGATATTTTTCCCACCCAGGCTCAAACATGTTTTCACCAGTAAAATACAATTTAATAATTCACCCAAAGCACATCTGCTGCCTCTGTTGCAATTCACTGCAAGGTTTTTCTGCAATTCCTAACCATCATCCGTATATAAAATTCATTAATTGAATTGGATGTTCTAGGTTTCGTAAATTTGAGCTGCTTCTAGTTGAATTTCAAGGTTTGACTGTGATTTCAAATCCAGATTTCTACAATATCAGAATAATTATCAGGGTTATAGAGAAAATAAATCTAAGCCCCGCTTCTACCCCAGGTTTTATAAATGGAAATGAAAGATTAGTGCATAGGGAGTCCTGTCCAGTCTGACACTGAGGGATGTTATGAGACTGGCCAGTGGTGAAGAATTTCTGATGCTACAAAGGACTCTGTCATAGGAGATCTCAGGATATGAAAATCCTTTTAGGGCTTAAAATGCTGGTTGCATTCATTCATGTCTTTATTTCTTCTCAGTTTAATATGCACTTTAAATTAAATATTTCCATTTTAATGATGCTAAGTGATAGAAAAAAAAATATGATCTTTTTTCTCTCTTTAAAAATGACCCATGTCTTCGACAGATAGTTCAATGTTGCTTAAATGCCGCATAAAAAAGGAACCAAAATGTAATTTAAACCTAATTCGTTGGTTTCAGACCCTACTCCCCAGGAAAATTTCATCATAATGAAAAATATAGGGAACGTTCCAAGGCAATCTAAGAAGATAATTTATTATGATATTAGGTTTAGAGCTACTTCAGAAAATCTCCAAAATTACCAAGTCCCATTTGGAAATGTTTCTTGGAGTCACCTAAGTGGAATATTGTTTTACTTCCCAGTAGGCTTGCAGACAAAGTATAATTTAAATCTTTCTTAGAAAATGCACAAATTCGCTTTTCATTATATATTATATATATGGCTCTAATTGCTTCATAATGATTAGCAATTTAGTTGTATTATTTAAAGTGTGCCTGCATAAATACATGCTTAATATTTTGGTTTTTCCTGTGTGTAGAAAAACTTGCTTGAAATATTAATGAATACAATGACCCAGACCCTTTAGAAAGCATTCTCATTTCAGAATATTTTATTGCATATTACTTAAAGACTTCTTACTAATTATGTCTGTTAAGGTCCCATATTAATTAATTTTTTCCCTGGACCAAATACCAACTAAACTTTTATGTATTAGAGGAATTTTATAAGCCTTTCAGGTTACATGAGAAAGTAGCCAAATTATAGCTCCCATAGTAATTCAAGGTAGATTCCCTGGGAATGTTTAGGTAGCCAAGAGTCTTAGTCTTACTCTATTAACTTGCATTTACATAATGCTGGATAATTTTTATGGCTCTTCCGTATCTCCTTTCACATTTGATATTACAGTATACCCAAGAGTATAGTAATATGGGCATTATAATCTTTAATTTCTAAGCTGTCTTGTTGAGTTGCAATCTAAGAGGGACCTGCCTAACATTAAATCACTTCAAAGATGAGGTTCACGTGTATTTGCTGAATTGTCTTCTTTCTGTTATTCTGGATTTAGGCCATTAGTATACACACTAATCTGGGAATTCTATACTTTTGATTGTGTTCTAAGGTCTTGCTTTTGTTTTTTTTAATGCCAACATCCAAAGGGGGCTATGAATAAGATTTTTATTGAACAATTTGATGGTGACATTAAAGCAAGCCTTCTCCTTAAGGAGTCATCATGAGTGAGGCATTGTCCAATTTGTTGTTAATACTGTTTTAATAGCAGTATTAAAACAGTATCACTTAAATGGTAAGATCTTCAGTCTTTCTAGAGGATGTCCTGAATTTGATTGATTGCTTTGCAACTTACTTAGGCAAGTTTTTAAATCTTTCCAAACTCTTATTTCCTCATCTTTAAAAAGATGATAATGATAGTATTTTATTGAGTTCAGGATTAAATGAGATAAAACATACAAAATATGATGCAGAAAAAAGTCACTGGATAAATGTTGGTTACCCTATTTCTTCCTTTCTCCTTTAAAATGTGTTTTAACCAAAGAAGGAAGGAAGAAAATGTGTGGGAGTATCACTTGATAAGGAAAGAACTTTGCCCATATTTTCATGTAACCCAGTGAAAAGCAAGTAACCTGCTGAGAATGTGTGTCCTGTCCACATAAATCAGACAAAAAACTTGTTTTTAATTTTTTTGGCAGACTTATGAAGCCAATTAGCTTGATAATATATATTCAATTTTAATGGGCAAGTAAATAATTAATGTTATTGCCTTTGTAAATTTAGCTTTTCGGTTATAAATTAACATAATTAAAAGAGTAATGTTTCAGTATGCATTCTACTGGCCAAATTTAAATCAAGCAATTAAAGTGTAGGTTTTTCGCACCGAATGAGCTCAGCTCATAATGACACAGACGAGAGACGTAAATTTGTTTTTTCATGGCCAGGTTCATTACGAAAACATGAAGGAAAATACTTGCAGTTCATGTAATCAAGTAAATTATTCCAAGTACCACTTATATATTTTAAATTGTTATTCTAGTTCTTCTGTCTTAAATTCAGGACTTAAACACCATCATTATCTCTCCTTTGCAAAGGATCACTTAAGATCTTGGCTAAATGCTGTTGTGTTGGTAACTACATGCAGTGATCCAAATCTCTGAGGATGATCTGCTTATGTGCTGGGACAGGACCTCTGTACCAGAGATGAGATCATTTAAATAGGAAACTAAGCAGTTTTGCATGACTTAGACTTGCAAGCCTTGCTGTGAAAACCAAGACTATTTGTTGTGTTAAAGCAGGGAAGGAGAGAGGGCCCACCAAGATTGCTTTGCTTTGCAATTCACACGCACAGAGGAAAGTCTGATGCGGGAGCTTGTGTTCTTCCTAGGATGTGAAGCAAGTGAGCAGATGTAGTCTGTTCTTCCTTTGAAATCAGCTTCCTGCAACACCTTTATGCAGATTCAAATCAAGAACAATCTATTTTGCAACTGCATACTTCCCAACCAAATGGGTAGAAAATAGGGCCCGTTATGTGGGGATAATTGAACTGCAGGTATTTTTAATGTTCAAGAAATACTGATATGTAACTAAACATGCACTGACTAATGACCTATGTTTAACTGCTCTCCATTTGGAGGCACACTAATAACAATAGGTTTCAGGGCATATTAAAGTAGACACATGAATCACATAAATGTCTTCGGAAGACAGATGCTACTACTCCTCTTTCTTGCCCACTGAGATGTTCATAAAATGAATCCCCCTTTTAGTGATGTTAAGTATATGAAAATACAACACTCTGACATTTACCTTTAATTTGTTGAATTGCTAGTGATGTATTATTCTAGTGTTTTCAATATCTTAAGTGTGAACAACAAATTCTTTACCCTGAAGAAAATTGTTAGCCACTTTTTTGTTGTTTAGAAAATGTGTATCTTATTGCTTTGTTGTTGTTGCTTGATTACAGAACATATTTCTTCCCTGGTGTTTGTTCTTTATGTCAGACTCCTTGTCAACAGGCTATGGTCTAATTAAGAGTTTTTCCCAATGTAATACAGATTCATTCCACTTTGGCTTTTCTTTTTTTTTTTTCTTTTGGCCTGGCCTTATTTTTCTGCTTTCCAAATCATCATCCATTACTTCTTATATCTGTTATCAATATTTAAAGGCAAATAAAGCTCAGAATTTCAACTAGCTTCTAATACTTCTCATTCTAGGAAATAGAAGATACATTAATAGCCCATCAATTTACCTTGGAATAAGTCTGTTGGTCAGCAGCTCTTTGAATTTTGGATGAAAGCTGTGGAAAAATGTAAATAACAACACATTTTCCATAAATTATAGGAGAGCCATAAATTCCCCTAGCATTTAATCTAGGATTTCAGATCAAACATCTCTATGGAGTGAGTTACCAAGACTGGAAATTCTCTTTTGTTTATTATTCTTTCCCAATTCATTGTTTATCTATAAAATTCTGCTTTTTACACCTTTATCTACCAATGGTCTGCCTTCGGTCCTATTAATTAAAATTTATGCGATTTTTCTCTTTCCCAAATGATAGTGATTCTTAAAAGTTAAACCAAACGCATCTTCCATGAAACTGTCTTCCCACACACCTCTCAAGTCCACTGCGTGTGCTTGATCTTTGTTTCTCTCCTGTCTCTAGACTTATCTCCTCCTCTGCTTTAGAGATGTGCCTTTCATGCAAGTGAATAGTTTCTGCCATTTTATAATACAGTTTCTATCACTACTTTCCATCTTACTCTCCATGGAAACAGGAATTGTTCTTTCACGTACTTCATTGAATTATATAGTATTTATCGTCAATGTAGAAACATCTGCTTAGGTAAATAAAACACTGGAAATAAGCAGATTTGAGAACAAAGTCGGTGCAACTGATGGGGTTAGAAACATGTGAATGTAGGAACCTAGTTTAGCAGCTCCATGTTCATTATAGCACGGACACCAGTTGGTATGTTTTATATAAAGAACACAAAACATCTGATTTGGTGAGCTGATATATTACAGGCCACTTAAGAGAGTTTCTATTGAAATAGGACAATGAACCCTCTCTGATACTAAGTGCTATCAATTATTAGGATAAAAAAAACATGAGTAAATCAGGACACATGCCTTCTAATAAACACCATTAATGTTTAATTTTGATGGTGTTCACTTTTAATATAAATTCAATGACTCATGACTATTTTCACTCTACAGCATTGCCTACTGGTATTTGTATATATGGAAAGCACTATATATAGGATTTAATTATTTTTTTCTCAACCATCAGTAACTGAGAACTCTTGGGGCAAGTTATTTTATCTGTAAGCCTGAATTTCTGTAAAATATGGATAAGTCATAACCATGTGGAGTTTGTTATGACATGATGCTTGTATATACTAATAATGAAATTTATGGGGTATTTATTTTTCGGATACTAAATGGAATATATCATTATGGCTTTTATATTTTCTGTGTCAGCGATGGAATCCAGGGCCTTGCACATGGTAATAGACTAGTGCTCTATCCCTGTGATATATCCCCAATCCATGACATGTTTTAAATTTTATTTGAAACAATTATATAAAATTTCTAATTTTATTTGATTTAAGGATATTCAGGGCACTGATACTATCTTTGGCAGTATTAAGAGTCACAGATGAAATTTCTATCAAGTTTTAACTGCCTTTCCTGAGCAAATGTATTGCTTTTAGTTCATAAATTTTGTGGAGTTCTTATCAATGAAGGCAGAAAGAAACTCATAGGTAAGAGGATTGGTTAGTTTCCTTATTTAGCTTCACATGAATGGGTTAAGCCAAAACAAGGGAGCAAGGAAATAGACAAGAATTTGTTTCTTAAGATTTGTGTTACGCTTTATAATACATAGAATTCACAGAGGAATGGCAAGTTTTAAATATAAGTCCTTTGTGTTAAGGATTTCTCTCCAACTACAAAAAGAACAGGGTAGACAGTTGTGTGCTGGTAAGCCAACTCTCCAAAACCAGAGTCTTGTTCCACAGCATCTGTGCATACTCATGGTGCAAGTACTACCAACATGGCAGCTCTCAAGTTACCAATGGTTTAGTAACCAGCTTACAGTGACCTGATCATTGACCAAGCGGTTCTTGCTAACTGGCACTAGCACACAACTTATGGGTCCTTCAAGCTCATCATTTGGACTTGCTCTGTACCGGCTTCCCTTTTTTTGGATGGGGTGTTACCAGGGATTGAACCCACGGTCACTAAAACACTGAGCCACATCCACAGCCCTATTTTGTATTTTATTCAGAGACATGGTCTCATTGAGTAACTTGCTATTGCTGAGGCTGGCTTTGAACTCTCAATCCTCCTGTCTCAGCCTCCCGAGACACTGGGATTAGTGTGCCATGGCACCTGGCTTCGCTTGCCTTTTTGTTAAGTAAAACTCCCCTCCTTTTGCCTCATTTTCCTTCCAATTTTTCTGGTTTCATCCTTTTCCTTTCAGCACCTGAGTAGATGTAAGTCCCTTTGTTTTGTTTGACTCTCCCCTGGCTACTCTGTGTTAGAGGCTATGCAGAGGAAGTGGAGTAGAATGCAGAGGTACAGGAGAAAGCCACCCCCAGCTAGAGGCCTTGTACACCCCTCAACTCTAAAATGGACTTAATATGTTTAATCTCCTTAATGTAGTTTATAGGACCTTATCCTGGTGTACTTTTCCTTTCTGGATTGTTAGAAGGGTTCTGTCCTCGAAACGTGGAACTTGCATGTCTTTAAGTTCTCTGAGAGCACAGTATTCTCTCTGCCTGGTTTTCCCATATGCAGTGCATTCTGCCTGGAATGGTTATCACATCTCTCCTCCTCTTCCGCTTTCATCCAGCCAAGCCCACTTTGACTTCAGTCCTATGGAGGCCCCATTGTGGACTGCCCTTCACTTGTGATTTCGCAGCATCTTGCACTTAGGCTACTAAACAATTAGTCATCCATTGTCCAATTTATTTGCCAAATTAGGTAACAACTATGGATTAGGAATCAGGGGTTGTTGAATCAATTAGGTCAAGTCAGAAGATCTCTAGGACTCAGTGTTCCTCATTTATACAATATTCTGTTTCTGTTCCTACATTATCAGAGTTATCAACTCACCCCTGCTTTGAGGATCAGTGTAATGTTCCATGTGCAGGTGTAAAGTTCAACACATCCCTTCATGTCTGACTTTTTGAAGTCCTCATGATGCAGCACAGTGACATGGTTCTCACTGTCGACTCTGAGATCAAGCCACCTTGACCTGAACCCCAGTACTGCTCAGTTAGACCAGCTTCTAGTTTCCCCCATGTGTGAAATAGAGATTTATAATGGAGGCTTCCTCATAAGTTTGTAGGGGGAAAGAAATGTGTCAATACATATGAATAGACTTAGGTTCTATTATTGTTAATTTCATTTCATTGTTTTACTAGCTTCTAGAAGGCTTAAATATATTTCTTGTCTTAGAATTACAATAATCATATTTCTCCATTAACTTATTCTTACTGAATTCCCAAAGAATTCCCACATTTCATCTTCCAAAATTAAGAAGATACTTAACCCTCACTCCTAATATCCTTTCCTCCTTCTTACAATATGCTTTCTGAAATTCTTTCCAAGGGTTTTGGGAGGTTTGGAGCATGGGACTGGTTATTAGCAACAGCAAAATGAATTTCAGAAAGCATGAAGGAATTTTTGTTCTATTTCATCTCAGAAATGAGCTTTTTCATGTACATTGGCAACAGTTTTATTTTCAAATAAGAACTCTATCCCCCATATCCAAGATAACTTTTCAAATTAATATAATGATTTGTTCCGTTCTAAGGAATAATTATCTCTAATGTTTTATTTTTAGAGTAATATCCAGTAATTTTCAGAAGCTGGAGCTTGTCATAAAATCATTGAAAGATAAGTAATGTTCTTCTCATGATCCCAGGAGAGTGGTTCAGGTTGATTCCAATTCGGCTTGAGTGGTGACTTTATCATTCAGGTTCCATTTGCGTAAATTGTGGGGTAAATACGTTGTGCAGTGTTTGAGATTTGGAGTGGGGACAGGGAATGAGAAATACAGTACATCGAAATGGGAAAATATTAGAAAATCTTTCTAGCGTATTGAATATATTTGTATTATTAAATAAAGGAAATGCTTTCAGGTCTGGAATATCCCTGACCTGATTGACTCAGGCTCCTCATGAATGAGGAGAAACACAAGGGGTTAAGTCACTCACTAACCACCATCAAATATGTTTTTATATTTCTTTTTTGGAGTATGTGGGGCAAAGATCTCATCTTCAAACTCCAATATACTCAAGACACTTAGTCCAGGTGGAGTGTGGCAGTTCTTAGCAGTGGAAATGGTGGCCGCCATGACTGGTGCACACTGAGGACATAACAAGAGTGGGACAAGATGAGGCTGGTGGGGTAGTCCAGGACCAGGTCTCAAAGGTTCTTCTAAGCAATGTTAAGAATTTGGGATTGTATCCTAGGGGCAGTGGGAAGCCTTTGAAAAGTTTGGACCAAAGGATGGAAATGGTTTATATTTATACGCTCCTTCCAGTTATGGGTAGACAGTGGATGGGGACCCACTAAAATAGGTTGATTAGAGACCAGAGAGAGTATATTATAATAATATAGGCAAGTAGAGGTCTGCTTTTGGTGGCAGAGATTGTGACCTGGGGACAGAGACTCACAGCAGAGCTTGCTGTCCTCTTCCCATGAGAGGCATCGATGTCTTTCTCACCACATGGAAGGGCTTAGAAAAGCAACCACAGGTTATTCTATATGATGTGTACTATGTGTGTATACGAGTGTGTATGCATGTTGTAGGGAGGTCAATGTTTTCTCTTAGGTTAATCAGTTAAAGCTGGGTGATGGAGGTGGGTTTTCATAAGCTTTCCTATGTGAATATAAATGAGTTTAAAGATATATCCATTTGTTTTCCTTTTTATAAGTGGTTTTCTCCTCTTAGAAATTTCTCAACTTGGAACTTTCAGTAAGTGAGATGTAAAATTAAGATAGACGTTTTTGGATCTGTACCAAATGGTTCATGTAAGTTCATGAGCATCACTTGGTGCCAGATGGCTAAGAACAATTATCAAGCATTTCTTTGGGCTTTAATGTTTTCAGAGAACTTTATGATAAGTGACTAATTTAGCTTCACATTTGCCTGGTAAAGAGGGTGAGGGAAAAATAATAGCCAGCTATCTAAGGCACATTTATGTAATTCATAGGGCTCTGTGGAGTCTTAATAAATATTAAAATATAACTTTGCTGGTGCTATGACTAGGAAGCATGAGGTTTTGGAAATACTTGGAATCAGCAAACATGTGGAGATAACAAGATTGAAATAAATTCTTAATTTTTCACACCTCGATATAGGGGATTATTAGCATGGTTTGTTTTTATTTGAGAATTAAAAACCAGAGGCCACAACTGATATATATAGGCTCTCCTTTCAACAGTCATATGCAGAGCGTGTTGTTATGCCTCTGTTATAGTATAGGAAACTGAAGATAAATGAATAGATGAACTGCTTGTCTGCAGGACATCTTACATTTGCAGAACAAGAGCTTCAGGTTTTGAGTGACTGGTAGTCCACCCACAAGTTAAATGACAACTTTCTCCTCTGTGTGGAGGTGGTGAAGTGGTTTCATTTCTTTACCAGGCCTTTTAGGTCCTCCTTTGTGTATCTATGTTGTTTTATAAACTTTCCGTAATCTACCTCTTGATAGGGCTAAATATGTTTCTAAATCTAATTTAATCTTTCTGGTTTCTAATGTGATTTCGATGAAGGCTTATTTCCAATGCAATGGTTTTGCAATTATGGTGGAATCTCAGCTTATGTGCATTTAATTTATGCAAATTCAACTATACGTGCATGGCAAAAATGATGGGACTATTTAAACAGTGCAGAGGATTCTGTTCCCATTTCGTGCAGTGAGCACATGCCCCTGAGTACCAGGAGAGACAGGATTTTGCTTTGCTTTCTCTGTCTCTCCCAGCCCTTCACACCTTTTATAGGGTGAGGACATTGTCTAACCGAGTGAGAGTCTATTGTTTAAAAATATATTTTTTTCACACTACATGGCCCGTAAGGATGAGTCTTCACTGTTCAACCAAATAATTCTCTGTTACAAAACTGGAGGAGAGGTTTCTTGCTTGGATTGATATATTCGTTTAACAAAAATTCAGTGAGAATTTGCTAAACGCCAGCACGATTCTGAGTTCTCAGAACACAGTGAAGATTGAAAAATTCCCTGAACTTACAGAACATAAAACATGGGGACTTGCGACACGGAATGTCGACTTCAATGTACTGCCTCCAAAGATGTATTCGAGAGTCAGTTTAAGAACTAATTTTTGAAAATTAAACCTCTTTGTACAGCCACTTGGGAACACAGTTTGGCAATTTCTTACAAAACTATACATACTCTTTGCATATGATATGCCAGTCACCTTACTTGTTATATACCCAAGGGAATGGAAAACTATGTCCACCCCATATTTATAGCATGGATATTTATAGCATCTTTATTCATAATTGCCTAAAATTAGAACCCCTAGCATGCCCTGCAATAGGTGAATGGTCAGTGGATTAGCACTCAGTGCTAAAAAGAAATGAGCTTGCAAGCCATGAAAATACATGGAGAAACCTTAAATATATATTGCTAAATGAAGAAGGGCCAATCTGTAAAAGCTGCATACTATGAGATTCCAATAATGTGACTTTCTGGAATACATAAAGCTATGGAGACAGTATAAAGAGCAGTGGTTGCCAGGGATTTGGGAGAAAGGAGAGATAAATAATGCAGTCTGAGCTTTTTAGGGCAGAGATTCCCATTCTGTATGATACTGTCACGGTGGGTACACTTTACTTAAAAGAAATAAAGCTGTAGAATGTTAAGTACCAAGAGTGAACCCTAATGTAAACTGTGGACTCTGGATGATAATGATATGTCACTGTAACAGTTCATTAATTGAAACTAATGTGCCACTTTGGGTTTTGTGGGTGAGACATCTGTGTATTTATGGGAAAGACTGGAGCACAAGGGTATATGGGAACTCTGTACTTTTAACTCAGTTTTGCTGTGAACCTAAAACTGCTGTAATCAGTAGTGTGTGCGTGTGTGTGTGTGTGTGTGTGTGTAGTTCCATGTGTCTAATTCACCTCCATACATGCTACAGCTGCTTCTATGTCCGAATATTGGCATACCCATTTTCTGATAAATAAATATATTTATGCCTATCATCTGGCTCTAGCAAATCCTAAGACTTTGTAATATTTGCTTCATAATTGTTTAAACAGTGAGGCATCACCAGTGTTTAAAACCTCATATGGGGAAATTGTAAAAGAATTTGCCTCTTTCTGTTAATGAGTTGCAAACTTATTAGGAAAAGAAGTTCAACTTTAAACAGGTTAAAATTGTCCATTTCCCAGAGAGGACTTGTATAATCTTTCTGGTAGACTTCTTTTGCCATGCAGATGCTCAACTTCTGTTGGTTAAGAAGTTCTCTATATTATAGTTTTACTATGGAAATTTTTAAGCCTATATTGAAGTACAGAGAACAAGGTAGTGGAATCCTTTGTTTAAGAAGGCCAACTAGAAGTGACCAGTTCATGCACAGTTTTGTGTTTATCACTCAACTCCCCCGGGTGCGACAACCCACGCATAGCACCACTTACTCTGTAAACATTTCATTCTTTATCTTTGAAAGGTGAGATCCCTTTTGTAAATATCACAATGATGCTGTTATTGCAAAGACGTGAACAATTATTTACTAACCCTAAATAGTTTGTCACTTTTCAAATTACTGATGAAAAATTTTTCTTATGTATTATTTATAAATCAAGATTGAAAGAAGTTCCAGCCATTAGAATGGACTTTGATTTCTAGTAAGGCTACTTTGAACCTGAGTTTCCCCATCATTGCCTATTACTTTCCTGGATATATATTTGTAGAAGGCCATCTGGTTTTTGTCCTGCCAATGGTCACTCAGTTTGATGTTGCTGATCTCATTCCTGTGACATTGTGTATAGCATATCCCTAGTCACTGAGCTCCCTGAGACTGGAATTAAGGACAGAGGCTTGATCTGATTCAGGCTGTCTATTCTGGGCATGATGATTTCATGGGTGAAGGTATGTACTTGCATCAGGAGGCATGTGACAGCTCTTTCTTTTGTGATGTTAGTAGCCATCAATCATTATTACCTACATCTACTGTTTTACTAGGGCTTACAAAATGTTGATATTCAAATTTCATTACTGTGTTTTCATTTTTGGTGAAAAAACTTCTACAAATAAAAATGTATCAGCATTTATTTATAGACCACAAGGAAAGACAGGACAAATGCTAGTTTTTCTACCATTTGCCATTTTCATAATGATTTGGCTCTCAACAAGGGCCGAAGAAAAGTTTATTTTTACTTTTTATTTTATTTTTTGTATCATTGTGAACTCATGGGGCTAAATATATCAGGAATGGTTTAATCCTTTGCAGTTATTGTTCTCATTGATGCTCTAATTTTCCCATCCTTAATTTGCATTTCTCCTATTATGATTGTTGCTGAGTTCATAGGCTATCTGCAATTGCTTTTTTCCTTAATCTTTCTGTTGTAATACCCTTCTCTATTTTCCTTGACAAAGAATTTTTTCTGTCTGTAGGAGATCTTTCTATATTAGGAGTATTTACTCTTATGAAAAGATTACCCCTCACAAAATACCATAAGCAGTGTAAGGAGATAAGTCACAAACTGGAAAAATGTTCACAATATTTTGTCCCAAAGATGATTCTGGAAATTGCCAGAAAAGAGTAGAACATGGTGAACAGAAGCCCAGACCTAGGTCTGAGGCTCTCCTGGGTCTAATTCATGCCATGTGGTAGGCATAAGTTACTTTACCACTGAACCTTCACCTTCTCCTTCTACCTTGTTAACTTATTGGAAATTGTTTATGAGATAATACAAGTTAAACACCATGCTGACCCACAAAATCTCAATACATAATTGTTTCTGAAATTCTTCAAGTTTGTTACCAGTAATGATGATACCTGTCCTTTCAGAAATAGCTCAAGGGTTAGGCAGTAACTTCTCTGATCCTCAGATTCTCTGGATGTACTCTGCAAAACAGTGTGACAGGTCATTTCATACAGGTCTGCCTTTCCTGTTTGTCACCAGGGAGTTGGTGAGAAAATAGTGTAGCTTTGTCAGACATGAATCAGTGAAGGGTATCATGCATAAGTGACTAATTTAGGTCCATACACAGATTTTATATCAAAATAATGACTTCATATGTGCCTCAAAAAAAAAAAAAAAAAAAAAACAGGTAGAGTCTAGGCTGTGAGTTACTCAGACTAGGAGGTGAGCCACAAATGCATGTCATATATACTGTTCTCTTTGTTGCTTATTTTTTGATGCTGGAGATTGGACTCAGGACCTGTGCGTATTAATTATATGCTCTACCACAGAGCTAACTCCCAACCCTACAATCTATCCTCCTAAAATCCTTCTGAAACATGGTGAAGGTGTTGTACCTATTTAATAGGTAAGAAAAGTTCCACCCAAGCACAGTTCCATTGTACTCAGGAAAGCCCATTTAAATCTAATTTTACCCTTCTGCGCTTCTATCTAGTTCTCTAGGGTTTATATATTCTTGTCTGAATGATATGTGCTAGGTAGTCTTCTCCTGTTTTCCTTCTTTCTGTAGGAGGTAAGTTGACTTCTTTTAAAGCAAAAATGAAATCCCAACCATCATGCAACAATTAATACTAGCAGCAAACACTTCACTTGTTTAACTCCTTCCTGGAAACTATTCTAAGTGTTTTAAAATTGACTCTCACCAAGAACCTTTTGACATTATTATGATTTCTGTGTTGCATTTGCAGCACCGAGAGGTTAAACAAAATCTCCAAGGACACATCTAGTGAGCAGCTTTGGCAGGAATCAAACCCAGGGAGAATTGGATATTTTATCCAATGTTATCTTTGCATCTTATGTATCAAGGCAAACTAGTGTCCTTACTGACAGCCTCCTGGAATGACAAGTTTGCACAGAACATCTTTCCTTCATCTTCACAGTGGTGTAATGTAGATCTAACTTACATTTGTCACTCAGAACAGGAGATCAGAGGCAGGTGTTTTAGGATTAATGTGATGCTGATCTTTTTTTGGTGCTGTTGATGTCAATGATTCCAATCAGTTTCTTTATTGCATTGGTTTTCCAGAGATATATGAAAAGTTGATGCTCAACAATGCACCTGGTAATCACTGTCTGCCTAAGCAAGTGGTCTGACTGTTTCTCCACACCAGCAAGTAAAGAGGATGTGGCGAGGTCAGCCATGGTCTAGGTTTGAGGCAGCACAGAAAGTCCAATGTCTGAATTTGAGGTCATGTGGGTTTAATTGCTGCTGCCGCCGCAGACTTTACTAGTATCTGCATGGTGTGATAGAGAATTGTACTGACTATGTGAATCCTGCAAAGAGGGGATATCCTTAGGGATCTCATGTATACCTAGTTATTATTTAGGTCAGTAATGAGGATTATTGTCTGGTGACAAAGACCTATTTCCTATAGTAAAAGGTGGGCCTGTATTACAAGATATTTAAAATAGCAAATATCAGGCTTAGAAAGCATACGTAGAAAGGGTAAGGGTGGGTGTTTATTCTTCTACATACACTCAAGACCTATTTTAAAAGCCATCTTGCAGGCACTGCTGTTGCTACATATGGACCATCAGAGTTTGACACACTTTATAAAGTGTATGAAAATTAGCATATTTCATTAACTAGCAGAGAAGACTACAGATCAGCAATTAGCTCAGGTGCCAGGAAATGTCCTAAAATCCCATTATAATATTCAGTGACTTTTCTTCTAGAGTCCCTTCAATTTCACCATCCAATTTAAAAGGCTAACCAGGTAGGAAAATAAGGTGCTAATGTATTGGCAAGAGATCGGGCAACTAAAAGTCACTAGCTGTTTTCTCTAATCCTTAAAATCCAGCAGCACAAATTTTCTTCTGCTGTTCCCTAGCAGTTCAATTGTTTGGTGTCCAGACTAAAAATGAACAGAAGGCAAGGACTTTGCAATTGAGCTAGCTCAAATGATGGTTCCAGTTACAGTTGAGCACCTCGATCCCCAAAGTATTTTATGTATTATAGGTCCAAAATGGTTTTGGTTATATCAGCTGGTAGAAAACATAATCCATATTTTACAACTGAGACTGTCCAGCCACATTGACTTAAGACCAGGTTCACTATCTTTGTTTCCTAGGAAACAACCATTTCAAAATGTGGCATGACCTCCTCTGGGACTTTTGAAGAACTAAATGCACCTTCTCTGGTCTGGATGTCTTCAGTCTCCTTAGCAGACTGAATGGACAATTCTCAGTTATATTCTTACAAGAATAAATTTTTTGTTTTGAGTTCAAATCATGACATTTCTCAGTGTCAGAAGTAGGTCTTATCAGAAAAATCACCTAGGAGGACTCTAACAGTGATTGGCAGTTTGGTTGGTGATACTAAGAAGCTGCAGGTTCAGTTCTGAGTTTGAATCCTGACACTGCCACTTTCTAGTTACATGATTTCCAAATACTTAAAATCTCCAAACCTCAATTTCCTTCTATGCGAATGAAAGTAATTTCCATATTGCAAAGCTGAAGATGGGTGTTGTGTGTTGGGAAGTGAGGCACAGCCCCTTCTACCTACCAGCAATACCTGTTTCTCCTTGACTCATTAATCTTTATAGCACTGTTTGTCCACTTCCCAATAGGACCCAGCCCTGCCTAGGATGTTGGCATAACATCCATCCTTCCACTCATAATTCTTTGTCATGACCCATTTAGAGCTCTAAACCCTGTATGTCTTCTTGCCCTCTTCCTTCTGTGGTCTCTGGATGCCTGCCTCTTTGGGAAATGTGTCTCAGTAACAGTGGACCTGTGGGTTGTTGCCTGCTCATGCTTTATACACACAGGGATCATTTTTAACTCAGCCTAGTCATTAAAGAGGTGTGGTTCACACTCCACCATGAGAGCAGCCTCTCACTGATACCCCTTGGAAAATGACACATTCACTGAAGCCTTCAAGGCTACCCAACAAGCAAGCTGCCACCACCTCTGTGATTAGCACCCCATGCAGAGTCACACTGGTGCTTTCTTGACCTTATATTCTTTGATGATCTTCCTAATGAATGCCTTCCTAGTTTATCTTCCCATATAATGGCTTCAATTCCTTTACACTTGCCAAGGATTCCAGAGAAGCTCATTGCTGCCGCTATGTCCTCTGAACTTTGTGCCTTGACCACACAATCTGCAGCATGGTGGATAGGGCCTTTGTGGAATTGATGGAGGCCTTTTTGTTCCTTTACTAAAGGAAAGAAACCAGGGTCACCTCAGAATAGGTGTGTGTGGGTGGGGCATGGTGGGCAAATTAAGGAAATGAGTTGATTTTCCAAGAAAACCAAGAATTGTAGAACTCTATCAAGGATTGGGTTGCTTACATCAACACGCATGGTTGTCACTACTTAGGAGAATCAATCACTATGGAGGAAGTGATCATGTTCTCCCATAACTGGGAAGAAGTAAGCAAATCCCAAAGAAGAACCCCAGGAATGAAAGAGTCTTCATGAGAGCCAAAGTTCCTGCCATATTCACAGTTCTTAACAAAGTATATAGCAGACATCACATACTCCTTAAACATTTGTTGAATAAATGCATTTCTGACCAGGACCTTGAATGACTTAGAATGGAACTGCAGGTAATTTTTCCATGAAGCATTTCAACTACTTTTTAGTTCAGGGCATAACTTAATCTGAATGGTAGGTGATGTATTTTCATGTTGTTACTATCTGAACAGAGACAGTTTCTTAATATAAGAAAAGAAGATGCATTTGGATAGACTTGAGACAGACATCATTACCCTATGTACGTGTATGATTACACAAATAGTATGAATCTACATCATGTATAACCATAGAAATGAAATGATATACCCCATTTGTGTACAATGAATCAAAATGCAGTCTGTATAAAATAAAAAAAAAATCTAAAAAACTTCTCAAAGCAGTCAGCACAATTTCTTTAATAACTCCATGTATCATTTTGCTGAACTACAGCATTGTTTGCTTTCCAGAGTTGTGTCTCTTGGCTTTCGAATGCAGGAATAATTGTATACTGTGGCACAATGATTATCAGCTTGCTCTAAAACTAAGGCCAAGATCATCCCCAAATTGCTGAGTATCAGCAACAGGACATGAAATGAACCAGAAAACTTGACTCTCGTGTTACAGCTATGCCATCTGCCCCGAACCTAGGGGTGCTTGGGTAACTGCATACTTCTGAACCTGGAGTTGGTCCAGAGAAAGTTGCCAGAGTCATCAAGGGCCCCAGAAGAAATTCTGTTTGACAAAAGATGGAAACTATTCAGACTCTGGTGAGAAATCAGATGAAGGTAAATAAAACCATGAAATGTCATGAATTTATAAAAATTATAAAATCATGAAACATAAATAAATTAATCATGAAGTGTAAGCTTGCTACAATAAAAATTTTAAAAAATCATCAGAAATTTTTTATTGAGTACTTACATCTTATGCAATAAGCACTGGTTTACCTATATGAATTCATTTCATTTTCATGAATATCCTAGCAGGACAGGTATAGTTCTGTCTTCTCAAGTTTACAAAAGAAACAATATGTCTTAGAAAAGTTGAATGTCTTGACACTTAAAGAAGTTGAAAGGTTTCACAGTGGAACTAGGATGTGAATACTGTGATTATCCCCAAGCCTCGTTTATTAACACTGTACCGTACTTCCTAACCAATGTTAGATGACTGAGAGTAAGGGAACCTTTTGTTAATTAAAAAAGGAAAATCATCATTTTTGTGGAGCTTAAAATCTTAAAGTATATTTGTTGGCTCAATGTGGAAACAGTCTTCCCAGGAGAGTAAGAGACAGCCTGAATATACATGGCAACTTGATGGCCAAGTTGAACTTAGATCCAAAGTGCTTTCGATACTGCCCTATATCTTTTCCCTAAACCCATTTTTTCCTTTCCTCTCATCTAACCCTGAAGTCCTTTTTCTTCTGTACTTTCTCCAAGGCAAGGAGTGAAATTTCAAAAAGGACAAGGAATAATGGCATGGAATAAAAGACAGAGAAACTGAGGAATACATGGTGAAAGTGAGTTTGCAACCAGTGAGGTCGCTGTGTCAGGATGCAAGCAGGGTCATCCCCACATCTGGAACATACATACTTGGAATGTTTCAAAAAATAGCTTTGGAGTTTTTATTTGCTGCATCCACAAATATCCATAATATGTATCTTCTAAGTCACACGCTAGGCTACACAAAATCCTTTTGCTAAGATAGATGCCAGAAGACATTCACGGAGTCAGCGTTATATCATTGTTGAGGACTTAAGTTACCTGTTCGTTCGTTCATTCATTCATTCAAAAATTATTGATTGGACTCCACTTTCATGTTAGGCTGTGAGAAAAGTACTTGAGATACAGATACCAGTGGTAAAATTCCTTGCTGGATGAAGCTTATGCTGTACTGGGGGAAGGCAGGCAATTAGTGAGTAAATGCAAAATACATTTAAAAAGTTTTCTTAATTTTTAAACACAAGGTAATGAGGGATGCAGCAAGAGTTTGTAGTTTTAAAAGGGTTGCTTAGAGAGACGTCCCTGCACAGGTAGCATTTGAGCAAAGACATGAAACAATGAGTGGAAAGTAGAGTTCCAGGTAAAGGGAAAGGCAAGTTCAAAGTGTTCAACTATCATTAGAAGCATGTTGGAAGCACAGCTGGAGAGGAAGAAACGAGGGGGAAGAGTGGGAGACCGGGTGATGGAGCTGAGCCATGCAGGACTGTTTTGGTGGTTGTCTCAGCTTTGACTCTGCAACAGGGAAGGTTTTGAGAAAGGGAGTATCATTCTCAGACTCAAGAGAGTGATGGCCATGGCCTGGGAGAGCTGACTGTGCATCTGCACAGATCTTTTAAGTCTTGGACCAGTGTGGTGATGATGGAGGGGTAAGAAGTGGTCAGCGGCTTGACTTACTCTGGATATAGGACCATTAAAACCTTTTT
This sequence comes from Sciurus carolinensis, assembly GCF_902686445.1. Classification (NCBI taxonomy): domain Eukaryota; kingdom Metazoa; phylum Chordata; class Mammalia; order Rodentia; family Sciuridae; genus Sciurus; species Sciurus carolinensis. Next base: position 144,807,509 of record NC_062218.1, read on the forward strand.
GATGGAGTGGAGAACGTGGGGCTGGAATGACAGAGAAGAGTCAAGGTTCACTTGCAGGGTTTGGCCCGACCAAGAGGTGAATGGAGTTGCCACTGAGGGAGAAGGACTAAACTAGGAAGACGGGGGCTTCCTTTATTTCTGAAGGAGTTGGTGGCAGTGGGTATAGAGCCGGGACTTCAGTTTGGGCATGCTATATCTGACATGGCTATTTGAATCCTGAGTAGTTATTGAATAGATGGTTGATAGGGGAGTTTGGAGTTCAGGGAACCATCTAGACCTGGAGACAAATCTCAGAGTTGACAGTCTATAAATGGTATCTCTAATCATGGGACTGGAAGAAGTTCTGCCATATTGGTGCACAAAGAGAGGAGCCTCAGGATGAGTCCTGAGATGCCCTGTTGATGGGAACTGGGAGGATGAAAAGCCGTGATGGAGTGGCCAGTGGGATCAGGCAAGGTTGGTTCCCTAGAAAACAAACGAGGACGATATTTCAGGATGGAGCAATGTTTTGTCTCCTGGTCTTGCTTCATCATAGAGCATTATGGAGCACATTGCTTGTTTTAATTAATTTATTTTATTTTTTAGTTGTAGATGGACATAATATCTTTATTTATTAATTTTTTTAATGTGGTGCTGAGTATCAAACCCAGTTTCTCACACGTGTGAGGCAAGTACTCTACCACTAAGCTATGGCCCCAGCCCCCACTGCTGGTTTTGCTGAAGATTTACTTACTTCACTGTCCCAATATGCCCTGGGTAATGAATCATTGTAGGAAAATCACTGATCCTCAGTTTCTCTATAAATTAAATGAGCATATTTGACTACTTATGTCTTCAAATCCCTTCCAGTCTTGATACTATGACTTCTTTTTGTAAGCTTCTTTGATTTAGTCAAGACTGAATCCATTCAGGCATTATTCATTTTTATGCCATATTTAAAGGGGCTTCTGTATAGTTTCTTTCATTTGTTGCTGTTGTTGTTTTTTTGTTATTGAGACAGAGTCTCCCTTGTGACCCAGGCTGGCTTTAAACTCCTAGGATTGAGCCATCATCCCACCTCAGCCTCCTGAGTAGCTTGGACTACAGGCGCCCACTGCAGCGCCCAGCTATGTATAATTTCATAAAAGCAAATAGTCTTGAATTTAGTGTCACTCTGTCTTACTTTCATTTTTGTAAATGGCCTTTCTCATGTGATTTTGTAGATTTGGAAGCAACCTCTATCCTCAGAGACGTGGGGAAGCCAGTACTGAACTGGAGTGGAGGTTAAGAAAACTGTCCCTTTGGTGGTGACCTGAGCAGATTATCTCAGCCCCAATGTCGCCCTGAAGTTCGTGTCCAAGATTCCAGACTAGGACTGCAAAGGTATGGACTTGTGACTTTAACATCTTGCTTTTGAAGACAAATGTGACAGCTTTAAGCTGTTCAATCATTTCCTCAGGCTTCTGCCTCCCCTATCTTTTCTTCCTTTTCCTTTGTCCCTTCTTCCTTTCAAGGGAAGTTCTTTTCTTCTGGTACCAGCTTGTGTGATGTGCTGGCAGAGATAAAGGAACAAGAATCGGTGCTGAAGGGAGGCTGCATTGTCCCAGTGATGGGCAGATGGCCAGAGGCAAGCAGCAGAGATGTGTGCAGGTGTCTCTGCTAGAAAAGAAATAGAAATCAGGGTGGAAACCTGTATGATAAGACCTCAGGTGAAAAAGATGAGCAGAGACCTGACACTTGTAATACAATCTTTATTCCTACTGTCCATGCCTGCAGGAAACTTTTGGTAAGGTTTTATAATTTCTTAAGGTTTTCAGGGGGAACTATCTTTGCATTTCTTAGTGATATATACCCATGCCCGGGGAGATTCTAAGTTGGAGTCCAGAGATCTAGTTTCTTTCTTTCTTCCTTCCTTCCTTCCTTCCTTCCTTCCTTCCTTCCATTACAGAAGTAAGCTTCATGGTAATAGAAATCAGGTACCAAAAAAAAAAAAAAAAAAAGATAGATGTGTGGGTGTGTATATACATGCACACATGCACACATGTAAACATACACACATTCACCAACATCTTCATAATATGTACATCTATAAACAATGTGTCTAATGGCATCTAGTTTCTTTGTATGTGTACCTGAGTATGCTGAGTATGTCCATGTTTAATACAGCTAGGTTGAGGCTTTCAGGGGAGAGATGGAGGGTAGGAGAAGGAATGCTCAGAACTACCATTTGTAAAGTGTTTGTTGTGAGTTAGGCATGGTGCTTCGAGTTTTGGGGAAAAAAGACATAATAAGTACAACCCGTACTGACCCTGTGGAATAAGGGATTTCTGTTCTGGAAACAAGAGGGGAGGGAAGTAAAAGGTTGTCTAAGTCTGTACAGCAAGCTAGGGTCAGGGACCAGACTCATTTATTAGATTTTAAGAATTTAAGTCTCTGTGCTCATCTGTGTAATCATAGGGCTATATTTGCTGCTGGTCAAAAGTACTGGATGAGGGCATAGATTAACAGCTTAGGATGTGTTGCATATTCAGGGAACATTGCATGGTGTCTTAGAAAATTCCATCATGACTCATTTGCTGCCCTTTTAAACACTTTCATGATGGTGGTGGGGCAGGAAGGAAGGACAAGCAAACAAACACAAAGCCTTACAACCCAAAGTCTTCTGGAAGCTGGTAAAGCACAGGCAAGGTGTTGGGTTGGCTCCCTTCTTCTGGCACCGTAGGCTCGGTCGGTCACACGTCTGTGCGCAGTGGAGGTGGAGAGCTGCTGAAGATCAAATTAGTTGTCGCCACAGGCCTGCTGTCTTTTTATCTCTGAATATCTCAATGTGGGAATGAGTGTGGCCATGCTGTCAGCTTGGCATGGATGAACCTGCCTTTGAGGACAAAGCACAAGCACTTTCTATCTGCCATGTCCAAACGCCAGTGAAGAATGAGGGAGCGCTGACGTTGGCATTGTTCTGGTGCCTCTGAGAGAGCACGGGACCAGTAAGCACGTGCAGAGTGTTTCATGCACTCGCCCTCCTTTTTTCAGAGAACTTTTCTTTGGTATTTAATTTTTTTATATAATGGAGATAAATCATTTTTCTTTCTTATATCAGAGATAGCTTTAAAGCAATTGAAGTATAAATACTAATTATAAATTAACTTTTTATTCACATGATTTCAAAGGCCAAATAGGTATTCTAAAAAACAGAAAAAGAAAATTCATGCACACAGTGTACCTTTTTTGAGTCCTTGCACAAGTATGGGCCCACTACGTAATACCTGTGTGGTTGTGGTACAGTTCTTTCTGACCATACATCCTTGATGCATTGGAAAGAAAAACTAAAAACTTATTCTCTGCTGGTCCTAAAAACCTAGCGAATCTCAGGCTATTGGTGTAAGATTGTGAAGAGGAGCTCTTTGCTTTGAGAGTGGCAATGTGTAATTCATAATATCTCTGTTCTCTCAAGAATATCCACCCAAATGGGAAGTACTTAAAACATACATCCAGCAAAGTTTGAAAGGACTTGGCTCTAAACGTGGTCATGATTTAGAGACCAGTCAGCTGTTGAGGGGAAAATAGAGCTCTCTCTGACTGTTAGCCAAGGACACAGGGAGAAGAAAGTCAACTTTGCAGTGTGTGTTTATCACAGGGCTCTATTCAGCTGTGGTATGTGTAAGTACATGCATGTCTCTGCTCATAAACCCAAACCCAATTTCCAGGAAGAAAGAAGGAAACGAGGTGATGTTGAAGTCATCAATCCACCAGAGTGCTTCCTGGCTCTTAGGATCCTGTGCATGAAGTAGAGATTTCAGATGCCTTTTCAAGTGAAGACAGATGGTATATATTAGTGGTCATGGGACCTGGCTTTAGAAAGGCAAATCAGAGCTCTAATAAAGCTTCTGCATAAGCATTAGAAAAACCACTGAACTCTTTGGTGTCTTCACTGCTTAAATTGTGGTCTATAAATTGGCATTATGGGTATCATCTGAGCTTGTAAGGCAGGTAAATTCTCAGAACTACCCCAGACTTACTATATCAAAATCTCTTGGAAGAGTATCTAGGGGTCTGTTTTTCAGTGACATCTATATATACATAATTCATGTGCTTTGCTTAAATCTGAGAAATGATTTTGAGCCTTTTCCTTGATCTCTGAAAACTAAGGGAGGTTTATAAAATCTCAAGCTTAATACCAGGAAGATCTAAGAATATTAATGATCAATATGCTTTATTGTGTGTACTTTATGTGTTTATGTATATATAGGTATATACCTTTGCATATAGATATGCATATAACACTAAAAGAGGGAAAAGAACATTTAAAAAAAAGAGCCATAAGCAGAGTTGCAGATGTTTCAATCCCTATATTTGAAATCTAAATAAGTGAAAAAAAGATAAAACATAATAAAAACTAAAGTTAAAATAGAAGCTATTATACATAAATGGGTCCATAGAACAAAAAGAGAATTCTGACAAAGGCCCACATAAAGAGAGGCCCCTGACATTCAATAAGAGCAAAAAATAAATTCAGTGAAGACAGGAAAACTGGTCCAACAAGTAGTGTCAAACAACTGGACACTCCTATGAAAAATAAAGACCCTCAACCACTGCCTCCCATCATACACAAAATCAGTGTGAGTCAGATCATGGACTGAAACATAAATGCTCATACAGCAAATACTATAAGAAAACCTAGAATAACCTTCATGAAGCAAATATCTTAAAACACAAAAAGCTTAAACCACAATAGGAAAAAAATTAATTAAACTTCATAAAAGTTAAAAGCATCTATCTACCCATCAGAAAATACGAAACCAATCTAGGTGTCCTTCAATACAAGAAGGGATAAAGAAAATGTAGTATTTATACACAATGGAGTATGACTCAGCTGTAAAGAAGAATGACTTTATGACATTTGCCAGCAAATGGATAGATCTGAAAATTATCATGCTAAGTGAAATAAATCAATCCCCAAAAATCAAAGGTCAAATGTTTTCTCTGATATGTGGAAGCTAACCCAAAATAAGGGGGAGGTAAGGGGAAGAATAAAGGTGCATTAGAGTAGCAAATGGAGAATGAAGGGAAAGGGAGAGGAGATGGGAAAAGGAAAGACAGCGGAATGAATCTGACATAATTTTCCCATGTACATATATGAAAACGACACAGTGAATCCCAGCATCATAAACATCCATAAGAATGGGATTCTAACTGCAATAGAATATATTCCATGCTTGCATAATTACATCAAAATGAATTCCACTGTCATGTGTAACTAAAAAGAACCAATAGATACATAAATAAACTTACTTTAAAAAAAAGTAACACCAAGAAAATAAAGATATGGTGCACACACTGGGAGAAAATATTTGTAATCTGTATACCTAAGATGTATTAACAAGTACTTAAAAAATTCAAGATGCAACATGGGCAATAAAGATGAGTGTTGGTGCTTCATATCATTTGTTGTCAAGGAAATACAAATTAAGCTTCGGTGATGTGCCACCACATACGTATCAATATGGCTGGAAGTGAAAGAATTGGCATCCCAAGTTAAGAAAATGTGGAGCAACCTCAATGCTCATACTTTACTGCTAAAAAAGTAAAATGCTCCAGCCACTTTGAAAAACAATCTGGAAGTTTCTTATAAAATTATACAAGTGTCTGCCTGAAGGCTCAGAAATTCCACTCCTGTGTATTTATCCAAGGGTATTAAAAATGTTTGTGCACACATATACATAATAGCTCCAAGCATAGTAGTGTGGTGCTGAAAACAACTCAGATGTCCATCAACAGGAAAATGGATCAACTCTGGTGTGTTTATAAAGGATTTTTTGTCAACAATAAAAGGAACATTCTATCAATACACACAATAACAGATGGATCTCAAAAATAGAGTGTAAGTGAAAGAAGCCAAGCACACGAAAAAAAAAAAATAGCTATATCCATGATAAGATTTCACTTATATGAAATTATCCAATAGTCAAGACTAATATGGGATTGTAGAAATCAGCTCATTGCTTGCCGAGGTTGGGGATTGTCTGGGAAGTATGATGAGGGGAATTTCTAGGATGATGGAAATGTTTTTGTACCCTGATACATGTTCATCAAAAGTGATTAAATGACACACTGATTAAACATTTCATATTATGTAAATTACACCTCAATTTTAAAATGCATTAGATATTCTTTTTTACAATCTGCCATTTTTTGAGTTCTTTGACCATAGTGCTTTTTAAAATGCATATACTCATTTAATCTTTGAAACTACTCTCTGCGGTAGTAGCTATTATTATTCCTCATTTACAGATGTGGAAACTGATACTAGGAAAATTAACCTAATTTGCCCCAAATCAGACTGTTGGCTCACTAAAACTGAATTGCAGGTCGGTGCATCTGTTCCCCAAACTGACATAGCCTCAGGTGTGCATGCCTGTGGTTCTGTCAAAACTCGAGATCTGGGGCAAGGGAGCAATCATCTGCAAGAGGTTTCCAGAATGGTCAGTTAGGGACACAGATTATGAAGTGCCTGAAGTTTGTATTTTACTAGTAACTGCAGGGAGATAAAAAGTTAGCAGTAAGTTATTACTCCTGGCCTCAGGGATCATAGCTTTCTAATGCTAAAATATGTGTTTCTTTACTCAGGGTGCTCCTTCTTGATCATGGAATGTGACAGAATGAGTAGTGCCAGAAATTGGGAAATATGTAGTTGAGAAAACAAAGGATGAGTGGCAAAGTCAGTGTCATTTAGTAAATAAAAAGTCCATGGAGGGAGACTTCCTTGGCTCAGGTCCAGGCACTACCACTTTCTGGATGTAAGACCAACACCAAGTCCTAGGACTACTCTCAGTCTCAGTTTCTCCATTTCTGGAGTGGAGATGAGTTTGTGGGTATCACGCCAACCTGATACAAAATGAGAGTTAAATGAACTCATGCTTGTGAAGTGCTACTATTCCTTATGAACCCTTTCTAAATGTCAAGCTACTGTTTTTGGGTACAGAGCTCCCGTGAGCCATGGAATATCATGATTTCTTGTTCTCTTTGGCGTCTCTGAGTTCCTATATCTGTGCATTCATTTAATTTTGGCTGATAGTGAACACTGTTTTCTAAAAACTTTATCAATTGCATTATAAGAATTTGGAACCTTTGAATGAAGTGGATGCTGTTGCCAAAGGGGGAAAAAGGCATTTAATTAATATGTGGGAAATTATGTTGAGGCAAAACTGTCATTAAATGTAAATGTTATGCTTTATCTGTCCAGAGTGATTGAAAGGGAGCCTGAAACTATTTAGTGTGTTTAACAGATACCAGCAAGGTTAATTGTCTTGGGGACACTGAGGAGCTGAGTTCCTTTGTGCATCTCCATAACTTGTGTGCCAGTCTTATCAGGTTTTCCTGTGACTTTGGCATCCGTCTTTATTTCAGTTGTGCTTTTTAAAGTCCTGATTTCCAGAGTGCAATTTAAAAGGCAGAAAAAATGCAAATGTGTGCAAGCTTACAGTGCTTTTCCTATACTGACAAATTAATTAGTCTATTCCCAACCTGCTGCATAAGTAGAAAACCTCTGTGCACCTCTAACAAGCAGTATCAAAGGGAAAATTAAAAGGGACTGTTTTTGTTTTTGTTATTATTTCTCATAGTTATCCTTAAAGAGTGGGGAAGTGGGTGACACAGGAAAACGTCCCTTCAGATGCTGTCGCACACACAGGCCTGTGTGTGTGTGGGTGTGTAGTGTATCTATTTCCCCTTTGGGGTCATTCTTGACAATAAAGCCATATGCTGCTTCTGTGGAAGCCCTACTATTCCTGTGGATCACTGTGCACTTGTGTCTTTCCTTGGGATGTGGAAATGATGGTTTTTATTTTTTCCACGCCTCCCAGCAAAGAAGAACTGTGGGTAACTCATCAAGTCTTTGAGGAAGGGAAGGGAAGGGAAGGGGAGGGGAGGGAAGGGAAGGGAAGGGAAGGGGAGGGGAGGGGAGGGAAGGGGAGGGGAGAGGAGGGATGGGAAGGGGAGGGGAGGGGAGGGATGGGAAGGGAGGGAAGGAGAAAGGAAGGAAGGAGGAAGGAGGGAGGAAGGGAGGAGGGAGGGAGGAAGAGAGAGAGAGGGAAGAGAAATGGAGGGAAAGAGGAAGGAAGGAAGGAAGGAAGGAAGGAAGGAAGGAAGGAAGGAAGGAAGGAAGGAAGGAAGGAGAAAAGAAAAGGAAGGAAAGAAAGAAAGCAAGCTCAAGTTAGTAAGTTCAACCCTTCTACCCCATCTACCGTGGAGGAGGATTAGGAGAATGCTAGTCCTTTCTACACACTTAATCTCCTGGACTTTAACTCTGGACTTGGCAGCCTCCAGAACTGTGATAAATAAGTTTCTGGTGTTAATAAATTCTGACGTCTGAGGTATTTTGTTACAGCAACCCTGAAGGACCAAGGCCTCTGGTAACACCTCCATTTCTCCCTCCTATGGCAGGGACGTGTTGAGGGCCATGTGTTGCTGTCTTAGATGACAGGTTTTGGTCTTCATCACTTTAAATATTTCAACCCATGCCTTCTAACTTGTAGGGTTTCTGAAGAGAAATCTTAAGACAGCCTTGTAGGGAAATTAGGATGCAATCTCCCTCCCCTTCATCCCCACAGGTATTAATGACATCCCCATGGCACCTCAGGGGACAGAGCTTTGCATTACAGTATCACGATGTAAGTGAAGTGCTACCATCCTTTTGATTCCAGCTCTTCTGAGATCAATGGAAATGGAATCGAATACCTTCAGTCTAGATGTGACCAGGTCTCTAAGAGCCAGAAGTTGTTATAGATTTTCAAACTCAAAATTAAAAAGGCCACTGAAGTATCCTATAGGGTTTAATTTCTAAACAAGTAGACATTAGTCTCCATAACTCACTGAAGCCAGAAGCTTCTGGAGTCCTTTCTTATTAAAGTGGGAAAGGTCCTGGAGACCAAAGAGTGAGCACCATGGGTCACACCCAGTCATGACTGGGTCATTGCCTGCTCTACCACAGGGAGCCCAGGTCATTGCCTGGTCTACCACAAGGATCTCAGATACCACATATCTAAGGCCCTGGCTGCAGTGTGTTTTCTGTCCAAAGCACAGGAAGCTCTTAGTGACCTTTTAGACACACAGATGTTTAGCTCACTTGGCAGCCTGGGGGTTTTGGATTTGATTTTGTTTTGGAGAATTTTTTCTTTCTATTTTTTTTCCCCCTTTAAACATCCTCAGAAAAAATACTCTCTCTCTCTCTGTGGGTCAACTTCCTGGTGGGCCACTGTGGTCCAGCAGCTTGTATCTATGACAACAGCCCATGCTGGAAGCTGGCGACTAGGAGGATTACCTCCTGTGTGCCTGTGGCTACCTGCTGGGTGGAGAGACATCCCTGGATTCAGAACAAAGTGGCTCCAATGACAGTGGACAACTGAGACACAGAGAAGGGTCAAAAAGAGATCTCACAGGATCTCACTCATGTGGTACGGATGTTGGAGGGAGGTGTGTAAACTACCTGGGGCTTCTCCATGGGAGTCTAGTCATGAGGGCATCCAGAGTTGCCTGGATACTCGTGGACCCCTCTGCCTCCACCCAGGAGAGACATCAGAGACATGTTCCTGGGACACTCCCCCCTGCCCTGCTTTTCTCTGTTCTTTCTCCCTTGTTTCTGAGAGAGCATGTTATGGGGCACAACTTAAGAACAGACTGATCACCTCTGGGAAGTCCAAATTTGAGAGTCTTTATTTAGCCGACTGACTGACTGTCTCACACAATACCTCAAAAAATGACTAGCCCCAACCATAGGGTTGTAGGGGTTCTTATACCAAAAATCACATCAATCCTAAGTGTCTGTTGCTATGATTCGAAATTACAAACTAACATCATGAGATCATCAACAGAGGGGGAAGTGGGTCAAAATGACCCTTACCTAGGTACAAACTAAAGAATGGTTACTAACATCCACACAATTACTGTTCACATGGTACATTGTTTAGGAGCAATAGGAATCAAAAGAGAGCAATTTTTCTTTACATAGGAATTGTCATTCTGTATTGTTAAACATGTCACACTAAGTAACTGATGATGGGCACAGAGGCGGGGTGTTCCCATGGGAGAAGCTTATTTCCTACATAACATGGAGTCTCAGAGCAAAATGGAGTCTGTTTAGTCATTTCCTTTAGAGTCTGGCCTATCACATTCTCATGGAGTCAGATCTGTCAGCCCATCACAAGCAGAGAGGGTTATTTTATCAAAATCTTATAATAAAAGTGATTCTCATGAAAGACGAATCCTCCCCAAAGAAAGAAATTTTAAATAAACGCTGTATATGTCTTCATGCTGAATTTTCTTCTGTATGTTAAGACCTTGGAATTCCATCAAGAAGTTTTATTATGATATAATTTCATTTTTCCATCTATATAGTCAGAAGCATTCTCTCCTCCTTTTCTTTCTTCCTTCAGAAATGATTCTTAGGAACTTCTCATCCTTTTCCATTTGAGGAACAGAGGAAAGGGAGATTGGGCAGCTTTCTTCAAGCTGTCTTACCAGAATAAGTAGTTCTCTGATCCGATCTTTAGATTGGGCCCTTAAAATCCATGGAGCACACCCAACTCTATTCCTAGGATTTCTTGGTCCTGCCTGGATAAAGAATGTTTGCTTTTATGTTCTTTGATTCCACATATGAATGTGGTTAATACCTTTTTTTTTTTTTTGTTTTGACTTTTTTTCCTAATTCAGACAGCTACCATTTTAAGAATTGTCTCCTTTTGACAGTTACTGAAGAAAAGATTTGTGTTTTTCCCCTTGAGCATTATGCTTTCAGTCTGTTTGTTATTTTGTGCTGGATTTTACACACGGCCTTTGAAACTTAACACAATCTGGGTTGCTCCTGCATTTAGTATCTTGTATAGAGTTAGGTTTTATTTGCCAGGTTAAAGTGCACATATGCATACCCACACATACACACACACATTTCTTTCTTCTTCAACCCTAGAAATGGTCATTTTAAATTCTGGCTTCAATTTTACATATACTGTTTCTGTAACTAAGGGAATAAAAGTTAAAAATCTCCATACTACCCATTCACATACTATCAGTGATCTCAAAGGTTTTTGTTTGTTTGTTTTTATAGGAACTGTCTTGTTCTTGCCCTTTGCTTTGCTGTTCAACCCACCCCTTCTTAGCCATTTTCTTCTTCCCTAGGATATTTTCAAATATTTACCATCTCCATTGTCTTCCTAGTTAGCCTAGACTGAAGAGTTGCTCTGTACCTTTAATATATATTGGTTGTGAGGATCAAAGTGAAATAAATATGAAAATGCTTAAACTGTACCACGCCCCTCCATTGCCTGAAGAACTGGCTACAGATCTCAGTGTGCAGTGCACGATCTTGCCATTCCTTTTGCCCCCTCGTGTCATCTCTTTCTACGTTTCCTGCCCTCTGTATCCAGTCTTTCCATCTGCAGCGAATCTCTCCATTGTCCAGATGTGCCATGACTTTTCATATTACCACTGCTTTGTACCAGCATCCACCCCAACAAAATATAGAGACCCAGGCATCTCTAAGGATCCAGTTCACTGGAGACCTTCTTTTCCTTGAGTTGTAACTCACTTCTTCCCTTTGGATTCCATTGCATTTTTTGGAACCTGCATTATGACTTATTGTGAGGAGAGGTCATTATATTTTTATTTATAAATGAGTTTCCCTCAACACAAGGTAAGCTCTTTAAGATGAGGCAGAGATTCTTGATTTATGAATGTTATGTTCTAACCCTCAACTGTGCCTGGAACACACTCAACAGATATTGGAGTGGTGGATAAATATAGAATGAATTTAGTTTTAAAATAGGTCACCTGGTGTATTGTTTCTTTTAGATAATTTTATTCTTTTATTTTTGATTGTTTTATTTTAATTATTTTGTTTCTGTTTCCTCATAATGGCTTTTGAATTTATATATTTTAAAGCTTGTATATCTATAATTTTTTATACTTACAATATCCTTATTTCCTTTCTTTTCCAATCAGCACTGTATTTTTCTGACTGTACTGAAGCCTTATGGCTCTTACTAGGACAGGAACAAGGCCTACCTGCACCTGTGCTACAACTCCCCCTTTCTGTGGCCTTGCAGACATAACTAATCAATTCAGGTTCAGGAGCCCTAGAAGCCTTCCCACACATCACTCTAGACCATCAATGAAACTAGCATGGAAAGCAAAATTTATTTGCCATGTCTAGGCTGGAAGATTTTCTATTCAAAATTCCAGTTACTCTGTCTAAGGTTAGGACCTGATTGCTTTCAGAGGGAATACATTTAGGTACTCCATGCCTTCTTAATCTCCAAGCATAACTCCTAGCTTGAGAGACTGTGAGTTTCACATTAAAATTTCACAAAAGTTAAACAAGATACCAGACTTAATCCATTATTCTTTAGAAACTAGGGGGAATTCCACAGCATTTGACGACGTATGGGGCATCTCTAGAATTGTTTCTATTGTTTTACTATGTGTAGAAATTAATGTTAATGTCCTTGGAGATTTGCTTTAATACCTTTATTCCTTTATGAGACCTTTTTCAAAATATCTTACATTCCTGGAGGCTATCTTTCATGACCTTGACCTCATGATTTTATTTTCTGAAGGGCATTGTCTTATCTACAAATAACATTTGGATGTCATTGTCATTGGTCTAACAAGGACTATAGAAAAGATGGATGAGAACTTGATCCCCAACGATAATAATGCTGATGAAAGCTCCTCCCCCAGAGACGGAAATACAGATGGCCATTCGTCTACGCACCTTTATCCCATCTCATCACCTTCTATCATTTCTGTAATGAAAACATGGATTTTTTTTCCCAGAAGAAATATAGCCACATGTAAATACACATGGTCTATGTATAGTTTCAGATGTATTTGACTCTGTGAAAGTCCATCCCTGGATGAAAGTTTAGGAATCCTTCCTGTAGAATACAGAGGGCATTTTGACCCTAATGTTACATAGTTCGTGACTCTAGCCTTCTTCTCTCTTAGGAAATCATATGCATGCATACAGATAACCCGAGGTTCTGTATGAGTCTGTGACCTGTAGGAGGTTTTGTTAACATAGGAAGACCTAACAGTCTTTATCATTTAATGAGGTTCAAAATATTGATATGTGAGATATTAAAGCTATATGATTCAACTCAAGATATGACAATGTAGGAAGGAAGAAGAAAGGAGCAAACAGGATAATTTGAGATTTGATCTGTTCATGGTGGTCCCATTAGCAGTGCTGATAACAGTTCTACTTCCAGGACGAACTGGAAGAATCTTTTTGAACACACTGAGTGACTTTTTAAAGTGGAAATCTAAGATATTCAGTGAAGTGGGAATTAAATGAAGTTTCTTCCCTGTATCCCTGCTTTGAAAGCATCCCAGGTCAGGTTTGGTTCCCTGATTACCCTGTGGACAGCCAGCCAGTGGTCCAGCTCCATCACACCTGTGGGGATCCCGGATGGGCAGCCATCAAAATCATGATGGAATCCAGTGGGAAATCATACTTACAAATAAAAACATTTACACATTATGCCCATCTGACATCTCACTTCATGACAACACTGAGGAAATAATTTAAGTATCTATCATTCAGGTCCATGGGAACATACTCCAGATAGTGAAAAAGGAGACATACATTTACTAGTTTAATAAGTCTCATTTCCTTCAGGGTTTTCATAGAGTGACCATCTCACTGTATGGAAAAGGACTTGATTATTTAAAGATGTGTTTGGCATTATACTGGATAAAAATATATCAATGAATTATTTTATATGGTAGTTAATTTGGTTGTTGTCCCAGGAAAGAATTTTTCATTGCATTTTGAAATGCAGAACAATTTTCTAGTGACTTATCAAAGGTCATTTTTGACTGTATATGAATTTTGTCCCAAATGCTCATGGTCCTGTAACCTAATTATTATGTAAAATGACTCTTATACAATAGCAGATGATTTTTCACTAGCTACAATAGAGTATTTAACTCATTTTCCTTATTTATGTTTATAATCTCCTTCCTGAGGTGTTATTTACAAACAATAAAATCACAAATTAAAACAAGCAGAGATATTATTTCACATTCACTAGAATGGTTAAAATTAGCAAAGCCAACACTACCAAGTGTTGGCAAGCAACTAGAATAATTGGATCTTTCATTACATTGCTTGTTGGAGTAAAACAAACTAGAGAACCATTTGGTCATTTCCTTTATAAAACTAAATAAAACCTAAATAAAGACTCGGCAATTCCACCTACACAAATATCCCAGAAGTCCACCAAACAGAGAAGATAAGAAACAGGGTATACTCATTCAATGATACTGGAAAGACCTAAACATGAAATATTGGTATGCAGAATAAAATAGATGAACCACCCTTTGACCCAGCTATCCCCAGGCACTGCATCATTAGTCCCTTAGTACTTTGTTGTAGATAATACCTATGATGTGTGGGTTATGATGATAATGACTTTCTAGGTCACTTTTCAGGGACTTGAAAGTCACTTTGGTTGAAAACACTGACTCTTCACCTGGACCGGCAAATGTCCAATAGGTGACAGAAATGGAACAAAAAGGTTTGGCATCTTTGTCTTCATACTATGCATGTCTTCCTTGCTGCCTCCATCTCAGCCCCACATCAATGTTTACAGAAGCTCAATTCGCAATAGCTAAACTATGGAACCAACCTAGATGCCCTTCAACAGATGAATGGATAAAGAGAATGTGGTACATATATACAATGGAATATTACTCAGCCTTAAAGAAGAATGAAATTATGGCTTTTGCAGGTAAATGGATGAAACTAGAGAATATCATCCTAAGTGAAATAAGCCAATCCCCAAAAAACATAGACTTAATGTTTTCTCTGATAAATGGATGCTGATCCATGGTGGGGGAGGGGCAGGTAGAGAAGAATGAAGGAACTTTGGATTGTGCAGAGGGAAATGATGGGAGGGGTGGGGCAGTGGAGATGGGAACGACTATAGAATGAGACAGATATCATGACCCTTTATACATACATGTATGATTATACTCCCAGTGTGAGTCAGCACCATGCACAGCCAGAGGAATGAGAAGTTATGCTCCATTTGTATACAATATGTCAAAATGCATTCTACGGTCATGGACAACCAATTAGAATAAATTAAAAATTAATTAAAAAATAAAATGAACGAATCTCAAAAATATCATGTTGCGAAAAGAAGTCAGTGACTATAGAACATATCCCGTGAAGACAGTTTTGAAATGAATTCTGGGAAGTCTGCATTGCCGTGAACTGAGCATTGCATGCCATTCTAATGAGGACTCAGAAGAGCAGAGCTGCAGAGAAAGCCTCGGTCCTAGTGGTTTCCTAAATGGTTGTGAACAGAATGTTGATAGAAATTGAGTGAGGTCTTCTCTTATCAACCCCGGTTTGGAATCTCATCCCACAGAAAAACCAATGTCTGAGAGACATGTGCTGAGGATAAAGAAAGGCCTGATTCTGTGGACAGTAAATGGAGAAAGGAACCTTCTGCTCCCATATCAACTTCTCAGGCTTGAGAGGCTACAGATATAGGGCAGGAATTAATGAGGTAGAGAAATAGGTTAAGAAAGGGGAGAAAAAGTCTTTTTTTTTTTTCTTTCTAAGCATTCACAGAGATCCTCTAGGAACTTGGGTATCACTTCTTTTAACCCTTTCATGGTCTGGTCTTTTCAGTCTTGGTGGCTGGCAGGTGTCTTTAGCTTCAAAGAGGAAGGAGAGGCTACACAAATCTATGCCAAGTTAATATGTCTTATAGTTTTGCACAAAACATTTCTCAAATGATAGTACAATCTGACTCAAAGATGGAGGTAGCAAGGGAGACAAGCACAGTATGAAGACAAAGATGCCAAACCTTTTTGTCCCATTTCTGTCACCTATTGGACATTTGCCGGTCCAGGTGAAGAGTCAGTGTTTTCAACCAAAGTGACTTTCAAGTCCCTGAAAAGTGACCTAGACAGTCATTATCATCACAACCCACACATCATGGGTATTATCTACAACAAAGTACTAAGAGACTAATGATGCATTGCCTAGATATGTGACCTACAAATTTAGTGATTTTTAAGTCAACCTAGAGTGATTTAGAAGCTGGAGGGTTTATTTGGGTTTTTCCCTGGTGACAGTTCTGGTGGTGTCCTAGATGGAAATGAGGTATATATATCTCATTGGAAACTGGAGGAAAGATCATCCTTTCTATAAAGTGAAAAAGAACTTAGCTGAATTTGGTCTGTGTCCTACTTCCTTGTGGAAGGCCAAATTTAGGAGCTATGGTCTCAGGCATGTGGCAGAAGAGACCTCTAAGCAAAGTGTTCAGGGTGCTTCATAGCTTCTCTTAAATGCTTTTAGAAAAATGGGAAAAGACAAGAATTAGTAAAAGACACAAAGTAATAACATAAAGGATGTAGAACATAAAGAGTTGGAAATTTCTCAGCCTGGTCAGGTGAAGGAAAAAAATAAAAAAGCATCTTTAGGAGAAAAAACCCAAGGGCTTGACAGAACTACATTCTGATTGGATGTTAGCATGGATAGAAGCTAATAGCCAGATGCTATTCATGGAGACCATGGAAGAATGGCCCTGAGGACACACCTGGAATCTTTGAGGCTGCCACATCCACCATAGGTCCAGAGGACCAGGTCTTGGGGATGGAATAAGTTCCAGGGAGGGGCCCCTGCATGTCAAGAGAGTGCTCCAGGTCACCTGTACTCTGACTCCTGCAGGCCAAGGTTCAAATTGGGTTGCCACTCTAGAGAGGACACTTTGGCAGTGTCCACATGGTGTGAAATCTTCAGGTTCACAGACAGCATGAGCCGTGGAGATCCAGTGACCTCCACTAAGGTTTCAGAGATAGCTCAGAGAACTTCAGGACCCAACCACAGAACTGTCGCTGTGCTGAGTTATGCAGAGTGTCCTCGCTAGGACAATGCCTAATGGACTCATGAAGTCTGGGCCACCCTGGCGAGTCCATACCAGAGAAGTGCCTAGTGGAGCCATGGAGGCAGAGCTATTGCAGAGAGGCCTTACTAAGTTGATACCAAGGAGAGCCATGGCAATGAAGCTGTCCCTAAATCCCCACAACTGCCCCGCCACCAAAGTGCAGTCCCAGCCCACGAGAACTGCAGATACCCACTTCCACCTGTGAGAACTGCTCTGCGGGTAGCACCCAGCAAAACCCCATGAGAGGGGACCCCCAGCAGAGCCTCACAGGCCCATCCCTGCCCCAGTGAGTCCAGAACGCAGGACATAAAGTAAGAGATTATGCTCGAGTCTTAAAACTTAGCATTTGACCCCTATTGGATTCTGAAATTACTCGGGACACCTTTACTTTCTTGCCTATTTCTCACTTTTGGAATAGAAATGTCTACCCTGTGACTGCATCGCCATTGAATTTTGGAAGCACCTAATTTTTTTTTCCCCCCGCAGGCTCATAATTGGGCATCAATTGGCTTTAGAATGAACCGCACCCAGAGAATTTTGAATTGGTGAAGACATTTTTTTAAATGTTTTGGATCTAGTGTTGTGGAATGAAGGTATATGAATATAAAGAAGGACGTGAATTCTAGGGAGTCAGAGGCAGAACGCTATGGAATGAATGATGGTGTATCCTCCAAAATTCATGTTGAAACAATGACTGATGAGCAGGGTTTAAAAGTGTGGGCTCGAGGGGTCACTAAGTCATCAAGTTTGAAAGGAACACTGGTGTCCTTCCTCTCTTCTGCCATGTAAGCACATGTCACCTTGTCCTGTACAGAGGAGGCTGCAACAAGGGGCCCTCTTAGAAGCAGAGAGAAAAGACCCTTCCAGATGTCCAAGCTGATGGCAGCTTGATCTTGGACTTCCCAGTTATCAGAATTGTGAGAAGTATGATTCTGTCAGCTATGATTACCCAATCTATGGTATTTTGTGATAGCAGCACCAATAGACTATGATAATAATCACAAAAAAAGATAAAGGCTACAAATAAATGATGTGTGACCATTGCAGTAACAGGTAATGTGAGGGTCAGAAGAGTATATTAAAATCCCTTGTCTCATGATCCCTGATGATAGTAAGACAGATAATCTATCCACGGAATGAGGACAGAGCAGTATGAGAAAGGGACAATTAGAGAATAAGATGATCTCTGGTATATTTGATATCATTCAATGGCAGGGCTAAGAAACGAAGTATAATTGTCTCAGGATACAAAAAAGAGAATGAATATTTAGCAGAAATAAGAAGGCAAATATAATCCATGAAAGCCATGACTTGGCCCTTATAAGAACCTATAGAGAGAGAGAGACCAGATAAATTGTGGGAGGAAAGTCCTAAAAGAAATTTTAAAATATTTTTCAAGCAGCATGGAGACCAGGAATTGAATTCACACATCAAGAGCTAAGCAACGTTAAGTGGAACATAAACAGATGTCCCTGATGCTCATGTTCAGTTCTCAAAATTCTGAGATAAAGGGATCAGAAACCTTTCTGTAAGGGAAAGAAAAGCACCAAGAAATTATCTGCAAACTGGTGTTCAACTTCTCAGGAGCAATGCTAGAGGCAGGGTAGCGGAGCTGTTTCTTGCATTTTCCAAAGGAAAACATCTTTTGAGTCTAGCAGTTGGTTTTACACCAAACTCTGAGAACAAGATGAAGACGACTTAAAGCATCGAGATATTTAGATCTTATATACGTGCTTTGAGTATATCCCTGAAACATAAGGACATAACTGAGGAAAAAGTAATTAAACCAAGATATGGCAAAAAAAAAAAGAAACGCTTCTCCCAGATAGTTGAAGTCATAGTTTTGCAGCAGTATTGGGTCGAAATTGCAAAGTCCCAAAACCCCAAGATGGATACATTAAGGGGAAAAAAAATTGGAGCAGATTACTACCGTAGGAGAGTTTTGTCTATGAACCAAGTGCAGCATTGTGGTGAAATAAAAACTAACGTGGAAAACATGGGCGTCTTCTCTGAGGAGAGAAAAGAAAGATGATGGGAAATCAGAGTGAACAACCAAAATGATAGAAGGGAATCATGGCCCCAGTAAAAAGTTTGACAAAACGTGCCATGTTTTTGAGCCATAGATATTCCATTAAAAAAAAAAATCCATTTGACTTGTGGTTTAGAGGTTATGACTTTGTATCAAAGATAAATAAATGTCAGCTTAGTATACTACCTGGCTCTCCAATGAGCAGTTTATATAGTCATAATAAACTCTCCTTTGCAACTTTAGAATCAACCTATAAAGCAAGCACGCCGAGGAAGTTAACCAAATGTTATAAACCGTGACCATGACGGCAAGGGCACACGGTCGGAGGCAGGAAGAGCTTTAACCAAATGGAAAGATTGTTTTTCCCCTCTAAGGTTAAAGTGAAGCAAGACTAAAAATTTAGGTATTTTCCATAAAGTCATAACTACAGCCACAGAAGAACAAAAGAAAGTTTGGAGAGGGAGGCAGACGGTGCCAGTAAACTACATCCTTGTTTTTCATTGAGGGTATTAATACATAATAGTCTACAAAGGTAAATTATGAGTAGCATAAGCCAGAAAAGGAGAGTTAGTGGGATCACTGCCAGGGGCTTGTGTACAGGGAGATCCAGTGGAATTTATGCTTAATGGATTCTGGGAAGCCCAGGTGGGGAAGTCAGCTGCTGTGTTTTAACACATGGTATTATTTTTGGCTCGGGGAAATTGTTTAAAAGAAGGAATACCCCTGATGCCTCAATCAACCACACTCGTTCATAAAGACCCACTTTGTTAAAGTATAATATTCTGGAAAGTAAAATAATGAATTTCATGCAACTATATAAAGAATATACCTCAAAGGCTTTATGTAACTCATTAATTAATGAGAACAGAAATAAGATGGTGATGCTGGATCAAAGAAGGTTTAAAGGGAGAGCATAATCACCAACAAAGGTAATTTGAAATAAGTTTGAATTAGAGACAAACAGAGACTTAGATAATAACTGAATGATAACCTTGGAGTTATCTTCTCCACAGGTAATGCCTTCATGTTTAGAAGCAGCTCCTCCAAGTTTGAGCTCTGGTCAAACATGGAATTCCTCTGAAGAGTTAAGTAATCCTAGCATGAGCCTATTGGACAATGTCCAAGCCTAACATTGAAAGGATACATTTGATGTTCTTGATTGCCAGTTTTGGATAAATTTTGTGTCTAAAAGAGCACAAATATTATCTCAGGAAGAATTTACTGCTCCTCTCGACATCTAGTTTTCTCTTACCTCGTCTGTTTCCATGGTGATCCCCTTCTACACTACAATCACATTTTAAAAATGGTTCATTGCCACTTGATTCCTTTGTTCCCCCACTAGAAAGCAAGCTTTATGTGCATAGGACTGGTGCGTAGTCAGTTCTCAAGATGTCTGTTGAATTAATGATTTAACTCTTACATGCTATTGGCTGTCTTTACAATGCAGAAGCAGAACTTTAATGATAAGGACACAGGAGGAGAAAGATCAGTAAATGAATAGCTAGAAGGGAAAAACTTAAGTCTCCTACAAAAATCTGTTGACATGGCAATTTGCAAGTTGTCCAATAAATAGCTGGGAGAAACTCTACTGTCTTTTAATACCGTTACATTCAGATGTTAAAGGAAATAAAACTCACATGGAAGGGCTGCCTGGTGAATGACTTATCTTTCTTCGATTTTTTGCAAACCTTTCATCTTAATGCCAAACACTCCCGAATGAAGTAAAAGGGAAGGTTTCAGGGAGAAAGTATCCTCCTACCTTTTTTTCATACCTGGAGCTCAGAAAACTAGAAATGGTGCCATTTGTACTTTATTAAATTCCATAATCATAAATCTTTGTTTTTAGCTTCTACAAAGCCCCTCGCCCCAGACAATATGCAGATAATATGCCTGGGAGCTTGGGTGCCCTTTGGCTTAGGTTATTTCAAAAGAGTACTTAGAGTTTCTGTCTGGCCTCATGAATCTAAAAATTTCTAATTGAGAAAAGAATGAAGCAGGAGCTATTTGGCATCTCTGTATTTTTTATTTGTCGAGTATATGGAAAATTTTCTTCCTCCCCAGCAAAGGTCTGTTTTGAATCTGCTTAACATAGACTCCTCTTGATATGACTGATTCATGGTCTCTTAATACTGTTCTTTGATAAACATACTGGATCACATTTTGGCTTATCTTCAGCACACAGTACAGTGTTATATGCATAGTATAGAGCTTAATAAAATGAGCGATGATTGACATTGAATTAACATTTCCTGTGGTGAGTGTGGGATTCTGTAAGGACTTAGGATTTTGTAAGGGTAGAAGAAGCTGAAGCTTCTCCAGAGTGATCTTCAGACTGGTATTTTCTCTAAGAGTCAAAAAATTCAGGTTTATGGGAGGGGAGGCAGTTCAATACTGTGATTTTGCTTTTCCTTATAATAAATTTGTTTTCTGAAACGTATATCATTAATTGTTCATATTCCTGAAGGACACTTCATGGTCTTTAGGTTTCTTTTGTGACTTAATGAAGAACTTGAAGGGCTTTCAAAAGTCAAATATATAGTCCAATTTCATGTAACCTACAGTTTTGAAAACTTCTGTATTTCAAGGACTTTTAATAGAAGTGGAAAAGAAATAATATGATGCTTTCAGTAGGATATTATGCACAGGAGTCAAGGTAGCACATACTCTGATTTTTGCAGGAAGAAGTTTCTAGTCTCTTACTTGGCAAGGATTTCTTTTGGAGGCAGCAAGACCGAAATCATGCCTGTATGCTTCTGTCCTTAGTACTTTTTTGTCTGCTAAAGGAGATTCTGGTTTTATTTGCTTACATTCCTCCCGCCGGAGTCTCCAAGGAAGGTGCCTGGTCTTGCCAAATTGGTTCTGTTGGGATTTTGTGATTTATAAACAGAAAGGAAAGGAAAAGGGGAAGACAAACATGAGGTTCATGAGTTAAGGCCAAAGCGATGTTTTCCTTGAAGTTACTGACTTGAAGTATTATTGGTTTATAAATAGCAAATACATGAGGGAGAAATAAAAGCTGGTAAGCACAAAGAGAACTGAGGTTATTAATTAATTTATCTTCTTTTAATGTTGATAAATTGTGAGTTAAAAAAATTGAGTTCATTGGAAATTATTTTTGCTTATTAATTTGTTTCCTTGATTGAATCTCCCTCTGACATTGACTTTATTAGAAACCCCTTGATGGAACTTTATCAGTGGAAAATAGGGAAATTGAAGGAAAGTCCTGTTTCAAATATTGTTCACTGAGGACCTTGAGTCCTATAGGATGAGCTCAAGAGCAGGTGGACAAAAGGCACATGACCCTTCTGTTGTACAAGTTATGAGTGGGCACATGAATCCTGTGATTACATATCCAGGACATTAGTCCCTGGCCACATGTGGCTGCTGGATACTTGGAATATGTATGATAAGTCCAAACTGAGTTAGGCTCTGAGTGTCAAATGTGCTTAAGATTTTCAAGACTTAGCACCAAAATATAAAATATCTCTAATAATTTTTAACAACTTTATTGAAATACAAGTCATATATTCTACTATACATCTGTTTCTAATATATTTTATTTTTTATACATTGATTATATGTTGACATGGTAATATTTTGACATATTTGATTAACATTGAAATTTCACCTTTTCTTTTTACATTTCAATGTGGCTGCTAAAATATTAAAAATAGGTGACTGACATTGTATTTCTTTTTCTTTTTAATTTTTTAAATTTATCTTTTTATTTTTGCAGACTGCATTTTGACTCATTGTACACAAATGGGGTACAACTTTTTGCTTCTGTGGTCGTGCATGATGTAGATTCATACCATTCATGTAATCATATGTGTACATAGGGTAATTAGATAGTGCTGATTTAGATAATTGCTTGTGATTATATGACTTCTCGGGAAAAAAGCCAACGGAATATCCTTTGATCAGTCAGCATGCATCCTTTAGAAAGTTAGAAATTGAGTGCTCTATTTTCCTCTTCTACTATTCACCAAAATACATCAGGACTCCTCTCTCCCCCTCTCTCTGTTACTCTCCTTCCTGTATCTTTCTTTCTGAGTGAAACATTGATCTTGATAGATTTTGATTAAATAAAGAAAATAAATGTTGAATAATTTGCATTTTAAAGAGGCATTAAATTCCATTTGGCATGAAACTCATGGCAACATGTATTTATGTCAGTCAATTTCTCCCAGGTGACCATAGCTAAGTTGCGTTGTGGTCTTGTTAAACTATTTCAAACTAGGGTCTAGGAACCCTCCTTGAGAACCCTTTTATATTCTCTGTATGAACTAGAATGTTTCAAACCTGTCACAGAGTCACATATAAATAACCTGTGAAAAGGAATGTCACAGTGAAGTAAATCAAAATTATTATTATTTTTCCTTCTGGAAAAGCAGGACGTCAGTTTCGTTGATGGACTGTGTATGGGAATCCAGGCTGTGATGGGTTTTTAATATGGACCTTGGTTTTATATGACTCTCTAAACTACATTTACATTTTCTTTTACTGTCTCCATGGAGGAAAGTAATTAGAAATCAAGTCTTCAAGAAAATAAGTAAACATCACTGGCATTCTTTAACCATCTGAACTCTCCTGAAATTCTCCTTCTTAAGGGATTGAATGTTTTATTTCCTTATGCTTCATGGGATCTTTGCACTGAGTTGACTGAGGGCAGACTGGTGGATGACCTTGGCCGTCTCTTGACTGATATTTTCATTTGAAATACACTAAAGGGTAGAGAGTGTTTAATTTTTCCTCCATTAATATCCTCTCCTTGGGTGATTTTATGAACATTTATTTGGAAGCAGTGACTGTTGAAGCTGGTGAGCCTAGAATAGCCATCAGCAGTCCCAGCAGCATGTAGAATCAGTGGAGAGGCGTTTGCCTGTTGGAGTGTCCATGATGCACCTGGGCACTCCAGGTTAGGTCAAGCTCTGAAATAAGCTCCAAATGTCCATGTTTTCAAAGTTCCTCAGGTGATGTCAGTGTGTGACCAAATTTGAGAACCATTGTTTTTAAGATTATGCAGCCCAGTTATTTGAAAAGCCTGGTAAGCAAGGAAGACCTTTTTACACATGAAATACTACATGGAACTTCCTTAAACCTGTGCTGTTCTCTAAAGCAAGACTGGGGCTGAGGCTCACTCACGTGGGGAACCCTTGGTATGTGGTCCTTGGGGAACGTCAGTAGAGTCAGGGTCTGCCTGGAGCACAGACCAATCATGGAACTGATCTGAGATCCCCATTTCCCAGGCCTGAGGCTTAAACCTGTTAAGTAACTTGTCCAAGGACATTTTCTTCTTCCCTCCTTTCCTTCTCCCATTTTGTCTCCAGTTCCTCCCCACCCCCATAGAAATATAGCTGGTTTGGGAACTAAAAGCTAATTCCAATCCAATATCTTGGGTTTGAGTAATAACCCTCCTTCTCCTTAGACCTCAGTGTCCTTGGAGGCCTGTGGAAGGCAGCTTAGAAACCCCCAGACAGGCAGTACTGTCAATAGACTGAATAAATAATGTCTGACACATGCATGTTCTGCTGTTTTCATAAATGTGCAGTTACCACTATGATTAATAGAAAATAAATTCATTTCAAAGTGCTCATGTGCATATACCAATTTTTGTCATGCATCTTGTCAATCAATAATAGCAATATTAATAACCCTTACTGAGCATTTACTCTGTGCCAGGTGCTCTACTTAGTGCTTGATACGAATATTGTATTCAAACATCACAAGAACCCTAGGTGACAGAAATTATTAATTATCTCCCCGTGAGAAACAGAGTTTCAGAGGTTAAGTAACTGGGTCATTTTTATATAACGAAGACTAGCTGAGTCTATAACTTTGGGCTTAACCGTTCAACCCTGCTGCCTCTCAACAGATAACTGATAATAGAAATATTTTTGGTTTTGTTTCAACAAATCACTTTTTCTATTTAAAAGACATCTTCATTTCAAGAGCAATGAAAATTGCTGCCCTGGAAACTTCTGCTTATTGCCCTGTTCTATGTTTTTGGTGGGCACTGGACATAGTTCATGAAGCTGTGACAAACCCAATGTCTACAGGGACGAGGCGGGGAATGTCGATGTGCAAAATGGATCTGATTACCATTTTGGGCATGTGTCTTCCTCATTTTCTGTTCCTGTAACTGAATACCAGAAACTGGTGGTTTATATAGAGTGGAGATTTATTTAGCCCACGGTTCTAGAGACTGAGAAGTCTAAAAACATGGTGCGGGTATCTGGTGAGGGCCTTCTTGCTGTACCATAATGTAGTTGAGGATATCATATGGCAAGACAGAACAAGAGTGCTACCTTGGGACTCTCTTCCTCTTCTTAGGGAAGCACTCAGGACATCCTGGGTCCCACCCTCATGCCCTCCTCAAACCCTAAGCACCTTCAAATACAATCGTAAATCAGTGACGATCTATTTTTCTGAAACCTGCTGCTTTCTCAGACTCGTCTTTTCCTCTTCCTATATTTCTACCCCCACTTTTGTTAGAAATGTAACCACCAAAGTAGCACATATATCTTAATTGGGAACAAGGCTATAAATGACTACGCATGCCAGGTGCGGTGGTACACGCCTGTAATCCCGGTGGCTCAGGAGGCTGAGGCAGGAGGATCAAGAGTTCAAAGCAAGGCATAGCAAAAGCAATGTGCTAAGCAACTCAGTGAGACCCTGTCTCTAAATAAAATATAGATAAAAGGACTGAGGATACTGTAGCTCAGTGGTCGAGTGCCCCTGAGTTCAATCCCTAGTACCATAAATAGATAAATAAATGGCTGCACATACTAGACTTGACTTTCAGAGACATAATATGGGATGTTGGGGCTAGAGATGCCTAGAGAACAAATGGGGAGCCCATTAATTCAGCTCTGAAAGATTGTGACTTGTCCTGTACTGCTATACTTAGTGCTTTTTGGGAGAATCTGGAAAATTGGATTTTTATGCCAAGTTTTCCAACTTTCCAGTGTTGTCTTAAATAATATAAAAATCCTGTGGATATATATATATATATATATAAAAATTCTTAAATGATATAAGATGTCTTAAATGATATAGCAATCCTGAGGGTATATATAAAAAATATAATATACATATTATATATATATAAAATATACATGTGTATATATATATGTGTGTGTGCCTATATATGCATATGTGTATATATATATATGTGTGTGTGTGTGTGTGTGTGTGTGTGTGTGTGTATTTTTTTTTCAATCTCATCATGAACTTTGGGCCTTAAACACACAACCTTTTTTTTTTTAAGTAGGAAACAAACAAACAAAAGCCAAACTGTGAAAAGCAGGACAAATCTAATAACATCATAGTCTAGATCTAGGGCCAAGTGCACACAGGTTTTGCTCCTGGATAATTCCTTTGGCTTCCAGCATGGCGGCTTCTTAAATGTTCTGCGTCACTGTCAATGAGCAGCCCATGGAGCAAAAGGGCTCCCCTCCTTCTTCAAAGACCAATCTGTGTTTTCTTGCCAGCTACCAAGGGAGCTGTGGTGGCACTGGGCTTCCTGCCAAGGTTCAGGTCCTCATTAACTTTAACTTGATGAATGCATCAGGATGCAGGAGTCTGGCCGCCTTGCTGCAGAGGCAGCCCACCTCCCAAATAAGAGGAACAAGGTTGGGGATAATGGTTTTTGCTTCATGTGACAGGAGAGTCTTCCAAGAAGCTATAAAAAAAAATTCGACCTGCCAAAATTCCACCTGATTAGCTAAATGAGTATCGACCTTTTCTACATGTACTGGGATATACTAGGGTATTTCTTGCTTCTTCTAAGTTTTTTCATTTATTTTGAGGTATACCACTTTCACCAAGAAGAATCACCAGTTCCTAGAATGGCAGATTACAAAAGAGGTCACAAACATATTGTAATATATCCCTTTCAGGTTGCAAATATGTGAATCAAAGCCGAGAATGGGGGAAAAGAATTGCAAAGAATACTCTGTAGTTAGCTGGAGTAGAACTGAGACTTCCTGATTCATGTGCATTATTCTGGGATTCCCATTATCACTCTTCAGCAACATTCCCTGAAGAGCAGTAAAACACAGCTGTGCAGAACACCCCAGACCCACCGAATTAAAATTTCCATGAGTAAGGGTGAAGAAAATGTATTCTTTTCAGACCCTGCAGTCATTTTAGGTTATATGTGAATTGGTTTGGGGGACCTGCCACCTTCTCCTTGTGACTCCACACCCAGGGTCACACTTGAATTCTGGTGTAGACATTCTTAGTAGAACTCTTGGCCTTCAAATTTGTTTGTAATATTTGGTTTTAAAGCAGAATAGTTTACTTTTGGCTTCTGAGATAAATTCAAGAAAGTAGAAATTGTTATACATTACATAGAAATGGTTTATTGTCACGGATCCCTGATGCTTGACAAATTTTAGTTAGAGCATGCTCAAAAGATTAATTGCATATGAGGTTTTAAATGCTTATGTGAGCAAAATTTTCAGGATTTCTGTCTGAGGGAAAAAGAATGAGACATTTTAAACTTATCTGAAAGTACATTTTTGATAAGATGCTTAACTATAGCCACTGAGATCTTTCATGTGTGCTCTGGCCATAAATGGGTCACATGGACATTACTGCAAGAGTAATTAAAATGGTCAATAATTTACAAAGCCTTGACTATGTGTTAGAACTGGGCTGTAAGTTTTATATGTTTATATTATTTAGACTTCCCACAAACACAATAAGGTATACTATTTTCACCATTTTCCAAATGAAAAAAACTAAGCCTCAGATTATAACACATGCCCATGGAAATGTGTTTGGGAATAAGCAGAGACAGGTGTCGAACTCCCAAACTGCCCTTACCCTGCAGCATTTGCTTAGGTCTAACAGGTGACTGTCTACACAACATAATTGAGAAAGACCATCAATCCACCTGCCAATACAGTCCATCCATCACTGTCTCCTCACCTACAATTTTGTTATGAACTCTTCAAAGATTGGTATGTTATGTTGAGTCATGGGAAACATTTCTTCTGCTTAGTATACAATTAAAAATATAAATTGTTTTCTGTAGTAAATAAACAAGTGACTGTCTTTATTCTGGGTGTCTTCATTATTGGGGGAAAGCACTGTTCTGTAGTTTTGTTTGACTAATATACACATAACTTTGATAATTCATTCTGCAACACAATGGGATTCTGGAAATGAATTTTTTTTTTTAGTAAGAATCTATTAAAAGTAACTGTATAATTACTACTCCAATACTTGAATGCTTTTAATAGTGTTCTCTGTTTAACTTGTCATTGTTTGAAAAGAACTACATTCTAATCACAATTTTTGAGTACTCAAATTTTGTGATTTTTTGAAACAGTGTGACAGCACAATATTAACTTCTTAATTTATATCTGAATTTGAAAATAATGCAATATTAAAATATTAGCTTCTGACTTTATGTTCAGATTTTAAAATAATGTGAGTCACCCAAATTAATATTCATCAAGAAATACATGATATCAAAGCCAGTAATTCAAATGAACAGAAATATTCATATTTGTTACATTTTTTTTAATCATGGTACTTACTAAAACTAGTAATGTCCCCAAAATATTTATCTACTGTCATTTTGAAGATGATCATTTAGTGAAGTGATAATTTCTTTAGTGCTCTAAGTAATGTCTCCTTTTAGAAACTTTCTTGTTTGCAGAACTTCTCAGCCTCCGTAGGTTTAAACCTTAGGTTCCCACCTGGGGAAAGGATTATGCCTTGGTCGTTGGAGGTTCTGACTGAATCGCACTGTTGTGCACCATTTCCATAGCTATACATCAAGGGTGTTAAATTGTATTCAGCCATACCTAAAAATCCTCTTTCCTCTAAACTTCTGTGAATCCCCGCCAGTACCAGACACTTTTTGGCATCCCCCTTTGGGGAAAGAATAACTTTTCTTTGTGAAGTTAGATTGGCCAGAGAAAGACACTTCTCTTCATTTTTTCATCTTACCAGGCAGGAAATAGATGGTATACTCAGAATGAGAATGTGAGAGTTTACAGAAGCCCTGGCTAGTGCTATGTTCTTGTTCTAGCAACAACAGTATGCTATAAGAACTTCTAGTCCTGAAGGGGCAAGGAGAAGAAGTCAGAAGGAAGGGGACCTGGCCCTATTCACCTCCTGCTCTCGTATCTCCTGCTATTTTCCCACACTGAGCAAACACAACCACAAACACTGACTACCAGAGAGCCTGTGGATGCAGAGAGGAAGCAAGAGTCAACCTGGAAGGGCAAATGGAAGATATCCATTACTGTCTGTTTCCTCAATTGTTTATGAATTTATTTAGCAGATACATGGGAAATAGAAAAGAATTTCACAGACCTAGTCTTGGGGCATTGTAAATACTATGCAGCCTACCAGTGTATTGGATGGGACTCCATTCAAGGCCTTCTAGCTTTGACTGCAAACCTCAATCAGTAGCTGTCATTGAACTACACCCCATCTTTATTAGACATGAAGATAGGATCCACAATTTTTCTCCAACCATTTTCAAGGAAGAACATTTCTCATTGTGGTTTGTTTGATTATGGTACCATGGATTAAACCCAGGAGTACTTAACCCCTGTACCACATCTCCAGTCCTTTTTTACATTTTATTTTGAGATAGGACCTCACCAAGTTGCTAAGACTGGCTTTGAACTTGCAATCCTCTGGCATCAGCCTCCCACACTGCTGGGATTATAGGCATGTGCCACCATGCCTGGTTCTTGAGGCGTATTTTGATTATGAAGAAAACGTGATATTTTTCCTGAAGCACTGATGGAAAACTGAAGCTTGAGAGACAATAGAAAATAATAGGAAACTGGTATCTTTAAGTGAACAAATTAGTTCTTTAGCAAATTAGTTCTAGTAAATATTTGAATCATTATGATTCACTAACTTGAATATGTCTAAATCAGCTTATCCTTTTTTTTAAGTCAGGTTTTTCACAAGTGCTTCAGAATCTAAGATAATTATGTAATAAATAAAGTGATCTCAGAAAGGAAAATATATCAACTTAAGCTAAATCTTTAAAAATTATAATATGAAACTAAAAGGAAATGAAGTCTATTTTTTAATAGGATGTATCCGTGCATAGATAGAGATTTGCTTCAGCATCCTTCTTGTATGTACTAATTTGAAATTCTTTAATAATTGATCTCTCTAGTTTTACTGTTAAAAATGCTCTACTTTACTCCTTCAATTCATTTATTAAGGTCATAAATGAAAATGCTACTGAACCACATTTATGTGAAAATATTCTTTATGACCCCAAAGATGTTTCTGCAAGACTCATAAATTAACAACCACAACAAATTAACTCCCATGGTTCTTGTGTTCAGTGCATACAGAAGATGATCTCTTAGCTTTCCTGAGCTCTGTTTCCTAAGATGAAATGCTTTTAGTTGAAGATCCTGAGGGGGAAGTTGCATGTTCATTCTTAACTTGGACATTTTGCATTTATGCCTACAGTCCTCTGCTGGCACCATGTCTGATTTCTTTACTTTTTGTCCCAAATGCACCCACCCTCACATGATATGAGCTTAGTTGAAGCCGGCTCCCCTGAGTTTTTCTGTTTTCCTTCCACCTCATCTCTCCTTTTCTTGCCTTTTTCCTTCATTTCTTCTCTTTGATCAGAGGTCACAAAGTTTTTCTAATAAACACCAGATAGTAAATATTTTAGACTTCGTGTACCAGAAAGTTTCTGTCCCTCTGCAGCTTTCTCAGTGTAAGTGAGA
Source organism: Sciurus carolinensis (assembly GCF_902686445.1). Taxonomy (NCBI): domain Eukaryota; kingdom Metazoa; phylum Chordata; class Mammalia; order Rodentia; family Sciuridae; genus Sciurus; species Sciurus carolinensis. Next base: position 144,838,207 of record NC_062218.1, read on the forward strand.
AACCATACACTCTATGTAAATGGGTGGTTGTGACTGTGCTCCATTAAAACTTTATTTACAAAAGCAGACTTGGTTCTCCTCAGGCCCTATCTTACATATTGGCACGGATCATTTCTTTACCATGTGTGTTTTTATTTATGTTTATCTTTCGTTCTGGAGATCCACTATGAATATTTTGTAACAATGGAAACCAATGCACAAATACATCAAAGGTTGACAGTTTTTACTTATCCTAAATACACCTTATTGTCTATTTTACCAGAAAGAGGTTGGAAAAGCTCTTAAGAAGGACGGAAGACGGTCAGGACTTCATATTCGTTTCTAATCCTGCAGTGAACATTCACCTAGATTTCACTGAGGGAAGTTCTCTTTATTAACTGATCAATTCCTCTAATTATACTTAACTGAATGCCTTGATAATGATCATCTCTCTCTCTCTCTCTCTCTCTCTCTCTCTCTCTCTCACACACACACACACACACACACACACACACACACACACTTATATAGTGCTTACTCTTTTCCAGACCCAGTACTCAGAATGTATGTTTACACTCAGAGCAGATTGCAGAGGTGTATTCTATTGTCTGTATTTTCTAGCGCTTCAGTAAATTGTTCAAGGACACAAAGATGGCAGATTTCAGAAATAAGGCTAAAGTTAGATATGTCTGACATCTAATCTAAGGCTCTCTGTGCTAGCTTCCTATGCAGTGCTTATGCTTCTCAGTTCTACTCTAAGATAAGCAGTGAGTAAAACAGAAGAGATGGGGAAACTACTACCTATGTTTGCAGTGTAGACCCAGACACTTTACTTCATTTTCCTTCTCTACTTCCTGAATGATATACGTCTTGGTCCATTTTGTTTTGCTCTAGCAAAATAAGTGTGGCTGGGTACATTATTTAAAAGGGAGGTTTATATTGGCTGGCTTATAGTTCTGGAGGCTAGGTTTGGGTGACCATGTTGGGTAAGGGCCTCACTCCACATTATAATATGGAGGATTTCACCCCATGATGGGAGTCTGTGCAAGGCAGAGACATTGCATGGCAAGCGAAGAAGCAGGAGAGGTAACCAAGAGAGCTGAACCACTCTGGCAGTAACCAGTCCAGCCCCTTGAGACCTAACCCACTCTCACCAGGTGACTGGTACCTCACATTCTGACCAGCTCCCAGCAGGCCCCACTGCTTCACGATTTTACCACACTGGGGATAAGTTTCCAGAACATGAACCTGTGTAGAGCAAATCATATCCAAACTACAGCAGATCTTAATTTTGAATCATAATTGTGTGTTTCAAGCCTTTAGGCAAAGAATTTTCCTGATGCTTGGATTTCTTAATGTTTCAGGATGGAACAAACATTTTATTCCTAAAACATAAAGACAAATTATAAAAATGTAACTTTTTTTCCTCTGACCTTCATGATTAGATTAGCCTCCCAATCTAATCCCCACTACTAAATTCAGTTGAAATAGCCATTTATTATTAATTTTCACTCAAGTTTAGAATTTTTTCCCTCTTATATTCCTTCCTGCCATTCAGTACCCATGTGTCTTAGCCCAGATTCTCTAGAAAACAGACCATGTTATAAAACTCATGTGTTAATGATGGACAGTCTTAGGGTGATGGGAGTGAGGGGGAAAGAGAAGTGAGCCCAGGGAGGAGGGAAGCATATAAAAGTGGATTACAGGCCCAGCTGCCGTCTCACAGATAGACACAGATGGCGCCCGCTCATCAGTCAACACTTTGCCCACATTTTTGGTTTTGCAAACGGCTGACCCAGGCAACCGATAACAAAGCGACATCTCCTGTGCTGTAAGCGGAATGGCACCTGTTCCTGGAGGGAGAGGCAGTGGCTCTGTGAGCTGCTGGCATCAGGCTTGGAGTGATGGGTGTGGCAGGGGCCCTGCGGTGCCAGGCCATCAAGTGGGGAGAGGTGAAGTGTTAATAGATGAGGTCATGATGGCTGGGCCGGCGGCATCCCAGTGAGGAGGAGGCCAGGACCAGGAAGGCAGGCAGGCTGTGTAAACATGAGCAGGAACATAAACAAGGACCTGGAAGCTGCAGGGGTTTCAGAACATCTTAGCATTGCAGCAGAGTCACCAACTCCTTCTAAGATTTGACTTCTTCTCTTTGGCTCTTTGGTTTCTGCTGAAATGCACACTCCTCTCAAGTCCTACCATGGTCTCTGAAGAGATGATGCAGATTCTCCGTCCTCATTCCCCCTTCATTTTGACCTTGAGGATTATTTGGACCTCCAGTTTATTCTCCACTGAGGCTCCCTCCGGGCTCAGGAGATGGGAAGGTTTTACTATTTCCCCATGATGCTTTGCATCTGCAGGAGGTGATTCATATGCACATGGAAACTGGCTCAGGGCATAGCTGAAACCCTGTGCCTCCCTAATTCCAGGCAGGAAATGAAACATAACTTTTCTCTATTCTAAAATCCTTAAAACTAATCGGGTTCTGCAGTCTGCACACACACTGGGCCTGGGGGAGAAGGCAAAGCAAGTAGTTCATCATCACTCCAGCATCTAATTGCCTTGGTTTTAATCTAACTTCACCACCTCTCTTCCAGTTCCCATTTCTGGGTGTGCCTGGTGGGTATTGGTGTGGAAAGTTGTCAAGTTCTTCTGTAAGTATTTCCGATCTGATGGTAGATCATTCAAATTGAAAGCCCAACCTTTGAATGTTTTCCTTCTCTTTCTCTCATTGATCTGTGTGGTAGGCTTTCTTTTTATCTGGAAAACGCTGGATTCCACTTTCCTGAAAGAGCAATCTGAGGTCATGGAAATTAAGAAAAATAATAAATTGTTATTATACTCATATCATCTCATACTTAGGTGTACAAATTTTGGAGTGTGACATGTGAGAGGAAAGTCCCCTCTTCTTGAAAATCCAGTATTGAGGAACAGGTCACTTCCATACCTCTCTCTATAGGACCCCATCAGACTCCTGGAGGTATCTCCTAACTTGGCAGGGACCTGGGCTTTATCTCAAAGTTTCTAAGAGATACCACACAACATCTGTTCATTGAGCGAGGTTGATTCAGGCCTCAGCTATGCTTTTACCACCCATCATACAAGTCCTGTTTGATCTGAGATGCTATACATTGCTAAAATAATAGTTTATTTTCTTTTCTGACCTTAGGCAATACATTCCATTGGCTCTTTATGCTTAAATTCACTCCTTTAGCATAAGACCATGACCAGGTATCATTCAACAAGTTCGCACCAATGAGCATGGAGTGATTTCTAGATTTCAAATCTATCAGTGCTGTTATCAAAAGAAATAATTTACATTTTCTGCACGTTTGGACTTTGCCTGCCTTGGAGAATGACAGGGAAGGAAAGCTACGACACTTTGATAAGATGGCTAAAATAAGTCTATTTACAGTCCTGCAGCTTTTAAAGCTGAGAATTTAAACATAGTCACGTAGTCACCCGTGAATATAAATGTATGTGTATTTGAGCAGAGAATGGAAGCTGAGAGTCATTTTTTGGACTTGAGTTTCAATTTTCCTCTTGGAATAAATATTGGAGCTTAGGTTGACTGCATTGAAAAATACTATCAGTTGTTGAATGGCTTCTTATTCTCCTTTCATTGGGTTTTTAATCCACAGAATGTAAAATGTGAGTTCCTGCCTTTTCTCTTTTCTCCTGTTCTTTTCTCTCTGTCTTTTCAGCCCTGTTCCCCACGCCTGCCCTCACAATTCCCTTCATGAAATGGCACTGAACCTTGGTGTCAGCACCATTGTTCTCGAATGAAGGAGCCTATTTCCACCCTCCTCCTGCCCATGCTGGAAATACCAAAAGAATGGCAGACATGGAAATGCCTGCCATTTATATTCATTTGGTATTTGGTTCTAGTACCAAATATGAAAGGATCTAAAATTATTTTTTTCCCGAGTCAATATTGAATTCAAATGTCAGTCAGTTGTAAAGGGTACATTTTAACCAAGCATAACTCTTCTGGACTTTTTAATATCAAATCAAAACACACCAACATATGTGAGTACAGGAATTGAATAAGACCTGTGTTTGGCTTTCCCAGGGACACGAAGCTGATCAATACGAAGAACAGATTCCTAAGGTCTTATAAACCATTTGAAGAGGCAAAATATAAATGACAATCTCTACAAATTCATAAATAACTGGGAAATATTGCAATGATTGATAAACAAATGACTTTCCCCCTTTGGAAAATTTGCATGATAATTCTTTTATTTCTTGTTGTTGTGTCCATGTGGGTTTATCTGATCATAGACAGTAGGTGCTAAATACATTATACATATATTCATTTTCTTTAATTCAAGAAACTTTACCAGACAATAAATACCAAAGAGTCAAATTATGAGGTCAATATGGATTGCAGAAGTTGAGGAGAGACAGGGTCTTTGAAACTGTACTTTTACAAGTGTCATGGAGGTAATAGAAGTTTAGTTGGACCATTAGGAACCGTTTGCAATAAGGAAGAGAAAAAACAAAAAACTTGCCAGTGGACATTTTAAGTGGGAACACAGTATCTTTTATGTTCCATCTGTTCTTTAACCTTACCACTCCACCTTGTGTGAAATAAAATCTCTAAAAACATTTTTAAAAACTTAAAAGGAATTCAGACTGAATCTGTTTTAGAGACATCCTGCTTTGCTGGTTTCCCCTAAAAAAGGTAGTTGAATTCCATTTTAAAGTGTTTGTTTTACTTGACTATTGCATTTCTTTCTTTCCTTTTTTTTCTCCCCCCACCACCCAAAATAAAAAATGATGGAACCCAGATGTTTCAGGCTGTACCACAGACTGCCTGGAAAGCTGTTCCTTTTTCTGTTTGAATACCTGAACCTGCGGGTGGATGAACTTGTAAGAGTTTCCCAGACCTGGATGTTATTGACAGTTACCTTTTGGCTTTTGTATACAAGTTTGAGACATTTTAAAAATATTGATCTCTAAGGCTAAATGCTGCAAGCTGTTTGAAAATTGCAGGTAAGTTATTTTAGGAAGAAATGCCAGGACTTTCTCTGGTTTGCTTATTGCTTTTGATCCTAAGTATCTCTTGTGAAAATTCAGTAATAGATATTTTTCAAAAGAGGGAAAAAAATCTTAGTTGTATCTGAAAAAGTTTAGGTCAGTGTGTCTTTGAAAGATTTTCTGGAAGCTTTTAGAAAACAGCAAAGCATTGTTGAAGGAGAAGCTTAAGTATGACAAGGCAGGGTTTTCTATACTGCTTGACTTAACTTCATAGGAAAAATGGCCCCTTTAGTCGTTTCTTTTTTTTCCTTTTTTTTTTTTTTTCCCTACCAAGGATTGAACCCAAAGGTGCTTAACCACTGAGCCACATCCTTAGCCCATTTTATTTTTTATTTTGAGACAGGGTTTCACTAAGTTGCTTACAGCCTCATTAACTTGCTGAGACTGCTTTGAACCTGCAATCCTCCTGCCTCAGCCATCCCAACTGCTGGGATTACAGGCATGCACCACCAGCCCTGCTTGGCAGTTTCTTAAACTCTTATATTCCTGCTTCTCTTTCTCTTCCTGCATTGCTGTTACTGTTATTGACTTCTTAGGATTATCGCATAGCTCTGGAGTTTCAGTGGAGCTTCCAGACTATTGTCTATACCTCATCTACATCAATGCAGCAATGAACTACATTATTCCAATAGATCATTAAAAAAAAAAAAACTAATTGTTTCTGTCAGGAAAGAAAGGAAACCGCTTAAAACCTCAGTGTGTACAACTTCTAGGGTATTGCTGAAACTGAGTCAATCAACAAGCACTTTGAGCCAGAGCCTTATCATGTGAGTCATTCTAGCTGATGGAAGACTAACCAGGTTTAGTGATTAAGGAAATAATGTCTATATAACAATTTGGGGGCAAGTTCTGGACCACTTTGGGCCTTCTCTGACTTTTTGATATTTATATATTCTTCAAACCCTTTCCACCGAAAAATAACCCAGTCCTAATTGCAATGGGGCTGTTCTTTATTGCTGCTTTGTTCATCTCCAACTGATAAACCCGAGAGGGGAAGCCAATTACACCCCATTGATCCGGCAGTTTGAAGCTTTTCTCTGGTTGACCATGGTCTCCGATTCTCCATTCTGACTTCTTTTGCTTTCTTCCCTGCTCACTTTCTGATTTCTCTTCCTTGGTAAGACCTGGCCCTTTATCCCCCTGAGCACCTCCAGACACTCTGCTCTGGGAGAAGACGCTTCAGAACTGAGCACCCTCTTCACTCTTGCTGCCCAGTCCCCTCTCTGTTCTCATATCAGCTTCATTTCACAAGGGCCCTCCCTTACTTCCCTTCCCCAAATGGCCATTTACCTTTGCTTCCCTCTTACTCTTTCTGAGTACCTGGTATTCTCATAATAACATTTAGTCTTTTCTTCCTACAGCTTATTGCAACTCGAAATTATGTGCTTCTTTGTACAGTTACCTGCTCAATGTTATTAGCGTGCCCTGTATTCCAGGCTCCCTGAGGGCAGAACTCTGTCCTTCTGGTGAATCTCCAGCTGCTACTCCAGCGTCTCATGCATGGCAGGTCTTGGGGCTCGGTAGTGTGGATGAGAAGATGGTCCATCATGCTTGATTTTAGGGAGGCAGCTGGTGGTGTTTGTCACAGTAAGTGGGCTTGGTTATTGCTTTGCTATGTGACTTTGAGCCAGTGGCTTAACCCGTTATGTCCCATTGTCCATTCTTGGAACACCTAAAAAACAGTTCAAAAACAAATATTCTGTTGTGGGTGCAATTTTAAGAACAGAACGATCACCACTGGAAGTCCAAATCTGAGAGTCTTTATTAGCTGGTCAGCTGACTGTTTCACACAACACCCAAAACGGCTTTTGGGAGAACAACCCTGAGTATAGGGTTGCAGAGGTTTTTATACCATCAGTCAGTACATCAATCATAAGTGGTTGTTGCTATGAATCAAAACTACAAACTAACATCATGAGATCTAAAATCATAAGAAGACGGGGAAGTGGGTCAAAACGACCTTAGTTGGGTACAAGTTAAAGAATGGTTACTAACATCTAGACAATTGTGGCTGACAGGGTACGTTGTTCAAGAAAAATAGGAACCAAAAAGAGAACAATTTTGCATTATGTAAGAATTGCCATTTTGTATTGCCCCACATGTCTTGCTAAGCAACTGTTGATGGATACAGAGGTGGGTGTTCCCACAGGAGAAGCATTTCCTGCATAACATAGAGTCTCAGGGTAAATGGAGTCTGTTTAGTCATTGCCCATATAGTCTGGCCCATAACATTTCCATGGAGTCAAATATGTCAGCCCATCACAATACTACTCGTGGTAACTTCAAAGTAAATTTTTTCAGAGTATTATTCTTTTGAGAAAAGTAATAGTTGAATGATTAGTGATAATATTTACTAATATAATCAATGCCATCATTCATGATATCAATGATATTAAATTATATAATAAACTCAAGATTTTGATGATTTTTAACCTGTTGTAACGCACCTGTGTCAATTTCATTGCAATATTTGCCCAATTGAAAACCAGGGATTTAATGGGTTAAATCTCTGTGCCTGAGAGAAATGATAAGGACAAGATACAAGATAGGATGATTTTGTGGAATAAATGGGATAATCCATTTTGAACACTTGACAGAGTGCCCAGCACATAGTAAATTATCAAAGAACATCTACAATAAAATAAAAATATATTTTTTCTTGACTGTTTACATTAGTCTAATGCTTGCATTATTGAATATTCAATTTGCAATTTATTTTTCTGATCAGATTTAACAAATCTGAATATTTATTAACTCCTTGTGTAAATGTAGAATTTAATTTCCTTCCTCTGTTACATTAAGAATTACAACCCAGAATGAACAAGTGAGTCTAATAAAAACTTTTACCTCTCTGAAACTGTACTTAAGACAAGTGAAGTAATGTCAGTCCCAGCAAAGGCTCACAGCACATGTATTCTATGTTTTAAAGTTAATACATCTCTTGTGTGTAATTAAGGAGAAACCCTGTTTGATTTCATTTGTTCACCCTAATCATCCTTCTGGAGAGCGTCACTCTCCCCATTGGACAGATAAGAACACCAGGCCTGGTCTGATTAAGTGGACTGCCAGCTCAATTTAGCAGAGATGTATCGAACACCTGTTCTGTGCCAGGTGCTCTGGGAGATAGAGCAAGGTGGGGCGGGGCCCTGGAGAAGGCAGGGTCAGCAGGAACTGCAACCTGCAGTCAGTACTCCCAGGGGCGGCAGGAGCCCTTCCTGCCACCTCTGTGTGTCCTGGGGGTGAGGACTTTGGTTAGTGAGGATGTGAGTCTGAGGGCTTCAGCCCCTGTAAGTAGAAATCAAAAAGGCTGACAAGGAACATCTGATCTCACAGCCTAATAAAGAACCTCCCAAGCATGACAACAGTGCCTGAGAACTGAGGCTTCCCCACTTTCTCATTGTCAAAACACTAAAACTAATTGCCCCCAGGCTCCTTGATTATCTGCAACCAGCTGCTGCTTTGACCACTTGAAAAATGAAAGGGCCTCCTGGAAGATTTGTTTATAGGGAAAGGCACAAGGATTGCTGAGTCTTCTGCCTACTTACCTTACGCAGCCCAGTGCTCTCTGATCCTTGCTAGTTGGTGTGAGGTTTTCTTCTTGCATTTTCTTCTTTACATAATCACACATTTTGCAGATTCTTGTCTCCCTTGGCTCACAAAGACCACAGTTTTCATTGTTTGAACCTCTTTGCAAATCACTGAACACTCACTGGAATGGTTTGGATGGGTTTCCCAAAAGTTCATGTCTCAGGAAATCTTCAAATTAATATGTTAGTGATACTTGCAGGTGGTCTTTTGGAAGGTGATTAGGATTAGAGGCAGGCATGAGGGTGGAGTCGCCACGATGGCATTAGTTAGTGGCTTTGTAAGAAGAGGAAGAGGTACCTGAACTGGCACATTTGCTTCATCTTGCCCTAAGATTCCTTCTGTGGGTTTTCTTCTAAGTTAAATGGAGAGTTGTGGAGGTGCTGGGCAGAGGTGTGAGGTGATCTGATCGGATCCCAGCATTTTGGATGCTACAGATGGATAGAAGTGTCAGCTGACAAGTTCCCCATGGGTGAATTGGTGGACTCCCAGAGCTTTATAGGCAGCCTCTAGAGAAGTAGCAGCAGCCCAGGTAGGGACCGAAGGAAGACACAGAGAGCCATGGAGCCTTGACCCTTTTAAATGAACTTTCTGTGAGAACATGGTCACAGACTCTGAGCATCCAACAAGACATCAAGAGGCAGCCACTGAGTAAAGAAAATCCCTGAAACATTGGGAAAACACTTAAAAGAATTAAGTGTCTAACCGGAAGTAAGTTTAATTTCTCTTATGTAATCTAGATTTCATACCATTCTTGGGGTTGGTGACTCAAAAGAGGATGAGGTCAGTTATGAAATATAAAAATAGAATTATTCATTACTTTGTGTCCACCCGAGTTGTGACGAGTATGTTTTGAACCTGATGAAAATCAAAAGCCTTTGTCAGAGTGTCTGAGCATCCTGAGTGCTCAGTAGACATTATCACGTGGGTTCATGCCCCAGAAAGAGAGGCTGGAAGGCAAGGAGATGACACACTCCTCAGCACCTTCCCTAGAAGCGATGATGGCTTTTGTGATGATCAGAATTTCCAGAACTCATTCTCATCAATGTCCTCTCCCTCCAACTTCTGATAATCAAGTGGAACCAGAAAGCCAATTTGATGTTCTTTTTTTTCCCTCCTCTGTAGTGGCAATGCCGTGCCAGGTGAAACAAATTAGGAGGAGGGACGAGGAAACATTCCTCAAAACAGGACAGTCATTCATTAACACAGGCAGCAACCGTCACCCCATTATCCTTTGGCCCTGGCTGAGCTCCAGGCTGTAATCACATGCCATCTCCCCTCACATCCGCATGTGGCTTTTGCAAGAGATGAAATTGATGTGTTTCCACGGTCCTCCTCGAGTGCTTGTCTTTGTAGTGCTTGGAATTAGTACTTGGAAGAAGGTGGGCATTTATAAAATGTCACCAGATACCATCCATTAGGTACCCTACGAGGTCATTTACAAGCAGGGGACCAACTTTCTAGTTCCTGTGTGAATGAATGGCCTGTCTTAGGTTCTGTCTGATTTCTGTTGGCAGGATTTTTTTTTTCTCTCTTCTTAATTTGGAGGTTGTATCTTTGTGACTGTGTATCAGAATAGAAATGTGTAATTCCCCATGGAGGAAATGAGGGTACCAAACATGTTAATCAAAGTTTCCTTTCCTGCCCTTTTAAAGTTAATATTTCAAGACTTCACACACAGAGCACAGCATCTGTGTCACACTGAGTCAGCCCTCGAAAAACTAATGACACTTCCCTTTCCACCCCTGGTGGGTTGGTCAATACAAAACCATGGCTCTTATTATTAGGGATGAATTGGATCCATCTACATCAGTTCTGCTTGGATATAAATTTCTTTGTCCAAAATGTTCTCTGCTTACCTGTGAGCACTGTTATTTTGGCCAACATATATAAATAGCAACAATCTTAATTGGATTAAGATAAGACATAATTAAAGACTTGGGTCACACTTAGATAAAAAGTAGTGTCTCACAGATTGAATCCTGGAACACAAAAAAGAAATTAATAGATACACTGGGGAAATCCAAATAAATTCTATAATTAAAGCTAACATTGCAATTTAAATCATTACCCCCTTGTTAATTTCTTGGTTTTGTTAAATATAACATAGTTATGGAAGATGTTAACATTAGGGAAGAGTGAGTGAGAGATATATAGGAGCATATTGTGTTACTCGTACAACTTTTCTATAAACCTAAAATTATTTCAAAATAAAGAGATAAATTCTTAAAAATCAGCTATAATTTAGAGGGAGATTTGGGATCTTCTTGTATCCTTCAGGTGGTGCACTAAAGGCAATGAGCTAGTGTCCACAGTTCAGTGGGAAGAGGCTGGATAGGTTAAAGATGGTGGCAAAAGGCAGAAGTTAGTGAATCCCATCCATAAGCAGTCAATCCCTTGAGGCAGGTTCAGTTTGGTCTGTATTGTACAGGTGAGGAAACTGAGGCTTAGAGATGGGAAATAAGTCCTTCAAGATCAATGAGAATAGTGAAGGCAGATTTTTTTGCCCCTGTTCCTTCCTTGGTGCCCAATGCCTGTTCTCAACCATGCAGTAGAGAACCATGCAGTATTCATTTTAATCATGACCTTGCCATTTATTAACTGTGATCTTGGTCAATTCCTAAACCTCACTGCTTCTCCTTTTCCTCATTAATAAAATAAGGAGATCGGGTCTGATGACCCTCGGGGCTTCTTTCAGCTCTCAAATCCTCTGACCTGATGAACTGCATATAAAATACCTCTTAAATGAAATATTACCATTAAACTTTTCTATCAAGTAGAATCCTTTTAAGACTTATGGAAAATCACCTTTTGATCGGAAGGAGGCTTATGTATCATTCATTTCTTTCTCTGAGTAATCCTGTCTGCTCCTTATTTCTGGTTAAACATTTACCAATCCTGGGAAGCATGAACACTTGTAAGGGAAATTTTATTATAAATAATTCATTAAATTTTTGAATAGCAACTTTAGCATGTATTTATGTACTAGTTTTTGGTACTGGGTGTTGAACCCAGAGGCACTCAATCACGGAGCCACATCCCCAATCCTATTTTGTATTTTATGTAGAGACATGGTCTCATTGAGTTGCTTAGTGCCTCACTGTTGGAGAGGCTGGCTTTGAATTTATGATCCTCCTGTCTCAGCCTCCCAAGCTGCTAGGATTACAGGTGTGTGCCACTGTACCCAGCATGTATGTACTTTTCATTTTAACTTAACACATACTACTGACAGCATAGAAATGAGAGATTGAGCATGATAAACTATCCTAAAAATATTTATACATCAGAAATCACCCTGAACTCACCAAATTCTTCATGAGTTAATCAGTAAAAGACCTCCTAACCCATAGGTTAACATGATTTGAGTCCTGTTTACCTGAGTTCAATATCCCATTAAAGTTTTAGAAATCTCTGACATAGGCAAATCAATATTAAGTGAACTAGGAAAGAACAGTAATAAAACTTGAAAGTTTTGAATGCTGGAAGAAATTTAGCCAATGTGAATAGATTTCTGAAAGTTTTGATGCTACTGTTTGATTATAACCTACTCCATTATAGAATTATAAAATTGAATGGGCAAAAGAGAACCATGCATACTTCCTGGAAAGATCATCTCCTGGCCTGTAGTTTAAAGTAATTTTAAAACGTGTTTTTGCTAAACTTCTTTTCCGGATCTTGATGCTCACTATGGTGCTGAGGGCTTAGCTGTATGCACACAACATAGACCCCCAAATCAATGCCAATTCCATTCCTGACAGTACTCAATGAGAGAAACAAGTAAAAGTTGCTTTCAGCTAAAAGGAGTTAAATTGAAGAGGAAAATCATTTTCATTTTGTTAAACACTGTTATATCCAGTAAAAAGTAGAAAAATAAACTCAGAACATAAGTCTTTGTGTTTGTCATCATACACAGATTAAATTAATGTCTTTATACAATGTGACTTTCATTCATAGATTCATTTTTGATTTCCCCGATTTTGGTGCTCTTTTTATAAAAACTCACTTTGCTGCAGAAAAACCTTAAGATTCCCTAAATCATGTTAAATACTTAAATTTATTTCCTTTGCTTTATGATAATGAAGTAATAACTTCTTTTATAGTTAAATTGACCTTTCATCCTTATCCCTTTGATAGTAAATTTAAAAAATAAAGTATATAGTTTTTTTTTTAGCCATGATCAATCATATGGAAAATTAAGTCCTATGTGTTGTACCTGCAATTATGTGAAGTAACTCGACTTCGCAACATTAGGAAACTTTGTCTAGGTCCAGTTTTTCTTTTGTACAGTTATGGACCTAATTATTCTTGCCGAATTTATCTCAAGAACTGAGTAGATTTGAAAGCCCACTGTAAAGTACGTAGGGCTATATTACGGAGAGCTACAACAGTTCAGTCTTTCAGTATTTATTGAGTGCCTATTATGTGCAAGGCACTGTGATCGTGGTAGAGCAGTGAACTCAGCAGAAAGAGTATCAGTTCTCCTGGGGCTGGCATTCTAATTAAGAGACACAACCGAAGAGAAATTAAAGAGGAGAGTTGCTGATAGAGATAAGAACTATAAATTGAAGTGGGTAATGGGTTGGTAGCGGGGAAGGCCTTCTTGGGATAGGTGATTGCAGGAAGCCACTCTGAGAAGGTGACCTTTGAGTTAAGAGCTAGAGCAGGGATTGGAAGGCCGGGGCTTTGCAGTGGAGGAAGGAGTCCTGTTGTTTAAGCAAATGTAGACGGGTGCTGAGTCTGGAGCCTGGTGAACTGTGGGAAAGAGGAACACAGACAGCAGGAGGGACCGGCAGGCGCTGTGTCACATTGGACCGTCGGTATCATGCTATTTTATAGTCCTGGATAAGCTTTGTGATCTGCTTTAAAGATAGCAATTTTTTTCATACAGGTTCCCAAGGGCAAAGTACAGAGATGATATTGAGGCAGCTGGTGCCCTTGGTTTGCTCAAGTTTCATTAACACTTTTCCACAATAACCACAAAATTAGACTATGCTCAGGAGAAAAAAATGCATTCCAAGCCAAACAACTGGTCTCTTGCTAGATCCCACCCTCATTACCCACAGTCACTTGGTGACCTTAGCCAGCATTTCTAACTCCCGCATACCGCTTTTATCCACTCATCCTCTTTCTTCCTACTACCCTCTGATGCATTTCTTTCCTGGACTAATATAACACACCCCAATGTTGCCCCTTGCAATCTGGCCCTAAAATTCTTACTTCTAAAAGAAAATCTCATCGTGTCACTCTTTACCCCCTTGATCCCTACTCACCTATCCTTAGCTGCTTAAAATCATTTTGGGACATCCAATCACTGATAAAGTCCAGATGTCTTTGCAGAGAATATGGAGCACTGTTCTGTTCTCTCTTCCATCTTTGGACTTGTCACCACGGGTCCCCAGATGTTTCCCACCGGATTTGCGAGCGCATCCCTAAATCACATTCTTTTTTTTTTTATTGTAAACAAATGGGATACATGTTGTTTCTCTGTTTGTACATGGCATAAAGGCATACCATTTGTGTAATCATAAATTTACATAGGGTAATGTTTTTGATTCATTCTGTTATTTTTACCCTTCCCCCCCACCCCTCCTTTCCCTCTATACAGTCCTTCCTTCCTCCATTCTTGCCCCCCTCCCTAACCCTAACTCTAACCCTAACACTAACCCCTCCCACTCCCCATTGTGTGTCATCATCCACTTATTAGCGATATCATTCGTCCTTTGGTTTTTTGAGATTGGCTTATCTCACTTAGCATGATATTCTCCAGTTTCATCCATTTGCCTGCAAATGCCATAATTTTATCATTCTTTATGGCTGAGTAATATTCCATTGTATATATATACCACAGTTTCTTTATCCATTCATCAATTGAAGGACATCTAGGCTGGTTCCACAATCTGGCTATTGTGAACTGAGCAGCTATGAACATTGATGTGACTGTATCTCTGTAATATGCTGATTTTAAGTCCTTTGGGTATAGGCCAAGGAGTGGGAAAGCTGGGTCAAATGGTGGTTCCATTCCAAGTTTTTTAAGGAGTCTCCACACTGCTTTCCAGAGTGGCTGCACTAATTTGCAGCCCCACCAGCAATGTATGAGTGTACCTTTCTCCCCACATCCTCGCCAACACCTGTTGTTGCTTGTATTCTTGATAATCGCCATTCTAATTGGGGTGAGATGGAATCTTAGGGTGGTTTTGATTTGCATTTCTCTTATTACTAGAGATGTTGAACATTTTTCCATATGTTTGTTGATTGCTTGTACATCTTCTTCTGTGAAGTGTCTATTCATTTCCTTAGCCCATTTGTCGATTGGATTATTTGCATTCTTGGTGTAGAATTTTTTGAGTTCTTTATAGATTCTGGAGATTAGTGCTCTATCTGAAGTATGATTGGCAAAGATTTTCTCCCACTCTGTAGGCTCTTTCTTCGCATTGCTGATAGTTTCCTTTGCTGAGAGAAAGCTTTTTAGTTTGAATCTATCCCAGTTATTAATTCTTGCTTTTATTTCTTGTGCTATGGGAGTCCTGTTGAGGAAGTCTGGTCCTAAGCCGACATGTTGAAGCTCTGGACCTACTTTTTCTTCTATAAGATGCAAGGTCTCTGGTCTGATTCCGAGATCCTTAATCCATTTTGAGTTTAGTTTTGTGCATGGTGAGAGATATGGGTTTAGTTTCATTCTGTTGCATATGGATTTCCAATTCTCCCAGCACCATTTGTTGAAGAGGCTATCTTTTCTCCATTGCATATTTTTGGCCCCTTTGACTAGTATGAGAAAATTGTATTTATTGGATTTGTATCCATGTCCTCTATTCTGTACCATTGATCCACCTTTCTATTTTGGTACCAATACCATGCTGTTTTTGTTACTATTGCTTTGTAGTACAGTTGAAGATCTGATATTGCGATACCCCTGCTTCACTCTTTCTGCCGAGGATTGCTTTAGCTATTCTGGGTTTTTTATTCTTCCAGATGAATTTCATGATTGCTTCTTCTATTTCTGTAAGGTACATCATTGGGATTTTAATTGGAATTGCATTGAATCTGTATAGCACTTTTGGTAGTATGGCCATTTTGACAAAATTAATTCTGCCTATCCTAGAACATGGGAGATGTTTCCATCTTCTAAGGTGTTCTTTAATTTCTTTCTTTAGTGTTCTGTAGTTCTCATTGTAGAGATCTTTCACCTCTTTTGTGAGATTGATTCCCAAGTATTTTATTTTTTTCGAAGCTATTGTGAATGGGGTAGTTTTCCTAATTTCTCTTTCTGAAGATTCATCGCTTATGTATAAAAATGCCTTAGATTTATGAGCATTGATCTTATATCCCACTACTTTACTGAATTCACTAATGAGTTCTAAAAGTTTTCTGGTGGAATTTCCTGTTTCCTCTAAGTATATAATCATACCATCAGCAAATAGGAATAGTTTAAGTTCTTCTTTTCCTATTCATATTCCTTTAATTTTTTGGTCTGTCTAATTGCTCTGGCTAGAGTTTCAAGGACAATATTGAATAGGAGTTGTGAGAGAGGGCATCCCTGCCTTGTTCCAGATTTTAGGGGGAATGCTTTCAGTTTTTCACCATTAAGAATAATATTAGCCATGGGCTTAGCGTAGATGGCCTTTACAATGTTAAGGAATGTTCCCACTATCCCTATTTTTTCTAGTGTTTTGAGCATGAAGAGGTGCTGTATTTTATCAAATGCTTTTTCTGCATCTATTGAAATAATCATGTGATTCTTGACTTTAAGTCTGTTAATATGGTGAATTACATTTATTGATTTCCTGATGTTGAACCAACCTTGCATCCCTGGGATGAAACCCACTTGGTCATGGTGCACTATCTTTTTAATTTGTTTTTGTATGTGATTTGCTAAAATTTTGTTGAGAATTTTTGCGTCGATGTTCATTAAGGATATTGGTCTAAAATTTTCTTTCCTCTATGTGTCTCTGTCTAGTTTAGGTATCAGGGTGATATTGGCTTCATAGAATGAGTTTGGGAGAGTTCCCTCCTCTTCTATTTCATGGAATACTTTGAAAAGTATTGGAATGAGCTCTTCTTTAAAGGTTTTGTAGAACTCGGCTGAGAACCCATCAGGTCCTGGACTTTTCTTTGTTGGTAGGCTTTTGATGACTTCTTCTATTTCATTATTTGAAATTGGTCTATTTAAGTTGTGTATGTCATCCTCGTTTAGTTTAGGCAATTCATATGTCTCTAGAAACTTGTTGATATCTTCAAAATTTGTATTTTGTTGGAGTATAGATTTTCAAAATAGCTTCTAATTATGTTTTGTATTTCAATCGTGTCTGTTGTGATAGTTCCTTGTTCACTCCGAATTTTGGTGATTTGGGTTTTCTCTTGTCTTCTCTTTGTTAGTGTGACCAAGGGTTTATCAATTTTGTTTATTTTTTTCAAAGAACCAACTATTTATTTTGTCAATTTTTTGTATTTTTTCTTTTGTTTCAATTTCGTTGATTTCAGCTCTGAGTTTAACTATTTCCTGTCTTCTACTACTTTTGGTGTTGGTCTGTTCTTCTTTTTCTAGGGCTTTGAGCTGTAGTGTTAGGTTGTTTATTTGTTGAGTTTTACTTCTTTTATTGACTGCGCTCCGTGAAATAAATTTTCCTCTAAGTACTGCTTTCATAGTGTCCCAGAGATTTTGATATGATGTTTCTTTGTTCTCATTTACCTCTAAAAATTTTTTAATTTCCTTCCTAATATCTTCTGTTATCCATTCATCATATAATAGCATATTGTTTAATCTCCAGGTGTTGGAGTAGTTTCTGTTTTTTACTCTTTCATTTATTTCTAACTTCAATCCATTATGATCTGATAGAATACAAGGTAATGTCTCTATCTTCTTGTATTTGCTAACATTAGCTTTGTGGCATAATATATGGTCCATTTTATAGAAGGATCCATGTGCTGCTGAGAAGAAAGTGTATTCACTCTTCATTGGATGGTATATTCTATAAATGTCTGTAAGTCTAAATTACTGATTTTGTTATTGAGTTCTATGGTTTCTTTGTTCAATTTTTGTTTGGAAGATCTGTCCAGTGGTGAGAGAGGCGTGTTAAAATCACCTAGTATTATTGTATTATGGTCTATTTGGTTTCTGAGATTGAGAAGGATTTGTTTGACATACATGGATGAGCCACTGTTTGGGGCATAGATATTTATGATTGTTACGTCTTGCTGATTTATGGTTCCCTTAAGCAGTATGAAATGTCCTTCTTTATCCCTTCTGACTAACTTTGGCTTGAAGTCCACATTATCTGAAATGAGGATGGATACCCCAGCTTTTTTGCTGAGTCCATGTGCATGGTATGTTTTTCCCCATCCTTTCACCTTTATTCTATGGGTATCTCTTTCTATGAGATGAGTCTCTTGTAGGCAACATATTGTTGGATCTTTCTTTTTTATCCAATCTACCAGTCTATGTCTTTTGATTGATGAATTCAGGCCATTAATATTCAGGGTTATTATTGAGATATGATTTGTATTCCCGGTCATTGACTCATTTTATTCATTTGTTTTTTATTTTTGACAGATTTGGTTCCTCTTTATTTGAGAGTTCCTTTAGGATAGCTCCTCCCTTTGCTGATTTGCTTCTTTGTTTTTCATCTCTTCCTCATGGAATATTTTGCTGAGAATGTTCTGCAATGCTGGCTTTCTTTTTGGATATTCTTTTAGCTTTTGTTTATCATGGAAGGATTTTATTTCATCATCAAATCTGAAGGTAAGTTTTGCTGGGTATAAGATTCTTGGTTGGCATCCATTTTCTTTCAGGGCTTGAAAAATGTTGTTCCAGGCCTTTCTAGCTTTTAAGGTCTGGATTGAAAAATCTGCTGATATCCGTATTGGTTTCCCCCTGAATGTAATTTGGTTCTTTTCTCTCACAGCCTTTAAAATTCTGACTTTATTTTGTATGTTAGGTATTTTCATTATAATGTGTCTTGGTGTGGGTTTGTTGTAATTTTGTGTATTTGGAGTCCTATAAGCCTCTTGAACTTGATTTTCCATTTCATTCTTCAGATTTGGGAATTTTCTGAAATTATTTCATTGAATAGATTGTTCATTCCTTTGGTTTGTTTCTCTAAGCCTTCCTCAATCCCAATAATTCTCAAATTTGGCCTTTTCATGATATCCCATAGTTCTTGCAGATTCTGTTCATGATTTCTTACCATCTTCTCTGTTTGTTCAACTTTGTTTTCAAGGTTAAATATTTTGTCTTCAATATCTGAGGTTCTGTCTTCCAGGTGTTCTATCCTATTGGTTGTGCTTTCTATGGAGTTCTTAATTTGGTTTATTGTTTCCTTCATTTCAAGGATTTCTGTTTGTTTTTTTTTCAATATCTCTAACTCTTTATTGAAATGGTCTTTTTTTTCCTGTATTTGCTCTTTTAACTGTCGATTGGTGCGATCATTCAATGCCTGCATTTGCTCTTTCATTTCATCGTTTGCTTCTCTTATCATGTTAATTATGTACATTCTGAACTCCCTTTCTGACATTTCTTCTGCCATGCTGTCGTTGGATTTTATTGATGTAACATCTAGATTTGTTTGAGGCATTTTCTTCCCTTGTTTTCTCATGTTGTTCAGGTATCAGTGGACTGCTGAGATGTTGCAGATTTCCTTTACTGACTTATAATGTCCCTGAAGATTGCTAGTGTATCCCCTCTTATCCTTCAGTAGCCTGAAGTCTTGGAGGAAGTTGATAATGCGGTGCTCCCCAAGGAAGCTGCCTCTCTAGGGGTGGTGACCCTCAGGTGGTGTATATTCCCTGATAGTGGGCAGAGGTGCCTCCACTTGTTGACCAATGGTCAACCAAAGGGGAACTAGGCTGCGGGCTGAGGCAAGGCCTGTTTGTGCCTGTGTCTCTGGTTTTACCGTCCTTGTGGGAAAACCTCACCTGGCGGGGAAGACTCACCCGATGGGGAGGTCTCACTGGTCAGTTTCCCTCCTGGAGGTTCCCCTCAGTCCACAACTACCACCTGGGCTGGGCAGTCTTCCTCTGCAACGTTCCTAGGGCCCTGGACCTACCTCCTGGGTCTGGGAGCCCTGCCCTTCACAGACAAGTCTCCTTAGGCTGCCCCTCCTCAGAGAAGCTGCCCGCAGTCCTGGGACCTTCGCTCTGCCCCTCAGCTTGTCTCTGTGCAGCTCTTCCACCAAAAAGTGCCTAGGTCCCCAGACCGTACTTTGCACCTAATAACCTGGCTATGTGACCCTTCCTCTGAGCAGCCACCTGGAGCCTCATACAGATGCTCCAAACCCCAGCGACCCGCCGCACGCCTCTTCCTCCAGGCAGCCACCCGTTGTTCTGTGTGGTCGCTTGGAGACCAAGCCACTCACTGTGCCCCTCCTCCTCCTCAGGGCAGCCCCCCCCCCCTGTTTTTCAGGAGGTTGCTCTGAGTCCAAACAGCTTGCTGCCCAGCTCTTCCTCTGGCAGCTGCCGGAGCCCTGGCGAGTTGCTCCGAAACCAAGTGTTGTGCTGAGCGGCCTCCTCTGCAAAGTTCCCAACTCCTGGGCCTGGGAGCCTCACCCTTCGCCCTAAATCACATTCTTGTGACCCTCTTCACCCTACACTTCCCACTGCACACTCTTCCTTCTCTCTGGAATGTTTAGTAAAGTCCATTCACCCCTCAAACTTCTGTTCCTCTGTGCTTCCAAAGTGTCAGGAGTCTGCGATGGCAATAATCAGAATACTCTTCTTGGTAGATTAACATTTGGCTTGACCGACTAAAACTGTAAACTTCTGCCAGTCGGGGCCCAGGTCCTGCTTCTCTTCATAGCTGTCTTAATCAGCACAGGGCTATCACAAAACAGGCCATCCCACATGGGCTTGTGAGGGGATGCCCATGAAGCTCTGCTCTTTCATCTTTGGCTCTGGTCAGGTAAAAGTGTGTTAGCCACTATGCTATGCATTGCTCTCTATTTTGAAATCCATTCTGCTTTTCTTTCTTTATCTCTAAAAGGAAAATGGTGATTGCTTGCATAAAATGTATATTGAATGATAAGCACATGCCTAAGGTAAAACACAGTAGTCATGAAAAAATGGTGGGGTGACGGTGATTACTGAAACACTAGTAATAGAATGATTAAGAGGAAGAAGAAAGAATTGAGGACATGGATTTTGCCCTTAAAACTTTAAATCTAGTTGGCAAAGGATACTAGCATCCTGGCAATGTTTGATTTGCAGATTGAGATATTTTGAAATTTTGATGGTTTAGATTTGGAAGGTCCCCCAAAGGCCCATGTGCTAAAGTCTTGGTCCCCAATCTGTGGCACAACTAGAAGGTGATGGAACCATTAAGATGTGGAGTCTTATGGGAGCAAGTTAGGTCATTGGTGGCATAACCTTGGAAGGAATAGGGGAACCCTGGTCCTCTGCCTTGCTCTTTGATTTCTCGACTTCATGAGTAAAGGACTTTGCTCCACCAGGTTCTCCCTGTTGTGATGTACTGCTATACCACTGGCCCAAAGCAACAGAGCAATAGAGTGAACCAACCATGAACTAAAACTTCTAAAACTGTGAGGCACAATAAACTTTTCCTCTTTAAAGTTGACTTATCTCAAATATTTGTTATAGTAACAAAAAACTGACTAACACAATGTATCACAGCAATTGCTAGGAGCGCTAAAAGGGGGAAAAAGCACTCGAAGATGAGGAGAACAATAATGCTAATAATAATGACTGAGCATGTACTGAGCATACATTCTGTGTCAGGCTCAATGCTCAACGTTTCCCATGAGTAATGTCCTGGGATACTCAGAGAAACCTAGGGAGTGGTAGCATTTCATATCCTTTTTCTATAGTTGAAGATTCAAAAGCTCAGAAATTCCACTTATGTGCCTAACACCACAAATGTAGGCTAACTTTTGAACATGGACAGTGAGTTTGAAAAACTCCAGCTTATAAAGTCTGTGTTGTGTTGACT
The DNA here is from genome assembly GCF_902686445.1 of Sciurus carolinensis. NCBI lineage: Eukaryota > Metazoa > Chordata > Mammalia > Rodentia > Sciuridae > Sciurus > Sciurus carolinensis. The sequence continues at coordinate 144,859,745 of NC_062218.1, forward strand.
CCAGGAAAGTATCCTGAAGGAGGTTATGATTTGACACAGGCAATGAGAAAACCCAAGAATAGGGGAAGGGCATCCTATGTCAATGGATAGATAGGAGGATGGTAGGTGACCAGGGGGATTGGCAGAGGAATTAGAAGATTCTGGAGCAGCAGCATTGGAGATTAATCTGGGTAAAGTTATTTTATAAAACAACAGTGAAAGCTTGGTTATGTTGCTCAGGTAGTTTTCCTGTTCTGACTGGATTCCCCTCCTAATCTAATTTTTCCACTCGTTAAGCACATGTTCAATTCATTCTATAAACCAAGAAGGGTGAATGTTCCAATGACATCATTTTCAAAATACTTAGTTTTGCAAAAAATCCTATAGTTTTGGTTTCTTATTGCCTATCTCATCATTTCACAGATAGAATTTTTTAGACCAGTCTTGTGTTATTTGATTTGCCTTTTTGATCTACTTGGATTTTTCACAATGGCTTTTGTTGGCAATTTTGCAATAATTTCAACTGAGACACAACTAAGAAAAGTTATTCAAAATATAAACTTTTGGTGTTTCGAGAGTATTGTTATTTTAAAGGGCAGCATAACATGGGGGTCTGGTAGTTCCAGTGGTAAGGGAGAAAGTAAGATGGCAGTCTTTTGAAGAAACCATGGAGGGAATTCTGTAATGGTATATGTAAGTGGTAGGAAAAAAATACTAAAAACATATTCACGTTTTCTCATCTGAAGTTTCAGAAAGACACTTACCTTTTGAGAATAAAGTAGCTCAAAGGGAGAGATAGGCAAAGTGATGATTTATAGCTGAAATCAACTCTTAGGAGATGTCTTTTGTGAGGTGTTTGAGTCTAAGAATAAAAAGATCAGAAAGCGAACAGGTAAGCATGAATAGTAAAGCTACTGGGAGAGATAAGAGAGTCCAGGGAAAGGTCTAGTTAAGAAAGAATATATTAAATGATGCAAAGTTTACAATCAACTGAAGAGACACCCTTACCTTTCAACAATACCAACTTAATTGGCAACTCAGATTTGATTTGGTGGGTAAGTGGGAGAAAGAATCTATACAACTAAGAATACTGAAGGTGAATTGTATTTAAATTTAGTCACCAAATACTAATTGGTCATACCATCTTGAATTTTCCTGATACACAGATATCAGTCAGGGGCTTACTATGTGCATCAGTGAATTTTGAATGTAGAAAAAAATGGTAGTGTAAGTAGTAAGAGAAAACTGAACTGGTGAAATAGAGGAAAATATTTATAAATTCAGCTGACTTGTTTTGTGATCATACTGTAGTCAGAAAAAAATATATTTGATGCATTTTGGGGGAGTATTGCGAATCAAACCCTAGGGTGCTACATTCCCAATCCCTCCCTCCCTCCCTCCTTCCTTCCTTCCTTTTGGATGAAGTCTTGCTTAGTTGCTGAGGATCACACTAAGTTGCCAGGCCTGGCCTAGAACTTGTGATCCCCTTGCCTTGGCCTCTGAGTCACTGGGATTACAGGTGTGTGTGTGCCACTGTGCCCAGTACTTGATGTATCTTGATGTCTACCAAATCGCCAACTACACTATGTTTTTAATATCCACATAATTTCATGTTCTATAGTCAGAGCCAGTTTTCATCAATCTCATCTTTTACTTTTCCTACTGAAAAGAATATTATCCAAAGATATAATAATTAATGTAGGAAAATGTATCACTCTAAAAGACTACGACACAGTAGAAAATAAAATGCAGCAAGGAGTTCCTGGTTCTAATTTATCTTTTGAAAAAATAAATAGGAAGTCAGTAACTACTTGTGCGTGAAAGACAAATGGAAATCTACTACAAATAAATGTGCTTGGAAGTCATGGGCTTAGAAAAGATAGGCTGTTATTTAGACTTCCTGTGAAGGTCAATTAATATGATTTTGATGGTACTAATCAATAATGAAGAAAGTAAATGAGATTATGTTTTAAAGGATACAAAGTTACTCTGCCCTCAATTAATTTGAAGAGTAAAGATTTGTAATAGATGTTTGTTCATCTTAAATAGACAGATTCTTACCTAAATAAGCATTCAAATGGCTATTTTTCAGTGAGTCATTTATCTTACTTTTTTTAGAATAAGTCAAAAGAAGTTACCTGACCGGCATGATATAAGTAGACTTACTGCTACATGCCAAAGTAATGACATTCAGAAAGTTGTGTGCAATTCTTTTAATTTATCTTGGTTTAGTGTGTGTGGTAGAAGATGGAACTTGGCTCATACACCATTTGTTGGTGGTGATGGGTTCAGAACTTGGTGCCAGGGTGGTTGAAGGTACTGAGTTCATAAACTCAGAGTGACATAGTGCATTCTCATTTTTTATCAACCCCACTCAGGCAAAACTGTCTAGGTTTTGCAGTTTAATATGCCAGAGTCAATTCTAAGTATACTTAAAGGATTTGCTAAAACAGTAGTACAGTATGAATATGAGTGAGGAAAACAGGTTAGGGACATCTTCAAGGAAAACCTTACTCAATTTTTTTTAAAAAATATGCATGAGATGAAGAATCTTGGCAAGACAAAGAAAAGACATTTCATTCTATCTATTCCAGAGTAAGCTGTACTCCATTTTGACATCCAACTTTCAATCTAGTTCTTGTGCATTAGGTATTTGTGATTTATTTTTATTTTTTTGTATTTTAGAGAAAATGGTATATGCTGCTTTGTTTACAATTGTGTGCCAACAGTGAGCACCATATGCTTACCCTTCAAGATTCAGGAATACCTTACCTACAATATGAAATAACATTACTCTGACTAGTTTTATAGAACTTTGGTCAGCTGAGGATTTTCTTTATCCTCCATTATCTTCTATATTAGATACCAAAAGATTCTAGCAATATGTTTTGGTCATGTCATAAAAAATGTTGGCAAATTGTCACTTTTTGAACTGCAAAAATGTTCCCTCTTCATTAATATGCATCCCCCTTTTTGTTTATCTGCCTTTAATTTTAAATAATTACAGGATGATAAAGCGTCAGGGATAAGCCTTTTTTTTTTTTTTTTTGTGCTGGAGATTGAACCCAGGGCCTTGTGCTTGTGAGGCAAGCACTCTACCAACTGAGCTATCTCCACAGTCTCAGGGACAAGTCTTTAAAAGAGACAAAGGGTCTATTTTTCCCTCAATATATGTACAATAAATGTTAGTAACATATCGATATTTGTAGCATATTTGACAAATAGAATGCACCTCTGAAAATGAACGAATTCAAGGAATTCTTTTTCTAAATTTCGAAGCTATTTTAAAGGGAATATACCCTGAATGACTGGAAACTGGGTTTGGGTTGATCTTCTGAACTCAAGACATTGCAAATGCAAGCTTTAACTAATATGGGTGCAGCAGGTGGATTTGCTCCTTGATCATGCAGTTCTCCTGAGGGTACGAGACACCAATTATCTAGGGAATTGTTTGTTTATTTAATCAAGTTGATTAAGGTAAAATTTATGTGTGATGCATCTATTTAAAGTGTACAATTCAACTAGCTTTGACAGATGTACACACACATAGAGCTATCAATATCACCACCAAGGTAGAACTTTTCCAGAGCCCCAAAAAAACCCTTAACCCCTTTTGCATGCTGCTTTCCTTCCCCAGGTTCTTCTCCCAGGCTCAGGAAACCAGTGATCTGATTTTGTCTCTGTCTATTATTTTGCCTGGATTGTCTTTTAAATATTGGCTATTTGTTCCATGCAGAGCATTGAGCAATTTGACAACACATTGAGAAAAGCAATGTTTTTTTTAATCACTTAGAGGGATTAGCATAAATTACATACCATTTGTCTAAATTGTACTAAAAAGAATTCAATTTTATCAGTGCTTTCAGAGCATCAGTGTGGACGGAGAAGGTGTGTAAAGAAATGGTTTGACATGTTCAATTTTAATGGCACTGAGTCACTGGCATGTCAAAATTTTAGCTCTTTGTACTTTCAAGCCAGGATTAGATGAATATTAAAGTAGAGAAATCCCCTTTTATAAATTATAGTTATGTCTTCATACATACACATCTCAGGTTGATTTTTTTTACTTGCTATACATATTTTCAATGTTCTCAATGAATTCATTAATGTAATTTTATTAATATGTAAATGGTAAATGCTGCCCATAGAAACTTAATTTTTCTCAGCCACAGAGTGATGGTATTTATGTGCAAGTCTTTATCAGGCAGATGCATGTTTAGCAAGTGGTAATTTTTTTATGGTAGTTTGATGATATAGCAGAGATCAGAGCCAATAATTTATTGAATTTATTAATGATTGTCAATATATGCTATTGAGTTTCTGACAGTACCTAAAATTTCATACTAATATTTTCCCCAAAGGGTACAATACTCAACCATTCTTTTCAGAAAGGAATATAACAATCAAGACCAAAGCTGAGCCTTAGGTTTACAAGCAACAATCTTCCAGAATCAAAATAGAAAAAAAAGCCATTTTTATGTGACTGACAATATTATTTCTTTCTATCATCGTTGCTTCCTTCTGGTGTTACTTTTGACACCCATAAAAGCATATGTGTTATAGTTGTTTTCTAAAATCTATTAACTGTTAATGATAAACATTCTGTATGCATTTTATACTTCCTGCATATATAAACATAGATTTTTAATGAAAATGATTCATACCATCTGGGACAATTAGATTTTTCTTAAAATCTAATCTAACCTATCAATACAATACTTGATAACAATACATAGAGTTGTATGTAATTTTTCTATTTTCTTTTTTTTTATTTTTATAGACTGCATTTTGATTCATTGTACACAAATGGACAATTAGGGTACAACTTTTTGTTTCTATGGTTGTGCACAATGTAGATTCATACCATACATATATTCATACATGTACATAAGGTAATAATTCCACCATCTTTCATACTCTTGCCACCTTCTCCCTCTCATTTCCCTGTACTTACTTTAAAGTTCCTCCATTCTTCTCTCACCCCCACCCGCACCCCCGTTATATATCATCATCCACTTATCAGGGAAAACATTTGGCCTTTGGTTTTTGGAGATTGGCTTATTTCACTTAGCATGATAGTCTCCAATTTCACCCATTTATCTGCAAATGCCATAATATTATTCTTCTTTATGGCTGAATAATATTCCATTTTGTATATATACCACAGTTTCTTTATCCATTCATCTGTTGAAGGGCATCTAAGTTGGTTCCACAATCTAGCTATTGTGAGTTGAGTTGCTATAAACACTGATGTGACTGTGTTACTGTAGTTTGCTGATTTTAAGTCCTTTGGATATAAACCAAGGAGTGGGATAGCTGGATCAAAAGGTGGGTCCATTCTAAGTTTTCTGAGGATTCTCCACACTGCTTTTCAGAGTGGCTGCACTAATTTGCAACTCCATCAGCAATGTAAAATTGTGCCTTTTTCCCCATATCCACGCCAACATCTATTATTGTTTGTGTTCTTGATAATAGCCATTCTAATTGGAGTAAGAAGAAATCTTAGAGTTGTTTTAATTTGAATTTCTCTAATTACTAGAGATGTTGAGCATTTTTTTCATATATTTATTAATTGCCTATCTTCTTTTCTTTTTAATTATTTTTTACTTGTAGGTGGACACAATACCTCTACTTTATTTTTATGTGGTGCTGAGGATCAAAACCAGGGCCTCACACATGCTAGGCAAGCTCTCTACCACTGAGCCACAACCTTAGCCTCTAATATTTCTATTTTCATGGCTACATAAAATCCTATTATATGGTTGTACCATAAGAATTTATCCATCCTCTATAGTTAGATGTTCATTAGATGTTTTTTTTTTCTTTTTTTACTATTAAAAGTGACTCAATAAACCTTACTGTAACACATATTTGTACTGGATTTGGTATTTTAAAATATCACTTCAAAGAAAATGTCTTAGGTTAAATGAGGTGCATAGAATAAGGCTTTTAAAGCATACTCACAAATAACCTTCCACACAGATTTTATGATATATTTTCTTCTCCCCTGTGTAGTGGGTACATTTAAACTTACTGGTTTACTAATTCTTTCACATGCTGCTAAAGTTGGAGAAACTTACAAATATGTGAAATATTTGGAAAATTTGGAAAATGTGGAAATGCATTATTTTGGAGGGAAGTATCCTAAGTATTTATCTTTGAACTGGGGTTAGAAGGGGTCATCACTGAAACAACTTCTTTGTCATGTGTTCTTTAGAGCCACTTAAGGGTGTTGTACCTCAGTTTTCACTTCACAAATCATTCTGGCCAAAAGAGTATTTGCTACTACTGAAGAATTTTTTTAGTCTGATTAGGAATATATTCAAAGCCCACAAGAAGCTATAGCAAACGTAATAGTGGTAAACCGTTGAAAGTTTTTATCTTGAGATGGGAATGAAATAAAGGTGACTGCTCTCACTGTTGCCTTTGAACACGGTCCTACTGATCTTTGCCAGTACAAAAAAGCAGTAAAATGAAATAAAAGACATTAGAACTAGAAAGGAATAAATGAACTTGTCATTATTCACACCATGATTGTGTGGATGAAAGCAAAAATGAATCTGTAGATAAATTCTTATAATAAGTAAGTTATTTTAATAAGGTCACTAAATACATGGTAAATATGTAATTCAGTTCTGAGAATTTAGAAAATGAATTTTTAAAATATCATTAAGAAAAGTCTACTAATGAGGAACACAACTAAGCAGAGGCATATGATCTCAGTACTGACAAGTGCGGAACATTATATGGCAAGGAAGAACTAAATAAGTGAAAGGCTATACCAAGATCATGAATGGAAAATTTTGATATTGTTAAAATATTATTTCTCAAATTGACCCACAGATGATATTTCAAATAAAAACAAACTCAAATTTATATAGAAATGCTTTATTTAAGTGGATTGTTAAGTAAGGAGAAGGGAGAAGGATGCTGTCGCAATCGGGGGAAATCCATGACCTCATGCTTTGCATGCGTCTCAAAGTCAGGATTTTCTCTGTTATAGTGATGAATAAATAAGGTCAGAAAGGACCAGATTTGGGGAATGAGCGGCAGTAAAGGAAGCAATGTGGTGTGATCAGATCAATGTTTTTCTTTGCAGTCTGCTATTTCCTAGGAGGGTCCCTTCATTCTGCATCCTAATACTTACTTAACTTTAGGGGCAAGGTAAAGCTTAAGGGACTTGGGAAGTCATCAGGTGGTTTGTCCAGATTAACTAGTGAGTACAAGTAGGTAACCTATTTATTTGTAAGTCAATAATAATAATCTGGAGGATATCTCTCTGGGTTTGATAAGTAAACAAGGGGGCCATCTGGAGGTCTTGTCTAAGTCAAAGAGGGGAGGATGGTTCTCTGCAGTGAGCTTATTCTTAGAACACAATGGTGTGGGAGGGGATTCTTGACCCTTGCTGTTTTCCAGGAGCACAGGGCTCAGGTGAAGTTGAATCCCACCTGATCACTGCAGCCCAGTCAAAATTCCAGAAGATATGTTTGTGGAAATAGATACACCGATGCTAAAATTTACATGCAAATGCAAAGAACCAAGAACAGTCAAGGAAAGAACAAAAATCTAGAACACTGAACATTATATCACGACTTTATTTTAAATCTGTAGCAATGAAGACTGGAATATTGCCACTGGAGTAGAGCTAGCAGATAAAGACAACCAGCCAGAAAACCCAGGAAGCAACCTGATCATGTATAGTCACCAACTTTATGTGACTGTGGTAGATTGCTTAGATTAGTAGTCCTGGTTCCTTGTTCCTTCTGGTATCTGGGCCCATTTGCAGCATGGTTTTGTAGTTTTTCCCACTCAAGGGTGAAAGTCTGTTTCCCCGACTCTTGATTCTGAATTTGACCATAATACTTGCCTTGGTCAGTGAGCTGGTAGCAAATGTAGCACATGCAGACGCTAGGAGAAATATTTGTACCCTTCCAATTCTTTTTGCTCTTGACTTGGATCTGAAGTTACAAGTTTGAATTTTGTTTCTTTTCTTTTTCTTTTTTTTTCTTCCTATTTATTTATTTTTGTGCTTTTAGGGATTGAACCCTAGGCACACTAGGCAAGTGTTCTACCATTGATTTAAAATCCTGGACTCAGCCCCACCTGTTTTTGTTGTTGTTGTTTGTTTGTTTGTTTGTTTTCAGTAGTACCAACTGTCCAGGACACTTTTTATCACTGAGCTTCATTTCTAGCCCTTTTTGTATGTTTTTATTTTGAGGCAGGGTCTTATTAAGTGGCCAAGACTGGTCTTAAGCTTGCAATCCTCCTGCCTCACTTTTCTGAATTGCCAAAATTGCAGGTATGTGCCACTGTACCTTTGTTCCCAGCACTGTATTTATTTAGAAAATTTTTTGGAAACATAATATTTGTTCATCTTGATGGGTTACATTATGGTAATTCATAATGCAGATACAATGTGAGATAATCAAATCGGGGTAATAAGTCATTTATCATTTTTCTGTGTTGAGAATTTTTTACACTTCTAGTCATTTTCAAACATCAATTGTTTTAATCAATTGTTACCCTACTATGCTAAAGAAGAACCAAAGTAATTCCTCTGCTCTGGGTTTTGGAGCCCATTATTAAAAGAGGTTGTAGTTTCTGAAGCAACTTGTTTGCCACATAATCTTTAAAGTCACTCAAAACCAATGTGCTATAAGGATTGCTATGACATACCCAGGATCAATCACCTGCTGGAGAGGAAGAGTACAAGAGAGTCATCTCACCCAGGTGCCCCAGCCAAGGACATTTTCCTAGAGGTAGAAAATTAGAGTGTGAAAACTTAGCCAGAATTCAAAGAAATCTGATCATTTAAAAAATAAAAGAGGACATTAACGCCAGGGAAAAACGAAGAGTTGAAATGAAATATAATTGAAATGGTAGTAGTGACTTGGCTTAGTCATGAACATTATTTACACAGACATGATAATGATTAAAAAACTACATATGCCTACAGATTTAATTAAAAACAAGATGAAATTCTAGCAAAAAGAAGAGGTAGGTTAAATAAGTGAGGGTGTCAGAGGAGTCGGTGATAAAACGGAATCTCATCTTCATCTTCCACAGTAGCCAGCCGGGGGCTGTGGTGTTGCAGGGCGCCAGCCTGCTGAGATGCTGGCAGCACCGTGGCCCCCGCTTCACCCCGATTCTTGTGATCATGCCAAAAAGATTTCAGGCCTGTCATTCAGAGTAACAGGCATAACTTTATTAGAAGGGATAGGAAAAAAGAAAAGGTAACATTCTAAAAGGAGACAGTAGGTCCTTTCAGAGAGAAGGACAGTGTGCCCCTCCTGCCCTCTAGTTTTACTGGGGGCTGCCAGGGAAGTTTCCAGAGAGTCCTGTCCAGTTCCACCACTTGACTTTTGACTGACAGCAAGACAACATGACTTTCAAGTCCCTACTATGCCTGCCCACTCTCTAGGTCACTTTGGCCCATGATGACAGGTTCTAACTGGAACCTCTTCTTACAGATTTTATAGTTAGTGGGAATTATCCTTACCTTTCTGAGTCCTGATATTTGGTCTGTGTCAGGGTCACAGAAATTCTCCCCTAACCCCCACCAGCGTAACTTGTATTCTTCTTACTGGTATTTTGGGCTTGCCTTTCTCCCATAGATGAAAGGTAGTTTGCTGCAGAATGTAACTTATCCTGCCAACTTAAGCCAGGCAAGGCTGTATACACGCGCGCGCACACACACACACACACACACACACACACATACATATTTTAAATAAAGCACAGAGGGGCAGCACAGTGGGCCCAGTCTTTAGAATTATTCCCTCAACCTCTTTTACCCGCTGTTCCTCTCTGTCCCCTACCAGTAGCTATATATGAGCAATCAGTATCTGTAATCCAATCATGCTCATTGAAACCATGAAGGCAAATACTAGAAGGAGCAACTGAAAGGGCTACAAGCATTGTTGGGACCCCGGGCTGTGGGGAAGGATGACAAGGAGAGAGCTGTTTTTCCATTGCAAACCTTTGTATTAGCTGTTGGATTTTAAAGTAAATTACAAACGGCTGGTTCTGGTGACCCCCTACCCCCACCTTCTTACACCCTCTGCCCTTCCCTTTAGCCAAGCGGGCACTCATCATGCCTGTGAGCAGAAGGCAAGGACCCAACCAAGGCAAGGTCTCAGGTCCAATGTGAGACCACCAGCCCAAAGAAAAGTCAGTTAAATCAAACCTGCTTGTTTTAGTTTTCTCACTGTAGCAGAATGTGTGAGGTTGAGGGACTGCAGAATGGAGCTTTGCTTGGCATCCTGGTTCTGGAGGCTGGAAAGCCCCAAAGCATACAGCCAGCATGTGTGTGGCTTCTGGGGAGGGCCTTGCACCATGGTGGAGGGCAGGAGAGCAAGTGAGTGCGGCAGAGGAGAGAACATGAGAGGTGGGCTTGCCTTCTACACTCCCTCAGGCAGGGACAACCCACTCTGGCAAGTGCAGGGACTCACTCACTGGAGACAGGCATTAGACCCTCAGGAGGGCTGTACCCCTCTTTCAGTCAGTTTTTTCACTGCTGTAACTAAAAGGATCCGACCAGCACAATTGTAGAGGAGAAAAGGTTTATTTGAGGGCTCATGGTTTATTTGAGGCTTAGTTCATAGAAGGCTGGCTCCATTCCTCAGGGTTCGAGGTGAGGCTGAACATCATGGTAGGAGAGTGTAGCAGAGGGAGGCCGCTCACATCACGGTGATCAGGCAACAGAGAGAGAGAGACTCCACTCTCCAGATGCAAAACCTCCATCCCAAAGCCACGCCCCAATTCCACCTCCTCCAGCCACATCCTACCACTTCAGTTAATCCCATTGGGGATTGATTCACTGATTGGGTTAAGGCTCTTACAACCCAGTCATTTCTCCTCTGAACCTTCTTGCATTGTCTCACATGTGAGCTTTTGGGGGACACCTCACATCCAAACCATAACAGTCCCCATGAACCAGACACCTCTCAACAGTGCCACGTTGAAGAATTAAACCTCAGCATTGGGTGACATACTCAAAACATAAATGACCCAATGCCTTCTGATAGTGTCCTCAGGCTGACCCAGTGAGCTGCATGTTATGGATTTGGAAGGGCTAATTATTAAAACAGGAAACTCAAAGAGTTGGCTTTTATTTTTGCTGTCTTTGTTGTTGCTATTTGTGGTTCTGGAGATAGAACACAAGGGTGCTTTACCACTGAGCTACACCCCAGCCCTTTTATATTTTTTATTTTGAGACAGGTTCCCCTAAGTTGCTGAGGCTGGTCTTGATCCTCCTGTCTCAGCCCCTAGAGTCACTGGGATTATAGGTGTAGCCAACACTGTGCCCGGCTAAAGAGATGGGGGTTTACAATAATGATCTAATATGCATCTCAAAATGCTGATGGTCAGACAGCAAAAATACTTCACCATGTTGTCTATTTCTTCTTCCTTTAATTTTTAAAATCCCCACTCTAGCTGTCTACTCTGATTTTTTTATAATTTGTGTATGAATTATCATCTTTTGATATACAAATCACCACAAAGTAAGGACAATCTAGCATCTGTGTTTCCCCAAAGAAATGACCTTGCTGGAAACTTATGTGGCTGGAAGATATCACAAAAGCCTACGCTGGCAGGACCCCAACAAATGTCACTTCTACTGTGAGTCTTTGAAGAACTCAGTGGACTGAGATTTTTACAAACCGTAGTAAAATGGCTCTGTCTGCCATATGTTTCCTTTCCTGTGTTCATAATTGCTGTGTTTCAGAACTCACTCAGGACTCGGGGTACTTTTGATCTGTACCAGGCATCTCTGATTAGAATAACGAACTATGATAGGAGGAGAGGATTCTTTGAAATTTTTCTAATTGGTTACTCTAATGATAACTACTGACTACCAATGCCATCAGAAGGTTTTCTTAGCAAAATGATCTATTTCCACATAGTGGAATTTCCTTATTTTAATTTATTCACTTACAACAAATGCTGAGTAAGCATGTCCAGTGCCAGGTCCTGAACTTGGGAGTTGACCATAATCAGGAGAGACATTTGAGTGCAAGGTGAAGGCCAGACACACATCTGGGTCATTTTCAGATTTTGAGGTATCAGGGTTGTGGATGGTGGTGGGGGTGAAAATGGACTGCTCAGTACCTGTCCAGGCTGATATCTGCCGTGATTGTCATGTTGCTGTGTGTGCCATTGTCATTGAAGACATCCCTGAATCATCCTTCATTCCTATGGTTCACGTTCACTTTTTCTCCTATCTTGCCAAACTACTGTGGCACCCGTGAGATCATTCTGCTATTCCAGAGCCTGGGGAAGAATTTCTGACAGTCTTTAAAACTTCATCTGGCGTATGCTACTTCTGAACAAAGAGATCATGGTCTACCTGATCTCTTAGTTGCCCTCTATGACTACCTATTTTACATCTTTCCTTTTTTTTTTTTTTTCTTTTGTCTTAAACAAAAGGCATTTATTTCTCACAGTTCTGCAGGCTAAAAGTCCAGGATCAAGGTACTGGCCAATTCAGTGTCTGGGGTAGGATGTCTGAGAGAGGGATTGGGGGATTGGAGAACCTGAGAGCACTGCTTACTAATTTTAAATGCAAAATTAGAACAATTTAGTTAAGAATCTTAATTGGTTTTATTTCTGATTGTAGACTTGGGAAAGGTTTCATTCCATAAAAGAGAGTGTAAGTGTTCTAATGAGCCAGGCACAAAAGTTTAATTTTTAGACAGAAAGGGACTAAAGCTGAAACAAAGAACCGAAATAGAATTGGTCATTTCACAGTTATGCTCCCCTCCCACTAAGGCAGGGACAGAGGGACAGGATAATTAAAAGAAGAAAGTAACTAGCTAATCATTTCTTTTTCCTGGTAAGGATTAAAGTTGGAGGAACTTTATTATGGTGGTGACTGAAATGGTCTTGTGTGGGATGTTTAACTGCTGTCTCTTCCTCTCTCTTCTGGATTCTTGGAAGGTCAAATAACAACTCATTTTCAACTTGGTTATGGGAACTTTAGCATGAACAGCTCCACTTTGATTTGTAGTCTGGTCATTTGAGGCCCAGCGTGGAAGCCTAGTCAAAGACAGTAGCCTTCTGTTATTTTTATTTAACAACCTACAGCAGTCTGAAGAGATCTCCAGGAGCAGGGGAGACCTCTGCTCAGATCTTCCATCTTGAAGAAAATAATTTAAGGACAGAGCAGGTGTGAGTAGCAGAGCAGGAGATTTGTTACAGAGGGGTAAGTCACACAGAGAAGTGGGGATGTGGGTAATCTCAAAGGGAAAGAGTGAGTCCCCTGGTCTTGGTCTAGGTCTCTAGTATTTATAGGGTAGCAGCAAGGAGACTGTAGTAAAGGTGGAGTCAGGGAAGGTCACACAACTTCATGCCAGTTTCCTGTACTTGCAGGTTGCACTCGCTTGTTCTAATCATGCTAATTTTTACATTGTGTATCCCATTAGCATTTTATGTCTCCACCCAGGGGCATGTATTTGATTATTATTATGGGACTCAGTTCCTTCCTTGGTCACCAGAGTCTCTATGTGCGTGCTCCCAGAAGGGCTAGCTCCTCCAGAAGCCTCGTGCTTATCTCATGGTTGTGTTGCTTTTTCATCAGCCAATTCACTGCTGTGGTCAGGAATGGGGGCACAAGGGTGCTGGTTGCCTGGGAGTTGTTTGTTGTTCTTTCCGGTGGTTTGTGGGCATTTCTCTTCTGAGACTCAGTATTCTGTCTATATCCCTAAATTCTTATCTCATAACAGTCTCTTTTTTTTTTTTTCCTGCAAGAACATTGTATTGTTGGTCTCCGGCCTAGAATTGACAGAGAGATGTTCTCTGCCCTCCTGTCTCCACACTGATCTTGAACTGACCACATTTGCACTTGGCATAGGACTCCCTTCTTTCACGAACCTGACATCTCTGTTCACTCCTTGACCCCCCTAAATTTCTCCTCCCAATTGGAAATTGTGATCCAGTTTTGGTCAGGGAAATGGGCTCAGTTGAATAGCCCTGATCTTCACTTATCACTTTTCAAATCCATGGTCTCGTGTTATGGTTTGGATGTGAGGTGTCCCCCAAAAGCTCATATGTGAGACAAGGCAGAAACTTTCAGATGAGAAATGATTCAGTTGTAAGAGTCTTAACCCAATCAGTGACTCAATCCCTGATGGAATTAATTGAAATGGTAGAGTGTGGCTGGAAGAAGTAGGAATTGGAGTGTAGCTATGGAGTATATATTTTATATCTGGAGCATGGAGTCTCTCTCTCTGTCTGCTTCCTGATCACCGTGATGTGAGCTGCTTCCCTCCACCACCCTCCTCCACCATGATGTTAGCCCTACCTTGAGCCCTGAGGAATGGAGCCTTCTATGGACTAAGACCTCTGAAAATGTGAGCCCTCAAATAAACTTTTCCTCCTCTACAATTGTGCTGGTAGGATCATTTAGTCACAGTAGCCAAAAATTTGACTAAAACACCCTGTAAGTAATTTCTTTTCTTTCCTAGGAGAACATGCTAGACTACTGATTTCAAAAGTCAAGAATTTCTTTTTTCTTTTTCTACTGTTTTCTTCCTCTGCAGAAACAAGGAGTAAGGAAGGGTGTAGGCCGTGTTTTAATGAGAAGAGGACAATTGACACAGGTTTACGTGTCAGTGTTCCCAAGTACTTAACTGAATCTGGCTAGTAGTGCCACAAAGCCTAATATAGACAGAGTAATGTTATGGGGCACAACTTAAGAACAGACCGATCACCACTGAGAAGTCCAAATTTAAGAGTCTTTATTAAGCCGGCTGGCTGACTGTCTCACACAATGCCCCAAAAAATGGCTACTGGGAGAACAGCCCCAATCATAGGTTGTAGGGGTTCTTATACCAAAAAATCACATCAGTCATAAGTGTCTTTTGCTATGATTCAAAATTATAAACTAACATCATGAGATCATCAACAGAGGGGGAAGTGGGTCAAAATGATCCTTACCTAGGTACAAACTAAAGAATGGTTACTAACATCCACACAATCACTTTTCACAAGGTACATTGTTTACAAGAAATAGGAATCAAAAGAGAGGAATTTTTCTTTACATAGGAATTGTCATTCTATATTGTTAAACATGTCACACTAAGTAACTGATGATGGGCACAGAGGTGGGGTGTTCCCATGGGAGAAGCTTATTTCCTACATAACATGGAGTCTCAGAGCAAAATGGAGTCTGTTTAGTCATTTCCCTTAGAGTCTGGCCTATAACATTCTCATGGAGTCAGATATGTCAGCCCATCACAGTAATAGAATCATAAGAGAAGAGAAGACACCTCACATGAGGCCATTTGAAGGTGGCTTCCTGGAGGAAGGGAAATGTGCTTGGATAATGGAGAGTGGATGTGAATTCAGCAAAAGGATTTTTTGTAAAGGAATGACTGATAAAGTTCTTTTTGGTAAGGAGAATGGCAAAATAAAGAGAAGACAATTGGGAGGATCTGGGATTTGCAGAAAAATGATTTCCTTTTAGAGAAAATGGAGAATATCAGGAGTATCCTGCAAAGATAAAGTTTCTGAAGGGAGGCTGGTCTGAATTTGAATCCTGAGTCTGCCATTACTAGTTCTGTGGCCTCACTTGAATTATTTAACCTTTCTAAGTCACAGTGTCCTCATAACTAAATGGAAATAATGATAATACCTGTTACATGGTGTCCTATGAGGGTAGGTGCATTGTATATGATAAAGTGCTTAGAACAGTATCTGAGGCTAGAAAGCAGGCTATGTTAACTCGTGTCAGAATATTTTTAGGAAGAAGAAGCAAAAGTTAAACTACTGAAAGTTTGCAAAGGGTCTTGAATGAGATGAGGAAGGAACTTGCCAGTGATGATTTAATGAAAAATTTATCTCAGCAGTACTGCTTAATTTAAAGCAATGACTTTCCTGCAAAACCATGTGTGAGAATGACTGAGTAACTCATTAAGAATGCAATTTCTAGGCCATAGACCCCCCAGAACCAGTGATTTTGATTCAGAAGATACTTATGTAGTGAGAAATCTGCTTTTAACAAGGATGATTCTAAGTGCTAAGACGAGGGTAGGGTAGGTGAGGGGCCCAGGTAACTGATTTAAGAGGGCCCTCATGCTCAGGGCCATGTTAGCACAGAGTTGTCCCTGAGAGTGCTTCCTTAAATTTTGAACCTTACATGTCTCATTAGCCTCACCCTGTTCCAGGGGACTTTGAGATTCTGATGTTGGTGGAGGAAGAATTTTATTTGCTTGCTCATTCATTCACAAATTTCTGGAGAACAGCTATGTACTTGGCATTATTCCAGGTACTGGCACATGTCAGTGAAATTGACTGACAATGATCCTGCCCTTGTAGAATGTGTAACAGGAAAGATGAAGATAATAAATGTAATAACGAAGCACATTGTAGAATATGTTAGAATCTGAGTGTTCTATGAAAAGAATGAGTTGAGCAGGAAAATGCTAGTCGCTCTTTCTTAGAGATGCTCTTTTCTGAGAAGGACCCTGGCCAGTTCTAAGAGGACTGGTCACCAGGACCTGCTCAGATTCCCTAGGGGTGGCTGCCCGGGGCCTCCTTTTCTGTAGCAGGGTTCTGAGACCACGTCCTTCCTCAGCAGGAAACAACCATATGAGTCCTTGACAATGTCTCCTTTATCCTCATCTAAGAGAGAAGGGGTTTATTATTTCCATCTACCTATTTGTCTCTTTTAACATAGAGAAACCCACAAGTTTTCAGCTTTTTCAACACCTACCATTACTGTGATTATAGCATGTACCTACCAGGGACAAAGATATTCTGATTTTTTTGGACCTCTAGTCATTGGAAATGATTCTGTGAGGAAAATCTAAAGACAAACTGACTCTAAAATACCACCAAAATGAAAAAGCAGGCTGTAATGCTAAAAAAAAAAAAATTAAAGAAAAGTGATGAATTCTACAATCTACTTAGTATTTGTCACACACAAATGTCATGGAGTTTTAGAACTGGAAAGAACCTCGGCAGTCATCTAACAAAGTAGATCCGAAATGAGAGTTAGGAAATGATGAGTGCAAAGATCCATTAATTAAAAAATTCTCTTTTATGGAAAGAATGATAAAGGGAGAGAACCTCTGTCACTAAACTGGGGATGATGGCCAAGGGCTTATCCTTCAGAACACATGGCAATTAGATATTTGAAGACAGGAAGTCGAAGAGACAAAGAACATGAAAGGACAAGAATAAATTGAGGAAATAAATGAGACCAAAAAATGACAAAGTTCTGGACTTTCTCAGTTGGTTAGGTTCTATTTTATGGCATGACATGTAGATCTGGAATATTCCCCAGCCTCTCAGGGTAGAAGGCTTGGACTCTCATACAGCAATTTTTGGTGGATGGGTGGGGGACTTTTAGGAAATGATTGAATCATGAGGGCTGTGACCTCATCAGTGAGGGATTTATAGTTGGAATGGACTCTTAGAAGGTGATGGCCACTCTGAGCATGAAGGTCATGGTTGCAGAAAGTAGTCCACGGGAGCCACGTTCTCGGGACTGTATCTTGTCTTTGGCTCTTTCCTTTTTCTCTCTTGGTTTTCTGGCTGTCATTGTTACAGGGATGGAATCTTCTAAGAGTCTGAGGCAGCGTGAAGGTTTCCCTTCAAACCTCAATTCTTGTGATCAAGTCAGAAAGATTTCAGACATGCTCAGAATAATAGGCATGAGTTTATGAAGAGAAAGGAAAGGTTAATACTCTCAAGGGAGAGTGGGTCCTCTCAGAGGGGAGAAAGGGATGCCTCTCCTACACTTCAGTTTTATTAGGGATCCCAGAGAAGTTTCCAGAGAATACTGCCCAGGTCCACATCTTGACCTTTAACTGACAGCAGGTGACATCAGACTTTCAAGTCCTCACTGCCATGACAGTGCTAAAACATTTTGGTGATACTGACTGGTTCTAATTAGAATCTGTTCTTACAGAGTTTATGGTTAGGAAGAATTGTCCTTATCTTCCTGAATTCCAGGATCTGTTCCATGAAAGGGTCACAAAAGTGCCCCCACCACAAGGTAACTTGTATTCTTCTTATCTTAACACTATTTCAGACCTGAATGTCTCCTGCAAATAGCAGGTAGTTTGCTGAGAAATGTGACATATCCTGTCCACTTAAGCCAGGCAGGCCTGCAAGTAAATTGCTTCTTGGAAAAGAAAAGCATATGGCGGTTAGCACAGTGGGCCCATTTTATAAAATTATTCTCTTAACCTCATATTTCCACCACTCATGTCTGTCTGTCCCCTATCATTATGAGCTGAGCAGCTTTCTCCTGACACAACCTCTCTCCATGGTATTCTTCCTTGTGTCAGACTCAAAGAAACAGAGCCAACCAACCATAGACTAAAACCTCTGAAAATGTGAGCCCCAAGCAACTTTTCCTCCTTTAGGTTGTTTATGTCAGATACTTTGGTAACAGCAACAGAAGTTGTTGCTAATGTACAGAGCATGTCATGAAGGACAGGGCGTCCTTAAACTCCTATAATAACGATTTCTTTGGAAACTATGTCTAGTAAAAAAGTTATAATTAAAGGCCACTGATTCTGTGATCAGGAGCACTGGAAGACAGCATTAGAAATGCCATGTTCTTATTCATTCAGTGGGTATTTATTGGACAGCGACTAGGTTTCCTTTGAAAGAAAAAGGAAAGATTATCTGGGTAAGCTTATCTGCAGTTGATTTCTTTTCTGATATTTCTCAAAGTATTGCATTTGAGCTTTGTATTACATTCTTTCACGTGGGGGCAGACTGGGCCTGCGTGGCACGATGTGATCTGACTCGTTCAGTCCTGTCCACATGGTCACAAGGTTCAGAGTTTTGCCTTGTGAGTATTGACAATCTATCATTCCATCCCAGGTTCAGCCTGAGACAATGCCGTTGTCAAGAAAATCATTTGGAAGAGTGTTTGGCATATAATTTGGACCATAAAAATCTTTGTTAAAGAGTTCAGACACTGATGACCCATCCATCACATATTTCAGACAAATCCAAAAACGAACCAATGAATGAATGAATGAATGAATAAGGATGTTCCAGGAAATATTTCTTATCAAACCGTTAATAGTTAACATCTTTATGGGAAAATAGAATTACAAATGGCTTGAATGAAGAATGAGGGAGAACTTTCAAGTTTTTTCTATGACTTTTACTGGTATCTATTGGAGATAAATAAAATATCCAAATTAATAATAATATATGTCATGGGCCCGGTCATACACTGGTGAACACAATAAGCAAAAATATCCACTCTTATGCAGCTTTTATTTTAACAAAAAAGAAAAATGTAACAAAACTAAATACTGAAAAAAAAATGTTCTATTATGTTAGAAGGTGATATGTTCTATGATAAAGCAGCAAGACCAAGATAAAGATGGTAGTTCACACTTCAAGATGTCCTGTCTGAAACTAGGAATTGGCTGGTTCTATGAATTTTAGTTTCCTGTACTAAGTCAAATCTACTGGGAGTAGTTACCTGGGATGCCCCTTTTTAATACTTAAAAACCTGATAGTTAATTTCAAAGAATTTTCTCCCTAAATAATGCCACATGGAATATGCATGACTTTAAAACTTTTCATGTGAATAACATATAGAAAGCAAAAGTTCATTATTAGTTTTCTCAATAATCCTATGAATTTGTCAAAAGTTGAATTCTGCCAGGCACTGTAGTTCTCACATGAAATCCCATATATGAGTGTCTGAGGCAGCAGAATCTAAGTTCAAAGGCAGCTTGGATGAATTAGCAAGACCTTGTCTCCTAAACAATAACAATAATAACAAAAGAAAAAGAAAAAAATCGGGATGTAGTACAGTTGCAGAGAGTCCCGTGTTCAATACCTGGTACTATGGAAAGAAAATGTGAATCTATTATTTTTCAATAGATAGAAGCTAAGGGGTGGGCTCTTGTATTTCTAGAGTGCATAAAGTCCAGAGTGATAACCTAGCATCACGTGATGCTTGACTCCTAGTCTGATCATTACAGGTATCCTTTACAGAGGTAGAAAAAGGAACAAAAATCAAGTAACTAAATTGAAGATTAAAACTTTGGTATATCCAAGTCACTAAGGTGTTCCTTGAGCCAAGATACTAGATTTTCATTAGTTGAATAAGTAGCGACTGAGCACCAAAGAACTTGGTTTATCAATACTAAACTGAAAAAAAGGTGGATGCATTAATAAGAGTGCCAAATTACTTATTAATTCATAATGTGACTGCATTCCTGTGATTTTCTGAATGACTGCGATTTATGTTCAACATATGTCCAGTTTATTATTAGGTTGGGTCTAAGCCCCAAGAATTATAAGACATTAATAAACTATGCCAAATAATTTCTTCTACAAACCTATTTCTCTCCTTATTGCCAGAGTTTCCTTCCTTTTTTCACCTATTTTCTTAAGACAACTCTTTCATTTCTGTGCTTAGTGTCTGTATGGGTGCACTGCTAGAGGCAAGAAATCACAGAAAAGCCTAAGAACAAACAATGGAGCTGCCAATCATGATCACACCTCCATGGGGAGCAACCAGTGGGTCTTGAGGCTCATTGGAAACCAACCTATCACTTTCACAACTCAGTTGGCAGGAGAGCCACTGGCCATGGGGAGCCCTGGGAGAGGTTTGGGGTTCCCTGGTTGAAATTCCATCTGTGTCTGCTTCAGAAAACTGTAAGGAAGAGGAGGAGGAGAAGGAAGATAGGAGAGGAAGAAAGGAGGGCAGGTGGAGGGAGAGGAAGAGGAGAAAGAGGAGAGGAGACAGAGAAGGAGGAGTGGGAGGGAAAGAAGAAGGAGGGGAAAGAAGAGGAAGGGGAAGAGAAGGAAGGAGGGAAAGAAAAAGCAAAAGAAGCAGAAGGTTTTTGTACCTTCCAAAATGAATTATAATGATTGAAGAACTTTTTAAAGATCTTATAGAGAGAGACTAGAATGATCTGAGAAGAAAAAGACAACTGAAGGGGAGGGACAAGGAACGAGAAAAGGGAAGAAAAGTGGAAAACCTGGCCTAACTTTCCTAAGTACTCACAGGACTAAACCATAGTGAATTTCACCTTCAATATATCCACAAGACACTAATTTAAAATAAAAACTATAAATAAATAGAAGAAAGAGCAATAGACTAGAGAAAAGGGAACAGGGGGAGGGAAGGGGGAAGGGAAAGAGGAAAAACTGGGGACTCAATCAGAGCAAATAATACAGCATGCTTTATAATTATGTCAAGATGAACCCTAATATTATGTATAACAAAGAGGAACTAATTAAAAAAATTAAAAGCCAAACCATTGGGAGTCATTTTCTACTCTCTTTCAGGAATAAAGAAGAATTATTCCTCTTGAGAAAAAATAAATAAAGGAAACAGACAATAACCATCTCCACTTGTCTTCCTTTCTCAGAGGACTGCTTTTTTTTTTTTTTTTCTTTTTTCTTTTTTTATTTTTTTTACGTTTACATAGGGTAATGATGTTTATTTTATTTTTTCCCCTCCCCCCCACCCCTCCCACCCCTCTTTTCCCTCTACACAGTCCTTCTTTCCTTCATTCTTACCGCTCTCCTTAGCCTAACTCTAAACCTAACCCTAAACCTAATGCTAGCCCCTCCCACAGAGGACTGCTTTTGTAAGGAAGGGCACACTTGAGGAGATAGTTAGGGTCTGTGTTTCCTCACGTTGAGGTAGTTCTTCTGAAATGAGTGTCCTTACAATCTTCTGGTAGAGGTAACTTTGGACACTTAACAGATGTCCTGGAAGCAATTTGCCAGTGAAATTTTAACACTCTGAATTAATCATATTTAATAATAAGCACACACTGACATTTTAGCATAGAAGTTGGCAGATTCCTGTAAAGGACCTGGTGGTATGTATTTTAGATTTTGTGTTATGGTGTTTGTTACCACCAAGCTATCGTTGTAAAATCAACAAAAGACCATATGCAAACTAATGAGGCTGGCCAAGCTCCAATAAAATGGGATTTAGGGACACTGGAATTCTAATTTCATAAAGCTTTCACTTGCCATGAACTATTCTTTTGATTGTTTTTTAACTATTTAAAGTGTAAAATCCATTCTTAGCTCTCAGGCAGTGGTTTGCTGATTCCTGTCTAATGCAATCTAATTAAAAGAATCAACGGATCCTCGTCATATAATCAAAGCCAAATTGCTCCAGCATGGACAGAGAGAGCAGCAGCTGGATTGGGGTTTTCAGGATTCTTTTCTAATACCTGTGTCCAGTCACCAGTGTGACTACCAGTCTCAGCTCTCCTCTTAACATTTGAGCCACTCAGGAACATAGAGCGTCCTCTGACTTGCCTACGGTCATAGCTGAGTCCAGCTTCAAACAATTAAGCTAGATTTCATTCTCTTCTACAATTTTATTGCTTTGTGAAAATAAAGGATGTGGCATACAAGGTAGTTTATGCATCTTCAGTTTAGTGACCACCACTGAACGGTTATTCCCCCTTCTTGCCTCTGTGTGGCAAAGAACTCGCTCCTCCTACCCACCTACCATATTGAAGCATATCTAACATTCTTCTAGGCCAGACTCAACAGAAGACACCTAGTAGAGTATGGTGTCCCCTTGATGGACAGTACTAGGCCTTGTTTCCTAGTCTTGTCATAGATTGGTGCCAGGATGTCCTCTGCCTTCAGTGGACACCCACCTACCGAGAGAGAGGGAGCCTCATTCTTGAATAGTGACAACCAAGACATTTCTCCTTTTGTATAGACTCTGATTAACCCAGAGTGCTTTTTTGAACCTGCATCACATGTTGATGGATATTTATGGTTACGGGGAGGCGTTCAGGGACTGGTTTTGATGGCTGTGGGAGGCAAGGCTGGTAGTACTCACGTTGTTGATATTCCAGCCCTGGCTACAGCCTTGGGAATAGGAAAGCCAGGTGCAGTTGTGGCTTTCAGCTTCAGATGAGGTCATGTATATTAAAGACAGGGCTTTCCCTGAGCAATTGAAAATTTAAAAATTCAAATGAACTTAATTATTTAAAATAAATTAATTAGACATTTAACACTCTGTGAAACAGTATAATCGACATGTGAAATTTTGTTACTTTTATTATTGTTAGTAAATAACTAACATGTTGTAATTTAAATGATGCACATTAGGAGGAAAACCCAATTTTATTTTAGGAATTTAAGCTATTTTACATATATGAGCTACAGATAAGTAATTCAATGCCAAATACATAAATGAAATTTGAATTGGTTAATGTAATACCTTGAAGTGTTTAGCATTATAGTAGAATTTAAATTGATTTGTAATAGAATGCCTTAAAGTTATTAATAATATGATATCATATGATAAAAATGGATGTCCTTAAGAGTTATGTTCCTTTGGCCTTCACTCCTCATATGATCTTAGGCGAGATAGTTAAACAATGTATAACTCAGTTTTCTGAACTCAAAAATGGAATAACACAAATGATATAGGATTGTGGTGAGGAATAGTCAGGCAAGCATCTAGCGCATATTGAGCACATAGTAAGAGCTTAATAAATGATAGCTGTGTTGATGGTTTTGGTGATGATGATTATGGTAGTAATACTGAATGCTATCATCAAACTGTGAGGAAAACTGAAGAAGGCCAAAGATATAGAATAAGGTACTATCCATTATTGTTAAATGTTAATGTTCTTTAGGGAATATTGTTTTCATCCAACAGTTATTTTACCCCAGTTCATTGTAAATGCTGTTTATTTGTTTTTTTTTTTAAACCAGTTGATTCACATTTGGTTCGGATGTAGTTGGCTTCTTTAAGCCCTTGCTAGCATGTTTCACACAACCATTACCAGGTTCAAACAGAGAGAACTATTCATTATTCTTCCAGTATGCTTCCATATGCTTCACATTAATCATTGTTTAGCTGAGTAAACAGGAGTTTGGATTTTATTCTTTGATGTCATTAGGGAAATTAGTGTAAATGAGAAATTTCATTCTAAAAAGCCCTACAAATATACCAATGGCTTTCACAGCTGAATGTTAGATGATATCATTTAACATTCTTTTAATCAGAAGTCAGCTCTTTTGTATAATGTAAGAAAATTGTTTTGACTTATTATTTTGGAGAAGAATTTGAAACTGCAGGAAAGCACCTGGAGAATTAAATTGTTCCCCATCTTCTCTCACTATCCAGTAATACCCACCATTAACGTGTTAGCATATGTGCTATGTCTGTGTTTTTCCTCTGAATACGTATGCACATTGTTTCTTTTTGCATAAACTGATGTTAATCAAGTCAGAATCTATTAATCTGTACTTGCTTTATGATTTTGTAGCTGGGACTGCACAAACCAAACCAGTTTGCACTGGGTTCCTTGATAGGCCTCGTCCACTGAGGGAATAGAGGGAAACGGAGATGGCCGACTGGCTAGGGGATATGCTTTTTGTGCTTGCTCTTTATGATGACATCTGAACCTCAGCAAAGCTCCACTGTGAGAGACAACGGGGGAGTTGTCTATTCTTAGGGTCAGTTTCTATCTTCTGCCCACAGTCCCACTGTGAAAGTCATGGCATCCTCTCCTATCAGGGTTTCTGCCTGATAGGGCCTCCCCTAACCTCTGAAAGCAAGAGTGCCAGTCAAGCAGGGCCCCTCCCAGAAGTCTATTGGTTCCTGGGGACCATTTTGGAACTTCTCAGTTCTGATAATTACAATTTCATTCATCTGTTTCTGCAACCCTGGGAGCTATATCCACAGTTCAGTCCCTGCCTCTGTGACATGTTACTGTTTCCCCTTTGTCTTTCCAGTTCTGTATCTCTTCACCCATTTCTCTATATTAAATTTCATCTGTTAAAATAATTAAGTGGCCTTGACTGTCATTTCAATATGATTCTTGACTTTGATATTCCATTTCCACCCTGTGCTTAGTTATTGCTCCTAAGAACACAAATTACTTTTCACAAGCTAGAAACAGACTTTATGATCAACCAAGAACACATTTCTGACTTGAATATCATCTCATTGTCTACCAGCTAACTGATCCATCTTATCCATTTTGTCAGTATCATCACCTTTACATAAGCTTGATTTGCACCCTTCTTAATTTTATAGGCATTTGCTCCTTATTTTATGAAAAGGAAGGAAAAGAAGAAAGAAAGTTAAGCTTGTTGGTGCTAAAAACACAACTTGTTGGTCACGAGTTCAATATAGCTTGGGGAAAAAACACCGATGATCAGAGAAGATGGTGATATCTCTTTCACTACTTGGCCTTTAGCCAGTCAGGACTTACAGTACAAGGAAAAAGCACAGATCAATGTCGTGTACTAAATTATATGAATACATTATTAAAGATTACATCTAAAAGACCAGATAAGATTAGGGATATGGCACGCTCCTTAGTTCTTTGGGGATAGGCCCTCCTTAGCCCACTAAAGTATGCCTAAAATAGTTTCTCTTACTCAAAAGCTCCACACACTTTTCATTTAGGTAAGATCTCTGCAATTGTTTTATTAAAATGATGTATGGACTTTGCAGCGCTTCATATTCTGCCTTTGTGTTTAATTTATTATAAGCACCTTTCCTGCTTTTAATCATATTGCCACTGAATGTTTTTCTTAACAGTCCTTACTCATGTAATTAATCCCCCATTGTCAACTAGTTATGTTGTTTCTAATTGTTCCACATAAAAATAAAGTCTTTTAAGCCTTGTAAATACGTTTTGGTGTACATTTTTAATGACTCCCTTAGAAAATTTACCCTAAAATTGCCATTAAGGGGTCAAAGTATGGAGACATTTTTAACCTCTTACCAAATAGCCTTCTAGTAGTCATGTTTTGGTGAATGAGGAGATGCATTTTCCAACCCTCCCTGAGTACTGTAAAACAACATAAAAAATTTAAAACAGTTTCTCACCTCAGCAGTAGAACTTTCTTGGGCACTTTAAAAAAATATATTTTTTGAATTTCTCATACCCACATATGAAATCTCCATTAATAATTTAGAATGAAATAGTTTTCATTTTTTTCTGAGTGTGTGTGTGTGTGTGTGTATGTGTGTGTTTGTGTCTAACCAGCTTGGCTTTTAAAGCTGAACTATGGTTGAAAGAGAGCCAAAGGTATAAAAGTGAGTAATTAAGACAGGGAGCATAGAAAACAAAGGCCCAGAAAAAGGATGGAGCACCATATTATTCCCTGAGTTTTAAGTCAAAAGCCATGAGGAATCATGGCTTGTATTTGTGCTCTTGATTG
The DNA here is from genome assembly GCF_902686445.1 of Sciurus carolinensis. Taxonomy (NCBI): domain Eukaryota; kingdom Metazoa; phylum Chordata; class Mammalia; order Rodentia; family Sciuridae; genus Sciurus; species Sciurus carolinensis. The sequence continues at coordinate 144,885,884 of NC_062218.1, forward strand.
CAGATCTTACTCATGTGATTTTTTTTATGCCTCTTACTTGCGCACATGGGTTTTGATCTCCTCTGGATACTATTCCCCTTTTGGTTGACTTTTCCCTATTTGTTATCTTTTTTTAAATTAAAATGACAAATAATAATAGATACTGGTGTCTTAGGGGTTGGTGTTTTGATATATGTATATATTTTGGGGTGATTAAATCAAGCTACTTAACCTATCCATCACTTCACCTACTTAAAGGATCACCCTAGGGGAATGAGAGGGGAGGGACGGCCTACCCTGCTCCCCCCACCATCCTTGCTCTTATACTCCCTGTGTAAATATAACCAAAATATTAAAATTCAGGTAGATATTCTCATGTTGAGAGTTGCCAACATCTGTTCTTTTCTGCCTCACAACTGTGTTTATTCTTTCGCTCATTTTTAGGACACGGAGTGTGCACAGAACAAAGGAAACATAAAAGATTATCTTTATCAATAAGGGCAGGTGCACAGGATAGATAAGTAGCCTGGGAGTTCTTGGAGCAAGTCCAAGTCGAAATGTGGCCTTGCGGGAATTGTGTAGGTGATTATTATTATTTTTTTTTTGTATTCACATAGGAAATGAAAGTAATGTTTTCCCCCCCTTTCATTCAGTAATAATAATCCACCGAGTGTTTGGATTGTGAGACATTGGGTTTGGCATTTTGTGTTTATTAAGCCACTTAATTTTCCCGACAGTCTTTTGAAATAGGTATCATTACGTCCCCTGCTGTGTAGAAAAGTAATCATGCTTGGGATGGTTGGTGACACCGTGGCGGACAGCTCAGTGGGGATTTGCATTCTGTCTGGCTCCAGTGTCCTTGCTCCTTTCCCTGGATTTTCATCCCTCTCAGAAATGACTCCATGGACAATGGCTCTACGTGGAAGAAATGACCATTTCCTCTTGGTTGTTTGTGGAGGCAAATGGCACAAACAGCTCTTGTTGAGATTTAATGGGCAACACTGGAGAATCTCTTATAGTATCCTTTTTTATTTGAGATGTGACAGAATCATCTTCTGCGCTTGGAATTTCAGAGGAATGACTTGCGACATTTTGGGTAAGATTTGTTTAGAATGAGAACTTTATAGTCAATGACAATTTTGGGGGAGGGGGTACTGGGAATTGAACCCAGGGTTGCTTAACTACTGAGCAATAACCTCAGACCTTTTTTATATTTATTTAGAGACAGGATCTCACAGAATTGCTTAAGGCCTTGCTAAGTTGCTGAAGCTGGCTTTGAACTCACGATCCTCCTGCCTCAGCCTCCCCAGCCACTGAGATTACAGGCATGTGCCACTTTGCCCAGCCAGTCAATGACATTTTAATAGTAATTATCTATGAGGCATGAGGAAAGGGTGGCATGTACCCTGTGTTATCGTTTGGATGTGAGGTGTCCCCCAAAAGCGCATGTGTGAGACAATGTAAGGTTTATGGGAGAAATGACTGGGTGAGGACAGCCTTAACCCAATTAGTGTATTAACCCCCCTGATGGGATTAACCGAGTGGTAATTGAAGGTGGGTAGGGTATGACTGAAAGAGGTGGGTCCCTGGGGCCGTGCCTTTGGGGTATATAGCTTGCATCTCTAGAGCTTGGTCTCTCTGCTGCCTGCCCATCTTGTGAGCTGCTTCCCTCTGCCACACTCTTCTGCCATGATGTTCTGCCTCATCTCGAGCCCTGAAGAATGGAATCTGCCGTCTATGGATTGAGGCCTCAAATAAACTTCTCCTCTACAAGTCACAGCAGTGAAAACGCTGACTGAAACCCGTTACTGCACCTCCTTAACACACAGGGACACATACGTATGCACACATCCCTTCCTACCTCCATGAAAATACTGCATGAGCCTGAACCTTCTGCCTGCTGAGCCTGTACCTGGATTTATAGATATTTTTCAACACCTAACTTTAGATCCACTTCAGTGGATCGAGAGCTTGAAGAAAGCTAACTTGCTTTCCCTCAGGTGATCGAGTCACTTCCGGATCAGAAGAGCCAGGTAAGGCCCAAAGAGGGTCTTGACTTCTTTCCTATGTCTATCGGCTCATCACCAACCATCAAGAACACAAATGGGGGGCCCAGTGGGTTGTCCCTTGCACAGGCACTGAGTTGGAGCCTCGGCACCACATAAAAATAAACAAATAAAATAAAGGTATTGTGTCCATCTACAATTGAAAATAAATATTTTTTAAAAAACATAAAAAAAGAACATACATGGTGTCTGCCTGACAGATTTTGGAAGAAATAAATGAGACCTGCACAGCCCTTCACCCAGTGCCTCAGGCAGACTCGGCTCTGAGGAATTGAGCACTATAGGTGTGCAGTTGCCTCAGCCACCTCAAGCTCCCTGGTGACTGATGGCGACGTAGAAGGAAAGGAAGCACCGAGGCGAGTCTGGAGATCCTCCGCTCCCTGCGGCTGCCATCTTTTGGCTTTCTTGCCTTTGGCAAATTTCCTCTTCATGTTTTGATTCCTTTCTTCTGGAAGTAATGACATTGAATTGGCATTAATTTTGAGCTTTTACAAATCATTCACACACCAGAAGTCTATAAATTTCATAAAGGCAGTGCCTTTTCTCAATTTTGCTGCAATATTGCCAGTGCCAGATAACTTATTTGATGTTTTTGTGCCGAGTAAATAATGACTCATCAAATAACAAATGCAATTGATCTTTCCATCCACCCCTGGTCTTCAAGGATTTCAGGTCTGGGCCTCAGGTTCAAGAGTAGAATACCTACCTATTTTGTTTTAGCATTAATGTTCTAGGTACCCAAGGTCCTTTTAATATAGTATAATATGATATAGAATAATGTAAAAGAGACCAAGAAATACAAATAGGTGTCCCATGCTTGTGCATGATAAGACTTAATATTGTTAAAATGTCCAGACAACCAAAGTGGTCTGCAGACTCAATCCAATCCCTATCAAAATCCCAATGGCATTCATTCCAGAAAGAAAGAAAACATACTAAGATCTGTATGGAGGCTCAAGGGACACGAAATTGACAAAATAATCCTGAAAAAAAAAAAAAGAGCAGAGGACTCGTCCTTTCTTATTTCAAGACATTCAGTGAAACCACAATTATCAAGATACCGTGCCACTGACATAAGGTGGTTACACAAACCAATGGGACAGAATATTGGTCCCAAATATGAATGATTACATATACAGTCAAATGTATTTTGATAAAGCAGCCAAGATGGCATGATAGGGAATGGACAGTTTCTTCAAAAACTTTGTTAGGAAAGTAGATATCCACGTGGAAAATAAAGAAGTTGGACACTTACTTATATCATGTGCAAACATTTATTTTAAAAAAGACTTCAAGATAACGTGTAAAACTATAAAACTCTCAGAAGAAAACATGCCAAAAAGCTTTAGGACACTGGATTTGATGAGATTTCATGGATTTGAAGTTGCAAGCACAGAACACAAAAGCAAAATTGGGTAAATTGGACAACGTCCAACGTAAAAACTGTCCATTAGAGGAGACTAGCAACAGAGTGAAAAGGCAACCTAGAAAAGGGAAGAAAATTAGGTAAGTTTAAGTCATGTACGTAATAAGGGATTAGTATCCAGAATATATAAAGAATTCTACAACTCAGCAATAGCAACAAAACAACCTGTTTAAAAATGAGGAAAGTTCCTCACTTTAGATTGCATAGAGGGAAATGAGAGGGAGGGGAGTAAGAAAAATGGTGGAATGAGACAGACATCATTACCCTATGTACATGTGTGATTATATGAACTGGTATGAATCTACATTGAGCATAACCATAGAAAGAAAGTGATGTACCCCATTTGTGTACAATGAATCAAAATGCAGTCTGGAAAAAATAAGAAAAAATAATTAAATTTTAAAAAATGAGCAAACGACTTGTTTTCTGAAGGAGCACAAATGGTCAGAAAATCATGATGACCTGTTCAACATCATAAGATAAATACAGTGAAAACATATCATATGCTGATTAGGATGGACACCATGAAAGTATTAAAAGTAATAAGCACTGGTTAGGATGTAGATAAATTAGAACCTTTGAATAATATTGGTGAGAATGTAAAATGATGCTACCATTATGAAAACCAGCATGGAGGGACCTCAGAAAACTAATCATTGAATTCACATATGATTCAGCAATCCCACTTCTAGGTTTATATCCAAACAATTCAAGATCTCTCTGTAAAATATGAAACTGTAAAGCTCTCAGAAGAAAACATGGCAGAAAAGCAGGAATCCCAAAAGTTGAATCTCAGACCTATTTGTACATCTGAGTTCTCCACAACATTGTTTACAATGACTTATAAACTTATAGGTTGAAGCAACCTAAGTGCCCATTGACAGATAAATGAATAAAAAAGCAGAGTGTAACACAACAGAATATTAAGCAGCCTTGCAAAAGGAAAGCCTGGCACATGCTATAACATAGATGAAACTCAAATGGATTTTGCCAAGCAAAACGAGCCTGTCAGAAAGGAAAAAATCCACTCATATGAAGTATCTCAAATAGTCAGAATCACCAAAACCTAAAATAGCAAGGTGGTTGCTGAGAGCCAAGGGAGGGAAAGGAGATTTGTTAATATAGAGTTAAGTTTTGCAAGATAAATGTCGTGGAGGTCTGTTATACAACAAGGTAAATATTCTTAACACTTTTGAACTCTACACTTAAAAATGGCACGTAGAATGCATTATGTTTTGGTCAAATAAAAAAAAGTAGTATGATGGATGTTTTAGTCAAGTTTTTTTTTGCTGCTGTGACTAAAAGACCCAACCAGAACAATTTTAGGGGAGGAAAAGTTGATTTGAGGGCTCACTGTTTCGGAGATCTCAATCCATAGATAGCTGGCTCCATTCCTCAGGGCTCCAGGTGAGGCTGAACAACATGGCAGAAGAACATGGCAGAGGGAAGCAGCTCACATGTAGATCAGAAAGCAGAGAGAGAGACTCCATTCTCCAGATACAAAATATATGCCCCAGAGCCCCCCCCCCAATGAGTCACTTCCTCCAGCCACGCCCCACCTCCCTCCAGTTACTGCTCAGTTAAATCCCATCAGCGATTAATTGATTAGGTTAAGGATATAACCCAATCATTTCCCCTCCACACACTTTAATGTCTCCCACATGAAATTTTTGGGGGACACCACATCTAAACCATAGCAATGGAATGTGGCATATAATTAATATGCTCTGTTATGAATATTTAAAGAGTGGTTTGTTTGATATTTTGAAAAACAGAGGAAGAGAGAGTAACGTACTTGTGCAAGCTGTAGCCTGGAACAATCTTAGCAAAATAGAAATCCTTCTTCACTCCCCTGTAGTATTGAGCAAGGCTCAATCATCACATGGTGCTAAGATGACTCACGTTGACATTGAAGCATAACCATAGGCGGTTTGGGTTGGAAACCCATAATTTACAGGGAAGCCATAGAATATTGGTAAAGTTGACAATATCCTAGGACCATGGGCATTGTAAATGAATTCGAGATGAGGGGTAACACAGTGGGTGTTTTCTAAGGGGAAAATGTGTTATGAAAATTAAATGAATGGCACCTTCTGCAAGAGAAAAGAAAGCAAGCCCATAGTCCCCAAGTTTCTCTCTCTCTTTTAATCTATTAAGTACTTTATCACTTTCAGTTTTCTTAGCCTGAACCAGGGATGTTTGGGAGTTATTATGAGATTTGAAAGAATGCTGAGATTTTGATCTTGTTGGGACTGAAAGTGCTTTATAAATGTCAGAGTTGGTGTGTGGGAATCTAGGGCACCGCTCCAGTGTGTACCTTAGGAGTCAGTTAATGAGGCCACAGGAGAGCAGCCATCTAAGCGACTCTCAGAGTGGTCCTGACTTCGAGAACAGTTCTCTGGGTCTGCTCAGCAAAAGAGGAATTTCATGTAGTTGTTGTTGTTGTGGAAACGCATATCCAGTTATAAGCAAAGTCATTCTCTGCCTTCTCACCAAAACTTTTTCTGATACTCTTTGTTGCTCTGTTGTTTGAGAAAAGATTTTGCATAGAGATTTTTTTTTTCATTAAAATAATCTCTCAGTTGAGCATGACTCTGCTCACTATTCACTCTTCTTAGATAGTTTCCACCTTCTAGATTATTTTTCTTTTGACTACTTTGAATTTAATATTATTCTCAGGATAATTTCTGGTACATAGTAGACTTAAAATATTTGCTCAGTGAATGAATGGAAGACATGATGGTTTACACTTTTGAGTTTGGCAATGTGATTCTGTTGTTTATATGGCCTCTGATTAAATAAGTCTGAGCTTCATCATGGCCTGTAGATTAATTAAATTGGTTTCATTACTAATGATAAATCACTGAGGTTATTGTAGTATGTCTTCAGCCCTGAGATTTCTTGACCCTCGGTGACCAGAGAAGCAAAGGTCTTAGAGAAACATGCATATCAAAGGGGCCCTTCAAAGTTCTTTGCAAAGCAATTTCATTTAGAAAAAAAGGATTCATTGTTCCAAATAAGGTTATGACTTGTAGTGTCGAAAATGAAGATAAACTGACACTTGGTGCAGAGTCTCATCGGGGCGGGGGTTTCTGATTCAAGGTATGATGCAAAGTGATGGGTTCATAGACAATACAGTGAAGTAGAAGAGATTCTTTTTGTTTTTAATTAAGAAGATGCAACTTGAACCTGATGGGAGTTAACATAGTTGTCCATGAGTAAAAATGTGCTCTGCTATGTTTTTCTATCTCATGCTCCATAATAGTATTTCCCAAAGTGTGTTCTGTGAAACACTAGTTACAAAAGCTCTAATTGTTCTATCAAAGTTGGATTCGTGGACAAGCAAGTTCAAGAAATACAGGATTTAACAAAGTGAGATTCCTCAAAGCTTTGAAATACATGCTTTGGGACTCCTTGGAAGGATTTGAAAGGATACATCCTATTCCAAAGATTCAATGAAAAGAAATGGTTTTAATTGAGAGTTTACCAGAATTAGCACCACACAGAAGTCTTCTGGGGGAACCACCCTCCATCATGTTGGATAGAAGCACATGTATACTTTTTATTAGTTTGTCTATTTGCTATGGCATCTTCTGTATCATTTGCTCCATTATATTTTATCTATTTTCCATTTTTATAAATCTGTTTGCATGTCAAGTCTAGATTGTAGGAACTTAGCATTTGAATTCTTCAAGTTTACTAAGAGAGTGAAGAACACAATGGGACTCCTATTGGCCACACAAGTAAGGCAGTAGATCTGATGTATGATTTTGACATTGATGAAGGGTAGCATCAGAGAGACACGTTTTATGTCATTGACTCATGACTCATGAGAAGGTACACACTACAACTTCGTTGGATTAAGAAGTCTTTAATGCTTGTATGTCCTGGTACTGGTTCATTCTCATTCATCTCACACTTACTCCACGTTGCTGAGATTATGCTTTACAGTATGGAAATGAAGATGGATTAGCTGTCATCTCTGCTCTTATCTGATTCTTGAGTTTCCTCAAAATTATATGTAGAGAATTCCTGGAGGCTTCCAGTTGAAAGTAAGATTTCTTTTCCCCCCCCTTTTTTTGTGCAAATAAAGCATCTCATTTCAACACAGGGGATGGTGAAAGGCCAGTGAGTGGAATAAATTGCCCACTGTCACTGTGCATTTGTGACAATGCAGAAAAAAGACCAGGTGGGGTTCTAACCAGTGCTCCACCAAGTGCTGTCACATTATAACATAAACATGAGGGGTGATATTTTTAAACTAATGATGGAGTTGGTCTGACTAGAATTTTTTCCAAGTTAGATATATTGAATAAAATCCCATGATATGATTTATTAATTCAGTGAATATTTATTATGTGGTAAATCCTCTTTAGTATTAGTGACCATGTCCCCAGTAGGCTTATGTTCCAGAGGCTTCCATGTTGCTCACAACTGTAGACCCTACTTAAGCTCATGACTATATTAAGACATCCATAATAGCAATCTGATCTGTGAGGGGTATCATTCCATTGTGTCTTTGGTTTCTGATCCTGACTTAGGAGGGTGTGGACAGGGAGGTGCATTTTAACTCCTAAATAGTTATCATTGTGCCTGCAAGTTCAGAAGAAAAACCCACATGGGGCGTGGGAGTTTAATCCACTTTAGAGTGAGGAGTTTAAACTCTCTTGCAGTGTGGACACAGAGCTTTCTGTTGTGCTTTATGAACATGGTTTCAAAAAGATGACTAAGTTGATGATTTTGTGGCACCTGAGAATCAGATATAATTCGCTCAGGATCACTTCTTGAGGGCTTCTGGGGTGTATAATAATGTGCTATGTGTGGTCAGTGATGAAAATGTGGCTATAATATATCCTAATGAAATAGGTTGCAATGTGATAGAGAAGGAAACACACAGAATGCCATATATGCCTGAAGGATTCCTGCATGAAGACCACATGATTACATACCACAGGAATGGTGTAGACAGTGGGTCAGTTATGATTTCCTGTGCTATTAAAACCACCTGTGTGAATGACAGCACATGGGACCTTGGCAACTTAGTCTTAACTTTCTGAGCCTTAGTTTCTTCACCTGAGGAGAGGTGACCATAATAGGTCATTGAATTTTTGTGAGGAGTAATGGAAATTATGTAACTCCTCATATGTGGCGTGTTAGGTATTTACTGGTAAGCACACTTTGGTTTGTGTTTTGTTTCCAAATCTCCTCAGAGCTGTAGAGACTAGATCTGGATGAGACAGCAGTACATGGGTTTAACAACCTAATCAGTAGAAGAGATTTATAGGTAAACTTGGGTCAGATGCATCGTCTAGCAATGAGTAATGTATACATCCAAGTGCTTACAGTGCCACAATTTCAAAAGACCAGATAAATCTTGCCATAAGACAGAATTGTTGAATTTTAAAATATCAGCAATGAGTCAGGCATCCATTGTTTTTGCCCTAACCATATCTGTTTCCCCTCTTCCTATAATACCATGTAGATTGTTGTGGTGGGATACTGTTCTTCCTACACTGTAGGGTAGGAAAATCAAATGCTCATGGTGCAGACCCAGAACAGATTTTCGGGACTTTTCCACATGTGTTTCTACTCTGCATGTCTGGTTTCTATGTTCCCAAAGACTTGAACTCCAAGGGCAACTCTACTACCTTTGACTAACTTCCTTGTGTGGTAGGGTAATAATTAAGATTTTTTAAAAAATCTGGATGCAACAGAAAATAACTAACAGAAGCTATATTTGAAGTAAAGAAGTGGCACAGTGCAAACAAGTGACCAATTTCAGGGCACAATATGTAAATAAAGCACATGAAGGTAGGAGTTTATGCTGAAGAATAGAAGGCATGGTTAAAAGGTTGACTGGAGCTATATGTCTCAGTATTTTTACTTAACAATTTTTCTTGATGATCACTCCATATTTCCTCAAGGAAATGTTATTTTTCTTTTTCAAGTATATATAATATTCCATTGTGTGTGCGAACCAGGGTATTCAAGGCTAAAGTAATCTTCTGTGATTGGGAGACTAACCTGTTCCCATCATTTTTCTGTAACATTACCACCATAAATAAGTAGTTATGTTGTTTAATTTTTGTGTGAATATATTTTGGGCAAATTGCTAGATGGCTGTGCAGTAGAATGAACACATATAGAATTTTGTTACATATTATAAAATTCTTCATAAGAACTGAAGTATTGTGCAATTCAATGTAAAGTATGCTGTTAATTTATGCAAGATCAATGTGGTTAAACGACTTAATATAGCATTTTAAAAATGAACTTTTTGCCAAAGTACAGGTTTCCTTGGCACTTAACCCAAATGGTATAAAAGTACTATACGTCTTATATCAAAATGGTGTAAGAGTACTATAACCAAATGGTATAAAGGATAATATACCTTTGACAATGGATGATTTTGTTCACTCGAAGAAAGTTTTTTTTGTGTGTGTGTCTTACTTTTTCTTAGAGGGTTTATATGGCTACAGCTTATAGGTATATTTACTAAGGAAAAATAGCAATGTTTTTACATTGAAATGCATCACATTATTCAAAGGTGACTCTCCAGGCTCTTAAAAAGAATGATAATTTTTTCTGTGCACTTGGCCATGTGCTTGCAGAATCCAATATCAGATGATTGAATGATAAGACTTATACTGAAATGTTTATTGTATCAAAAAGATCTTAATAAAATGTATTTTTATTGGTGAACATATCCCTTGGAGTGTGCCTACTTTTTTATTTGAAATATATTTAAAAAGGATGATTTAAATGAAAGAAATACCTGCCTGCAGATGATACCATCTTTCTACGGCAGGCAAAAGCCAGCTAAATGGGAGGGTATATCTCCTGCTTTTTATATGAGATCATTGTGTGTAGTGGTATGACTCCAAGATGCTTGTGAGTCTGTCAATATAATTTTTAAAAAACAACAAATGGACAGGACAAGAATATAGTAAAATATCAAGAAAGTATGTGCATTTGGTCCCAGAAGTATCCTTTATAATCTAATGTAGCCATTTAATATTTATGTACCTCAATTTTTTTCACCTCTAAAATGTGAGTGCTTTGGGTTAGTTGATCATTAGTGTTCTTTGTGATTTGAAAATGTATCTTGATTCTAATTATAGTGCCTGTACTGTCTACATCTGATTCCTGGTATTTCCATAAGGAATATATAGATCTGCATTAAAATCAGCTTGTCTGTGGGTCCTGGGGGTGTAGCTCAGTGACAGAGTGCCTACCTAGCAAGCACAAAGCCCTGGGTTCAGTCCCATCACAGAAAAAAATAATAATTAGCTTGTTCTTGAATTTTCAAATATTTCCTAAAATATTGGAAATACCAACTGCATATAGTATATTGATCATTGCATACCACAAACGTTTAAAAATTATGAAATAAAGAAGTTACTATTTTAAAATTATAAGTAGTGACCAGATAGGGAGGAGAAAACCTCACTATTGACCTATCTGCATTTGTTACCGTGCTCATCTCTATAGCAACTGATGACCTTGAAAGGCTTCTTTTCTGTGAAGAGGGCAGGCAGAAAGTGATGTATGAGGTAGAAGTGGTTGTTGTGCCTACTTATATTATTTTATTCATTAAACAATCATTTTGAAAACCCATCATATAAAACCATTCTCTTATATATAAAAAAATCAAACACAGAACTCACGTTTACCAATACGCATACAGTTTAACTGGAAAAGATAAAACATAACCATGACAGAAGAATCATAACCATAAAATCTAAAAACAAAATTAGAATAACTGTGTACATAAATATGTGGAGTAGATAAAATTAATTCTAGAAATCTTACATCAAAATAACTTTGGTGCAAAGTCAATCAATATTTTCCTCATTGCAGACTAAACTCCACTTTTCTCTTTTCAAGAGTGTGAATTGAAATGAAGTAAATTATATTCCACATGTCAAAATGAACCCCACTATTCCATATAAATATAAGGTACTGATAAACACATTCAAAAAATAACTGTAAAGTGACTTAGCAGGAAGCAGATGGAATACATTTCAGAATTTCTTGAGACTAGTTATTAAATACTGTGGCAGTACTCAAAGTCATGTGTGCTAGATTGCTTCGAAGCTGAGGTAATGTCCTCTACCTCTTCTGCGTTGGGGTTGACTGCCACAGATGCTCATTCTGACTGAGTCTTAGGATTGATTAGAAGCACTCATGGTTCAGCACCTTGGAGAGTTGCAGGAGGAAGAAAGTGATCTTAAGTGTCCCTGTCAGACATCCAGAGCAATTGGAGCTTTCTGGTACTATTTAAAACATTGACTGATGTGCTTGAAGGAGAAGGGTTAGGTAACTATCTACACCAAATGGAGTTTGGTCTGAAACGAGGAACAGATTGACTTTGCACAATGTTGTTTTCGTGTAAGAAGATTTCTTGGATTTATTCTACCTACTCTGTTAACTTACATGGTTCTTATAATTTGAATATTTAGATTTCATGTTTATGATTCTTCTGATATAGTTCACGTAGATATACGCATATGCATGTGTGACATGAAATATTCAGCTATTTCTCTATTGAATATCATACTCATTATTTTGCTGTTATAATCTTTTTTCTGCACTAAACATTTTAATATCTACACTCTCCTATGTCAGTACTTTTGCCTCTGTAAAGATAAACTCCTATCTAGGCACCAGGAAGATGTTGGAATATGACTTTGCAGCATGCTTCCCCCATATAAATGTCCATTTAAACAATTATACACACATGAAAATACCATCACCAGGGTTAAGGAAACCAGGTTACATGATACTGCATGTTATCACACCAATAAGAAAAAAAAATCAAAGGGGGTAGGAAGGACAGTTTTACACAACTACATTCACCCTGTTCCCAGCCCTGAGCAGTACAGCATAGAGAGATACCCTCTGCATAGGGGAAGGGGAGGGAAGTGAGAGCAAGTTTTTGCCTTGGACTCCAGCCCTAATTCTGCCTCAGTAAAATCCAGCAATAGTCAAACAGTCATGGCTCATATTCAAGGAAGTTCCCACAGATTGAGCCTCTAAGACATCTCTAATGCTAGGCAGAATTCTGCAGCTCTGGAATCCAGGCTGGCCCAGCAAACTTACTTTCTTAGTGTATTCTACTGCCAGGCCTTCCCTAGCCACCTCAGCCTCTAGGTGAGGTCATCTTCCACAGATTCAGGTTCCAGACCTGCCTCATGGCTTGATTGTTCCCAAAGGCACTAGGCTCCAGACCACTTCCAACACAAAGTGACATTCATGGCCCCAGACTTCAGGCCCACCCACAAACCAAGCAATACCTGCATGCCTAATCATCAGACCAGCACTCACAGCCATTGTGGATAAAGTTCCAGGCCCACCCAGTGTGAGGCCAGAGCCTGTATTCCCAGGTATATTGTGGGGTTTCAGATCAGCCTAGAGCTACATAAGTTCATATAACCTCAAACTTTATGCCCATCCTAGCGCCAGATTAACCCCTGTGCACCCAGGCTTCAGGCCTACCACAAGGGTTCCATTCAAAAGGTTGAATCTAGTAGATGCAGGTTCAAGGCCCAATTGCACAAATAGAGTCTGTCATCCTTCTGATCAAGGTTCTAGGACAGACTGCCTGAAGATGGCAGTAGCAAGCCCACCTCAGACCACAGATTTTCTACCTGCAGAAAATCTGCCTGGAATCCTGGATGAGCTGATCAATAAAAGGCTTTCCCAGACAAATCCAGTCCACCAAGGCTAAAATAACTCTCTTCTCTTGAAATTCAAAGGCATCAACATGAGGCAACAAGAATCATGGACAACCAAGGAGGTATAACACACCAAGTAACAGTAGTGACTGATCCCAGGGAAATAAATACACAAACTTCCTGATAAATAATCAAATAATTTTTTAAGAGAGCTTAGTGACCTTCTAGAAAATATAGAGAAGTAGTTCAATCAAATCAGAAAAATAATAAATGACTAAACTACACATTTAACAGATATCAAAAAAATTTTTTTATAAACATAAGAAATTCTGGAGTGGAAAATTGTAATAAGTACAATGGAAAATGCAAGAGAGACCTGGTACAGTCGTGATGATCACAGAAGAATCTCTGAACTCAAAGGCAGGTTATTTGAAAACATAATCTTAGAAGAAAAACATTTTTAAAAGATAGCTTGCAAGATTTGTGGGAAAGCATCAAAAAAGCAAATGTTTGAGTTATAGGAGTTCAAGAACTAGAAGAGAAAAATACAGAGGTAGAAAAATTATTTAAAGAAATAGTAGCAGAAAACTTTCAAACAGGGGGAAAGATATGCATGTTCAGGTAAAGGATGATAAAATGAGATGCAATCCATGCAAGACTATGGGATCACATTGTAATGAAATGTCACATATTAAAGTCAAAGAGAGGATCCACAAAGCAGAAAAGAAACATACCATGCATAATAAGGTCTCAACAAGGTGTCAGCAGTTTTCTCAGAAATCTTACAGGTGAGGGTAGAATGGGATGATCTATTCAAACTGCTGAAGAAAAATTACCAGCATAGAATATTGTACCAGGAAAATCTTTCCTTCAGCAGCGAAGGAATGAGAAAGATTTTGCCAGACAAAAACTGAGAGTTCATCACCACCAGACCTGTTTTACAAGAACTGATGAAAGGAATTTTTCAAGCTGCTAGAAAAGGATGCTGATAAAGTAATATGAAAAAAATAAAACTCACTGGTAAAAGTAGGTACACCATCAAATTCAGAATACTGTAATACTCTAATGGTACATAAATAACTTATAGCTGTAACCCATTAAGTCCCAGGCTTTCAATTCTATGAATATTTCAATGAAATTAACACAAGTGCATTAGAACATGTTGGAAATCATAATCCAGTGCTTATATATGACTTAAATGAATATTATTTAATATCATAATTATTAGAATATAGTTATATTCTAATTGATATATAACTGAATTATATAGCATATACTATATTTAAGTTTCTACCAGTCTTCTACATTTGGGATTTTGGGACAAAATAGCCTAATGGGAACGTGAAAGGACAAAATTATTAAAAATAGTAGAAGCCACAATAATTTACTAAGATATATATGATATAGAAAAGATTCAAATAGTAACAACAAAATATAGTATGTTTGGTTTGTGTGAAAAACACATGGAGAGTTTTTGTGTGCAATAAAACTTATGTTGTTAATAGCTTGAAACAGCTTTTTTTTTTTTTTTTTTTTTTTTTTTTTTTTTGCGGTGCTGGGGATTAAACCCAGGGGCTTGTGCTTGTAAGGGAAGCACTCTACCAACTGAACTCTCTCTCCAGCCCCCAAGGCAGCCTTTTTATGACTATAAGATTGTTCATGTTAACCTCTTGCTAAGCACAGGGCAAAAATCTACAAGAGATCACAAAAGACAAAAGGTAAGAATTGAAGAATACCACTAGAGAAAAATCACACAAATTCTCCCATTAAAAAAGAGTAGCGGGGAGGAACAAAGGCAATATAATGTAGTCAGAAAACAATGAACAGAATGAGGATGATAACTCCTTTCCCCTCAATATTTATATTCAGTGTAAATGGACTGATTTCTGCAATAAAAAGACATAGAGTGACTGAATGGAGTTTTAAAAGCTCACCTGTGTGCTGCCTATAGGAGACTCTCTTCTCCTTAAAGGACACTAACCAACAAAGGGATTAAATGTTATTCTATGCAAATGGAAACCAAAAGACACAAGAGCAGCTATACTAATGTCAGATTAAATAAACTTTAGTCCAAAATTTACAATAAAAGAATGTTATTATATAATGATAAAGGGGTCAGTTAACGAAGAAGAAATAAAAATTCAAAATATTTATATACCTATCATTGGAGCACCTAAATATATAATAAAAATATGAATAGATCTGAAGGAAGAGAGAGACTGGAAAACAATAATAGTAAAGGACTTCAAAACCTCACTTTTGACCATGAACAGATCATTCAGAGAAAATCAATAAGGATATGTTGTACTTAAACTACAGTAAGCCTTATTGACCTAACAGACATATAAAGAATATTCCATCCAACATATGCTTCAAGAGCATGTGGAATACTTTCCAGAATAGACTGTGTTCTAGGCAACAGAGCAAGTCCCAACACACTTCAAAGGCTGAAGTCATGCACATATCTTTTCTGAACACAATGGTATAAATCTGGAAGTCATTAATGAGAATTTTTGAAAATTCACAAATATGTGGAAATTATAGGTCATGCTTTTAATCAATAGGTCAAAGAAAGACTTAAATGGAAATTAAATATCTTGAGGCAAATGAAATCAAACACAAAACATACCAAAACCTATAAGACCCTTAACAGAGTCAGTACTATACTGTTTGGACTTTTAGTCACCCAAACTGGGAACTAAATAAACTTCTTTTCCTTATAAGTCTCGGTCTCAGATGTTTTGTTATAGTAATAGAAAACAGTAGTATATTATTCTGATCTGCAAATTCAGTGCCATCCCTATCAAAATCCCAATGACATTTTTCAAAGAAATAAAATAAATCCTATGGAAGCAATTCATGCAGAACCACAAAGATTTGGAATAGGTAAAGTGATGTTGAGAAAAAAGAATAAAAAGTTAAAATATCACATTGCCTAATTTCAAATTATAGTATAGAGCTATGGTAATAAAACAGCATGTTATGGCATAAGCACACACACATAGACCAACGGAACAAGATAAAGATCTTGGAAATATATCTGTGCATTCACAGTCAACTCATTTTCAACAAAGGTGTCACAAACACACAAGGAGTGTCTTCAATCAAAAATGTAGGGAAAACTGGATAATCACATGAAGAAGAATGAAACTCAACCCTCATAACTCACCATATACTTAAAATGGAATAAAACAATATAAAGACCTGAAACTAGAAAACAAGTAGAATAAGAATGTAATGGAAAATTCCATGACAGTTGTTTAGCCAACTGTTTTTGGGTATGATCCCAAAAGCATAGAGATTTTGTCAGACTCAAAATAATCCAGTGCAGCAAAGGCAAGAGTTAACGCAATAAAGAGACAACATTTGGAATAGGAGGAAATACATGCAAACCACATATCTGATAATGGATTAATGTCTATGATTTATGTGACTTTAAGAACTCAGCAGAAGGAAAACAGCCCAGTTAAGAAATTGATAAAGAAACTGAATAAACATTTCTGAAAAGAAGACAAAACAATGGTCAACAGCTTTATGAAGAAGTGCTCAAGATTACTCATCATCAGAGAAATGCAAATTAAAACCACAATGAGATATCACCTCACATCTGTTAGAATGGTTATTATAAAAAAGCGTGATATGTTGTTTTGGTTTTTGTTTTTCATAACTCAGAATGTGAATAAAGGAAATCTTCTCAAGCTAAAGGTGGGAGTGTAGGTTAGTATAATCATTATGGAAAACAGTATGGGAGTTCCTCAAAAATAAAAAAAAAAAATGCAATCTTCATGTGATCTAGCAATCCCACAGTGAATATGCATATCTAATGAAATCAAATTAGTGTGTCAAATAGATATGCACAGTTCCAAGTCATTGCAGCATTGTTTATAATGGCTAATGTATGGGGTAGATTTAAGTATCCATTAATGGATGAATGGATGAAGAAATTTGGTATGTATGCAAAACAGAATTGATTTAGCTTTACAAAAGAACTGAAGCCTGTTATTTGTGATAATATGGATAAATCCAGAGGATATTAACCTAAGTGAAATGAGCTGAGCACAGAAAGACAATATTGCATAATATCACTTATACATGGAATATAAATATGTTGGACTCAGCACAGAGTTACCAAGTGTGGGCAGAGAGGAAGTGACTGGGGAGTTGTTGATCAATGGATACAAACTCTCAGGTAGACAGGAGGATTAAGTTCAAGAGATCTATTGTGTTATTTAGAGTGACTATAGTTAATAACAATGTATCTTATTATTGAAACTTGGATTTTTTTCACTATAGAGTAACTATAGTTAGTAACAATATATTGTGTTCTTGAAACTTACTAAGCAAATTTTGAGTGCTCTTACCACAAATAATAAAAATAATAATAAGTGTAGTAGTTCACATGTTGATTTGCCCAATTTAGCCATCTCAAAATGCATGCATATTTCAAAACAATGTACATGACACATATTACAAATTTTACTTAACAATTTCAAAAATAAATATAAAGTCATAAATTTGAAATACTAAATTGATTTATATAAGCATCTTTATGAAGCAAAGGTAATACTTTTTTTCCCAGTTCTCTCTTGCCACCCACGAGTCTCATATATCAAACATAGCACCTTTGAAATAAATTTAAGCTTTGTTCAAAAAAGAATATAGACACACTTTCAATATGGTTTTGCAATTTATTTTCTCCTAGTCCAATCTTAAATCCTTAGAAATGTTTTTGTATGGACAAGAGGGCAAAAATATTTTGAGAAATTATAAGGAAAATAAGAACATTTAATAACGCTTGCATTTTGGAAAATCATAATGAAAAATTGAATGTAATATGTTAAAAGGAAGAGTTCTACGTTCAAAAATTTATTAGCATGGTTGAAAACAGTGCATGTGCCTCTTATTGGTATCTCTGAAAGTGGCATGCTAGTATAAAGATACTTTCATGAAGTGTCTTGATGCCAGGCTTAATTCAATTCTCAAAACTATTTAATTTTTAAAAAATTATTTATTTTTATTATGTTTTGTATTTTAAGTTTTTAATTTGTTTTAATTAGTTATGCATAACAGTAGAATGGACTTTGATACATCGTATATAATGCAGTACAATTTCTCATTTTTCTGGCTGATTACCTCTACCTAATCTAAAGTAACTCTATTCTTCAGCACTCTCCATTTTGATTAGCATGCGCGGATCAAAGAAAAATTTGGTTTTTAATCCTGTAGTGAAACTTATTCACATTTAACCCTCTTTCTTTTCTCTGTCCTTTTCTTAGGACCTAGTACAGTGTCCTGTGCAGCGTAGCCGCACCCAGCCACTCAGTGACTCACTCACTGCCTGATCCTGTCATTATTCTGACAGCAGGAGTATCTCATCACCTCAGAACAATAAGACACCCAAGGGGAAGAAAGGCACTCTAAACATATCAATGTTTCTGAATAGTTTATTATCCTATGTGTGTGTGTGTGTGTGTGTGTGTGTGTATTTTTTTCATAACTCAGTTGTGACTTCTGAAGCTATAGTTCAAGAAACAGGAATTCTCTTTTTGTTACCTTGTGAAATTGATTGTATCTTTCCTGCAGTTTTTC
Organism: Sciurus carolinensis; assembly: GCF_902686445.1. Taxonomy (NCBI): domain Eukaryota; kingdom Metazoa; phylum Chordata; class Mammalia; order Rodentia; family Sciuridae; genus Sciurus; species Sciurus carolinensis. The sequence continues at coordinate 144,904,621 of NC_062218.1, forward strand.
GTATTTATTTACTGGTGCCAGGGATTGAACCCAGGGGCGCTTAACCAGGGAGCCACATCCCCAGTTCTTTTTATTTATTTATTTTTTATTTTGATACAGGGTCTGGCTAAGTTACTTAGGGACTCGTTAAGTTGCTCAGGCTGGCTTTGAACTCATAATCCTCCTGCCTTAGCCTCCCCAGCCACTAGGATTACAGCTATGCACCACTGTACCTGGAGTTTTTCATCTTTGTTTTTGTTGTTGTTGTTTTTTGGTGCTGGGGATCGAACCCAGGGCCTTGTGCTTGCAAGGCAAGCACTCTACCAATTGAGCTATATCCCCAACCCTGAGTTTTTCATCTTTAAAAGGATGTAACATCCTTCAACTTTTCTTATAAGACCATTTTAAGGATGAAATTAGAAAACAGTTGAGAAATTTTTAGAAAAATAAACGATTGATTATATATAAATATAGATGAATATACAAATGCATACATTTGTACATATATGAGGCAGATATTCTGTTCTTGTAATGAGACATAAGTAATACCTACCTATTGTATTGCAGAAACATCCTGCATGTGGTTTTCACGTATTGCCTGCACTGAGAAAAAATATTTTCGCATGCTTCAGAATCACCAATTCTATTAAAATGAGATCTTGTGATTTGAATGGATGAAGTTTCATTGAGAAGTGGCTGTAACTCTATAATACTTTATTGAGGTCAGATTAGATATAGAAGCCAAACTCTTTTTGTATTGCTGTGTCTTAGTGACTCGGCTACAAATGCCACTTCTGCCCTCTACTCCTTGGTTGATTCAATGACAGCTGAGGCTAGCCATAAGATTTAGTAAAGGTGAAAATACTTTATTTTTCTCTTTGTAGTGTTCAGTTTTTGCCCTATTTTGGAGCCATATTTTAGATCAAGAAATGCAGAGGTACAACTGGCAGAAACACCAAGGAGAGTCATGCACATTTTGCACTGATAGCAAGAATGCCAATTCAGAATGTGGTCATTGTATTTAAATTTCCAAAGCTGGGGTTACAATGTTTAAGGTCTGAGGCTAATTCAACTCCTCTACAGATTTTGATGAATACTGGAGGCAGAATAGAGAACAAAATAAATGTTCACACTTTGCTCATTTCCGTTAAAACCTGGTATCATTTTTATAAGTATTTAAGAGTTCTCACACACTGAAGGTGTCATGGTGATTCAGAATCTGGGGAAGGAGCATTTCCAGGTTTATTTGTTATTTGCTTTGCAAAGCTCTGCCTTTATGAGTGTATCTTTCTGGAATTTTATTGCCATTGAAGTGCTGCTCCTCAAGTTTTCGATTTACACTTCAGAGTACTAGCTGGGTACCTTGGTGCTTGTTCTATTTTGATATTGTGTGTGTGCCTATGGTTAAATCTAAACATGTCCTGATGCTATGAAGAATCCACACATGTATCCAACAGTCTATTAAGTAGACCAGTTTTTCTGATGTTTTAAATCAAAAACTTCAGGTGTAGGCATGAAATATGAAATGTCTATTGTAAATTCTCAGAAAACAGAATTGCATCCTAAAAGAGTACATCAGAAGGTGATGGAGTGAATCATGCACTGGCCATGTCAGTTTTTTGGATGTAAGGACATGGGAGAAAATACCTCATGGTCTAAATCAACCTTACTGGAAAATGAAAAGGGTCCTAGGTCCAATCTTGCCCAGGTGGATGACCAGAAAATTATTTTACATCTGGTAAAACATGAATACCTACTAAGTAAATGAAAACAAAAATAAATGCTGTGAAGATAACTGCGATGACATCTGACTAGATCGCAACCCTCGTCACACCTTTTCCTGCAACGTTCCTACCTGTGGCATGTCAATCTTGGTTCTTGAACTCATCTTTACCCCACTTGTAACTGTTTTTTCTCCTTAGCTGAATCTACTACTTGTTCTGGATAGTAGCAAGGAGCCCTTCTTAATTGTTTCAGGCTCCCAATGTTGAATGTGCACACACTTATTTTGTGTGACTCCTTGTGGCATTAACTAGGACCCATGGGTAGATGTCACAAACAGGGAAATTTCAGTTATTTTTGAATTCCAAAAAAGAAAAAAAAAAGGTTTTATTGTAGAAGGAAGGGATTTCCCACCATTGGAAATGTTTGTTTAAATTTCTTGCCATTGGAAATGTTTTTTCTCCAATATTTGGACAATGGTCAAGAAAAGCTCATAACATGCTATCATTTGCGAGGGGGTAACAGTCTGCTATTCTGTGCTACTGTAACAGAATGCCACAGACTGGGTAATGTATAATGAATAGAAATTTCCTGGCTCAGTTCTGGTGCTAGGAACTCTGAGAGTGAGGGACCAGCATCTAGTGAGGTCTTCTTATGAGTCATAATGTGGCAGACCACAGGACAAGAGAGAAAGCAAGAGGTTGAACCCATGTTTTATTAGGAACTCACTCTGCTGTCCACATTCATTCATTCATCAGGGCTCTGGTCCCTTGACACAAAAACTTTCCATCAGGCCCTACCTCCTAGCATTGCCACATTAGGGATCAAATTTTCAGCATGTGAACTTTGGGGGACATGTTCTTATATATTGGGGTCCTAGGTTGTCACTTATCTCCTCTTTCACAACTCCATAAAATTATTGATTTCCAAGTTCTCTAAGCTGTGTTTGCTTTTCTTGAGAACATAGAAAAAGTATTATTCCTGCATTGCTCTTGGCCATGGAGAAATCTGTTCAGCATTCTCAGGCCCACATATCTTGGTAAACTCACCTAAATATTTTATGTCTTCTCCTACAAAATGCATTGGACATTACTAAAAACCTTGGATTTCCTCCAAGAATTGGAGCCCATGTCTTTAATACCCTGGGATCTCAGACCCTTTTGGAGTTCTATCAATCCCCTGCCCTAATAATTAATTAGTTACAAGGACCCTTCTCAGAGACCTACTAACTGGCACTCATATTTAATTTTTCTACCAAATCTAGAGAAAGCTTTTGGGATTTAGTTTCAAGAGGTGGTATAGTAGAGTGGCTAAGTACTCATACTCTGGAGTGTGGCTACTTGAGGAATGAATCCTGACTCCATCAGTTTAACTGGCTATATGAACTATATGAGTCTACCTACCTAGTTTTCTCTGTTAAAATTGCGTGATGCACTGGAGCCATTGCTTGAGGTTGAGATAACATACAAGAAGTCCTTGTTAGGGTGTTAGACCTGCAGGGAATGTGACCAAGGAATGGCAATGGTAGTGAGTACTCAATGGTGGTCACAGCAGTACTATGAGGATTGGGGCATCTAGCTTGTATTTGAACAGAATCCAGTGAGTTCTGAGCCTCGTCTTGGTAACTAGAGTTAAAACCAGATGCCTTTTTTTATTCCCTGTTCTGCTGTGTCATCCCTCCTAGGGTTTCGCAGGCCTGAGTTCTAGTTCCATCTCCACTTGTGATTAGCTAGGTGGTCATTGTTAGTTTCCTTTCTATAAAATGGAGGTGATATCAACTCTGTGGTTTTGCCAGGAAGATCAAGTGAGATGAACAAATCAAAAGGGTAAGGTGAAGAGTAGATGATGAAAGTAATTTCCATTTTCTTTCTTTTCCACTCTCCCTGATGACACCACTAGGTGATCTTATCCTAGCTTTCAGAACAATCTCACTTTCACTCAATGACTGTTGCTTTCAGTGATTACCCAAAGAACAGTGTGCAGGGATAATTGCTCTAGTGAATGAAACTCATGAAGTGCCCAGAAATTGTACCCATGGCAATATGATTAGGTAGGCTCTGCCCAATACATTGCTGCCCACGGAAAAACTTAGAAGGAAACACTTGGAAATGCAACATAGTTAGCAGCATGCCTTTTAAAGTCAGTTTAAAATTCCAACTTAACTTTATGTCTTCCCAGGTAGAGCTTTGGCAAACCCGAAGTTTCCCATGTGTGTATGGGGACCAGTCCTTACCTTACGGGTCACTGAGAGAATTCAGTGATAAAACTCATCACTTTACCTATACACTAACTGCCATCAACCCAGTGATAATTTTGTTACATTTATTAGTCTCATTGTTATTACTGGCGATTTGTTGGATTATTGGGAATAAAATCCCTGGAGCTAATGGTAAGGCATTCTGATGAAAATAACAAATCTTTTTTTTTTGAAAGGTTTTTTTTTGTGACTTTTAAGCAAATTATATACATTCTCTAACAATCCTCTTAATAAAATTGTGATTTTACCCACAAATGCAACTTAAATTTCATAGAGATTAAATAGCTTACTAAGAACTTGTAACTAATGCAGGACAGAGCTGGCACTCAGAGCCAGGACCCATTGCTCAAGGTCATAATTTGAACTCTTCTCCATTTTCTGAAATGAATGGTTAAAATAACTAATACCCTAGAAAACACAAGGACTTGAGGTTTGTGTGAACTGGAAGTTTTGAGAATATATCGTGTTGCTCTTATTTTGATCCATGTGGCCAAACTTGGACCGAACAATGTTGTAAGCAGTACAATTTTATTTCTTTAAATCTATTTAAAAAATAGAAGTTTTTTGAGAAGAAATGCACTTCTTGTCATTAGAAATGATTGAACTTAGATATTCAAACAAAAATCAAGTAAAAGGAGTTCCCATGGGAACAGAGTTATTGTGTTATAAGATTTCTAAACTTCTGTCCATTGCTGGGATTCCATATTTTTTAACAATTGATTGTGGAGGCAAGGTGGAAAACATCAATAATTTCTACATTTTTCTGACATTTTTATTTATACATCTTTATTGGTGTATATATCTTTATAATTATATATAATAGGGATCTGTTATTATATTATTGTACATACAATATAACACTATAATTTGGTCCCCTTCCTCTACTCTATTGGTATTCCCCCTCTATGTTTTAAGACTCCTTTTTTTTTATAGCATTCATATTATACTAGTTTGTCTCTTGAACTTTTTAATATTTTATTTTTAGAAGGAAGAAGAACAAGGTTTTAGAATCTCTTAAGCTCAACATCTTGTAGTACTTTTTATTGGGAATGATACTGTGCATTGTGAGATATAATTGCTAATTCTGGTAATAGAAAATTCAGGTAGAATTCTAAAGAATCCTTGCATGAAGTAATGAAGTGGTTAGCTTTTCATTTCTGACTTTTCTCAAATTTTTACAAAACCCATGTCTTGAGAAGCATAAAAATGGAATATGAGCTCTTAATGCTATTTGACTCTTAAAGAAACTAATACATTTTAAACACCTACTAAAAGCAAAGAATATTTTTCTCTTCTTTTGATTGTGAGAGATATATAATTTTAAAACTTAGGTGATGTAAGTTCAGTGGAAACTGGGGTTCACCTGCTTGCTTAAAATATTCTTTCCATTGGTATGAAAGTTACAATACTATTCAAGTTACCCTTTCTGTCAATCTTACTTTACTGATTTATTTTTTTTAATGGAACTTCCCCTACTGCCTTAGTCTGCTTTGTGTTGCTGTAGCAAAATACCTGAGTAATTTGTAATGTATGGAGATTTATTTCTCATAGTTCTTGTGTCTGGGAAGTCCAAAGTTGAGGGGCCCATATCTGTTGTGGTCTTCTTGCTTCCTCATCCCATGGCAGAAGGTGGTAGAGTGAGAGAAAGCTTGTACAAGGGGTGGGGGAGGGGAAATAAGTCAACCTGTCCTTTCATCAGGAAACCCTCCTGCAGAGGATGAGACCACCACTCTCTTGAGTACTACATTAATCTGTTCATGAGGGCAGAGGCTCCATGACCTAATCATTTCTTAAAAATCCCACCTTTCAATTCTGTTGAATGGGGATTAAGTTTCCCACAAAACTTAGGGTAGCATATTCAAACCTCAGCACCTATCTTGGCAATTCTAATGCACCTTCCTGGCCAAACTCATCCATCCACCCCAACCCCAAAACAATATTAAGTTTCACTTCTCTGGGTGTAAATAATATAATAATCATGAGAAATATGAAAGTAAGTCTTCCATTTGGAAGAATGTGGAGTGATTGATTAGCAATGTGCAGTTTCTTCCTACCTTGGATGTATTAGTTTATCAGATAAGGGAGAAAGAGTTGAACACATTCATAGGAAATAAGAGACTTGGACCCTATGAATTGAAAATAGTGAAATTTGTGATACAGGCTTGTGAAAACTCAGGGCTGGTGGGATAGGATTTTAAATGAATACTATTAGGAGGAGATGCAGATGTGTAGTCACAGTGACAGGGATATCTAGAAACTGTCCTATTCTGGAGAGATGGCTAATGTTGCATGTGGTCTCTTCTTCAAATACAGTAAGCAAAGCAAGTTATGTGGCCTCCTTGCAACAAAGGAGAATGATGAGCCTAATTCCTATGAGACAGTTGTGGAAATGAATATAGGTTTTCTACTGCTCATGTTTGACTTTAGAAATCCTTAGGACAGGACTCGAGTTCCTTTGGCAAGGCCACAGATCTTTCTGTTTCTTAAGTTAAACAGTTGGTACAAATGGGGAAGACTCATGAGAAAGAAATAGAGTGGATTTGGCTGGAATTTGTGCAAATGATGGCCAGAATGTCATCTTCACAGAAATGGAGAACATGGAGCTGATACTAGTGATGTTCTGGAAGAGTGCACAGCAGGATGTGGTAACAGATCGAATGCAGAAGAGGAATCTAAATGACATTACTGGCTTTGTGGCTGAGGTGACAACAAAATAGCAGGATGTAGATTGTTGAACAATTGCTTTCTGTCCAAGGACAACTGCAAATGACAAGTGGTAACAAAGGGGCCTGTCTTCCTAAATAAATGAACTTATGTGATAAGGTATACATTTGATGAAAGCGACATTAAATTGGCCCCAAAAGGAATGCATCCAATTCTGATACATGGGTTCTTTGACTTGTGCTTGGTTTTGTAACAGATGTCAACCTAGAGAAGTTACAGATTTATGTTAGCATAACAGCTCTCGTTTATTGATGGATCACTGATGGTATAAAGGGCATCGTTCTAAGTATTATGAACACTTCATTTTACTTAGTCCTCATGGGTACAACTTTCACCCCCAACCCACTCATGCCAACCGGGTTTAGGGAGATGGAGAATCTTGCTCAAAGGTACATGGGTAGTAAATTCTAGAGCCAGGATTCCATTCTGATCCCCAGACTAAAGTCCATTCCCTTAAACATTTGGCAGCCCACCTCAGGATGAGCTTCCTGATGGTGACCTACAGTGGAGGCAGAACCATTACTCCTTAATCAGCTTTTAAGTGGACAGAGTGTGAAGACAAACAGACCCAAACAAATGGGGAAGACATGTGAGCCCAAAAAAGGATATGAAAGGGTCCACAGGGTTTTTCAGTTTTGAAAATCATCACTTTCATTAACAACCAAATTCTGAGATTTATTTCCAAATTAACTTTTGCCCCAGTTGACTATGTTTTAATTTTGTGAGTGGCAGTTTTATAAGAACCAAGAGGTCTTGATGTAACTACTCCATCTAAAATCAATCAAAGAAAGAGCTATGGAGTAAAGGTCACTATTAAGGAAAATCAAACCACAACAATTGGCTACAGCTTTTGTAGACATTAAGTGTGGCTTTCATATCTTAATGAGTTATAATTCGAAACGGGGCTAATCACAGAACTGTTCAATTTAAAAAATCTTCAACAAACTAACAGTCCACTTGCTTTTATACAAAGCATTGGATGTTTTTGTTTGTTTGTTTGCTTGTTTGGTACCAGGGACTGAACGCAGGGGCACTTAATCACTGAGCCACAACCCTAACCCTTTTTATATTTTATTCAGAGACAGGTCTGGGTAGGTTGCTTAGAGTCTTGCTAAATTGCCGAGGTTGGCCTTGAACTTGGAATCCTCCTGCCTCAACCTCCCAAGCTGCTGGGATTACAGGTATGCACCACCGTGCCTAGTGCATTAGGCCTTTTGATTGAATGCTATTTGCAGTACATAAGTTCAGTTGATAGTCTTCTCCAATTTGTGGATACAAAGTGGTGTTTTTGTTTTTTTTGTATCTATGATATAAGATGGAGTAGATAAAAGTTTTCCTATATTTAGGGTTCTAAGAAAATTGAGTAATGATGTTTTACAGAAAGAATTAGCCCTTATAGAAAAGTTACTTTGTGTTAGGAATTTTCAATTATTGTCAGCAAGTTCTTTAACTTTCTTGTACGTGTTATATGATCTCTGGGGCAGGAATGGGAACATCTTTCTCACCAAAAGCATTGTTTTGAACCTTTAATGCAAGCATCTTCAGGCCACTAGAAACCAATATGGCACCACATAGGTGTCAAGAGGCCCTTTGGAAAAACAATTTTCCCTGGGTATTTCAGAGTTCAATAAGGTGAACTTTAGTATCTAATACAAGACCTGCATCTTGACTGAAAATACTTCTTGGTGATAAGAAACCTAGCTATTAAGCAACCTTGGATTATTAGTTTCTTAATACACATAAAAATTATTGATACAGAGTGAGATTAATAAGAGTGTTTACTGAACACATGAAGCTACTTACACGAAACCTCTCATAAGATGATTTGTTTAAAAGACTGATTATTATTTTATTGTTATTAGAATTACAGTCATTTATCCCAGTAAGATATTAAAGCATGCACACTGCCATTTGGGAATTTAAAGTGGAAGAATATACAGAACTACGAAATGACATTTCGTGTCTCCTATAATTTTGTCTCCAGGACCACGTACTCAGCGTCCTTAAGTGCTTGCTGCTGTTCCGTGATCAGAATAAACAAGTCGTTAAGTGAATGAATGCCAAGTTTGCCTGTAGTTGTGAAACTACCATTTAATTTTGTCTCTATCAATAGTCTCTTCAAAATCTCTACTGAATTAAAGGGAGCAAGAATGAGTGTTCTTACTCAAGGAGTTATTGGAAGGGACAGAAAAGAATTTGTGATTTAAACATGAAAGCGGAGCGAAAAACAGAGGTGACATTAAAAAAAACTAGAAGACGAGGAGAGATGAGCTCATTCTTTTGCTCAGGAGTTTGCCTCACCTTTGCAGAAAAGCAGCAGCGTTTGTCTCCTATGAAGACTTACACAGTTGCCCAATTTCTCATTCTAAAAGGAAAAGAAAGGAAAAACTGTTGAGCATTTAATAATTTTAGGGGGAATTTACAGGATGTAATCAATAACATTGATTTGCTTTGTCTTCAGTGCCTAGCACTAGTTGTCACATAAATGGATTCTATAAAGTCAACATATTTATTGATCATCACCCGTATTATCAGTATTCTTAATGATTATATGAAATACGTGTGTATCCAAACATCCACTAAAGGCTGTCCACATCATGAAAAATGATGATTGACAAGGGAACAATGGAAAAACTTCAAGGGGGATTGTTTTAAAAGGGAAGACATAGAAAATTAAGGACAGGAAGAGCAATGAATTTAATTTTGAATATGAATGTGAGCTGCCATTATGACATCGGAATAGAAAAATCCAGTAGATGGTTGTAGGTAGTGGAAATTGGCATAATTGAAGTTGCTGGGTTCCCTCTCTCACAAATATGCTTAATGTGCCTTGTTCAAAGGTAAGGAGAGTTCTAACCTGGGTCACTATAGATTTTTTTTAATGGAAAGTTATTAACAGAGGTGAACATGAGGTGATCTTGGAAAACTTTATTAGAAGATGTACTGATTCAGGATGAGCCTCTCAGGTCACCTTAATAATTTGCACTAAGAATTAGATACTGGAGTCACAGGTTAGGAGTCTATAACTATAGATTTATATAAAGATGTGAGGAAGGTTGGTACCATGGTAACCCAAACCATAGGCTCTCTTCTCTCTCAGGAAAAAGGACTCAAGTGCCATTCAGATACATGAGGAAGGAGCGAGGAAGGAAGGACTGTTTGACAACATGACTTTCCCTCCTCTCAGTTCCAGTTGGGCTTCCTTCCATGAGGTCTCTGAGGTATCCAGTCTTCCCGCTGTAGATGGATTCAGGAAGACAGCTTGAGGTATAGCTGTAGGATTCATCCTTAAAGGAAATTCAGTTGCCAGCAGAGCATTAGATTAGGGAAGTGAAAATATCAGTCCCCCAGTCCTGACTAATAACAGTAGACTGAGTCATTCAAATGATCCTACGAAAGAAGTGCAAGCCAAGAGTAGAGCCAGCACTGTCTACATCTGCCTGCATGTTCCCATAGACCTCTGCCATGCCCTTAGGCTTTGCTGCAATTAGCTTAAGAGTTTATGGTTTTAAAAAATTGTTAGTGAGGGCTGGAGATGTGGCTCAGTGGTAGAGCATTTGCCTGGCATTCATGAAGTTTTCAGTTTGATCCCTAGCACTGGAAAAAAAAAAAATCCATAGTGACAGGATTTAGAATTCTCTTCCATGAATCACCTCTCTGTCAAGGGGAATCATTTAGTACCCTTGTGTAAGTATTTTTGCTTTGGCACCCTTAACATCTGTTTCTCAAACTAGACTCTTTTGCCATCAGATAGTTCTAAGACTAGGACAGCTGCCTAAAGGTGAGGCAGAAACCCATCTATCCATGCACTTACCCCTGGATTATTATACTACCAGTCTGGGGGCCACAAAAGAAGCTAAGACCCATTTTAAACCTGCAATCCTTGCACATTCCATCTGGTGGCTTACCTCTCTTTTCCTCTGCTTCCCTGGTACACTAAAGGCAGTAGGCTGTGTTTCTTTAACTCCCACGTGCTGTGTGGACTGACATCTGCAACATGCATCAGTGGGGCTGTACTTATTCCAACCTGGAATGATTTGGCAGACTGTAAAATCTTACCAGAATCTCAGCCCCCTCTGAGCATATTAGCATGTCTATTAGCATCTCCTGCAATGAACACATCACATTTATTTTAGGCAGCTGTGGGACTCTGCATTGCCCTTATTCACAATTCACTCCATGTATATTTATTAATATCATCTGCAGTGCTTCCTGTACATCCCCCTAGCTCCCCAGTGTTTTCACTTCCATTAAAAGGACCATTTATCCCATCAGAAAAGACTGGAGACAAAGATATAGAAGTTTTCTTTTTATGCTCACAAAACAAATATCTTTAAACTCATCTCTGGTGTATGGTTGCTAGAGATGAAGAGCTGGCAGGGGATTGGCTGAAAGGAATTCTTGATGCACAGATTTGCTGTTTTTGAGGATAGGTATTCTTCACAACAGGAAACCAGAGAAAGCTTGCTAAATTACAATTCCTTCAGCCTATCCTAATAGAGCCATGATAAAATTTGTACCTAAGTAGAAAAATACTGCCTAAAAAAATAAATGGAGGCTATATCCATTGCCTATGTAAAATACCAAGATATGCTTCAGACTTTATCAGGAGAAAAGCAATTATTTGTACAATGTCTTTGCAGTAAAACATAATAAAAGCGAGTAATAAATGTTATATTTGAAAGCTGCCATAACTTCCAGTAATTAAGCATCATAATGGGATTGCTGTAACTGCAGCTGGCCTGTCAGTTATTCACTGTATGGATTTCCACTTACTTTGGTAAATCTGTTGATGAACAAGGTTGTGTTCCAAAGGCAGGCACTAAAAGCTAGAGCATTTAGTACTAATGAAGGGAAATAGAAGGTTGAGAGGGTGTTTAAAGATTCCTCTGGGCATTTGCTCAACTTAAAACAAGTTAGAGCACGGACAGATGCAGAGAAATTGAGGAGGATAGAAGGTGGGAACAAGAATCCTGTAGTATCAATGCTTCTGTGTGCAGCTAAACGGTAACGTGTGGGCATAGTTTGATTCAGACAAATGACCACACAGTTGTCCTGCTTCAAAGAAATTTAGAAGTAAATGCTCAAGTGTCTAGACACAAATGTATTTTCCCCCACAAGATTTTGAAATTGCTTGACTGTCTTCCAAGGTGACTTTATCATTTTGCATTCCCACCAGCAATGGATGAGAATTTCTAGTGCTCCATCTTGTTGTCAGCCTTGGTTGTTGTCAGTATTATGGATTTCAGTCATTATGAAAGGATATACAGTGATATTTCATTGGATTTTCCAGTTTTTAATTCGCTAAAGGCTTAACATAGAGCATCTTCTAGTATGATTATTTGCTATCTATATGTCTACTTTCTTTGGGAAAAATGTCTCCACATTTTTCTGCACATTTTTTAATTGGATCATCCATTTTCTTACTGTTGAGTTTTAAGTGCTCTTTGTATATGTTGGATACCAATCATTTATCAAAACATGTTTTTAAACTATTTTCTTCTTGTCTGTGGCTTGCCTTTTATCTCCCTTATTTCAAATATTTTATGTAAAATGTAAATTTATTCCAGAAGTTTAAATAAATCTCATCCATAGTGTCCCTTCGATCACCTCCATGGTGACTCATTAGAACATAGAGTTGTTCCACACATGTTGGATAGCAATCATCAACAATATTTCTAGAAGTAAAAACATGATTTTATTTTGGAAAAACATCCTCTATGTACACTCTTATTCCATGAGGCTAATGTGAGCATTTTGCTCTACTTGTTTGTGATTGACTCACAGATGGGAATATGGTTGACCACAAACAATCTCTAGACTCTTAGTGGAAAAATTTAAAAGAAACTTTGTTGTCTGTTAGATTTAGACCTGGGCATGTAAAGCTGGATTTATGTGGGCTAGGAATTGAACCCAAGGCTGCATGCATACTAGGAAAGCCCTCTACCACTGAACTATACCCCCAGTTCCTAGAACTAGGCATGTAATGCAGCAAATCATAATACCACATGGTATCCGAGACTGATGTCAGTATGGGGGAAAAATCAGGAGTTTGAGGAACCATTTAGTATTATCATTACATAATCCCCTAGGTCAAGACGTACTAGATAAAAGATCTTTATCTGGGCATTCCATCATTTATACCCAGGAAAATCCTAACTGATACAAGAAAGAAGGAGACTATTATATCAGTATATTATGTTCTGAAAAGATTTTTTTTTTTTTATGAAACCCACCAGAATCATCTAAAACATCAAGAAAAAAACCTGAAAATGTGTGGTTTTCCCCTGCCCTAGCCCTTTCTAGATGTACATAGAGAAAACAATTTTAATGAGTGGGAGAAGCTATCAATGACCATGACTAAAGATGGAAGTTGGGATAAAGAATGCATGCCCATTATTGCAAATCAGATGTGGATAACTGTTACATGTCCTATTTGACCTGGGCTTTATAATTCCATTTAGTATACATTTTTTTTTTTTTTTGAGGCAGAAAATCAATTGCACTGAAGCACATGACTCTTGGATAATTCATATTAGAGCAAAGGAAAAGGGAAACGAACAAGCAAAGAACAGAGTTCCACATTTTTAAAGATGTATTTTGGTCTTTGCTCTGACACGTCACTTTAGCAAACTACTTGCCAACTGGGCAGAAAGAAAATGGAACCAGGGAAGTATGAGACCTGTGCATGCTTCCAAAAGCCAAGTGCTGTTCCTGAGGAAAGATGCAGCTCAGAGTTTTGCCAGAGATAGACCCTCATCTATTGATTATGAATTAACTTCCTTTCTTAGTGAAAGAGGCAGCTTGTTACTTCCTCTCTCCCCCATAGGTAATGTAGGTTGAAATACAACACAGTCTGTCTTCTGATTGAAACCATTGTGATTATATGTCATAGGGATTTCTATTAATATAAATATTATGTAAAAGTTCATTAGAAAACTGGATATACATACAATAATAAAGTTGCAATTGAATATGGTTTGGTTTCATTTCATTTATTTATTCATTTATTTTATCTATTTATTTTGTTTTCCTAAATTCTTATCAATATGAGAGCTCAATGGTCTGTTTTCTTTTTCTTTTTATGAAAATTGGGAAACTCATAGAGGAAGAGAAAAACTTTCCTGAGATCAGTGTGTTTTTCCATATTTTCTCCTCAAATGATCCTTGAAGTCAACAAATATAATGTAATGCACAGGATGAAAATATGTGGTGGGTTTTCTCCCTTGTAAAAAAGAAAATGAGGTGTGTGTGTATGCATGTGTGGTAATGCTGTAAAATATTCAAGACATTTTTAGAAAAAGTATTTTAGAAAAATGATTAAAGGAGAAAGGTGTGACTAATATTATATTAGTTCTCATTCCCACCAGAGAGTTTAACACATCACAATTTGATCAAAATATATTCTGAGTGGAGTTTTTTTTTTCTTTTTTGTTCCTTAAAATGTTTTATACTCGGGAATGGGACTGGATCACAGTGTGTGCCCTATTACACGCTCGAGACAAACCTCATTTAGTTCACAGTATTATCCCTCTGGGTTTAAAGACAGTAATTTTAGCTGTAGTGAGTCTTCAGTTTACCACAGTTAAAGTTTTACCACCTGAAGTTAAAAATATAAATGCTCGTTTTACTCATACAGCTGAATTACAAATGGATGTTAAATATGTTTATTTTAAATGCTTCCACTCCCAAAGCTAAAGAAATTAGGTTGTAACCAATAGGATAAAGGATTGCTGAGCTAGAATTTCAAATAAATTGCTTTTAAATGTGGGTGTTTTTTCTGTAAAGGTAACGCTGGAATGCCAGACGTATGGAAACCCTGAAGAGTCACCTACAGTAGCTGCTAAAGTTACATAGTCTGTTCTCGTCATTCTGGCGCCTTATCTCTAGGTCCTTTAGATAGTTTATAAATTATGTGAGGACGTGTCCAGGGGGAAAGAGAATCCTATTAATAGAGCAAATGGCATCACTTGAATGGATCTGTTATAACACTTGCGAAGGTAATTGTTAAGGTCAGTGCTAACTTCAGCTATTTTTTATTGAACCCCTAATATGTGCTGGATACTGGAGACCCCGCATACAAGGAGTCACCGACCCTGCCCTCCAAGAGATTAGAGTGGAAAAGGGAAATTTAGATCCAGTAAGTTCCCATGGGTATAGGAAAGGTTAATGAAGAGGAAGATGAGTCATTTTACCTGCCCCCTTTGGCATTTGTGACTGGACGTTTGTGGTTTCCCTTAGGGAGGCCGTGCACCCGCGGTCTTCTGTGGCGGGTGTCCCTGGAGGATGGAGCCTTCTCACTGGGGAGGGCAACCACCCCCAGCTCTGTCAGCGGTGCAGAGCTCACAGCTGCCCCCAGGCTGGACAACTGCCTTCGCCTCCTAGAATGTCACCTATCATCCCTGAGGATACAAAGTTGAGCCCTTGCTTGGCTCAAGTTCTTTCCCTGTGGATCAGGCTGAGGCTTGACTTTATATAACAGTGCCCGATGTGGCTACTGAGTGCTGGAAATGAAGCTAGGAACTGAATTTTTAATTATATCTAATTTTAACCACATAAATGTAAATATCCACATATGGCTGGAGGCCTCTGTGTTGCAAAGCACACTTCTCTCGTAAAATGTGCAGAGCAGGCTTCTCCATGGCTAAAAGTTTCCCCAAGACCAGAGAAAATGTTATGGCCCCAGATGTTAGCCTATTTCAGCATCATTAATGGATGTTTGGGGGCGCTCCTTTACTGTAGGAGTTCTACAGAAGCACTCCTCGAACAATGCTCTCCTGGAGCTTCTGGGTAGGACACTGGGCTGTGGCCTATTCAGGATGCAGACATTTCTGGTGTTAGACCAAATGCATTCTGAAGGGTGGACCCACATTGTGAAAATGCAGGCCTCCTTGGAGGACCTCCTTCTTTCCTGGGTCTGTGCCTAGTGGAACATCTTTGAGGGGAATGAAGAATCAGATTTAGTTAATACGAAGGCAAATAACACTGCACAGACTAGTGGAGGAGAAAAACTTTTTAAAAAGGATTGATTGGTATGAAGCCAAAGGAGATGCCCCTGTCAAAGACCACACTAAACCTTGAACACCTGTATACAAAATCAAATTTTCTACTCTAGGGAAAGAATTTTTTTTTTTTTTTTGTATTGGAGTTAGTATACAAGATGCTTAGGAAATAAAGTCACTGGAATTAGGCTGCAGGTGTCCAATATACTGCTATGTAGAGGCACTGGCTCTGAGTCCTTGCTTTATTATCTACTTGATGTGGAGTCTGAAGTTGCATATCCTCCAAACCTGTTTTTCTCGCCTGCAAAATGGGGACAGTTATTCTCGCTTAGAATCTCCCATGTGGTTTTGTGAGGCTCCCTTGGGGACCAAAAGGTTTTGGATTGCTAAGTTGTTAGGAAAAACATAAGCTCCTATACTAGTTTGTGGGGGCTCTTTGTTGTGCTTTTATATTTTTGCATTGCGGAGTTCTTTGGCTTTAATCTTATTAATCTGGAGCAGTGGTTGCAGTTTTGAAGGCTACGGTGCTAGGCAGGTCCCTGCAGTGACTGGAGGGGCAGAGCAGAGGTTACAGGGGGTGACAGTGTCCCTCATTAGAAGGGGCAGCCTTGTTCATGGCACGCTTTTGTCACATGGGAAGGTGGGCCTCGGCTTGCCAGAGTTTTTGTAGCATGTGAGAGCTAGTTTCATATTGTACAGGACAAACAAAGCCCATTTATTGTCCAGGTCCTGCCTGCAGGCCATGGATTGGCAAATTTCCTTAACGGATTTAAAATGAATTATATTCAAAAATAAAAAGCAGAGAAGGAAATAAAAGGAAGAGAATAAGCTGTTTTCCCTTAATCAATAAGAATTTATTCCGCTCTATTGGACTGAATGCTTTGGGGATGCTGACAAAATAGAAAACACTGTCTCTGACCTCAAAGAGTATATAGGGTCGCTAGAGGGATATGCAAATGCATGATGCCTTAGATAGTGATAAAAAGTCAAGATATCATTAGGTGTGATATGGGTCAGTATAGACCACTGCAGGTTGGAACCAGGGCAAACTGTTTATCGTTCATCTGTGACGAGATAGGAACCAAAATTAAGAAACATCCACAGCAATTTGACAGAGAGCTATTTTGTCTCTTTAATATAATAAAAATTGAGACTTATAAACTTCAGTCTTTTTTTATTTTCAACTTGCATTTTCCTGGTGATTCGTATTTATTCATTTTTTTAAAAAAAATTATTTGTTCTTTTTAGTTATACATGACAATAGAGTATATTTTGACATTTTTATATAAACATGAAGTTGTCTTATTCCAATTAGGATCCCAGTCTTGTGGTTGTATATGATGTGGAGATTGTGGCATATTCATGTTTGATCATAGGAAAGTCATGTTAGATTTATTCCACCATCTCTCCTATTCCTATCCCTCTCCCCTTCCTTCATTCCCCTTTGTCCAATCCTCAGAACTTCTATTCTTACCCCTTCCCCTCTTGTTGGGTATTAGCAGCCATATTATGTATTTTATAAAAGCATAAGTCAGTAGTAGATTGACTTAGAAAAACAAGAACAAATGAAAAGACAATTTTTTAGAAATTAAACTGCTCTTTCACTATAGTTATATTGAAAAGCACTGGTAGATATCAATATTTGAGAAGTTGTGGGATGAGTAATTGCTGTTATCAATAAGTAGTTAGCTCTAGATTTGCATACAAAAGGTATCAGGAAAATCTTCTTAGACTAGGTTAAGACAATGACCAACCCCCAGTGAGAGGTGGACTCAATAACTATATTTAGGGAAAATAATTGTGCAATTAATTATAAACCACTCAGAGGTTTTGAACCACTGAAATTTGGAACTTGCAAGAAATTGACATTCAGTTAAGCATTTCTAAGAAGCACACAGTTAACTGGTCATTGAAAATTTAGAGTGATATCAAACCTTTCATGTATTTATGAACCAATTGATAGTTTGGAAAACAATAATTTAGAAAACTGATTTTTTTTATAATTTTAAAAAATTTTTACAGACTGCATTTTGACTCATTGTACACAAATGGGGTACAACTTTTCATTTCTATGGTTGTGCACAATGTAGATTCACACCATTCAGGTAGTCATACATGTACATAGGGTAATGATGCCTATCTCATTTCAGCATCTTTCATACCCCCACCCTTTCCTCCCTCTCATTTTCCTCTATGTAATCTAAAGTTCCTCTATTCTTCTTTTACCCCCCACTCCACCTCCCCCATTATGTATCACCATCCACTTATCAGGGAAAACACTCAACCTTTGGTTTTTTGGGTTTGGCTTATTTCATTTAGCATGATATTCTCTAGTTCCATCCATTTATCTGCAAATGCCATAATATTATTATTCTTTATGGCTGAATAATATTCCATTGTGTATATATACCACAGTTTCTTTATCCACTCATCTGTTGAAGGGCCTCTAGGTTAGTTCTACAATCTACCTACCAAAGCACAAGAAATCAAAGCAAGAATCAATAATAGAACAGATTCAAACTAAAAGATTTTTCTCAGCAAAGAATACAATCAATAATGTGAAAAGAGAGTCTACAGAGTGGGAAAGAATCTTTTCCACATGTACTTCAGATAGAGCATTAATCTCCAAAATTTATAAAAACTTGAAAACTTTACACCAAAAATACAAAGAACCCAATAAATAAATGGGCCAAAGAAATGGATAGACACTTTACAAAGATATTCAGGCAATTAATAAATATATGAAAAAAGTGTTCAACATCTCTAGTAATTAGAGAAATGCAAATTAAAACAACTCTAAGATTTTATCTCACTCCAATTAGAATGGCTATTATCAAGAACACAAGCAATAATAGGTATTGGCATGGATGTGGGGGGAAAGGCACACTTTTACATTGCTGGTCGAGTTGCAAATTGGTGCAGCCACTCTGGAAAGCACTGTGGAGGTTCCTCAGAAAACTTGGAATGGACCCACCTTTAGACCAGTTATCCCACTCCTCAGTTATACCCAATACTTAAAATCAGCCTACTACAGTGATGCAGTCACATCAATGTTATAGAAAATTAATTTCTAGTGAATAAATTTCATTTCAGAATTAGAGAAAGCTTCATGACAGGTAGTTCCTTCCCACTTGGGTGTGGAGGGAAGCATCTCTCTGTGGGCTCATAGAGGACATGTGTACATAGAGCATATTAGACAGTGTGAGGAAGTAGCTAGGAAAGAAGCCTTTTTTTTCTTTTTTTCCATTTTGTCCTAACAACTTTTCTTCTATAAGGACTTTTTCAACTTTTTCTTCCATTCCTTTTTCTTCTATGGGATTATGTTTGTACTCATAATCTGAGGTCTTAGCATTCATCAATTGCTAGATTTAGAAATGTCCACTTTATTGAGGGTGCACATTCTCTAAAAGGCTTTCCCTCATTCACAGGTTTTTGGAAGTGCCTGCATGGTGAGGTCACTACTTTAGTAGGTGCCGGAAAATGCTCTCCAGAGCACCTTCCACAGTGTCTACGGTGACTTCAGTTTTTTCATGTTCCTCTTTGTACCCTTCTGCCCTAAAATCCAGTGAGTTGGACAAGGCATTTGTGGTTCCAATCAAGAGAGGGACTATGGAACATGGTGGCCCAGATTGGGAGCTGGCCCAATTGAGGAGGGTTTCTGTGTAAGAGGACAGGTCACTGTAGGGTGTCAAAAGTCAAGGAGAGCGTTCACACAAAATGTCTACATGCAAATGTTTATAGCAGTTGTATTTGTGGTAGCCCCCAATTGAAACAATCCAGAAGGTTCCGATGAGTGAATAATAAACAAACTGAGTCCATCTGTACTGTGGGCCACTACTCAGCAGTGTAAGAGAATGGAATGTTGATAAACTCAACAACTTAGATGGGTTTCAAGGGACTTAAGATGAATAAAAATGTCAGTCCCAAGGGACACACACTTTATGACGCCACTCATGTAACATTCTTTAAATAAAACAATTAGCAAATTAGTAGTTGCCGGGAACCAGAGTTGGTTTCAGTGCAGGAGGAAGATGTGTGTGGTTATCCAAGGACAGCATGAGGAATAAGGGTGGCGATGGGTCTGTTTTGTACATCGACTATTCTTGTGTATGCATAAATCTATACAGGTGATAACATTGCTGAGCTATGTACATACATATAGGAGTACATGTCAGGTTTGGGAAATATGAATAAGGTTATCAGTCTTGTAGGTTGTGATATTATATTATGATTTTGTCAGATTTAATTCTGGAAGAAAATGGATAAATGATATATGGAATCTCCCTGTAATCTTTCTTACCTTTGTGCATATAAATCTATAATTATCTCAAACTAAACATTTAATTTAAAAGGAGAAAAGTTGAGCAGGGTGAGGAGGGTATCTCTATAAGAGGACTGCCAATGCAGATTGCCAAGACTGAGTGAGCCGTGGAGGGTCCTGCAGATACAGGTTTGCCCAGCATGTGGTGTGAATTCAGAGAGCATGAGAGAGAAGTCTGTGTTGTCCTGGACTGAGTGTTCTGCATATGGTGCAAGAGCCCGAGGAAGAAGAAGAGGGTGCTTAGTGAGCAACCAGGATTCTGAGGATTCCAGAATGGCTACCCCCAGAGAGGTAGTCCTGCTATGGTCAGCAAGGTGAGGAAGGTATTCACACAGGTGACTTTAGACATGGAAGGTCACTTTCCACATGTGCATAATAAAAGGTATCCGACCCCCATCAGAGTGAGGACTGGGTTCAAACAAAGGGACTCCTGGTATGGGATATTAGAGGCAAAGCAAGGTAAGGAGTTTATCTATGTGGAAAGTAATCTGTTACAGGAGTTGGGACCCAGAAAGTTGAGGGGACCACGTCTGCACGGGGAGTTAGCACTCAGGGCAGGTGAGGAGGGTGGTCATGTAGTACAGAGGCACATGTGTATGAGGTCAGGTCCCACAGCAGAGCAGTAGCTGAGTGTGAGATGCTGGAACTTAAGTAGGGTGAGGAGGTTATGTGCATAAGCACTGAGTTGCAGCAGTGATAGGAGATGGATACCTTTAGAGATATTGAAGGGAGTACCTTAAGGATAATGAGAGTTTGTATTGTTTAGTGTCAGACATAGGAATCAAAAATATGGAGAAGGGGATATCTAAAATTAACCCCAGCGGCATTGTATTGGAGGTAGAAGTGATGCTATAAGCACATGTTGCATTCACACCCATACACACACAAATGCACAGGTGAACACTGTGTGCATATGTATAAAACATACAAAAATTCACTGAGAACAAAATTAGTGACATCCCAATGGACTTACACAACAGAACTCAGCTATGACTTCTGTGTACATTCTTGTTAAAATAACTATGAGTCTCTGAAGAATAGCCGACTCCAAGGCTGGGGCCAGGAGAGGCTGAGATGAGTCTGAAGTGCCCACGTACAATGAGAAAATGCTAAGACGACTCAGAGGCCAGCTCAGATATTTAAATATGTACTGGATAAATCTGGGCCCATGATAGCAAATAATGGTTGCTTCATATTATAATCCATTGAATGAAACTTCTTAAAAAATGAATCCATAATGAGTAAACAAGTAAATTTTCCAATTCAAAAGATCAATGATGCACAGAATATTTACAGTGCTACTACCTCAAACAAATTTTTAATTTTAAAAGTCATCTGAGAGTGGAGAAGTCCTGCAGGACATTACTGTAATTAAGTCAGAAAATTGACCATCACTCTGAACAGGATGAATCGAACTTGTGGGTCCCTTGGAAGGAAGCAGTAAGATAGGCAGAGCAATCAGTTCAGCGACAGTCCTACCAAAGATCCAGTCCTGAATCTGACCAAGACAAAATGCCAGACAAATCCAAGCTGAGAAAAATAAAAAGGTCTCCCACAGTGTCAATATCCTGAAAGTGAAGAAAAAAAGGTGGAAATAGCTCAGATTGGAGACAATAGGGTTCTTTTGCTACAAAACATTCTGAAACCATTGACAAACCTGGAATGGAGTCTACTGGTAGTGGTTTATAAGTCATCATTTCGCTCCCTACCACTTAGGCATGGAGCGGGAACAACTCTCTGTGGCTTACAGAGGACCTGAATGCGTGGCAGCATGATATTAGCTGGTGAGTAGCCAGGATAGAACACTTCTCCAGACTCTCCTATCCAACCTTTCTTGTAGAAGGACTCGTCCAACATTTTCTTCCATTCCTTTTCTTATATGGTGAGTGTTTGACTTCCCCTTTATGTACGGTACAACATATCAGTGTTAATTTCCTTTGATATATCTGTCCTATATAATAGGATATTCTCATATGATTGAATAATGCATAGGAATACACACTAAGCACACCGTGGTAACACTATGGCAAATTTGCTCCTTCATGATTCATGGATTTAAAAAAAAAATGTTATTTAGGGCGGGTTGTGACTCAGTGGTTAGAGCTCTTGCCTTGCACAGTGTGGCACTGGGTTCAATCTCAGCACCCCATAAATAAATAAATTAATTAAATAAATAAATAATTAGTTAAAACAAATTTGCTCCTGGTGGCAATATTCCTGTAAGTTTGAGAGTGTTTCAGTTTTAGTAGTAATAAAAAATAAACTAAAATTCAAAGAACCAGAATCACTCAGGAAGATTTTAACAGCTCAATTCTCAGGTATCAATGGATAAAATGTTATCATGAAACAAATTATTGCATTATAACGGGGAACCTGTGACATAATCAGACTTCATCATACTAATCATTTATTTTAAACTATTAGGGAGGATTTAAATCACAGGAATAGGGAGCAGTGTGATGAACACCCATCATTCAGCTTAACAATTACCAAGAGGTGACTGAAACTTTGAAGGATGACTTATAAGAAAATCCTGATGTCATATTGTCAGAAACTGCTTTGGTATACACCTCTATATAATAACATCTCTGTGTGATTATAATAGCATCTCAGGTTAAATGCAAAGACTAGTTCCTCAAACACTGCTCACATTTCTGCAGGCCTCTCATAAATGGTTTTTACAGTTGCCTTTTTTCCCCCAAAATAGTTTAAAAATTAAAAATTGAGGCCCTTGCTTTGTATTGAATGAATATATCTCTTAGATCTCATTTGATCTTTGTTTCCTCTTCCTCCTTTTCTGTGTTCTTTTATCCAGTTATTTATGGTTGGCTACACTTTCTCACATTCTGGGTTTCTGTTGGAGGTATACACACGGTGTCATTTAACGGGCTTATTTATCCTCTAAGTTCTTGTCATCTTAGCTTTGGATTAGAGGTTTTGTCTGATTAGGTTCAAATCTGGATCTATTTAAAAGTGGGTTGTGTACTTCTAGCTACTTTATATTAGGGGTTGTGTAATGTTTGACCATCTTTCTTTACGTTAGATTAATCATGGGTTTTTTTGTGTGTTGCTCATCTATTGTAAAACTACCCCACATGATATTCACCTCTTGCTTTGTAACCCACTGATTATTATGACCCAGATCTGTTATTTCCACAGGAAATGCAAAATAATGATATTCACATTTTTCATCCCTCACTGATTGGCTGAAATTTTTTATAAGAGCAACTTTTCCTGAACAACCATTAATCACCTGGAAGTGCCATTCATACAAAAGTGAATATTTAGCTTTCCCTTTATTTACTATCATCAAAATATTTTCAAGGTAAGCATGATGTTAGGGCAGCTGTTAAGACTGATGAAGGATACTAGGGGAAGCAGTGTGGGACAAGGCCAGGAACAACTGTCAAAGGGTACTTCCTGACCCCTCTGTCAGTACTCACCTTCTCCCTCAGCAACCACCCAGCCCTGCCCAGTGCTGGTGCCAATGGCTGGTGGTCAGCCTCCATCCCCTGGGGGGATGATGACAAACCAAACATGTGACCTCCACTCCATTTCAAGGTAAGAGTTGCCATATGTACTCTCTGGGTTCATATCGAGAAGCTTCATTAATGTGAAACAAAGTGGATATTGATCAATTACACTTGGGAAAAAAGAAATCACACATACAACCACAGTGATGGGATTCAGATTACAATGTGTGATTTGTTTAAATGGTGACCATCTTTCCACAATGCCAGATTTCTCATTTTTCTTCTGAGCTCTGGTTATCCCTGTGGGTTAGAAAGCTGGCTATTAGCTGCTCACTGTTACTTAGATGGTCCATGCAGTAGGCATAATTCATACCATCACCCAAACCACCTTTAATGTTTCTGCAATCTAAATATTTTATGTTGTTCGCATTTGTTTGCTTTACTTCCATGGAGAGCTTGCTGGTCAGCTGTAGTTGCAGGAAATCAGCACATTTTCATCTCTGCCTCACAGATAGTGGCAGGAGACTGATGTGATAGGTGAAAAAGAACCTTTAAAACAGTAAAATTCTATTGAAAAAAATCAATAGCCTGTTTTCTGTTTGGGAAAAAAAATAAGATTATAGATTTTTTTTTTTCTAACACAATATTGATGGGTTCCATTAAAGCCGTGAGAAATTCGATTTTAATGAAGTTGTTCTTTCACATATGCTGAACAGATTGATTTAGGAAGTTCTTATTCTTGCCAGTTGAAGGCAAGTGTGGAAACTGCTTCATATAACAAGCAATATGCTAAAGCTAAAAGTTTTCAAAAACTATGAGCCAAAGATACAATATCACTGTGTTTAAGTGCGCTTTAAAATAATTTTATTTAAAAAGTAATTTCCCTTTTGGTGTATATGCTCAGTGTAAGCCACAAAGTAGTGAAATCCCACTGTGTAATTCAGCACATTTGTACATAAATGGCTTTGCACATCTAGAAGTTGTGTTGTGCCAGATACCAGCACACAAGACCAGCATTCCATCCATGGACACTGCCTGCCCGCATCTTAATAATGACCACTTTAGGCATAAACCATGTAATTAAGCTCCTAGTACTAGGCATCTCAATGAAGGCTATGCTAAGTAACCAGTCTGCAACCCACTTAATTAGCATAACAAAAAATAGCACCACTTAGACAGGCCATCCTGGGGCACCAGTGAGCCCCTTTCCATTTGTGGTACTTCGTTGAGCAATTTTGTAAAGAGGAAGAGATAATGAAGATTATTGCCCTGTTGCCCTGTTAGCCACACTTAGCCTTAGGACTGGAAAGAATCAGAAGTAGAGGATCATATTAGCTCTTTTTCATATGAATTCTCAAAGTCATGAATTGCTAAGTAGATTTTATTCAAGATACATGAAGCCTTGTGTGGGGGTCTAATCATTAGAAGTCATTCCACTTTTTGAGCTTCCTGTGATTTTTTACTGGGGGGGAGGGTACTGGGGATGGACAGGGGCACACAACCACTGAGCCACATCCCCAGCCCTATTTTGTATTTTATTTAGAGACAGGGTCTCTCTGAGTTGCTTAGCACCTCACTTTTGCTAGGGCTGATTTTGAACTTGTGATCCTCCTGCCTCAGCCTCCCAAGTCACTGGGATTATAAGCATGTGCCACTGATTCCAGCTACCGTTCCTCCTGATTTTGAAGCTCTTGATGAGACTCAGGATAAAAGGGGTTCCTGACTTGACTCAATAAGCAAGCTCCTGAAAATTTTTCTTAAAAAGTATTTTGGCAATATAAATACTTCCCTGTATTCATTCAACATTTAACAAGTTTTCTTTTAACACCTACTATGTGCCTGACACAGTAGGTGTGTGTGGCAGGTGCTTACACTTCATGAAGTTTACATTCTTTCAGAGATGGAAAGAAAAAAAACAATTCCACATGGTCAGTAACACCGCTTACCGGTGACAAGTTCTGCTTCCTCAATGTTGAAGTTTGAACTTTAGAGAAGCACACCAAGGCAAACATATTAAGCAGGCTTTATTTAAAGGTAATAGTACAGACTTCTCCCAGGAGGGAGAAGGGGACCATGGCTGACGTTCTAGAATCCCCAAGAAGTGAGCACGCCCTACATCTTTTATAGGTTAGGGTTTCTTTTGTTCTCCAGTTCTCTCCCAGCTTATCTCTCTCCTTCTTGCCTAGGTGACTAGGCCCAGGAGATCCCAGTGACACAGCAAAGGAGGTGAGAAGCAGATGGCAGGAGGTAGGGCCACAGGGAGGATTCAGGCATCCAGGGGCCCAGGGGGCATTAATTAGCAACTCCCCCGCCTGCAAGCTTTTTGGGAGGGGCCGTTAGGCGGTAACCTTGGTGATAAAAGGGCTCTGGGACACTGACATCTCCAATCTCTAAGGGTGGTCCTCTAACTCTGCAGACTCAGATGGCCTCCATTCCTCTATTTGACCAGATTCCCTATTCTACACTAACTGTCTGTCCTCAATTCTGGCTTCATGGTGACAAAAAGAATAAAATATTGATAATGGTAATGGTGTCAAGACAGGGTTTTAAGAAAAAAATCTAAGGAGTTTTAAATAGGATATTGAAGTGATCTGATGTTTTCATTTTCCATAATCATTCTAGCTTCTCAGTAGAAAAATATTTTTAGGAGAACAGGGAAGACAAATAGGGAGAGCATTTGAAAGGTTACTGCAGTCATCTAAGCAAGAGATGACGGTGGCGTAGACTGGGATTTAGGGATGCTAAAAGGAAGAGAAGTCCAGACTGCATATGGGAGACAGAGGCCGCAGGATCAAAACGGGGGTAGAACTTGGGACAGATGACTTGGTAGGATTTAGTAATAGTTACTGTAAGGTCAAATACCGGTAACCGGAAAGGATTCAGACCAAAAGCAGCTGAACAGGCTTTATTGGGTTTGGCCCTTGGGCAAGATTCACCAGTCCTCCAGGGTGAAGGCCGGGGTAGAGGGTTGGGGAATCCGCGTGGGGCTCCCGCAGGCCGGGGGCCTGTGTAATCTGGAATTGGTGGGGGAAGGTTTGAGAGTTTAGTGTCCCCTTGGGGTTGGCCGGGGACTCCGTTGATTGATGGGCGAGCAGCCACTAGGGTTTATCTGCCGGCGTCTGATTGGTTGTTCTTTGGCGCACGTAGGCTGCCATGTCCCGCCCCCATACAGCTTCTCAGACCTCCCTAACAGTTACTATACAAAGATTCTCAAAGGGATGTTAGTTGTCTTTAAATAATGTTTTGGAAGCAATTGAACATTCATTCCATATCTCTCCTTCCCTCTGACATTTGATCTTCTTTGAAGTAGGATTTGATTCATCTCAGTTTATACTGAGTACGTGCAATTCTGTGTGTTGCAAAAGGCCAGGGGACCCGGTCCCTGCTTTGTGGAGGAAAGGCACAGTAACCAACAGCCACACTAGCAAAACTGTACTCACAGTCTTAAGCATCCTGAAGGAACCAGCATAGATCTCTGGGAGTAGAGGGCCAATGAATCTGTCAGATGCAGGAGATGGGTAGGCATGCTGAAGGACTTTAGGGGAACTGAGTTCTGAAGGTTAAGAGTTAAACAGAATCAAATGAGTGGTATGCTTTGTGTATGTGGGAGGCAGGGAGGGTAGGGGAAAGGAGAGAGAGAGAGAGAGAGAGAGAGAGAGAGAGAGAGAGAGAGAGAGAGAGAGAGAGAGAGAGAGAATGGACATGGTGGGGAGGTATGGAATATTACCAGAAGCAGGAACAAAAGCTGCTTAGGCCCTATGGTCAAAAGGAATTGTGACATCTAGAAATTAAAACCAATGGTGATAGGCAGAGCAAGAAAGAAATGCAAGAGGAACCTCAAGAAGCAATGGCATCTATTTTACGATAGGCCTTTAAAAGGCAATACACGGAACTTAGGATTCATCCTACAAGCTACCAAGGCATTGCGGTGGTGAAAGACCCTGACCACTTTGGGGAACAGGAATTGAAACTTTTCGGGGCGATTAGTCAGGAGGTGATAGAAGTTCATGGGCAAGAGATGAAGATAAATTAAACAAGAATGGTAGCAACAGAGGAGAGAAGCTACTCTTGAGAGGAAGAGGACGTGGTATAAATAGGCTCTTTGGGGGTCAGATGGGGTCCACAAGCTGGTGTTAAAGTGATTCCAGGCTTCTTGGTTTATGCAACCAAGTGGGGTGAGTTGTTGCTCACCAAATTATTTAAGCCTGGAGGAAGTCTGGGTTTGGAGGAGGGAAACATTAGTTTTCTTGCAGAGCTGTTGAATTCTGCGTCTCTGAGACACTGAATTAAAGATTAAAAGATGCCCTTGAATGGACAGATTTGGAGTATGGGGAATAGTTCCCAAATGGACAAATGCAAGTAAGAAGAAATCAGAGGCACAGTGGGAATGGGAGGAGTATGGAGTGATGGAAGAGATTCCAGTCCTGGACCTAGAGGAGCTTTGGCATTCTGGATAGAGGACAGTGAACATGTAATGGGGCAAAGGAAGCATGAACCAGAGAAGTAGGGAGAGAAGGATGAGTGGTTCACAGA
Source organism: Sciurus carolinensis (assembly GCF_902686445.1). NCBI lineage: Eukaryota > Metazoa > Chordata > Mammalia > Rodentia > Sciuridae > Sciurus > Sciurus carolinensis. The sequence goes on from NC_062218.1 coordinate 144,932,632, forward strand.
TGCTGAGAGATGAGTATTCAGTCAAGGAAGAGGTGAGCAGCACCAAACACCACTGACAGGAAGTCAAGTACTGGGAGGGCTGAAAAATATGTCAGATTAGCGCAAGTCAATGACCGTTTTGACAGGAACAGATGCAAGAAATGAGTAGTCATAGTCTTGGTTTTGTAGGTGGTATTGAGCAAATTGCTAGTAGGTCTTATTGTTTCCTGTATTCTGGGATTCATAAGTTCTAAGGCATCAGATAAAACAAAGCCAAAATCTTTGGACCTGATCTCAGAAGATTCTATCTTAAGTCTTACTGTCTTCACATGAGTGACTTTGGTGATTTCTCTTCTAAGTCCCAGTTATACAGTTGTGAAAGAATCAGGATGAAATAATCACTTACTGATGTTTTTGTAAAAAGCAAAAGAAACCATGTATATAATATATACTACCTCAGTACTTGGTATATACAAAGATCATCCTCAACTATGAATGTATATTTTTTCTGTGTTTTTCCAAATTTGCTCAAAAGTGTATTATTACTCTTTTAATCTGAGAAAACCCCAAGTTAATCATCTTTATTTTTAAGTAAGGAAATGTATCATAAAATAGATCTTTGATTCAATCCGACCAGATGTTTGGTTAAGAAAAATTCCCTGGCCAAGCAACCACACACATTCTTTAATCAATATGCCCACAGATTCTATCAAAATGTATACATGCATTCTACTGTCATGACAACTAATTAGAACAAATGAAAAAATAAAATGATAAAGAATTGTTTTGTATGGTGTAGCTGTGTTTCAGTCAGCTTTTTCATGACTGTGACTACAAGGATCTGACCAGCACAATTATGGATGAGAAAAGGTTTATTTGAGAGCTCACGGTTTTGATCTTAGTCTGTAGAAGTCTGGCTCCATTCCTCAGGGCTTGAGACCAGGGTGAACATCATGGCAGGAGAGAGTGGCAGAAGGAAGCAGCTCACATCATGGTGATCAGGAAGCAGAGAGAGAAGGACTCCACTCTCCAAATATAAATTATGTACTCCAAAGTCACACCCCAATTCCCATCTCCTCCAGTCACACCCTAGCACTTCAATTAATCCCATCAGGGATTAATTCACTGATTGGGTTAAGATTCTCAGAACCCAATCCTTTCTCCTCTGCACTATCTCACTTGTGAGCTTTTTGGGGACACCTCACATTCAGACCATAACAGGCTGTCTCTAGGCTCTCCTAGAGTTTTATAATGATAAGAAGTGTTAAAACTTTGATTCATTTTTTGCTTGTATACCCTTCTATGCCCATGAAAATCAACACTGTCAATTTTGATTTCCTCTTTCTTAGCATTTACTATGAAGTCAGCCATAATTTATTAAAAACCACCCCAAACCACTACCTTTGTCACCACATGGGTACTTCCCAAAGATAGCGAGGTCCTTTTATAAAATGAAATTTGATCTTTGTACAAAGGAAGACTGACGGTTCCTTCTAATGATGATCCTTGTGGAAAAGGTGCAGAGCTCACAGAGATCACTGAGAAAATTAATGAGGCATCAATTTTAAGATGTCAAAGCCCATAACATCAAACTCCAAATAGTTTGCTTTTCCTGAAATAATGGCAGAGGCAGAGAAGCACAGGGAGAATATCTTGTGCTGGGAACTGGTGTCCAAATCCATATTCTGCCTTGAACTCTGTGCCCCTGGAGCAGCCTCACTCCATTCCCACTTTGATTTGGGGAAAACAAAACAAAACAATACAAAAACAACGAAGATAAAGAAAAAAAAAAAAAAAAAAGCAAAGAAAAAGAGTTTCCTGTTGTCTGGAATATTCACTAATTTTTTCACTTGTGTAACAAAATCCTGCAATGTCTTCAAGGAAAACTCTGTTAGTGTGTTTTAGCATTTGTTTACAGATTATTAACTGTTGGACACAGAACTGAAAGTTGGGAGTTAGTGATCAGGGAGAATTAAAACTCTTTTGTTTGGAGTCAATGTCAATAGAATACAAATGGAGACTGGAAATACAACATATCTGAAATTACCGTGCAAGTCAATAGGGAAGTAATGGTAATAAAGAGACAACTAAGTATCTTGTTGGTCTTTTTATAGACACTTAAGCAAGAGCTTGAAAACAGGCATTGCTCTGGAGAGAGTTTAATGATTTCTTTTACTTGAGTTTATTGAATTTAGCTCAGTTTTATGGTTTGCCAAATTACTCTTATCTTAGGAAACTTAGGTTAAATGTTATTAAAATATAAACACATTTCATATTAATAAAATTTTAGTAGAAATTAGAAAAGCAAACCGTTAAAGGATCTCTTCATTTTTAAAAAGCAACCAAATAGGACATTTATTTTCTGTGTACAGTTCCTACTTACTCATTGCAGGCAGCAATGTTACAGATTTTTCTGTCCCTCTCTCAGCAGTGCTGAAAACAAACTTGGAAAAATTGTAGTTGCATGATAATTGGTTTTAGACGGGAAGACTTTGCTTGGATGCAGTGAAACAAGACACGGAGAAATCCTCTGATCTTTTGCCTAGACCCCTCTTTATTCCTTCAAAGGTAATTTCCATTACTGATTTATTGGTTCTTTCCAGACCTTTTGCTCTGGGTGTTATAAATAAGTGCATGTGGAAAATATATAGATTTCCTGGATGTTTTATATTTTTGCTTAAAATGTGTTTTACATGATTTACATTAAATTTTTTTTTCCTTACTTAAGAAAATACTCAATGCTATGTCTTAGAGATATGCTATTAAGATTCATCTTACTCAGGCTGGGGATAGAGCTTACCAATGGAGCACATTGTACAAGACCCTGAATTCAGGTCACCCCCCCACACACACATACATTATGCTACTCCTTATTACCTACAAACCATTGTCTATTTAACCTTTCTTCTATGTAACAACTTGGTTTTAAACCTAGCTATAAAGTTAGTAACCTTGCTTTACTTTAGAACTCTAGTTTGAAATATGTTTAAAGCCATTAATTTAGCATCCATCTGGATATTAATATTTTGGCTTCATTATGTGCCTATGTGGAATGGGAGAGAACAAAGTTTATAGAACGTGACCCAGAAGTCACTGTGGACCTTCTGACACTTTGTGAGTCCCCTGTTCCTTTTGTGTTTGTTTCGATTTGTTTTCAAGAAAATAAGAGCTTTTATTGTGAAGAGGTTCAGAGACTAAATTATATATGTTGGCAAATGGAGTACCTTTTTGGATTTTCTGATTATTGGTGTTATAATGCATGTATGTTGTTCAAAATTTTCTTCAGAAGAACCCCTAATGGCAGAGGAAAGCAGTGTGGACCCCATGAGGCTCAAACTTAGCCGCAAGCAGTCTTCCAGCAAACAGGGAATGTCTTTGAAGTCTGGTATTTTATCTTAAATATTCATGCAAAGTCTTATTTTAATAAAAAAAAGGTTATTTTAGATTATACAATATCTAGAACATTTGACAGTCCCAAAAGATGTGGTATGTTTATCCTATGGCTTTGAATGCCCAATAAGTACACTGCTGGAAGCCCATTGGAACTGGACACAGGATGCTCCTTTACAAAGTAGTACTACTTTAGAAGTATCTGGCAAAGTCACTTACACCTGCGTATTAAGCGTGGAATACCCTGGAATGCGTTAAGACCTTGAGTTTCACATGTGTCTTTGTGAAGGTGTTATGCTAGTAAGTAGCAGAAGCCCACAAAATTAATTTGAATTTTAGCAGTGCATTAATTGGGGGAGTGGGAGTGTCACAGACAAGGGTACCTCTCAGGAGCAGGGTGTCAGGAAGGAATGACACTGGAAACAGGAAAGGGGACAGAAGCCAGGTGTCTTCTGGTTGTGCTGCTCTCAGGAGCTGACTGTTTTCTTCTCTTGACTGTCCTCTGAGCATAGATCCATAATCCTCCCTCTCTTTGCCCATCACACCCAACATGTGGGGCCTGTGCACAGCTCCTGAATTATCAAGCCTCCTGTTCAAATGGCCAGGAGAAACACATTTGCATTTTTCAATTTTAGTTTTATATTCTCAAGAAAGCAAATTCCCAAACATGGGTGAGAATTCAAGACTAAGAAAAAGTAACAAAGACGACATAAAGTATCACCAACAGAGTTCTATTCCTGTGGGATGGGCTCGGGGGTCCTTCATTTGTTCAGAGAGGACTTTCCATTGCTGGGTAACTTCCCATCACCCAAATAAAATGTATAGCACCAGAGTGCATAGCGAGCAGAAAACTAATGGGTAAAGTGGTTACAGTAATGCTTGCCTATAATCCCAGTTGCTTGAGAGGCTTAAGCAGGAGGATCTTGAGTTTAAGGCCAGCCTTAGCAAATTAGTGAGGCCCTAAGCAACTCAGTGAGATCCTGTCTCTAAATGAAATACACAAAAGGGCTGGAATGTGACTCAGTGGTTAAGTGCCCCTGAGTGCATCCCAGGTACAAAAAGCAACAACAACAACAACAACAAAACATCAAAAACATGTCCAACCTGTGTTTGCTTACTCAGATCTCTTGGGTAAGAGAAGCTAAAATGAAAGTCATTTCAACTCAGTTGGGAAAGTGAGATCATTTAGCAGAACTGTCCTTCTGCTGACAGTCCAGGGCCACAGTGGTGGTCTGAATACACTTCTGCAGTAACTACCATTTATACTTAGTTTATTCAAGAGAGAAAAATCAATATTTCCCCTAAGTCCAAGAGAATCTAAACTTTGAATGGTTAAGCTGATTATAGCAAGATCAATAAAGTCATAGCCAGTCAGTTAAGTAATAACCACTGCACTCAACTCTTCTATAATTTTTAATAGTTTGTTTCTGGGTTTGGATGATGAGAGTTCTATATAAACAATGGTATCAGCTGCAAATCGTGCAAAGTTTTTCCTCCTTTGCATTTCTTTCATTTTGGGTTCTTATTTTGTAATTCCTTGGAATCTGGTACGGCCGTTGAATGACACAGTGATATTTGGCACTCATGATTTATTCCTGGTTTTAAAGATGTCACTATTTGTGATTTTGCTTTCTCTAGTAGTTTTAAAAGGACACAGCTTATCAGTTTAAGGGATCTTATAATGATAAATAAGAAATTGTTCCAGATAGTGGCACATACCTGTATTCCCCAGCTACTTGGGAGGCTGAGGCAGGAGGATTGCAAGTTTGAGGGCAGCCTCACCAATTTGGCAAGACCTTGTCTCAAAAAGAAAAAGAAAAAAATTAAAATTGGGCTGGGAAAGTAGCTGATGGTATAACCCCTTGGGTTTCATCCCTTGTACTAGATAGGTAGATACTTTTCTCTTTCAATAAGTGTTATATCTTATCATTTGTTTTTTGTGGGGATCAGACCAGACAATCCTGTGATCTTTTTGTTCTTTGAAATGTGAGATGTTTGTAAATTTTCTAGTTTCAAATTTATTTGCATGATGAAGTAAATGTAATTATATTATTGCATATTATATTATAATGTTGGACTCATTATGCTACGTTTTTTAAAGAACTTTTAAAATTTATGTTCATTAGTTAAGAGGGCCTCTAATTTTTCTTTCCTACAATATTTTGGAGGAATTGGAATCAGGCATATACTGTCCTGTGCTTCCTTTTTGGTTAATTAAAACAATGTACATTAAATTGGATCTGTCCCTTGAAATTTTTGGTAGCACTTGACTGTGAAATCAGATGTTCTTACTCATGATTTTGTAGGCTGTTTGTAGGGAGGTTGTTTCTTGAGGCCATTTTGGTGAGCTATTTTTCTAAACATTTCATTCAGGTTTTTCAAAATTGGCAAGTAGTTATTAGGAGTACTCCCTTATTTATTTATGGCTTCTTTTGAAGCTCTACTTTTATGCTATTATGAATTGTTTTCATTTATAGTTTTCTTTTATTATTGTATACAAATGGGATACATGTTGTTTCTCTATTTGTACATAGAGTCAAGGCATACCATTTGTGTAATCATACGTTTACATAGGGCAATGATGTTTGATTATTTTTTTTCCTTCCCCCTCCACCCCTACCACCCCTCTTTCCCCTTTATACAGTCCTTCTTTCCTTCATTCTTACCACTCTCCTTATCCCTAACCCTAAACCTAACCCTAAACCTAATGCTAACCCCTCCCACCCCCCATTATATGACCTCATCCGCTTATCAGCGAGATCATTCGTCCTTTAGTTTTTTGAGATTGGCTTATCTCACTTAGCATGATATTCTCCAATTTCATCCATTTGCCTGTAAATGCCATAATTTTATCATTCTTCATTGCGGAGTAATATTCCATTGTATATATATGCCACAGTTTCTTTATCCATTCATCAACTGAAGGGCATCTAGGTTGGTTCCACAATCTGGCTATGGTGAATTGAGCAGCAATGAACATTGATGAGGCTGTATCTCTGTAGTATGCTGATTTTAAGTCCTTTGGGTATAGGCCAAGGAGTGGGATAGCTGGGTGAAATGGTGTTTCCATTCCAAGCTTTCTGAGGAATCTCCACACTGCTTTCCAGAGTGGCTGCACTAATTTGCAACCCCACCAGCAATGTATGAGTGTTCCTTTTTCACCACATCTCGCCAACACCTACTGTTGCTTGTGTTCTTGATAATCGCCATTCTAATTGGGGTGAGATGAAATCTTAGGGTAGTTTTGATTTGCATTTCCCTTATTACTAGGGATGTTGAACATTTTTTCATATATCTGTTGATTGCTTGTACATCTTCTTCTGTGAAGTGTCTGTTCATTTCCTTAGCCCATTTGTTGATTGGATTATTTGTATTCTTCGTGTAGAGTTTTTTGAGTTCTTTATAAATTCTGGAAATTAGCGCTCTATCTGAAGTATGGTTGGCAAAGATATTCTCCCACTCTGTAGGCTCTCTCTTCACATTTCTGATAGTTTCCTTTGCTGAGAGAAAGCTTTTAAGTTTGAATCTATCCCAGTTGTTGATTCTTGCTTTTATTTCTTGTGCTATGGGAGTCCTGTTAAGGAAGTCTGATCCTAAGCCAACAAGTTGAAGATTTGGACCTACTTTTTCTTCTATAAGATGCAGGGTCTCTGGTCTGATTCTGAGGTCCTGGATCCATTTTGAGTTGAGTTTTGTGTAGGGTGAGAGATAGGGGTTTAATTTCATTCTATTGCATATGGTTTTCCAGTTTTCCCAGCACCATTTGTTGAAGAGGCTATCTTTTCTCCATTGCATATTGTTGGAAACTTTGTCTAGTATGAGAAAATTGTATTTCTTTGGGTTTGTGTCCATGTCCTCTATTCTGTACCATTGATCTACCTGTCTATTTTGGTACCAATACCATGCCGTTTTTGTTACTATTGCTTTGTAGTAGAGTTGAAGATCTGGTATTGCGATACCCCCTGCTTCGCTCTTGCTACTGAGGATTGCTTTAGCTATTCTAGGTTTTTTATTCTTCCAGATGAATTTCATAATTGCTTGCTCTATTTCTGCAAGGTACATCATTGGGATTTTAATTGGAATTGCATTGAATCTGTATAGCACTTTTGGTAGTATAGCCATTTTGACAATATTAATTCTGCCTATCCAGGAACATGGGAGATCTTTCCATCTTCTAAGGTTTTCTTGAATTTCTTTCTTTAGTGTTCAGTAGTTCTCATTGTAGAGGTCTTTCACCTCTTTTGTGAGATTGATTCCTAAGTATTTTATTTTTTTCGATGCTATTGTGAATGGGGTAGTTTTCCTAATTTCTCTTTCTGAAGATTCATCACTTATGTATAAAAATGCATTGGATTTATGAGCATTGATCTTGTAACCTGCTACTTTACTGAATTCACTTATGAGTTCTAAAAGTTTTCTGGTGGAATTTCCAGGTTCCTCTAAATATATAATCATGTCATCAGTGAACAGGGATAGTTTGAGTTCTTCTTTTCCTATTCGTATCCCTTTAATTTCTTTGGTTTGTCTAATTGTTCTGGCTAGAGTCTCAAGGATGATGTTGAATAGAAGTGGTGAAAGAGGGCATCCCTGCCTTGTTCCAGTTTTTAGGGGGAACGCTTTCAGTTTTTCACCATTTAGAATGATATTAGCCATGGGCTTAGCGTAGATGGCCTTCATAATGTTAAGGAATGTTCCCACTACCCCAATTTTTTCTAGTGTTTTGAGCATGAAGGGATGCTGTATTTTATCGAATGCTTTTTCTGCATCTATTGAAATAATCATGTGATTCTTAACTTTAAGTCGGTTGATATGGTGAATGACATTTATTGATTTCCGAATGTTGAACCAACCTTGTATCCCTGGGATAAAACCCACTTGATTGTGGTGCACTATCTTTTTAATATATATTTGTATGCTATTTGCTAAAATTTTGTTGAGAATTTTTGCGTCGATGTTCATTAAGGATATTGGTCTGAAATTTTCTTTCCTCGATGTGTCTCTGTCTGGTTTAGGTATCAGGGTGATATTGGCTTCATAGAACGAGTTTTGGAGGGTTCCCTTCTCTTCTATTTCATGGAATAGTTTGAGGAGTATTGGAATGAGCTCTTCTTTAAAGGTTTTGTAGAACTCGGCTGAGAACCCATCAGGTCCTGGACTTTTCTTTGTTGGTAGGCTTTTGATGACCTCTTCTATTTCATTGCTTGAAATTGGTTTATTTAAGTTGTGTATGTCCTCCTCGTTCAGTTTAGGTAATTCATATGTCTCTAGAAATTTGTTGATGTCTTCGAGGTTTCCTGTTTTGTTGGAGTACAGATTTTCGAAATAGCTTCTAATCATGTTTTGTATTTCACTCGTATCTGTTGTGATGTTTCCTTGTTCATTCCGAATTTTAGTAATTTGAGTTTTCTCCCTTTTTCTCTTTGTTAGTGTGGCTAAGGGTTTATCAATTTTGTTTATTTTTTCAAAGAACCAACTATTTATTTTGTTAATTTTTCCAATTGTTTCTTTTGTTTCGATTTCATTGATTTCGGCTCTGATTTTAACTATTTCCTGTCTTCTACTACTTTTGGTATTGGTCTGCTCTTCTTTTTCTAGTGCTTTGAGCTGTAGTGTTAAGTCATTTATTTGTTGATTTCTACTTCTTTTTTTGAATGCGCCCCATGAAATAAATCTTCCTCTAAGTACTGCTTTCATAGTGTCCCAGAGATTTTAATATGATGTGTCTTTGTTCTCGTTTACTTCTAAGAATTTTTTTATTTCCCTCCTGATGTCTTCTGTTATCCATTCATCATATAATGGTGTATTATTTAATCTCCAGGTATTGGAGAAATTTCTGTTTTTTATTCTGTCATTTATTACTAATTTCAATCCATTATGATCTGATAGAGTACAAGGTAGTATCTCTATCTTCTTGTATTTGCTAACAGTAGCTTTGTGGCATAAAATGTGGTCTATTTTAGAGAAGGATCCATGTGCTGCTGAGAAGAAAGTGTATTCGTTCTTTGTTGGATGGTATATTCTATATATGTCCGTTAAGTCTAAGTTGTTGATTGTGTTGTTGAGATCTATAGTTTCTTTATTCAATTTTTGTTTGGACGATCTATCCAGTGGTGAGAGAGATGTGTTAAAACCACCTAGTATTATTGTGTTGTGGTCTATTTGATTTCTGGAATTGAGAAGGACTTGTTTGACGTACGTGGATGAGCCAATGTTCGGGGCATAGATATTTATGATTGTTATGTCTTGCTGATTTATGCTTCCCTTAAGCAGCATGTAATGTCCTTCTTTATCCCTTCTGACTAGGTTTGGTTTGAAGTCCACATTATCTGAAATGAGGATGGATACTCCAGCTTTTTTGCTGTATCTGTGTGCATGGTATGTTTTTCCCCATCCTTTCACCTTTAGTCTATGGGTGTCTCTTTCTATGAGATGAGTCTCTTGCAGGCAGCATATTGTTGGATTTTTCTTTTTAATCCAATCTGCCAGTCTATGTCTTTTGATTGATGAGTTCAGGCCATTAACATTCAGGGTTATTATTGTGATATGATTTGTATTCCCAGTCAATTGACTCATATTTGTTTTTGACATGATTTGGTTTCTCCTTTATTTGGCTATTCCTTTAGGTTAGCGCCTCCTGTTGCTGATTTGCATCATTGTTTTTCATCTCTTCCTCATGGAATATTTTGCTGAGAATGTTCTGTAATGCTGGCTTTCTTTTTGTAAATTCCTTTAGCTTTTGTTTATCATGGAAGGATTTTATTTCATCGTCAAATTTGAAGGTAAGTTTTGCTGGGTATAAGATTCTTGGTTGGCATCCGTTTTCTTTCAGGGCTTGGTATATGTTGTTCCAGGCCCTTCTAGCTTTTAGGGTCTGGATTGAAAAATCTGCTGATATTCTTATTGGTTTCCCTCTGAATGTAATTTGATTCTTTTTTCTTGCGGCCTTTAAAATTCTGTCTTTATGTTGTATGTTAGGTATTTTCATAATAATGTGCCTTGGTGTGGGTCTGTTGTAATTTTGTATGTTTGGAGTTCTATAAGCCTCTTGTACTTGGTTTTCCATTTCATTCTTCAGATTTGGGAAATTTTCTGATATTATTTCATTGAATAGATTGTTGATTCCTTTGGTTTGTTTCTCTAAGCCTTCCTCAATCCCAATAATTCTCAAATTTGGCCTTTTCATGATATCCCATAATTCTTGTAGATTCTGTTCATGATTTCTTACCATCTTCTCTGTTTGGCCAACTTTGTTTTCAAGATTAAATAATTGGTCTTCAATGTCTGAGGTTCTGTCTTCCAGGTGTTCTATCCTATTGGTTATGCTTTCTATGGAGTTTTTAACTTGGTTTATTGTTTCCTTCATTTCAAGTATTTCAGTTTGCTTTTTTTTCAGTATCTCTAACTCTTTATTGGAATGATCTCTTGCTTCCCATATTTGGTCTTTTAACTGTTGATTGGTGCGATCATTTAATGCCTGCATTTGCTCTTTCATCTCCTTCTTCAATGCCTGCATTTGCTCTTTCATCTCCTCATTTGCTTCCCTGATCGTTTTAATTACGTACATTCTGAACTCCCTTTCTGACATTTCTTCTGCTGTGCTATCATTGGGTTTTATTGATGTAGTATCTAGGTTTGTTTGGGACATTTTCTTCCCTTGTTTTCTCATATTGGTCAGCTGTCAGTGGGACCCTGTGGCTCTATTTCAGTCTGAGTCTCTCAATGCCTCCCCTTCTTAACTCCTGGGTTCTGGAGTGACTGGGGGTGCAGTCACCCTCTAGGCCGCCATCTTGGATCGTCCCGTGAAGAGAGCCTGCGGCCGGAGTTGGCAGAGCCGCATGAAGAGGTCTCTGGCTGCCCTGCCCTGATCCCAGAGGCTGCTTGTGGATCGAAGCTCTCAGTTGGTTCGGGGGCTTGTGGCTGGTTCTATGTAGAAAACCTCTCACTGGGCGGTCTGGTCTGAGAAGCTAGCCTTGAAAGGCACCTCCCACCGCAGGGGTCCAGGCTACTTCTCATTTATAGTTTTAAGACTTTATCTTTTCTCAGTCTGTCTTGACAGAGGTTTGTCTTGTTAGCTTTTCCAAAGAAATGACTTTTGACTCGAATGATCTTCTATATTGCAATTTTCTATTTTATTAATATTCAACTGTGTTACCTCTCTCTACTTTCTTTGTTTTATATTATTCTTTTTCTAAGTTCATAAACTGAACACTTAGTTCAATAATTTTGAGATATCTTTTCAATAAATATCTTTTTGCAGAGACACACATGTATGAAGCAAATTCTTCCCAATATTCAGGCAATGCTGGTTTTCCTCATATTGTATCTATATACACTTTCAATATTTGCATGCATCTATTCATTAAAAAGCATTTATGGTGAGATAGTTATTTTTCTAGTTACAGACTTTGCAAGTAGACAAAGCAGAAATAATCCCCAAACCCTAGAATCTATGCTCTCTATTCAAGAATGAAAGCTGATTTATTTTTCATTGATATGTTACTAATATTCAATAAAATCCAAAAATCTTACACATTCAATTTGTACAGTTTTGAAAATAATATCCATCCAAAACAAGTTATAGTGCATCTTTCCTCCAAGAATTTTCCCTTTAGCAGAACTTCGTAGTCTCACCCCTCTATGAACATTCTTTTTTCTATCACCCTAGATCAATTTTGCCTGTATTTGAATTTTATATAAATGGAATCAAACAGATTTATGTCACATTTCTCTCATTTAACATAATGTTTTGGACAAAAACATCCAGTTATTTCATCAATAAGTTGCTTATTTACATTTTATTGTCTTGTATCATTCCCTTCTATAGCTAAATGATGATATGCTTACCTTTTCTTCTCTTGATTTGATATTTTGTTTCTTTCCAGTTCTTAGCAATTCTGTACCAGTCTCCTCTCCATTTCTATCACAAGTATTGAGTAAACATACATTTTTCTTTCTTTTGCACAAATATCTAGGAGAGAAATTGCCGGCTCATAGGGTGGATGTTTACTTAAATTTCTAACAATCACTCTCAGAATTTAACTGTGGATCCCTGGGAATCTTAAGACACTTCCAAGAGTTTCACAAGGTCAAAACCATTTTTGGAATAAATATAACTGGATATTCATCTTTTTCACTGAGTTGACATTTATAGTAATGATACAAAAGCAATAATGGGTGAAAAGTGAAGGAAGCTTTACTAGTAATCCTGGTAGTACTGTAATAGTCTCTACCACATACCCTCTGTATTTCAGTTCCTAGTAAAAATGTCTTTGATGATGGTAAAAATGATTAACTTTCTTAAATCTCCACTGTTCTGCACTCATATTTTAGTAATCTGTATGATAAATGGGAAGCACATGAAAAGACTGCCTCTAGACACTGAATATGGTGGTTGCCTCAGCAAAAAGCCCCTGTGCGGTATTTGAGTGACAGGCTGAAATAGCTGCTCTTATCATGAAGCACAATTTTTTTTTTTCAGTTGACAAACTAGTTATTCAAGTTTGCATATTTGGTTCATGCTTTCTTGTAAATAAACCAGAAAGCTTTTTACTTCAAGAAAATAAATACTATATTTGCTGTTAGTGATAAAATTTGAAGTCGCTAGTAAAAATTAGACAAGCAACAATAAGTGTTGGTGAGCATGTGGGGGAAAAGGTACATTCATACATTGCTGGTGGGACTGCAAATTGGTACAGCCACTCTGGAAAGCAGTGTGGCGATTCCTCAGAAAACTTGGAATGGAACCACCACTTGACCCAGCTATCCCACTCCTTGGTCTATACCCAAAGGACTTAAAATCAGCTTACTACAGTGATGCAGCAACGTCAATGTTCATAGCTGCTCAATTCACAATAGCTAAACTGTGGTACCAACCTAGATACCTTTCAATACATGAATGGATAATAAACTGTGATATATATACACAATGGAATATTACTCAACTTAACGAAGAATAAATTTAATGACATTTGAAGGAAATGGTTGGAATTGTAAATATCATGCTAAGTGAGATAAGCCAATCCCAAAGAACCAAAGATCAAATATTTTCTGTGATAAGCTGATGCTGATCCACAATGGGGCTGGGTGGCAAGGGAAGATTGGAGGAAGTTTGGTTTGAGAGGAGGGAAGAGAGGGGGAAGGGAGGAGGTTTAGGGATGGGAAAGATGGTGGAATGAGATGAGATGGACATCATTACCCTATGTACATGTATAATTGCAGAATGGTGAGACTACATTGTGTACAACCAGAGAAATGAAAAATTGTGCTCCATTTGTGTATAATGAATTGAAGGTGCATTCTGCTCTCATGTATAGCTAATTAGAACAAATTTAAAATATGACTACCTTTGGTGCTTCATGGAAGCCATAAGGGAAAAAAAAAATTGGAATTTCAGAAAACACGTATGACCCACCATAACCTTAGCAGCTTTTTAATACTATGCTCTTTTCTGATGAGATTGGTGGTGATATTAACAAATGTGGTGGTGTGAGGTCAGTTGACAGGGGAAGATTCACATAACTCAGAGAACCAGTATGTGTTTTAAATGATCATATCCTTGGTGTTACAAAATCATGGGTTGGCATGTTAAATAACTTTTCAATATGGTGACAAAATATCTGAGACAAATCAATTTGAAGAAGGAAAGGTTATTTTGACTCATGATTTCAGAGATTCAGAGATAAATTACTCCCAATATACAGGGAATGCTGTTTTTTTCTCAAAAATTTTCAGTTTTTTGAATGCAAAATTTCTCCATTGCTTTTGGGACTGTGGTGAGGCAGAACATCATGGCAGGAAGCATGTGCAAGAGCAAAGCTGCATACCTTCTAGTAGCCTGACAGCAAAGGGACAGAAGGGGTTGTGTGGTCCCAATAACCCCTTGAGGACACGCCTCCAATGATGTCACTTCCTCCCACCAGCCCCATTTCCTGAATGTGGCACTACCTCCCAATAGCACCACTGGACAGCAACCAAACCTTTAACACATCAGCTTTGGGAGGACTTTCAGATCCAAACTATAGCAGTTGGAGTATCATCAATTCAAAGTACAAGATACCAATGAATTTTCATGTAATTCCATTTTTTAAAAAGTTCATTGGTAAGGTTGGATTCCATACTATATTGAGCTTTCAAGAATCTACCACCTATTGAATATTAGCTTAGTCTCAACAAAAGTTCCCACAGTTATCTTTGGATGTTCTAGGAATGGTGTCTTTTACCTTTGTCTCATTTTTATTTTGCCTTCCTGGATGAAGTGTATTTTCACAGCATATGTCATTGTAAGTGACAGTCCCACTCTTTTCCCATCCTTAAAAACTTTAAAGATGACATTTGCTATGCACTAGACTTTATTTGAAACTGTAGTACTCCCAAATACATAACATGATTTCCTTTTCTTTAAAAATATTTCTCTTTATCTTGTTTGACTATGATCTACTTAAGTGAATTTTTTCAAATTAATCCTGCTTGATGTTCCCTGAGATTCATGGATCTCTGCTTCATGTCATTCATCAATTTCAAAATATTTCCTTTTTATTTCTTCAAATATTTATCTTGAACCTTTTTGCTCATCTTTTTTTGACCTACAGTTATGTGCAAATTTTAACAATTGACATTATTCCAGAGATTTTGTTAATGTAACCTTTTTAATTTTTCTCCACTCTAATTCTCTATGTGTTTTAATTTTAATAATTTATATTGACTTGTTTCTGATTGATTTATTGATCTTTGCATCTAATAAGATCAGTATGCTGTTAATCCAAATGAATTATTTTTTTGGTTAATAAATAAATTCTTTATTTCCAATTTTTAAATTTCTAGCATCTTCATTTGGTTCCCATCTATAATTTGAATTTCTGTACCTTAACTTATCCTCTCTTTAGATATTTATCTTTTGAACTAGCTCTTTTCCCAAATTTAACATAGTAATTCTAAAGGGCTTATCTGATAGTTCCAACAGCTTGGGCCATCTCTGAATTGATGTTAGTTCTGTTTTTTTTTTTTTTTTCCCTTAAATTTTATAATATTATTCTATTTTTCTGTCTCTCTCAAATAATAACCTCTTTCCTCATTTTTCTTTATGGGCTGTAATTATCTGTATTAGTGCTTCTATCACCATCCTCCATATCCTTTGTCTTTCCTTCTCTATGTTCAATTTTGTAGAAGTTTTATCTTCTTACTAAGATGTCTATACTCTGTTTTTCCAACTTTACCATTTATTTCTTATCTATGCTCATTCTGCTATTTGTTTTATTAATTTTTATCTTCATTCACCTGCCTTTTATACCCAACATTCCTATTTAGTTATTTTAACTTTATTTTTAACATTGCGGTAATATTGATGGGTAATTGTTTCATCACCAGTTGTCTCACAGAATCCCTTTCCACATAGAAGACTGTGTAGGGCACCCTTTAGTCAGATGCTGAACCTTAGTCTCCATCATGTAGTTAATTATTATGTAGCTTCAGCCTGGGAAAAAAAGTTGAGAGATGATTATTAAAACCAATACCTTCACTAAAAATGAGCTTTTGAATTTTCTTTTATACCAATATGCACATTAAAATTTCAATACAAGAGTTCTAATCAAGCAAACTTAGTGAGATTCTAGTGGATTTTCCTAGAATATATCTTAGAGAACTTTAAAAAAGAATGGAAAGTAAGTTAAGGAGCATAGAGTAGTTTGGGAGACTCTGATAGCTATGAACTAGAGAAGCAGACAACTAACATTTGGAAAATAACCCTGGGAGAGATATTAGTAAGTCTCTGGAAATAAAATGCTGCTAGATTAAATTTCAATGCTGTCACTTCCTACTTCATAAGACCTGTAACAAATTACTTTCAATTTTAAGCATCATTTTCTTCTTTGGGAAAAAGAAGTATAAACTAATAGTACCTATCTCAGTTGTGGTGGGATTTAAATTAGATAATACCCTTTTAAAGGCTTGGTACAGCCAATATGAACAAGGAGTAATTGAAAACGGACCACGGATGCAAAGAACAAGGTTTGGAAAACCCAAAGAGATCGGGCATTAGCTGGAATGTAACCTCCATAAGGCAGGGGATCTTGCCAAGTGTATTCATCATGGTTTCCCTATCACCCAGAACAGTGCCTGAAATATGTAGTAGACATCAAGTGAATATTAGGGAAGTGAGTAAAGAAATGAATGGTTTATGCAACTGTGCAGCTGGCTGGGAAGCATAGGGCATATTAGAAATGGAGAATAAGTGTTTACCCACACCCAGACACATCATTTGATGAATGAGACAAAGGAGACATAAGCAGCCCCATTACCACAATGAAAGAGTAGGACTCAAAAGTCATGACTGATGTGCTTAATATGTTACACTGAAGGGAAAAGAGATGCAATGGCTGCCTACCCACCTCTGAGTTCCGGCCTCAGCCCTTGTCTACTGTGATAACTGGAGATCATTTCTTCTAGAACAAGAATCCATCTGATTCTAAAAAAATTACACTATCCTTTATTGTTCTTTGTGGGGAAAAATGTTCCCAAACCAGGGAATCCAATATATAGTGATGTACATGAAGGTCTATAAGAAATTTTGCTGGGGCTGGGCTGTGACTCAGTATTAGAGGGCTCACCTAGCATGTGGGAGGCACTGGGTTCCATCCTCAGCACCACATATAAATAAATAAAATAAAGGCATTGTGTCCACCTACATGTAAAGAATATTTTAAGAAAACAAGAAGTTTTGCTTCTGAATCACTGAATTACAAGAAAGGATTTGCCTGTTCTTTGAGAAGCTGACTAGAAACATTCAGATGCTTTACATGCCTAAAGTTGGGGATATCTGGGCTCCAATTAAGGTTGTCAGTTGACTATGTGGATTAAACATATTAATAGTTGGGCTTGTTGCCTAATAAAATCTTTACCAGACAATTAAATGCTTTTTCTATTTCCCCTTCATTAAAATTAATGTCTTATTTGTTATAATAGCATGTTACATGTTCACAAAGGGTATATAGCAATCTTCTCACTTGAACACCAGAATTCTTCCTTTGTTTCACACATCATTATCTACACAAATATAATAAAATTAGAACTGTACAGAAAAGGTGAATATTATCCAATGGATTAACTATTGATGACAAAAATCCTGGGAGGTTAGATATAATTGCTTGCAATATTCTTATGAATCAGATAGTACACAAAAGCAAACTCTCAGGCATCTGTCTGATAATAATGAGTATTACAATTAGATGTAATTATCAAGAAGCAAAATTGACCAAGACTACTCAGCATATAACATTTAGTTCTGCAAAATTTGATCTAGGAAAGTTGTTCTTGATAGAAATATTGAACTTAAAAGAAAACCGAAAGTTAACATTTGATGTTATCAAAATGTTAAAAAAAAAAAAACCCTCTGTGAAGTTTACTCAAAAAAAGTCTTGATTACAGTGGAACAATTTTAACAAAATTAAGAAGTTGGGGAAAAGTAACTATTTGATAGTACCAGGTAGAATATTAATCAAGAAATTAGATTGACTGAATATAGTTCATTATAATTTGTTTTCAAAGATCCTATTGTGTTTAACGTATTTTAGATGTTGACAGACCTTTATTTATTTTTATTTATTTATTTATATGTGGTGCTGAGAATCGAATCCAGTGCCTCACATATGCTAGACAAGTGCTCTCCCACTGAGCCACAACCCCAGCCCTATACTTTTTTTCTCATGAAAATATATGTTTTTAGGAAGTACTTTGGTGTGTTTAAAAACGTGTGTGTGAGAGAAAAAGCAAGAGAGATTATGACTTTTTGTTCATCAAGGAGAGCAGTCCTTCAGAACTATTTCTGTAAATACAACATGATCCAAGGGGCATGTCCCCGAGAACATGATGGATTCTTTCTCCTCACTTGCTCACAGTCTAAACTTAGATTTCTAAATGCAGCAGCTCCAGCAAACGTTGCAACAGGTGCAGTGGATAAACTCTGCAAGAGTGTTGGCCATACTCTCCAGACAGAGCACCCACATTCTGACAAGGGAACTTGACTTCTGACAAATTCTGACTTGAAGCTTACATTGAAAAAGATAGAATGAAATTCCAGTATAAGGATTTTTTTTCCTAGCTTAGAAGAAGTAGAATGCTGCCTGTCCTTTAACTTTCCATTAAAACGAGAATCCTGAGTCCCCAGGATCAGTTTCCCATTGCTGCCACTTCTGAACACAAGCAGGCACTTAGTTACTAAACTGAGGCTTGCCTTGTGTTCTCTCGCAGAGCTGAACCTTTTGGTTTTCTCTTAAAGTCTTGCATTTCTGTGAGAGTAGGTACCTGCTTGATTGTTTGTTTTGTTTTTTTTATGTTTCAGAGTCTAGAGGTATACAATCTAGTTATCTGCTAGAGGGGAGAAAGTCAAGCTATAGTTCATAGCCTATTTTGTAAATAAATTTTGCTTTTGGCGTTAAAGTAAAAGATATCTGCCCCCATTTGCTTATGGATTGTTCTATGGGTGCCTTTGAGCTCTGAGATTGCAAAGTTGTTTAGTTACTTAAAGATGGTGGGGCTTGCAAAGTCAAAAGTCCTAGTCTTAGTCCTAAAGTTATTATTACAGAGCCAATGAGACTGGACAGTATAGAAAGAACAGAGAATTATTTCTTCCAGTTCCAGTTAGGGAGGATGGAAAGTCCAAAGAGGAAAGGTCTGTGTCTGCAACGGCTTTCTTGCTGTGTCATCACATGGTGGAAGGCAGAAGGGCAAGACAGCTTGTGCATGTGTTGTGGTGGTGTGTGTGTGTGAGAGAGAGAGAGAGAGAGAGAGAGAGAGAGAGAGAGAGAGAGAAACAGAGAAAGACAGAGAGAGAAGCAGAAAGAAAAGGCAAGAAACAAATCCAGAACTTTTGTCTGGAACCCCCTCTGTGTACACTAACTACCTCTCCTAATAATGACCTTGGTCCACTCATGAAGGCCAGCACCCTCATGCCCTGCACACCTTCTAAGGTCCCACCTCTCAACCTTGCTGCATTATGAATGAAATTTCCAACACCTGAGTTTTGGGGGTCACACTCAAACCATGGCATGACCCTTTATAGAAGAAAGTTTGCTGAGCTGTGCTTCAGAGTCAAAGATCACCATAGAGACAGTTTTGACCTTTCTCTCCTTACACTTACTCCATCAGCTAATACACTAATACACTTGCAGATCAGCTTCTCTGCATGGAGGAGAAAGTACTGGAGATATCATAGGTGGGTTAGTGAGAAGTGTCAAGGGGTGGCACGGGACTCACAGCAAAGACAATGCTTCTCTTATCCACATCCCACAGTTCAGAATTCTCAGTCTCAGATTCCCCTTCTTTCCTTAGCCTTGCCTTCCTTTGAAAGCAGATGCAAAATAATTGCTGATGTGTGCAGTATTTATTTACAGTACATCTTTCCTTATATATAGAAAAAGAACAAAACACCAATAGGCTGTGTTGAACTCGTTTTCCTTGCAAGTCAATAGCAAGCAATGGCAAGATTAGCGACAGGGAGACGTTTGACAACATGGAAATTTTGTTCATGGCACATTGTCAGCTCAGTGCTGCCTGTGACTTCTCTCCCTTTGGATCAATAGAACTGTCTTACCATCAGCATAACACTTTAATCAGGGTCTGCGAGAACTCCATGATGGGATTTTCCCATTTTACCACCTGAGTTAAATTTATTTCTCCTCTGACCTTTGAATGGGTGTCATCACCCAGAAGGAAAGAATTTTTAGCACCCCTTCTACCATGAGAGCAGTGGAGCCTTGGGTATTTTCTACACAGGGCACTTTTTAAATGTGGCTTTAGAATTTTTAAAGTGGATAAAGAGTCACTGCTGGAAAATGGTGATGAGTCACCTGAGGGTCATCACAGGAGCCTGAAGGGTGAGAAAAATTGATAAAACATAAAAATAAAGTCCCCATAGCTAAAATTAGAAGTACAAGAGGAGTTGCTGAATTTATAAGATCGTCATGTTCTTGTTAGGAGTGTTGGTAAATGAGGAAACCAATTCTGTCCTTAGTAGGGATTCAATATAATCCCCTGGCTCCATACAATGTGGACAAAGTATATCCTGCTGGAACACCATATTGGACCACTGACATCCAGGGACCACAGTGGCTAAGTGTAGGGATAATGTCACAAGTCTCCCTTAAGTAAGAATAAAAAGAGAACAAGGGAAATAAACTTGGCACTGAACCCTTAAACATAAGAGGGAGTGTGGGTACCAGGTCAAGGTGAGAGGGAGGGAATGAGGCAAACATTTCAAATACAGAATTTTGGGGGACACCAAAATTCTCAGCAATTAAGATGAAACCTTTTAATGTCACATTGAAAAAAAAAAAACAAAAAGAAAAATTTTACAATTAGGAAAACATCAAAATTATAACAGGCTGTCCCGTGTTTTCTTTATGCATTATTGTATTATTGTACCTTGGTGACCATCAATCCCTGGTTCCCAGTGTGGGTGGTATTCAGCCTGCCCTCCTGTGCATTTATTAGCATTGAGAAATGGTTCTTGAATAGCTTAGGCAACATGAGACTTCATAACAGTCATGTTTCCTACTTATAGTTTTTCTATTAACTTTTCTATGCACTTGTTTCAAAATATGAGAGAGTATATTAATAAGTATTGAAGGAATGCACAATTGTGTTTTGTCTCAGACTCCAATATAGCCCCAATATGGCTCCAATATTGCTGTATTTTGTTATCACAAAAAATGGCTGTGTTTTTCATTGGTTGAGAACAAACATTATATCAAAAATATTTGAATAATCTTTAATTATTGTTTTTATGACAGAAAAACCAACAGACATCATAGTGGATGCAAACTTAGCAATGGCTTCCACACTATACCTTAGTCATGTTCCTATCTTCTCCGACAGAAATCTTGGCTCGTTAGGAAATCTCTCCAGTTTAACATGTTCTTCCTCTTCTCCTTTTACTCTGGGACTAGACTATGAGGAGTTGAAAACTCAAACGTCTATAGAATTAGGGCAGGTTTCACCGTGAGGGAAGAAGGTTTGGTAAGGACTGTCTTAAACATGGCGCATCACTGCTACTCAGGTAAACAGAGCAGTAGACACAGGGACCCAATGTTTCTTGACTTTTCAATTCTTTAGAAATTGTTCTAATTGTTAAAGTTTGTTTCTTTTTTAATGTATGACCCAAGTCCCATAAAACTCTTAACTGCTGGTCTTCCCTGATCAGCTTCCCTGATTAGGGGAGAGTAGGAAAAGGGGGTAACTCTCCATAACAATGGTGGGAAGGCCTCAGAGAGATTCTCTAAACAGTTCTTCACTGGTGGCACACACACATCCCAGGATACTGCAAAAGACAACCCATCAAGTACAGAAAAAAACTGCTAGGATTTTTATATATGATGATTTTCTCATCCCTTTAAAATGTCTATTTTTAAGGTTTATAGTGTATGTACTATATTAGTACATAGGACATGTATATAATTTGTCAATAAATATTCATGAGTAGAGATGCTTGCTTAAAACAGGTTTTAGATTAGAGTGGTGCCTAATAAAATTGCAGAGGTGACTAAAGTAAATCAGAACTCCCTGAGTGCCTACCTGTGCCCCTGCTAGCTAGTGTGCCTCTTGCACAAGGTGTTGCTCTGCAGAGTGTCTGTCTCCTTTGAATTTATTAGCAAATGCCCTGTTGTGTTGGGTTAGCTTCAGCACGTTCCAAGTTCAAATACAGAATGGAAGGAGATGAGGACTAGGGGGCACAAAATGTTCTTCCAAGGTGGCACGCTTTGAACTACTTTTCAGGAATAAAAGTATGTTTGAGAGCTCCCTCCCTGCCCTTGCCCATAATGGACTCTTCTTTATGAGGTACAGTATGTCATTATTGAGGTGCCATATTGGATCAGTCAGTGACTTGAAAATGGAACAATGCTAAATGGACTCTCAGCACAGAACATTCCTTATTAGGACCTCATAAAAATCCTTATGTAGGTGCTGTGGGGTGTCAGACCCTCTCATGTGTTCCTCAGGTAGACAAGTCACTTAATTTTTAAAATGATTCATTGAACAGTTGGTACTGGCTGACATTCCTTCTGTAGATAATCACCTTGCTCTGAAAATCATGCTTTTCCAGTATTACGTCCAATTTTAAGATGCTAACACTGAGCCTCAGAGGGGAAGTGACTTGCCCAAGGTCCTGACACTACAGGAAATAGTGTCAACTTGGTTCTAACTGCCAAATATTCTCAACCCTTCTGACTTGATAGTCCTGGATGTTCCGCCCAGCTCAGCACCATGGCCACAGGGCAGGAGGTGGGTGGCAATTAACCTGGACTCTCTCTGTAGGGAAGCTCAACCTGCTGGATTTGTCTATTTTGAATGATGAGATGATGAGATGATGAACAGTTCCCAAAAGGTAGATCAAAATTACCAAAGAAAAGTACATTATTTACTCAGTTTGATAAAAGCTTTTGATTTTAAAACTTCAACCAAGGTTCTTAACTTCCTGTCAGGGTAGATAAGTTAAGCTGAGAGGAAGTCGCTGGTCACTCCACAACAACTTCCTCTTTCTGGCCTGCCCTTCAGTGCTGTGGAGCTTCAAATGACATTTCCCAGATTCCAACCCTGTATTTTCTTTTTTTGGGGGGGGCAGTTACTAGGGATTAAATTCAGGGGCACTGGACCACTGAGCCACATCCCCAGCCCTATTTTGTATTTTATTTAGAGACGGGTCCCACTGACCCATCTTAGTGCCTTGCTGTTGCTGGGGCTGACTTTGAACTCATGATCCTTCTGCCTCAGCCTCCCAAGCTGCCAGGATTACAGGCATGTGCCACTGTGCCCTGCTGTATTTTCTTTCTTTAGTGAATTATTGCATTTAAAAAACCCTTTCTGCCTAAATTCATATGGACTTACTGTATTTTTTAATGGAGACATAGTATTAGTTCGTTTATTGTACACCTTTTCCATGCCCCATACTGTTCTAGAAACAAGGTCTCTGCCTTCATGGCGCTTATGTTTCTGAAATGGAAATAAACACTAAATACATTTCAAAGTGTATTGTAAATACACATAAATTGTAAAAATGTAGGAAATGTGAGTAATCATTGATATGTAAAATCAAGACTAATAATGTTATAGCAGTGTTCCAAAACATAACTGTACCAAAATTTATGTGACATCACTCCAGTGATAAACAGATTGTTGCCAATTTTTGCCATTAGACCACCCTCCACTGGGCTTTCTTGTGAAGGCCTATTCTCTTATGTGCAAATGTATTGTTGTCAAAGAACTCCACAAAGTTCAAAAGTAGAGGTTTTATTATTTGTAAGAAATACTCAAATACCCTGTAGTTGGTTGGATTATGAAATGCAAGACCCTGCCAGACTGGGATTTTTCAAATTCTAAGATTTAATCAGGAAGGCTGCCAGGTCCCGGATGTGGGAGTGAGGAGTGCTGGGCTGGTCGGGTGGGCCTTCCATGCCTTTCCCCCCAGGACGGGGTCTTCACTGAGTTCCAAGCAGCCCTTTCTCCTACTTAGCACCTTTTCCTGTTTCTTTCTGCTGCCATTATTAACGGCAGGCTGGCTGCAGTGCAAGTAATGTTACTGTTACCTCTCCTGGCCCTTGTCATATTTTATTCTGAGCCTGAGGTTTTGCCAATTGTTAGGAACTAACAGGTATAAAAATAGCCCACTTGTAATAAAGCACATAAAAATGCAAAGAGGGTTGTAGGCTCTCCAAGCTGGCCTATTAACCTTTGCAGGATTTGCTGTGGAGTATCGACCACAGCATAATAAAACTTGGGTGAGTAGAAGAGCGACAGAGGAGAGCACTTGGATGACAAATAATGGATCTGTTTCACCCTGTGAAGGAGTGGGGAAGAGACTGGACAATCTTGTCATTCTGCCTCTACCTTGAGAGAGGGTAGGCTGGGTTCCACCCCCTCTTTGGGATAATTAGGTTGTTTTAGCCTCAGTGAAGAACATTTACGTTTTTAAGGAAGCTAACCATTCCTTTTATACTTGTTATGGTTTGGATAGGAAGGCTCAGGTGTGAAAGACTCAGTCCCCAATGCATCAACGGTAAGAAGTGGGACTTTTGGGAAGTGATCGGATTGTGAAGTCTTTGACCTCATCAGTGGATTAATCCATTGATGAATTCATAATCTGAATGGGCTGTTGGAAGGAGGTGGAAATTGTAGAAGGTGGAACTTAGTGGGAAGGAGTGAAGTCTTGGTAGCATGCCCTTGGGACTATATTTTGTCCCCCATCCCCTTCTTCTCCTCCTTTCTGCTTCCTGAATGCCATGAGCTGGGTGACTTTCCTGCACCGTGACCTTCCTCCATGATGTTCTGTCTCGTCTCATGCCCAAAGCAATGGAGCCAGCTAACCATGGACTGAAACCCTGAGCCAAAATAAATGCTTCCTTGTCTTAGTCGTTTTCCTAAAGGTATTTGTCACAGTGACGAAAAGCTGACTGGAATATGCTTAATAGATGTAAAGGTAATTGAATATTCAGTGGCAATTGTGTATTCAGTTCTCTGACCATTTTTATGTGCACTTACAGAGATATTGGGAGGTACTGTGTTGTCACCAGTCTACGTTTGGAATAAAATGGCTTGTGAAGGGAGGTACTGAATTTCCATTTTGGATCGTTTCAAGGATTTCTATTACTTGTATAAATTAGATGAGTCATTTTTAAATGAAAACAATTTTGTTTTTTCGGTACACTTAACCATGTGGAGAATTAAGGATCACAACTGGAGAGTTGCTGCTTGCGTCTAGCATTCAGAGGTCAGGAATGTGGCTAACTATCCTAAAATGTACATGACATTTCCCACAACAAAGAATTATCCAATCCAAAATTTCAGTAATGTCAAGGTTGAGAAGACCTGAACTAGAAGAATGTTTCCTGACTCTGGGATTTTGCATGTTGCTGGAGTGTAACTTAGTGTAGTATGTTTAAGGTAGGTTAGGGAACCCCAAAAAATCCTAAATACTTGTAGATCTCCAGCAACATACAACATTGTCCAGAATGTTCAATTCCATAGAATTCACAATATAAATAAAAATACTAGGCATTGAAAATCAAATATAGCACTGTAGACTCAGTGAAAATTTAAATATCCCATTAATTGATTGCATTTCAAATTTAGATTTTATTGCTAACAAATACCACATGTCAACAGTGTTTATGCCCAATAGATGCTTGCAATTTCTCCCAAATTAGATCTTTACTCTTTTCCCATTTGTTAACATGACATCACAAGAAATGCTCAGAAAAATACAATGGCTAAATTCAAAGTATATGAACACACAGTTCACCAAAAAAGAAATGTACAATGCTAAACAAACATTAAGAAGGTGTTCAAGAATTTCACTAAGATGATGCATAAGTAAGCAGTTTTTACCTGTTCGATTTTCCCACATTCTTATAAACAAGGATATCTAGAGAGTAGGGAAGCATGCTGTGGGTAAAGTTCGTTCCTCTTTCTTTGGAGAGCAGTGGTCATGAAAAATGTCAGGAAATGCAAGTATCTTTGAGGTGTTTTTTCTTGAGCAAGGACTACACCATAATATTTTGAAAGTCATCTTATTACCAGAGAGTAGGGATGTAAAAAGTGATGAGAATTAAGAGGAACCACTGCCTACGTTACCTCCCCTACAGATGAGAATCGCCCCAAAGTGACAAACAGGAGAGTGTCACTGCACATTCAGGCAAAACACAGTGGCTTCAGCACCCAGTCTTGATGACTGCTGCAAAATAATCCAAATAGGGATCTCTGCTCCGTGAAATTGGTGGAGCCTGGGTTTTGTACTCTATAGTATTATCAAAATCCATACATGTACATATATATGGATATGTGCAGATACGTGTGTGTGTGTGGGTATATATATGTGGATTCCTCCCACACACATTCACACATTTATAAAAAGAAAAACCTTACTGCTGGCTGCCTTGTCTAGTCTTTTTCTCTTACCAAATGAGACCGAAGAGATCATACATTGGCAAATATGAACCCATTTAGCAGCATGCCTTTGGTTTGTGTTCAAAAGGGAATGGAAAAGCCATGTTAGCCAGCAACTGGCCACAGGGTTGTGCCCCCAGATGCTGAGAAGTGCTGCCCCACAGATGTGTTCTCCACTGCACTGTGCGATAGGCATCCTATACCATTAGCACCATGAGCCCCTTGTTCAGGACAAGGACACACAGGAGACAATGTGCCATTCGCATGAAGACACCAAACGTGTGTGCCCGCAGGTACAAGCTGGATTCTCAGTGTTAGGGATTCTTCTTTAGACACAGAGACTTCTGAATATTTTATATTGTAGATCTCCTAAAGGCATTTTTTGTTTCCTGCTTTTCAAGTTGATGTTTATTCAGTCTAATGGGAAGCCAGATTTTAGGAAATACAATGTCTCTCTTTGGGTTCTGCAATTATTCAGGGCGGAGAAGAAATGGTTTTAAGGCTCCACTGGATATTTACAGTTGGGTGATATTTTTCCTGTTTGGAGACTGAATATACCCTGATGTGCTGTTTTAAAAATCAATCATAGATACATTTACATAGCAAGCAGTCCATTAGTGGGGGCACATTTCAGTGTTGGGGGAAAAAGGAATTAGGATTGCAATTTCTCCCAGTGACTTTTTGGATCTAGTTTCCACCCATTTTTCCTTTAATGCAGATGATTTTTTAGAGTGAATTAGTTTTCCCACTGCATTGTATTAAATGGAATGAAAAGTCATTATTAGAGCAAACCCATACAGCAAGGTTGCTTAATTAGGAGGCAATTCCTAGAATTAAAGACAAAGATGTTAGTGAAAACTCAATATAGTATTACGAAGTGGAATTTTAACCAATTAACTTACATCTGTTTAACATTCAGCGGATATCTATTGAGTATGTACAGAATTTCAGGAACTTTCTAGGTGATGTTGATACAAGTATCAATGAGGGAAAGGGGAACAGAACTTAAATATTGGTGTTTGGGAAAGTGTTCCTTTGAGAATTGAAGTATGGAGTTCCAATTCCATCAGATTCATTTATTAATTGGGTGACTAATTTCTCTGTTAGAAGTCTTGGCTCTCTTATTTGTGCAAACAAACAACAAAAAAAATCTTGCTACTGTCTTAACATCTTTTCATGATAAGAAGAATCCAGAAACAACATCATAAAACTTTGTAAACTGAATATAGGAAGCACTGATCCTGGGAGAATGCAGAGCACTCTGCCAGGGTCGGGTCCATGAATGGTCATGGTGGGTGACAGTAATGGAAAGGAAGGTTGGGAACAGAGGGTACCCATTCATTTAATCAATAAATAATCACTGAGCATCTGCCTGTGCTTATTCTAGATACAGAGACGTGATAGAGAAAAAAAAAATAGATCCCTTCCCCGATGCAAAATAAAAATTTTTTAAATATAATAAATCTTATGTTACAGTGGGGTGGGGTTTCAAGGAACTATAGATAGGTAAAACATATAGAATGTTAGGTGGAAAAAAATAAAGATAATGTGGTGTGTGTGCATGTGTGTGTGTGTGTGCATGTACCATCTAATTTAAATCCAGAGGTTATTGCTAGTTCCAGGCATGGCTAGACTAGCTCCAGGAAGTGGATCAAATGATGTCATTGACATTTTTAAATTTCTTCATCTTATATTTTATTTCTTCATTCAAACCCAGCTTCTTACTATAATAAGAGAGCTTAGGAGTAAGTTCCACCCTTACGCTCTCATCTTGCTGCAATTTCAGCTGATAAAGTTTCAGCTTCCCAGTAGGTCTAACCAAGTCTGAAGTGTCAGTGCTCATTAGTATGATTCAGGTCATAGCCCTGGCAGTTCCCGTCACTGTCAGGGAACGTGCTGATCCAGTAGGCCTGGGTCATGTAACCCTTTCTGGCACCAAGGTGGGGAGTTGGCCTGTTGGTCAAACTGTGAACTGGACACATAGAAGGGGCCGGTTCTTCAGGAGAACTGAGGACTTCCCGATTACACAAAAGCGGCTCCAGTGTTTGGGCAGCAAAGTGACCTTCCAATCTGCTCATCCTGATTTCACTTTCTGCAGCAACACCAGGTTTGTGTTATCTGTCAGGGGAAAGGAGTATTTATCTTGTGGAACATCGTATCTCTCAGAGCTCAGCCCCCAGTATGTGGGAGGCAGACAACACAGTCCTTAAATAAATGAATGCTGAAATGAATGAATGAATGGCTGAGATACTAAATATGGCTGATGTGGGTAAGTAGTACTTTGTACCATTGATGGTGTAAGGAAAAGTGTATAGCAGCTGAGTGCGCTTACCTGCCCTATAGCATGAACACAGAAAAGAGACTTAATTAGTTGTAATATGGTTGGGTGCCATTAGAAACTTAATTGAATAATTACTGGTTTGGACCAGGAAAGGCTTTTATCCTTTAATTATCTGTGGCTGGTTTATACATACCCTTAACTTCTGATTTTAGAAAGGAAAAGGAAACTTCCTTGTTTCAAAAAGGAAAATGGGCATTGATATCTTTTCTTTTTCAGAGGTTCAGTTGAATATTCTCAATTAAAAATTTTTATTTACTATTCACAACATAGATTATCCAACTGATAGATACCTTATGTAAGGAAAATGCACTATTGTTTGAAGATGTTGTTATGATTTGGATCTGGAATGTCCCCCAAGATCTTTTATATTTCAGGGTTGGTCCCCAAAGCAGCCAGTATTCAGATGTGAGGCTTTGAGGGAGCGATTGGATCATGGGGCTCTGATCTCATCAGCGGACTAATCCATTGATACATTCATAATCCAAATGGACTGTTAGGAAGTGGTTGAAACTGTAGGAGGTGGGACCTAGTTGAAGGGAGTGTATCCTTGGGGGCGTGCCCTTGGGGACTGTATCTTGTTCCTGGCCCTTTTGCCCCTACCCTGCCCCACGTCCCTGCTAGCGTGAAGTAAGCAGTTTTGTTTTGCCATGCTATTCCACCATGATGTTCTGTCTCACCACAAGCCCAGAAACAATGGCATCAGCTGACCACTGACCATGGACTGAAACCTCTGAAACTATGAGCCAAATTAAATCTTACCTTCTTTAAGTTGTTTCTCTTAAGTGTTTTGTCACGGCAAAGTAAAGCTAAAACAGATATTTATAAGTGGTGTCATTTGCTAAAATTCTTAGCCTTGTTTACTGTGTCTCATAAATGACTCTAGGTGATTAAGTCAGAGTTAGAAAGATGAGAAGCAGCACTTTCCATTACATCTAATAACAAACTCTGTAGGCCTGTATTTCTGAAAGTATTCCCCAGAGAACTTAATGTATAATAGAGACATTTAACTAATTAGAAGCAAACTCACAGATGGTGGTTGCAGAGGGGGATGGGTAGTGTTTCTCCATGGCCTGGTGGTCTGGTAAGAGCAGGTGATTCAGTGTTGGTCCCGAGGAAAGAGCCACATAACATTCCATTCGTAAATGGTATTCTGAAACTGAAAACAGGTTTATTTTCCCTCCAGTTGAATTGTACTCTGGTTCAACATTATGAACAGAGTGTTCTCACTATCTATATTAAGACCGCAGGAGGTTCCTGGTACTTCTCCTGCCCCTCTTCTTTACTATTTCTTGGCACTTATTTTCTCGACACTTATTTTCTCATCCACTCATTCACTCTTCCTAGAGGGATTGTTCTAAGTCTTTACCATGGGACAGAAACTGCACCCAACATTTTATCATTGCTATTCTGTTGTGATCTCTGCTGGTCTTGTAAAGCTTCTTTACCTGTGTTGTTTACCATGATTATTATTCAGAATATGTTTCCTTAGAACCAGCATTTTCATTTTAACAGAGGTGTATTTCCTTAACTCAGAAGTTCTCAAACATGTGTGTTCACCAATATCACCTGAACTACTTCAAAACAATTTTCTGGCCCCTCCCCAGAGTTCTGACTCTGCATGTCTAGAATCTTGCCCTAGGTTGGCCATGCATGGCATAATGACATTCTGGTCAAGAACTGACCACCTATTTGATGGTGGTCCTACAAGATCAAAATGGCATTGCAAGTCTATCATCCAGTGACATTGTAGCAGGTGTAAAGTCGTATTTGTGGTGATGATGATGTAAACAAACTTGTACTGCCAGTCATGTAAAAGTATAGCACACGCAATTTTATACAAAATGCAATAGCTGATAATAAATGTGTATATGTTATATATGATAATTGCATGACAGGTTTGCGTATTCTATACTGGACTTTTTATCATGATTTTACTATATACTCCTCACACTTATAAAACAATGTTCACTGTAAAACAGCTTTGGACAAGTCCTTCAGAAAGTATCTAGAAGAAAATATTCCTATTATAGGAGATGACAATTCCATGCAAGTTCCCGCCCCTGAAGACCTTCCTGTGGGTCAAGATATGGAGGTGGAAGACAGCAGTGTGGATGGCCCTGACCCTGCCCTGGCCTAGGCTAATGTGTATGTTTGTGTCTTGGCTATTAGCAAATTAGAAAATGAATACAAAATAGAAATTTTAAAAATAGAAAAAACACATGTACAATCAGAAAAATGAGAAATTGTATTCCACTTATGTATGATTTATCAAAATGCATAAATGCATTCTACCATCATGTATAACTAAAAATACATAAATAAAATAATTCTATTCTTCCTTAGCACTCCCAACCCCATTGCAAATTAGCATATCAGAGAAAGCATTCAGCATTTGGTTTTTTGGGTTTGGCTTATTTCGCTTAGCATGGTATTCTACAACTCCATCCATGTACCAGCAAATGCCGTAATTTCATGCTTCTTTAAAACTGAGTAATATTCCATCCATATACATATACACATATACCACATTTTCTTTATCCATTCATTTATAAAAGGGCAACTAGGTTTGTTCCATAATTTAGCTATTTGTGAATTGAAATGCTTTAAATATTGATGTGGCTGCATCACTATAGTATGCTGATTTTAAGTCCTTTGGGTATGAACCAAGGAGTGGGATAGCTGGGTCAAATAGTGGTTCCATTCCAAGTTTGCAGGTAGGAAGGATAGTAGAGTGAAACAGACATTATTATTACATAATAATGTAATATATGACATATATGCATAATAATGCATATATGACTGCATGACCCATGTGATCATACAATATGTACAATCAAAAAAAGTGAGAAATTACATTCCTTTTATGATTTATCAAAATGTATAAATGCATTCCACTGTCATGTCCAACTAATTAGAACAAATAAAAATTAATTTTAAAAGAATAAAAAATAAAAATGAAAATGAAACAGCAAAAACAAAATTCATTTAGAATGAAGGTGTAAAGTAACAGTTTTATAAAGCTGTATACATATAGATATTTTATGCTATGTGTTATTCCAAAACAGTAGAAAAAGTTTTAAAAGTTAAAGTTTATAAATTAAAAATCCTACAGTAAGCTGAGTTTAATTTATTTTTGAGAAAAGAATTTTGTTTTCAGTGCTAGGGATCAAACCCAGGGCCTTACTCAAGCGAGGCAAGAGCTCTACCAATGAGCTACATCTCCAGTGCAAAATATTTAAAACAAAATAAAATAAATGAATGTAGTTACATGTGTAGTATGGTTAAAGTCTTCAGTGTTATATAGTAATGTTCTAGGCCTTCACATTCACTCAGCACCCAGAGCAACTGACTTACCCAAAGCAACATCTGGTTCTATAACTTTCATTCTTGGTAAGTCTCCTATACAGGTGTGCCATTTTTATTTTTATCTATCATATCATGTATTTACTATACCTTTTCCATGTTTACATATGTTTAGACAAATACCACTGTGTTACAATTGCATGTAGTATTTAGTACAGAAATATACCATATACCACTATACTTTAGAAGCAACATAGATATAATGACAGGCCATGACATCTAGATTCGGGCACCTATGAATCTATAATGTTTACACAATGATGAATTGCCTGGTGAAGGATTTCGCAGAATGTATTTCTGTCCATAAGTGACAAATGACTGTATTCAAAATTTCTAAACATTTCTCAATTGATGCTGATGGTGGTGGTGGACCACACTTTGAAGTCCACTGCTTGACCTCACAGAAATGAATGATTAGCATGAATATTTGATATTAAGGAGAGAGAGTGGGACATAGAATGAGAAGTGGTAAGTTCCTCCCTGGTCCTTTCAGTTAGGGAATGGATTACTAATTTGAATTGTCATGACCTGAAGCTTTCCCAAGCCATTAATCTATGTATGTGCATGCATAACTTCTGGGGAATTTTTGTGAACATGAAAGTCAAGAAAGGATGGCAAGTGTTTCTGAGAACTGAGGTATAATTTGGGAGAGCACAGTGCTGAAACATGATTAAGGAGCACGGAGACCAGACTAGTGGGTGTCGGGAAGTGGGGCGATACTAGGAGGTAAATTAGGCATAGAATAGTCCCTTTCTTGTCATTTGCTTATTCATCAAATATTTATTGATCACTCACCAGATGATAGATGAGTGAACAAGATCTAGAAGGGAAAATACAGAAAACAAAGAAGCAAACATGCAGTATATTTGGTGATAGCAAGTGCCATGGGGAGGGAGGGGCTTGGCATGGGAGAGAAGTGACTTTCACTCCCACTTGACGCACAGGCTTTCTTAATAATTTGAATAACACTCTCCTTACCTTTCTGTGTAAAATAATGCCTTGAGGTGACTTGATGACCTGCAGATTCCTGTGCTCCAGCTTAGATATTCTAACTCAGCCAGGACTGAGGTGGGGCCGGGGCTGGGGTGACCCTATTGTCTGAAAAGTGGTTCTAATGCAGACAGCCTTCCCAGCCTGACTGAGGGAGTGAGGACCAGGAAAGAGAGAAGGTTCAGAAAGCTGGACAGGGTTGGAGTGTGCAGCTGAAGGACGAGATCCAGAAGAAAAAGGGCTGAAATCTACCTGGGAGAAATAGAAAAGCTGAGGCAGAACGGTAGGGTGGGGTGGTTCTAAGTGTCCCAGGGCTGATTTAGGATTCTGGCCCTTCCTTACCAGGTGAGTGGCCACGGACATGTCACTTAGCATCTTACACACTTAGATTCATATCTGGAAAAGAAAAATATGTGTGTGTGTGTGTGTGTGTGTGTGTGTGTGTGCGCATGAGCGCGCATCTTGACTTACGATGGGCTTATATCCCCTTAAACCCATTTTTAGGTTGAAAATACTGAAAATTTTAAATATTTTTTATATTTAAATTGTGTACACCTAACATACTGAATATTATAGCTTAGCCTCGCCTATTTTAAACCTTCTCAGAACACTTACATGAGCCCACCACCGTTGGGTGACATCATCCAACACAAAGTTTATTTTATATTAAAGTGACAAACTTATGTCATGGTTTATTGAATACTGTACTAAATGTGAAAGGAAGATGAATGTATTTGTGGTTTGGGTGGGTGTTTATTTACATATATACATAGACAGATATCTATACGTATATATGTATACATTTATACACATACATACGCATATAATGTGTGTATACATGGATAGACAGTCATGACATAAGGTGATTTGACTTATTATTTCTTAACTTTACAATGTTTTAAGAAGATTTTCATACACAACCAAAAGGAAACACACACTTGTGTCTTAGTGTGTTTTACACTGCTGTAATGGAATACCTAACACTAGGGAATTTATCCTGAACAGAAGTGTGTTGGCTAATGGTCTTGGAGGCTGGAAGATCCAATATCAGGGTGCTCGTGCCTGACCACAGACAGGATGCAGCATCATCCTCTGGTGGAGGTGCAAACAGGTAAGAAGTCAAGAAGGGTCACACACCTCATCCAGGAGAGGGGAGGACTCAGGACTTAATTACCTCTTAAAGATCCCATCTCCTAACACTCTTACAAGGGCAGCTCAATTTCTACTTGAGTTTTGGAGGGGATAGACATTTAAACCATAGTGTGTGTACCTGCACATGTACACATGTGTGCACACGCACACACATGTATCCTTTTTTGTTGGTATTGTTTTAAAGACTGAGATAGATAATTTGAAAAGTTATGCCAAGTGCCAGGCACTGCATTTGGATTATATATGATGGTGATGATAGTCTTGCTTTTCAGGCATAAGATATTGAATACAAATAAATTTTTAAAATCTTCCATGAGGGCTGAGAGAATGTAAAAGCATAAAATCTCTACCAAGAGGCCTAAGCACTTAGTCATGTGCTATGGAACATCTTTTGAATGTAGGCCAGGAAAGCTGTCATGACACAAAGCAGTTTGGAAACAATCATTTTGGTAAAACTCCTGGGAGCTTTTCTGCCACTGAATTCTCTTTCCCTGTATTGTGTGAGTAGTTGTCAAAGACTTTAGGAAACCAGTAGTTCTGAGTCCATCACTCAGCACATGAAAGTTTGCACATTGATCATCTGCACCTCTAGGGATGCTTTTTCTTCCCAACTGGATACAAGGAAGGAAGAAAAATTTCTTTGCCTGCCTGAGATTAACTTTATTTGACTGCCTTCTAGTTTCTTTTATGAACTCTGAGTATTTATATTTTATAGTAAGTATTATGTGGCACCCCAAAGAACATTGTCATGTTCAGTGTTTGCCCAAAGGAAAACCATTGAGGCTTTTTGTTCTTGAGACTGAACTAAATCTCCAACACAGTGAAAAACACAGAAGGGCAATCTCAGTGTGTGAGTGACTTCTTGGGACTGAGGATCAAAAGAAATGCACTTAGTTCTTTACCACAGATGAGTGAAGATGCATTTGCCCTTCAAAATAAACATGTCCTTAGCCCACTTTTCCCTGATTTTTTTTTTCAGACATTCAGCATTTGCTTTAAGAAATCTGTTTCATGCTTGATCCTGACTTTAAGAATATTACTCCTTGATTAACTCTGTTGACTCTACAGACTAGCCCCTTGGTTCCCACTTTCTGACCAGACACCACTGTTCTTTTATATAACCTGTCCACTTTATGCTGCAGAAAGGATGAAACACAGAATATCATGGATCACCTCCATGACCTCCTAGCCCAGGATTGGGTACATGGTCAGTGGCTAGGCAAATAACTGGATTAGATTGTACTGATTAAAACAAGGAGCTAGAGTCCTTGTTGGCTCACCTCTTTTTCCTCTGCAATGGAATTTCCAAAATATGTTCTATAGAACATTAACCCTATAAAATGTTCTGATAAAAGTGTCTGTAGCCATATAAGCTTAGAAAACTCTGTGTATACTCATCCCTTCTTGGAGATTGGATACAAAGTTCTGAAACAATCCAACATTAAGGAACCATGTAATTGGTTTGCTTCTCAGATGAACTTGACTAAGAACTCCTTTCTATGTCTTCCTTTGTTTTTGTGCTGAAACTCATTGGGAGATATTGTTCTATGGTACCTTGGCTCCATAAGCAGTTATAATCTAATGAGTAATAAGCATGTAATGAGAACCTACTGTGTGTAAAGCGTTATGAGCTTCTAGTCTCCAGAATTTCCAAATCTTTATAATTAGGGAATAATAATCAAATTATATGGAAACAACTGATTCGTGTGCTGCAAAATAAATGTGACTGGTTGTTAGAGAAGGAAGACTGCTTAATAGGCAGGGTTCACTGAAGAAACATTGAATAGTGGAAAGGTCTTGAATTGGGCTTTGAAAAATAGAAAAGATTTCAGATGTTAATATCAAAAACCATAATAATAACCAATACTTAAGTTTAATGCTAGATATTGTGCACTAAGAGGACTCTGAGGTCTTTAATCCTTGCAGCGTCCATAAAACATAGGCATTGCTATTCCCTTTATTTGACGGATGAGGACACCAAGGCAAATGGAGGTTGATTAACTTCCCAAACCTGTGGCCAGTCCCTGAAGGATGTGAACCCAGGATGGTCAGCACCTGTTCTCACATGTTCTCAGCTACTGTGCCAAGCAAGATAGTTCCAGAGTGATCAAGATGTTCATAAGTTAACTGAATCCATCATTGTTCCCTAGTAGTATCTTTTCATCAAAACACAAGAAAGATGGCCTGAGGATCTGGGTTCCAATGCTGTGTGATTCTTACCTAGCTGTGTAGACCTTGCAGGCTGCTTACCTACTGAGTAAGTGTTTTCACTGAGGCCTAGTGTTTTCCCTCCCAAAATAGGTGGGTTGACAATACCTGCCTCATGCAGTCCTGGCAAGGATTGAATGAAACATTGTGCCTTAAAGAAGAATGAAACGATGGCATTTGCCAGGAAATTGATGGAGCTGGAGAATATCACACTCAGCGAAATAAGCCAATTCCTAAAAACCAAAGGCCATGTGTTTTCTCTGATATGTGAATGCTAATTCACAATAGCAGGGTGAAGACTAGAGAAGAAGAGAGTTACTTTGGATTAGGTAGAGGGAAGTGAAGGAAGGGGAAAGGGTATGGGGATAGGAAGGATAGTAGAGTGAATCTGACATTATTACCCTGTGTACATATATGACTACACAACTGGTGTGATTCTACATCATGTACAACCAGAAGGATGAGAAGTTAAATCCCATTTATGTATGATGTGTCAAAGTGCGTTCTATGGTCATGCATAACTAATTAGAACAAACAAAAAATTGTAAAAAGAAAAAAAAATTGAATATAATTCCTGGTACATATTAAATAAACAACAAATGGGGATCCCACTTTGTAGAAATGAATGTCCTTCACTGATTTTGATAACTATACCTCTTCTTTTTTTGATGTGATTTCTCCTTCCCCTCTTTGTTTCTCTTTGAACTATCAGGACCTAAAATGAATAGAAAGAAAACTAGAAATGAAATTAAGTAAATCTCTCTCTGGAATCATTGACCCTATCTGATCTTACATTTCTTCCACCCATAAATCTAGAATTGAGGGCCATTAAATTTTTCATGCAAAAGTTCAGCTAGTAAATATTTTAGGCTTTGTTGGCCAAAGAGTGTTTGTGGCCAGCTATTTAGCACTACCATTGAAGTTCACAAACAGCTGTAGACTATAATTAAAGAAATGTGCATGATACTGTTTCAATAAAATGTTATTTATAAAAGTACAGAGTAAGCTTGCTAGTGCAAAACTTTTGATCTGGAAGAACAAAGATTTTCTGTAAAATTCATTCCAAACTTGACTATTTGGCCATTCATTCATTTAATACTTCTCATTGTGGCAGAATACACAATTATTCCAAAGGAAGATACTCACCTGGAGGTGTTTATAAGACAGAGGTCTGGATCCACCACCTTAAGGAACTGGGAGGAGGCAGAGAACTGGAAACTGGGTCAAGGGTGATTGACCCCAGAATCTTGTGTGTGGAAGTCCTAGTAATATTCCAAATGAATTCTGATGAAAATATTAATCATAAAAATTTACCACATAAAGTTAGATTGTTGATGGAAAGTCTTCTTTTTTTTTTCCTTTTCTCAAGTTAGTTTTAATGCACATATTTTTTTTTATTCATACATTTACATAGAGTAATGATGTTTGATTCATTCCGTTATTTTTTCCTTCCCCCCACCCCTCCCACCTCTCTTTTCCCTCTATACAGTCCCTCCTTCCTCCATTCTTGCCCCTGTCCCACCCCCCATTACGTGTCATCATTTGCTTATCAGTGAGATCATTCGTCTTTTGGATTCTTGAGATTGGCTTATCTCACTTAACATGATATTCTCCAATTTCATCCATTTGCCTGCAAATGCCATAATTTTATTATTCTTTATAGCTGAGTAATATTCCATTGTATATATATACCACAGTTTCTTTATCCATTCATCAATTGAAGGACATCTAGGTTGGTTCCATAGTCTTTGTTTTTTTAATGTAAACATTTATAGTTATAAATTTTCTCCATGGGATTGCTTTCTTTGTGTCTCATAAGTTTTGGTAGATTTTGTTTCAATTTTCCTTTGTCTCTAGTGTTTTCTAATTTCTCTTGTGTTTTGTTCTTTGATAAGTTGGGGTTTGGTCGTATGTTGTTTGATATCTACAAACTTGTAACTTTTCTAGATTTTCTTCTGTTACTGGACCCTAATTTAATCTTGTTTTGGTTGGAGAAGCTTCTTTGTATGATATCTGTCTTTTAAATATATTGAGACTTATTTGCCGCCTAATATATGAACTATCCTGGAAAATGACCCATGTACACTAGAAAGGACTGTGTGTTCTGTTGTTGTAAGGTTAAGTGTTTGCTTGTGTTTGTTAGATCTACTAGACTTAATGTTCTTAGACTACTTTCTGTTGCTATGACAGAATACCTGGGTGGAGTGACTTTTAAAGAACAGAAATTTATTTTAGCTTATAGTTCTGGAAACTGGGAAATCCATACACATGTCTCTGGCAAGGAACTCATGCTGCTTCAACTCATGGTGGAGAGTAGAGGATAAGTTGCCCTGTGTGAAGGGACCAAAACCTAACGGGCAGCTTTACTATTATAGCAACATGCTCTGACACATATAACTAATCTAGTACTAGAAGAGCAAGAACACTTAAGAATGAACCAAACCCCCAGAGAGCAGCATTTATTAATCCATTAATGATGGTGATGCTCTGATAACCTGATCCCACCACATGTCAATACCATTTCATTGAGGACCAAAGCTCAATATGAGTTTGGGTGGGA
Source organism: Sciurus carolinensis (assembly GCF_902686445.1). NCBI lineage: Eukaryota > Metazoa > Chordata > Mammalia > Rodentia > Sciuridae > Sciurus > Sciurus carolinensis. Next base: position 144,971,541 of record NC_062218.1, read on the forward strand.
AAAAAATCATATTCAAGCCATAGCATATGTGCTCAAGTCCGATATTTCCTTACTTATCTTCTGCAGAGTACTATTCATTATTGGCACGGATATTAAGTCTCCAACTATCCTTATAGAAATATCTACTTTTTCCTTCAATTCTGTCAATTTTTACTTATTTTTTTTTCATGGTTAGCTTTTATATGTAAATGTTGTGTTATTTTTATAACGTTTCTATATTGAAAATTTTATTAATATATATTATGTGCCTCATTAAGTTTTTAAATTAGCCTCCATTTTTTCTAATATTAACATACTACATGTATTAATGCAGTACATATACCTATATTAATATTGCTATTTACATGGTACATTATTTTACATTCTTTTACTTTCTACCTGTTTCTGTCTTTGAATCTAATGTGAACCTCTCATAGAAAATATCATTTGATCACATTTTTCAATCCATTTAATCTGTCTTTTTGTTGAAGAGATCAATTCATTTACACTTTAAGTACTGATAAGAAATAATTTATTTTGGTCATTTCACTGTTTGTTTTCTGCATGTCCTAGAACTCTTTCGCCTTCCATTTCCTGTATTAATATTTTCCTTTGAGTATAGTTGATTATTTTATAGTGAAATATTTCTATTCTTCTCTCACTTCCTTTTGTGTATATTCTTTAGCTATTTTGCTTGAAATTATCATGAGGTTTATACTTAAAAACCCAAAGTAATAACCGTCTATTTTTTTAATGTATACAAGGTTAACCTCAATAACATAAAACCTCTGCTCCTTTAACAACTCTGCCCCCTCTTTCAGGTTGCTGGTGTAACAACATTATATTTCTTTGTGCGCCAGGAAATATAAACTGATAATTTTTAATGCTTTAGTCTCTTCAGTTGTACAGAAATCAAAATTTAGAGTTGAAAACAAATGCTACAATAGCAATTGCTTCTTGAATAGTAATTTTAATGTATTATTCATTTAAATCATTTAGAAAATAAAATGTGTAATTGCACATCAGTCTAACAATAATGCAAGTTTCATGCATCTTTAAGGTACTCACCAATGTCCTTTTATTTCAAATTTCGGGACTTCCTGTTTTTTTCTTACAAGGATATTCAAGTGGTGGTGCATTCTGTATTCTTTGGTTTGCCTGGAAATGTATTAATTTCTTTTTCACTTTTAAAAGATAGCTTTGTGAAATATAGGTTTCTTAGTTTATAGTTATTTTTTGAACACTTTGCAGTTTATCTCCAGCATAACAAAAAAAAAAAAAAAAATAAGGATGGAACAGAAGAAGAAAGTATAGAGAGATGGAAGGAAGAGAGGCAAAGTAAATCTTAGTTCTTTGAATACAGTAATAGAGTGTGTAAGCTCACAGCATTTTAGCATTCAGTTTTTGCGGAGATATCTGCTGATAATTGTATTGAGTGTTGCTGGCTTCAAAGTTCTCTCCTTTCCTTTGCCTTATACCTGTTTGTAATGTGTTGGGGCATCTCTTTGAAATTATCTTACTAGGAACTCAGAGAGCTTCTCAGAGTCTTATATTCATGTCTTTCATCAAATTTGGGCTGTTTTCAGTCATTGGTTTTTCAATTGTACTCTCTGTCTCAATCTCTGTGCTTTTCCTTCTGGAAAACCTATAATGCACATACTAATAAACTCAACGGCATGCCCACAACTTCCCCTGAGGATCTTCACTTTTCTTCAGATTTTTCTTTCTCAGACTTGATCATGTCTACTGTTCTTTCTTCAGAATGGCTGATTATTTATTCTGCTTGCTTCACTCTGCCTTTTAATCCCTCAAATAAAATTTATACTTCTTTGATTACACTTCTTTGTTTCATAATTTCTTTGGGGTTTATTTTTTAATTGTCTTTTAATTGATATTTTTCTTTTGCTCTTACATCATTTTCTTGTCTTTTGCATTGTCCTTTTTTTTTTTAATTTTTTTACATTTACATAGGGTAATGATGTTTATTTTATTTTTCCCCTCCCCACACCCTCCCACCCCTCTTTTCCCTCTACACAGTCCTTCTTTCCTTCATTCTTGCCGCTGTCCTTAGCCTAACTCTAAACCTAACCCTAAACCTAATGCTAGCCCCTCCCACCCCACATTATATGTCCTCATCCGCTTATCAGCGAGATCATTCGTCCTTTAGTTTTTTGAGATTGGCTTATCTCACTTAGCATGATATTCTCCAATTTCGACCATTTGCCTACAAATGCCATAATTTTATCATTCTTCATTGCCGAGTAATATTCCATTGTATAAATATGCCACAGTTTCTTTATCCATTCATCAACTGAAGGGCATCTAGGTTGGTTCCACAATCTGGCTATGGTGAATTGAGCAGCAATGAACATTGATGTGGCTGTATCTCTGTAGTATGCTGATTTTAAGTCCTTTGGGTATAGGCCAAGGAGTGGGATAGCTGGGTCAAATGGTGTCTCCATTCCAAGTTTTCTGAGGAATCTCCACACTGCTTTCCAGAGTGGCTGCACTAATTTGCAACCCCACCAGCAATATATGAGTGTTCCTTTTTCACCACATCCTCCCCAACACCTATTGTTGCTTGTATTCTTGATAATCGCCATTCTAATTGGGGTGAGATGAAATCTTAGGGTAGTTTTGATTTGCATTTCCCTTATTACTAGGGATGTTGAACATTTTTTCATATATCTGTTGATTACTTGTACATCTTCTTCTGTGAAGTGTCTGTTCATTTCCTTAGCCCATTTGTTGATTGGATTATTTGTATTCTTGGTGTAGAGTTTTTTGAGTTCTTTATAGATTCTGGAAATTAGCGCTCTATCTGAGGTATGATTGGCAAAGATATTCTCCCACTCTGTAGGCTCTCTCTTCACATTTCTGATAGTTTCCTTTGCTGAGAGAAAGCTTTTTAGTTTGAATCTATCCCAGTTGTTGATTCTTGCTTTTATTTCTTGTGCTATGGGAGTCCTGTTAAGGAAATCTGATACTGAGCCAACAAGTTGAAGATTTGGACCTACTTTTTCTTCTATAAGATGCAGGGTCTCTGGTCTGATTCCGAGGTCCTTGATCCATTTTGAGTTGAGTTTTGTGTAGGGTGAGAGATCGGGGTTTAATTTCATTCTATTGCATATGGTTTTCCAGTTTTCCCAGCACCATTTGTTGAAGAGGCTATCTTTTCTCCATTGCATATTGTTGGACCCTTTGTCTAGTATGAGAAAATTGTATTTCTTTGGGTTTGTGTCCATGTCCTCTATTCTGTACCATTGATCTACCTGTCTATTTTGGTACCAATACCATGCCATTTTTGTTACTATTGCTTTGTAGTAGAGTTGAAGATCTGGTATTGCAATACCCCCTGCTTCGCTCTTGCTACTGAGGATTGCTTTAGCTATTCTAGGTTTTTTATTCTTCCAGATGAATTTCATAATTGCTTGCTCTATTTCTGCAAGGTACATCATTGGGATTTTAATTGGAATTGCATTGAATCTGTATAGCACTTTAGGTAGTATAGCCATTTTGACGATATTAATTCTGCCTATCCAGGAACATGGGAGATCTTTCCATCTTCTAAGGTTTTCTTGAATTTCTTTCTTTAGTGTTCTGTAGTTCTCATTGTAGAGGTCTTTCACCTCTTTTGTGAGATTGATTCCCAAGTATTTTATTTTTTTCGATGCTATTGTGAATGGGGTAGTTTTCCTAATTTCTCTTTCTGAAGATTCATCACTTATGTATAAAAATGCATTGGATTTATGAGCATTGATCTTGTAACCTGCTACTTTACTGAATTCACTTATGAGTTCTAAAAGGTTTCTGGTGGAATTTCCAGGTTCCTCTAAATATATAATCATGTCATCAGCGAACAGGGATAGTTTGAGTTCTTCTTTTCCTATTTGTATCCCTTTAATTTCTTTGGTTTGTCTGATTGCTCTGGCTAGAGTCTCAAGGACGATGTTGAATAGAAGCGGTGAAAGAGGGCATCCCTGCCTTGTTCCAGTTTTTAGGGGGAACGCTTTCAGTTTTTCACCATTTAGAATGATATTAGCCATGGGCTTAGCGTAGATTGCCTTTATAATGTTTAGGAATGTTCCCACTACCCCAATTTTTTCTAGTGTTTTGAGCATGAAGGGATGCTGTATTTTATCAAATGCTTTTTCTGCATCTATTGAAATAATCATGTGATTCTTAACTTTAAGTCTGTTGATATGGTGAAGGACATTTATTGATTTCTGAATGTTGAACCAACCTTGCATCCCTGGGATAAAACCCACTTGATCATGGTGCACTATCTTTTTAATATATATTTGTATGCGATTTGCTAAAATTTTGTTGAGAATTTTTGCATCGATATTCATTAAGGATATTGGTCTGAAATTTTCTTTCCTCGATGTGTCTCTGTCTGGTTTAGGTATCAGGGTGATATTGGCTTCATAGAACGAGTTTGGTAGGGTTCCCTCCTCTTCTATTTCATGGAATAGTTTGAGAAGTATTGGAATGAGCTCTTCTTTAAAGGTTTTGTAGAACTCGGTTGAGAACCCATCAGGTCCTGGACTTTTCTTTGTTGGTAGGTTTTTGATGACCTCTTCTATTTCATTGCTTGAAATTGGTTTATTTAAGTTGTGTATGTCCTCCTCGTTCAGTTTAGGTAGTTCATATGTCTCTAGAAATTTGTTGATGTCTTCGAGGTTTTCTGTTTTGTTGGAGTATAGATTTTCGAAATAGCTTCTAATTATGTTTTGTATTTCACTCGTGTCTGTTGTGATGTTTCCTTGTTCATTCCGAATTTTAGTAATTTGAGTTTTCTCCCTCTTTCTCTTTCTTAGTGTGGCTAAGGGTTTATCAATTTTATTTATTTTTTCAAAGAACCAACTATTTATTTTGTTAATTTTTCCAATTGTTTCTTTTGTTTCGATTTCATTGATTTTGGCTCTGATTTTAACTATTTCCTGTCTTCTACTACTTTTGGTATTGGTCTGCTCTTCTTTTTCTAGTGCTTTGAGCTGTAGTGTTAAGTCGTTTATTTGTTGATTTCTACTTCTTTTTTTGAATGCACCCCATGAAATAAATCTTCCTCTAAGTACGGCTTTCATAGTGTCCCAGAGATTTTAATATGATGTGTCTTTGTTCTCGTTTACTTCTAAGAATTTTTTTATTTCCCTCCTGATGTCTTCTGTTATCCATTCATCATATAATGGTGTATTATTTAATCTCCAGGTATTGGAGAAATTTCTGTTTTTTATTCTGTCATTTATTACTAATTTCAATCCATTATGATCTGATAGAGTACAAGGTAGTATCTCTATCTTCTTGTATTTGCTAACAGTAGCTTTGTGGCATAAAATGTGGTCTATTTTAGAGAAGGATCCATGTGCTGCTGAGAAGAAAGTGTATTCGTTCTTTGTTGGATGGTATATTCTATATATGTCCGTTAAGTCTAAATTGCTGATTGTGTTGTTGAGATCTATAGTTTCTTTATTCAATTTTTGTTTGGACGATCTATCCAGTGGTGAGAGAGGTGTGTTAAAATCGCCTAGTATTATTGTGTTGTGGTCTATTTGATTTCTGTAATTGAGAAGGACTTGTTTGACGTACGTGGATGAGCCAATGTTCGGGGCATAAATATTTATGATTGCTATGTCTTGCTGATTTATGCTTCCCTTAAGCAGCATGTAATGTCCTTCTTTGTCCCTTCTGATTAGTTTTGGTTTGAAGTCTACATTATCTGAGATGAGGATGGATACTCCAGCTTTTTTGCTGTGTCCGTGTGCATGGTATGTTTTTCCCCATCCTTTCACCTTTAGTCTATGGGTGTCTCTTTCTATGAAGTGAGTCTCTTGCAGGCAGCATATTGTTGGATTTTTCTTTTTAATCCAATCTGCCAGTGTGTGTCTTTTGATTGATGAATTCAGGCCATTAACATTCAGGGTTTTTATTGTGATATGATTTGTATTCCCAGTCAATTGACTCATATTTGTTTTTGACATGATTTGGTTTCTCCTTTATTTGGCTATTCCTTTAGGCTAGCGCCTCCTGTTGCTGATTTGCATCGTTGTTTTTCATCTCTTCCTCATGGAATATTTTGCTGAGAATGTTCTGTAATGCTGGCTTTCTTTTTGTAAATTCCTTTAGCTTTTGTTTATCATGGAAGGATCTTATTTCATCGTCAAATTTGAAGGTAAGTTTTGCTGGGTATAAGATTCTTGGTTGGCATCCATTTTCTTTCAGGGCTTGGTATATGTTGTTCCAGGCCCTTCTAGCTTTTAGGGTCTGGATTGAAAAATCTGCTGATATTCTTATTGGCTTCCCTCTGAATGTAATTTGATTCTTCTCTCTCGCGGCCTTTAAAATTCTGTCTTTATGTTGTATGTTAGGTATTTTCATAATAATGTGCCTTGGTGTGGGTCTGTTGTAATTTTGTATGTTTGGAGTTCTATAAGCCTCTTGTACTTGGTTTTCCATTTCATTCTTCAGATTTGGGAAATTTTCTGTTATTATTTCATTGAATAGATTGTTCATTCCTTTGGTTTGTTTCTCTAAGCCTTCCTCAATCCCAATAATTCTTAAATTTGGCCTTTTCATGATATCCCATAATTCTTGTAGATTCTGTTCATGATTTCTTACCATCTTTTCTGTTTGGCCAACTTTGCTTTCAAGATTAAATAATTTGTCTTCAATGTCTGAGGTTCTGTCTTCCAGGTGTTCTATCCTATTGGTTATGCTTTCTATGGAGTTTTTAACTTGGTTTATTGTTTCCTTCATTTCAAGTATTTCAGTTTGTTTTTTTTTCAGTATCTCTAACTCTTTATTGAAATGATCTCTTGCTTCCCGTATTTGGTCTTTTAACTGTTGATTGGTGCGATCATTTAATGCCTGCATTTGCTCTTTCATCTCCTCCTTCAATGCCTGCATTTGCTCTTTCATCTCCTCATTAGCTTCCCTGATCGTTTTAATTACGTACATTCTGAACTCCCTTTCTGACATTTCTTCTGCTGTGCTGTCATTGGGTTTTATTGATGTAGTATCTACGTTTGTTTGGGACATTTTCTTCCCTTGTTTTCTCATATTGGTCAGTTGTCAGTGGGACCCTGAGATATTGCAGTTTTCCGCTACTGGCTTATAGTGTTCCAGTAGATTTCCAGTGTATCACCTCTCAGCCTTCAGTAGCCTGATGTCTTGGAGGAATCTGATAAAGCAGCTCATCCGAAGAAAACTGCCCCTAGCCCCCTACTGGTTCCACGGTTTGGAACTGGCTCTGTGCGGAAATGCTCTCACTGTGGGCCTGCGCCGTACAGCTGGCCGTGTGGGAGGAGCCCACTGCCGGAGTGTGGAAGGCTACCTTGGGAAGACTCTAGCTGCCCTGCCCGGCTCCAATAAGCCACCTCTATCTGGGCCTGCCACCCGGGCCGAGCTTTACCCAGTGGGCAGACTCACCCGTGGCTCTATTTCAGTCCGAGTCTCTCAATGCCTCCCCTTCTTAACTCCAGGGTTCTGGAGCGACTGGGGGTGCAGTCTCCCTGTAGGCCGCCATCTTGGATCGCCCCGTGAAGAGAGCCTGCAGCCGGAGTGGGCAGAGCCGCCTGAAGAGGTCTCTGGCTGCCCTGCCCTAATCCCAGAGGCTGTTTGCGGATCGCGGCTCTCCGCTGGTTTGTTGCCAGAGTACGCTGCGCTGCAGGGGCTCCGGGACTCGGAGCTTGTTCTGGTCAGAAAGGCTCTCACTAGCGGGCCAGTTCCGTTCCGAGAACCTGGAGAAGCTGGCTCTGCATTGTCCTTTATTTCTCTGAGTATCTTTAAATCCATAGATTTTAAAGCTTTTGTCTAGTTGATCTGCCATGAGGTCTTTTTAAGCAATAATTTATGCTGGTTTATTTACTTTTTCTCTCTAGTAGGCTAAATTCACTGTAGGACTGAACATCATGATATTTTTGTTGTTGTTGAAGATTGTATGTTTCAATCAAATGGTGTAGTTACTCTGGAATCAGAATTTTCCTCTTCCCCAGGGTTTGATGTTCTTTCTTTTTTCTTCTTTCTTGTTGCCATAGTTTTTGTTGTTTCATTTTCTTATTTTGAATTACTGTAGGATTAGCCTGAAGTGTTCTCAGGACTTTTCGGAATGTGCATCTCCCCCTGGACGTGTCCAAAGGCTTTCTATTCTGCCGCCCCACCCCCCACATATGCAGTTGCTTTTGAATCCTGTAGTATTCAATTCCTAGATACCACAAGCAGAAAGAGAGGAATGAATAGCAGAGCCACTGGTCCTTTAAGCCCCTTGGAAGTCACTTCATTCAGAGGAAGAAGGCCACAGGGAGGCAGGTGCAGCAACAGTTGCTGCTTCCTTTGTGCCCACTTCTCTGTGATGAGAAGCAGTCAGAGCACAGATTCCTTGATATTTGGAAGACAGAGTCCCTTTTGCCAATTCTGGCTCCTGCCAGCAGTGTGCAGTGACTTCATGAGCTCATGCACAGCTACCTGCCAAGGTGTGGAGGGGTTGGAGGATGCATAGCTGCTACTGTGCGAAGAGCTAAAATTGACCAAAAATGCACCACAATTTACTGTCCAACCCTTCCCTTGCAAGTTGCAAGCCTTCAATAGACTCAACAATATGTACGTCAGACATACTGTATCATTGAAATTATTGCCTGGGTGGAGGAAAAACTATCTGGTATTTCCTTCTCCACCATCTTCCCAGATTATTGACTCAACTTATTCATTTAAATTTTTTGAGGTTGATCATTTTAAAACTTGATATGTTTCTGACACCCAGTGTGCAATCAAGTATTAAAAAATAAAAGAGAAGGATACATCCTTGCTCTCATGAAAGGGACAAATACACAAAAATGGATCCAAAGAAATCAGCCACTTGTAAATCTGCAGATGACTACAGGGTTTTTGACAGCATACCAAGGAGCATAAGTAGTGAGTGGCAAGGGAGGAAGCTTCCCGAGAAGGGTCTTTTAGTGTCTACCAGGTCCAGTGAAGTTACAAAACTTCTGGTTGGGGGAAGAGCATCTACCAAAGCCCCCGGGAACATGATGAGCTTATAAAGTGAATGAAGTCTCACAGAACTGTTTTAAAAGTGGATGGAGTTCAGGATGGAAGGTGTGTTAGTCACCAAACACTTTGCCACATAAAGTGGTTTTTCTAAGAAATGTTTTCCTTTCCAATTCTGACACCTGCTACTTTACCACTCCCTGCATGCGACTAGATTCCCTGCTGTCTTAAAGTCTGTCACTTCGGATGAGGTTTTGCAGAGCCTAGATCCATACACTACACTTTGGAAAACTCAATATACTGTATGCCGGTGCAGTTGTTGAACCAGAGCAGGAGTGACCATTCGGTCTGGCATATCATAGCCAGGAGACTGTTTTTTCAATGTCCTTCAATTTTTCTGTATTGCATGAGTTAGAAATCCAATTGATTTACTAAAATGATACTCCTCTATGAGTAAATCTTTTCTAAAGCAGTATCAAATGGGAAAGATTTCCTGGTTCTGCCATAGAACATAGTATCTTGACATGAAAGACCTAAAAGGACTTTAAGAGATGATCCCGTTGAATGTGCTTTTCAGAAGTGTCTTAGGGAGCAATGCAGAAGAGAGCAGAGACTTGGTGTGGGGCAGGGCTCTGTGCTCCACTACCCTGCTGGACCCGGCAGAGTTCTATTTTAGCAGGTCTCTGTATGTGAGATGTGAGTTCTATGCAAATTCAACATCAGGTGATACAACGACTGTTTTATTTTTTTTAATTTTTATTTATTTTTTTGTTTTGTTTTACAAAATGTTTGAAGAACACCTATCTGATTTCAATGTTACTCAATGTCATGCTGGAGTCAGTTCTTACCCATTAATGATAACTGAGAGTGCATCTCTTCCCAGCTCTGTGTTTGGTGATATCACATTGATTGCTGCAACTTAGTTAATGCTACACAAGGGAGTTTTAATTCTTATTATTTTCTGAAGAGCCAGTTAATCAATGGGCAATTGCTGATGGGTGTAACATATCAGCACATGTCCTAGCTGCCTGTGGACATGGTTGGGAAAAGAATGCAGATCTTCTAGTTCTGACTCCAGGACTGTTTCTGAGATGCCCAGTGTCACAGGAAGTTGGAGGAAATCCACATGCATTGCATACCTACATGCTTCAAATGCATTCCTGCCAATTAAGTCATTTTATGTTGACAAGGACTCTGAGAACTTGGAATTCTATCCTGTCTTCCGATGAAGACATTGGCATTGGAAAGGGTGTGTCCCCAAAGCATTTGTTTAGTGAGGATCATATCAGAGTTCCCAGACACATAGACAATCCAGACCTTTCCCTTGTACTACATCCACATTGAACAACCCTGTGAAATTGAACAAGTCACTAATTTCTTTAAATACTTTTTTTCACTTGATATAACTAGAAAAAGATAATCCTTAGCTACCACATAGGGATGTTGTAACCCAAGTGAAGCATTGTGTGTGCACATGCATTTTATAAATCATGGAGTGCTATTAAAATTGCATTAGTCCATCACTCATATAAAATATTAAATCATGACACCACTCTGCTTCAATTTCTTATTCATTAATAGAAATGAGAAGCAGTTTAGCATAGCAATTAAGGTCACAGACTTTATCATCAGACAGGCCTGAGTTGAATCCCTTCTCTATCTCTTATCCAGTATTCCACTGTGTGCTTTGGGGCAATTACTTAATCTCTCTCTACCTCAGTTTCCTCACTTGTAAATAGAGATAATTTGAACACGTTAAGTCACAGGGTTTTTGTGAAGATTACACAATATAGGAAAAATATTTACCATGGTGTTAGGTGATGAGTTAGCTCTTAAAAATTCACTGGGATTATTTTCACTTCTTATTCATCAACACTAACTAATCTAGCCTGCTAAGAGAATTAAGTTCCATTTTTCCCACAAACACTGATCACATGAGTGCATTTTTCATTCTTTAACTCACTTTAAGCATAGTTGGCTTGCAAACTTTTTAATAGCTTCTCTCTTCCAGTCCATGTTTATTTTGATTTTTCTGACTTTCTCCTGTCATCTCCTTTAACCAGTACAGCCCAGATCCATGTGTAGCAGTCCCTCTGTTTTCCCCGAGGATGTGTTCCAAGACCCCCAGTTCATTCCTGACACCATGAATAGTACTGAGCCCTAAATACACCATGCTTCTTCCTATACTCATGTACCTATGGTGAAGTTTAATTTATACATTAGGCACTGTAAGAGACGAACAGCGATTATAAAATAGAACAGCAGTAACAATATACTGCATTGGAGTCAGACAGCATGAAATCTCATCACACAACTCATACATGTATGAAATTTAAAATGTTCCAACTGTTGCCTTCTGGAATTTTCCATTTAATATTTTTGGACCATAGTTGACCATGAGTAACTGAAACCATGCAAACAAAACTGGAGATAAGAGGGGATCTACTCTATATCTAACTTTTCTCTTTGTGGCTGAGGTATTTTCTCTCCTCTTCCTTTTCGCCTTCCCTCTCCTCCAAGTCAAAAGTTTGTTGACTACCTCATGCCCACTTAATGGATAATACTTGGTTTTCAAGTCATGATGCTTGAAGCTTCAGATTGGGAAAATCTGTAATTTTTAACTTGAATCTTTGAACACATTTATTTTTAAATTTTAAAAGATACAAATTTAAAAGAAAATTATAATGTGGAACATAATTTGTATTTGATTTCCCACCTCCTTTCTTCCTTGTTTCCTTTTTACCTCTTTCTTTCTCTAGAACCAGTTAGCTTTAATGATATTTTAAAAATAAAATTATTTAAAAAAAGGTGTTTACTGATTCTAGAATATATTAGTGAAATATAGTATTAGGAAAACTAATGTGTTATTTTTTATTCTAAGGGCCAATGAACAAATATGAGCATGATTTATTAGCTTTGATTTGCCAGATCTTCTTTCCTTCCAAACGTGATAAAGTATGCCCTGAAATAATGGTTTGCAGTTGAGTTCAACATTGTCCAAAGAGGAAATGTATCAGCTCTGGCATGATACACTCATTTTTCAGCCATTTTAAGATCTTGGTTAGAGAAATCTTAGCCCCTGTATTGATTGTAAACTTCCAAAACAGATAGAGGCACTCGAATCAAAAGGAGAAGAAGCAACAGAGGTAGGGTTACCTATGTGTTTCTCACTAGTGAGGGAGCCTCTCTGAGTTCTAATTCCCTGTCCTAAATATTTAAATAGCACAGAAATCAGCTCACTACTACCCCCAGACCAAATCCGACTTTCCATCTGTTTTTGTAAACTCATGTCCAAAGAATGTTTTTCACATTTTTAAATAATTGAAAAAAATGGAAAAATGATATTTCATGACATGAACAAGGTGAAATGCAAATGTATGAGTCTATAAACAAAATTGCAATAGATCCAGATATGCCCATTCATATATACATTGCCTGTAACTGCTTAAATGCTACAAGAGTTGAGTTTAGTAGTTAAAATATTGACTATGTAACCTGCAATTCCTAATGTATTTATTCATTATTTGGCTTTTACAGAAAAATTCACCAACATCTGAGATGGTACTAACTGCACAAAGTTTTTGCAAAGAGAGATGCTGTAATTGAAGTGCCTGGAATACAGTGGTGCTCAGTACCTGTTGACTACCCTGCTTGTATGTAAACGTCAGCAAAGAGAGGCTATACATCTTCTCCTATACTGGTTAGAAAAAATAACATAGAGTAAGTTGAGTGTCCTGAAGTCAATTCAAGTACCTGAGAACTGCTGTGGGGGGTGAGACTTGCAGTAGTGAACTTCTGAGTCTTCAGGGCTGAAGATGTTGCTCTTTTTGTTATTGGTGAGGGTAACTGGTGATGTGTCTGGGTCCTGGAATCCTGGTAGCAGTTTGTTCATTCCTGAGAGGACTCCGCATTCTACTCTTAGGATTCTTCACTACCTCACTTCATTCTGGAATGTATAAATACTGTTGCTTTGGTTTTAGTGAAAATGTACCTAAAAATGAACCCCAGGCCATATTTTCCTATGAAATATTTAGCCATCATTTCTATCATTGCCTTTTTTCATAAATTCTGGAAATCTTGGTTTTCAGTTCCTGGAAATCTTGAGAAATTACCGTTGTATAATCGTTGCATTGGTGATAAGATGCTTCCTCTTCCTTAGCGTTACATCCTCAGAGCTCTTAGGAAAAAGCCAGTTTAGTCAAAAATATAAAATTAATTAAACATAGAAAAGGCTAAATTTAGAGGAAGGCTGCTTGCAATTGGACTTTAAGGTTGTGATATTCAACGTTGTTTTGTTTAATATACTCATTTAAATATTTTCTATCTTCTGTAATTTAGTCTATAAAGACTAAGCAAGATAATAAAACTTACATGAACTTTTCATTGTTCAGTAAGCATGTTAGGTCACTAGACAGAGCATAAAGCAAATAATTTTTTTTTTCTGGTACTGAGGATTGAACACAGGCCCCACACGAACTAGGCAAGCTCTCTATAGCTGAGCTACATGCTGAGACCTTTTTATTTCATTTTGAGACAGGGTCTCACTAAGTTTCCCAGTCTGGTCTCAGATTTACTATCCTTCTTTCTTAGCCTCCCAGGAGCTGGGGTTGTAGGCCTGAACCTGGTTGGGAATCAAACTTGAAGATTAACTTTTCTGAATCAAAATTAATTACTGTATAACATTGTTTTGTACCAGGTTCTCTAGTCCACCACACTCTCTCTCCCCATATGGCCTCCCTAGAGCAGTTTTATGATTTGCTCTAGTTCCTTTTTCCTTAATCTAGCAATTTTGACAGTGTCTACTCCAGCCCAAACAGTGTAGAAGGCTCTGGTGATGAGAGATGAGCAGGAAAGACACAGTGCATTGTCCTCAAGAGCTGACAATCCCTTTGAACTAGCAGATAACAATGACAAGAAATAATGGCAAGTGGTGTGGAATGAAAACTACAAATTTTTTTGTGGAGAAAATAACAAGATTTAATGCAGAGTTAGGTAAAGACATAACAAGTTAAGAGAAGGCTTTCAGGAAGAAGGTGCTTAAAGCTGTTTTCTGAATGTTACACAGGAGGTACAAGGTGTTGGTTATTCTGTACCTTGCAATCAGTGTTGGGAAATTCTCACTTTTTTGTTTCAGTTGTGCTTCTTTTATTTTCTTTCATCTTTATTGAGGTGTGATTGTGATTAAGCATTGTATACCTCTAAGGTGTGCACTGGGATGTTTTGGTATATGTACAGGTTGTGAAATGATTACCACAATCAAGTTAATTAGTGTAGCTATCAACTCCCATAGTTAGAATTTTTATTGTGTTCGATGAGGACACTTGAACTCTCTTTTAGCAAATTTCAAGTACACAATACACTATTATTAACTATAGTCCCCAAGCTATGTGTTAGCTCTCCAGTACTTGGTTATCTCAGAATGCTTGTTCCCTTGGCCCAGAGTCTCTCCTTATAGGCCACCCTCAACTTCCTGGTAACCACCATTCTACTCTCTGTTTCTATGAGTGAGTGTTTGCTTAGATTTTACATGTCAGTGGGATCATGCAGTGTTTGTCTTCCTGTGTCTGATTTATTACACTTAGCATAATATCCAGATTCATTCATGTTGTCACAAATGGCAGCAAGATTTCTTTCATTTTTAAGGCTAAATAACATCTTATTATGTGTATGGGTTAGTCATCTTTCTCTTACAATACCTAAGATAATCAACTTAACAGAGGAAAGGTTGTTTTGGCTCATAGTTTCGAAGGTTTTAGTCCACTGTCCATTGGCCCTGGTACCTTGGAGTCATGGTTAGCCGGGACACAATGGCTACAGTGTGTTGGGAAGAAGGCTGCTCACCTTGCGGTGGCCAGGAAGTAAGAGGAGTGGGGGTGGGCTGGGGTTCCAGTATCCCCTTCAGGGGCACACAGGGGTAGTCACCTAACTGCCTCCCACTAGGCCCCACCTCTTAAAGGTTCCACCACCTCCCAATAGCACCATGGGCTAGGGACCAAACCTTGAACGTGTGGTCCTTTGTGGGACATTTTTTCAACTACAGCTGTGTGTACACATCAATCCCACTTTGTTTTTCCATTTCTCTGTTAATAGACACTTGTTTTCATATCTTGGCTATTATAAATAATGCTTGAAGAGCAAGGGAGTGCAAACACTTTTGCAAGCAGTGATTTTAGACATATAGGAATCATGTGTTAGCTCTGCTAATTTTTTGAGAAACCTCCATATCGTCCTCCATTGCAGCTGTGTCAACTTACATGCCCACCAGTGGTGTGCAAGGGTTCCCATTTATTCACATTCTCATAACACTTGTTCTCCTTTCTCTTTTTGACAACTGTTACCCTAAGAGGTGTAGGGCGATATCTCCCGGTGGTTTTGTGCATTTCCCAAGAGGTTCATGATGTGAAACATTTTTTCATTAACCTAAAGCTTATTTGTATGTCTTCTTTGGGAAAATGTCTGATGTTTAGTTTCTTTGCTCATTTTTAATTATACTTTTTTTTATCACAGTGTATAAGTTCCTTAAATGATTTGGATATTAACTCTTTGTTGGATATATGGTTTCATAACCAGAGCAATTAGACAAGAAAACAAACAAGCAGGAAGACATCAAATAAGAAAGAGGTAAAACAGTAAACAGAGGATATGATTTTATACTTTAGAAAACCTAAAGACCCATTAACCCACTGTTAGAACTAACAAATTTGTTAAAGTTTCAGGCTACAATATCGATATATAAAAATCAGTTCTGTTCTTACAAACTAGCGATGAACTATCCTCCACAAATTGAGAAAACAATCCCATTTACCATTGTATCAAAAAGAATAAAATCTCTGGAATAAATTTCACCAAGAAGACTTAAGATTTGTACGCTGAAAACTATAAAACATTCATGAAATAAATTGAGGAAAACACAAATTTATGGAAATTCCCCCATGTTTATGGAATAGAAGAATATTATCAAAATGAACATACTACCTAAAGTCATCTGTAGAATTACTACAATCCCTATTAAAATTCCAATGGCTTTTTCCATGGAAATAGAAAAATATAATTCTAAGATGTTTATGGAACCACAAATACCCAGAAATACCCAAATAACTAAAGCAATCTTGAGCAAGAAGAACAAGGCTGGATGCATGCATGACATTTTCTTCTTCAAATTATATCACAAAGTTATACTAATCAAAGTGATATGGCACTGGCATTAAAAGCAGACACATGGGCTGTGGAATAAAATAGAAATCCCAGAAATAAACCCACACATATATGTTCAACTAATTTTTGACAAAATTACCAAAATTTCACAATAGAGAAAAATTTGACTAACCCAACCATCCTAAGAAGAGAGACAACCTTTGAATAGTTCATACCAATTATGAGGCCAACACTGTCCAAAATTAAAGAGTACATTGTTGAAGGGTGAATGAGTGAGTCTGAAGGCAAAGAGGTAGGAAGTCAGGGTCAAAACCAGGTGACTGGTTTTGGATATCTGGAGATAGTTAGTTTTGAAGAAGGATGCATTGAAGAAGTATTGAATATGATCTTCTTCCTCAAGGAAACTAAGATGGCATAACTCTGTGTAATGCCACTTTAAATATAATTTTAAGTCATAGGATAATATTGTAACAATTATATCTATAGGCAATTGGCAAAAATAAGGAGAATCTTTGGTTTAGAATCAGTGTAGACTTTTACTGTCAAAGCATATTTTTTATGTTCTCAATGTATTTGAATGCCAATTAATAAGATTGCTCAAAAAGTAGATAATTTGTTAATATCCACTGATATTGGAGTGTTTACTATATAAGAGCCAAATAAGTTCTCAGTGCATGATAGCTATTGCAGTGTTTGTAAAAGTCACTTTTACTGAGATCATTTTGTGAAACCCTTGACAATCTTATGAGATGGCTGCTGTCCTGTTTTATAGATGAGGATTCAAGGATAAGAGCATTTAAGTAACACAATCTTGTGCTGACTAAGAAGACAATAATCTTGGTCTGCTAAATTCCACACCAGGGCAAAGAAATTCTACCTCCTGCAAATCACAAACATGGTAGCATCTCAAAATTTCTGCCTTATACAATTTCCCATACCTGGATGCTAAGAATATTTTCAAGGTCATGGTATTAAAAGTAAAAAGTAACAGTTTTAAAATCAAGTAGAGGTAAAGTACTCACATGAAGTATGGAAATGTAGTGAAATTCAGAATTTCCTCTAGAACCCCAAATATATTTCTTCAATATGGAAATGTTCTAAATTTTTACTTTGGCTCTTGGGAAAAAAAACTGATTTTCTTGATACTAATTATGTCACTACAAAGTAAAGTTTGACTTCAACTTTTATATGGAGTCCCAATACTGCTAAACTCTTTGAATAATAGAATCTTTGTTTTTCTGTAAAATAAAATATTGACGTATGATGGTATTTTCGTGAGAGAGGCTGTAATGAAGTCTCAGCTCTGTGATTTCCTATAAAGGTGTTAAATGGCATGGTTAAAAAATTGACCCATTTCTTTTTTTTTTTCTTTTTTTTTTTACAAAAATATTGTACTTTAAATGTTTTTTGTTTTTTAATGTTTTTTTTATTTTTTAAAATTTTACAGACTGCATTTGTTTCTAAGGTTGTACCCAATTTGGCTATAAAAATTTGCTAATTTATTATTCTATGTGATACATCATGGAATCTATAGATGTTACAGTGATTAACTGTGAAAAACTCTTTCCATCAAGTTCTCTCAGAATGTCTCTCATGATTTTAGCAAACACACCTAGAAAGCTGCTTCTGTAAGCTCAGGAAGTCAACCTCTCAATTGTTGACTCAAAGGAACCAGTCTTATGAAATTGATGTCTTAATTAGAAACAACTATTCATCATCAATGAATAGAGATAGTTGCATCTTCTCTTCCTATAGAAAGATCTATACAAGATGAAGGAATGGTGTGAGAAGCGTAAGCAATGCCTTTGCAACAGAAAACAACAACACCCCCCCCAAAAAAAATCAAAAAACTGCTAGATGAAAAGGATTCCTGAATGATATTAGGCTGTCTGAGAGAGTTTTGTAGTGGTACCAGAGACACTTAAAGTCCTGGTCACAAAGAGTCACAAATACTTGTGCACACTTTGAGGGTCAGGACTACCACTGTGTTGATCTGCCACGCAATAAACAAAAGGAGTGGAGTCCACTGGCCAAGATCCCTTCCATCAGTGCTTGATGACCTCTACCTGGTTTCCCCTTTTGTGACTCTCCCTCCATTACAACCCCAGATGGCCTCTGTATGCCACCTTCTTTCATTGCATGTGCCAACCCAGGCAAGTTGGAATTAAATGTGGGTCAGGTAACTATCTGTCTCCATGCCGACTTTCGTATTTCAGTTCTTGTCCATTTTGTGTTTATGCCTCTTACTGCTTTTGGGCCTGAGAATCAAAGCAAGTCACTGCAGCCCTTAAGTACATTATGCACAAAATGTACTTGTTTGAATCTATTATATCAATATTCCATCCTAAAATAGGATAGTGATGCAGACCAGCCAGACAGGCCCAGTCTGTTGCTGCCAGCAATTTCTGCTAATTACAGGAGATGAGGCTTATGATATTATAAGCTGTTGAAGTTGATCAGAAAGGAAGACCTGGGGAAAAGGCCTTACCCTGGAACCTTACAATCCTCTGAAGTGAATTCCCAGCAGAAATTCCCCAAGTGAGTGAAGAAGTGATACAGTGAAACAACAAGAATCATAGCCATTGCCTGAGGGGGCAACCAGGTATCAAGAACTATAATTTCCTGGCCACTTCCTTTGCTGTTTTTGTCTCTGGCCATGTTATTTCCCCTCTCGTGCTCTCAATTCTAAGTCATGAAAAGGTTCGACGTAGTAGTATACTCTCTCCTTATGGATCAGAATATGTTACATTCCATCATTTGTGAAATTTAAAGATCACATAAAGTTCTTTTGTCTGAGGTCTACTGTAAAACTGGTACTAGAATATTTTTATTAGTAGCAGTGTTTGTTTTTAGGAAATAACAGATATTCACCAAGCAACTGTTATGTTGACATCCTGTGCCAGTTGTAGATTTAACTAACAATGTCTTTTTCACATATCTAGCAAACTCTAATGATCAAATAATTTTAAATGTATGATAATAAATTTTCTGTCTTTGGCATCTTTTGAGTGTGTGTGTGTGTGTGTGTGTGTGTGTGTGTGTGTGTTTTGTGTGTGTGTGTGGGTCAACTACTGGAATTGGAAGTTGGATTTGGAGGCCTGGCTTTTACTTTAGTACTCTTTGTTCATGGAACTTATAATTAGCTTGGAATTCCTATAAGCAACAGTTGTGTTTTGTACCACTGAGCACTAATGTGACTGTAAAAAAATAAAGACCAGCGATGCTGTGTATTTTTCAAGCACAGATCTTATTCCTTTCTGCCTCTCGTGGAGTCTGGACCATTTTTATTGATCAATGAATTTTATTTCCAAATAAAAATGTGATATCTCAAGACGTTACTTTCAGAAAGCTACAATACAAAGAGAAATTATGGACAACAAAGAAATTTAAAAAGAATTGATCTTGTTTTGCAGTGAAAAAGAAAGAATGCATGGGACCATCTATTCAAATATACCAGTATTTTCTTCATGCTATTTAATTAATTTCTTTTTAAAGAAAATGTTTGCAGTATTTTATTACTATTCACATTAATTACCAATGTGCCAGTTTCCTATGGAAGTAATAACTTAGCTTTAGAATCCTTCATTTTATATGATGCATTTATTTAAATTTCCAAAACTGAAGATGACTTCAGTTTAGACAGTGTGTCTGGCCAGTAGAGATTCTCAAAATGTGTGGGTCTTTGACTTGTCACTAAGCCAAATGTCCCCATTCAGAGTCCTTTCACAAAAATTCTCTCCAAAGTCAACCAGATAATTTTGCCCTTGACCATTTAAAACTAAAGTCGGCTCTCCTATTTTGCAGAGTCAAAGCAGGGTGTCATTTCCCACCAGGTATGACTCATGACATGAAATCGCAAATGAAAGACTGGCACCATGTTATCTCCTAATCACCTGCCATTAACTTCACCCAACTCTTTTGGCCTTGTACAGGGTAAATACTTTTTCTGTCCTTTGATTAAATAGTGTCTCATAGTATTTCCAAGAGAGCCGTCCCTGGACAAGAAGGTGAAGTATGTTTCTGGGTCCCTGGTCATCTGTAGCACACATGGTACTTTAGTCTCCTGTCAATTTTCTCAGTTCACTAATAATTACACTCAACCCTGGGGTATAAATGAATCTGACTCTTTCCAGTTTGCCACCTAGGTTGTTCCATGAGTCAGATATGGTACACATAAAAACCCTTCTTCCTGGAATTTGCTCAGGAAGAAGCAAGTGTCTCCATCTGGGCTATCTGGAGTCTTTCCTGGAAAAGTATCTTTTTCATTTTCCCAGTGAGAGTGAGACCATCAGGGCATGTCTTAGTACTTTCACCTAAGTACTAAGGGTGAAAGTCAGAGTGAAGCCAAAAGAAGGCTCTGGAAGAAGTGGGGCGAGTTCTGATATATTTTCACTGACACTCTCAGTCCTACCTTCAGACCCACTTCAGAAATTATAAATAAAACCTATATAAGAAGTTGGATCTTATGCCTGTTGCTGCATTGGGGTTAACACACACACACACACACACACACACACACACACGCACTTATTTAAAAATATCTGCTGTCCATTTCCTATGAGTAAGTTAGCAGGTGAGGAATAGGATGGCAGAATATTCATTGTCTAGTAGGAAAGATTGCTATGAATCAAACAAAAATACAAACCCATGTAGCATGCCTACAGTCAGTGCCAGTCCATGGGTCTATAGAACTTGAGATTGTTGTTCGAGGGTTCAGGGCTCAGGAAGATGTGAATTCTGAAGGAAGTGATGATGGAGAATAAGTTTGAAGGCTGAATTGGAGTTAAATAGATGAAAACAAGAAAGTAGAGTGATTTCTAGGAAAAAGTGAAAACTTTCCAGAAGGAAAGAAGAGGTACTTTCTAAGCTCTTCAAGTGGAATGATACTTGATTCAAATGATTTATTTGAATGAGTGGGTGGTCAACCTGGGTGAAGAGATAGGCAAGGGACTGCCTCACACTTCAGTCCTGTTGTGGGACTGAGAAAATTAATGGCCAGGTATTTAAGGATTGTAGTTCACAGTGTTGCAACATTAGGTCTAGGTTTTATAAGATTTTGTAATTTGGTAATTCTTAAATCTGGCTTATATTAAAATTAAAGAAAAGGAGTTAAAGAAAAATAGTATCGCCTGGTTACCATCCTATTCCAGTGGAATCACAGTGCCTGGTGTAGGACTCTGGTTTCCATTTTCAGAGTCCCTCCATGTGATTCTAACATAGAGCTCGTCCTGAGAATGACATCTGTCACTGATGTGTGAGATGAACCTTATGCTAGCACCTGAGATCCACTGGACCAAGCTGATCTGAATGTTACCATGGATCACATTAATAGAAACACAGTTTCTGAACAAGAGAAGGGGCTGCTTTTCCCTGCATCAGACCCAAGACACCTGAAATGTTTGTAGGCTTCTCAGCACTGCACTTAAGGAGGAAGTCAACCAAACACCTATTCCCAAAGGACAGTGAACCAAGTGACAAGTACAGTCTCAACCACAACTGTGAGAAATGATCCACCAGTGCCCAATGTTTAAAGTTTAGTCAAAATAGTTCTTTAAAAAGGATGACTTCATGGGGCTGGGGTTGTGACTCAATGGGAGAGCACTCACCTAGCATGTGTGAGGCACTGGGTTTGATTTTCAGCACTGCATGTAAATAATAAAATAAAGGTCCATCAACATCTAAAATTTTTATTTTTAAAATAAAGGATGACTTCAGAATTCCAATTTTTAGAAATATATTTCAAGGTAAATATATGTCAACCTACCACATACCAGTCTTTGGTGTTGCAAAAGTAGCATCAAATAATACAGTTTAAAATCTTTGCCCCCATGGAGCTTATACTCAAGTGAATAATGAGGTTTTCTGGTTCATGTGATTGTCAAGATCATAATTTTTTTTCATTGTTTGTTCTTAATTAGTTGAACATGACAGGAGAACACATTTTGACCCATTTACACAAATGGAGCATAACTTCCCGTTCCTCTGGCTGTAGGTGGTGCTGAGTCACACCAGTAGTGTAATCATACATGTATGCAGGGTAATAATGTCTGTCTCATTCTACCATCCTTCCCATCCCATCACCCCACTCTCCCTTCACCCACCTCTGCACAATCCAAAGTTCCTTCATTCTTCCCTACCACCCACCTCCCACTATGGATCAGCATCTGCTTATCAGGGAAAACATTCAGCCTTTTATTTTTTTGAGATTGGCTTATTTCACTTAGCATGATATTCTCTAGTTCCATCCATTTACCTGCAAATGCCATAATTTTATTCTTCTTTAAGACTAAGTAATGTTCCATGTGTATATATACCACAATTTCTTTATCCATTCATCTATTGAATGGCACCTAGGTTGATTCCATAGTTTAGCTATTGTGAATTGAGCTGCTATAAACATTGATGTGACTGTGTCTCTGTAGTATGCTGACTTTAAGTCCTTTGGGTATAGATCAAGAAGTGGGATAGCTGGGTCAAATGTGGTTCCATTCCACATTTTCTGAGGAATTTCCATATTGCTTGCAAGAGTGGTTGCACCAATTTGCATTCCCACAAACAATGTATGAATGTACCTTTTTCCCCACATCCTCACCAACAATTATTATTGCTTGTATTCTTGATAATCACCATTCTGACTAGAGTGAGATGAAATTTTAGTTTTGATTTGCATTTCTCTAAGATGATGAACATCTTTTCATATGTTTGTTGATCAATTGCATTTTTTCTTCTGTGAAGTGTCTGTTCAGTTCCTTAGTCCATTTATTGGTTGGGTTTTTTATTTTTTTTCTGGGTGTTAAGTTTTTTGAGTCCTTTATATATCCTGGAGTTTAGTGCTGAATCTGAGGTGCATGTAGTAAAGATTTTTCTCCCACTCTGTAGGCTTTCTCTTCATGTTATTGATTGTTTCTTTTGCTGAGAAGAAGCTTTTTAATTTGGATCCATCCATTTATTCATTCTTAATTTTACTTCTTGCATTTTAGGGGTCTTGTTAAGGAAGTAAGATCCTAAGCTGTCATGATGATGAAGATTTGGGCCTCCTTTTTCTTCTTTTAGGCACAGAGACTCTGTGAATTAAGAGTCACTTTGAATTGAGATAGGGGTTTAATTTCATTTTGCTACATATAGATTTCCATTTTTCCCAGCACCATTTGTTGAATGGGCTCTCTTTTCTCCAATGTATGTTTTTGGTGCCTTTGTTTAGTATGAGATAACAGTATTTATGTGTGTTTGACTCTGTGTCTTCTATTTTTTTACCACTGGTATATAGGTCTATTTTGGTGACAAGACCATGCCATTTTTGTTACTATTGCTCTGTAGTATAGTTTAAGGTCTGGTATCATGATGCCTCCTGCTTCACTCTTTTGCTAAGGATTGCTTTGGCTATTCTGGGTCTCTTATTTTTCCAAATGAATCTCATGATCGCTTTTTCTAGTTCTATGAAGAATGTCATTGGGATTTGAATAGGAATTGCATTAAATCTGTATAACACTTTTGGTAGTAGGACCATTTTGACACTATTAATTATGCCTACCCAAGAGCATGGGAGATCTTTCCATTTTCTAAGGTCTTCTTCAATTTCCTTCTTTAGTGCTCTGTAGTCTTCATATTAGAGGTCTTTCACCTCTTTTGTTAAATTGATTTCCAAGTTTTTCTTTTTAAGGCTATTGTGAATGGGGTAGTAAGATCAGAATTTTTAACTATGTGACTAGCAGCCATAGAACTTATATGTATTATAGCATGGCATATTCCCATTTAATTAAGTAGAAGTCTCTGAAAAGCAAAGAGGTCACCATTTAGGGGAGAATTCCAGCAGGGTTTGTGTGCGTAGAGGGGATTTAAGAACATTCTAGTAAGGAGGAAAAGTCATGACAGGAGGGAGATTGAGGGGTGAGTTCTAGAATCCTTTGCAAAACTGAGATCCAAGTGCTAGAGCATTAAATACTGGCAGCACCCACCTATCTTGAGCACTTACTGTATGCATGTTCCCTGGTGCATTATTTCACAATACTCAACACTCAGAGATGAAGAGAAAGTTAAAATCTTGACTTGTCCAAATATAAAATAAAAATGTGGCAAAAATATAAAATAAAAAAATCTGACTCATTCATTGATGAGAGAGTTGATTTGATGGCAAGACTAGTTCCAAGGTCTTGAGGATCTCAGTACTTTTAAAGGAAGGTTAGTGTAAGATTGCTAGATTTGACACAAAACCAGGAATATCCTTTAGGACTGTACACAATCACATTTGAGATTTTTTCTAGTGCATTGAAATTATTTGTATCTTTATTAGACAAAATGTCTCCCAGTTACCATGTAACTTTACTAAGCCTGGGAACTGTTTTTCAATAGCAAACAGCAAGTTCAAGAAAGTGCATTCCCTTAAGATAATTTTTGGCAAGGTCTGTTAAACAATTCCACATATGATATTGAAAGAACATGACTGACTACCTTTTGGCCTTATTTTCAAGTGTGAAATAACATTTTTAAAAATGAAACGAGCCAAGAAATTGTTCTGGATTTTCCGGCTAACTCAAATGAAGCTGGATGCTATACAGTGCTCTCGGTCTCCAAATACCCACACTGAAGTGGGACACTTAGCAAGACTTGGGGGAGACAATGGCACAGGGTCACTGACTTTCTTATGTGTAAATCCAAACTTGTTTTTCCAGTGATTTGCTTTATTTGATTATCTAAACATTTGTAAACCACTTGAAACTAAGAAATTCTTGAACTACTTCTTTCAGGTTTCTGAAGGAAGCTGGGCACAGCAAATGATGGATGCTGAGTGGTTCTAGAACCACTTTGGCTCTAAGACAAAGGTGATGGAACCCCACCGAGAAATCCCATTCTTTTGGCAGCTCTTTTCTCAACAAGATTTCTTTCCCAACTTCTCTATTTTATTTTGCTGCTCCTGGTTTTCTTTTAGGATGTTGCAGTTACTGAACATAGTTAATGGTCTTCTATTTTTGGAATGGTAATGTGGAGCCCTTCAGGTATTGAGGCAAAGTCCGACTCTATCAATGGCACTTTGCTCAGTCTCACGTAACTGACTGCAGTTCCAGTTGCACTGTTTCCCTTTCCTGTGAGTTAATCTTGAGGAAAGACTTCAGAATTACGTTTAGGGAATAAATGAAAAGTAGCTCTGTGGCTGGTTTAATGTTCCAATAAGACTTCAGGACAATGTCCTGTGTCGAAGGTGATAAGCCTCTACTATGTCAAGGTAAGGTAGCAGGAAACTTCACTCACCTATCAAATGGTTTATTCCAGAACTCAGGTTAGATGTGAAAGCGCAATATTGCACTGAAGTAAAAGGAGGTCTCAGTTTTGCTCCATTAAAAAAGAAAAAAAAAAAAAAAAACTAAACTGAAATTTAGTTTTAGGCGTTGTCATAAACACTATGTGAATCATCTCACTGAATCTTCAACAGTTCTGTAATGTAGATTTTATAATTGTTACCATTTCACAGTGAACAAACCGGGGTCTAGAGAGCTTAAGCAAACTGACTAGTGTTGGTAATTAGAAAGAGGCAAGCTCAGATTTGACGCCAGCCATCTGAGTGTGAGCCTGCACTACTGAGGCTGGAGTATGCCATCTTCCCATATTGTGCTGAAACAGAGAAAGCATACAGAGCAGGAGAGGATTGCCTTTTCTCGTCTCTGCTCTGGCATTAACTGTCTTTGCAATTCTGGACGAGTTATTTCATCTTTCTGGGCTTCAGTATCTCTGTGTAAGATGAAGGTTAGAAACAATTTGGATGGTCTCTGGCGTTCCTTTCAACTCTAAAGTTCTGATTCTATAATTGCATCATGATGTTAGATGCACACATGCACCCCACCACACACACACACACACACGCACACATGCATGTGCACACATACACACACACACATGCACACATGCATGTGGGCACACACACACACACACAAATGCACACATGCATGTGGGCACACACACACACACACAAATGCACACATGCATGTGCACACATACACACACATACACACAACTTCCCAAGGCAAAAACCTAATCTTGCTGAAAGTGCCCACTGCAATTTGATGCTAAACCCCAGATCCCACAGAATCCTATTATTTACAACAGCCCCATAGGAACTCATAACACTTGAAATCTGGTAAGCCAGTTCTTTTAAACAAACAAACAAAAAGATGCTAAAGGAGTTTGATTTTCAGAAGTAAAATGTTAATACCAAAAAAGAAAGAGATAAAACTTGAAATAAATGCTGCTCTCTCTTTAAATGGTCTCTTCTACAATGTTACCTTGACAACTTAGCTTTGATTCTTTAGATATGGGGTTTTCAGTGTGGGAGAAGAGGGGTGTCCTCCTCCTGTGTTCCTGTGTCTTGAGATTTCCTCTTGTTTTATGGAAATAAGAAATGTCAAAGGTAGACCACCACAACATCCAGAGAAGATACACAGGACATCTTGAAGGAGTGTCAGCCAGAAATAATCACAGGTGCACAGGATTAGGATGCATTCTGATTCAAGGTACATTCTTTTCTCGTTTCTGTTTTCTGTCACCATAACACACCATTGCAACAGCCTGTAAAATGCTACATTTTTGGATGAGCACAGTTATAGAGCAACAAAAGTGCCTGAAAAAATAATTGCATTATTTTTAGTGGCTGCTGCGATAGATGTGCATATCAGGTTGAGGGGACAGCTCTCAAGAACTGAACCAGTCTGGAAAGGCTAAAAATATTGTTACCCCTCCAGCAATTGAAATTTTGAGCAAAGACTTAGGAAGCAGCAGGTAGAGAGATCAAATTAGAATTCATATCTCTCCAGCTGTAATAGGTTCGTTATCAAGACCGGCAAGCGCTCAGGGGGCTAACAGGGGTCAGCTGGGGACTCCACGTGGAAGGAGTGAGTTAAAAAGGGGCAGTGTTGAGCAGAAGAAAGGCAGGACTTATCTCCATCATCGAGCACCACCGAGCAGAGCCTGCGTGGAGAATGGCTGAAAAATCAGAATTGGTTCTAGAAGCAGTTTCCTTTCTGTGAGTGTGAGCCCAGCAGAGTCCAGGAGCACTGTTGCAGGGAGCCAGCCTGTGCCTGACACATGTGTTTCCCATTGATAGCTGGAGACAGCCCAGTAGCTGTGAGTCGGCCTGACAAAGCCAGATTGAAGTACAGACAGAGTACGGTTTCAAAGCAGTCAGAAAAAGAACGAGAATGCTGTTCAGGAAATTCTTCAGGCATGGGCAGGGACTTGGCCGCTGTTCTGCAGTTGGAAAATCTGACTGGGGCCGCTTGTGAAGACAGGCAGGGCCTGCTCACACTCAGCGGGCTGAGTGACCGCCTCCTTCCCAGCAGCTCGGTCTCCACACACCCCCGGAACCGGGACAAGGGCGATTTCCATCGGCAGCTTTGTCAAACAGACAAGAGAGGTAGGGTCCCGCTCAGCTCCTGCGTTTCCACGCCGCTCTTCACTGGCTAAGTCCTCCGCCTGCTGTTGGCGGGCGCTGAGTGTTGTGTGCCTGTGTGTTAATTAACAAGTCATAACTCGGTCGCTTGAGCTTTTGGTGTGGAGTTCTAATCTTTGCTCGCCCCAGCCTCCTCCAAGTCTGACTTGAGCAGAGCAGAGGCACTTTTCAAAGTTGGGATTTAGCTGGTAACGCTGTTGTGTGAAGGAAAGTATGTGAATTCCTTGTGTGTCACCCTGCTCCAACCATCTGTAACTTTTCCTTTCTGCCTGGAAGGACAGCTCGCTGGCAGGAAAGATGATTTTTAAATGAAATTGTCTGTGTTCTTTGCTTCACAAGAGTTTTAAGAGGGGCGTTTCTAGCAGAAAATGGCTCTCGTTTTTGGAGGGAATCAGTTTGAAGTTTCTATTTTGGATCACACTTGCGGAGTGTAAGAGCAGATGTGTGTGCGTGAGTTCCTGGCTTTTATTTTTGTCTGGGATTTTGACTGTCATATCAGAGTCGATTGTCAGTGATATATTTACCTAGAAATATGCTGGATTATAATTTTGTTTCTATAATCGTTCCAGTTTTTCTCAGTAGAAGAAGTAACTTGCAGTTTTACTCTCAAAAAATAATTCCATATTTTATAAGGGACAACAAAATCAGAACAGTGGTTGACTCAAAGTTATTGTTAAAAGGTGGAGACATAATGGTGTGAATTTAATCAATTTGATTTTGTACCTAAATAAATATAGTGCTTTAAAACAATCAGATGCTTAATAATTCTCAACAGAGCAGGGAGTCTCAGTTTTCCTCTTCAATTTTGGGTCTTCTTTCCGTATATGAGCTATATTGTAATATAGGATTTTCCTCTCATAGGAAAACTATATTACTATTTCCATGTTTAATATTTAGAAGACACTCGATACAATACTACTGCATTTAAAAGACTGGCTCTGCTCAGATAAAGCTGGGCTGAACCTCATTAGTGCTTTACAATTATTGGCTGAGCAGTCTGTGGCAAGGTGGTATTTTCCAAAGGGGTCTTGGCCAAGAGTCTGCTCAGTCCAAGAGGTGAATGGATGAATTCTTGAATAGTTTTTAGGTACCCCAAAAGTTATACCTTATAGTGTGAATCTCTGTGAAAACGAGTGTGAGTTCACATTAGTATTCTGAAATCTCTAAACAAGTAGCTCACAGTCAACAGTGAAGTGAAGGGTGAATAAATAGTAAAGTCTGGGGCTTCTCAGTTCTTACTCTGTATGGGACTAGGGTCCACAGGCAGAAGTTCCTCCTGTTGGTAGAAGATCAGGTTGATTAGACAGTGATTTTGTTTTCTCTACAGTTTTGTATGTGGGGAATATAATTGGATAGGACTGGCAATAGGATTTCTTAATCTAAGAAACGACTCACAAGTGTTTCCTTTGGTAACCTTGTATTCGGGTAGGGTGTAATGGGGTGGTGTGGAAACTGCAGGGCTCCCTCCAAGGAAGGGAGGGCAGTTAGAAGCCTGTGACTTTTTTTCTAATGCCAAGACAGATAAGGAGTTGCCATGAACCACTGCCAGTGCAATGGGAGACTCCAGTGAGCTCAAATGTCATAGCCTCTAAATTTAGTGCACATCAAGTGCTCATCAGAAAGAGGCGTGAAATAGCAACTCCAGGTTACAGGATTATGAAGAACAGTGCCAAAAGCTTGAAAGAAAGTTTGTATTTTTTTCTCTTTTAGAAATAACGGAGGGGACCAGGGCCGGGAGTGTAGCTCAGTGGTAGAACGCTTGCCTAGCATATGCAAGGCCCTGGGTTCTATTCCAACTACCAGAAAATGGGAGGGGACAGAATCAAGTTCCCTTGACATTTGAGAGAGGAAAAAAAAAAAAAAAAGAGGAGAAAGAACATAGGAGAGAATAAATCCAGGATAGAGGTGGAGGCAGTAAGGAGAGAGGCTCGCCACGCCACTCACTGGGCACTGAGCGTGGAGGAAGAAGACCCTTGTAATAACTGAAAGGCACCTGGTAGAATCAGTGCAGACCACCAGATACTGGTCTACTGGGCTTAGAGTTTGCAGGTAAACCATGACCTCAGTGCACAGGACTGTTTTACCCCTTCAAAACAGGCTTGCCTTGCTGTGCCTTCTGGAAGTAATCAGAAGGCACATTTTATATGAATAGCATCACTCAAGGGCTCAGATTTCCTAAGCAGGGCGGGAACGGGCACTTAGACCTTATTTTTAACCCGGATTTGTTCCTTGTAGAGATGCTCTTGCTCCGGGCGTTGAGTGAAGGGACCAGGTGGAGATGAGTGACTGACTGCAGTGAGCCAAGCTAGTTCACAGCCCGCCATGGCCCCTTTATGAAGACAAACTTAGGGAATAAAGTATAGGACTTTCTATGCTTAGTCTGATGAAGAAATTTCTTTAATTGCATAATTTATTTATTTTTTTACTTTTTAAAAAATCTCCAAGGGTGTGTGACACATTGTTGGTCATATTTGCAGTCTCTAAAGAAACAACCAATAGGATAGATAGGTATGTAAGAGGAGATTTATTATGGGAATTGGCTCACATAATCATGGAGGCCAAAAAGTCCCATGATATTAATCTGCAAGCTGGAAATCTAGGAAAGCCAGGATGTAATTCAGTTTGAGTCCCAAGGCCTGGACTCCAGAAGAGCTGATGGTGTAATTCCCATTTGGAGACCTAAGACCTAAGTTAGCAGGAGGATTGGGGGCGGGGCGGGAAGCACTGATTGAACTTGAGCCCCAAAGCCAGGAAATTGAAAGTCTGAGGGCAGGAGAAGATGCGCTTTATGAGGTGCTGTTTCTGGCCAGATGTGGTTTTATAGAAGAAAGTCTGCAGGAATCCAGGAGGGAATGGACTTAGGAACACTCCTATCTGAGTGTCTGCTGTAGCCCAGCCACTTTTGTTTTATATATTGGAGTTTTGCAAGAGATTTCATTGGAAAGGAGAGTTTTGATGTATTCTCAGTGAAGATTGCATTTGACTGCAAGCTATTCACCCGCTACTCCAAGAAGTCTAAACATAAAAGGACTCAGTTTTTGTGCATATGGATGTAGATCAGCCTTTCACAGTCCAGGACCCTGGCAATGGCAGAGCCTTGTCCTGGGGATCAGAGCTTCCCCTCTGCTCTTCAGTACTTGAGCTCAACTCCTATTCTTCTCTTCAGGTATCATGTTCAAGCCAGGGCAAAAGAGGTAGGATATGAAGGGAAAGCTATTCCTTCTCTTGACCTTAACTCCTTTAATCACAGAGGATATGCCTTTCCCTTTAGACCAGTTCTCAAGGCTCAGCACACACAGACAGAATTGGGTCACAAGCCCACTGTCAGACACTGGTTTCAGGGAGGAATATTACCATGACTGGTTTAAGTCAGCCCTATTTCGCCCTCTGAGTCTCAAGTAGGAACCCACAAATTTGGATCAAAGGTTTCTTCCTAATAATGAACATCATTTTTCTATTAGCAGTTGAGATCAGGGAAGATATATGGGGGTAGCAATGGGTGGTATCAGCCACAAATGCTTAAATATTTTACAAAAGTTCATTTGCAAATCCATTTGAAAAACTCCTCTAATATTTCATTTCTTCCTTCATAAAGAAGTAGACATGGAGACCAGAAGAGACATGTCTTTTGCCTAAGGAGCATGGGCAGTCCAGGACAAAGCAGTCCAGGGAAGAACAGATGTTATGTATGTTGGCTCAGTGATGTTAGCTGAGGGAGACTTTGGAGACTGTGCTAGACAAAGTGACATTGTAGTAGAAACTTAGTATTAGAAGATCCCTCAGAAATCACCTGATCTCATAATTTCTCAAAATCCACTGAATCTGAGATTGGAGTTGCAGAATTCTTGTATTTTTGAAAACTCCCCTGATGATTCTGTTGAAGCCAAGCAGATACTGGTTTACAGAACCAGGTCTGTTAAACATGGTTGTGGGTGAATTGCTCATCTACTTCATTGATCCCTCTGTGACAGATGCCAGTCAGATGTGATGGTGAAGCCTTCAGTGATGTCGAGTGTGCCTACATGTTAGGACAGCCAGGGCTGTGGTTTCCCCTCTCAGACCTTGTTGCCTTCACCCAGTTGTGATTTTCGGTACTTTGCAATGACATCCTGCCCTTGTCATTGACTATCGAGTCACATCTGAGGATAGTGATGGTACTCTGCACAAAAGTGGGCTTGGCTTTCAGTTTCTTGGGATTGGCTTATGTCACTTAGCATGATATTTTCCAATTCCAACCAGTTGTGGATATGATACATAATGGGGGTGGGGGTGAGAGAAGAATGGAGGAACTTTAGATTACATAGAGGGAAATGAGAGGGAGGAGGGGGCGGGGGTGTGGAAGATGGTGGAATGAGACAGACATCATTACCCTATGTACATGTATGATTACAAATATGGTATGAATCTACATCGTGTACAACCATAGAAATGAGAAATTGTGCTCCGTTTGTGTGCAATGAATCGAAATGCAGTCTGTAAAAATAAAAAATAAAAATAATTTTTTAATAAAAGTGGGCTTGGGAGATAGCATAAATGTAGAGGTTTCAGAAATGTTGGTATAGATCCCAACTCCATGACTCTCTAGATCTCAGTTTTAAAATAGTATAGGGTGCCTCTCAGGTGTTTTCTCTTTCTTAAGACATGTGATGCTTATAATTGCAAAGGCCCATCCTTTCTTTAAGAATTTCTGTCTTCCTTTCCCAAGACTGGGCATCTTGAATTCTATCACCCATCTCTCCTAGACTCTTCTGCTTACCCTCCTCTGAAACACTGCAGCTAATCTCATCCTGACAAAACTATGGTCCTCAGAGCTCAAGACAGTCCCCTGAGAATTTGCATCTCCCATGAGCAGGACACAGATGTCCCGAAGAGGAAGAGTGTAACTGTGAGGGAGAAGTACAGCAAACAAGGGTGGCCAGTGGGTGATCTTACCCCAGAAGACTGATAGTACAGTAGCTGAGTTCAGGCTCACAGGCAGACACTGTGGGGATCTGGGTGGTCTCAGGCTGATTTCATCATCCTCATGTTCCCAATTTTCTATGAGATCCACTTCACATTGTGTATTGTGAGATTGTGTTCATAATGCTCTTAGCATGATGCCTTGTGATCAGAAAGCACCTAAATATTTCAGATATCTACAGAGTTCATGTTAACTGAGATAGCACAAGGCAAACAGAATAGAATAGGGGGATGAAGGTAATAATATGAAGAGCTAAGGCAGGCAGTGAAGAAGAGAATATTGCACAGGTTGCTTTATTTTTCCGTGCTGCCTGAATTTCTCTACAGATTCTGATGTCCCCTTTTTTTCCCGCCTATGCTGCCACAGAGAAAGGTGACTGTCTTTATTATTGTTTCAAATTCCTGTTGCAGAGTGTGAACTGTCTCATATAAAGGAAGCCATGTAAGCTGTGGCCCCTGACCTGCCTCTCAGAGAGGTCTGCAAGACTGGGGAGGAACATGTCACCATGGTTCACTAAGTGTATATATCCTGTAAGATTGGTTTGCTCGAGGATCTTTGCTGGTGGTTGTACTAATGGAGCTCAGGGTGTGTAGGTGGATGTGAATGCAGTTGCTTTATTCTTCTTTCTTAACTGATAAAGCAATGGCACCTATTAAAGTGAGCACAATTCCCTGATAAAAAAAACTGTATTGCCAGGGATTAGAAACTCCCTCCTCATTCAGACTGCTTTCCCTTGCCAGGGTGATAGGATCAGACTCTCTGGTGAGCACCCTGACTTCCAAATGATACATTCAGAATGCCCGTAGCCCCTGCTGCTACTTGCCAGGATTGAAATCTTCAGCCACTGAAACTGCTTTCATTGAACGCGGAGTAAATATGTATCAGGGTTACCTCCCCTCTCCAAGCAGATCATTCGACAACATCCTGCTGTACTCACTTGGATTGGGGTGGTAGTACTGGGCATGGTGTATTTAATGAAAGAAGATGGCTTAAGGACAGAGACAGCTGCAGGGCAGAGCCAGGCTGTTTTCATTTTGTTCCAGTTTCTACTTTCTTTCTGTGATCTCTCTAGTTCTTTCTCTCTATTTACTTATTCTGGTCCATTTATCTACTGGGAGTTTCTTTCCTCTCTCTCCTTCAGTATGTGCTTACCAGAGTCGTTATCTTCTTCCCTCCAGGGGTTGAAGTTGGTGATAGACCAGAGGCTGTACAGCATTAATTTTTTATCATGTCACGACAGACATTAACTTGTAAAGCTGGCTGTGTCCTTCAAACGTCTATTCCCTCATTTCTGTGACTGACAGAGATGCTCCTGATGTTTCCCAGATGGGGGTTCCAAATAGGTCACAAACCAGCAATCCAAGGGCTGGCGGAATGGTGAATTTTGGTTCCCAAAGTATGTGTGTGTGTTTGATTTAGTTACAAGGCATTGAAACACCCTAAGATAGCCTGACAAAAAGTCTACATGTCTGGATTTTTCAAGAAAAGCTAAAAATGGGCACCATGATTTCTCATGATGTTGTTGTGGGTTTGGACACTTGTTTCTTTGAGTGGCTATGTTCCCTCGTTCATTGATCTCACCTTTCCGATCTCTAGACATTCAACTTTGTCAACTGTTTTATTTGAAAGTTTCTCAGTGGAATCCCAGAAGGAAGACAGTTATTTGAGAGAGTATTTTCTTGGTCCTCCCTAGGGTGGTATACATAGTACCATTATAGATGCACAGGAGAGAAACTGGGGCATATTGAGTCATGGCTTAATTCTCTGAGATCATCCAGATGGGTTAACCATCAGTGGAAGAGCTACTGGAGGACAACGTGGCAGCCAAGAGCATGGGTCTCAAAGTAAGATGTTTGTAATGACCACCTCAGTGAATTGTAGCTAGAGTCAAAAGTTTGAATGTGGTAGAAATCACAACAGTCACTGGCTTTGGGTGTGGGGACTGCATAAGAAAGGGCACAAGGGAACTTTCTATGGTGATAGAAACTTTTGCTACTTTCTTTGAATACTGTTTACAAAGAAGTACAGATTTGTAAAACACATTTGAGCTGTAAGTTAATATCTATCTGTATGTCCCTGGAGGTCAATTATAGCTTGATAGATATATACACCCATACCTAAAAGCAGGCAAAGTGCTTATCAAAGTGCATAATAACTTTAAGCTATTCTTATCATGCTTGTTTGATTTAAAAAGATAAAATGACTAAAAATGGGATGAACTTTTCCTTTGACCACAGATTTCATTTCCAGCATCTGAGAACATAGGTAAATAGCTAAAGACCCATGCCAAACAATTGTCAAGGGAGAATCTATTGGATCAATGCTAATTTTATGGAACTATTGAATCACTGTAGAAGGATGTGCCTAATTTGCTATAGCTGTTTTTCATGATGCTGTAAAAATTCATGTGTTTTGGAGACAAATCAAACATTTTTTATTTCCTGGGAGAAAAATACCTTTACTTAAAATAACATGCACCCTGACTGAATTACAATAGTTGTCCGGTAATTATTCAATAATGTATCTTACAAGTAATATCCATGTTGAGAAATTCTGGCTACAACAATTATAAAAATAGGTCTTTAATTAGTAATTGGGCTGTTCTGGCTAATGATTCACGTATATCTGGGAACATTTCTCATGAGAATTGAGAGAACCACTTTTTCAGCCAGACTTTCTGGATTCAGATCCCTGCAATGCCTTTAACAAGCCTAGTAACTTTGGACAGTCTACTTAATCTTTCAGTTTCACAGTTACCTCAGCAGTAAAATAAGAATAATGACAATTTCTGCCTTACAATCATGTCTTTGAGGATTAAATAAGTAAAATATTTGTGTCTGTCACATAGTACCATCATGCAATTGTTACAATTTACGTATGTTTTATATTAGAAAGCTGATAGTTTTGTTGATTGTGTGTGTGTGTGTGTGTGTGTGTGTGTGTGTGTGCGTGTTGTTCCAAAGGCATGTGTGGTAGTTGGAAAAAGTCATGTAAAAAACCAGAACTGAGGTGCAGAAGACAGCCTGGAATTTCTGGGAGAAGGGCTCATTTTCAGTTAAGTCGACTGTGGTTTTGTCAGTAAGTTACTCTGTGACCTTGATTAAGTCACCTCACCTCTTTGATCCTCATTTTCTCATCTGCTAAACAAGGACTTTGACATTTCCTTCAAGTCTTTGTATCTCATTTTTATGATTCTATGTGAGTCGTGTTCATTGTTATTTGATTACCTACCTCGGTGCCCACGTCACAGGAGAGCTGTGACAGCTGCTCTGTGACTGTCATTATCTGGTTCTGGGCAGAATCCTCCACGGGGACTTGGAAGCATTGGCCCTGTACAATGCAGGGCAGTGGGCTTGATGAAAAGAGTCATAGATGTGCCCACCATGGGGCCAACACAGCATTTTTGCATGTGAAAATGACATCGATAAATCTATGATCAAGTGTAAGAGTGTCTGGTTTCAGCAAGCTCGGTTCACACATCCATTTCTGGTCCTTACCTTGCATCGTCAAGGGACAGTATAGAATAACATCTCTGAGTTTTATATAGAGCCAAGTCTTCAGTAACACTTGAGATTCTTCAGGTCTTTGCTCAAATGTTACCTTTATATGAAGACAACCCCTCTTCCATTTTTAGAGTTTGTCTTTTTCCCAAAGAATACTTCCCCTATCATAAATCTAATTTTCATGTCTCTTATCTGCTTCTGCTACTTACCAGTGCCATGAGATCAAGGGTCTTGGTTTTTGCTCTTTGATGCATCCCAATTTCCAATAGCAATGCTATGAGAGGACCTGAAAGAAAACACCTACTGGCAGGTGCTGGTAGTGTTCATGCACATTTAAATGCATCCCTCACTAAACATACCTCCATGGGAATTCTAAAAGCCTTGCATTGCATCATATTCAGGAAAAGCTAGGTCTCTGCTTCACTCTCAGTATGTAGTTGTAAGAAAATCAGGAATTTGGATTTGAGTTCAAACCCTAACTGACCTCCTTGCTAGGGGTTCTTGAGAATATTTCTGTATTCCTCAGAACCACCGTTTCCTCATTCATGAAATGGTTTTAATGATATGGATTCCCCTGAGTATTATCAGGAAAGGATTCATTCATAGATCTGATAATACCTGATACAAAGACGTATGTATCGGTCTTTCTGTCTAGAGCTATTTTAATAGCATCCCACACTTCTGCAATTCCAGGATGGCAAGAATCAATGTCCAGAATGACAGTGACTATCTTCCAGTTCATCAGAGATAAGAATTTTAAACAAATACAAGGCACCTGTTCATAATACTGAGAGATGGAAGACATTTGTGCCTGAAGGCCCAGCCCTTTCCCCACTAGATTTCAGATTCATTTCTAAGGCCTTTGTAACACCGTCCTCGAGTCTCATATGCGTTTGAAATTTAACAGAACCGTCTACCTGCCTGCCCCACTAGCACTCCACTCCCTCTGCCCTTTTAGCCGCCCTTCCCGTCTGGCCCCACCATCCAGCTGGCTGTTAGGCAGAACCCTGGCATCCTCCTTGACTCCTGTTCTTTTCTCACGCCTAGTGAATCCTATTGTCTGTACTGGTTCGGTAGATTCCATCCACAGCGACTCTTCACTACCACCCGTCTCTATGCAAGTCTGGGCCACTTAGCCTACTGTCTATGCTTCCATTCTCATCCCCCACAGCCTAAGCCCTACAGAACAGCCAGTGGCCCCAATGTGGAAGTGTGATCATCTGGTCCTTCTGCCTTAATTCCTCACAATCCGAATCCTACCTAAGCTTTCTACTTTAACTCACGAGACCCTGCACACACATTCCATACTACCTGTACCAAGGTTTATTTTCACTTTTCCCTGTCTGATCTATTAACAACATTCCAGGGCCTTGGCACTTGCTGGTCCTGTTTCCTCCTCCTGGGAGCCTCCCCAGATGTCCCCTGCTGTACTAACTCATTTGAGGCTTTTTTTCCCCTCAAATGTCTCCACTACAGAAAGACAGTTCCCTGACGGGAGCACCCCAGCATAAATAACTCCTCAAGAGTATCTTCTGGGGCTGGGGAGGTAGCTCAGCTGGTAGAGTGCTTGCCTTGCAAGCCCAAGGCCCTGAGTTTGATCCCCAGTACCGCAAAAAGAATGTCTTCTGCTGCTTCACATTTTTCTTCACAAGACTGCTTTCCAAGAATAAGTGTAAGAAGACACCTGTTCCTTGGTTTACCTGTTTATTGTTTCCTCCACGAATACATCCCAGAGGAGGGGTAGTCTGTGTTGTTACTGTTGAATGTCTGCTGTGAGCACCTGGTAGGCCCCTGCGAGAGTTGATTGGTTTATATAATCACGGTGACAAAACTTCTGAGAACAGGTTCAGTGGTCGTCTCTAAGGAGTCAGTTGTTACTTCTCTCATATCCGTATGATTTTATGTAGTCTACCTGTGTAAAAAATTAATTTTATCACTTACCAATTTTAAGTGAACCAAATTTAGATCAGTTTGTTAAAAACAAAACAAAAAACCCTCTTATTTGTGTAAAATCAATCTCTCTCTCTCTCTCTCTCTATATATATATATATACACTCACTCTCACACTCGCTCTCACACTCGCTCTCACACTCGCTCTCACACTCGCTCTCACACTCGCTCTCACACTCGCTCTCACACTCGCTCTCACACTCGCTCTCACACTCTTACACACTCACTCTCTCACACTCTCTCTCCCTCTCACACACACACACACACACACACACACACACGTTTTGAACATACACATGTTTCTGGAACCCTAGGCCAGAACCCTTACTCTGTGGCTCCCAACAGGAAAGGAATTAATTTTTCAGGGAAGCCTAAAGAGAAGAAGCAGGGGCCCAGCACTCTAAGCACCTTAAGTATGATATGGGGGAAGAACAAAGATGAGGAGCAGGGGCAGGGTGTGTGTTGGTTACTTGACCAATCACTCTTGGTCAAACAGGGCTGGTTGGTCATTATTGGGGGGGGTTCTGCTGGCTCTGGAGGAATTGCTTTTGCATGGGGAGGGGTGGTGATTGGATTCCTATCATGAGATGATTTCTCCTGCTTGGTGGGGGGAAGCCTGTGGAGCTCACAGCTTTGGGGGCAGCCTCCCTTCTCTTCACAGCAATTTGTTTCCAGGACTTAGTCTTCATGACCTCTTAAACACTTACTCTTTCTTGGTGTCCTCAGTCTTGATGGAGACAAAGGCTAGGTAAATTTGGGGTTAGTCATCCTCTTGTTACCAATTTTTGGATAGACACTCCTTAAATACTTAACATGCTTATGTACAGAGCTGGGCAGGAATCTGACGCAGTTGAAGGAGGCACAGGAGACAGCTAGCTGCAGGCTCAGATAGTCAGTACTTTCTTGCAGAAGCAATTTTTAAATTCCTGCTATGTGTGTTCAATATCTGTATAAGAACTTTTAAAAACCCACTAAAGTGGTTGCCTCTATGAGAAGCATGAAGGTGTGATGAGATTATTTTTTTAATGGGTGCTTTTCTAATTTTCAGTAAAAGTTGCTCAGTTCTGAATGCACTTGAATACTTATAAA
The DNA here is from genome assembly GCF_902686445.1 of Sciurus carolinensis. Taxonomy (NCBI): domain Eukaryota; kingdom Metazoa; phylum Chordata; class Mammalia; order Rodentia; family Sciuridae; genus Sciurus; species Sciurus carolinensis. The sequence goes on from NC_062218.1 coordinate 145,010,599, forward strand.
GTTAAATAAAATATGAGATGACTTTAAAATGAATCCAAATATTCATTCAAAAAGAAAATACCATTCATAGGATATAAAAAGTCATTTACTTTTCTGGATGAATTTACTAAGAAAAAAATTTGTTATATCAAAACTAAAACAATGGGTTGGTTACAGTTTTCTAAATCGTGCCAGACCTTAGAAATCTAAGACTTACTACTTGTATGGATGACTGAATGAAAACAACCCTTGAAAGTAAAGAGTTTTAAATCAGAAACCACAAATGAACATGGCTGAAAGAAGACTATTTTTGTGCCAAGATAATCTAAAATAGTTCAGATTCCACAATAAACTAGAAACTGTAACAAGCCTGTAAGGGGACTTATGCCTGCCATTTTTATGAACTGATTACAATTGTGTAATTGCATAATTCATGTTTACTTTTCTGTTTACCAGAAATTTCAACATGGAATATCACCAAAGCACCCTAGCTCACTTGGCATGTGTCCTATGTCTTATTCTAAGCCAGATAACATGGTTATTAGTCCTTCTGTATTTTTCTCTAATTCTTGTAACTATTAGGTGCCGTATAATGGTGCTCTAGTCTCTTTCTTCAAATGCGTGTCTTACCCTCTCCTCTGAGCTTGGTCAGTTCCAACCCTTATGCACTTGGCATGAACATCAGGACATAGTGCTTGTGTGGTCTCCACTGGAAAACTTGTATCCCTTCTCGGTCCCGCCGGAATTGCCACCTTGTCAGAATAACCTTCCGTGACCAGAGTGGGTCACATTCTAGTGTCTATTGTAGGACCCCTTTTCCTTCTTCTCCAGTGTGTGACTTTATTTTTAATGGTTTTCATCTGTTTTCCCATTTGTTCTTCCCTTCTCCCATTAAATTGGGAGCTTGATAGAAGCAGAAATAAGATCAATCTCATCCTTTTTGCAAGTGACGGGGAATTCCCTTTAAAAGTAGATTTGTGCTTTGCCGTGGTTCTTTCCTCCCTGGTGTATGACTGAACAGAGAAATGCACTCTTTCGCTCTCGTGTTCCTTGATGGAATGCATATTGCAACACCTGATGGAGAACAGAGTCAAGCAAGCATTAGAAAGTAGCCCGCCAATGCCTCCTTGTTCTTAACTCTGCTCTATTACTAGAGCTGACCAAGGTCCAAACTGAAGAAAGGTCATCGGAAAACTCCATGTGGCATTGATGTGTCTTTCAACAGTTTACTAATTCAGAAAACAATCATCCCTGAAAATATAACACATTCTTGTACAGCAGATTGATAATGCGGTTGATCTATTTGCCAGGTAGCTCTCTTATTTGGACCTGGGAGGTTTTCTGTCTTCTAAAAGACCTGCTAGAACTTGAACCACAGAATGCATACACAAAACGCGGGCTTCTATCAGTATTAGGCTAGAATGTGTACTTGGGCTCACAGTAGTACAGCAGCTGTGTTTCTGCCCCATGAACTTCTATCGTGCCCCATCTACCCGTGAAATGTAGGAAGAGGGCAAGGAAAGATTTTTGTAGTGTGTTTGATGTCTATGAGATAGACAAAGGTGGGGAGCACTGTATAAACTCAGTGACGCCCAGAGTATGATCAGGCCAGTCTCTTTGTTGGGCTGTCAAAACTTGTCAAAGAAATGCTGTCACTCCTATGAATCTCACTGTGGCTTCCATAATTAGAGGGACAGTGGCTACAAGGTGTAGGTACCACTTACTCTGGTCCTAATTCAAGGGTCATTGTAACAGCTTCCTGTGGAGGGGTGACGTGTTCCAGGTTATGAGGCTCCTGTAATTGATGCTGGCCCTGATGAGGTTATTGAAGAAAGCTGTATAAGCTTCAGAAAGTCACAAGCGGTTGGCAGTGGCTGCAGTGACCGAAGTGAGACAGGGTCATAGCCAAGAAGAATGTTCACCAGTCCAAGTCATTAAACAGAGCCTTTCCTTAAGGCTGTAGTAATTAACTAACATGGGCCCTTGATTCTGTAATGCTGTGTGATCCCAAGTGTGAGCATTTGAATGTCTGAGCCCATGAGGTTGGAGCTCCCAAAACCATTATCTAGTCATATGCCCACCCAGAGTGACCTTCTTTGGAAACTCCACATCTACTATGTTTGACAATTAGCCTGGGAACATGGGAGGTTATATTATAACATAGCCTTAATTACTGATAGTTTATTCCTATCCTATGGCAAAGCAATAGAAAGTTTTGCTATGTTCTTTCTCTGGGAAATATAATCCTATTGCATTTTGTGTACAAGGAACAGATTATCCTTAAGTCAACTGGATTGATTCATAGACAGGTGAACACTGAAAATAGACTCATGAAGGAGGAGAGCTGTGCTTTGGATTTAAGCCTACTTAGTATTGGTAAAATGTGTGTGTCTTTGGCTAGGCACAGTGGTGTACATCTCCATTCCTTTATTCTTGATATTACAGCAAATGTTTATTTCCTACTAGACAATGTACCCTGTCATTTAACATTGACTTGATTTTTCATTCATTCATTGAGTAAATGCATGCTTATGTGACACATTTTAGGTGCTACTGGAGTTTGAAGAGGTTTTAGATACTTCAAAGAGTTGACCCTGTGTTCACAGATGACATATATGAATGTTAAAAAAAATCCTATAAGACAGTTTTAAAGAAGTGCTTTAAAGACTGATGGAAATTACCATCATTCTATGATTCTTAGAAGACAAGCATGTTTGGAAATTGACTCCTTTTAAAATTCACCCTCAGAGATGCAAGAGAGTCTCCTAGGGAGTGTATTATACTGGTTGAGATTAATTTTGCTGAATTATTTAACTGTGGGGAGCATTTTGGATGCATATTATTACAGAGGGTGGGAAAAATTATAATCATCAAACACAAATGTTTGTTTTGTTACTCTGACAGACTAGACACTGCTATATACTTCCTAAAATTGTAAATGAGATATTCATTCCTTTGGTTCCTATACTGCTGTGATGTTTCATGGTCTTCTCTGTAGAATCTGAACTTCTTACTGTGGTCTCCAAGGTCCAGGATCAGCTGACTTCAGGCACCTTTTCCAAGTCCATTTCTTGTCTGTCCCTACTTTACCTGTGCCACGCCAGTTACGTGGCCTTATATGCATCAGAATCTTGGTCTTTACTTTCCTGCCTCTGCTTAGGATGCTTCTAGACCCCAATATTCACTTTTATTTTTTAACTTTCAAACCCTGTCTCAAATATTACATCTCTGTAGAGTTCTTTCTTGGTCAGTCTTTATAAAGTACCTTCCACCCTGTGATGCTCTCTCTCGTATTTCTTGGATATGTGGTATGAGTGTTTAACACAATTCATTCCATTTCTTTATAGATTACAATGCCCATTATCTTATACCATCCAGACTGTGGGCTTCATAAAGGCAGGATAACTCTTGTTACTCCCCATAACTTGAGAACTTGGTACAGATATGCAATTTGATCAATGCTCTATGATGATTTGATGAGTGAATAGATGGATGGAACATATATAAGTTCAATTTGGGATGGAAACTGGGATTTAAGTGGTAAGCTGACTTTCATCCTCATAGAAGTACAAATGAAAAGGATGATCTTTGACCTTGTCTCAGAGGAGAACGTAGAGAGCATTGACTCAGAACATGATCCTGGGAGAAAGAAGCAGAGAAGAGACTTAGGAATGGCAGGGGGTAATCAAAGAGGTAGGAAAAAAAACCCCAGTCCTACACTATCTTGAATGCCAAAGAAAGACAAAGTTTCCGCGTGGGAGGAAAAGTTGACAGTGCTTAAAACTTCAGAAGGTACAAGGAAAATAAGTATATTAAGAAAAGTACACTGAATTCTAATGGCTGAGCTTCGAATGGACCATTTCAACAAATGGATGAGAACATGTGATTCCTAGGGCTTACCACAGATCTGGAAGCCCTGAGCATTAATAAAAGTAAAAGAAAGAAAGAAATGGAGAAGAAACCAAAGATGAACTGAGGTGGTTTGTTTGGTGGTAGTAAAGATTTGTGCATGTTAAATTGTCAAGACACCAAAGGTTGCAAAGAGCATAAGATTAAATATACTGCTCTGCCCACTCTGTGCCTTGTTTTTATTGTTAAATAACAATTAATCACGACTCCTTGTAAGGTTACTACCAGTGTGTAAAAGTTGTTTAGAAGATGTCCTGGCAAGTACTAGGGGCTCAATAAAAGTGTTCCAAAGTTTTATTTTGTTTTGTTTTGTTTCCTTTTTAAACAATTAGTCAATTCAAAAAGGCAACAAAATACCCAGATTCCCCAAAAGAAAACGAAAAACCAAACTGCTGAAAGAGGGTGGTAGAATGGAAAGCTTCAGGATAAGTGAAGCAAAAATGTGAAGGATGGGACAAGCTGTGTGGGAAGAGCAGGGTGACCCGGTGTGTGAGTGTCGGGGTCCATGCTTGTGAAAAATGGATTCCTGAACCAGATACACTGAATTGACATCTCCTGGTATGAAGCCTAAGAAACTGCAATTACTCCATTTCTGAGTGATTCATCTGCATCCTAAAGTTTGAAAAGCATCCTGCTGGAACACAGAGAACTGTACCCTCCACGGTGTCCATCTCGGCATAGTGTCCGGAGTGCCACACCAAGGTCTTTTATTTATTTATTTTTTATTTTTACAAACTGCATTTTGATTCATTGTACACAAATGGGGTACATCATTTCGTTTCTATGGTTGAGCAGGATGTAGATTCATACCATTCGCGTACTCATACATGTACATAGGGTGATGATATCTGTCTTGTTCCACCATTTTTCACACCCCTGCTCCCTCATTTTCCTCTATGTAATCTAAAATTCTCCATTCTTCTATCACCCCCACCCCCATTATATATCATCATCCTCTTCTCAGGGAAAACATTTGGCCTTTGTTTTTTTGGGTTTGGCCTATTTCACTTAGTATGATCTCCAGTTCCATCCATTCCTCTGCAAATGCCATAATATTATTTTTCTTTATGACTGAATAATATTCTAGTGTGTGTGTGTGTGTGTGTGTGTATGTGTATGTATACACACACACACACTATAGTTGCTTTAACCATTCATCTGTTGAAGGACATCTAGGTTGGTTCTACAATCTAGCTATTGTGAATTGAGCAGCTGTGAACATTGATGTGGCTGCATTACTGTAGTATGCTGATTTTAAGTCCTTTGGGTATAAACTGAGGAGTGGAATAACTGGGTCAAAAGATGAATCCATTCCATGTTTTCTGAGGACTCCACACTGTTTTCCAGAGTGGCTGCACCAAATTGTAACTCCACCAGCAATGTAAAGGTGTGCCTTTTTCCCCACATCCTTGCCAACATCTACTATTGGTGTGTGCTTAGGGTGAGGCTGCAGCTGTTTTAAGAAAAAAATAAGAATACAAACTTAAGCTAAAACCATGAATATGTATTCAGAATGAGAAACAAGATTACATTATGAATTTTTAAAAGGTGACATCATAAAATCTATAACATTTTTAATAATTGACCATCTCACATACATCTACACATCTTATTTGCCTAGCCTTGGACTGCCTCTTTAAATGACGTCTGTAAAGATAGTGAGAGTGGAAAGCAGCTAATAGAAAGGTAATTATCTCCTATAGCAATTTTGATAGCTGTTTTTAATCATTGATGATCAATAGATGCATAAAGCTTGCATCTTACATAGAAACACCCCTGATACACATAATCTATGAACATGAGTTTTATGATTGGTTGTATTTTCTTGATTCCTGTAAAAAAGGAAAACTAGAGCATTTATAATTGTGGGTGATGAACTGCCTGTATTCTTGATAGTAGAGTATTTCTGTTTTGACTAGGCGTCTATGAGAATTGAATCTTACGCTTACAATTTTACACATTGGAGTATTTTCTCTTTCTAGCCACATCTTTCTCCCTACTATTCACATTTTTCTGGTGCTGGTCACCAACATTTATGTTTACCTTGCCGTGTCCTTTGGACACTGTACCTTCATGTCACAGTGCTTGTTGAGTTGGTACCACTGGTAGAAGTATTCCTGGAAGACATCCCTATACCAGGGGAGCTGGCAATCCTGTGCCTCCACAAGGAAGTGACAGAAACCCATTTAAATACATGCTGTAGCACCTGAGCTGAGTGAACCCCCAATTCAACCTCCTCTTCATTGAGCCTCCAAAATTTGTATAAATCCTTCAAAGCCATGCAGTGTGAAGGGAAGGCAGAGTAAAATACAACAGGGTTTTAACAAATTAAAAGTAAGCCATCTTGGGCTGGGGTTGTGGCTCAGTGGAAACTTAAATACAAATTATGATCTCCACTTACCTAGCATGTGTGAGGCACTGGGTTTGATTCTCAGCACCCCAACTAAATAAGTGAATAAAATAAAGATTCATCAACATCTAAACAAGTATTTTGAAACAGGGAAACCATCTTACTTTTCTCAGAATCTTTTGACTATGTTCATGCATTCCTGGGACCCTCCCAGGACTTTGGAAGAGTAATGGTCAAGTGAGGACTTGAAACTTCAATTTTGTTCCATGGACTGTAGATTTCTTTGGGGGAAGGAACAAAAAGAAACACAGATTAGAAGTTGTCTATCATTTCAACATGTTTGATTTTTGACTAGATAAATGAATGTTCTGAGTGTATCTAGTGTTTCCCTTTTTCTGCAGGATTATTAATAACAGATGTGCACACTGCCTTATGTTTGCCTAGCAGGGCCTCCCTTTATAATCATTTGTAGAAAATTGCTCTCTTCCTCCCTATTCTGTATTTGTTATAAAGTAGGACCCTGGAGTTTTCTGTTTCTCATGGATCATGAGAGTATGATGTGCAGGAACCTAGTTGTCCACTCACCATGTAGCAGAGGATCTGAGTTCTAATCATGGCTCTGCTTCTGATTCACTGTGTGGCTTGTCACCACTTCTTCCTGGCCATGAGTTCCTCAGCTAGTCAATAATGGCGTTTGACCAAATCAGTAGTCATTAGGAGCCTAAGAGCTCCACAGAAGTGCCTGTCAAAGGTATTCAGATTCTGGTTCCTGCTTTAAACAGCAAGACTCTTCTTTTTTGGTATTTTTCTTGCTGAAGTTGCAGTCAAGATTTTTTTCTTAAAAGAGTTAAAATATTTTTAAAAAATGAAATTGAGTTTTTGATGTTGTCTTGGAATTACCTGGGTAGCATTTTAACAATGGATCACCCTGAGCCCCAGATTTTAATGGAGATCATAATTTGTATTTAAGTTTCCTTTTGAACTGAAACATAGTCAAGGTTGCCATTATTCCAGATCAAGGGTATGTGAGCCTGTCTACCATTGGGATTATCTGGAAACTCTGATAAACAGTGATGCAATGGGTGCTTTATCTCTGACTGTCGTTTAATTAACTTCAGTGTAGTTGTTTTTAATAACTCCACAGTTGACTCTGGGCTAAAAACATCTACTAAAAGCAACCACTGCATTCTGTCAAGTTGTAACAGTCTATGTATTAAAACCAAAAAGTCACAAGCTTGGTGTCTATGTCCCCTTTCTCCTCTACCTATTGAACATATCATTTGACTAAATGACCATTTTATACCTAAGTTACATAATGAGATCATTGGTTGCTTTGTGTGACAGAGGAAGGGTCCGTGGTGTACTCATCATGGAGTGACTCACTGTCCATCCTGCCTGCAAGAATCTTGGACTGTCATTCATGTCCTTGTCCTACCACTAATCCTGCCACCATACACCAGTGGGTTAACTTCTCTCATTGTAATTCAGCTTTTCCATAACATGAGTAGATTCAAATCAAAGGAACTTGCAGGTGTTCTAAGATTCTATGATCCTTTTCTTATTTCACAGAATACGATCAAGTGGAAAGCAAAGGTCTAATTTCCGATGGGCTTCTGCAATGTTCTTTCTCCCTTTAATAATGTTGGTGTGTATAAAGGCCAGTGTGTGATGACTGTGCCCCATCTTCTTACAACACTCCTCATTTACAAACTTGTTGGATTGAGCACTAAAGCAGGGATCACCTTATAGCACAAGACTTACTCCTTGACTGGCACCTGGGCTGTGGGGAGGCTGACTTGGAGGTTTGCCAGGTCACCCACAAGAACCTCCTGGTGGTGCCTGGCTTGCACTCATGTATACTCCCAGGCAGCATTAGCTCTACTAGGGGATGTAAAATCATTCATTTGCTCCAGATTCATGCATTTGTATTTTTCATTCATCAATTCCACACACATATTTAAACATCTAATCATATTAGGTACTGATTTCAGCACTAGGCCAGTGTTTGGAACAATACAAATGTCACGCAGGCTTCCATGGAGCATTTAGCTGACCATCAGGAAGAATTCACTCAGATTTCTGAATGGAATTCCACTAATGCTTGATGGCCATGTGTCCTGTGGGAAGTTTTGCTAATTTTCTACCAGTCATAAAGTAATCATTGTCTAAACCAGGTAGAAGATGACCCGATATCACCAGGCTGTGATATTTTTTTTTAGGACCCACAGTTTGGTTTGTCATTATGGTCACTTTGGTCCCACATATTATTAATTATTTGCTGCTGGCTAAGAAGGAATAAACAGTCCTTCTCTGCAGAAAATGTGGTATGTCTACATGGGCCACAGGAAGTAAATATGCCAAAGGTTGCACAGTAATCTGAACAGAGACGAGCAGCAGGGACTGTGTCCTTGGATGGCTTAAGGCAGAGCAGAGATGATGTGCTCAGGGGCCCTTGGTACCCCACTCTTGAGACTTACTTTTTAAAAATTGTTTTATTGAAGTAGTTACACCTGACAGTAGAATGCACTTTGATACATTGTGTATAATGGAGTATAACTTCTCATTCTTCTGCTTATACATGATGTAGCAAATCCTGTAGTCAGTTCTTTCCCATTTTGAATGACAGGTATGTTTGCCCTTCATTTTACAATTTGTTTTGGTTTAAGAATTCCATGAAAGTGATGAGATTATCTGGATTCATGTTGGTAACTAATTAGTAATGCTGCTATGCGAAACATGCGTGTCAACACAAAGGATTTGGGAAAGATTTCTTGCTTTAAAGGTGATCAGCATTACCTATGGTTGACAAGTACTTTTCTTATTCTCCTGGGATCAGTGCTCCTATCAGCCTTTCAGATCCTGGAAGGCAGGGGCATATCTTACTTAACTTGGCTTCCTTAAGTTGATTAGATAAATAAATTCGTTGACAACAGTTAAGAGTTGGATAAACCACCAGGACTAACACAGGTACTGAGGTCTGAGGTCGTCTCTCACTCACTCACATTCCCAAAGTCAAGTAAGGCTTAAGCTGTGTGTCCACTGGGACCCTTTGTAACTCTGACATAGGAAAGAGCAACATGGCTACCTTTGCCATGACTGGCAATACAGAATGATTGCATTTGAGATCTTATTTTACTCTCCAAATAAATAGTCTGAATAGTATTTTTACTCTACAAGATAGACTTCTAGAGTGTTTCTTTTGTTTGTTTTTGTCTCAGACTAATTCCAAGTTTTACCTTTAGACCTTTAATGGGTCTCTGAATGGGCCCCTCACAAAGATGTTGGAATTCTAAGTGTCATTTGGAAAACAGCTTCCTAGGAGACCCTTTCCTCCTGGGATGTGTGTGGATGTGGATGTCTCAATACACATCAGAAAAGAAGACTGCATGACATGGAGAGCTAAAGCAAGCATCCAGGGGCCACTTTGTTCAGAAGAGACAGATTTTAGAGTTGTCAGGAGGGTGAGAACATGCAGACAGTATCCAGTCATGCTCTTCATTAGTTGTTTTTGTTTTTTTTTTGTTTTTTGTTTTTTTTTCCTATCTTTCTTGCTCTCAGCAGTTTAATGTCTGAGTTTCTCTCTCACCTTGTTTACTTCAGATGCCTCAGGAACAGTACACACACCACCGGAGCACCATGCCAAGCTCTGAGGGGCCACAGGTCTACAAAGTGGGGATTTACGGCTGGCGGAAAAGGTGCCTGTATTTCTTTGTCCTGCTCCTCATGATTTTGATACTGGTGAACTTGGCCATGACCATCTGGATTCTCAAAGTCATGAACTTCACAATCGTAAGTGAAATCATGCTGGGTTGTTGAAAGCTTGCTGGGGAAAGGGGAAGCAGAGCCAGATGAGGGGGGATGTGGAGGAGTGATGTGGTATGACTCAGTACATTCTGCAACCTGGTGTTTGGGTAAACGGGCTTCCTGATCAGATTGAATATGGACCTGGGCTTCCATCTCGCCTCAGTTCTTCTGAAGCTGGTGATCTACTTTAGGGGCACTTCTCTCCTTTACGAGCTCTTGTGTGCTTTGCCTCCATTTTCATACCTGTGTTTCCATATCCTGTAGCTCGAAGCAGCTGAAGTGAATAATACAGGAAAAAATACAGGATGAACTCAAGGTGTTACATTTCCCACAATTTTAGTGGTGATTATAGAAGGTTTCATGAGGTAGGAGTTGAAATGTCTGAGTGCAATTAAGCTTTGAACATTATCTCAGAGTAGTATCTGTCCAGTAGCACCTTCCTGTCCATTGTTACATATAACAGAGCATGTCCTCAGTTTTGAGGAGGAAACTCTTTTCTGGCACTGCTTGGGAAAAATGGAGATGAGAAAAAGGTGAGTGGGGTTTCACATCTTAGGAATTTGCTTTTATGCTTCTTTGAAGAAATTTTGCTATTGGTGTTAATGGTCCCTGTACAGAGTAGGTAATTACTCATTTGAGTTGAAATGGAAAGAAAATAATGAGAAAGTAACTTCTGGCATTATTCTGAGGTTTTTTTTTTTTTTTTTTTATTAGAGATCCTATCTATAGGAACAATATAAGTAACTCATCTTACTAATAAGGAGGTAGTAGTTGAAATCCTTTGACCTAAGACATTTTTTCTTGTTCTGATGGCAAAAGTTAATAACTATATGAGCAATAAAAACAAACTCCTGTTTGAGAAGTGTAACCGTAACAAAATTAATGGTGGGGTTTTCATGAGCACATCCCAGGCTTGATAACAGGTATTTGTTTTCTGAATTGTGAGGTGCAAGCTGTGCTTGGTGCCCTGTGCATAGCCTATACCTCTTTGCCTTTGCTCAGGCAGCTGCTACTACTTGGGGTACTTTTCTCTGCCTCCTTGCCCGGAACATCTCTCCTTTATGTTCCTGTAGCTCCATTTCTTATCTCTAAGTACACTTGACATTCCAAATAATAATTTTTGCATGTATTTCCCAGGTAGACTGAAGTTTGAGAAGGGTAAGGGCTGCTCCTCTTCCCTGGTGTGTCTTTGCCCATCACTTATAGTAGGGTTTGTTGGATGCTTGGGTTAACAAGCATCCAACAAACCTGGAGATGTTGCTTCAGGCATCAGAATGACTCTCTTTTGCATACTTGTGGTTAAAGCTAAGAAACGATCTAGTCAACTTTACCTCAATGTTACAGAGTTCTATTTTAGGGGAAAAGGTTGAGTTATTGCACAAATACAGACAAACTTCTGTATTGCAATATCAACTTTGAAAGTCTGTATTGATCCCTTTCCTTGGGGCTGTGGGAAGTCCCAGGTTGTAGGTTCTACAGTGTTGGGTACAACAGCTTCTGTTTGTGAAGTGAACTCAGTAAAGACTTTTGGAGCTTGAGCTTTCTTTACAGATGAGCAGAATTCAGAGAAGTGGGTAAGCAGGAAAAGAATGAAGATCAGCTCTAGTCTAGAGAGCTGGTATAGGTGAGGATACATAGAATGGGTCAGCTTCTTCAGGTTTAGGGATGAAGAGGATGTCCTGGGTCCATTTGGTCATAAGTCCAAGTGATCACACTTGCCTTCTATTGGTGTACATGTTCTTGCTTTGAATATTGAAAACTTAGAAATGCTTCTGTATTGCATAATGTAAGAACACTGAAGCTCAGGCAGAGGAATGGAGGGTAAAGGTGTGAAAGACACTTAAAAGACAGAAGTACTATACCCTGATTATCCTAGTTGGATATAGGATTTGAGCGGTGAGAAGACATTTTGGAAGAATTCCAGGTTTGGGCTGGTGAGAATATTGGATGGTGGGGCCCCAAAACCAAGATGGTGTTTATTATCTTTGCACTGAAATTCCTGAGACCTGGTGGTCCCCATCCCAATCCTCTGCTTAAAGCCAATTCTCCAGTCACCTGCATTTGTGATTTTTTTTTTTTAACCAGTCTGGCATTCATCAATACAACCTGATACCTTTAATGACATGGGGGTCAAAAATAGGAGTTCCAACCTTGATAACTGATTTTAAACAAATGGGACTTATAGAGTGTTTTATGTGGCGAGTGTGATAGAAGTATATGTAAATGTATATGGAACACCACTTCACCCCATGGATGGTAGCTGGGAGAGCAATATCATATGAAGGCAATAATCTATATGAAATCAGGTATTTCCTGTAGTTAACTAAATTGATTGTCAAAGTTGAGAGTCCTTAAAGCTTTACCAAACTAAGTACTTACTGAGGTGAGAATAATGCCATTATTAGCCGTAATTGGTACTTTACAAGAGTAATGCGTTTGAGCAAATAGAAGTGAAGTGTTAGAAAATTGGTCTTGCCCTGAAAGTTAAAAGCATATTTTTTCATCAATCACAGTATAAAACAGTCTTTTAAAATTATAATTTTATTGCACAAACAATAATTTACTGACAATAAGACCTTGCAAAAAGAATGAGGTATTAATCAATGTTATATTGGAAATTGAGATGAACAAGCAAAAGAAATCAATGAGGTAACAGTGAAGCATTTTATGCAGAGATTTTTAAAAAGTCAGCAACAGAAAAGAGTGATTATTTTATATGCTTGGATTGTTCCATAATTTGGGATTTGGAAGAGCTTACACTATAATCAAACCCTCTGAGAAACAATGATCCAAGAGGGTGCTATCCTGTGGAAGTCCTTCTGGATGACCTAGCACACCATCCTGGACTGGAAACCTGGAATTCTACTTCATCATTAGACTTGAATTAGTTTTTAACCCTGAGACTGAGCTACAAGAGCCCACTCAATACAGCACTGTGGACATACAAGCACATTTTTCCAATTTCAGAGGTAAATCGGGAAAAAAAATGTTTTTTCTTCTGCTCCTCTTGGTGGAATATGCTGGTGTTCATTACTAGATAGGGGAACAAGGTTACACTTTTCAATTTCCCTCTACATTAAAGTGTGTGTGGCTTACCTAGACCAAACATAGCTGAAAATCAACCTCTCCTGGTTTATCACATACTGTGGCATATAAGGAAACTAATATTTATTGTGTATATTCTGTATGTGAAATGTAAAGAACCAAGCAGACACTTGCCAAAAAAAAAAAAAGGCCAACAAATAACATGAAAAAATGTTCAACATCCTTAGCAATCAGGGAAATGCAAATCGAAACTACACAGAAATTTCATCTCACTTCAATTAGAATGGCAATCATCAAGAATAAAAATAACCATAGGTGTTGGCAAGGATGGGGGGAAAAAGGCACACTCATACATTGTTGGTGGGACTACCAATAAGCTCAACCACTCTGGAAAGCAGTATGGTGGATTTTTAAAGACTAGGAATGGAACCATCATAGGACCAGGTATGCCTCTCCTTGGTATTTATCTAAAGTAACTAAAACCAGCATAATATATTGATACAGGCACATCATTATTTATAGTAGCACAGTTCACAATAGTCAAGTTATGGAACCCATAGCCAAATGCCCATGTACAGGTGAATGGATAAAGAAAATATGGTACATATACACAATGGAGTTTTACTCAATCATAAAGAAGAATGAAATCATGGCATTTTCTGGTAAATGGGTGGAAATGGAGAATATCATGCTAAGTGAGATAAGCCAGACTGAGAAGGCCATGTTTCCTCTCACATGAAGAAGCCCAGACCAAAATAAGGGGGGGGGGGGGAACAGGGAAAGGATTGAATAAAAATAGAAGGGAGATCAGTGGAGCAGAGGAAGTAGAAACAGGTAGGTAGGAGGGACAGGAAAAAGGAAGAACTAAGTTATACTATGTACATATATGAATATACCATAGTGAATGTCACCTCTACATATATCTATAAAGCACCCAATATGAAAAACTATAAATAAATAGAAGAAAGACTTATAAAGTTGAGCACGGGTAATATGGAGAGGGAGGGGAAAGAAAAGTAGAAGCACTGGGGACTGAAGTAGAGCAAATTATATTCCATACCTGTATGATCATGTCAAAATAAACCCCAGTATTATGTACAAATATAATATACTAATAAAAACATTAAAATCCTTAATTTTCAAAACAACTCTACAAATTAGGTATTATGATCCCCATTGTACTAAAATAAATTTGGTATCATTTCTGTGGTACTAAAAAATACCCAAAGCTCAGAGCAGTTGAATGACTCACTGAAAGACACACAGCTAGGAAGTGAAGAGTTGGTGTTTCACCTCAAAGCCTAACCTTCCCGCTGCAGGGTTCCTCCTCCTAATGTTGCAATCACCTGGCTCTTCACCAGGACCCTGGAGCTAAGAAAATGGCCCATTATCTCTGTTGCCCATCCTGTGCCATTGGTAATGATTTCCTCTCCCATCTAAAGTTGTCACTGGAGATGTGACATTTTTCTCCCGAGTGTGGTTCCCTGGTACCTATGACAGTTCGGGGCTTACCTTTACTTCTCTTGGAACTGTAAGTTGATGACCCATTCCCTGCACCATCTCTATCTTTTGTTTTGTCCCCTTGTTGTGTTAATTGAACACAATTGTCACAGGCCAATGTGATGATTCAGTGAGTTAACTCATATTAAGCATTTGTAGCAGCATCTGACACATAGGAAGAGTAGTATTGACAGCATGAAGTCACGTGAGACAGGTGACACCACAGTGTTGGAACGAAGGGCTCCGAATCTAGAGACAGATGTCCTATGCATAATTTTTGATTCTGCCACTTACTGTGAGGCCTTCAACAAGTTCCTTAACCTTTCTGAGCTGCCGTTTCTGAGAAGTAACAGCACGACCTACCGTACAGGATTGATGAGCAGAGCATGACGCATAGTGAGTGCTTCATGTAAACGTTTGCTGGCATCATCCTTTATTGCAGGCTGTCTGTGCCAGGTGCTGTGCTATTGCAGTTTACAAATGTCACCTAACCTAAACCTTATCCAGGTAGATACCGCTGTGATGCAGACTTTACAAGGGAGAGGCTCATTAGTGTGATTTGAGAATCCCTGAGGTCTGACTCTGGATCCCGGTCAGTTAGCTAGTTTGACATTGGGGAATAGCATAGAAAACCTCAGCATGAATGCTTGGGTCCGGGTGGCTCCCCCAACCTGGCCGTGATATACATTTCCTTTATCCCCTGGAGCTTGGTTTAGAACCAAATGAGCTAGACGAGGTGTTTCTAAAGCAACTTCCTGTTCAGATACTGTGGTTTTGTCTTTTTATCTTAGCCGTGCGAAGCCTCATTCTATGGAAGGTTATTGCTTCTGCCAACACTTTCTAGCAGACCAGTCCAAATAACCTGGCCTCAAAGACCTCCCAAGTACGGCTACATCGATCATGCATGCTATCATTTCACACAAATGGTCATTAAATGGCAAAACTAAAGAGGGTTAGGAATCATGAATAGGTGGCATGGTCTTTGGCCCCACTGGGTATAAAATAGATGAAGTAGAAACCGTAGGAGTCAGTTCATCAGAAACCCTCAAGTTACAGATGAAGGGACTGGGGTGACCTAACCTCAGTGCCCCAGCTGCCCTGGGAACTTCTCAGGAGCAAGAATCTTGATCTGCTCATTATTTTCACAGTCTCGGTCCAGTCACTCGTATACAGTTAGCTTTTAATATGCATTTATTAATGGTAAGTTGCCTTTTGCAGACTAAACACAAGATAATGGATGTTACGTACCTTGTCAGTGCTGGGCACATTGTAGGTTCTCAAATTATCCATCACTGTGTGATGCAGATCTCTTTCCATTCGCTAGAATCATAACATCCAAATGATTGTAATTTGTGCTGGTGTAAGTAATAAATGTCAATTTGGATAATAAAAACTTGTATAAATAAAAGCTTTAATTCTCCCACAATGCTGATAAAAACCCTATGAGGTAGGTATCACTGTTATCCATATTTTATAGATGAAGAAGCAGGGGCTCAGAGAAGTGCAGTAACTTGCCCAAGGTCACACAGTCTGTGAGGAATGGAGTTGGGATGGGGTTGCAGGGAGTCTGGCTCTAGAGCCCATGCTCTTAATCAGTGCACAGTGCTACCCATTTCCCAAGTGCTGTTTTTCACAAAGACAAATTGAATTTGTTCAGTGTGATGTCTAAAACATGATTTATTTACCCTAAAGTAAGATAAAGATCCACCGAGGGTCAGAGGAAGGCATTCTAATACTTGTAAATTGGACACGCTGTAAAATAGCAAAAGCCAGAGAGAGCAGCCAGCTTCTTCCATAACTCGGGATGCTGACCTGCCGTCTGCTTTGGGAAGGCTCAAGGAACTGTGACCCAGTCCAACTAACTGGAGCAGAGGGTGACGAGGACACACGTGCCATGGGGAGGGGTAATGGTCTCAAGGGAATGGTCTCAAGATGCCAATGGGAGTGTGGGTGACTGTCACAGCGGAGGGACCGGGGGTGCCGTTGGGAGCCAGTGCCTCCTCAGGATGCTAGGATCAGGCTTGCCTTGACAGACTCATTCTTCGGGCAAGGGTCCTTCTACTTTTCTTTGGCTCCTGGTGAGCAAAAGTCTCTGTGTCTGTTCACGTTTTCTGCTTGCTTGCAACGTCAGCTTGCCTCTGACCTTCCCTGGGCAATGACCTTTCCCATTCAGTCCCCACCTCTACTGGTCCCCACTTCTTACCTAGGTGAAATCCCAGACAGAGCCCCGCTGGCCCAGTAGATTCTGCACATCACCTTGCGCTTTTCTTGCATGCCCAGACAAGGACTTCGATGGCTCAGCACCTGCAGCCTGGGAGGGCAAAGTCACAGTTTGGCAGAATCCTGTGCTTGAGCAGCAGGGTATGAACTCTCTTCTCACAAAAGAGGTCAGGTTTCACTTGAAATTGGTATCTACATTTGATCTCCTATCCACATTGCACTGGTAAAGGGTTCTTTCTTCTCATTTCTTCTCTCAAGTCCTCCCAGCTGGAGTCCATGACTCCTCCTCTGTGCTTTGCTCTGCCGGGTGGCAGGCAGCAGGGGTACATGCAGTATTGCTTTTATTTTCCTGTCCGTCTCCCTATTGGGCTGTGAGCTCAGAAGACGGGAACCTTAAACTATTCATCTTTGTACTGCAGCTCTCAACCCCTCACTTAGCGCACAGTGGACACTCAGAATATGCTTACTGAATAAATGAACAGGGCAAAGTTATGAATAGGCAGTCACTTTAAATTAAAATGTGGAAAGATGGGTTAATAGAGCTTTATATGGCTTTTAAAATGAAGCATTCACTGATTTATTAAGGTAGACAGATCATAAATGAGATGAGTGCTTGAATTTGATTATGAAGAGGTGTTTTAATACAGATACTCCCTTCTGTGTACCAACTACCTGATACATTTTAATTACATGAGAAGGATAATAATGCAATGTGAAATAGATCAGAAGCTGACTTTATTCTCATTAATACACAGTTTTGCTCAGCTAATGAGGGAAGATGGTATTATTGACTTTAGTTATACTTTTTGTTTGACTCTGTTAATGAATGTGTAGTATATGCAAGAAACATCCAGTCTCTGGAAGATTCCAGCCTCATGTGAGAACTTGGGAAGGCATCCTATATGGAGAACATCATTCACCTCAAGTGCTTTGACACTTGTGGACACTTTTCACCCATTAGCTCAAAGTTGTCAGTCTGAGACATTGCCAAAACGTTATTTTTTTAAAGCAATGTAGAAATTTTCATGCAGACAAACCACCCTCCAAAATCTATTTTGTTCCCCGCTCAGTCTTAGAGTGGCTCTCTGATGTCATCTTGGGTCTGGAAAGTGTTTTGTACCTTTGTAAGCTCGTCTATCATCCAGAATGGCTCTGATATTGTAATTGCCACAAAGTGAAGTGAATCAGGACTGTTAGGAGGTTATACCATGTAGTGGGCATATTTGCTTCAATTCAATCACTATTTCTTAAGCACAGTGTTCAGTGTTCTGTTTTGTGTGGACATTAAGGATTATAATAAAACTGGTCCTATACTTTAATAGCTGGCTCACAATTTTCTGGGAAAAATACTCAATGTATCATTGTAAGACCTTCCAAAATGGGATATATTTTAAGGAAGTGTGAAAGAAGAATCAACTAAGGCTAGAAGACATTGAAAGGCTTTTCGAGCCAGGAATTGTGGGATGGAGGAGGCCTTTTGAGGAGTGTGCAAAGCAGAGAAAGCAACGTGGTTGTTCTCTGGAAGCAGGAGGGTTAAACTTGATTGGGAAGCCTCCATCAGGATGGCCCTGGTGTGAGAGCTAAGGCCACTGAAGAGGGCAGAGATGGTGGGGAAGTGGAGATCGGAAGCTGACACTGGTCAAGTCAAATAGCACACAAGTTATACTCTAGGGAGGTCAACCTGAGAAACGTGAATTCCAATTCCAATTATCAGTAAATTACTATGCAACTTTATCCTATTATTTGGATAGTACTCATGACCTTTGCCACTTATTAGCGTTTTCTGTACCCCAAGTTATATTTTTATGGTTCTAGAATTAAGGAAAAGGATGCTGGAAAATCTCTTTGGAAATATTTTTGTTGTCACGTATCACACATAATTGCTCACACATGGAATT
The DNA here is from genome assembly GCF_902686445.1 of Sciurus carolinensis. Lineage (NCBI taxonomy): Eukaryota > Metazoa > Chordata > Mammalia > Rodentia > Sciuridae > Sciurus > Sciurus carolinensis. The sequence goes on from NC_062218.1 coordinate 145,029,304, forward strand.
TTTATTCCTGTAGGTCCTGCTCCTGAGAACTATGAATAACCTCAGAAATTCGCAATCATGACTACATCTCAGGAATCTGTTTACTCTTACAGAGGCATTAAACAGTCATAGGAGAGAAGTTACCAATCTCCAGGGGCATGTTACTGCAGATAACTTGAGGCTCAGTTTTTCCATAATAGGGGAGTGAGAAGATTCAAACTGTAGAAAGAACCAATAAACAGGAGGAGGTTTTCCCATCTGTTGTACCTGAGACTGATTAGTTGGAATTTCTGGGCTTGGGTGGTTCTCTAAATACTCTATTCACTAAGTGTTTCAAATGAAATAACTTTAAAATTTCAGTTCCTCAGTCTTGCCACATTGCAAGACTTCAACAGTACATGTGGCTAGTGGCTACCATCTTGGACGGAGCAGATAGAGAATATTTGTCCCATCCCAGAATCTCTTTGTTATAGAACTTGGTCTAGAATCTGTCATCCCACCTCTTATATTAGTCTTTGAGGACATGCTAAGACCCTTGAATGAAGATGTTCTTCATTCCTTACCAAACAGCATTTCTTGTTTTTGTTTCTTGGCTCTGGATACTTGCCAAATCCTGGAACTACGGGATTAAGGTAGGAAAACAAATACACCCAATACAACTTAACAGTAAGAGAAGAAAGTATGTCATAATCTGATAAACAAATGATCAAAAGTAACTATAACATCCATAGCAGCTTTGCATCTTTTTGACACACTCCTTCTCTCCCTTTCAGTTTTCTAAATTGGGAAGGAAGTGAGATCATAAACATTTTCATCTTGCCCGTGAGGAGTAAGGTGGATCTTTGTAAGGTAAAGAGCTATATTAAGAAGAGAGGGGTAGAAGCTATGTTTAGCCCTATTCTAATTTTGCTAATTTATAAAATATGCAGTTAGGATCACATGCTGCATAAGTTTATTCAAAATCACAGTTTGTACTTCTAATTACTATGTTTTCCAATACTCCTTGCCTCAAATGAGTTTTTTGCCTCTGTAGAATTGTGTGTGTGTGTGTGTGTGTGTGTCTGTGTGTCTGTCTGCTTACTCTATATCTGGTTAAACAAAGATTCAAGATACTAAGTTCCAGGGAATGAATCTCATGTGCCTTTTAAAATCTTAATTCATTCATTTATGTAATGAGCATTTGATCTGGTTATCTGCACAAGAAGCTGTCTTAAAATTTAGTGACTTAATATGAAAAAAATAATTCATATTGCTCTGAATCAGTTTGGGCACAGTTGAGACTCTACCTCTTCATGGGGGAGCTGAAAGATTCTAGAACAGCATGTGAATGAGAGAGTGTAGTGGTCGACTGGTGGCCCCCCTAAAGACATGTCCATTCTTAGAACCTCTGAGTATTGCCATATTTGGAAAAAAGGGACCTTATCTAAATTAAGGATCTTGAGACAAGGAGATTTTTCTTGACTTATTTGGGTGCACTTTAAATTAAACGACTAGAGTCCTTATGACAGGAGCCAAGCAAAAATTTGACATAAACAGGAGTGGAGACAACATGACCTTGGAGTCAGAAATAAGAGTAATACAACAGATGAGGGGATGCAGACAACTTGAGGGCCAGTCCAAGGATGTCAGAAGAGAGGGACAGATTCTCTAGAGCCTCCAGAGGGTGTGAAGCTTGGCAACAACTTGATTTCAGAACTTTGGCTTCTATACCTATGAGAAAATGTATTCCTATTGTTTTAAGTCACTGGTTCCGTGGTAATTTGCTATGGAAGCCACAGGAAAATAATACAAAAATTCTGTCAGGTCCATGTTTGGAAAAGAGAATCTGGCAAACCACCTCCTGTACCCAATGCTGATCACACACAAACACCACACCATCATTGAACACTCCTTGGGCAAAACATGGAGTGCCTGTGTTCTCTTTGTTTCTCATAATGACCTTTTAAGATGCTAGTATCTCCTTTTGATTGTAGGAGAAAACCGAAGCACAGAGATCTTAACTAATCTGCCCAACTTTTCAAGCTGGTAAATGGAAAGGTGAGACCCAGATATGCCTAACTTCAAAGCTTAGGGTTTTAACTCTTCCGGAAAGTGTTGACTGTCAAAGAGCAAAGTCAGTGTGTCATGAATAGTAATGACTTCACTTGCATAGTGTTCAGGGCCAGTGACGGTCAGTGTGTAGGGAGGACTGAGGCTCAGTGGGCATTTTCAAACCACTTAGATCCTGGTTCAGTCATTGGCTACTCAAGCAATTTTATCTTTGTGAATAATTTTAAGGGGTCATGCTAACCTCATAACTGGTGCCTGTAAGAATCATAATTTGGTTGCCTTTAAAGTTACTTTTCTGCACTCATTAAGCCACACATAAATGATCTAGCTAATTGTTGTCTTGCTAAAGAACAAGTTAAAAAATGAGAAAAAGAATTCCTCAATAGGAAGATATCCTTTCAATTTACTAGAAAAACCCAACTAACTGCTTTGAAGATGAAATTGTGCATTCTGACCAGTTTTTAATTACTAACAAATATTGTTAAGTGAAAAGCTTAATTCTCAACCCTAGTAAGCACTATGGTCAGCCTCATATCTTTAGATTAAATAAGAACGAACCATGGGCATTAAAATGTACCGACAATGGGCTGGGGGTATACCTCGGTGGTGGAGTACTTTCCTAGCATGTGTGAAGCCCTGTGTACAATCCCCTGCTCCACAAAAAATAAACAAATAAACAACAAACAAAAACTTAGCAACATTTGCCTTTGTAGACTCAGGCAAGCCACCCAGTCTATGTCTTTGACATATTTAGTAAAATCGCATTCGTTAACCATCAAATTTGGTTTGACCAGCATCAGGGATTTTGACCCTAGATGTATTGTTAAGAAAGCATGTGAAAATCTCTTAATTACAAGATAAAAGAGGAAGCACCATCCCTAAACCCTAAATATAGAAGGGAATGATCATTTGGATCACTGGGTCACTCATCAGATTAAAATCAGTTAGGTGCCTTTCATAGTTGATTGCCATTTAAGAAATGAATGCTTTATGGTTCACATAAGCATTTTCAGATACGCTCAAGTGAAACCTTCATTGCAATTCTTGGCAAGGAGGGTTTCAGAGAGCAGGGATAATTTGTGTCTTGTTCATTCACTGGTTGAAAGCCTTGTGCTTCTGACTTCTGTGGTTTTCTTTGGAAAATGATTTCTCAGTCCTAATTAAAGCAAAATGGATCCTATTTGAAATCCTCACCTCTTCAAGTTCATTACCACTATAGTTACAATCTGGTGACAGCCTAATACATGAATAACAGTCATCTTGCCCAACAGATGTTTGTGGAGATCTTCTCATAAGCCAAGTGCTAAGTACTTAGTGCAAACTTGTGCTGCAGTCTGGAGGTACAGAAGCGAGTAAGACCCTGAGCCTGTCTCCCCTCATGCAGCATTCTGTACATAGCAGAAAGACAGGAATTAATCACATGATGAAGGCAATCAATGTGAAAGAGTAGCTGTGATAAATGGGTGTTGTAAGAATGTATGAAGGAGTGATATGGCATGATCAAAAGGCACTGTCAAGACCAGATGATTGCATACGTACCAAAAGGGAAAACAGAATAGGAGAAGTCAAAGGATCCTGGGGAATGGTGGTCTGCAAGTTTGCATGTGAATCCCTGGAGAATCTGACAAGTTTCCTCCCGGGGAGACTTGAATAGTGGTGATGGTAGGGTGGAGGCAGGTGGTGGATACTAGTGAAAGTGATCTCCCCCTGGATCTGATGTGTTGAACATGGTGTGAGGAGAATGTCCTTATGTAACGGTAGTTGTGGTATTCAAGACAAATTAAACATAAGCAGCTAAAGGGAAAAAAGAATCATCATAACTAGAAAAGTAAGAATGAGTCATGATAATTGCTTTCTTCTGGAGCACTTGGCTATATCATGGATGAATTTGGGGACCTCGCCCTTCAGAATAAATAGATTAATTCTTCTCACTTGCTATGAATACCTTCAACATTAAGGAAAGAAGGCTGACTTGTCGCATCTTTTGCTTGCTTTATTAGCACAAAACAACATTTGTCTGCTCACATGTGCATTGACACTGACCTCAGGATTTGCAAATAGATTATTATAATTAATAGAATGAGTATTGAGAGCTGATTCTGTGGCAGGCCTGGTACTGTGCACTTAACACAGGGTATATTATCTAATCCTGTGACAACCCTAGCATGTGAATTCTACAATATTCTCCTTTATTTTTTATATATTTTTTTATTTTTACAGACTACATGTTGATTCATTGTACAAAATGGGGCACAACTTTTTGTTTCTGTGGTTGTGCATGATATAGATTCATACCATTCATGTAATCATACATGTACATAGGGTCATGATGTCTATCTCGGTCCACTATCTTTCATATCCCCACCCCTCTTCCCTCTCATTTCCCTCTAAGTAATTGAAAGTTCCTCCATTCTTCTCTTACCACCAATACCTCCCCGCATTATGTTATGGCATTTGCAGAAAAATGGATGGAATTTGAGAATATCATGCTAAGTGAAATAAGCCAAGCCAAAAAAACCAAAGGCCAAATGTTTTCCCTGATTAGTGGATTGATATCCTCCTTTTCCAACTAAGAAAAACAAATCTTAGAGCAGAGATCAAGTCATTTTCCTAATTGCAGTAAACAATTGCAGTGACAGAGTTTGGATCCGAAGTCAGGCTGAACTCCGGATTCCTAAAGATGGTGCTACGTGACCTTCCATGATGCTATGCAGTCTGAGAGTCTACTCTTTTATTCCTCAGAGTTCTCAGTCCCAAGCCTTGTGGCATTATTAAAACATTTCAACATCTCACAGCAGAGCACGTGAGAAATACAGTCTGCAGTACCCTCAAAACCACTCATGTCTGGAACCTTCTTGATGCTCCCAAGCAACTACAAAGGCATCTTATTCCAACTGGTGCTGTGCCTCCCATCCTATTTATTGAGATACTGTCTTTTCTTTGGGTTTTCTAACGGGTCTTATTGATTCTCCCCGCTCTTATTGGACCAATTGCATATTGAACTTAGAGAGTTTAAGAGGTCTCACAGCCGGCAGACTTAATTACACAGAAGCAAATCCTCTCCATCTATACTGTCTGGATTATTGGCCTATTTTCCACTGGGCTTTCATTGTGCAGAGCTACTCTGAAGTCATATTGGCAACTGATGGTTGGGAAGGATTCTAATGTGTGAAAAAGGCAATCTTAGAAGCAACAGGATTTAGCAGTCTTGAGAGAAGACGGAAGTGGGTTGAAACCTGGCTGTGCTCCTGATGATCGAGGTGACAGGAGCCCAGCAGCTGCCCTTCTTTGGGCCTTGCTGTACTCATTTGTAGCAATGGGATTAATAATACCCACATTGCAGAGTTTAATGAAGATAAATGATAACCAGAAAGTAGAACACGGTAGACAACCAATGCTAAGCCATTCTTATTGTCAACTTAAGCACATGCAGTATTGCCTTTCAAAGACGGTAGGATTCAGTTGCTAAAATTCAGTAGGAATGACTAATAGAGTCTTCAAAACATATTTAACTTGGGTGTTGCTGAACATCATCATTGCAGTAAGAATTATAGTCACTCAGATATTTTATATGTACATATTATTGCCAATTCAACTTAAAATAGATCTCTGGGAAGCAGTAAACTATAACCAGTCTGGGGGATGAAATAGCCTATAAAGAAGCAAACTGCTAAATAAACAAAGTAATTATTGGTTGTGATGTGTCCTCTGCAGGGAAGAGATGTCATGATGAGAAATTGGGCATGGCCTGCTGTGGATACTGGTCAGCATGCGCCTCTCTGTAGAGGTGAATTTTAGTGGAACCCTGAAAAGAATGAGGTTAAGACAACCATCCGGAGAGCTGGCAGAGATTCCCGGGAGAGGAAAAGGGAGGAGGGTGGGGTTTCAGGAAAGTTAGAAGATCCTGATGGGGAAATGCTTGGAGCAGACATTTTTTTACATGGTGGCAAGAAAAGGAAGGTGCCATTGAGTGTCTACACCCCACGTAAGAGGCAGCCAAGGGACAACGCTGGGCTTGGTTCCCTGCCCTACTCTGCTTTGTCATTTATAGGGACCATTGACTTTTAATGGCTTGTTTCTGACTGGCATATTGTGTGATACTTACATCAAGTGGTTCGATATTCATGTCCTCTTGGAGGCCTTATGCCAGCGGCTGGTCTATTCAAAGTCAATATTCCTATCTTCCAATGAAGATAGAGTGCTGGAGTATTCTAGAAATGATGGTGTTGCAATGGCGGCTGTTAATCTCATGGCTAGCCTCTGAGATGGTGCCATCATAAAAATACTTTCCAGTCAGGGAGACTTGGGAGAGCAATTTATGAACACACAGTCCATTTTTTTTGTTTTTTTGTTTTTTGTTTTACTTCCTCAGTATCCATGGCAACCTTAAAGTATTATAAATGGGCTCCACTATTTAATCAGGGAATTATAGCAATCTATTAATTGCCATTTCTGATTATTTGCATTTAATTAAGGGGTACTCCTGAAAAAATGAAGGACAGCCTAACCTCAAAATATAGCTTCATGTCATAGTTAATTGACTATAATTTCTGCCTTTATAGCTTTCCCTAAATTGTTTATTTCTCCAGATGATTCCTAAAAACTATGATTTTTACCTCTTTTCTTTTAATGGGCAAGCAGGGGTTTCTGATAAAAAATTATATGGTTTATTTTCCCCAACTAAATTGAAACTTAATTAGCCAAAAATCCAGATCTGTGATGTGTTTATGAAATTTACACAAACATGATTAATTTTAGTTAATCGCACAAATAGGTTTTCCATGTAAACAGTAACCTTTCTCATTGCTGACCTCTAAACATCGAATTTCAGTTGATCTAATCTTTAGTCTTCCCAGGTAAAGCTAAATCAACTTGCCTAATACATAAAGTATCGCTTTTCCTTTGACTTATGAATTTTGTCATGGGAGTTGGTGATTACCTTCTGCAGCCTATGTTTCATGTTCTGAAAATACTGTGAGAAAGGTATACTAGACTAGCATTGTTTCTGTTTTTGTGCAAGCTTAAAAAAAAAGGTAGAAATATGATTTGGTTTTGTTTCTAAGTTCTCTTCTTCTCATAAAGTTACCTAGGCTTTTTCATTCTATTTGAATGACAGTTCAAATTATATTGATCAGCTAAGTGTCAAAAAGAATAGCTATTATTTTTTAAATCTCCTGATATTCCTAGGATTTCCGTTCCTGAGAAGAATGATAACTTCACCACAATCGCGGCCAGATTCTTTGGCGGCATGAGCCATTTCCTTTGCAGAAGACTTAAGAAAGTCATGTTAATCCTAAAGAATTATTTTCTAAATGCATGTCCTCATGTTTGATTGGCAATTAAACCTTCTTATTAGCTCCCTCATTATTTCCCTAGGAAGGTTTGTGTATAGATAGAAGCTGGTGAATTCTTCTTGTTTCTTTCCTTTGTTGACGTTCTGGGAAAGGAAGAAGATGTCACTTCAGGACATCTGTCAGAAGACCCCAGGAGCCTCTTTCCCAGAACATCCAGAAAAACTCACCAGCTGTCTCACTGGCCTGAATGGGGTAACATGCCCATATCTAGAACTGCAATGTTAGCCAGGGAATGTGATTAGGATCACTGGCTGGATCCTGAGTCACAGGTCCCATGCCCAGTGGGCTGTGCAGGAAGGTACAGGCAGCAGCAGAATAAAAATGAGCCACCCCAAGGGACAAAGGAGGAGCAGTGGGGAAGGCCATCATGGGTCCATCTCTTGAAGCTGAATGCACTGCATCATACTGGGATTATGACAGCAGAAACCCAGGGAATCTCTTGACTTTGAGTGACTTTTGCCTCAAGATGGTCAGCAGATGTGAACTGTGAATCTGAAAAGTTCTCTTCCTTGCTGTATTTCTCCAAGGTTCATTAACAGCCAATATAGAACCAATCCAAAAGGAACATGTTTTTGGTGCCTATCTTATTATTAGCTTCAGGGCTACATGCTTTAAGATGCATAATGAAATCCATGGGATATTTAGCAAGAAAGTGACACTTTGCAAAACTGACTTTGGGGGCAATGCGTGGCTTATTTTGTAAGGAAAGGATCTGGCAGTCACATGGATTGAAAAACCTCTGGTTCATTTCTAGGCTGCAGTTAACTGTAAGTGGTTGGAAAGGAGAAATGTAAAATGTGCATGACTTTCAAAGGATCTGTAAAGGTTCAGTGCCTTCTTAGTTTTGTACACAGACTATAGAAGGTCATCTTTCCCTGTGTGTTTCAAGTCACCTCCTTTCCATTGTGGGGTGTTTGCTTATTTCCAAGGATAAGAAATGGGAACTGGCCATTGGTAGTGACAGGACAGTGCTTCAAGAATAATGAGAGTCACTCCTCCTTTTCCCTAAAGATTGGTAAAGCAGAAGTACACACTGACTTAGTTGTTTTTTTCTAAATAGCCATCATTACCATTTTCTTTCCAGAACTCTGGAGAGCCTCATCACTGTGAAAGTCAGGACACATGAATTATGGCCTGGATTTTGTTACAAGCTGTGTGACCTTGGGCACACTACTTATCCCTTCTGGGCAATATGGTACACATTGATAAAGTGGAGAGTTGCAAAGGTATTCAGAACCCAGTGATGTCCCAGATAGCGGTTACCTCTAATGTCGCACACATCTGCAGTGGGGAGATGTGAAATAGGGATTTCTGCTTTAAAAGTGCATCTTCTTCAGCCTCTTAACCACCTACTGAAATGTCTAAGATAAAATGGAGAAAGAAGAATTCATCCATCATCAAAAACTGGTAATGGTAATCAGTCTCTTGTCAAAATCTGGGAGGAATTGTCATGAACCTTCAAGGTTTATGCACCTGTATTAAAGGACACAGTCAAAGATAGTGGATGTTACACCACCAGAAATAAAGAATTCCTCCCTTTACCAGGAGTTCTTTAGAACCATATTTGTGCCCTGGATACAAAATTCGCTATCAGTAGCAAACTGGGAAAATGAGCATTTCCTCCTCTTTCTTTGAGTGGTTGGGCGTCTTGAAGTCAAACACTTCTGCAGTTCTCTTCCTTCTCAGAGAGGTATCTGTGTGCATGCATTTATGCAAACACACCTGAACATAAGCATACAGGTATATACAAACATAGAAACCTATATACGCATACATACATAGACACTTACACATATACACCCATATATATGCACACATAACCCATAAGCTAGTGAGAGGGTACAATGTTTTACATGACTAAAAAATGGAACTAAAAATGACAGTCCTATCAGAGGCAGAAAGACTATAAAATCAAGGGAAATCACATAGGAAATAGGAAATCAAAAAGGAAACAGCAAAACTGAACCCCAATTAGAGATCAGCAAAAGATTCATAGTGAGAAATTAAATCAACTAAGTGAAAACAAAAAAAAAGGTGGTGTCCCAAAATGAATAAGGAAGAAAAGAAACATGATACTATGGAGGACAGAGTAAGAGTTATAGAAATTCCTAAGCACTACAGAAATCCCTGAGGAAGAGGTTAGCATTGGGACCAAAATATCAACTTCTTGTGTGACCTGCATTGAAAGTTTTCATTTGAGAACTTGAAGATATACATGATACATCCTGGTAAAGTATGTTACCAGTATGGAACCAAAGTCTTACAAAAAGAAATGCCTGATCCAAGGTTTCTCTGTTAAGAATGAAGCAGAAAACCACAGATTATCTGGACATATTTGAAAGGAAAGGTGATTTCCAAGAAACAGACTTTATTACCTCATGTACATATAGCTGCATGACCAATGTGATCCTACAGTATGTGCAATCAAAAATGAGAAATTATACTTCATTTATGTATGATCTATCAAAATGTATAAATGCATTCTACTGTCATGTACAACTAATTAGAACAAATAAAAATTTTTAAATTTTAAAAATGATTTGGTAAGAGAAGTGATTTATCTTAAATGGATAAAACTAAGATGCTTTCTTACATAATCTAATCCTCATAAAACATCTTCCACCAGTTTGTTTCAGCCAACTAATAAAGACAAATGCTACAGGGGTAAGTTTATGAGGCCATAAGCATATGAAAGGTTTCTAAATATTTTCTGCAAATTTTCAAATGCAGTTGTAAGTTATTACAAAAAAGACATAAGGTATAAAATAATCTAAAAACTGGCGTCTGAAATGCTAGACCACATTCTCAAAGACCAGAAAGGGGTGGATACAGAATATAGGGAAGGGAGAAAGGAGGTGTAAATTTGGAGATTGTGAACTGACCATCAGTCGAAATGTCTAGAAGAAATGTGTAGGAGCAACTCAGAAACTACCACTTTACCTTCACTTTGATAGAAGTTGAAATGTGGATAGAACAATTTTTTTTAATGTGGTGGTGCACCCCTCCCAGCAGCTCTGGAGGATGAGACAGGAGGATTTAAAGTTCAAAGCCAGCCTCAGCAAAACGAGGCACTAAGCAACTCAGTGGGACCCTGTCTCTAAATAAAATACAAAACAGGGCTGGAGATGTAGTCAAGTGCCCCTGAGTTCAACACATGGTACCCCCCCAAAAAAAAAATCCTAAATAATGTCAAGGGGTCTTTTTTTTCTAAAATATAGACTGCAGAGTAGAGAAGTAGTAACTCAAAAGCAACAGATACACTAAATGGATGGTCAAACAAGCATGAAGGATATTCAGATTCATTTTAAAGCCTTAATCTAATTACTGTCTAAATCTAACATGGAAGCAATCTTGTAGTGTCATGGTACATTTGAACATGCAGAATAACATTTAGTCTTAGGTCTTCATCAAGGAAGGGTCACTTAGACAACCTGCACAGTCCCCCATATGATCAAGAAGGTCCTACTTGACTGTGCTGCACAGCAACACTGTAAGCCAAATAGGGTCTAGTGTTGCCACACAGACTTGGTGGCAGAGCATGAGAATCATCAAGCCAGGGACAGATGGCAGGACGTGCCTGAGCTAAGTTCCATCTTCAGAAATGCAGTGGGCTGAGAGCCCTTGTATATGTGTTTTTGTTCTTGTTTTATTTTTAACTGAGGAGATTCCCAGGAAGTACTTTTCTATCCCATCCAGAAAGTGGAATTCTCTTCTAAGTCTTTAGCATATATAGTCAGTACTATTTGCTTTAGCAAATAGTTATGCTTAGTATTTTCTATTTTACAATATGAAATGGCTTTTCCAGGAATGACTTCTAGCCTAGAGAGCAAGAAGATGAGGATTTTTGTTAATTGCAGTGCATTTTTATCCTTTCATGACTTCTGTTGCTGCATTCCTTCAAGTGTCTGACACATTCTCTGCCTGAAAGCAGTGAGGTAGACCAGATGATTCCCTGAGATTCCTTTCAGTTCTAGGATACATAGGTGTTCGTGGAGGGCTGTGTGTTTGAGAGAGAGGAGATTCCGATTTTATGGGAAAAACGGAACTCGATCCCCTCAGGGCAAGGGCCATAAATTGGTGATTTTCTGCCCACTTCAGGGTTTAGAACTTAGTTGTCAACCAAATGGATATAACCTAGACTTGTGTTTGGGGGTGCGTATTTCCTCCCATCACCTAAGGATTCAGGAGTAAATTGAAGAGGTAATTGGGGGTTTTGCATTAAGAGTCAAGAGATCCCATGGGCAGACCTATAGCCAAGATGGACTAAAATCCACTAGGGGTTCTCTGAGTAAATCTCCTCATTTGTGAAATGGAAAGTTTGGATGAGATTAGGGGTTATGGACTGATTGGACAAACTGTCTAGCAGAAATATGTTATTAGACCTATAGAGTGTTGACAGCTTTCTTTGGTTATTGTTCATTGAATGCTGTTGTAGGAGGGGTGCATGCCCTGCCTTGCACCCCAGGCTTCCACTCACTGTTCTATAACCCCAGTCTGGTCTGTATTGCTCATTTATGTTTACCTTATTAGCCTATGTAGTCACATGACGGAGATTGTCAAAAAGCCAGGGAAGGCATTTGATTTTTATATCTTTAAAATTAGCTCTTCTGCTCTTCAAACTCTGGAGAGTCAGCATGCAAAGGTATGTGTATGTGTTTTTATTAGACATTAGAGGTTAAAATCTATTTGACTAATTAGAACAGATTGATGTGGAGGGAAAAGTTAACCTAGGAAGGCAGACCAGAGAAACTGCAAATGGGTTTAAGGTGGAAATAGAAAAGTTACATCAGTTACTCGTTTCTAGGTGCCTTCTCTTCACAGTCATTAGTCGGCCTGAACTACACCAGAACGGTCCTAATGGCCTCAGTCACAAGAGCTATTACAGGTTGTCTAACTTGGTTAAATTCTTTTCTGCTCTAAATTGTTAATGATTCAGCATTTCATGGCTTGAGTCAGGTGCTCTCAGAGGGCACCTTGCTTAAAGGTCAGTCACTCTCCAGAAATCAGCATCCAAGATTACAAATTCTGCATGGTGACCTTGAGAGAATAATTATGTACTAGACTCAGAGCTCAGAAGGCCAGCTCTCGGGAGGGAGACCCGACTTGGCAATGCTGGGAAAAGAAGCTGGTGAGAAACCAGAGTGCTGGGAGGTGGGGGTATGGTTCCAGGACAGTCCTCCAGCAGGGGACTAGCTGGGACTAGAGAAGAGAGTTGAAAACAACAAATATGCCAGTACAGTGAGAGACATCCCACACTCCATCTCTTTACCTGCTCAGGAGGCCTAGCAAGTGGCCATATCATCACGAGATCATGGATGAGGAAACTGAGGTCACATGCCTACCAAAGAACATTTTCAGAATTTACACAATATTTCAAGAAGAGCATAATATTCTCTGCACACCAGTACCTGATGAATGATTTATGTATTTTATTCATTTATTATTATGATCTGATGTCAGCAAATAAATTGCCAGTAAATGTTGACATGAGAACCCTTTTGTCACCTGCACAGAGTTGTCACTATAACCCCAGGCTGAAGCAGACATTCCAGAAAGCAGTGCCATGGATATATGGCACTTCTTTTATTTTTTTCAAAGCACGGTGTTAGACATCTTTTCATGAAATTGATCAGAAAAAAAAGGAGGGGGGAGATATTTGGGAACAAACAGAAGAGTGGTGAGTAAGTGGAATATTAATGTTGTCAGTAAAGTAGGGTGCATTTAGAAATAATTGGCCTCTAATTCCTAGGATGCTGTGGGAGGCCAACGGAGGATTTATTATATTTTTCCCATTTGCAAACCAGCAAGTAGATGATTCATATACTGAAGGAAAAAAAAAAAAAAAAAAACAATGATTCTTTTATCCCCCTCATGACATGCAGTTACCAACTTCGGTTTCTATTTTTACCCTGCCCTAGTCCCTGAACATGTTTTTCCCTTATTTAGTAAACGTACAACTGCAAATATATTGAATCCATTTTCTTACCTCCCTGCTAAATATAGAGGACAATACTTGCATTTCCATGCCAAGGGATTATTTTAAGAAGAATCCAGAGCAGTTCAAACAAGGAGTCCTCTGGGGTTTGCATCACATTTTGGTTTTGGCTATTTATTTATTATGCTTGGTGGAAGATGTTCATCTTTAGGGATAATATTTTTTTTCTTGTTTTAAATCAAGGAATAACTCACCTTGAAGTTTATTTTATACTAAGATAAGTGGTGTTAGGATTAGTGTAGGAATTCTGTTAATTTCTTTTATGATACATGCAAGGAGTAAAAAACAAGGAGACGAGCCATAAATGTAGGATTGAGAAGGCAACGTCAAAGTTTCCCTTGGAGGTCCCGTGTGAGGAGGATGGGACACAGGTTGGGGGAAGAAGAGAGACCTAAGTGTTGGGGGCTGGCTCCTTGGGTATTACAGTCTTTCCTTTAGAGAGATGTGGGGTGAGTCTGGACACATGAGACAAGTCTCCTTGATCTCTAACGAACTACCCCAGAACAGTTGTTAGCAATTCTGATTCCAAATCGGCCTCCATCTCTGACAGCACCAGGGAGCTTGATCATCACCTTTCAGGAGGGTCTCTCATCCTCCCCTTCCTCCATATTCACTGCTGGCCACCACTCTACTCCTGGCCCTCTTGGTCTTGTTTAACTCACGCTGATTCCTGCAGGTCATGCCTTGCCCAACTGACCTCTCTTAAATGCTACTTAATGTGTCATGGCCATCAGTTCCCCACTGCCAACCATCTGAGGACACTGTTACCTGTCTACGTTGAGGGTGGCTTCATCAGGGAGCCTTCCAGCTGTCCTTTAGATGTTTCCTTCTCCAGTGAGTGTTCCCCCTTGTCCTTATTATTCACCCACTGTCTTTGAAATACACCCCTCCTGATTTCCACACCTGTGGGCCTGTGCTACAGCCTCAGTTTTTAGATAACAGAAGGACACAGGTCCTGCTGACTTTCATGTGTTGAATTTTGACTTGTGTAGCAACTAACATTCAAACTATTTTAAAGTGACTACCAGCTTCATGTCTCCATCGGTGTTCATGCCAGAACTCTAAAAATGTTCCACTTTTCCCTTAGTGTTCTATTCTAATAATTGGAAAATGAAGCAGTGATTGATGGGAAGCAGAGGTCGCAATACAGTTAAGGCAAAGCTGTGCATCCGTAGGGATATTGATAATGAAGAACTTGTGTTCTCTACCAGGTCCACTTTGCATTTAAGCTGATGGTATGACATAATAGGAAAGAGAAAATAAGAACATGACAAAATGTAGGGAAGGTATCTTTGCATGTTATCTCAAGCTTTGAAATGATAAGATTTATATTCTGTAGCACCTTCATGAGTGTTAATCTATTATTTGACCTGCACAACTTACCTTGGCACATTTTCACAGACCTGTGATACAGTCAGAGGTGATGGCCAGTTAACCATGGTGACTTTACTTTTGCTCTTGCCTCTAATACCAGCTCACTTCAGTATATGAAGAAGCCATTGGGGCTCATTTGGACTTACTTTCTCCAGTTGTTTTTCTTCAGTTGTATCTAAATTTCACCTCATCTCCCTTCGGGCTGCTTTGAAATGATATACAGTATGTATCACAACCCTTAATATTTATCTATAGATTACTTTGTATGTTCATTTGCCTCATCCACTATAGTCTGAATTCCTTGAAAACCAGAATAAGAGTTTATCCAGAAAACTTTGGGGGAACATAAGGCTATATGAGCTAGATATCTCAGAACCGTGGTACACAGCTTTGCCTCCTCCATATTAAATGCTATGAAGAGTTAGTCACTTTCAACCTTTTTTAAGGACACTGTGAATCCCTTCTCTTTAGTGTCCAAATTATTTAACTCTCTCTAAAGCTTGAAGAGCTTTGAATGGGGTGTGGGATTCCTCCATCTATGCCCTTTAGTCTTTCTGCATGGAGTCCATGTTCACTCTGGTGTTTGCAACCTGAACTGCCCTAATGACCATGACATTTTAGAAAAATGTCTGTGCTACATCCTCAGCTTTTAGATAACAGAAGGACACAGGTAGAGAAATGTAGTGTATTGCATCTTTTGTGCCACCGAGACCTATGCAGTAGTGACTCTTGATCATGAGACATATTTGGTGTTTAAATCCCCAGTTTTAAGCTATTTCTAATTTAGCTGTCTGAACATTAGATTGTTGGTGTTAGCATTCATGTCTTCTTAGATAATTTACAGGAGAAGAGTAATTTCCTCTAAAAGAAATCTACAAGGAAGGACACTTGCCAATCCAATTACATTTTCAACTTCTCATTTCTTTTTCTATAACCTCCAATAATTTTGCTGGACTTTTAAAGAAAAACATGATCTCATATTATTTTTATATCTATCCTCAGTTGATGCTAATTTTAGTTTTAATGTTCCCTCTTTGATATCTCCCTTTCTATTGATTTGGTAAGAGTTACCTTTAATCACTTAAAAGTAAGTAATGCATTAAGACCGCCCAGGGCTAGCCTATATTTGGAAAAATCACTCCATTTAAGAATTAATTTAACAAGAGTCTATTACACATTTTACTTTGGAAATTCACCAGGATTCTTTCCATCTCTCTGAAAGCATTTATTATCCAGAAGAAATTAGACCTAATTTTAGAGAATGCCACAGTGGGCAAAACTTCCTTAAATTTCCAGAAATCTCCAGGACTCTGACTATAATAATAATGTTTAAGATTCACAGAATTTCAGTGTTGAAAGAAACCGAGTGGATAGCACTTGTAATTAGAATACCATCACCTAGCTTCACATATTTTAAAGCCATTTATACAGTACAGTGAGGCACAAAAAGGAGCTGACGTGTTAGCTCTGGTCAAGAGGACGTTTTAGTTCTGTGAAAGTTTTCATCTGGTTTTATATTCTGTTTGTGATTATGTCACTAAGTGGTCAGCATGGAGGGCTGGGGATGGACAAGCCAACCATGGAGGAAGTAAGAGCAAAGAACATGGATATCTCCATCATGGTCTGCTGCCAGCAAGGGAAATGAGATCGTAGCTAGAAGCCGAGCAGTGGAGACAACTGACATTTCGCTTTTGGGGTAGGCAGAAACATTTTTGATATAAGCGGTTTCCTTATCTAGAAACTGCATCACCAAAGATCCCTTTGAAAAAGGCTAACCTGTGTCTGGCTCCCTATCTGGGGTTTTTAGATCCCCAAAGCTGTGGAAAAAGTAACAAGTGATCCACTCTAGCATAATGTAAATGTCAACTGTGGGGTGATGACTGTCAGTCAGTTGGACTTGGTAGCAAAATATTGATAGTTTTCTTCTTGTGCACCTATTGAATTTTCATTCTTCTCTAAGATCAGAAGAAACCAGCTAATTGCCAGGCCTTTTATTTTCAATACTTGACCTATTCATTGATGCAGAGTTGTTGGGGAGATATGGGGACTGTTTCTGATTTGTGGGGAGTTTGTGTTTGTGTGTGAAAACAGAAATTCAAAAAAATTCTCAATGGTTTCTTAAAATCGAAAGCTTTCTCTAGTACAAAACAGTATGTATCTGTTATTGTTAGTCTGAATTATACTTTGTAGGGAAAGCCTATACTTTGGGAAATTTGTTGAACTTGCTATCTTCTAATTTGCTGAGGAATTAACATCAAAAGTGACTTCTATTTTTCTGTGTTTAAATAGCTTAATTTCTCAAAGAATTTTAAAAACATACAGCTTTTGAATA
This sequence comes from Sciurus carolinensis, assembly GCF_902686445.1. Classification (NCBI taxonomy): domain Eukaryota; kingdom Metazoa; phylum Chordata; class Mammalia; order Rodentia; family Sciuridae; genus Sciurus; species Sciurus carolinensis. The sequence goes on from NC_062218.1 coordinate 145,046,387, forward strand.
CATAACTACAAATCCCACCATTATATACAGCTGTAATTCAACAAAAATAAAAAATTAATTGTAGGTTTATATACATGTGTGTATATATATATACACACACATACATACATACATACATATACATATATGGTTTTCAGTTGGGTGCAGTGGTGCACATCTGTCATCCCCGTAGCAGTTCTGGAGTCTGAGGCAGGAGGCTCGCAAATTCAAGGCCAACCTCAGCAACTTAGCAAGACCCCGTCTCAAAATAAAAAATAAAATGAGCTGAGGATATAGCTCAGTGGTTAAGCATGTCTGGGTTCAATCCTTGGTACCAAAATGCATGTGTGCTCACGCATGCGCGTGTACACGTGCATACACACACACACACATATTGCTTTCCTTTGTTGACAGACAATGGCAAAACTGCAAAGTTTGAGGCCTTTAAATCCCAGGTTTTGCATTGGGTGCATGTGGCCAATAATATGAGTAATAGATGAGAGCTAAAGCTAATTATCATTGAAAAATAATGACACATAGGTAAAGTTCTTCTCTCCTGCAGTTTCCATAGGGTGTATATGTCTTAAAACCACTGAAATTGAAAAGGAAACATGAAAGAGGGAAGGAATTTATGTATAATCCCAAACCTCTATTTTAAAATATAAGTCAGTATTATGGGGATAATGAACTTAATACCTACTATTTAATTAAACTTCAAGCTAATTAGTTAGTCTAATTAATTCATCTGATGAGCACCTGAATATTACCAACATTATTCTGAGTCTTTTGGAGTATGTTTTTAAATTTGGAGGGAGTAATTTAATGATGCTCAACACAGATTGTTTGTACTGCAAAACAAATTGATATTTTAATGTGTCAAAATCCCATTACATTATAAAATTTATCCTGATTCTTGCTGTTTCTACCTTGAAGATTAGTCTGTTTATTATTCTCAAAACATAGTACATTTTCTCATTAGAGCAAATATCACAGTCATGAAAGAAGAGTTTGTTGTGTTGCACACAGTGTCTGTCTGTCTGTCTTAAATAACTCTAAGCTCCATGAAGGCAAGAATTGTTTTTGACTTGGTCACTTGACCTGAGCCTCGTGCACAGAAGGCATTAGAAAGCACCTGGGGGACAGAGGGACACCTAAGCAGATGTCCTCACCACAAATGAAGACAGCAGTGCACCTGAGGGTGACAATGGTGTGTACTGGTGTGTTCTTGGATTCAGGTCTAATAAACTGGCTTGAATCCCTGAACCCTACCAATAATATCCATTGGGTACCCCTATTTTTTGATAGTTTTTTTTTAAATGGGTAGTTAATTGTGTAGTTTCTGGTGTTAAATACATCTTCCATTAAGTGCAAGTTTTTCCGATGAATGTGAAATGAAGTCCCACTGGTGTTAGACAAACTCTCTTAAGTGGATGGTACTCATTATCTGTTGCTATGTAACTTAGTGGCTTGAAACACAAGCCACACAACACATTTTGATCATGCAATTGTTTATATTACCATATGATTCAACAATTCTGCTGGGCATGTACCCAAGAGAATTGAAGTCAGGGATGCAAACAGATATTTTATACCAGTTGTTCCTAGCAGTGTTATTCACAGTAGTCAAAAGGTGGAAGTAATCCAAGTATCCTCTAACAGATAAATGAATAAACAAAATGTGTTATATATATATATATATATATACCCATAGGAATGTTACTCAGTCCTAAATAAAGTGAACTTTTCCTGTGCTACATTATGGATGAACCTTGAGGACTTCATGAGAAGTGAAATAAGTCAGTCAGAAAAAGACACGGTACGGGTGCCGTGAGATTCCAATTACGAGAGGCTTTCAGAGTGGTCAAGTTCACAGGGAAGGAAAGTAGAAGGGTGCTTGTCGGCATTCAGGGAGGTGAGACTGGAGTGTTAGTTAATGGGTACAGACTTTCAGTTCTTCAAGATGAAAAAAGTGCTCAGTTGGTAGAGTGCTTGCCTACCATGCGTAAGGCCCTGGGTTCAATCCCCAGCTCTGCACACACACAAAAAGTACTATTGTATTCAAGATGAGAAATGTACTGGGGTTGGACAGTGGGATGCCTGAACAGCAATAAATATTCTTTTCCTTTTTTTTTCTTTTCACTGTTCTTCCTGTTTACTAAGTGGGAAATTGAACCTTATCTTAAGGCAGGATCTAACCTTTTTTTTAAAATTTTTTTTACAAACTGCATTTTGATTCATTGTACACAAATGGGGTACATCATTTCGTTTCTAATATTCTTAATATGTCCGAACTTGATGCTTAAAAGAGCTAATGTGATTAATTTTGTTAAGAGTGTTTTAAAACAATTTATTACAAATACTTTTCAATTTAAACTTCAGGAATATAAAAATCCAGCCATGTATCCAAACTCCTAAAAGCTCATTGACATCAATAAGTTTCCAGTGTGTAGAAATTCTGATAGAAGCCAACATTTTTGTTTCAAAAATTCTTTTTCTGCTCTTTCACCATTACTTTACATAAGTGAAACAGTCCTTTCTTAGTTTTCCATTTTTGTTACTAGCTGTGAACTCTTGGATAGTAATTTTTTTCTAGGTTTTTTCTAGGTTTCTATTTCTTTGCACATAGGGAGAAAATACTCCTATTCCTTTCAATGTACCCAGAGGATAAAATAAGATGGGGAGTATGGACAAATTTCCTAAACTAAAGTTTTGTGCAGATGGAAAATAGCTTTAAATTTTCATATGTAATGTATTATAAAGTATAGGTAAGACTAAAGAATAAAGTGAAATTACATGGGATAACACCATCCCAAATGTTACCGTGTTATGGTTGATCCATTTTTTTATACACTCAGGCACCAAGCATCTGTTGTGTGTCAAATATTGGCACCTACTTCCATTTCACCTACTTATCAACTCCCAAGCCTATTCATTCATTATTCAATCATTCCTTGCATAAGCATTTATATCACATGCCAGACACTATTCTAGACTTTGAAGATGCAAAAGAAACAAAAAATACCTGCTCAAAGTCAAGCTTGCATTCTTATAGGGAATCTGACCTGAAACAAGATAGTTAAGTGTGTATAGTTTAAATAGTGATAACTGCTAAGGAGGAAAAAAAAAAAAGTCACAGAAGGATGTTAGAAAATGTCATTGGAGGGCTGAACTTGGGCAGTTCAGGAAAAGCCTTAGGTGACTTGGAAGAAAGATCTGCCAGAAGTGGTGAGTTGCTCGTGCACATATCTGAGCAAAAGCATCAGAGGAACCAGCATGTTCAAGAAGCTGAGATGTGCTCCTGAGGTAGGGTATGGGTGGCATTCACAAGAAGCAGAAAGGAGTGTGCCTCTGTCTAGTAGAAGCAGCGGTTACTGGGGAAATAGTAGGGACAGCTTTAGATTTGGAGCAGAGGCCAGATTTTGCAGTGTCTGCACATCAGAACAAGGCTTGGCTTTTATTCTGAGTGACAAAGGAAGTAATTTCTTAAGCAGATCAGCAATGATCAGGCTTTTGATTTAGCAGCATCTCTCCTACTGCTATCATGAGACTACCTGGCAGAGGGCAAGAGGAGGAGGAAGGAGATGAGAGAGGACTCTGTACCAATAATCCAGGTTTGAGGAGATAATGCTTGAACTGGAGTGACAGCAAAAGAGAAAAGGAAATCTTTATAAAGAAGGACTGGTCTGATCTGCTGGACAGGGTGCTGGTTGTGAGAAGAAAGAAAGGAATCCCAGATGAAACCAGTCTTTTTGCTTTAAAGATTCCTTCAGAATGATTTAGAAAATTATCTTAGAAAAAAATAAAAAGTAAAACGTGCCAAATGGCACAGTGTAAGAATTTTAGTCATTTCACATTCGTTCCCTGTGTTTAAACAAAAATAAATAAAGTTTGGGCACACCCAGGCCTAGACCCATCCAGGCGCCATGTTTGTGGTCTTGGGCGTTCCCTCAGTTACAGTGGCTGAGTCTTGAAACCTACTACCCTTTAATTTTATGTTCTCAGTTATAATTGCCATTGCAAATATCTGGTTCAGATTATTATTCCAGGGCCTTTTGGCCTATGTCCCTTCTGGGTTTCAAAAAGAATTAGTGCAGTACAATTACTATACTGTAGACTTCACTAAGACCGATGTCAAAAATGCTATACTATTTAGTCAAACCTTGGAGAACCCAAGCCTGATCAATGCATAATTCATATATTGGTATTTCTTATTTGAAAAAATGTAAGCACAAGCTGAGTCTCAAAGCTGTCCAGATGGGGTTGGCCAGGCTGGATTTACAAAGGCTTGAGGAGCATGCTTTTCAGGCACTCACTCATCTATTCCTTTCTTAATCCATTCAAGTAAGTGAGACATTGTGAGTTAGAAAGCTAAGTGGTTCTACATAAAATTGAAATGTATTGTGATCCATTCATATGTATGAATGCAACATAACTTGTAACAAAACTTGGTCCACCTTCTTCCCCTTGGTGCTTCACCTCTACTTGACTGAGCTCCCTTCCATTTTCACCTGATCCCTTTTTCCATTCCCTTTTTCTCTCCAGATTCTGCATATGAAACATTGAACCCTTGACTTTGAGTCTGGTTTATTTCACTTAGCATGATGTTTTTCTTCAGTTTCATTGATTTAAATACCAGCAAGCACCATAAATTTATTCTTCATAGATGATTAGAACTCCATTTTGTATATAGACATTTCCTTTATCCATCTGTCTATTGATGGGCACTTAGGTTGGTTCCATAACTTGGCTACTGTTGTGAATTTTATACACAAATATAATGTATTAATTTAAAAATAAAAGGAAGACCAATAGAGTAGAGGAAGAGGGTCAGGGGAGGGAAAAGGGGAAGGAAAGGGGAATATTGGGAATTTAAATGAATTAAACTGTTATATTCATTTATAAATATGTCAAAGTGAACCTCACTATTATGTATAACTATAATGTACTAATGAAAGCATGTAAAATCTAAACAGTTTGTTTTATTCATTTTCAAGAGCGGCGACACATAAGTATAGCCTTGTGATTCATCAGTGTTTGCATTAAAAGGTACCATTTCATAGAGAAGTAACGGAATTGTGACATTGTGGAGTCCAAAGAATCTGTAAAGGGCTGGGTCAAAACAGCAAGGAGTTGTGGGGCAGTAGAAGAATTGTAAGCTTCCAGACTAACCTCCTTGGGGCAGATTTCAGCCCTATTGTTTAAGTCTCCGTGAACATAAGTAGATAACTTAAACCCTCAGTGCTTTGGTTTTGTCATTCATAAAATGGGATAATAGTACATTTTTCTTAGGGTTGTTAGGAAAACTGAATGATATAATATGTGTAAAACACAGCACATAGTAATTGTTCCATGAATATTTTCAGTATTTATCATAAACACTATATTATCTCCTTTTACCTCCCACTAGTTGAGAAAGTATACACAGTTTTATTCTTCATTTATTGCTATTAAACTAAAGGCTCTGTAATGTTAAATGACATAAATAATCAGAGTGGAAGCAGGACTCAAACTCAGGTGTGTCTCTTTCCAGAACTCTTGCTCTTCGGCAGCAGTGTTCACTGGTCCCTTGCCAGGGATTTAGGCACTGCTTCTTAGATGTTCATCTGGCACAATCCTATGCCTTTCTCCGCTCTCAGCTTTCCCTGCCAAAGAAGCCAAGTAAAAGATGACAGAATTGCTTTGCATGCTTCCAAGACCTGTAGAAGTTCACTCATGCTGCTATACATTGGGAATAAAAGTAAAGATTCTACCAAGATAGATACAAACATGAGCACCAAGAAAATGCTGAGCACCAGGTTTAATGAAGTAATGGAAGGGTTATTTCGTGTCTTGACTAGCTGACAAATCAAGGCTAAATTTACTAAGGATTTCTATCTCATGTTCACATAAGTGCCAAGAGGTTGTTATTCAAAACCTAAACCTAAAAATTGTTTCCAACAGCAGTGACAGGGTGTTCAAAATAAAGTAATAAAAATCAGGAATACGGAGTATGACTTCCAAATAATACTAGTAGGAGCATAACATTTTCCAGATCCAGTAATGGAAGGATTTATACTGGGATTTGACTTGTCAGCATTCTGAACCCTGTTCACTGAAATATGTAAACAAAGCAAGTTGCTCTCATCTAATATAAGGTTGCTAAAACTGGTGATTTACATAAGAAATTTTATGAACTTTCAATGACTATAGTACAATTTTCAAAATAACAATTGTTAGATTTTAATCTGATTGATAAGTGCTTTCTGGTAACTAAAACCAAGTAACTCCACTCATGGTGAGAAGCTATATTTAGTATGATTGATTTCATCCTTAGCAAAAACCAAGCTCATTTCTATGTATGACAAGCTCACCAGCCATTTTTATTGGGGGTTGTTACAGAGTAGACAGGTTTTCATGCATGGAACCTTGCTAAAAAAGAAATGATTTTGTAATATAAAAGAGGACTTGGAGTCTGGGAGGTTAACCAGAATGCTGCCCTGAGATCTGGTCCACATGATGTGTAGGACATTCTGTGCTCCTCGCTGGAGTTCATAAACTTGGGAAGTTTGACACTGGAGAAGGGGTATGGACTGGAAAGACGGGACTCCTGAACCCTCCTGGGGATGTCTGCTGGGTGCTTACAAGCACTGTTCCTCTTGGCAACCTTGGTTTTCTTGTCTATAACAGGGAGCCTTGCATTGGAGTCTAAAGTGAAATCAATCCAGTATCCATAATGCAAATCACAGATGTTCTCAGGATGGCCCTTGGCTTTCTTTTCTTTGTAGAAGCTCATATGTCGTCTATGCAGAAGTCTGGAACAGCTGAGTCCTCCAGTGACAGAACAGATCTTTTTTTTTTTTTTTTTTCTGCATTAAGCACTCAGTGCCAGATGTAGTAATTGACTTTTGTTTAGGAGCAATCATAAAAGTAAGTGAAAGTAAATGTATGTATATTGTATATATTTTTGTAAGTATTATAGAGTATACAATATTGTATTCAATACAATATTTAACATACAATATATAACAAACATCATAAAATATTTATCATGTTAATAAATATATGACACATTAGATGACATATATAGAAGTTTATATAATATGTAATAAAAAGTTTATTACCCAACATATCATATATTATTTACATAATTATGTGCCAGAATCATAGGAATATTTCAAGAGACTCTGAAAAAGATGTGAAGAATGAAATTGCTCCAGAGGCAAATCTTTTCTCTCATGTGCTTGCTCTTGAGTCCACATTGTTTATATCTGTGTGCATTTACATGCTTCTGTGTGTAGACATTTGGCTGATTCTGGGTTATCTGGGTCAAATATATGCTGTTGAAGTCACATAAGTTAAATCTGCACAGCTGCAATAGACCTCAGAATGGTCTAGTGGAGATGGACCAGAAGAGTAGATGCTTTCCACTGCTGGGGTGCTCCAGGTTTGTCTTTGCTTCCAGGTTCTTGGGCATGTGACTCTGTCTTCCTGGTTCTGTAGTCTCCTTGACTCTTTCTTTATTTCCCTAACTCCTTTTTATCCACTCTCTCTCAAGAAAAGTCCCTTCCACCTGCAAGCCTTCCTTGACCTCCTAAAGCTGAGCTAGATTCCTGCAAGTTTTTGCCTCACTATCAAAGACCTTCTCATTCTGTTATGGGAACTGCTTGACAACCTGGCTGTCCTCAGTAGGAGAGAGATCAGAACCTTATCTGTCTCATTTATTGGGCTCCTCTTGTGTGCCACGTACTGAGTTGCAGAGATAGGATGGTAAACATGTGTTGAATAATTGAATAAATGTACAAACAAGTTAAATGCCAAATAAAATCTTCAGGATTTTATCTATAAAGAAGAATATAAGGCATATTCCACAATAAAAATTTGGGGGGGATACTGGGGATTGAATACAGGGATGCTTAACCATTGATCCAAATCCCCAACCCTTTTTTATATTTTATTTAGAGAGAGTCTTCTGGGTTGCTTAGGGCCTTGCTGAGTTGCTGATGCTGGCTTTGAAATAACAATACTCTTGCCTCAGCCTCCTGGGCTGCTGGGATTACATGTGCCACCTAACCCAGCAATAAGTTCAATTTTAAAAACACATCTTCACAAAATGTCTAGTGTTTTCCCCTCTGTTATTATCAGATGCCTCAGAAGAAATTTGATGTAAATTCTGAGAACTTTAGTTTCTAGAGTAATGTTCTCCAATGTAAGAGTGTAAAGAAAAGTTGTGTCATGTTTGCGTGCAAACTTTGTCACTCCGGGACTTGGATGACTAGAGATGGTACCTAGCCTGGACAATAAGGCAGGCTTGAGTGGAGGGGCTTCTAGGTATTGGAAGCCAGGTGCTCCAAGATGCCCCTGAATTGGTCACGTGGTGCAGTAGGGACATGGTGGACTGTCCAAGTCAGGGATGAAAAACACATTGTAATCTGGGTGGGCTAAATGACTTCTCCAGTGTAGATGGAAGGTTCTGGAATTCAGCCAGAAACAGAAGTCATTAAAAGTACTGAGCTAACACTCCAAAGTCAGGCCGATCAGGAATTTACCTTCAGGTGGCACTGAAGTGTAGCAGAAAGAACAACAATTCAGTTCTGAGTCTAATTCCAATTTGTTTGTAATTGGTCCTGTGACCCTTTCAGGCTTCAGTTTTTTCCCTGTAAAATGAAGGAACTGGACCACCCCTTAAACTTAGTCTAGATTTCTCTTTAGGCAACATGATGCCATGGGAGATCATTGGTCAGCAGGAGACTTGGAACCAAGGGTGCCTATGTGTGCATTTTCTACTTCCAAACCCAGTTGGCTTCAAGGATGGATACTGGAGGCCTAGAAGAAGGGAAGGACAAAGCCAAAGGACAGGAGGCCTGGGAGTAGTCATTTTTACACTGAAAAATTGACACTGGTTTTCCATTTTCACAATATTTCTGCCAAACAAGATTAGGTAGAATGGCTCAGAAGAGTGTGTAGGTGCATCAAAACAAGAGAAGGGGTGTCACCTGGCCACCCAGGGGCTCTCCCTGGAAGAGGTAAGAGCTTTTCCTGGACCTTTGAAGGAGGAAAGGCCCTTGATGGGTGGTTAAAAGTTGGGGATATTTGTAGACAGGGTCTCTGGGCTGGTGGAATGCCTTGAGCAAAGAACCAGAGCTCTCTATGCTCAGAGTAATGGACTCTGATGCTGGGATATATATTTTTTAATTATAGATGCTTCCACTTAGCATTTGACAATAACCAGCCCCTATGCTAAGTCATTTTTACATGCATGATCTCCTTGAGTTGCCCAAACAGCCCTTACAGGTATTTTCCATTACTACCTCTGTTGTTGAATAAGGAAGACTATAGATTGAATGAACGAAGTGTTCTGCCCAAGAGCATGCAGCTAGTTAGAGTAGGAGCTTTGGACTCTGAGTCTTTACATCCTGAAGGTTCTAATAGGTGATGAGGACAAACATGTTTGCTGTTCATTAACAGTGAAAGTGTCCATAAAGCTTCCCACCCTGCTTCACTGAGAGTACACTCATCTGCTTCCCTTAGTTTACACCTTTGCTCGTGTCTGTTAAGCACTGAAGGCCCATGCTAAGTCTGATTGTAGGGTCAGCAGGACACACTGTGGAGCATACAGGGTGGGCGGTATGAGGGTGAGTCTGTAGTCACAGTTTAAAAGAGTGCCTTCCGGCTGTGTGATGCATGCCAAGTCTGTTGGCCTCTCTGAGTCTAGAATCGCCCACCCATAAAAGGGAATAAGGCAGATTAAAACAAGTTAATATATTCAAATTGATGGCAAATGTGTCATAGCACACAGTAAAACACAACACATAGGCCCAATTGTTAAAATTGTCACCTACATAGTCATGTTGGATGAATAAGCACTAAGTTTAAGAAAAAATATTTCAGTTTGCAAATTTTTTTTAAAAAATGTGCGGTCTTAAAAGTCGCATGGAATTTTGGATATTGCATTTCTCAACTGTTAAAATAGACGTCATAATGGTGCCTCATCAGACTGTGATTTGCCTAAACAGAGTGAAGTATACAGAAATATTTTCTGAAGCACCCACCCTCTTGCAAATGTTGGTCGTGGTTTTTCTGATGATGAGCTTCTTGGAACTCCCTACAATCTGTTGATGAGAGTACCCCAGGTAATGGAGGAATTAGGCGTCAATCTTATTTCCTCTGTGTTTGATTGTCGTTCCTTTGGCTCTGCCAAAACCATCTCCAGCTCACTCCAGTTGTCAGAAATTTTTAGCCCTCTCAAAAAGTATTTCACAATGATCAATCAGGTTTAGGTACATTTATCCATTGTTTCTTATTTCGTGATGGATCCATTGGGGGAGTACACACCAATTCAATTGTGGTTTTGAAACAATGTCATTTTTGAGCAGTCAAGAATGAACATCCAGCACATCCAGCAGATTCTGGGATCCTGCAGCACTGGAGAACCACCTGGCAGATTTTCATATCAAGAGAGCCTTTGGGAGTGAACTTGGCTTTCCTTCCCTTTTGTTCATGTTCACTAATAAATGGTTGTATTGTGAAGTACGTAACAAAATCACACGTGCCTCATGCATTTGGGAGATGTGACAGCTCCAAATGGTGTTGTTTAAAGGAGTGTGCTGAGTGTAAACATAAGTATAATCAATGCATGGTGACATTTCAAGGTTGTGGAAGTTCAGATCCTGTTACCATGTGCAGTATTCAACACTGGATAGAGAAACAACTGTTGTCTCCATTGTACTCCACCACACCAGATGATTAATGTGCTTTTAGCTTAAATAATTGGGAGGGGTGGCACCTCAGGGAATACTAAACATATTTTTAATTGCTATATAAATATGTCATTTCCTTGCTAATTCAAGTTATGCATGGGAGGTTATATAATACCAGAGGGCCTCCAGGCATGATGTATTGCACCTATAAGCTGAGTCGAAGGACTAACTGGGCCCAGCTGAAGATAAAATATTCTTTGCTAACTCTGTCTTAGCAGATGAAGAATTAGATGTTGAAGCATGACATTTCTTTATAAAAGTAGAATTATTGTTTGGCACAGAGTATAGTTTCTAAATAACTTTCTGAGATGTTGGAAGGAAACTGCATTTTCAATAAGAAAAAAGTGCCCAAATGCAACCCCAAGTACAATATCCTTATTTAGGAGAATGTGTATGTTAAATGAGAAAAGAATATTGTCTTTGGCATGAAGCAACATATGCAAGATGGTGGAGGACATTATTCTCCCATTACCAACATTCATTTTACAGCCTAAAACCTACTACAGTCAGTTTGGTATCTCTGAAAGCAAAGATTCCTTTAGCTCAAACTCTCACATTCTTCCTTTCCAGGACAGCCCTTCACCTTAGGGAGAGAGGGGAAGAGAGGCACTAAGAAAGATTGATTTTTTTCAGGCTTAGTTAAAATTGATGCTTTGTCCAACCACAGGAGATATATTCATGTTGAACTTCACATTTTGAGACTGCAAAGGAGTCCTGTTTAAATTTGGAACGAGTCCATTTTTCCTTGAGATCATCACCAGACTGATTCTAAATGATCAGAAATGCATGTTTAATAGAAGACTAAGATGAGAGATTCAAAATAACTCAAGAACTGTGTTTGCTCTTTTAAAAAGCTTCTTGATGATAGTTTCTTTGAACACTTTTGTTTCCTCTATGGATCCTGGTTCATTAACAGAAAGACTATCAATGGATTAAATACAGAAGACAGACTCATTCCATGATCAGATGCCAAGAAAATGGCAGTCTTTGGCAAATCCAGTGGTCTGATATAGACAGTAATCAAATCACTATTAGATGTGCCCAATCAGTGATCATTATTTTATTTTCAAGGGTCCTGAAGATGTTCTTCAATTTAAAGAAGAATGGAATCAGAAATCAATTAATGACTGATTACTATTTCTCCTACAAATTGATTTTGAATTTGGCAGTCTGAAGACCCCATTGTGCCAGAATCCATGCACAGGCTACATTGAAATCAAGTTAGGAGTTTGGATGGGTTAATTAGACCAGTTCTTCTAATTTTTACAGAAAAAAGTCTGATTTTTTTCCTAACAAAATAAGTTTAATTTCAAAAATTTCAACACTGCCACTTTCATAACTTTCTGTGGTCCTGTTCATGTATAACTTTCAGTAACAGGAGGCATGATACAGATCCATTTGTAATATCTCCCAAAGCATTTCTAGGGGCAAAAACCTAATACAAACACTATTCTAAAATATAGATATTGAACCAGAAGATTCCCGTGTCAGTCTTGTAAAATCAATGTTGTGTGTACAGTCTGCTAAATTCTCATTGTGTGTCCAAAGCCGAAGTGTTGACTTGATTTTGCAGTGGGCATGGAAGAAGAGGGAAGTCATGATCCTTGTCTAGAAGGTTCAGTAGATCTGCATCTGGAGGGAGCCTGACTCTGCTGACACATTCCCTCCTACCAGCTCCTTGCAGATGGATCCACATTAACTGTCAGATACACGAAGAGGTCCAGACTTCTGAGCTTGCCTCCCCAAGCTTCTTCAGAGAGGAGCCTCTCCTTTCTCCATCTTGCATCTCCATTTGAAAAGGTGCCCTGAGGGCTTACCCATAGGTGGGCAGCAGGCAAGAATTTCCAGCCACATCCCAGGTGAGGTGGACATGCATTCTTCCTTAAACTAAGGTTCTTCCTCTCCTTATCCAGAGACTGCGTGCTTCCACTAGAGGCCTTCTAAAGAGATGAGGTCTACTGTGACTAAATGGGACCAACTTCAGGAAGAGAAAACCCAACCACTGATAGTTTTAGTGTTATTTTGTCAGCTGTAGAATGTAGCATACTGATTAACAACAGAGGCTCTGGAGCCAGACTGCCTTCGCATTCCTTTCTAACTATGTGCTTTTGAGAAAGGATTTCATTTCTTTGTGCCTTATGACACATCAAAGTGTTCTATGATTAAATGAAATAATAGTACCTGTCATATAATAAACTAGTATGTACATACTTGCTATGGATATTTCTTAAAATTATATAGGGAAAAAAATCAGCTCTAATATTTTTCTAATCATTGAAATTTCTTCCTTAAATAGTAAAACAGAATACTGTAGTGCCTTAGAATATAATTGCTATGGTTTTCTTAAAAAGTTATTGCTTGCTGTGCTGCCTTTTGATTCTTGGTTGATATCAGGTGCTTTGTGAGAGCTATTTAAAAATGTAACAGGACCCTATTTGTAAACTTTATTCTTTCAGCACAACCTATATGGAATGTGATTTGGGGAATTTCTCAAACACAAGCAACATCAGGTCACACTGATGAAAGACTTACCCATTCAGGGCTACTGGTTCAAACTCTAAACCACTTGCCATCTGTCCTTAGGCATTACCATTATCACTTCAGTATTATAGCAATGAAGGCAAGAAGTTACTCAAATATTTATTCCACCCATGCATTCAACGATTGTTGAAGTCCTGTTGCCAGAAACAGTGGTGAAGAATTGGCATGCTCTCAGTCTCACAGAGCCTGCAGTCTGGTGGGTAGACATGGGCCACATGGCGAGAAGGGCAAACAGGAAGTAGGGAAGCATAGTATAGGCATTGAGAAGACCTCTCTGAATAAAGGAGATAGAATCTAAGCAGTGTCTTTACTGTGTAATTGACCTAGTCCCTGGAATGCCACAGGTGTTTATTTTTATAATAGTCCTATTGGCCACATTCAAACACACTTTGCTCTATTTATGGTGCAGTGAAGCCAACTCATATTGGTTTATGAAAAACAATTTTATTTTTTTAGGAATTTTGCCAAATACTCAGTTGTTAAACACAACTATTATTATTTTTAAATATATAGTTAAATGACCATATATTTCAAAACTGATCACTTCCTAATGATTTGTACTTTATTTTATGATTTTGTGTGTGGTAGAGGGCTGTGGATTGAACTCAGGGATGCTCTACCACTGAGCTACATATTCAGCCCATTTTATTTTTCATTTTGAGACAAGTTCTCACTAAGTTGCTGAGGCAGGCCTTGAACTTGTGATCCCCCTGCCTCAGCCTCCCATGTAGCTGGGCTTATAGTCATGTACCGCCATGCCCAGCTTCAAGGTTCTTTAGTGTTTTATATCTTTATGGAAGTAGAAGTCCCATAAATAGTAGTGTGATCCTGTGCATCTCTTCCCAGTGAAGTCATGATAATAGCTTGAAATTGGCCTCGATGAGTGAATTTACACCACAGAAATAGGCAGGCAGTACATATCAGAGTTCTTCTCCCCAAATAGCCTATTGTTAAACAGTTACCAGCAAGATACTTGGCTTACTTTAGTGTTTGTCATCTGTAGAATGCATCTGCCTCCCTGGTCTAGCTAGGTAAAGATGTGGGATGAACTGAAAAGCAGTAGCAGGAGCCAGGTGACTCAGATTCCAGTACCAACTTTGCATTTTGCGTGAGTTTTACATTCTGAGTATGCCACTTAATAATCAGTTTGGGCACTTAAAGACACAGGCGTGCTTCTAAAGAGGCCATATTCTGTGCTTGGAAGACAGATGTGTATCTAACTAATTACAATTGATTCTGATCTAATGGTTCTTTGGGAGTAAGATGAGTAAGTCTCCTATTGGACACTTGGGAGGAATTCATTGAGAATGTGATGTGAACTAGGAACTGGGCAGAATATACTGGCTTGCAGTAGGTGGAGGAAGACATCAGTGGGTTATGATTTAATCTTCTCTGGGTAAAGGATGGGGAGCTTTTGGGTGATGATGGTAGTGGATTGTAAATTAGGACCCAATTTTGATTAGCAGCTATGAGGTGCCAACAGAGTTTCCAAATGTCTAAAAAGTTGTGTGATGATGTCTCTGTTTGGAGCATATTAGCTTCAATAGCCATAGAAGGAGCAAACTGAATTTATTAATATACCAAAAAGTCAGGTGACACATGTGGTGGTACATGCCTGTCATCTCAGCTACTTGGAAGGTGGAGACAGGAGGATCATGAGCTCAAGTTCAGTCTCCACAATTTAGCAAGACCCTGTCTCACTGGAGACGTAGCTGGAGACATAGCAGAGTGGCAGAGCACTTACCTAGCATGAAAGAGGTCCTTGGTTCCATTCTCAATACCTTAAAAAAAAAGATGTTGGAGGAACAATCAGAGAATTACCATGATGCAGAAGATAGAGTATAAGGGGGACCTGAGATAGACAGCTGACATTCACCATCACTCTGCTCATTCACAAAATGGATAATTATTATTTCCTATGACCAGTGCCACATTATATAAGACTTTTTTTGAACTCCTTAGGTATGTTTTGCTTCTTTGGGTTCCTTCTTCCACAAAAGCGTGCTAATTATATTTCACAGTGCTACCGACTGTGCTTAATGGATAAGTCAGCTCTGCCCCTGACCCATTCTTAAAGTCGATGACAAATGAGGGAACAGTCAGGTAAGCTCCTGGAAGAAGATTAAACACAATACAAACCTGCACTCTTTGTAGAATTCATATGGGCCAGAAGAGGCTCAGTCATTGTATCGCGTTGATTACTTCCTTTGCCGATGGCTTTATCAGTGGATTGAAAATCCCGACACTGGATTTCAAAACGCCTTATGTGTTCTTAATTCACTGTATGGCAGTGTGTGTGAGATTGTGCAGGATAGGTGTGTGTGCACACTGAAAATAAAGGAAGACTAAGCAAAAGCAAAAAGCAAAGGCTATTTATTCTGAGTTTGCTAGAGCAAGGGAGTCAGTCGCCCATCACTTATGTTTTGGCAGAGACTCAAAGGCAGAGGGGAATGAGAATACTTGGTAATGGAAAAAAGGGGAGCTTTTGGGTACCCTGCTTAGAGGATATGGGAAGCTGCAGGTGGGCTGCTAGCAGTGGGGCATTCTGCATAATTGGTTAGGGATACTTATGTGCCATCTTTGGTTAGTCCTAAGTTTGAAGGAAGACAGATATGTAGGGAAGCTGACAGTTATGAATCAAGTTCTGGTCATTTGGGGCATATTAGCACAGAGTTGTTGTTTAGCCTGTTAGGTTGCCACTGGAGACAGCATTCTTATCTTCCTGTAGCTCTGACTTGTTGCAGGCTGACTTCCTGAGCTGTTTATTGTAGATGGAGGATTGATTCCTGGGCAGATTGCAGCAGGTTATGGTCAGAGTTCTGTTTTTATAATGTGGTCTGAACATTGTCCATTTGCGTGTTCAGTCTTTGAGCATCCACCAAGCCTGGTGATAGACTGCATCTCTAGTCCTCTCAATGATGCTATGAAAAGGGTACTCTAACAATTTCAGAGAGGAAATGGGTAATCAGAGAGGTTAGGTGATTTAGTAGTAAGCTGCAGAGCCTGTGTTCAAATACATGTGGGTATCTCCAAAGCACTTGAGTTTAACTACCATGCTCTACTGGGGTGCAGCTTGCCCACTTGCAAAGTGAAGATGATGCTGATCTCTAGGGTTGCTTCTAAATCGGTCTCTGATTCACTGAACCACAGTGTCCATCATCCTAGCCATGACCTTTGTGGGTTCACCAGAGCAACTATTGCCTGTCAACCCATGACACATGAGTTTAAGTTAGGCATGTCCAGAAAACCTTGAGTATGTGCTAATTTTATTACTTAAAATTTTGAAAATTCAACAGACCTAAGTCAAGCTACCTGGCTAACTGAACCCTACCCATAAAGCCCTTCCTCGGAGAGTTATGCTTCCCAGGAAGCATAACTTTACCCACTGCGACAAGCCATTTTCCCCTGGAAGGATTTAATTTCATGCACAGAGAGATTCTGCGTAGGCAAAGAGAATGCACTATCATGTCATTCAGTCATGTCTGCGATTTCTCAGCTTCTCCCCAGTGCTGTAGAAATGATTAATTCCTCGGAAGGAAGCCAAGAAAATCATGAAAATAGCAAAAATATTTCGACTGCAATTGTAGAGCACATAAACTTGTCAGTGGAGTGATGAGAAAACTGCTGGGTTGCCTCTCATTAGCGGCAAAATATTTTATTTATATATGTGGTTTTGTGTGTGTGTTTATTGTTGCTGTGTGGAGGATGTGGGGAGGACTTAGAGCTTAGATAAGCAGAGTTTTGGGGAGAGACTATTTTGTGCCCTTGTTGAGTTTCTCAGCTGAGGGATGCTGAGCCCTTTGGCAACAGTATTGATTGGCTAATGTGTGTTGAGTTGCCCCTGGTGCGGAGCACGGTAGGTACTGCACAACGTGAGACTTATTGACCCCTGAACGGTATTGTTGAAACTGTTTCACAAGGCAGGCAAGTGTGAACAGAGAAAAAAGAAGTGTGTTCTTACTGTAATAATGACAGCTTACATTGATGGACATCTTAGTATGGCTTGGGCCTTTTACCAAATGTTTTCCATGTACTCTATTATTTCATTTTCTCTACAATCCTAGAAATAGATATGATCATGATTCCTCATTTGAGTAATTGAGGTTTAAAGAGACTCAATAATTTACCAATGCCTATAGACAGTAAGACATAAAGCTCAGACTCAAAGTGAGGATTCTGACTCAAGCACTAACCACTAGGCTCCACTGCCTCTCAGTAACAAAGGTGCTCAGAGCCAGAAAAGTCTTTCATGGATGTTTTGTTCTGAGGTTTTCAATCTGTACATTCAGGAGCACAGGGGCTTATCAGGGACCCCTACAGGAAAAGGTGTGAATCGGGTTTCCATAACTGCATCAGCCTGAGCAGGTTGGGGTGTGGGTTATACATTCAGAATTTGGACTCGCCATAACATATCCTTTAGAGAGATGGTTCCAATGAAGTGTGGAGAGGGAGGAAAATTTGAAAGAAATAGACTTTTTCCCTTATTTATTATCTTCATTTTAGAGCAGCCGTCAACACGGTAGTAAAGATTTTAGTCTTGGAGTTCTACATGGAGTCTCTCAATTGCATATTCTTTATTTTGTTTTGTATGAACATAATAAAAATCATTCGTGGGCTATAAGTTGTACAAAAATAGCCTACAAACTGGATTTGGCCCACAGCCTGTGATTTCCAAACCTTTTTGTAGAAGGTAAATCCAAAATTCAGAGAAGAAAAGAGGTTTGTCTAAAGGTCACATGTCCAGGAAGGACCAAATTGTCCAAAAGAGCTTTATGGGCCCTGCTGACCAAACCAAGCAGTTACATGTTCACTGTGCCCTAAACCAGGCCAGATACAGGGCTACGTGTGTGGAGATTTGTATATGTAGTATGGATGAACCTACCTCCCAAGCAGCTTAGACTCTGGGGAGCCACAAGACTTAGATGCATGATAAGTTAACCAGTAATACAGAGCCCTCCCCAAAGCAGCACATAAGTCATTGCCAGGCAAGTGACACTTTAAATGCTGAGTTCCAAGGAAGCAGAGTGAAGTGATTTTTTTTTTTGGCAGCTCCTAACCAAGGGCAGGGGCACATTTGATGAATTTTAGGGCAAAGAGATCTGTTATTCTTCATCTCTCCTACCTACTGAGAAATGGTTTTGAATCTGTCCTGAGGCTGAGAGAAGGAGGATTTAGTAACGTGCTGCCCTTTTGCTTTGGGACCAACATCCAAAACTTTTTAACTCCTTGGTACAGGTGTTCCAGGGAATTTGACAACTGTTTCTACTGGTTATATAAATCTCTTCCCCAAGGCTTTGCCTGAAGTTCCTTCACTGGTTACTTCTTGGGCGTGGACATTGGGGACATTTGTTTAAGTGCAGATGTGTCAACTAGACAGCCTGAAGTGATGGGGATTGTGGGAATTCATCTTCATACTCAACTGTTCATTGGAATTATAGCATCACCCAACAAGGCTAGCAGAGAAACTAGTTAAGTTTTCCTTGAAGAAGAAGGAAAGAAGAAAAGCTGAAGTAAAGTCTGTGTGTGGAGAGTGAGCCTCTCTAGGAAGAAGCTATTTAGAACTACAAAGGTCTGTTCCTGGGAATATTCTAGCATGAAATGCCTCAGCACCTGATAAACCATGGAGTGAAATGATCAATTACTTTTTTTTGGTAATGGGAATTGAACCCAAGGGCACTTAACCATTGAGCTATGTCCCAAGGCCTGTTTTTATTTTTTGAGATGGGGTCTTGCTGAGTTGCTTAAAGCCTCACCAAGTTGCTGAGGCTGGCTTTGAACATGCAATCCTCCTGCCTCAGCCTCCCAAGCCACATGTGCCACCACACCAGTGATCAGTTGGTTTTTATCCATTGCTGCAGTCCATGACTAGGCCTAATGGAGAGCAGGGTTGATAGAGAACCCTAGAAAACAGGCTTTCTTGTGAAGAGTTAGATAAATCTCTTTCCTAAGGCTCTGCCTAAAGTTCCCTTATTGGTTATAATAGAGACAGCAGGCTCTTCACCAAAGTCATATGCACTTCCTCCTTGCACAACGTGGACTTGCTGCTGTGGGCAGCTAGCTACACACCCAGAGAACACACCTCCCCGACTCTGTCATTCCAGAGTGACCTTGTGATGAGTTCTCATTCCATGGGTGGAATTGGATAGAATGTGTACCACTCATCACCTGCCTATCCAAAATGTTGTCCTTTTCCTCTTCATCTGACTGGGCGGAGACCTTCCAGAGCACCATTCACCTGGGTGCTAAACCTCACTTGATGGTTTGTCTGTTTAGGCAGCCACTAGACACTTGAGGCTGTTTAGGTTATTTAAAATTCCAGTTCCCTGGTTACACTCTTCACATTTTAAATTTTTGGTAACTGCATGTGTCTAGGGCCACCGTATTGGACACAGTTGGAGAACACTTCCACAATCTCAGAGGGTCCTACTGAATGCTCTACTCCATTGTATTTGTACTTTGATATATTTAAACTCTCACTTCTTTAACAGTGGATGTCCTCCTAACTCATACACAGGATGAGGTTAACAAAGAGAGTTTGTTGACCCTTAAAAGAAAAATATTCGTTAGGTGCATATTGAATGTTCAATCCTACTCTAGGGCTTGGAAATATACCAGGGAAGACAACAGACCAAATACCCCACTTTGCATGAGCTTGTTGTAATAGGCCATGTGACTTGATGATAAGATTTCTGAAGGTGCAAATTCAAGATTTTTGTTGTCTACCATATAATATTCTACTTTGCTAATTCCCCAAATATTTACTTCTCAAAAGAAGCAGACCCACAAAACCAGAGGTCTGATTTGAGAGGCTCAAAAGATGACATGCCTGAGGGACACAGGCCTGGTAGGGTGTGCTCTACCTTTTCCAGCTGACTGTGGCATTTCCAGAGCCTTGGTGCCCCGTGCTTCCCAGAAGCATGCCTGAATGGAATCATCTTTCATGTGCCAGGATATGTGTTTTAGTCCCCTTGGCCAAGACAAAGCAGAGGGAGGATGAGACTGGCTTGCAAAGCAAACTAATGGCCCAAGTGACGCTGAATCGTCCACTGTCCCCTAAATGTGCCCTCACTTCCTCCCACACTGCACGGATGGCACATGTAATGTTCTCTGCACATTCTTTGCTCATCTGTCTTCCCCATTCTGCCCACCAGATTGGATGTTCTGAAGAGGAAGGGGTTATTTCTGTCCCATGTACTGCAGTATCCCCAGGGTGTGTCATGTAATAGGATGCAATAAATATCTGTTTTGTCATCATATGTTGGCAACTATGCAGTGAATATATTTTGCTTTTTGATAATCTGGTGTTGCAATTGCTAATAGGAACCTCACAAAACAGTTCGTATGGAACTTAGTAGGTGTCGCGTGGAAAGTGGCAAAGGGGCAAATGTGTTTGAGTGAGACTCTTTTAAATGGGTGTGCTTCCTCTAAGGCCTTCTCTGGGTCTATTTTGCATCATTACCCTGCAGTAGAGTTTCCCAAACTGTAGTGAGCTGCTGACTCACCTGGGGTGCTGTTGAAGCCTGTATCTCTGTACTTTGCCCCCAGAATTTCTGATTCAGGAAGCCTAGGATGGGCCTGAGAATTACCATTTTTATCAAGTTCTCAACTGATACTGATGCAGCTGGTCTAGCCACCAAACTTTGAGAACCAAGGCAAAAGTGTGTTTTTGATACTCAGGAGGAAAGAAAACAAAAAAAAAATATTTCCACAATTTCCCATAGATGTTCCTTTAAAGGTCTTTTTAAGCCCAAAGCTTGGTCTAACTTGAGGATGGTGACCTACTTTATGCTCAAGTGCCTATGAATTATAAATTAATGTTTCCACATTTTTAATGGGACATCTGGACAGAGAACTATTGGAAGCATAAATAATGTGTTGCTACTGATAGAATTTGGATTTCATTCCAAAATAATGACAAAATTTTGGGATGGGATATCAAAAAAAGAATCAATGACTCCTCCTAGTTATAAAATGGATTTAATCACAACTAATATTGCCTGGGAAAGAACTGTTTTTAACTCAAGTCTCTGCAATTACAATTGTCTGAAGCAATTCTGATGCTTTGTATCTGCAGCTGTTCTAGTTTAAATACACATTGCTTGGTCCTGACAGCATGCTGCTTTTTGCCTCTTGGACTTGAGAATGGTTTGAAATGTGTTATTCATAAGTCTTCTGACTTTCAAGTATGGGAAAGAACAGATGTGGACCTGAAGGAATAATCAACTCTTGCTAATATCGCTTCAGACAGGGGATTATATTTTATATATTTGCATGAAAATGAAGAACTCCATTTGGTTCTTTCTGCTTGAGATTTTGGCATGGTACGAGTCACTGTAGGATAACCAAGTTGTTTTAGGCCTCTCAGAAAATTAATCATTTAACTCGGCATTTGCTAGTCTCGTAAACACTGTAGGTAACATACAAAATATATAAGACATACTTCTTGCCCTCATGGACTATGTAAGTAAATGTGGGGAGCGAGACATAATCATGAGGTAATTAAAGCAGAGGGTTCCCAACTTATTTGTATAGTAGCTTAAGCAAATAAGGAAGCAAAAACCCAGATTCCCAGGACACATCTGAGACCTACTAAATCAGTTTATGAAGAGTTGATGCCAGAGAATACACATTTTTATTTTTAATTATTAATATTATTTTAGTAGTGGGGATTGAACCAGGGATAATTTAACACTGAGCTCCATCCTCAGCCCTCTTAATTGTTGTATTTTGAGATAGGGTCTCCCTAAGTTGCTCAAGGCCTTACTAAATTGCTGAAGCTGGTCTTGAACTTGTGATTCTCTGGCCTCAATCTCCCAAATTGTGTGATTACAGGCATGGCCCCCATGTCTGGCTACAACAGTATTAAATGGTTTTCTAGTTGATGCTGATAAGCAGGCAAAACTGGAACGCAATGAATAGCTTAAGAATTTTTGGATAATCTGATATATCGTACACATCTGCCTTAAATTCTTCCTCATCCAGTTGACATATTCTGTCTTCACAGTGCTTTGTCTACCCCATCTAATCTGTTCCTCTGATGGCAGATGGAACATTAAGGAGAGAAAGCTGTACAGGACCCTTACAGACGTTGCTCTGGATGCCTCCTGGTTCAAAGTGGGTGATCTGCAAATGGAACCAAGAGGCAATCAGTGAACTCCTTAAAGCAAGACAGTGTGACCAAGAAAACGACACGTGGTGGCTGTCCACAAGGGTTGAACAGGATCAGTCCTGTTCCTTAGATATTGAGGACTTTTGTGTGTCAGACACTGCATGAGGTTCTGGAGATAAAATAAACAAAACTAGTAGCCCCTGCCCTCAGCAGCCCTGACGATCTAGGGGAGACTCAAATAGGAGATAAAGAGCCATGGTCTTTTTCTTGCTATTAAAAAAAATTGTAAAATTCACATCAAGTTTAGCATTTTAGGCAATTATGAAGAATACAAGTAATAATAAGTGTTGGCAAGGATGTGAGGAAAAAGTTTCATTCATACATTGCAAGTGGGACTGCAATTGGCACAGCCACTCTAGACAGCAGCATGGAGATTCCTAAGAAAACTTGGAATGGAACCACCATTTGACCCAGTTATCCCACTCCTCAGTTATGCCCAAAGGACTTAAAATTAGCATACTACAGTGATGCAGCCACAGTCAATGTTTAGAGCAGCTCAATTCACAATAGCCAAACTGTTTACCTAGTTGTCCTTCAATGGATGAATGGAAAATGTAGTATATATGCACAATGGAATATCACTCAGCTTTAAAGAAATGAAATTATGGCATTTGCTGGTAAATGGATGGAACTGGAGACCATCATGCTACATGAAATGAGCCAATCCCAAATAATTAAAGGCTGAGTGTTTTCTCTGATATGCAGATGCCAACACAAAATAAGGCAGGGGTGAAGAACAGAAACACTTTGGATTAGACAAAGGGGAATGAAGGGAAGGGGAGGGGATAGGAATGGGAAAGACAGTAGAATAAATTGGACATAACTTGCCTATGTTCATATATGAATGTATACATGACCAGTGTGACTTCACATCATGTACAACCACAAGAATGGGAAGTTCTACTTCAAAATACAAAATACACTCTACTGCCATATATAACTAAACAGAACAAATGGAAAATTTTTTTTAAAAAAGTTTACCATTTTAACCATTTGAAGTTCATAGCTCAGGGACATTAAGGACTTTTATATTGTTACTCAACCATCACCAACATCCATCTCCAGAGCTCTTTTATTGTCCCAAACTAAAACTCTGTACCTATCAGACAAGAACTCTTCATTGCTTTCTTCTTCTAACCCTGGTAACCACCATTTTGCTTTCTATGAATCTGATCACTCCGGGTGACTGACTCATTTCACTCAATATGTCTCAAGGTCTGTTCATTATTCAGCACATGTAAGAATTTCACTCCTTTTTCAGACTGAATATCCCACTGTGTGTATATATCCTGTTTTGTTTGTCTGCTCATCAGTGGACGCATGCATATTTTCCACCTTGGGTCTCTCCGTTGTGTATCTCCTTGCTCTGAACACTGGAGTGCGAATATTTGAGTCCCCACTTTCCATTCCTTGGAGTGTATTTCTAGAGGTGGAATTTCTGGGTCATATGATAAGTCTACATTTTGTTATTGGAGGAACTGCCATACTGTTTTCCAAAATAGTTACCCCAGTCTTACAGCTGTGGTCTTCTGACAAGGTACCAGAATTTGAGCATCATTCCTGTAAGAATTTTGTTTATTTGTTATTGCTTTATAATCGTTAATGTTGGGCAACTGCTGTAACCCACATCCCCAATCCACTTCCCCGACCCTCCAGGCCCACTGCCGCTTGTTCCTCCTTCCATCCGTCCTCTCCAGGAAAGAAAGCCCCAGCCCCACGTTTCAGCTGTTCAGTGTAAGAAAATCCAGCCTAGAGCCTTCAGGCCCAGGGCCACATGGCCTATAATGTGTTTCTGTGAATCACAGTTTCTCCAACCTGGGTACAATTTTCTGTAATCCTGTTGCCATCCCCTAAAGGAAAAGCTGCTGGTTTTAAAGAACTCAGGTTCTGTTTAGGTTGAGTGAAGGCCTGGGGCAAAGGCACTGGGGAGTTCTAATCGCAACTTTGCTCTGCATTGTGTGGCAGCCCCGGGCAGGCCATTTAACCTCCACAAATCCTCATATTTTCTAACTCACTGAGATGAGGGTAATGACCTCTCTTTGGAGCTGGTGGTAAGGAATACATAATGATAGACTAGGGATGCTTGCAAGGTCTTTTGTTGGGGTTCGCTCAGCTGCAGAAGACCAGCAGTACTTGCTCCTGTGTGCTCATGTCCATCTGGAACGTCAGTCCCCCAGTGCCAGGCTCAGTCTCTCTCAGATCCGTTCCCCACCGCATCATGAGAATGGACCTCGGTCTTCAAGCTCATCTGCAACCCTTGCAGTGAAACATCTGGTCCATGGATTTTTTTTTCTCTAGTCCTTTGGGAGAAAGTGGAAAAGTACCTGGGAGAGAGGGACAAAATTCCCTTAGATCTCTTAATTCCACTGAATATTCATAATCGAGCCCAAATGGTATTGAGACTGTCACTTCCATTTCCTTCAACCTGCCTGTGGGCAGGTGTGTGCAGGGTCCTTGTCTCCAGGTGCCTTTGTTCTGTTCTTTCCCCGCCATCATTGATGCAGAATTCTGTGCTGCTTTGTATTTGTCAAGAAAATTGTGTTCCTCTCTCATGGTTTTTGTAGGACTAAAAATTCTACTGAAGGTGTCCTAGGGGAGCCAGAGCGAAATTTCCTCTCACCTCCCACAGCAGAGACCTTAATATTGTTGTGAATCTTCCCTCCTGAGTCAGTGTCTCCCTTCTGAGGGACTGTGGGGGCCCTCCCCCAGTGCCTTACTTCCTGGGTGCATCCAGAGCTTCTGGGTCTCTCCCTCCTGCATTTACCTCTTCAAACTCCTCACGTTCATTCCCAGGCCCCACGTTTAACACAGAGCATGCATTGTCCCAGGTTCCTGTGCTTCCTATGCTCCTCCCTCTGAAGGCAATGGTAGATTACCGGTTGTTTCTTACTTCTGTAAAAAATGGTTTTATATCAACTGTATTGATCCATTGCTAAGACACAATACCTAGCTAACAACTCTAGGTTCACAGTTCTGGAGACCCAAGTTTCAGGAGCCACCTCTGGTGATGGTCTGCTTGCTGGTAGAGGCCTGAGGCCAGGAAGATTTCACATGGTGACAGACGACGGGGAGTGGGCATGTGTGAGTCCCCTCTGGTCCTTTCCCCCTTCTTATCAAGCGTTCCATCATGGAAGCTGCACCCTGTCAGCCTTCTCTCTTCTGAATCCCCTCTCAGCATCCCTACCCCTAAATACCACAATGGGAATGTCTGCCCCTTTTACTACTTTGCAGTGGGGTTGAATTATACATGGGAGCTTGTGGGGGAAAGGTCAAACGGTGTCCAACCCTAAGCAACAATTGTGATAATTCATTGTTGTTGCTACAAACTTATGTGGTTGATAATCTTTGTATTTCAAAAATTTCAAAGATGTCCTTTAAAACTTTCTGGTAGGAATCTGTCACATTCTTTTTAGAAAGCTGCACTGAATGGGAGACAGAAATCTAAGTCGCTGCCAGGATGGTCACCCTCTGATGTACACACTGTGTGTAATTTCTTCCTTTTTATTGAGGGAGAGAAAAACTTGTACATGTGATGAGACATGACCATTCGGATTATGGTATTGCTGAGCGGTTTTGTAGGTGCAATGAAGGCTGCTGATCCTTTGGAGGTGGGTCTGCTCTTATCACGTGAGACCTTCTGAATCTGGGTATAGGAGTCAGAGCCTGAGAAAGCCAGAAAGAATTGGGAAAGTCTATGCGTGGGAGCCACATGGAAGAGAAAGGCAGCTTCTAAGACCTGAGTGACGGTGGACCCAGCCATCAGCCAGCAAGAGAATTGGGGCCTCAGTGCCATAGTGCCAGGTTCCCAGTTCTGCCCTGAAACACCTGGAAACTGTCGGGGCCCCAGCAGGGACACGGCTCAGGTGAGGTCCTGATTTAGGCCTTGTGAGACCCTGTCAGAGAACCCTGTTCTGTGCCTGGGCTTCTGACCTGCAGACACTACGAGGGAATAATTGGGCATGGATTTAAGCCACCGAATCTGTGCTGCTGGGAATGAGGAGAGCTCCTCTGGGCCTAGACGGGCTTTACTTTCACTGAGGCTATGAAAATACCTCGTTTTTATCAAATGATGGTTCTGGTAGAAGATAGGTTTTTCTTTTTAACAAAATGTTATTATTCTGACTTATAAAGCTTTGTCAACTCCTCCCGCCTTATAGGGTTGGTTTGGGAATTTCAGTAAACAAGGAAATTGCCAGGTCTAGAAATCACAGTTTGAAAATATTCTTTCTCCTTCTATCGTTTAGATTTTTCCCCTTCTCTAAAACTGCAGGGCAAGTTCTGCAAGGGTTTGTAGTTGTTTCCTGCTCCTGAGAATCTCTTTCCTCTCCACAGCGAGTTCTTAAATCCTGCGCCTGAGCGAAAACATTCGTTTTGTTGTTAAGATGAATCCTGGACTGCTAAATATTTCTTCCATGTTATCTTGCCTCTCAAGCCACAGGCCCAGAGTCAGGGCACAGTTTCTTCCTCCTGTGTCCCCTCTGGGCCTGGTCAAATGCCTAATGGATACTCCCACATACCTTTAGGTTGAATGATTTTACAAGTCAAGCAACAAAACTTGCTACTAAATAATCGATCAACTCACCTTTTGGATTTTTGTAAGGCATTCCTGTGTGGAGATAGCACCTGATATATTTGGTCCCCTCTTTTCTTCTTCTTTTTTTTTTTTTTTTTGCAAGTCTGGGGATTGAACCCAGGGCCTTGTGCTTACAAGGCAAGCACTCTACCAACTGAACTAAATCCCCAGCCCTTTGGTCCCATCTTTTCTTAACAAAACAAAAAATCCCACAAAACTTTTGGGTATAAGTCCCTCTTTCAGAGAGAGAACTAATTTTAGTAGCAGCTGGTCCATGGAATTAAAGATCGAATGACCGTAATGTGTTCAGACCATGGTCTGCTTGTTCAGAATTCCACATAAGGCAGGAAATAACCCGAGAGCCCAGGATCTGGAGCTGACATGAAGAGGATTGGTGGCAGTGGTGTCCTTCCTTGAGGTGTTGCACTATAATTCCTGAGCCTTTAACTCAGATGCCCTTCTAGGGCTTCTTATTAACCACGGGAAAGCCTTCAGAGTGGCAGTGTGGTGACCAGCCCCTCAGCCCCGCTGCCCCCTGTGCGGACTGGCACCAGCTTCACTCACCCGTTTGCACTTCTCCCGTGCCCACTGGGTTGTTTCCTCTCCAAATTCAGTGCATGCAGTTGCCAGCTCAGGAATGAACTTCTCTGCAGCTTCTTCCCCAATCCCATCTGCCCAGCGATTCCTACAGTTATCCTTCAAGATCCCAGGAAGTATCACTTCCACACAGCCTCCCCTGACGCACCCAGGCAGTAGATTTTGCAAACACTCACTGAGGTTTCCTTGTGCTAAGCACTTTATACCAGTCCTCTCCCAACAGCCCAGTGAGGTAAACATTGTCCACATCTTTCAGAGGATGGGGCTGAGGCTTAAGGAGGTTCCATTACCTGGCCAAGGTTTTATAGCTACTAAGCCAGGGACTGTTTGACTCCAAAGCCCAACAAGGTTCTTCTCTTAACCTTGGGCTGTGCTGCTTCCTGGGCTCCATGACTCTGTACACATCATCTCTAAACAAACCTTCCTCCTTTCTGTCACTGTTCATAGCCATCCACCTCATTATTCTTTAAGTCTCATGGAGGTAGGGACCATCTTTATCCTAATATATCCCCAGTGAGATGCAAAATGTTGGACATACCTGAGCTTAATAAATAATGAAAAAATTTGTTTCAGGAAAAAGGTCTCCAAGGAAATTACATTTAATGGAAATTATAATCTACTTTTAAACTTGCTATTTAAGGCCAGTATTGGGCTCACTGGAAGTATCAGACTTGAGCTTTTGTTTCACTGAATGGAAAAGGACAGTTGCAAGAAGAAATCGTACACCCAGTCAGGGAAATAAAAGAGAGGAGGGAGCCAGTTTCCATCTCTCCCATGATTTTTACTGTATCATTGATGCTGAATTCCAGTTATTTAATGTACATTGGGTGAAGTTTGCTCTATGCAGCTGCAGGGTGTTCGGGGGAGTGGTTTTAAGACGTTCTGCTCCCTAAGCTCCTTTTTCTAAACTTTCTACCTCGTGACATCATCTGTGACCAATATGGAGAAGAATGTAACACATGCCTTGAAGCAGAGGCTGATGGCATTTAATACTTGATTTAGTTTGGGGAATGTAAATGTCCACCTCAAAGATGTTGTCCTGGGAAAGAGGAGCTAAGCAGAGTGATATTCATGTGCCTGGTTTAGTGTTGCTGTCGAATGTGTAATTTGAGATTACAAAAATCACATCACAGCCTGAGAAAAGTTCATCACTCTCCTCTTAACTTTTCATTGATTTCATGGTTATGTGTAAATGTTTCTCAAAGATTTAAAGATTTCACTAGGGATAAGAGGACTTGGAATAAAAACGTAATGAAGACCCCACCCTGCACTCCCCGGACTTGTACTCAGTGAAACAAACTTTCCAACTTCATTTTACATCCTCAGCTTCCGGGACAGGAATCCACATCAGGTTTCATTTGCTCGTTGCGCCTGGTCTAGGAGCAGCTTCCTCTTTGCCCCCCTTTTTTCTCTGTCATCACACTTTCTTTCCATCCTCAAAGCATCTGTCTTTAATTATTCTCTCATTTTGTCTCATTCCAGAGAAAATATGCCTTCTCTTCTCAGGCCGGGACCTCCGTGTCCAGGGAAGAGGCACAGCTGGGCGGAGGGAGCTCCGGGTCAGAGTCACTACTTTCTGGCAGTGATTTTAGTGAGTCCCTGAGCTTCTCTAAGACGGTGGCCTCATAAAGATAATGGCCCATGTGCTGCTTCCATCTCCAGGCTATGCTCTTGCAGTTTCTTCCCAAGGATCCGGCTGGTACTCTCTTGGCAGGAGGAAGAAAAACACTAATGGGTAACAATAAAAAATACACATAAATATACTTGAGGCTCCTTTATCCTTTAGGAAAACAAAACAAAACAAAACAAAACATTTTTTGACTCTGATTGCACGCCCTTAAGCCACGCTACTTTTCTATATTTTGCTTGGCTACCTTGCAAAAGAAAATCCCTCATTCTCTTCTCCACGGCGTAACCTATTCACCCAACCTTCACCTGTTACAAAGCCCCTTCTTCCTTCCTGTCTTTGTTGTTGTCCTTACTGGGTATTAAACCCAGAGGGGCTTCACCACTGAGTCACATCCCCAGTCCTTTTTATTGAGAGACAGAATCACACTAAATTGCTTAGGGCCTCACTAAGTTGCGGAGGCTGACCTTGAACTTGTGATGTTCCAGCCTCAGTCTCCTGAGTTGCTGGGATTACAGGCGTGCACCACAGTGCCCAGCCTTTTCCTTTTCTAAGTCATTCCCTTGATGGTCACCAATGGCCTGATTTTCAAATCCTGTAGCCTTTGTTCATTTGTCCCCCTTAATATCAGTGTAGTATTTCACGCTGTCAAATTCCTCTGTTTTGAAACAACTAGGAGCATTTTTTTTCTCTCTTCTGTCCAAATAAGGACTTCCTCCCTGTTTTCATTAGCAATAGCAATTCTTCTGGTCTCCTTTGCTTCAGACCCCATCATAACTTGTGAGTCACTCGCCGCCGTTACGTACTGACTTCCAGCTGATCGCGGGGCCTTGCTGTGTCATCTCTGGCAGCAAACTTTTCCTTTCTCTTCCCTTGTGCTCGCATTCTGTGGACAGATTGTGGTGCAACTCTTCCCAGAACAATTCTGTGACCTTTGCCAACCTAGCGAACTTCTCTGAGCTTGGCTTTCCTCATCTTTAATAGGAATAATGGTAAAAATGGTTTCTCCCTCCAGGAGTTAATGTGAAGACTCAACAAAATCATGAACAGATAGTCCTCTCTGCTTCTGGACTCGATGGCTGGCAGATGTTAGCTTTTATCTGGGCCACACCTTCCCAAGCCCCTCATTAGGATGTTTATGTGGAACAAGTGACAGACAGCATTTCACCCCTCCTCATCATGGTCTCCTCCAGTTTTCTCCTTCTAAGACTCTGGAGCCCCAGGACAAAAGCCAGATCAAGATCATCACAGCAGAGTTGTGCAGATGTAGCAAGTAGAATTGGCAGACCTGGGTTCGAATCCTTGTTCTCTCTTCCTCACTGAGTAATTTTAGTTTGGTTTTTGAACCTCTGAGAGTTTGTTTCCTCATCTTGAAAATCAAAATACTTACAGCCACCATTTAGGTCTGGTGTAGGAATTAAAAACATCCATCCCTGAGATAGTGCCTAGTACTGTCCCACTGAGTATATGGTGGGGTTGATGGCGTATCAGTCCCTTGCTCTCTTTAACCCAGAGAATAAACTCCTACAAGTTCTGATGGATAGTCAAACTTACCCAAGTTCAGCCTCAGTTTCCCCTCCAGCTGCCTTCCCTGTATTGCTTCCTGCTATACTTTTGCATGAACTGTTTGACCTGGGCAAGGAACCTCATTTTTCTCATCTCAGTTCCGCCATTTTCCCCCACTCCTCCTTACTGGAATCCCAATTCCTTCTCCTCCTCCTTTACCATACTTCTTTTTTTTTTTTTTTTTTTTTTTTTTTTTTTTACCAGAACCTAATTGATACTCACTTGGTACAGTGAAAACATACTAAGAATTTTAAGATTGTTATGGATCTAGACCTTTCTATGCCTGCAATTGGGACTTTTCTGTATTTATTTCACAAACACATCACATTCACTAGTGAATTGGTACTAATCTAAAAGAGCATATGTTTAGCTGGGCACAGTGGCACACATCTGCAATCCTAGTGACTTGGGAGACTGAGGCAAGAGGATTGTAGGTTCGAGGCCAGGCTCTGCAACTTAGCAAGATTCAGTCTCAAAAGGAAAAACAAAAATGGTTAGGGATGTAGCTCAGTCATAAAGCGCCCCTGGGTTCAATCCCTACTGCCAAAAAAAAAATAGTATTGCATTTATATGCCTTTCCCCCTCAATAGTTCCTTGTTGCTTTGTTTCTCCTTTAATGCCAAGACAACGATTGAGCAATTATACAATAAAAGTTCAGTAACCTCTCCTTGATGATTTTCTAGCTTGATTTTCATGGAGTTCACAGCTCGTGCATAATCTGATCCTTAGGTGGCACCATTTATTTCTTGGCCCCTGAACAGACCCTTTTCCTCCTAGAGGTTCCATCTGCTTTGCAGAAATTAACTCATGACTCATTCCTTCCCCACCCTCCTTGTAAACTGTAAAAGCAGAAGGCCTGCCCTTTGTGGGGAGAGAAAGTACAGGTCCAAGGAAGCAGTGGGGAGTTGGAAACAGACTCAAGTTTATCAAGTCCTGGTTCAGGCTTATTACCCCCAAGGCACGTGGAGAAATCAGGCAAGGACAGCTCTGTTCAGTGAAAGAACAGGGGCTTTCAAGCCTGACGTGATTTGGCTCAGATCCAGGCTCAGTCTGCTGTGTGGTCTGAGACTTTGGGCAAGGTGGTTAACCTTTCCAAATCACTGTTTCTTGTTCCAGAAGTGGTGGCAACAATATCTGCCTACTGGAGCTATTTTAGGATTAAAGGGGACTGTACGTAGAGCCCCTGGAATGTGTATTGGTTCAGAGTATTATTTAATACCATTATTCTTTAGTCTCAGAAATGTTTGTTTGTCCACCTTCCCAGTCAAAGAGAACACTGCAGAAATGATTGATGTATGCATCGAAAACTTGGCCAATAACTTCTCGACCACTTTCAGGTCGATTGTAAGACATGATCGTGTTTGAAAGGTGGATTGTTTGCTATCCTTCCTTAACAGGAAGGAAACTTGATAAAGCACACGAGTGAGTTAGTACTGCTTTTATGACTTCCAACCTGACAGCCAGAAACAAAAGTCTGAAAATGATCTTTCTCCCTTTACTTTGAATTATCAAGACCTGTGTTCCCTAGGGGGATCTGGAATTCAGCTAATATCCTTCAGTCCTGCAATGGAGGGTTCTACGTTCATTCTTTACATTCATTCTTTACACCGATTTAGAGAAATCAATATAGAACAATTAGACCACATAAGGCTCAGGGTAGGGCCTGACTTGGCTACACGTTACGTGGTGAGAAACACCAGTGACACGGCCTTTGGTTTCATTATTTCCACTCAGAGTGATTGGAGCGACCCTCCCCTCCATTGGCCCAACCTCCAAGATTTTCTAAGTATAAAATTAGACCATGCAGGGCTGGGGAGATAGCTCAGTTGGTAGAGTGCTTGCCTTGCAAACATAAGGTCCTGGGTTTGATCCCCAGCACCACAAAAAAAAAAAATTAGACCATGCATATAAAAGTATTTCAAAAACTGCAATTCTACATGGGGACAAATAATGGATATTTTTTTCCTACCCATGGTTAAAAATTGAAAAATAATGTAGGAATATAAATAGTAACTAAGGGTGGATATTAACAATATTCTTTTATGCCTCAGGACCAAACTAATTTGAACCATGAAGAATTCTTTGGATTAGGTTTTGTTATTTGTTTGCCTTTTACTAATGAGAAGAAAAAAAAAAAAAAAGGATCAGAAGGAATTTAAGTTTCTTTTAATCAGAGTTTCTCTGGTAACAGAGGTGCCAGTATTCAAATGTGGGTAATCTGTCTCTAGAGACCATGAACTCAATAGTCCTATAAAGAAATCCCTCATTTTAGTATTTATTTGTTCTTAATATAGCAAGTACTTATTAATTACCCATTATGTACCTGGTGGTACAAATCATGGGGGATTGCCAGAGCAAACCAGGCAGACATGGTTCTTGTATTCCTTGAGTTCACAGCCTGATGGGGTAAATGAAAAAATATACAAATAAGGAAATGTAATAATTGCACACTGTTCTGAATGCTGTAATTACAGTCAGCAGGTGCTGAGCTAGAGAACAAAGGGTCAGCAGAGGCCTGTATTTGGATCGTATGTTCATGGAAGGACTCTTGGAGAGGGGGACATTTGAAGTAGGACTCTTGAGATGAGAAGGTGGTCACCTGGCACACCTGTGACACATCAGCTTAGTTGTTAAGTGGGGATAAAAGCACAGAGATCAAGTCTAATGTATGACTGGAGTCTGAAGGCATTTCACCCTTCAAACTTAGAAGCTGAACAGCAGCTGAAGACTGAGCGAGAGTTGGAAAGCGTCTCATCTTGCTGTGGAAACCTGAGCTGCTTCTGGCAGCTGCTCCATCATGTCACTTGCTTTCACCCCCTTCTTGAGCCTGCTCGGTATATAAAACAAACTGTCTTTGCAACAATGGATATTCAAATGGACTTCTTATAGGTTGACTTTCCTTGGACTGGGACTAGAAAACTAAGAAAAGGAAGCCTTTCTGAAAGAAGCAAGTGTTCTTTCACAGAACTAGGAGATGTAAATAGAGACTTTGCTGGGAGTCACCTGGACTGCTGTCCTCCAAATGTGCTACGAGAGAGAAAGTTGATCCATTTGAATTTAGGTAATGCAAAGTTCCTGAGCTTTGAAAAAGGCTGAATTTTAACTTTGCTTTGCAATCCGTTTTCTCAGAGTATACGTAGCATTTGGCACCTTTCTCTACTCCCAGGATGTCTGGGGGAAAAGTTAAAAAGCCAAAAGTCTTATTCAGTCCTTTATGCAGTTTTCTGAAGCAAGTTTCTTGTAGCTCTCCACCATGTTCCAACTTTCAATGTCTCTTGATTTCCTATCCCTCGAAATTTGTGGACGGGACCTAGAAAAATAATTTTAAATTCCCATCAATAGGACATCAGTTAAATTACAACCTTTCTATAACATTCAGCGATGTGTGTCTTTTAAAAGGAATGAGATAGAGCTAGATAAAATGATCATAAAAGGACGTTCTTGGTATAAGATTGACAGGAAATAATGGTTATGGAGGAAAGGCTGGCACGCCCCTTTTGTAAAGGAACAGGTAGTTAATATTTTAGATCTTGTGGGCTGTATGGTTTCTGCTGCATTTTCCCAGTTCTGCTGTCGTGGCATGAAAGCAGCCCTAGATAATATGTAAACAAAGGAGCAAGGCTGTATTCCAATAAAACTCTTTACAGGCTTTTACAAAAACAGGCGGTGGGCTCACAGGCTGTAGTTTGTAGGTCCCGTCATAAACTATGTAGACTGTGAAATAATTTGTTATTAAACAATTAACTATTTGGAAGGACATGTAACAAATTGTTTAATGTTTACTATATTACAGGGAGAGATTATTGAAATGATTTTATTAGCATTTGGTATGTTGTAATAAGCAATGGTTGCTTTTATTGCCAGCAAAAACAATGAAGACACTACCATTTTAAAGCAAAATGAGATTTTGTCCTAATTTGGGATTGGCTCAGTGCAGATAAGTAATATTTATATATTTCCTACGCCCTCTGGTATTTCCAGAAGTACAGAATTAAACTAATTACTGTTTTTCTTGTGGGGGAGGGAGTTTGCTGGGGAACTAAGGGCCTTGCTCAGACTGAGAACATGCTCTACCACTGAGATATACTGCCAGCTACAAATTAATGCAACTTACTTGAGAACAGACCGTAATTGCCCCTAATTGTGCCCACATTTTCAGTTTTGAAGAATATCTAGGTACAAAGTGAAGGTCTGTCTTTACCCATCCTCTTATGCCTTAGTCTTGAAGAGTGATCCTTCTTTTTGATTTTTTTTTTTTTTTTTTTTGGTACCAGGAATTGAACCAGGAGCACTTAATCACTGAGCCACATCTCCAGCCCTTTTTATTTTTGTTTGTTTGTTTGTTTGTTTATTTATTTATTTTTGTGGTGCTGGGAATTAGAACCCTGGGCATGGGCAGGTGAGGCAAGCACTCTACCAACTGAGCTATATCCCCAGCCCTTTATTTCTATTTTGAGACAGGGTCTCCCTAAGTTGCCTAGGACCTCACTAAATTGCTGAGGCTGACTTTGAGTTGGCAATCCTGCCTCAGCATCCTGAGCACTGAGGTTATAGGTGTGCGCCAGTATGTCCAGATAGAGGGAGGCTCTTGATGCAGATCCTTAGGCAATGCAAAATGTAAGATGTCATGAAATCTCCACAACCAACTCTTCTGTAATCAGAACATTACCTCCATTTACAAGATATTGTCCTACATTAGAAGATATCCTCAGTTTCCCCCTGTTCTATGGCATTAATAAACATAAGTGAAAGAATAGCAGAGTTTATGTAAAACTTTATTCTGCCTAGTTCTTTCTTCCCTGCTGACCATGTTGAAAATATGGTTTAAGGTTGGGATCAGTGGTTGGGTACGAGTTACTTCTGATCCTGATTCTATTTTTGTGATTCAGTTCTTGTTCAGACGGAGTATCTCTCAAGATTCAAATCCTTGATGGGTCTTGAAATGAAACAAATGACCATCATTCAGCATATGAGTTTCCAAGTCCAGGTCAAGTTGAGGAGCAAGAAAATTAAAGGGGAGCCCAGTCAGAGCTCACTGAAATGAAACCGGAAGCAGAATCTGACCCCTTGGGCATTTCGTGGCCTGACCTTTGCTTGACTCCAGGGTACCAAAGCAAGCCAGTAACATTTTTCAGAGATGCCTCCTTGTAGTGGATTTTAAATAGCAGTTAAATGGAGCAAAGTTGTGGCTTCTAATTTATTCCTCATTGGAAGAAAGTCTCTTTGAACCTTTTGGTGAAATGGGCTTTGCATTTTCAAATGAAGAATTATGGATTAGCCAACATACATATGTTTGGTCCATCAAGTAGTTAGAAAAATTACTTTTCTATTTTAAAACGATAATTATTCCACCACCTTTTGAGGGTGATGGTAAATCCTTTAATAAACCACTGGACATATAAACCTGACCTCCTTTTAACCACCCTGGAGAAATACCTGTGAGGGGTAATGTGTTCTGGCACTTGAATTTAGTTGTTCATTCACAAATATTTAATAAAAGTCCCCATATGACCAACTCAATGCTCAGGAAGAGTCCCTAATTTGCTGTATGATCTTGGACAAGTTCTTTTGTGACTCTGGTCTTCCTTGTCCTCTTAACTCTGTAGGAAAATCATGTACATGATTTTTATAACCTCAGGAGGATCCTGAGAATCCTTATCATTAAGTTGCCTTAAAAAGTTTTGTATAATTGGCAATATTATCTATATATAGTGTTAGATTGCACAAATTTATATCATTGCCAGTAAGGACTTTGAGTTCCTTTTAAACTTTTAGTCATTTGCATGAATGAAAAAGGCACATTCTTGACATTTTTGTTTTTGTTTTCTTATACTACTAGTGAGTTTTTGAAGAACGTGCAACTTTGGCTCTGAGTCAAGTGCAGTTGCAATTTCATAACATGTTCTTAGATTTTCTTTACCCCCAAATTTATTTTCTGGTGGAAGAAAGTAGAAGAAAGGGCAGGAGAGAACAATGCATTACAAAAAAAAAAAATCTCATTTTAGAAGGATAAAATAAACTTTGAGAAAACTGTGTAATACATTGCACACTGATAAGGCAGCAATGCTACAAATGTTTCAATTGAACTGCTCCATCTCTTTCCCCAATGAAAAGCCTCAATTTCTCTGTTTTTTTACACTTGTTCCAAATGCCACAAGTTTATTTTCATCCCTTATTGGGAGATAATATCCCCAGTAACAACACAGTAGCCGAGCTCTCTGTCCATTAATAAATGATTGTGAACATTTCAAATGCAAAACTATTTAAGTATAAATACTCAGTGATAATGATGTCAGTAACACCTCACAGAAAAATGGGGGATTAGTTGAAGTTTACTTAATAGCTGCAAGCAATTTTCAGGGAAAGACTTGCTTGTCCTCTCTATATCTGCTTGAACTTCCGTAACAAAATACCACAGACTATGTGACTTAAGCATCAGAAAGTATTTGGAGGCTGAAAAGTCTAAGATCCAGGTCTGGCAGGTTTGGTTTCTGATACAGGCTCTATTTCTGACTTGCACACAGTTGCCCTCTCCTGTGTCCTCGCAAGGTGGAGAGAGGAACCTCTGGTGTCTCTCTGCTCATCAGGGCACCTTCTCTCTGGGATTAGGGCATCACCTGGTGACCTCATTTAACCTTGATCACCTCCCTATCTCCAGTACAATTACATAAAGAGTTAGAACTTTCACATTTGGATTTAGGAATGGGGAGGCACTATTCAATTCATAGTAGTATCATGCATCAAAACTGGACTATCCCTGATCTAGCACTCAGTTGCCTATACCATAATGTTTCTTGCCCTTAGATTTTGAAACAGTTGGTTCATAAACATCACAAGTGTTTCTAGTCTCATCCCCACAGAGAAGCACAAACTAGAGAAAATGGGGGTAGTGTAACTTCTTGTCAACCATAAAAGGCAGTTATGAAGGTCATAGAAGATTGAAGACACACTGATCTCAGTAATTATCCAAACCAAGCTTGACACCCAACTGTGCAGTTGGAGAAACTGAGGTTCAGAACAATGGAGAGCTTTGCCATGGGTCAATCAGTTTAGCAGTTGGCTATGTGATCCTGGAAGCCTCCTGACTCCCATTACAGTGCTCAGTGTGGTAAGAGATGTGATTATATTTTTAAATGGAGCTTATGGAATGAGTTCCAGCTACATGGAAAGGTCTTAGCTTCTGCTAGAATGTTCTTTTTTAATAATAAATCACTACAAATCAACTCTGATTCTAAGCATAAAGGATGCGGGGATTTGCAGAATTGGTGAAGGAGTCCGGGGGGGGGACTCCATTTGGTGACTGGACAGAGCCCCAGCAGCTTTGGCAACCACAGTACAACAGCACCACCAGCATCATTTGCAAGACACCAGCCTGCTCTTAAAGAATACAGTCTCTACTAGCACCTGGAGTAAATTCACACCAGTTCTTTTTGAGGGACCTAATGGGATGTCAGAGTCCCAGCATAAAGGTTTCCAGGCATTCCCTTCTAGATGATTCATTAAAGGCTTTCTTGACTGGTGCTAGAAAGAGGAGAGGGAAGATCTAGCCCTTACATCTTTTGTAAGGGTTCAGGGGCCTTATTTTACTATAGGGGATACCCTGAAATAAAAATTGGTTAGATATAGACATTGAAAATACAAAATAGAGCAGAAGCAAGTATTTATGACAGTCTCCAATATAAATGCTTATATAATGGAAGATGGTTTTTGCCAAAATAGTTTCTTTTCATGTAGAAGCTTCAGCTCTCCCTGGAACTCTCTGGGATATTGCTGGTCCAGTATATATTTGGCACTACCTTTTATTTTCTTGTTCAGAATGGAATCCAGTATTGGATTTTCCTCTTTTATATATGTTGATTTTAAACATTCTGTTCCCATTGTGACTCTAAAGATATATAGCAATTAGGAAATAAGTTTTTCTAACCTACTTTGTTATTACCTAGTTAAGAGAGATCTCGGAATACTCAGGGAAGATTTCCATCCACCTTCAGAGTATGGTCTTATTTGTTCATCCATGATCTGGCTATCTCAAAATTATACATGCATCTGAGTTTTTTTACCACATGGGATCAATTTTTCCCTTGTGCAATTGATTAAGACAGAATTAACTATCTCAATCTCCTGTTCCTTAAAGAACAAGAGATATATTTATCTTAAGCAGAATAATGAATTTGTCAACAACAACATCATCTTCCTAGATGATGTTTTCTGAGGTTTGTGCCTTACTTTTGCTCTCTGGCCCTCATCTTTCCCCAGAGCATATCTGAGAAAGTAAGTTCAGGCACTGGTGTTCCATTGGTGACATAACATATAGATCTTTATTTAGTCCCTGACACCAACACCTCCATTTTCTTTTTTTAGGATTATATTTGTAGTTTCAACCAAATAGAAAAACTGCTACTCAGAATGGTCCATGGATACTATCCATGGGATCTCAAAGGATGGGATTAAGTTGTCCCTGTAGTTTCTGGTAAGCAATGGGGGCAAGGTGGTGGTGGATCAGCCACTGGCTGGTCCTTAGGAAGTGAGGGAGGTAAGGATCGGAGACTTCCATTTGCAATATTTATTAGTTTCACAAGTAGACAAGAGAAAACAGTGTCTTAATCCATGTTATTGATCTTTTGCTGAAAAAATTTTTAAACGTCCTTCTGAACCAAGACCTAGGTCCACTTCCATGGTTGCACAGCAGAATGGGCATTCCATGTCCGTGATAGTTGTCAAAGCGAGTGTGAGTCTGTGTGAATGTGTACTGAGCTTTGAGAATACACTTGTGTACTAATATAGTGGACTACTTTTCTCCATCCTTACCAGGGTAACTCCATGGCAACAAAAGCAGAACCTAGTAGGATTTCTGTGGTATGCTTTAGCCCCATCCCCACCCTTCCCCAAATTTTGATTGCCAACCACCGGACCTAGTGTATCTTGCTTTAGCTTTCTTGACCTTTCCTCATGGTAATATTACAAAAAGATTTTCCCTCAACTTTAACAATGCTTTTCTTCACAACACCTGCATCTTCTTTCTTCAAATATTGTGTATATTCCACTAATGCAAGTCCAGAACACCGATGGACCATCTTTATGGTCTGCATGGAGTTCAGTAACAAATGTTCAATGAATTCCATTGATTTTTGTATCTGAAAAATGTGCTTTATATCATAGATGCAAGGGAAGCTTTCTAAAAGTGGAAACACATAAGAAATATGTAAAAGTATGGGAGATACCAAATGAAATTTGCTCTTGGAAGTGTTTTTACTATGCCTGTACTATATGGAGCTTAGAGAATATTGGACAAATGCTCTCTATGATACCAAGTAACTCATTACTAATTTTGTGTGGACTTCACAGGACTGTGCTTTTCTTTGCCTGATATTTCTATACAATTTACATAAAAATCCATCTCAATTGAAGCCTGATTCTCATTTCAGTTTCATCTTTACAAAGAAATTTCTCTGCTTCATCTCACTGTGCTGGGGCAACCATGTTGATGTTTCTGCCTTGATAAGAGATCAGTGCAGTATTTCTCTTGAGGCTTTTAAAGACTCTTTGCTCTGTATTGCCAGGACAATTAGCTTCAAGCTATAGTCACTATCTCTTAGCAATGAAAGCTGCTTCTCCCCCGTAAGAATTGTGTTCTTCCTCAGTGGTGTCGACAAGATGAAGGGCATTTTGGATGGGATGATTCTGCATCGGCTATCTGTTGGTGATCCATGCTTCAAAGTGGTTATGATTCAGTTGCAGCCAACTGACATTTATGGCTTTTAGCATCTAGACTGGGGTTTCAATTCAGCTCAGGTGTCCACAAACAAGCATCTGTTATGTTGAAGTTTCTGATGTCTTTCTTTCAAACCTGTTATTTCCCTTAATGCTGATGCTTAGTTCAACAGAGCCTGAAAAATGAAAAAAAAAAATAAAGTAAAAACTCCAAATGGTCTCAATGGGATATTTTAGAGAACACTGTTAGGAAAAGACACGAAGAAAGTACACTATACCAGGGTTGAGAATGGGAATGGCCTCATTTTTCCCATGCCCTTTAAACTGTTATTAATAAAGAGGGTAATAACCCAGCCAAGACTGAAGAGTGTATTCAGAGACTTTTTTTTTTTTACTGAATCAGTTCATTTAAAGCATCATAATTATCAACTTGTGATCCTTGAGGTGGTATAGGAGAATATCAAGTTTTTGACAAGACAGGTTTGCACCCTTATTCTGAATCCACAAACTCTTTCTTTGGATAAATTGTGGTTTTCATGAAAGCATTGGTTTCTTTTTTTTTTTTTTTTTTAATGATTTTCTTTTTTTTTATTTATTTATTTATTTATTTTTTTTACGTTTACATAGGGTAATGATGTTTATTATATTTTTCCCCTCCCCCCCACCCCTCCCACCCCTCTTTTCCCTCTACACAGTCCTTCTTTCCTTCATTCTTACTGCTCTCCTTAGCCTAACTCTAAACCTAACCCTAAACCTAATGCTAGCCCGTCCCACCCCCCATTAAGCATTGGTTTCTTTATCCATAAACTTGGGGCCCTATTACTAAATTCACAAACTTTTCATCCATACTTATTTATGGAACCTCTATTATGTATGTACCTGGCACTGCATACATCTTTGGAGATTCAGGTACAAAAACAATAAAAAAAAAAGTTAGATTGCATCTTCTAACTAATTTTATTATTATATTCAACATGTCTGCTAAAGTCAACTGCCCTTTGAGATTTAAATTAAGTAAACTCCAACCTCCTATTTTGCAATCATGGAATAAATTCAACATCCCTCTTTAGTATCATCAGAAATTTTTGGTGGGAAGATACGTTTGTGCTCTTCACTCATTGCTCTGAATTCTTGCTTTCTCTCCAAGAGCACAGGTTTAGGATCACCTCTCTGACTGATAATATTCTCTGTACTATGCACATTTTTAGCCATCAGTCTTGCAAAATCCCACCAGTACAAGGCCATGAGTTGAACGTATAGTTACCTGTGACTTGAGGATGATACATGCAGCTTACATTGCAAATTATTTAAAAATTTAAATATTTGTTTTATTCATGAGTGATCCTGTGGCTATAGCCCCCACTAGAAATATCAGACAGACATGGTACTCCTCAGGGCCTACCTCCTACCCTATCCCCGAGTGGCTCACTCTCCTTTCCAAGTACCTGAGACTTTACCTGTAAACTCACAGTGATCTTTGAGTACTGTACAGGTCAATCCTCTCTATTCCAAGCATCCAAAATCCAAAGCACCTACATGCTGAAACTGAGTGCTGATAACATGCCCTAAATAGAAAATCCCACACCATGAGACTTTGCTTCCTCTGTCAAAATGATTAAAGATAGCGTATAGAATTACCTTCCGGCTCTGTGGGTAAAATATACAGGAACAAATGAATTTCAGATTTAAACTGA
This sequence comes from Sciurus carolinensis, assembly GCF_902686445.1. Taxonomy (NCBI): domain Eukaryota; kingdom Metazoa; phylum Chordata; class Mammalia; order Rodentia; family Sciuridae; genus Sciurus; species Sciurus carolinensis. The sequence continues at coordinate 145,088,580 of NC_062218.1, forward strand.
GGTCCCCTCCTCTGGATGACTCATTAGATATATACAAATATTCCAAAACCTGAAACCTGACTCTCTTCTGGTCCCAAGCATTTTAGATAAAGAATACTCTATGCACATCACAAATGTATATCCATTTCGGGTACAGGAACTCTGCAGTTGTGACCAAAGCAACGTTTCTCCCCCTCCCCATTGTATTGCCTTTGGTGAGTGACTCTTCAGACAATTGAGTTAGCTTTGTTTAATTCCACACTGCTGGCAGCTTTCCTCACAACTGGCATTGACTACTTTGACAAACATAGGTCGGCAGGAGTATCCCCAGGACAAAAGAAACCCAATGCCATGTGCGTGATTCTGTGCTACCCCTGTTTTACCTCCGTGCTTGCCCCATCAATAGTGTCTGAAGTAGACGGAGTGTAAAGCACATAAACTAACAGGGACAGAGAGGGCGGCCACAGGAGCAGACAGGTCACTTCTCAATAGCCATTGAATTTGAATTCCTAAAGAGGCCCTTAAGTAAATGAGAGTCCTTGGTAGCACTTGATGCTCTCAGATGTGGCCTGAAGAGGCCCAGTTCCAAATCACAAACGCTACTTAGAAAGGCTAGGAAATATCTGTCACTTATTCCTGACTGCCTTTGGAAAGATTTTTGATTAGGCTCTGGTTTAAGGATAAGTCCTAATACCCAATCAGCAAGCTTTTACCAGGCACAGCACATGGGATAAATGTGAAATGACAGCGTGTGCCCTCCGGAAATTACAGAGATAAGTACAGCCTCATATTATGCTGGGCCTGCAAGGCCACGGAGAGCTTTTGGAAACAGACACCTTCCCTCCAGCAGCTCAGAGTGTTTTATCAGCACTTTACTAATGTGGTTTCCAATGAAGGTCAGAAAGTTAAACTTATCACCCAGTAGCTGGGGTTGATAGTTCATATCTTGATCTTATCACTGGGCCTCTTTTTCCCATTCCAATTGCTTTTTGAGGGCTTAGAACTGCTCGCTTGGGGGAAATATTTGCTGTGAGCCGGAAGCCGAAGTAAAAATAAAAATCAAGTTGAATAAGGTAGAAACAAAATGTTCAAAACAATATCTCGGTTTGCTCCCCAAATGTGGATTTTGACCCATCCATTTCTGTCAAAATGATGTGACCCAATAACAAAGTCGCTCCTTTTGCTTTTGTCTTTGGTTTCCCCATCCTCGGACATCAAAGGGAAACCTGTTTTGAAGACCCATCTCTTGAAGTCCTTCCCTTTCACTTTTGTCAGTTTCCATTCAAATTTAATTTGGACCGCATCACCATCGGTTTTTAAAGGACTGGGCTTGAAACAGAATACTGAAAATGGTCATGCAACTTGATATCCATTAGCCAGATCACCCAGTATATCCTCAAATGCCCAAACTTATGAACACCCATAGTGACATTTCCTCAGTTTCCCCATGTTAAAGCAGGGTTTCTCAGCAGCAGTGAGAATTAGCCAGGCTAATCCTTCTTCATGGTATTCATCCTGTGTATTGTAGGAAGTACAGCAGCATTGTTGACCTCTCCCACACCAGAAACCTGCAGCACCCCACCTACCTGACAGCCAAAATGTGTTCTTTAGACATGGCCAAATGTCCCCAGAGGAGCAATGTGTCCCCTTGTCCCAGTGGAGAACCCTAAAGTTCAGTGAAGTCAGTATGTCCTTTGGTAGGTGAGAATGCAAGGAAGTTGTGTGGAAAGGAGAATCAAGAAATCTGCAAATCATGACTGCTGAAAGGTGTGCAGTGTTCACGCACAAACTGATTTACCCTGACTCAAAACTCATAGGGTGAGTTTGGTCCTAGAGAAAGCTTCATTTCACAAAGATTCTGAAACAGCGAGATAGGAAATACTAAACTGACAAAGGGTGCAAGTGTCCGGAAGTCCCCATGCCTAATATGTGAAGGTTCTGGAGTTATTTTGCCTCATTTCCTTTTTCCATGTTGAAACCTGGGTTGTTGTTTTTTGTTTAGTTTTAGGGACTGGGGATTGAACCCAGGGACACTTTACCACTGAGCCACATCCCTGGTCATTTTGATTTCTTATATTGTGAGTTGTTGAGGGCCTCACTAAGTTGCTGAGGCTGGTCTCAAACTTGCAAAACTCCTACCTCAGGCTCCCAAGTTGCTGGGATGACAGGCATGCTTCACTGCATCCAGCTAACAATGTGGGCTGTAAGAACACTGCCTGATGCTAGGAACATACTCAAAACATACTAAAGGGAAGAAGACAGGCAGCTTTCAAGAACAGCCCCAGGATCCACTGGTCAGGTCGGCACAGGCCAACCCTCAGTGGTTTTTTTTGTTGTTGTTTTGTTTTTTTAATGCCAGTATTAAGCACAATCCTGGCGAGTTGTTTTGTTGTTCTGTGCCTCAACTTCCTGGTTTGTAGGACAGACATATTAACAGTGCACAGTCCACGTGCTTATAGTGAGAGTTAAATAAAGTACTAGGTAACACTACTGGAGTACTTTGTAGATGTGTTGTGTTATGGTATATCTATCTGGGACGTCAGACGCTCAATTAAAATTAGCTAAGTGATTATTGCTGCCATCATCGATATCATGTTACAGTGTGAAATTGATTTATTTTGGTTCTCAGATGCAGAATTGAGTTAATCCTATTCTTCTATTTGTGGTACTTCATTGATCTGGTCAAACCTCTGGTCTTATTCTAAGGGTCAGATGATCACTTCCATACCTTACTTCCATCACCCTTGCCCTCACCAGAAAACTTTGTTTTAATGCAATGACTGGTTATTTCTTTTGTATGTGATCTTGCAAAATGCATGTTGTTTTCATGTGCATGTCTTTCATTGAAATACATGAAATTATGCTGTGTGTGATGTCTTCCTAATCTTCACTGAGCTATTCCTGCATGCTCGCACACTCTTTCATAGGCACATGACGTTTGATGGACGTGCATCAGCATGACTTACCCTTGTATTCTCCAGTGAAAAGCACCTAATGGCCTCCAGTTTTCCACAAATAGAACGGTCATGAATTTCCTCATTTGTTAGCTCCTAACGTATGTGGGAGGATGTGTTTGGGATCTATATTCTTCTCACATTCCTCTCAAAAGGAAGGTGACATGGGAAAGCATCCCAAAGTTTTGTTCTTGCCACATCAAAATCACTGTTGCCTGTCACTTCATTCAGAGCAATAACGTCAGCAAATCAAGCTGAGGATGATGATAAATACATCTACTGCATACATTTTTTATAAGCTGGATACAGTGCTAGACATTTTATGTCTCCAAGACCACCCTCAGGTCTGGAAACTTGCTAGGAAGATGCACAAGGTGCAGTAGTCTTCTTCATGGCTACACTCGTTTTATTTAACATCCTTTTGTTTAAAGAAAAAAAAAAAAAGAGTAAAGGAAAAGGGAGGGGGGGTGAAGTCCAAGTCCACAGATCAGAGTCTTCTGCCGGTGGAGTCACACAGAAAGCTCTTAGTTCCCCCCAAAGATTTGTGATAACATGTGTGAAGTGTTGCCAAATGAGGGAAACTTGTTTTCAGTGGGACTGGTGTCTTGGGCTGTCTGTGCTTGGGATATACCAAAGTCCCAGGGGTCCATAAAGAAATCAGATGTTCTCCATAAGCCCATATTGTTTGCGCCAAGAGTAGAGGAATAGAGAGCCATTCTTATCAGCTCTGGGAACAGTGGGACCTTCCAAGACTGCAAGCTCTCAAACTCCAGCCAAAGGTCAACTTCATTAGTGAGGCTGTCAAAGGGTAGCAGTCAGGTCCACTGGATTAAATCTTTTCTGCGCATTTTACTTTCAATATCTGTTAGTGTGCACAAAAGCAGATAACGATGATTTCATTTCAAAATGAGGAAACTGAGGCTTTGAGAAGTTAAGTAGCTTGCCCCAGAGCACAGAGCTTGGAAGAAAAGGAGCCAGGCCCTACCCCCAAAATTCGAAGTACCTTCAAAAATTGTCATCTTCTCCATGGTTAATTCAGGCTCATCCCCAGTAATTAGACATACAAAATTAGATAACTTCTCTTTCTTTGTGGACAAGAACTTGACTTGTCATTTTCTTATTTCAAAAGTCATTTCTGGGAAAAGTCTTAGGCTACCACATTGACCTAAGCACAGGATGTGGCCTTGCTATAATTTGGAGCCAGGGACATTTTTTTTCGCAAACAGCTTAAATGATGGGTTTTTTGAACCACAGAGGGCAAAGTTAAAATTTTTGTAACTTAAAACAAATGTAAAGTTGGGTTGATAGTCTCTGCTGTCTGGTTGGGAAGGAAGAACCCCTTCCTCTGTGCTCAGGACTCCACACACATGGTCCCCATCCTAGACTCAGACGCTAGCAGTTACACGTGGAATTTTCCCAATCTCATCCACTTAGTAAGTGGTGGAGCAGAGATCTGAACCAGACAGAGGCCAAAGTAAGACCTGCCCATGAGCCCTACTGTCATCCCAAAATGTTGCCCTCTTGGTGCCCCAGGGTGAAACAAATGAAGGAATCTTGTCACTGAACTGAGCAAGAGAACAAAGGTCCATGTGGGGGGTGTGCACACCTGGAAACCCCTTTCAGAACTGGCTCAGTGAGCTTTAGCATGCCCCTATCTCTTTGTGCCTCAATCCTGTTTCCAAAATGAAGGTATAAATTCCTGCCTACCACCTGTATGGTATTATTGTGGACGGCAACTATAGAAGTATTTTTAAAGATTGCTAAGGGGCTTGTATCAGTTATCACTCCCTCAGTTGCCTATGTCTTGAGGCAAAAGGTCCTTTATCAACACTTAAAACTGAAGTTTCTGGAAGAAGGTGTATTGTTATGTGTGGCAGTGGAAACACAAGGCAGCTACCCCCTGGGCAGCCTGCAGGCTTCCTTTCCCTTCAAGCAGGCCCCTTTCTAAAAAGCACCTCCCCTGTGATTACAAGAGGACTATACCAGTTGTTGACTTTCTGTCTGTGAATGTCAAATGCCTCGGGAAAAACAGAGGGTGCTTTATTTGTAGCTCAAACTGAATATATTAATTCATTTTTCATGACTGTAATGAAATACCTGAGACCAGATACTTGGGAAGAAAAAAGGTTTTTTGTTTTTTTTTTTTTTTTTTCTCCCAGTTTTGGGATCCTGAAAGTCCAACCAACTTAGCTATGGCTCTGGCAAGTGTCCCTCAAAAATATCACCTCAAAGTGGGTAGCTCCACAACCACAGGAGCATGAGAGAAGGAGAGATCACAATCAAGAAGGAAAAGGAAGCCAGAGCAAGAAAGAGAGGCTGGTCTTGCAACTTCTCACTAGGTTCTGCCTTTTAAAGATGGTTCCACCACCACTCAGCATCACCCCATTGGAGATCAGATGCTCAAATCATGAAACCTTGTGGGGGACACTGCAGTGGGATCCAAACCATAGCTTTGAGATTCCCAGAACAGAGGTTGATTGCCTTTGGTAACGTGCCTGACTGTGTATTACTGCTGCCAAATACTAACTAGGCTCAAACCACCTGCCACCCTCACACCTGAGATACTCTTGCAATGGCGGTGTGTAAGGTGTGAGTCTCTAATGGCTAGTACCTGAAGAAGGGTGAATCTGCTAATAAGAAAGAATCAGTGGCATCTTTTCAATGTGATGTACATATAAAATAACCTTATTAAAACATCAGAGATCCAAGACAGCACCGTTCCATATGCTGACTGTTTGGTAACAGGTAAAATTGAGATGTACTTTTTTGAACATAAAACTGAGAGGGGAGGGAAACTCCCCACAGATGCACACTGTTCATTAAACTTGCAAAGTGTAATGCAGTTCAGTGATGGAAGGGCTCTCTCCCTCTCCAACCTCATTTAAGACTTTAGTTTTCAGCACATGTCATATTGGCCCACTTAGGGAAAGGTAACTCTATAAAGTAATTACAAAGATAGTATTTAATTAGTTTTGGTCTCAAATCAAGGTATTTGCTGCCAGACTAGCCAGCAATGGTGATGGACATTAATGAATGAAACGGTGTGATTAAAACATCTGTCACTGTCAAGCACGGTCGATTCAGGGTGGGGATTGACTGGTCATGAGGAACATGATGATGGCCATGGAAAGCCAAATTAGCCAAACTTAATGTTTCCCTAATCATTAGACGATTGACTGACAGTGATTGGTCACAAACATGCATCCATGAGCAGTAATGAAGTTGCCACCAGAGCAGTTAGGCAGAGGTTTTTCAGGCTAATTAGCTAGACAAAAATGTTAATTTAATCAAAGAAACATGTATTCATTAAAGGTGTATAGGAGAACTGGAGGAGAAAATTGGCTCAGTCATTGAGGAGGTGAAATTATAGCTGCAAAGCAAGTCATCTCGTCTTCCTAAAGTCATTCCTCAATTTACAACATCTCTTAGCAAACAGTGTGGTTACAATCAGGCATATCACGTGGTCTTTTTTCTTCAGATCTGATTATTGTAAAGGAAAGGTTATCTGCAGAGCATGGTAAAATAAAAGCAACATGCTTATCTCATTTTATCCCCAAGAATTAATTAATTCCTTTAGAAATGTTCTTTTACTTTGATTCATGACTATCAGAATAGCAACGGTCCTTGGAGGTTGTCTAAATCATGCCATTCTGTTTATAGAAAGAAAGAGGAGGCACAGAGAGTCTCTCTCGCTTGCTCAAGGCCACACAGCTTAGCACATTTTATACGTGCCTTGGACACAAAATTCCTCATGTATTCAGCAGAGTGTAACTTGTGAATTAATTATTGGAAATGGCATTTTGCCCTTATGTCACTATGTCGCCCACATCCCCAGACACGTTTTATAGAGACGTTTATCTCTACAGATTACCATCTAGCTGTGCTTGTGATTGTGAGGAAAATTTAAAATCTACACTGCAGACAAATACTGTTTGCTTATTTCTTGGCATAGATCATACATGTGAAAGCGTAGGAGGTAACAGGTGCTTTTATGTGTTGGTTCTTGCTATACCTCAAGGGCTGACATGATTTTCTGTGTCTACTCTTGACTATCGCCTTGACAAGCAATGCAGAGATACAGGCATTCCCTTGCAAGTTCTGTGTCCTATGACTACCCTAGGTCATTAGAGTCCAAGTGTGCCACCATCCTGGGTTACTAACCACCTAATCTGTTAGTTATCTATTTGTCCATTCATGTATAAATTGTGCAAATACTTCTGAGGAGGGACTAGGGTGGAAACATAAGTTCGTGGTTCATCTTAGGGCTTTGGATAATTCTCTCTAGGTTGGAGAGGGAGGAAGCTCTTTCATTCTGTTAATTGATCAGGCTACCTTTTGTCCAAAATTTCTTTTGTCCTCATCTTGAGTGGAGGAAATTCTGCTCATGTTTTCAGAACTCACTTTGAATATTCTTTCCTCTGGGTAGCTCTCCTTGGCTCCAAGACCAAGTGGGAACTACATCAGTTGCCCCCAGTACATAAGCTTACATTTATCATGACAATTGTTGTTCATTTAGAGTAGCCTGCTAGCCAAGTGTGGCAATATGTGCCTGTTGTCCCAGCTACTGGTCAGGTTTAAGTGGGAGAATCCATTGAGTCCATGAGTTCAAGGCCTGCCTGGGCAACTTCTTTTAAAATAAATAGAGTAACCTATCAATTATCTGCTTCTCCTTGGACCACAGCTCCTCAATGTGGTCCAGACAGCACCTGAATTATTTGTTACAATTTGAATTGCTTATCTGTGCTCTTTATTACACCTTATCAATTTTCTTAGGGGATTCTTACATATCTTAAGGTTATAAAACACTCTATTCTTTTAGTAAGGAGGGGCAGGGGCATGGTAAATGCTTAATGTGTACTTGATGAGGAAATGAAGGCATGAATGAATGAATTCCAATCATATTGAAGGCAATCTTCCAAATCATATGGTAGGAACATTCCCAAAGAACATCTAACAGTTTTCATGGTATGGGGGTCCCTTTTCTCATCTCTGATTACTGTAGCAACTTAGGAATAATAATAATAATAAGGGTCCTTGTGGATCCTTCCACTCCATTCCTATGGTTTAGATGACCAGATGGGAGGAGACTTGCCTGAGGTCACAGAGCATGTCAATGACTGCTCTGACTCAGAGCAGAACCTGTATTTCCCTGTGAGTTCATCTCCTTTCCTCTGATCCCATGCTCCCTACAGTCATTGCTGGGGTTTACTCCAGGAAGTGGGTAAGCTATTCTTGCTATAGTGCCACTTTCTGTTTTTTTAAAAAATTGTGTTAATTGATGTAAAATAACTGCATATATTTTATGGAGCATACCATGATAATTTGTGTGCGTGCAATGTGCAATAATCAAATAAGGATAATTAGTTTCCTTCTCCTGTAACATTTGTCTTGGAGCCTTCAAATTCCTCTCTTGTAGTTCTTCATTAAACATATAATAAATAATTTTAAATGGGTCAAAATGGATGCAAATTTGGGATGTAAATAACATCCAGACCTCCTTTATAGCTAAGTAAGTCACATCTAATACTTGGAGAAATTCTTACCAAAATGGCAGGATGATAGTGATTTCAAACTGTAAAAACAATTAGAAAGTCCAGCCTCATGGAACAGGAGCATCTGATGGCCAGGAAGGCCCTCACTGTCATTGTCCCAGTCCTTGTATCCTATATATTTTATTCATCTCCATTCATTCATCACATTGCTGGCTATACCAAAAACTGAACATTTTCCTCTGAATGAACTTCAAAAAATATGGAATTCATCCCAAGTAGTAAGATTCATGGAATAACATATTTGGTGTGTCAGATTTTTTTTCTTATAATTGTTTTAAAATATTTTAAATGCCATCTTTGTACTTGAAAGTCATCTCATCTGCATTATGCTTTGGAGCCCAGCTTCCTCATTCATTAGTCTGGTTGATTCTGTCATCTTTCCATTTGTACCCCACAGGGGTATGTTTATAAAATTTCAAAGGAAATGCCTTTATAGTCTCATTTAAATGAAAATAAAGATGCTATCCTATAGTCACATTGATTCTTCTGAAGTACTGTCTGTGGCAAAATATGGTGGATGGTCCTGCATTTTAATATCATGCCCAGAGCTATTTGGTTATTTTCGAAGAATGACAGATGGCACAAAGGTGGCTTAGGTAGGAATTAAGATTTCTTTGCATGTCTGGCCAATTTTATGGCCTATAGAAACAGTTTCAGCGCTGTTATCAAATGATGCAGACAGGGTTGCATTAGCCACCTAAACTTTACATTTTCAATGAAACAGTCCTGGTAAACACATGGAAATGGTCACTAATTCTCTAACAACAAAGAGGAGTCACAATGTGACTGACTGCTAATGGTTTAAATCTTGGTTAATAGGGAAGTTGGCAATTTTTGGAAAATCAAGAGATGGCTAATGTCATTCTCTGAAGGAGGAAGAAAATATGTATGCTCTATTTTTTTTTTTTTTTTAACTTTTGGAAATAACCAAGTTCAAGTTTTAGACTCAACACTTCAGACCCGTTACTAGGAGCATTTGAATGAGCACTTAAATTACTTCCAGCTGTACATGCTCTGGGTTTGAGAGAGACTGAAGTCTCATGGATGAGTAGAGGACTTGGAAGTTGCATTGAGCAGGCTGGGTTTTCAACCCTGAAATGGCTCCACACTCGAAAGGGAGTTGCAGGATCTCTGTGAGGGTTTGAATTGGGAGAGCATATTTGTCAGATTTGGGGACAGTAGGAAATCAAGCATTTTTAGAAAACCATAAATGAGTTAATGTAGTGTTCAGGACAAGCTGTGAATTGGCCTCTCCAAGGAGGTTTATAGTAATAACCCACTGTAAAAATTGCCACTTCCTTTTCCAGCAGTCTTCACCATATGCTCCTGCTCAGAAAGTTGCCATTTTCTGGCAGTCACTGTAGCTTAAGGACCTATTATTCTGTGTGGTGGACTTTGGCTGTGTTTCCTATGTGCTTTCAGGTGGGCAATTTGCAGCCAGGGAGGGAAGCTGTGGGAAGCTAAGATGGAAGGATCTTTTTCAAAAGGTTGTTTTCATGCGCAGCAGAGAGGAGCACATAGCTGAGGAGAGATGTTTATATTCCTAAATGATAGAAAGGAAGCTTCACTTCAACTCCCACCTCTCCTGGGAATCTTTCTTTAGCTACACCGACTCATGCTGTTCTCCTGTTTATGAAACCATGGATACCTGTAATCTCTACTGCAATATTTAGTAATTAGTCATTTTCTACTATCCCTTTTCTTTTCTCCTTCCCTTCTTCACAGGGAACCCTAAACTAATGGTGTGCCATTTTCTGTGTTTTAAAAATTCTTTTGTACTCTTTTTAGCAACTATCAGCCAGAGGCTAATAAGAATAGTAACTGCTGTACTAATCATTGTAATGACCATCCTAGCAACTTTTAACATGGATTGAAAGCATTTTAAGTGGCAGATGCTGCTTAAGCTTTCTAGGAAGCAAGTCTTTTCATCTTCCAACAACCATAGGAGAGTTCCCACTATTTCATTCATTTGAGAAATTGTAGGGGCGTTGAAGGCAAGGAATGTTAAGAAGAAGCTCAAATTCAAAGTGAATACTAAAACCCAAGCCATCTGTCTGCAAAGCCCCATTCCTAACCGCTGGGTGCTTTTGTGATGTAGGGAAATTAAGAAAAAGCAACTAACTTTTATGTGGGAGTTGGACTGCCCTAGGGACTGAGCCAGGAACCTCTGGGGTGCAATCCTATTTAACCCTGAAACCCAGTGAAGCAGGCGCTCTTTCCCCTACCTTCCCCATCAGAGGAAACTGAGGTTCAAAAACGTTAGGAGCTACTGGATGTCATGTGGCTACTAAGCTGAGGAGCCTGTTTGTTTAACCGTTGCGTGATGGGACTTCAGGACGTACCTGATGTTTATCTGGTTGGTGAGCAAATATTAACAATTCCTCTTCAGGTCGACTCACTCATTTCTCAAGAGAAAACAATTCTTCCTTATTGTCTTTATTCAGCTAGGGTAGAACTTCTCGATCTTTATTTTTCCTTTTTTGTCCTTCTCAGTTGCCTGTGGATTGTTTTCGTTTTGTTTTGCTTTGGCAAAATCACTCCCTAGCACGAATCATCAATATGGCAGATATATTTCCATGAACGCTGATGCACTCTAGGTATGACTGTGCTTTATACATGAAAGAAATACAACATTTTAGTTAAACATAACCAGTTTTCATCCCATTGGGGGAATTATTGCCCACATGAGATGCATGAGTGTATCTTTCCGCACTCCATTTTTTAAATCCCCTTGACATGCTCTCTTGAAAAGCAAGACAAAGTAATTTGAGTTAAAGTGAGAACTCCTTGTATTGGATGCTTCCATTAATCAAGAATCCTTTATGTTTATGCCCTTTGGAATGCCTTGCCTGGTTGTATCAGATTCTTCTAGAAAAAATATGGACATCAGCAAGACTTATTTTGTCTGGGCCTTTAACTTTATAATCACTCAAGGCACAGAACTCATGGGAGATCCATCCTATAGAAGTTCAGTAACTGAAGTGAAGTGTACATCACATGGAACTAACCATTTTAAAGTGAGGGGTTCCATGGTATTTGGTATATTCAAAGTGTTGTTCAACTTTTATCTTTCATTCAAAAATGTTTTCATCATCCCAAAAGGAGACCCCACACCTATTAAGCAGTCATTCCCTACTGGACACCACCAATCTGCCTCTCCCTCCATGGATTTAACTATTCAAAATACTTCATAAGATAGAATCATGTATCTCTAGTTTCTTTGTTGTTTGTTTGTTTTTGGTCTGGTCTCTTTAACTTACCACAATGTTTCATCCATCAATATCAGTTCCCTTCCTGTGGTTGATTGATATTCCTTCATATGGATTATGCCACATTTTGCTTATTTATCAGTTGATGGACATCCAGGTTCTTGTCACTTTTTGGCTATTATGAGTAATGCTGCTGTGGATAACGTGTGTAAATTACTGTATGGGTACACACTTTCAATTCTCTTTGGCATAGTGTGGACTTCCTGGATCATATGGGAATAATAGGATTCGCTTTTTAGGAACTGAAAACTGCTTTCCTCTATGGCTGTACTATTTTGCATTCACACCAGCATGGTAAGAATTCCAGTTGTTCCACATCCTCACCAGCACACACTTCTCTTTTTATTATTGCCTTTTCAGTGGGTGTACAGTGCTTCCATAATTTGGTTTTGATTTGTGTTTCCCTAAGGATTAATGCTTTTGAGTCTAATTTCAAGGGATTATTGGCCATTCGAGATATTTTCTTAGGAGAAATGTCTATTTTGATTACTTGTGTCCTTTTTTTAAAAATCTAAATTGGGTTGTTTTTTATTAAGTTGTAAGAGTTCTTTACCTATTCTGGATATCAGTTCAATATTAGATATGAGTTGCAATATTTGGTCTCATTCTGTGAGTTAACTATCTTTACACTTTCTTGATGGTTTCTTTTTTTTTCCACCACATCATTTCCAGCATTTACTGTTTGTATTCTTTTTTTTTAATTTTTTTATTTTTACAGACTGCATTTTGATTCATTGTACACAAATGGGGTACACTTTTTCATTTCTATGGTTGTGCACGATGTAGATTCATACCATTCATGTAATCATATATGTACATAGGGTATGTTCAACATCTCTAGTAATTAGAGAAATGCAAATTAAAACAACTCTAAGATTTCATCTTACTCCAATTAGAACAGTTATTATCAAGAAATAGATGTTGGCATGGATGTGGGGAAAAAGGCACACTTGTACATTACTGATGGAGTTGCAAATTGGTGCAGCCACTCTGGAAAGCAGTGTGGAGATTCCTCAGAAAACTTGGAATGGACCCAGTTATCCCACTCCTCAGTTTACACCCAAAGGACTTAAAATTAGCATACTACAGTAACACAGCCACATCATTGTTTATAGCAGCTCAATTCACAATAGCTAGACTGTGGAACCAAACTAGATGCCCTTCAACAGATGAATGGATAAAGAAACTGTGGTGTATATATACACAATGGAATATTATTCAGTCATAAAGAAAAATAATATTATGGCATTTGCAGATAAATAGATGGAATTAGAGAATATCATGCTAAGTGAAATAAACCATTCCCCAAAAACCAAAGGCCGAATGTTTCCCCTGACAGTGGATGTTAATGGTGTCTTAAAGCACCATAATGTGGGGGAAGGATAAGTCATTGAGTTTTAGGATTTCTCCCCACTTGCCCAGCTTATTGCTATGCTTTTGGTATCATAACCAAGATGTACTGGCATTTTAATGGAATTCCTGTAACTTTCAATCCTTAAGGATTTCAGGCCTTGAAGGTGGGTGGGGGCTTGTTTGGTGGGAGCGGCCTTGAAGAATTTCTAAAGGTGCCACATCATCAGCCTCATACACTGAGGACTTAGAAGATACGCCTCACCAGGTGTAGCCTGCTGATCATGGGTACAACTTTGAAGGTATAGAGCCCTGAGTTTGAATCTACTGTGTGTCCTGGAGCAAGTTAGTAGACTTGTCAAAGCTTTCTTTTTCTGTGAAAGGAAGATAATGAGATTCTCCTTTTTCTGAGGTTATGTCCTAAATAGATTAGTACAGCATATGATACATAGCATGTGCTTGAAAACAAAAGTTACCATTGACATCTACATTATCAATAATTATTGCTTTAATCTTTGCCAATTAGTACATATGGTGCAGAATGAAGACTGAACAATCATTTCCACATTCAGTAGTTGTGCGTTATCCATGCAATGACTCTTCTATCTTAGTGTGACTAATTGAAAGATGATTGCACAGATAAACCTCCTGTATTTTTCAATCAAAATCTGCAATTGCCAGGCTGCTCCCTTGTGTCTTTCTTCCTGGGGTCTTTAATCAGAATCCATTGGTCACCTGGAAGGCAGGGAGATTTTGACTAGAAATGTGTGTAGAATCCAGTCAAGGTTGTTTCCTGACCTCGGCTCTCTTCAGCTGATTATTAGGGTGTCATTGGACCTTGGGGGTTAATTTCATACACTTCTTGAGGGCTGCAAATGGGTAAATTGCTCACAGTCACCGGAGGTGCAAACAACTGATTTGGATGGAAGGAATGCCTGAGAGTGGATGCGCTGTTGCAAGAGTGCTTTCCTAACTGTGAAGTCAACTTCTTTTCAAGCTGGGAGGGAGTAGGCTGCTGTGTGAGAGAGAGAGGACCTCCAAATCCAGCTGTCCAGTAATGTCCAGTAATGTCATACTTCTTGCATGGCAGTAACAGTAACAGTTTAACAGGGTTGAGGAGAACAAAATAATAGATTTATCTCTGGATGTGGCTGCAGACTTATTTTTTAGGGAGAGTACCTGCCGGAGTGCAATTCTTCTTAGAAATCGTGCATTGTTTCACTTTCTTCTCTGAGATGATGAAATGTATTCCAATCAGTTCAGTATTCTGAGTTGACAAGACAGAGTTAACAAGGCTCTGAGGATGCTACTAACCCTAGGAGTCTGGTGAAGAGAAAAAATATTGAGATGGAATTGGTTTACACAGATTGAAACCTCAGCTTTACCATTCTACTTCTCTGGACCTTGAACATATCCCCACATCTCTAGAAGTCAGTTTCAACTGCCCAATGAAAAGATTGGAGTAAAAAATCCTTGGATAGATGTTCAATTGATTCACTTTTTGAAGGCAATACATGTACATCACAGGATGAAATTCAGAGGTACCAGAGTATATTTTTTGTGCATAGTATAGGGGCAGTTTGTATCTTGTTCCTTTCTCTTTTATTTATATTATAAACTTTTCTCTAAGTTTTACAGTCATCTTTGAAACTATCATTTATACTCTTACCTGATAATTTCCCTCTCCTGAACTGTTCATTTAGGCAAAAGTCCTTTGTCATCTATTGGAAATGCTTTGAACTTTATTCATTGAGCTACTAAATATAATTTGAGTACTTACCATGTATTAGTAAAATGAAAAGTACAGAGATAGAGAAGAAAACAAAATTGCCGCATTCTTTATGCAGCTGATATTTTAATGGAAGAGACAGAAAATGAAGAAGAAAACAAATAAAATGATCTTAAAGTGTGGTTGCTGTTTTTGAGGCAAATACTCAGCTGTGATGGAGCCAAAGGAAGAGTGGACCTGTTTTAGGAAAAATGTGTATTTTAACTCAGGTCACCTTTTGCATCTTCTTTTCAGTTATTTCTTTGCAATATATAGTTTGTTCAAATTTTAGACTAACATTTCACAAGACAGTAATCTTTTCATGTGCCTTTGGAAGAATGCACAGCTAAATTCTTGTTGGAAAGAGTTTTGCCAACATGAGTTAGCCTTAGCCCTGTGTGATTCTGCAGTCTTTCCACCCTGGGAATCATTAGACTGAGTCTCTCTCACTATTGTCTGGGATGGTGAGAATTAGATGTTGGATTGGGCTAATTAAAGGCTGACCTCATGGCCATTTATTGAAGTTTGGTTTGCAGGATCCTGTTTTATTGCATCTGGGGTCACAGCTGATTGGGTGCAAATGACACTCAAGTGACAAGTGAAGACTCCAGGATCAACAGTGAGGGCACATAGGATCTGTTCCAGTCTCTGACACTAATTTGGTGTGTGTCTTTGAGAGAACCACCAGGCTCCTCTGGGATTTAGATTCCCCAGCTGTAAAAATAAGAGAATTCTTTTGCATGAAATGGCTTCTAGATTTCATCCCACGTTGCCATTGGTAGCATGGAACATTGGGTCAGTGCCCAGCGGAAAGGGATCCACAGCTGCTTAGGTCTGCTATGGGTGAGGAGAGGAGGAGGTGTGGCTGGCACACTTGATTGATTTGCTGACTCCAAGATCTGGTTTCATTCCTTATCTAGCTATGAAAGTGTACTGCCTTTATAAATAAGAATCCGCATTGAAATTTTCTGCATTCTAAAGACCCTCCTGAACAAAACAGATATTTGTTGATTTGGGACATTCCATCAGGTTTTCAGGAATTTTTATTTCTTTGTGTTGATGTTTGTGTGTGTGTGTTTGTGTTTGCTTGTTTTTCCCTTCAACTGTCAATTAATCCCCTTTGGAAGACTGACTTTGGAAAACTCCTCAGGAGCCTGGGAGCTCTGCTCAGAAAATCATGTTTCTATCTTTTGGGACAGGCTGGCTGCCTCTGCTGAAGCACCGAGTTTAGAAAGTTTTGGGGCTTCCAGATGTGTTCTCCCCCATGAGGCCATCTGCACTTTCAAAGCTGAGCTTCCACCACTGCTGCTTGAAGGCCCACAGCTGGCTCTGTGCTTAAAGCTTTGCTTCCTTTTGAGAAAGATTTACTTGAAAAGGTTGACAGTCCTAAACATAGGAATCTCTCTCTGCGCCTCTCCCATCTCCACCCCCACCTCCAAACCTTTCTTCCACACAAATTGATGATTTGCTGGAGGAGGAAAAAGATCCTTCTCTTCAATGATCATAAATTGCTTTTCTTTTCTGTAGAGATTGTGGTTAATTTCATTACAGGATATAATGGATGAAGGACATTCAGCATGAAAATGTATCTATCCGCTGTAATTACATCAACATTTTTAAGCTTAAAGAAGTGTTAGAGAAAGAACTCATTTCACATCTATAACCAAGAATGCTCCATGTGTTTTTACAAGAGGATAATAAAGACATAAATGGGATAGATGGGGCTAAGCAGTTTTACAGATGGTGGTTGCATATTAAAGATTAAATTGCTGTCTATAAATAAAGCCACTTTTACAGTAACTAGGTTACTGCTTTATCTTAATTTAGGTGTAATTGAGAGCATTAGCGTTCTTCATAATAGCCCAGTGGATGTTCCTGCAGACTGTAAACAGGGCTCTGTGGAGTGCTAACTGCTGAATGCTCCTTTTGCTCCTGAGAGGCCCTGACTTAAAGGTTACCTGAAGAGTCCTGGTTTCCAGTCCTCATTTTGCAGCTCTGACCCAGAAAATGTTAGAAAGACTAGGTGGGGCCCACAAGAAGGTGACCCCTTTCTCAGCATCCACTGCAACATGTCCAGTGAGTGTGTGCGTATTAAGCACTGGTCGTGTTTAAATTTCCACCATTTCCATTTTTTCTGTAGTTTTGTCAACATTGCTCTATTGAACCAAAACCACAGATCTACCTATCCTGACCTTCCAAATTTTCTGGTAAAATGAGAATCATAACATCAAAATGCTTATGATATAGGAAATGTTTTGAACTATATTTTATTTGACTTGAGGGTGAGACTGCCTGGGGTTAAGTCCCTCCCACTACTTGCAGCCTCTGTAACCTTTTGTAAATCATGTAATCACTGTGCTTGGGTTTCCTGCTCTGCAAACTGGCATGATAGAACCTACTACATCGACTTGCTAAATGGATTGAATGGCATTATCTATGGGAGACTAGCTGCATGTAAAAATCCTACCACACAGATCTCTTGATCGTGTTATGTGTGAACTCTCTCTCCCTCCCCCTCCCTCCCTCCCTCCCTCCCTTTCTCTCTCTCTCTCTCTCTCTCTCTCTCTCTCTCTCTCTCACCAGTTATATCATGTTGAGATAGTTTTATTCATTCACTTCTTCGCCAAGTCCTTCATGAGTGTTATGGTTTGGATGTGAGCTGTCCTCCAAAAGTTCATGTGTGAGACAGTGCAAGAAAGTTCATAGGAGAAGATTGGGTTGTGAGACACTTAACCCAATCAGTGACTTAATCCCCTGCTCGGGATTAATGGAGTGGTAACTGAAGTGGTAGTGTGTGGCTGGAGGAGGTAGGAATTGTGGGTGTGGCTTTGGGTAGATATTTGTATCTGGCAAGTCGAGATCTTTCTCTCTGCTTTCTGATCACCATGTGAGCTGCTTCCCTCCACCATACTCTTGTGCCATGTTGTTCTGCCTCGCCTTGAGCCCCAAGGAACAGATCCTGCTGTCCATGGACTGAGACCTCTGAAAGCACAAGTCCCCAAATAAACCTTTCCTCCTCTAAAATTATTCTGGTCAGATCTTTAAGTCACAGCAGACTAAAACAGAGGGTGTGTAGCCATGTTGTATGCTTTTTGTTAGGGAGAAAAAAATATTAAGGCAGTCTTCAACTTCTAGGAGCTCCAATAAAAACGATTTCCAAAGTGGCAAGATCTCGTCATTCTATTCCCCCATCATCAGTGTCCGGAACATGGTTTGTCCTAAAAAGATACCTGCTGAAGGGAGGAAATGGGCCAACCACAATCCTGAACTCCACCTAGAGCCCCAGGAGACACACAGAATATGTTTCCTCAAAGCAAAATCAAATTAATTTTTCCAGAGGAATAAGTATTCCCTGCAGACACGAGAAAAGTAAAGTATATTTGGAAGAATTTAAAAGACAAAATGAAAAGGATGTTATGAGACAGAGGAAGTGATAAAGGCAGTGGCACTGGAGTGGGAAAGGGAGAGAAAGTGACTGTAGGGGTGAAGATTCTTGGGGACCTGAAGGTGTGGGGAGGTTTGGAATGACTGTCGAGAAGTGGTACAGTGGTATTGTTGTAAGAAGCAGCAGTCCAGATATTCAGCCAGTTTCGAGATTGCAGAGGAAAACAAATATTATTCAAAAGTCTCTTTTATTTTCTGGTTTTGCAACGTATTTTGTGATTTCCCCCAACAGGCTGACTTTGCTAATTAAATTTATCCTAGGCAACCATTCAAAAACAGAGCCCGTAGTATAAAGGGACAGATGGCCAGAGTTCCACCTCTCTTCCCTAGCCTAGAGAGTAGAGTCCAAGAAAAGGCTGGCTGGGTAGGAATAATTGTTGTGCAAATTAGCCCTTGGTAAAATTCCTGGAATGGAATGACTTTCTGAAGATGAGGTAATGTGGAGAAGGATATGAATCCCAGACCCAGCCACAGAATCATGCAGTTGTAGAGTTGGAAGAGATCTCCAAGTCCTCTACCCCAGCTCCTTTATTTTATGCTTGTAGAAACTGAGACTCAGATAAACTAAGCAAATTTCCTGAGGTCACACAGGAGGTAGTGCCAGACCTGGAATCTTAGTCCACGTCTCCACAAACCAGAGGCAGAGACCACATGCTAGATGCCTGTGGGGTAAGTAGAACACAGGCATGGAAACACACAGGATTCTGAAGATGAGTTAAAGTAGTTTGTTAATCCTCCATGGACGATTGTACAGTGTTTTAAGAAGTCCTACAGAATTAGAGATAAATACTTTAGTAACTTTATACTACTTAAACTCCATCAAATCTTTTCTTAAATCCTATGATGAAGAGGTATGATTTGGGCATGTTGTTCCTGTTTAGATAGACCCATATAAAATTGCTGATATCTGGATCTTTGGGGCATACAGAAATGGAAATTGCTATGACAGTCCAATACAAAGCAATCAACATATGAATGATGGATATTCTAAGAACACAGCACCCTGACCAGAAACGATTCACATTTTCTGAAACCCCTAGCCAAATTTTCTAATTTTCCACTCTTGTTACAAGACATGTTGTCTTAATCAAAATTGTTCTCCTATAATCTTGTCATGTCTCATAGAATATAATGGGGAATGGGGATGTTTAAAAATATGACAATGTAAAAAACACTTTGAAAAAGTAATAATAAAACTGTCACTGAGTACTTACTATGTATCAGGCATCATGCTTTCCTTGATTAATTATTGTTACTGCCCTAAGAAATAGTCAACACTGTTATTAATCTCCATTTTACAGGGAGGAGGAAATGAGGGAGGTTCAGTGAGATAAAACGTTTTACTCAAGGTCAAACCAGTTTCTAAACCCAGGTCTGTCTGATTCTTGGTCTGTACCTAAGATGTCCACTGTATTCTACTTTTATAAAATTCCTTTGTTACATATCCTCGACTGAAGTCATCCTTTCTCTCCTTGATGTCCTAGTGATTAAACTCAGCCCTCCCTGAGACACCATGGCATTGGATGTTTCCAGCTGTTAAAAAGTGTGTACTAAACTGACCCCCCAAAGTCCCCCAATTCACTTTCTGGCTCGGTGCATTGACTAAGCTCTGGGCTATCTCTCCTTGCATGAAACATGAGTTTCCGTTTGACCACCTGCCTGAGTTTGCACAAGGTAAATTGAGATCACATTAATTAGAACACTATTTGGGGGATGAATGATATTGACTTCTTAATCAGAGCATGATGATGGAAAGTAGTTCTTTAATTTTTTTTTTTATTAGTGTGGTCTGTGGTTTGACACTAAACAGCAGCAAGCTCTCTGCAGGGTACACTAGAAGCCTGGTGCTTTCTGAGAAAAGCAGCATGAACTTAGAAGAATAAGCACACAACCTTGCACTGCCCAGAAGTTAGTCTTCAGGGCATTTCTGCATGTACTAAACTTACAATCTCAGCAGTTGCCTGTTCCAAGGACAGATAACTGTCCATGGTGGTGTACATGGGCAGGAAAACCTCATTCACAGAAATGCTTCCAGCATGGGAGGTTTTAAGTCCCTAATTTGCATTCCTGTGGGATATTACCAAGCACCAAAAGCATGTGCTCTTTTTGGTAATCAAGCCCTTACTTCCTGTGTTCTTGAAAAGATCACTTTTACCAAGAAAATGCATCTGTGGTCACTAAGTTTATTGAACACAGTGTAAAAATTTCCTTACTTCCTCTCAATTTCAAATTTATCCTCATCCATCAAAGTATTTGGATCATGTCTGTTTCACTCTAGGCCATGATATTTTTAAGAGCAGAACTGAGTTTCCTCACCACTGAATCTCTAGTAACTAGCACACAGTGTGAGAGACACCTGTTCAGTGAACTCCATGGGTGAAAGAAGAAAGTATCAGGGAGGACAAGAAGATGGCTTGAGAATCAACCGGGACCATTGAGAGAATAATCAACTTTTTCACCTGTGGAACTTCTCCAAAGCCAGTGTTTTGAACTGTGTTCACAGTGATGTTTCTTTTTAGTCTGAAAGCCTGAACCTATCCTCCAGGAAGGAGGGAAGGGTGACCACCCCCCTCATACTCGGTGGCTGGTCAGGTGGGCCCCATTCACAGTTGCTACTCAATTTCATTATTGTTCTGTCTTATTCCTCTCACAAACTTCATGGGCTGCCATTTCAATTGCCCTTTTCTCCTGGAGATTGGATCGGCCAACTGGCTGACAACTTGGCCAGTGCGCTTACCCAAACCTGTTCATTTTTCTGTGTGTCCACACCGTCCATGGGAGCCCAGGCAATGCAAAGAGGTGTCTAGAGTCTGCCCAGCTCACACACCGCCCTGCGTGTGCTGCCATGGAGACTCCACCAGAGGAAAAGCTGCCAGGAAGGAATCTGTTGGGAAGAGAATTCTTTATTTAGAAGTCATACGAAACTTTATAGCAAATGTTAAGTTAATCAGAGTGAGGATTGCATACAGCCAGCTGAGTGTCACTGAAAGATCTCTTCGATTAACTGTAAATCCTCTCCAGAAAGAATTTCTGTGTTGCAGTTCAAGAAATTTGAAAAGAAAAAACAGTATTCTAGTTGTTTTCTATTAGTAATTGAGGGAGGAATCTAACAAAGAACTGGTATTCATTTTCAAATAATAATGTCATGTAGAAATGCACTTACTGTTCAAATGAAATTAATTAAAAGGAGGGGAGCTAGAACTTAATGTTATAAGCAAATCCGTGCTTTGGGCACGTGTGTGTGTGTGTGTGTGAGATTTGGATGAAACTCTTTCATACGATTAAGGTAATACATATTGAAGGAAGTTTTGGAAAACATACGAGCAAAAAAGGAAGGAATAGAATTTACTTTAAATCTCACTGTTCCTGAAATAAGTCTTTTATTTTCTATCTTTCCAGAAATAGGCAGATTGACATAATGAACACTGTTTTCTTCTTTCTTTTCTTCTCCTTCCTTTCATTCTTATTTTCTTCCCTTCTCCTCCTTTCTTCTGTTTCAGTATCTGTCTCTTGTTTCTTATGATCATACTCTTATCCAACAGTGTTCAGCTAGAAATTGATGGGTTTGATTAGTAGATCAGTTTAATGCCGTGGATGGGTGGGTCTGGGTTCAGTGAGGCATTTGACAAAGTCACTTATTACATAGTGCTGGGCAAGATGAAGAACTGCGGGCTGAAAAGCAGGAGAATTAGGTGAGCTGACAGCTGGCTGAGCAGTTGTAGCCAGAGGGCCTTGATTAATGCCCTAGTGTCAACCAGCACAGAGGTCCCGGTGATGTTTCTAGGAGGAAGTTTAGCAGATACTATGTTTAGGTAGCACCAGGATTATGCCGAGTTTAGGAATTTTTCAGTAAGTGCTGATCTGTCTATATCCAAATCTTAAAAGCGATTTCAATCAAAACCCATTAGCCAATGAGGGAACAGAACTCTAAGAATGGAATCATAAAATTAGAGATGGTGGTCTTGAAATTGCTATGGATATATAGAAAACTGCCCTCTGGATCTAATCTACTACCCAATTTAGAGGAGGTTTTATAAGTAACCATTTTACTAAGAAGAAAATGTCCTGAGGGATTAATCGAATCCTTACTCAGTTTCCCACCAAGTTTACAAAACTGCTACCTTGTTTTGAAGTAGAAGAATATCAGCCTAAAGCAGGACACATGGCAATTATTCACACTGCATTTGTCCACACTGAGAAAACTTTGACATGCTTAGTAAATGGCTAACAAGGAGGCTTCTACCTAGTTCCTTGGTGGACAACACAATGGTTAAACTGTGGGTTTTATTGAGCTTTTCCTCTGTACCAGGTACTGCTCAAGACTCTCTATGATTTATCTCATTTCATCTTCCAGCAACCTGGTGGTACAGTTATTAACACTCTTCCAGATCAGCAGATGAGAAAACTGGCGCAGAGAGAGGATGCATACTTTACCTAAGGTCATGTGATTGGGACAGGGTACATCAGGAGTTTCATTCCCGCGATCTGACTCTGGAGCCTAACATCCTGGTACTGTCCCTCTACCTTCTGGTTCAGCCTCACCCCCTCTCCTGCACCTGTGCTTCCCTGCCTGGTTCTCATGCTCTTCTTGGTTGTGATGATCATTTTTAATTCTCACTGCAGAAAGTTCATGATCTCTGCATTTCTTAAAAAGCAGCCTCTCACTAGGTTTTTCGAAAGAGTTCTTTCTCTGCATTTGCTCTTTGGGTCCAAGGCAGTTTGAAGCTCTCTGATTTTCTCTCTCGGAACACATTTTTCATTTGCTTTCTACCCATTTCTCAGATGATGCTACCACATGAATAGTAGATTCTTCAGGCCACTAACATTTTGGTTGAGGGAAAAAAAAAAAGTTTCTTCAGGTTGCACAGGGAGAAAAGCTCCCTAATTATGCAGAAACAGAATGTTTCTGCCTAGGCATTCCTAATAACAGCTTCCCCTTCTACATTCACCAGGGTTTTAGAAAGCATTCAGTAAATGCATGCCAAGTTAGTGAAAGCCGAGAGAGTCCTTGGATGTGCATCTTCAATATTTATTTTAAAGCATAGAAGAAGAGTTAGAAATTATTCTAAATAAATTTATAGATGCCACAAACATAAGATTCTGTAGTGAATGACACAATCAAGTTCAAATTTACCCTAATGCACTGGAAAAAATGCCCATAACAACAAGATGAAAGGAAGTATAGGAAAATGGAGAACCTAATTAATAGCAATGTGTGTGAAAAAATAAGTTGGAGATAGTAAATTTATGGTCAAGTCACTGTGAACCAATTCAATCCAAAGGCACATTAGGTAGGATAGTTTTACTTAATGACAATGAATATTCACCTTTTCCCCCCCAAATGTTACATAGTATTTTATTTAATTTCAGATATTGCATTCTAAAAGTTTTATTGCCAAGTTAAAATGTGTCCTAGGAAAGGCAAAAAGAATACCATGAGTCAGGTGTAGTAGCACACATCTATAATCCCGGTGGCTCCGGAGTCTGAAGTAGAAGGATTGCAAGTTCAAAGCCAGCCTCAGCAACTTAGTCCCCGTCTCAAAATAAAAAGAGCTGGAATGCAGTTCGGTAAGTAAGAGCCCCTGGGTTCAATCCCCAGTACCAAAAAACAAAACTAAAACAAAACATAATATTGTGACTTAGAAAAAAAAAAAATCAGAGGAGAAAAAAAAAGTTACTCGCATGTTGGAAGCATTATCATATGAAAAAGGAAGCAGGATTGTCACATGCAGGAAAGGGTCAGTGTTTCTCCTTCATATGGAGGACAGGATGGCAGCTAGAGTGAAATGTGTCATCACAGAACAGGCTGTTCCCCAAGGTAGTGACCAGCTCCCCTTCACCCACGTCCAAGTGAAGGCTGGGAGATCATATCATGGTGCTAGTAAAAGAAGTGTGGGTGCTCACAGTAGCTTCAGTGATGGGCGTCACAGACCAGAAACAACAGAGATGTCCATCAACAGACGAGTGGATCACCCAGTCCTTCTCAGTTAGGGGTGGTTCTTCTCTCCAGAACATTTAGTAATGTCTGCAGATGTTTTTGTTTATCACAGTGGGGAAGGGGAAGGGACATGCAATACATGTCCAGTGACTGGAGACTAAGGATGCTGCTAAACATCCTGCACAAGACAACAAAGAATTATTCAGCCCACGTGGCAATACTGCAAAGGTTGAGAATGCAGAGATAACTATGTTGCAGAACATGCATACAGTAGAATTGATCAGCAATAGAAAGAAATTACTGATAGATGGAACAGCAAGGATGAATCTCAAAGTCGCAAAACTGTGTGAAAGAAACCAGACCCAAGTTGGCATGCAACATGATTTCTCTTGTACAGAATTTTAGAATGTGAAAAGTAATCTTTAGGAAGAGAAAGCAAATCAGGGCCTGACTGGGGCTACAGGGGAAGAGAATAGATTGCAGAGGGTCATGAAGAATCTGTTGGGGATAAAAAGAAGTATTCTCAATCTCGATTGTGGTGGTGGTTTCACAGGTATATAAAACTGTCAAAACCCATCGCATGGCATACTTTAGCTGATTCACAGTAAGGGGACTTGGGAAGAACAGTTACTTTATATTAGGTAGAGGGGAGTAAAGGGAGGGTAAGGGGGTAGGAATGATAGCAAAGTGAAACAGACATTAGTACCTCATGTACATGTATGACTGCATGACCCATGTGATCCTGCACTATGTACAATCAGAAAAATGAGATTATGCTCTATTTGTGTGATCTATCGAAATGTAGAAATGCATCCTACTGTCATGTACAACTAATTAGAACAAATAAAAAAATTTTTAAAAAGCACATGAATATATATAAATCACCCCTAAAGATCATTTTTAAACAATAGGATTCCCTGTAATAGGAAGCACTTTATGTAAGATTCTTTATTTTGCTTCCCAGTCCCAAGATGTCCTTGTGTTGCTATCTATGTCCATGGTGTTGTCCATCTGTTGGACACACAGAAAGTCTATATAAAAGCTGTTGCATCAGTGTGCATTTGATCATGAGATCCGAATTATATGGTAAATCAAAGAAGGGAAATTTAATACAAACAGTATTCAAATCTGATGAACAACTATAAAACATAAAGAAAATCCAAATGGTACCCTAGTACTGGAGAGAACATCTAAGTAAGGCTGAACTTACAGGGGGATCTTTTTCCCCAGGCTAGAGTTCAGACTTTGTTGAGGAAGGAAAGTGTCACTTAGCTCATTGGATAGCAAAGAATACTGCTTGCTTGTCCAGACTGAAGTTGCTCTGTGGCTATTTATCAAACAGTAAATGGCCTCTGAAGTACAGATGGGGTTCAGGTAGTGAGCACCTGTGCATGTAAGTATACAGACAGAGGAGGTCCTGGGGTTCAGATGAACCATGCATGGATGTATAAAGAGAGTAGTGGAGTAGAGGCAGGAGAGAGGACACTTCCTGGCTAAAGGTGAGCTAAGTGTGGTCTTAAAGGGGAAATCAGGGTTGTGAGATCAGGAGGTTGGAGGTGATGGTGGTAAGAGAGCTGCTGATACATTGTCAGGCCAGGTGAAGAATGCAGTGTTGCTGAGGGACTGTGTGCTCTGAGCATGTGCTGGGTCAGAGCTGCACTGGAAGCCCTCACACCCAGTGCTGATCCCTGTGCAGCGTGCAAAGCCTATAAGAGACCTCCTCGTCACTGCAGTGTTGCTCCAACTTACAGCCGCTCAGCAGCATCTTAATTGTAAAGAAGGGATGTTTAAAGAAATCCCTGGCCATTATTAAAAAAGCATGTATTGAAGGGTGAACTTAAGAGACAATAAATTGATATCTGGCATTCTTTTTTTGTCTAATGTGGACATTTCAATTTTTTTTGTCTAAGTACAGGTTTTCTTATTGTTAGGCTCAAATTGTGCCCCACATAAAGATATATCAAAGTCTTAACCTGGTACCCCAAATGTAACTTTTTAAAGTTGGAAACAGGATCTTTGCAGATGGAATTAAGATTAGCTTGTGGGTAGTTGGTAGTAATCCAATATAACTGGTATCATTATCAGGACAGAAAAATACTATGTGAAGACAGACACACGGGAGACATACCAGGTTACATTAGAGGCAGACGTTGGACTGATGTAAGTACAGGTGGAAAGCTAGCAGGAAGCAAGGAAGCATTCCACTCCACCCCGGAGGGAGCCTGGCCCTGCCCACACTTGGATTCAGACTTCTTGCCTTGAGAATCGACAGAATAAATTTTTGTTGTTTTTAAACATCCAGTTTGTACAATATGATGGATCAAGGAAACAGATTTTTGGTACCAGAAAGTAGGGAGCTGTTGTAACAAACATCCAAGATTGTGGAAATGACTTCAAAATCAGGTAATGGGTAGAGGCTGGAAGAGTTTGTGGCTCTTGGTAGAAAAAGCCTAGATTGCCATCAGTAGAATTGCTGGTAAAATTATGGATGCTCATAAAGAAGAGAGGAGAGCCACAGGGGAAGCCGTCGTCTTAGTAAACACATACATGGCAGTGAAGACATGTTCCCAGACCCATGACTGGTGAATGTGCTTCCAATGAGGTCTCAGAGATGAGCAGCAGGTTACTGGACCCCAGGGTAAGGATAATCCTTGCTATAAAGTGGCAGAGAAATTAGCTGAATTATGTTCTGCTGTTGGGGGCGGAATGTAAAAATTTTAAAATGTGATCTTGGATATTTAGAAAGAGATTTCCAAGCAAAGTTTAGAAGGTGCAACTTGGTATCTCCTTGCTGCTCATAGTAAAGTTGGAAAGGAGAGAAATAAATTGGGGAATAAATTGTAAAGACAAAATAACATGAAAGAAAAACTCCTGAGGTTACCATAAACTGGAAGAAACAGATTTCTCCCCCAGAAGTATCATGGTTCTGCAGACACCTTGATTTCTATTTTTTTTTTAATTTTTTAAAAAATTTGTTCTAATTAGTTGAACATGACACAATGCATTTATACATTTTGATCATACATAAATGGAATTTAGTGTCTCATTTTTCTGATTGTACACGTTGGTCACATTGGTCATGCAGTCATATATGTACATGAAGTAATAATGTCTGTATCACTCTGCTATCGTTCCTACCTCCATACCCCTCCCCTCCCTTCACATCCCTCTACCTAATATAAAGACACCTTCGTTTCTGACCCCCAGACTCCACTACAATGAAAACTTCAGTTGTTTTATGGTGCTTCATTTATAGGTCCTTTGTTATGACAGCCCTAGAAACTAATGCATCTGGCAGATTCCATTCATTGATTTCAGATTTTAAATTAAAACTCATTTAGTAATTACATTTGCTTTGTTGGTTAGGATATAGACAAAATGTTAGTTTTTATATTTTAATAAAAAATTACATTAATCCAAAAGTAATTTGGTCTCGGTGCACATGTCATGATTGGAGCCTTTGCCTCGGGAAATATTTTCAGTTTCTAGGTTTCAGCATTGTTCAGTTATCTACATTTTACTGGAACACAGACCAAAAACACATTTGTTATGCTAAATTCCTTATTTGCTTTCCCAAGTGTGAAAATCTGTGTTCATTATACTCCATTCAGAAGCTGAATTTTTTCAAAATAGTAAAGATTTCCTCAGGGATACCTTATTTTTCTTTAATAATGCAAACGCTTCTGAAAATAGCCTTTTAAAAAAAGCCTGCTTTGTTTCTTCAAGTTGGTCACTCTAGGTAGACCTTTGATCCTTTAAAATAATTTCCAGCATATACAAAAGGCTGACTTGACATTTATTTATTGAATATGCAGTAGTTATTCATGGGGCATGTTAATTTCCTCTACAACTTTTACAGCTTCCAAAAGTTAAATACTCAATCCGGAAATCATTTCAATAAAAAAGACAAAACACCCATCAAAAATGAATAAATGAATGAGTGAAAGGAAGAGCAGTAGAGGAGGTACAGAGGTATGGGGAGGGAGGGGAAATGAAAAGGAAGGCACCAAGGGTTAAAAATAGAGTGTGTGTATGCTTTTGTCAAAATGAAGCCCCCACACAAAAA
This sequence comes from Sciurus carolinensis, assembly GCF_902686445.1. Classification (NCBI taxonomy): domain Eukaryota; kingdom Metazoa; phylum Chordata; class Mammalia; order Rodentia; family Sciuridae; genus Sciurus; species Sciurus carolinensis. The sequence continues at coordinate 145,116,900 of NC_062218.1, forward strand.
AAAAGACAAAATAGTAAATATTCAACACATCCATCCGAATACATCAAATATGGCGTCCCTGACTGCGGGCTTCAACCTTTTCAGGGTCTGTACTAAACTTCATTGAAATTTTTCCATTGTTTCGACTCACACTAAAGAAAACACAGAAGTGAAAGAAAATTGCAATCACTCTCATGTCTTCCTCTTTTCAAAGACCCCTGCCCAGGGGTGTCTATAACCTCAGAAGATTAAAATATGGAGTCCTTTTCTTATTCCTCTGTTAGGGAAGGGTGGGAAGGTGTGAATATCTCTCAGACCCCACTTCACAGCTGGCTAGGAGTGGTCCCTGATGGAGACTTGGAAGCTAGCAGGTCACTCACTAAACAGTTGTAAACTTTTGTCTCATCGGGGGTTCTTGGGGCAGGTCCAAAATGGCTGTAGTTAGACTCCCTCATGGAGGCTTCTGGTGGACTATGTTTCTAGTGTGTAGCTAGGGCTGGGAATGAGCTATATCATGGCTAGTCAAGGCCAGACACACTCTGATTGACTCAGTGTGTACACTCAAGGTCCTACACGTTAACTTGTCTGTGTATGTTCCCTCATGTAACCCGTTGGCATTGTGCCTTTTTTGATTTGACCTGCATATAAAAAAGGGCCTGTGGAAAAGACTCAGGGTGAAATGGGCTTATAGGGGGCTAATGGGGTCAAAATGGGGGGCAAAATGAGGACTAAAATGGAACTGACTGGGAACTGAAACTGAGGCTGGAGGCTGTGGTCACCTCTGAATAAAGCATGTCTACTGTCCTAAATGCGTGTTGCATAATCTTTCATCTGCCAAACCCCAAATCAGTTTCCTGGATCAGAGCCCACCGCCCCTCCCCCCCACAACAACAGGGGTATGTGTGTACACAAGTGATGGGGTGAGGAGAGACCTAGAGGTAGTCCCAGATCTTATACAACCTAGCCGAGTGGCTTTTGGCACCTTGGTTAACATCTCTAGACCTCACATTTTTATGAGTAAAATGTAAAAGGATATATTTTCATGTAGATGTTTTAAGAATAAATGTGATAATTTATTTTAAGAAGACAGTATTACGCTAAGTGAAATAAGCTAATCCCAAAAAACCAAAGGCCGAATGTTTTCCCTGCTAAGTGGAGAATGATATATAATGAGGGTGGGGGGTGGTGTGGGGAGTCAGAGAAGAATGGAGGAATTTTAGATTATGTAGAAGGAAAAGAGAGAGAGGGGGGTATGAAAAAGGTGGAATGAGACATCACTACCCTATGTACATGTATGATTACATGAATGGTATGAATCTACATCATGTACAACCATAGAAACGAAAGATGTACCCCATTTGTGTGCAATGAATCAAAATTCAGTCTGTAAAAAATTTAAAAATAAATAAATAATTTTTAAAAAGACAGTTCCTTGCAAAGAGTTCAGCCATCATCATCTGTGAAATAAGGAGGGTGGTAATTTAACCTGAGTCCTGCATGCAAGAGCCTTTGCAGAGTGTTTAAGCACCTGGCCAGTACGTGGTAGGCTTTTAGTAGACTTTAATGCCTTCCTTGCCCTCCAAACCTGAAATCCAGTGGAAAGATGCCAATTCAGGCCTGGGGTTTTCAAAAACTAGTGTTGCAAAACATAGTGTTGCAATTGTCAACATTTGATGACATTTCACCTGAATCATGAAAAATAAAGCTTTTTCAAGACATTCTGAAATTATCTTATTTTTCATTTAACAGCATATAGAAGTTGGGATAATTCTTTATAACTTGCACTTACTTAATAATTGTCTTAGAAATCCTGTTTATCAAAGCATGTAAATCTTACTATTTCTAAACTATTATAATAACAAACTTATCATGACTTAATATACTATTATTTTGATGTTGATCACTCCAACTTGAAATATAACTAAGTTAAAGCTATATTCCCCTGGGGGCTGGACCCGTATATCAGTGGTGGAACATTTCCCTTGAATGGGTGATCGCAGACCAGGGTTCCACCACAGTAACCCCCCCAAAAAAATTCAAACAATGCCCATTAAGCCAACAAATCTAGGTCTATAAGTAGAATTTCTGGTCAAATAATATGAACATAATTACAAATTCACAAATTGAAGTCCTGACTAATACTTATGAGGGCATTGCTTTATAATCACATCATTAGCACATTCACAAACCTTGAAAATTATCAACCCCATGGATAAGCAATATTCATTGTTTCAAAAATCCCTGATCTAGTCTTTGTGGGTCTTTGATTTTTATTGGTGCCTTATAATTATACTCTGTAGTGGGATTCATTATGCCCTATTTGTACATGCATGTAACATAATTTCATCAGTCTCCTTCCCCGGTAATTTTCCTCTCCTTCTCCCTCCCGCTGTTGATTGGATGCCAATATCAGGAAAAATATAAAATTAGCTGAAGCTAAGCATTCTTTATGAAATGCTTCTTTCTGCCCCCTTTCTTTCCCTCCTGTCTTCCTTTGGGCCCCTGCCTCTTGTCTTCTCTGCTAAGGATGAAATTGCGTGGGCACTAAATGGAAAAACCCTAAAGCTCAGTGATAGCTTCTTCACCAGTGTGGCAGTGTACCAGCCTGAGCTAGACCGGCGTCCTGCACAGAAGCCTACTGTGTTCCAGTCAAAAGCCTGCAGTCCAGCTGAAAAACTGCAGTCTGTTTTACTCTCACAGCCAACTAATTCCTTACCACACTGCTTCTCAAGCTTTGTCCACGAGGATAACTTGGAGGATTTGTTTAAATACACCCAGTTTCTAAATTTAAGAGAGTCAAGAAATCGGGCAGCTATTACCTCATTTTGCCTGTGTGCTCCTGGAAGAATTATTTTTGCTGGGCCTCAGTAACTCTTCAGCTTGATGGTCACAGTTTACAAAAGAAGAACTTGAGTCCTTTCTTTATTTTCCATGATTTATGTGTTCTCTTTAGAACATCGTGTCTGTGTTCTGAAGAATTCTTAATCCTTATTAACTCGATTTAAAGAAGTGCATCTACTTCATTCAACTTAACATCCCTGCATTGAAAATTAGAAAAGGTCAATTAGCATCTGGACTTAACTTTTTTAAATGAAATGTTTAAGGATTAACTAAGGTGATCTGGAAAGTCCTAGATTCAGTTGACAACTTGCATTTAATGCATTTCCTTACATCTGTTCCCACCCTGTACGCTGGCTAGGATGCACCATCCATATTCCCTGGAGGTTTGAATTTAAGCCAGAGATAAGTATTGGCTGAAAAGTTTCCTGCTCATTTACAGGGGAACCTATTTTAAAGGACAGCCCTCCCCGCAACCTGGACTATTGAAATGTGTTTTTTTATTGCATATGGAACCATTATAAGGAAACCAAAGCCACCACTAATGGATTGATACCATCAATAAAGTCTCTTGTTTGGCTGCGGTCTTCCTTTCCAAACTTGAGCTGAAGGTCAATTAGAACAATGATGGAAGGCAGTTAATTTCCTGTTTATAAATACAGACTAGGAAATGCAGTATTGATCGCTGTATTTCAAGAAGGGCGGCAACTACCCTCAACTGCGGGCAGTCTAGGATGATGTAATTTATAAGGCCAGAGAGTACAGTGTTGCTGCATATATCAAGTAAACAATGATTTATTGGACGAAGACCACATTAGGTCTGTGAGTCTGAGATATTTGAAATATAGTCCTTGGCTTTTAAGAGCTTAAAAATTTAGGCATGAAATCAAGATCTAGAAATATGAAAAGATTTAGAAATCATTACCATAATTGTGTATATGCTAAATGCATTTGGGGTTCAAAGATGAGAGAAAGCCATTGGATAATAGGCATAGCAGGAAAATTCATAAAATAAATAGGATTTGACCAGGTTTTGAAGAATGGGAAAATCAGGGTTGTAGTCCCAATAATGCATGCCACAGACAGATAGATCTGTTGGTGCTGCCTGTAAGTGGAGATTTAATTGTGTCCGTTGCTGATGTGAGTGAGGTTATTCTTTTTTTTTTTTTTTTTTAATATCTATAAGCCCCTTCGTTCCATGGCCTGAAATGATAAAGTTAAGAGGTAGTTCACTCTCCGACACCACAGCCCCAAATTAGCAAACTGGGACATCAGAATAGCATCTCCTGGTGGTCTCTGCAGGATGTTAAAGGGTGATGAAGGAGTTTCTTAGCCAAGTAAAATCTCAAAGTACTGGAATAAGGCTCCTTGGAACCTTGAATAAGGGCCTGTGCCTTCTCATTCTCTAAGATGCTCCTGGACTATACAGCACTCCCCCAAATGATTTTGCCACAGAAAGAGATTAATGAAATGTGTAGGTATTTACAGATATATAGGTAGGTAGACTGACTGACAGATATTGAATAGCTTCCTTTTTTCAGAGTATTTCACTGGAGAAGAGTTTCTAGAGTATCGTCTGGGAGATACAAAAATAGTTTTCTTCTTCTAGGTTTTTACTGAATCTATGAATCCCTCTCAGTAAGCTTCACCTATATCCACACCTTTCATTTTCTTTTTTGTTTGGTACTGGTAATTAAACCCAGGGACACACTGCCACTGAGCTATAAGTCCAGCTCTTTTTATTTTTTATTTGGAGACAGGGCCTCATTCAGTTGCTTAGACCTAAGTTACTGAGGCTGACCTCGAAATTGTGATCCTCCTGCCTCAGCCTCCTGCGTCACTGGGATTATAGGTGTGTGCCACCATGCCTGGCTTACATACTTTTTATTTCATATGGCAATTCTCCTCCTTTATAATGTTAATTATATGAAGTCCATAAAACTCTCAGTTTAAGTGACATAAGGTATGTATGCTTTGCATTATCAAGAACATATTGTTTTAATGATTTAAAAATTACACATGATGAAGCTATTTGATGTGTCTGGTTTTTCCTGTCCTATTAACAAATGTCAAAATGAACATACAATTTTCACAGAGGTCTCTGTAACAGGATAGCATTACCTGAAATTCAGGGAGAAAGAAAATGAGGAAAACTTGTTATGAAATGAGACTAAATTTAATGTGGTAAACTATTGGCTAAAATGAAATAAATTTAATTCTATACTAAGACAGCCTTAATGAAATCTAAATTTCTTTAAGGAAAAATCCCTCATTCTACAAATTATTTTCATGTATAAGATGTTATTGGGAAATCCATTTTGCTGGGTGTTTTTCCTTTGTCTTTTACCTTCTTGCATACTAGTAAAGTCAGAGTCTACCTAGGAGCTAATTTTCACAGTCTCATTTCAAATAATTAATTCTGAAGATACCTGGATTGTAATACACTCACAGAGCCAGAAGTCTTTGGTTGCTACCAGGAGGGAGGGAGATGGGGTCTAGAATCTCACACTTATTCTTTTAACTTTCTTCTCCTGAGATCATTTGTGGTGGATCAGGTGAACTTTTCCCTCCATGGAGAAATCACTTTTGCATCCTTCTTAATGCTCTGCATTAAATTCAGAAGATTTGAGCTCTAATCAGGTCTCGAGACTTTGAACTTCCCACCTGCATCACTCTTGAAATCTTTTACAGATTGGGGTCATGGGTAGAATTATGGGTGAAGGAAGAAATATGTGAAAATGTTTGTAAAAGAATAGCACTCTGTTTTTATGGTCATATTTGATTATATAATGTACAACACAAAGGGTAAGAGAAATGGGGAAGGAGGAAGGGGTGAGAGGAAGGAAATGAATATTCTGTGTTGTTCTCCATATTCAAATGTGACCTTGATTTTTGCAGTCCCATGGACCAGGAATGTACTAAGAATAAGAACTAATTTTGAAATTTTAGTTTCTATGAATCCAACTTCTGGTTTTATTGGCAATTTAAAAAAAAATTCTAAGTTTACTTAAACTACAAATATTTATTTTTGACTTACCTCCTGACTGTTGATACCTGCCCCTACAGAAAGTACTATTCTACTGAAATTCATACTATATAACTTTAGAACTAAAGAAGACAAAAAGAGATTTGTTTAACCCTTTAAATCCCATCATCCTAATGGAATACCTATAAAAAATTAAACTGACAAATGTATTACTTCTGGTAACTTTTGAAATAGATATTACATTTTTAGAGTTCTGTTATTTTGAGAAAATAGATGAATAACTAGAGCATTTGAAAAATGCATCCATATTTCATGTGTATATGAAAAATATGTGCTTCCATATATATACGAAAATACATGTAAAGGAGACATGAACTCTAGATTATGATTTCCAACCTATTTTAATGTACCCATGTCAGTGTTGTTGAAATATTCATAGAATTGAAAAATTGAGACTTAGTGAGTTAAATCTAACCATCCTTATTTTGCTGTCGAAGAAGTTAAGACGCAAAAAATTGGAAACAACTTGTTTACTGATTTGGGAAAAGGTGGATGAAATGTTGTTTTCTTTAACTCTAGAAATCAGATAACCAATCCTGTTGGAATTATGTATAAATAAAGATTAAGTGGACTTTGAGTGACTGGTATTAGAAGATAATAATGAGAAACAGATTATTTTATGAATAAAACCCAAGTGTTTAGAATGGACCTTTTTTTTGCAGATAACATTCCTAAATGAAAGCAGGCTATAGTATAATTTTGTGGGCCATGATTTTATATAAAATTGTGAAGAATAGAATATGATGATTAATATGAATTTGAATTGATTTATCAAGCATTTACTCTTCCTGATAAATTTCATTGTGAAATAAGTTCATTTTTCCCTTTTCTTTCAAACTCCTCCCTATTCTTAGAAAGACTGTAATGATGCATTGGAAGAAAGTGAAACTGGGAAACATCAGAGAACATATATATTAAGAGATGCAAAGAAAAAGTGTTGACTCTGTCAAAAGAAGTCCTCTTTTACAGTTTTTTGTTTTGTTTTGTTTTGTTTTGCGGTGCTGGGGATTTGAACCCAGGGCCTTGTGCTTATGAGGCAAGCACTCTACCAACTGAGCTATATCCCCAGCCCCAGAAGTCCTCTTTTTAAAAATTTTTTAAAATTCTAATTAGTTGTACATGACAGTAGAATGCATTTATACATTTTGATAGATCATACATAAATGGAGTGTAATTTGGCATTTTTCTGATTGTACATATTGTAGGATCACATTGGTCATGCAGTCATGTAGAGCAGATGCATAGCTCTTGGCTTTAGAGCAAAGGATGAATTTGTAACAATCTTCTTTGGCAATGAGGCTTTGAAGCACAACTTTTTATTTCACCTGAACTGTCCATTTTCTTGGTTGAATTGATATGGAGAAGGTGTGTTTGCACTGAGGTCAGTGTGGTGTGCACTGACGCATGGACCCCTAGCAGAAGCAGCAAGTGAGAAGTGAGTGACTCTTTTTTCTGCCAATCCCCAAAGCACATGACCTTGCATGAGTCCTTGAATTTCTCTAACTCCAGTCACAATGGGGGCAATGAAAACTGTCTAACTGCTGCTGTTGATGAAAGGTAAATTTTAATTGAATTGACAATGTCCTGGGTACTGTGCCAAACACTTTGTGTGCCCTGTGTTATTTAAAACTCAAAGCAATCCTATGGAATAACTACTACTACGGGATTCATTGTATACATGAGGAAACTGAAGCTAACAAAAATGACGTAGCTCAACCCCAGTCACACTACTAAGGGGAAGAATGTAGATTTGAGTCTGTATTCTTATCCACCATTTTTTATATGAAAGCATTTAAGAATAGCTACGAAGAAATGCAGGGAATTGTTTCTTTGTAGTAGTCTTAAAGACTCTTGATTTAATCAAAGAGATGACAAGAAAAGGTGCTTGATTCAACAGATCCTTTTTTTTTTTCCTAGACACAAACACAAAACAGAGGTTCAGCTTCCTCCTCAAGCTATCTTCCCCCCCTGAAAACCTACAGCTTGTACAACACACCACAGTTCATGAATGTCCCATGTTATGTTTGTCAAATAATGTAATGACATTTAGAAGTAGGCAGAATGTAGCAGAGGTATTTCAGCCCCTTAATAATTGAAAGACTTTTGTATTGCTATTGATTTTTTTAAGTCAAAACTCCCAACAATTCCCTGGCTCAAACATTAATTACAGCATTTTTTTCTGTACTTGAACCGAAATGCTACATAGGGTAAGATCGTTTTGCACATGTCAGATTGGTTGAGCTGTGTTTGAAGCTAAGTCTCCAGTGTCTGAGCTGCAACTTGAGAATAAATTGGAAATTATTGGACACTCACCCACCCTGGTGCACCCAGGGGTGTGCATGTTTACAAAATGAGTTCAGGGTTGCTTTCTCCAAATCCCCTCCAGGAAATTACTCACCTGCCTCTTAGCATGCCAGTGCTTCAAAAACATTCTTAGTGCTTCTCAAACTGTAGTGTGCGGTTTAACCACTGGGGAACCAGTTAAAATGTAGGTTCAATTTCTGTAGGTCTGGGATGGAGCCTCAGGATGCTGATGCCACTGATCCCCCGAACTGTTGTGAAAATCAAGGTAATGAGGGACACATCCGCATCCTCAGGGCAAGAAGTGATTATCATGTCAACTTGGAAAAACAACATCCTTGGGCAACTCCCTACAGTTAGTTGTACTGAGATTCATGGAAACATTGGGACATGGGCAATATTTATTTTTAGACATCCTCATAACTGCAAACACACACATTTTCTTGCATTTTGTAACTCTGATGCCCTAGGTCACTAAATGTTCACACTGTTCTAATGGAGAAGCCTCCAAAAGCATCTCTTCACCTTTCCCATTGGGTCTCATGTCTCTCTGACTTTCTCTCCTTTCTTCTTTCTAATCCACCACAAGTGACCTGTTTTTTTGACTCATGTTCTCAGAAGCTACCCTCCTGGTTTCCAGTCCAATCAGTTCAAAGCCTTTACCCCAAAACAAAAGAATGAGGGAGGTTGGCTAGAGAGATTTTTTGGAGCAGAGGAAATTTCTGGAACCCTTGAGATAATGTCCTGTAGACGCTGGGTGCTGTTTTGCAGCCTCGGGCTCAGGGAGCAGCTGTTCTTTCTACCAAGGAGCCAGCCCCTTGTACTTGTTATTGTATACTATCAGGCTTCAGTGCTAACAGATGTTTTGATTTTTTTCTTTTTGCTTCCAAAGTTCTTGGTTGGTATGTGTTTGTAAAGAAAAAGAAAGTAATATACTTATTTCTTCCCTTTTGGGACAATATCTTTCAAATCTTTCATTTCTGTGCAACCTCCTGAGCTTTCTCTGCAGCCAGCAATGTCATATACAAGTTTTAGATAACACCAGAAGGCAGCTTAAATTATTTTTCAATATATTCTGAGAGTGAAAACGCCAAGTCATATATTTTTGTGAACAGATGCAACTGTAAAAATTCAGTGTTTCCTTAACTGGGGAACTGTAAGGGAGGACTAGGGGCCATGGGATGACATTTCATCTCTACTCCTGTAAAACCTTCTACAAAGCCTCTAGAGAGTGAAAACATTCCAAGAAATAAACATATTTAACCCTTACCCACAGCTATTTCTTTTCAAAATACATTGCAAACTCTAATTAAACTGCCTGCTAGATTTACAAATAATGAGGACCAGGAGACACTCAATTAGCCCTAGTGCCTTAATGAGAAAACTTTTCTTCTATTTCTGGTGGTTCTTGATTCATTTATCCAACTTTCCCCTCAGCTACTCTGGGACAGTGCAAGGTGAAGAGAATGGGAAAGAGATTTAGAGTTGGCATTTTGTCCAGAGTCAGGGAAGACTGGGGTGAGAGTCCTCACTAGTTATGTGGGCATGCACACATAAAGTTGCTGTGAGATTTGGTTTCTTTACCTCTCTAATGGGGGTGTGATGGTCAATCTTGATTGTCACCTGGATTGGATTTAAAAACCCCTAGAAATGAGTAAAGCACACTTCCTGGTGTGCCTGTGAGAATGTTTCCAGAGATATACGGCAGCATGTGAGTCACAAACCAAGTAGGGAAGGCCTGCCCTGCAGGTGGGCCATACCATCCAATAGGCTGGGAATCCAGATGGAACACAAAGCAGGAGAAGAAGGGCTACAAGCTCTGTTAGTCTTGAAAGGCTCTACTGCTTGCTGTTGCCTTTGTCTGTGGACATTACCCTCCAGCTTCTTTCACCTTTGAACTTAAACCCAGTGATTCTCTAGGGGGCTTCCAAACCTTCAACTTCTCACTGGGCCTATACCATTTATCCCTTTTGAGACTTCCAGCTACTTAAACTGGTTTCTCTGGCTCTCCAGTCTGCAGACAGCCATCATGGAACTTTCTAACCATTGATCATGTGGGCCAGTCCAGTAAATCCCCTTTTGTGATTGTGTATTTTCTCTTGGCTGTTTCTCTAGAGAACCCTGGCTCCCTTTCTAATACAGGGGGACTGTGGGGAAATAGAAGTCTGTGGGGCTGACTTCTCCATGAGTTACAGTAGGGGTAGTGCCCCTGGTTCTGTTAGGTACCACATAAATATATTAATTTCTTTTAAAATCAGGAGAAAGAAATGAACCTTTAAATGAAAAATATATATCTTTATATTTCATAATCAGTGTCATATTTTGAAGCTTCATATCATTTTGTTGGAAAAGTGCCTAGAGACCCACAAACGTCACAGTGGGTCCAGGAACTAAGCAAATCGCTTAACACAGTGTCACACAGGAAGCACGCTGGAGATTGACAAATAGATCAGGCTGTACAGTGAATATTTCAGACTTTGCAGGTTAGACAGTCTTTGGTGCAGCTACCAAACTCTGCTATTGCTGCATAAAAGTAGATGTGTAAATAGATACACAGATGGGAAAGCTGTGTTCCCATAAAACTTTGCTTACAGAATCGAGCAGCAGCCTGAATTTGATTCTCAGTCCTTAACTGTTGACTCTTGACTTAACATTAATAGTCCTACATTGATGTATTGAAAAGAAGTTTGATTTTATTCATTTAGTTATCTACATTATGTGACAGGGGGGTGAAAGTTATAAATAATATACTTTGGGAAATTCAAGACAACCAAATGAAAGAACCCCATTAAAATGCGTTTTTCATGATTCTTTTAGCGATCACATTTTCTGTCACTGTGGTAAGGAAATGTTTTAGTCATACCTCAATGTTCGCAGAGACTCACTTGTATGGAAAAATAGAGCACTCATGCATACAAACATTCTTTAGGAGCATTGTGTACATACTCAGACATTAATAAACAGAAAATGTACATGATGACATGATAGTTATGGACTGCATCTGTCTATTGTCATTTGAATCTGTGGAAGATTTCTCCTGTGACTTCTTTGGGTGATCAGGAAGTTGCTTAAAGAAAATATTTGGAAACTGAGCTGGAAGGGAAAGGTGGTCTCATAGACTAAGCTTCAGTTCAGGTCAAAGGACAGTCAGGCCCTGAAGAGGTGGGCAAATGCTCCTGTGTAAAAGATAAACATTTATGGAGCAAAGATCCCTGTTCAGTCTACTGAACTTGGGACTTTAGCCTACAGGACAAATGGCTAACCTTTATGGCCATGCATCTATAATAGTGGAGGCTTTTGAAAATTGAAGAAAAGGAAAAAACCATAGCCTTCATAATTAAATTTAGACTCAAATCTGGGGTCTGTAACTTTCTGTAGTTTTTAGGCAGGTTTTTCTAAAACTTAAATCTTGGGCTGGCATTGAGACTCAGTGGTAGAGTGCTTGCCTGGTAAGATCCCTAGCACCACAAATATACCAACATTTAAATATAAATTTTTATAATTGTACAATGAATGTAAGAATGTCTTTTTAATGTCCTGTCCAAGGGAACTTGGAGAAACACATGAGATTTTACAAGTAAAACATGTAACTCTGCATCTATACAAGTGACAAGTAGATGCTCAATAAAGGATGCATTTTAATTCCCATAGAGGTCTGAATACTGGCGAGGAAATTGAGAATAGACGAGACACCTCACAGAAAAGACACATGTAACAACTTTGGGTCCTAGAATCTGTGTCTTCACTCTGTTCACTTGTTAGGTATGTGATACCACAGGTTCCCTTACTTTGTCTCATCTTCATTTTCCCCATTTGAAAAATGGAGGGAGATAGAACATACCTGTTAGCACTGGTGGGGATCCTAAATATAACACTGATCATAAGCTTGGCTTAGCATCTGACAGTGCAAAGTCCCTGGTACACACTGTACATCTTTACCACCTCCTCATCAACCTCACTTCTTGTTTGAAGTTTGGAACCTTGGATTCCCCCTGGGGACACCTTGTGGACTTTAAAGGCACATGAATCCTTGTAAAACTATATGCACCAGAGCTTGTAGTATTATTGGTTTGGTCATGTGTGTGTACATGCTTGTGCACATGTGGAATTTTATTTGGCACAAATATACAGTTTTCTAGGAAAAGTCCGTCACTTTCCTTAGTGAGTTCATGGCCCCAAAAGTCATCATACAAACAGTCCATGTGCTTTGAGAACATTGGCTGTAGCTTATGTTATAATTGCTTATGATGGTAATACAAATTACTCAAGTACTCCCTAAAATTAGTATTCTAAAGAGCTATCCCAGAAAGCACAATGATATATTTAATCAAAATTTACAGACACTATAAGCATTGTTGATTCAAAATATCTTAATTAATTCTCCTCATTTTTGTGTTTAAAAATTTTCCCTTGCCTCAACTTCTTTAAATATGCTCTTAGTTTACTATGGCTTGGGTATTCTCATTGCAGTACTCTGCTATTCTCAAATAAATATCATTTTTTGAGGAAAGAATTACAAATACTGAAAAAATGTTTTTCATGTAAAATAATGAAATTCATCTAAAAGTGGGAATTTCAATACTTTGGAAAATTGAGTGAATCAGCTCATTCCTTAATGATTTGCATAACTTTGATGCTACCTTTGAAAAATGCACTAGCTAATTTATTTTAAATTTTCCAGTTATTTTAGTGAATGGTTTATATGTATTATGTCCCCTTATCTACACTACAATTCCAGGGTTATTTACAGTCATACCTGGTTTCCTGATTAAGATCAGTCCTTTCATGGACTGGTATCAAGCATCACATGGTATTCTTATCATGGTGACTAAAAGTAGCTGCCAAACACAGAATTCATAGTATCATCTGCTACTAGCAATGATACTAGTTTGAGTTGCTAGAAGTTGAGATAGTGTGAGGGTTAGAGTTGCTGAAAATTAAAGTTGAGATAGTGTGAGGGTTAGAGTTGCTGAAAATTACATTTAGAGAAGTGTAGAGTAGACCAGGTTAAACCAGAAATTTTAGTACTGCTAGTTCTTAAATCTCCAAAGTCCATATTGGTTTAATAAACTCAGAAAATATGCTAGTAATATATAAAGGTACCGTTTCTAAAGTAATAAGCTTCTACTGGGAAGTTACCTATAACATATTCAATCTCTCCAAGCCAGACTCGGTTGCTGAGGGCCTTAAGAGTTTGAATTACGTGGTGAACTAACCTTTTCCTGGATCTGAACAAGATTTCTTCATATAAACTTCATTTATTTCTTGAATTCCTTGGAGAAAAGAAATTTTTATACTTAAAAATACTTGTATATTCACCACTAGCTTGTCAGTTCACTTCTGGGATATTACATGAGTAGACTAGTAAAACAGAAAAATTATTCCACAGTCCATGCATCTGACTATGAATAATTTCTACATAATTCATGAAGTTGCTGATGTCTTGAGATTTTCCTATAATTTCTTTTGTTCTAAATTTTCTCAAAAAATAATTTTTTGACTTTTTCGAACTTAAACCATGTCAAACCATTGGAACCAATACAGAGTGTATCAAAAGCAATCATAATGAAGATTAATTCCAAATGTATTCATTTGTAATAACAATAAATTTTGCATTGGAATCTCTTGGTTGCAAACAACAGGTTACTTAAGGAATATTTGGAACAATATTGAGTAACCCACTGAATTAAAGGAAAAACATAACTTATGTCTACAATAATACAGGAGACATTTTTTGCTCTCCAGAACTAAAACTACAAAACATTTTTTCTGTGTAATGAATATGAAGGATTCATCTCTCCAAACTTACAAGAGATGGAATTATTTATGTACATTAGTTGGGTGACTTCTCAGTACAAAAAACAGAGCAGAACTTGCTTGGAATTGGAAAGAGAGAATTCTGTACAAGAGAAATTTGAAGAAAAGTAATTAATTATGTATACCCTATTCATGTGCTGGAAAACTCAATATTAGTAAACCATTTCAATCAAATTGATCTATAATTTTAATGCCATCACAAATAGTGCAAAAAGGATTAATTTTTAAGCAACTGACATTATTCATGAAATTTACATGAAAATGTCAAAGACTGAGAATAAGCAAAGCTTCTTTTCTTTCTTTCTTTCTTTTTTCTTTTGGTACTTGGATTGAACCCAGGGATGCTTAATTACTGAGCCACATCTCCATACATTTTATTTTTTAGTTTTGAGACAGGGTCTCACTAAGTTGCTTAGGACTTTGTGAAGTTGCTGAGGCTGACTTTGAACTTGTGATCCTCCTGCCTCAGTTTCTCAAGTCACTGGGATTATAGGTAAGCACTACCCCTCCCAGAACCAAAACATTTTTTAAAGGAAATTTTCTGAAGAACTCACACTACCAGGTATAATATAAAGATACTGTATCAATTATGATATTAGTATGATATTAGCAAAATGATTGACACATTGAATGATAGGATGAAATATAAAGTCCAGAAATTGACTCATACATACATAGTAAAAAACATATATAGTCAGTAGATTTTTAAAAACTTTTTTTTAGTTTGTAGAGGGACACAGTACCTTTATTTTGTTTATTTACTTTTATGTGGTGCTGAAGATCGAACATAGTGCCTCACCCATGCTAGGCAAGTGCTCTACCACTAAGCCACAACCCCAGCCCCTGTCAGATTTTTGACCAAATGCTAAGGCAGTTTAATTTGGGGAAACGTAAAGTCTTTACAAACAAATAATGCTAGAAAAGGCATCCTTATTTTAAAAGAACTTCCACTGCTTCCTGACCCCGCATACAAATTAATTTGAAGTGGATCATTGACCAAAACATAGAAGCTAAAACTATAACTCCCTGAAGAAAATACAAAAGATTACCTTCAGGAGTTTGAAATGGGCAAAGATGTTTTAGGACTTAAGAAGAGAGAAAACAAGTAATTAGACTTCATCGAAATACAAACTTTAATTCATCAAAAGACATTAAGAAAAAGGAAATGACAAGCAAGAAATTTAAACATAATATTTGCTACATATATTAGGTAAAGGATTTATACCGATATGTAGAGAATTTCTATGATCAACAATAAAAGGCAACAATAAAAATGAATAAAAATGAACAAAAGACTTAAACTCAACATTATTAGACACCAGGGATATCCCAATTAATACACCAAAATATTTCCCCCCACAAGAATAGCTAAAATTGACAGATTGAATGCATCAAATATTAAGGAGACAGAGTACCTGGAACTCTCAACATCACTGCTCAAATGTAAAACTGTACAACAATGGAAAATTATTTTGTGTTTTCTTAAAAGTTAAATATATGCCTGCCTTGTGAGCACTGGATTTCACTTCTAAGTGGCTAAGAAAAATGAAAATGCAGGTCCTCATCTTGACTTTAAAAGAATATTTATTTTCATACGGGCTGAAAAATGAAAATAACCAAATATATATTAAGAGAAGAATCAATTTTGATATAATCATAGCCATTGGTAAAAAAATAACCGATATGCACAATGACATGTATAGGATTTTGAAAAATGCTATGTTGAGTGAAAGAAAACAGACATGAGAGTAAACACTTGTGATTCCATTAGTATGAATTTCAACCAGAGGCAAACTAATCTGCATTGTAGAAATCAGAAAGATGTTGGTCTATGAGATATAGGAACTGATGGACAGGAATAAGCAGCCAATTTGGGAAGTGGAGGTATTAATTAGATGATGATGTCATTAGTGTGGATGTTTATCAAAATATGTTATAAACTTATAATCTGCGCATTTCATTATGTATTGCCCTGCAATGAAAGAAAAAAGATATGTGGTAGAATCCATTCAGTTATCTGACATCATGTATCCCAGTCATCTAATGGTTCCATGGGATAATTTCAACTAGAAATTTTCTACTAAAGTCTTGTTGATGACTTGGGTGACTATTTCAACTATTCTTTATCATTTTAGCAACTTTATAATATTTACCATCTTTAAGCTTTTTAGGTTTTTAAAATTGTCTCTGTATCTAGAAAGAGATTATAAAGTCCTTGGGATCATCATCTATATCAGTAGTTATCAAACTTTAATTTGCACAAAAACTACCCAAGGAGTTTGTTGAAATTCACAATTTTGAGACTCAACCTGCAAATATAGTAATTTCATATTTGGCATTGATACAGGGAGTCTGTGCTCTTAAATAACATTCCAGGTGATTATATGCTGACCAGCTTTTGAGAATCAGTGATTTATATCATACTTGAATCATTTCTATTATATCCACAAGACTTCAGTACTGTGTGCCAATTAATTAGCCATTCAGTAAATAAACTTGATGAGTTTGAATTCCTCTGACACAAGTTACTTAACTGTGGGTAGCTATTGGATAGATTTTTTTTGACACCATTAGAAACTTCAGATAGCATTCTAAGAAGAGACCCCCCAAGTAAAAGATAATTTTCCCCAAGTCCTTCATTTCACAAATGTGCAAACTGATGACCAGGGACCAGCAGGGACTTCCCCAAGTTTCTGTAGCTAGCAAGAGCTGAATGGAGCCTGGAACTCAAGTCTCCCAAACTAATCCTCCCCCCCCCTTTTTTTTTTTTTCCTGTTCAGCCACAAAGCATCAAAGTAGCAAAGTTCAGTGGTTTTCAGGTGGGACACAATTTTGTCTCCAAAGTGACATTTTGACAATGTCTGAAAATATGTTTGATTATTCCACCTTGGGAGTGGGGCGTGGCTGGCATTTAGGAAGCAGAAGACGGAGAAGCTGCCAGACACTGTAGAGTACACTGGCAGTCCCCCAACAAAATATCAAGCCCCAAATGTCAATGGTGCAAGGTGGAGAAATTGGAATAGTCCCCGTGGAATGTCATGTCCCAGATTCTCCTCAGGATGACTCAGCCTTGTGCAAGGACTTTGCATCAGGAGCTACAGACTCCTTCACACTCTTCCTGGCTCTGAACCCGGGAGCTGCCTGTGGACGTTCCCGTAGGCAGCTCGGGGTAAGGAGTTAGCACTTCCATCAGAGCCTCAGAGCAGCTGGCCCTGGACGGGGGCCACTCCAGCCCTGCTGACAGCTCTCTTTGGTGAGGAGGGAAATGCTCCAGCTGGTCACAGAAATAGGCAAACCAGCTGGGCAGGACAGAAGACAGATTTAATTTTTGTCCTGGTAAAAGCAAATATCAGTCTAGAGACATGCCCCCTCTAGTTGGGGATTTGTACAAGGATAATTGGGGCAAGAGGTAGGAAGGGAACCCTACAATTCAGAAAATAAGAAAGAAGGAATATTCACTGTCTGCCCAGAGTCCATCTGGCCTATTTTTGCTGGATTATTAGGGAAGGATTAACTTAATACGCATTGGGTCGCAGAGGCTTAGCAGTTCCCAACCATGTGACCTTGGGAATTTAAGAAACTGCCGTACGTCTTAGTTTCTTTGGATTACAGAATGATGATAATAATGTCAATAGTATATGGCTGTTGTAAAGATTAAATGAACCTAATGAAGGTAGAGAAATATTTTAGTGAAGTGAACGGCAGGCAATAAGCCCTAAATAAATGACAGCTATTAGCCATTATTTTCCTGCACCATTAACTTGCAAAATACACTAGGCACCACCAGCCCCTGACTATGCGATAATCCCCCCTCTTCTGTTTTTTTGTACTGATACACTTGTAACACAAGCTCTTCTTGCCTTAATTATGGCCAGTGAGCCCCTCTTCAAGATACCCATCCATTATTTTTAACTACCCATAAAAAGATCCCTCTCATGTGCCCATAAATCAGTCTCAGCTACAGTCATCATTACCCACTGGTAATTCTTGCTCACCGAGCTGGATTCCTCTGCCCACAAACCCATTTTAAAATGTCTCTCCTGCATCACACCTGTCTTCAGAACAGCAGAGCTCTTGTGACGTTTCCAGCTGTGGGTTCTCTCAAGGTTGGTGACATTTCAGAGGCCACTGTATGTCTTGAATCCATGCAGAAGAGGAAGAAAATCTCCTAGCAAGTCTACGCCTTTTTCCCCCTGTGGACTCGGCACAGTTCATTTCTTATTTAGAAACCTGTGCTGAATAGTTCTATCAGCTTATTCCTATAGCCCTCCTAAAGTCCCACAGGACTTTAATCTGTCCAAAAGATAGGAGAAGACAGGATGCCCCCTGCCTCCCATTGCACCTCCCTGCATGCCCACACTGGAAGCCGATGCTTCTAGCAAGTTCTCTATAACAGAACCCACACCGAGACATAGAAGCAACTGCAAACAGTTCCTACAGGCTCTGCCTGAGGGGGGACTTCTCTGATAGATTGAGACCCCAGCTCAGCACATAGCACTTGTGCAGAGGTCAATTATAATCCTTCAGGAGGGGAGCAGGGACTCAGAAAGAGGACCTATGAAGAAATTGGGGAAGAAAGAGGTCAAATCTGGGGGAGGCATAAAGAAGAGGAGAAAATAAAGATGTGTAGGAGATGCAGCATATTCCTCAGAGCTAGGACGTGTACTGGGGCTTGGTGGTTGAGTTCCTCAGGGCTGCAGAGTGAGACATCAGAGAGAGGTGCTCATCTGCTTTGTTTTGACTTGCCCTGTCTGAAGGCAACAGTGACCTCTTCCTTGTGACTGATGCCACACAGGTTGACTGGCCTCCACTCCGTGTGATTGGCCACTGAACCATGCAAGCACTGGACAGCATCCAAGTGGTCCTCTGCCTGGCTATTTCTTAAACCTAGGGTGTAGGAGGATAGCGTGGGGGTGGGTGAGAATCTGCAAGCCCGTCTGTTGGCAGCCCTGGGATTTTGAATTTCAACCCAGGAAAAAGTGAATTTTGAGTTCATCTTTGAAACAGTGGTAAAATGCATAAAGAAGTGAGAAAGGAAAGATTATCTGATAGGAATTGGGTTTGTGTGCATAGGGGTAGCCAAATGGGAGGGAGCATGGATGATAAAGGAGTTGGGGACAGTGGTGAACTAGAAGAGATACAAGGTTTAATAGTCATCACATTTTACCTCTGGCTTCCACAAAGTCCAAATTCTAGTGTAGTCATTGCTTTTAAACATGAACTTAGCAGACATAAAATTTAAGACTTGTAGAGAGAGAGGCTTTTGAAATGAATTCTGAAATCAGAGCCTAGAAGAGCCCCGTTGGAAACTTGAGAAAAGGAAAATGCCTTCAAGAAAATAGGGCAGAGAGTCATGCTTCTGTAGCTAAATGGTGCACACGAGGGACCCAGATTGCAGTGAATGGTAGATCCTGGGCTTCTTCAGCAAAATCATTGTAGAGGAAAATTGTCACCTGAGGGAGAAACTCATCCAGGCTTCTACAGGTATGCAGTGACTCTGGGAATCCTAATCAGGTGTCTGGTAGGTAAACTGGATCCTTGTGCAAACGGTCCAGACTAGCTGGCATCTGTCACCCATCCGGTCACAGGTTTACCTGAGTAGATCTTTGCAGTGTGATTACAGCAGGGTTTACATTTTTAGAGAAAAGTATTTTATGGTCCTAAAAGCATCTTCTTTGAGACTCTCAATATCCTTGGACTGCAAACAATAGCAATTTCAGACAGAGTGTTAATTCAGGGAAGTTAAGGAGAAAAAGATAAAAAAAAAATAAAAAAAGCTCATACAATTGTCGGTGCTAAATGAACTGAAAAGCAGTTTGAAGAAACATTTCAGATTCGGTTCTTTCTCTATTCTGTTTTTATGTTTAAGAATTTCTTTGGTATTGTTGAGCCCCATTGACTAGGATGCTATCAACAAAATATGGTATTTGTTTAGATCTGTATGTTTTTATACACTACTGTGGTGGAACCAGAACATTGCACAAGTGAAATATATAAGATGCAATCAGCAAGATTATTCTCCCCAAAACGTTACATCCCACTTGATCCAATGTTTTCCTCTGTCCTTGGATAAACTTAAGGCAAGGCCCCTGACTTTTCTGACTACTCTAAGATAATGAGAAGTCATCTGGACGATATAATTCACAAAAACACAGTGTGATTTCCGTGTTTCTAGGAAGGAAAAAAGACAGGGAAGTCCTCCTTGACTAGAGCTATAATAGCTAGGGCCCATGTTCCCTGCACTTGACCTGTATCAATGATTTT
This sequence comes from Sciurus carolinensis, assembly GCF_902686445.1. NCBI lineage: Eukaryota > Metazoa > Chordata > Mammalia > Rodentia > Sciuridae > Sciurus > Sciurus carolinensis. The sequence goes on from NC_062218.1 coordinate 145,137,145, forward strand.
GTCTCATGAGAGCCTTTGCAGGGATCTCTCACTAACTGCTGCCTTGATATTGGTAAGTGCATCTTTCTGGCTTCTTACAACAAACATAGTTTAAAAATATTTAAGAACAGAAAGAAGACGTGATGTCCAGGCCATAAGCACTTGATCTAAATTTTATTTTCATGATCTGAACTAATAGTAGTGGAGATCAAGATGGGCAATTGCAATTTACCTTTAGATCCATTATTTTCTGTCACTAGGTGCAAAATGCAGCCATTGTCAAAATTTCTTTTTTTCTTTGGAACCCTCTCATTCTGCAGATGGTTAATGGATAGTAGAGAACATATGTTTCAATCAAATCCTCTTGGAAGCTCTGGATCACAATGTCATCAGCATCTAGCTAGTGCAGGAAGTAAGAAAGGGTGAACAAAGGGGAGTGGAAATGGAAGAAAGTTTGGCAAGATGGCGTGAACAAGTGAGAGGAGGTACTGAGTCCAGGGGTAGATGTATGAGCATCTTCATTAGCTGTGAGAACCGTGGGTGCTGGAGGGTTTTCCTGATGGCCACTTCATCTATCAAATGGAAATCACAGTCCAACTCTAATAGCCCGGTGTGGTGGTACACATCTGTCATTCTAGTGATGTGGGAGGCTGAGGCAGGAGGATCTCAAGTTTATGGTCAGCCTCAGCAATTTGGCGAGGCCCCAAGCAGCTTAGCAAGACTGTGTCTCACAAAATAAAAAGGGTTGGTACTCAGTGGTAAAATGTCTCTAGGTTTAATCCCTAGCACCAAATAAAGAAAAAAAGAAAAGAATTGAGAAGGCTCCCTGACCTTCATTGGGAGGAGGTCTTGACCTTAGACTCAGACAGTTGTTGCTGGTGGTATTTGCCCCCACTCCTTGAAGACCTTTTGAGATGTAGGAGCTTGGGCAGACTTTACCACCCTCTCTGGTCTTCTGTGAGCCACAAGAATCTCTGTGGAGACTCCAGGGGTTGCTGACTTTAGCTTTTAGTCCTGGTGGAAATTCCTGTAGTCATTCCAATTGGAAGTCCTGCCCCTCAATTTCTCTGTCAGAGTCATTTTTGGAAAACACAATCCCCACCCACCTCACAGAAGAACTCACAACTGACAGGAGAGCTTTCGATCCTTGGGAGCAAAAAGCAACCACTTTACCTCCTTTCTGATAATCTAGGACACTCCCTGAACTGTCTTCAGCCTGAAGGACAAACCACTCACTGTAGTCTCATTTGACCTTCCCAGTGTTGAGAGAGAAGACCATTGGCAGTAATCCCTGGGTATCTGAGGAGGGTTGATTCCAGGATCCCACACATACTAAACTCAGGGATGCTCACAACCCTCACATAAAATGGTGTGTTTTTTGCATATAACATATGCACACCCTCATTATTCTTTAATCTTCTCTAGATTATCTGCAATGCCTAATACAAGAGCTATGTAAATACTTTTTATACTGTTTTTATAAAGAATAACAAAGAAAAAAATGTGTATACATATTCAATACAGATGCCCATTTTTTAAATTTACATCCAGATGTTAAATCTGCAGTTTCAGAACACACAGATATAAAGAACTGATGTGTGTTTTGTTTCAGACACATAAGAAAATGTAATCTTAAGGAATTTTTATTTAAAAAAAGAAAAAAACCAAAAACCTGTCATGAAGATTGTTTTCAATGGGGCCGGGATTGTAGCCCAGTGGTAGAATGCTTGCCTGGCATGTGTGAGGCACTGGGTTCAATTCTCAGCACTGCATATACATAAATAAATGTTCATTGACAATTAATAAAAATATTTTTTAAACTTTTTTTTAAAAAAAGGATTGTTATCAAGATGTTTGACTAAAGCCAAGAAACTGTTCTTATTTCCTTGACCCTGTGGGTTGTCCTACAGTCATTACTCTGGATTTACCTATAAGAGTACAGGTACAGTAGTAGTTCAACTGTACCTAACATTGTCTTGATTAAAGAGAAGGTGTTTGAGTGGTAGATAATGGAAAGTTCAGAGTGAGTGAGACTTTGATTGGAACCTTGATTGCATCCTGAAATTCCCTCAGCTTTGTTCCTTTCTTTAGTTGGATTCTCCTCACATGGTTTCACTCACAGTAACAAAATGGCACCAACTGCTCCAGGCATCACACCTATACATCACACATCCACAGAATGAAAGTTTCTCCTTCCCCATTAAAAGTTTTCAACTTCATTCTGATGGGACCAGCATAAACCAATCACTGTGTAAAGGGAATAAGATGACCTTGATAGGTTTGAGTCAGTCAGCATCTGCCTTGAAACTAGGACAGGAGTCTCAGGCATGGCTACCACCCCTGCCATGGGCGAACCCTAGTCTCCACCAGGGATAATGCTGGATGCTTTATTTACCTCAAAATTGCCACTACTGAACAACAATTATGGGGTTTTTGTTTGTTTGCTTGTTGGTTTATTTGTAAGAAGACTCCAAAAGCTAAATCTCAGGAGTCTAAGGAACTTGCTGACTTGGTCTTCAGAGGTCCCTTAGACATGAACATTCATTTTGTGGTCTTCCAGGGCTGTATCTTCACAACACTGGAAAAGATCTCATTTTCTGAGAACTGGGTGAGAGGAACATTATAAAGTAATAGAAAGATGGTTCTAATTGCTAATTCCAGTCTGTCCGCCAATTATTTTTTTTTTTATGTACTCATGCTTTTGAATATGTCTCTAAATCTCTCTGGGTCTTCATTTTGTCATCTGTAAAATGGAGAGCACAATGATGTGATGGGTTTTGTAATCTTGAGGAGATCATTCAATGCATGTGGTGTCAAAGCATAGAGAAGGCTTGTTGTAAATCTAAATATTTTTCTTTCACTTGGAATATTGGTATTGGAAATTCCATCTTAATTAAACCCCTTATTCTGGTAGTTTGAAGTCTCCTTCACTTAAAAAAAATTACCCTTACAGTCTAATGCAGTGTGTTAGAAACTCAGAATCAAAAACCTGGGAAGACTGGTCAGTAGCAAATGCAGAAAAAGATTGGACTGGACTCTTGGGAGGTAGAGGAACTGTGGGCCTCTGAACCTGGAATCCCTGACCATCTGAAGAGGCAAATGGTTGCACCCTGTTGTCCCCATATGGGAATTTCTGCTTTCTAGATAAATGTTTTATGATTTGTCAAGAGAGGAATGCGATCTCCTGTACTAGATTTGTATAGCTTTGCTTTTGTACTTTAAACATTTTGTGGGTCTCCAAAATGACATCAGTTAGCCCACAGGTGCCTAGTCTGAAGCTTTGGTTGTCATGTGTCTCTTCGTGCACCTAAGCCTGGCCATTTCCTACCTGTACTGGTTAGAAGAGTGAGATGATAATGGTCCCTGTCCCCCTAGAGCTTTAAGGAGGAAGAATGGGAGGGTGTCTGCAGCGAGTTTCAGATCACTTCCTGTGGGAGTTTCAGAGCACTTCCTGTGGGAGTTTCAGATCACTTCCTGTGGGAGTTTCAGAGCACTTCCTGTGGGAGTTTCAGAGCACTCCCTGTTACAGAGAGGGCTACTACAGATGCACCTTGATGAGAGCAGGTAAGGTAAAGGGGAGCCCCGAGCCAGGGCCAGGACTCCGCAGGGCCACTGCTGGCAAGTCTCTCCACAGTTTCCTTTCGCCTCATTAATCCTGACTAATCACAGACACCCCTGACTTGGGCCACCTTTTGGGGTCAGTGACTCAAGACCCACAGAGCAGGCACTCTGGCCCCTGGCCCCTCAGAGAGGAAGCGTGTTCCTTTCCCTCTCCCTTCCCCAGTGCCTGGGTGTGACAGTCAGGTTTTAAATGAGATGCTGAGGCGGAGACATCAAGGTGGTTGCCAGGACTGAAATACCAACCTGAGTCCAGATGAAATCCGAGGGATCAGGTGCTGGGCTCCAGTGCTGTGGGCGGAAGAGGTCCTGCAAGGTCACGCAACCAGAACCTCCCTTGTGACTTGGATTCTGCTGGAAGTTTTCAGGAATTAAAGGGTAGCATTGATCTCCATGCCAGTGAGGCGTGGTCAGCACCCGCCACCTGTGAGAGAAGCAGCAGCCGATCTTCTGGGGTAACCCAGGGGGGTGGTGGTAGGACCTTCTCATCTTATTGTTACTGTTTTACACAATTATCACCAAATAATCATCCAGTGAACAAAGTAACTGTATCTCCCAGGCTTTCTTCCTTCAGATGATCATATGATCATCCATCATATGATCCTCTGCAAATTCTTTTAGATCGAATAGAGGGAAAATAATGCTTGCTAACTAGGATCCAATAAGTGAGCTCTGTTCTCTCTAGAATAAAGATTCTCCTTAAGGTCAAAGTACCGTGATTGTGTTGTAAACAATAGGAGCATAAGCATCTTTTAAGTCTACTTGCATGGTCTGAGGGGCAATCCAAAGCTAGAAAGAAAGACAACATTTATAATGCACTTTTCAAAACACTTTTCAAAGCACAGGTGCTGGGGTTGTAGCTTAGTGGTAGAGCTCTTGCCTAGCATGTGTGAGACCCTGGGTTTGATCCTCAGTACCACATAAAAATAAAAATAAAATAAAGGCATTGTGTTCATCTCCAAATAAAAATATGAAAAATAAATAAATACTTGCATATTTTTGTCCTTTCTTCAACCTAGGGAGTTAGAGCAGGTATAAATGAGACCTGGCAATATTTGAATTGTCTAGGACAGGGATTTCCCACGGTGGGATGTTTTAGATGAGTATGGTTTTATCTTGGGGGCATTTCTGTACAGTGCAGTATGTTCACGAGCAACCCTGGCCTCTTCCCACTGAATGACATCAGCTCCTCCTTCCCCCAGTTGGGGCATTCATAAATGTTTCCTGATATTGCCACATGTGCCCTTATGGGGTGGAAATCATCCCTGACTGAGAAACACCACCCAGGCCCCTACAGTGAATGAGGGAAAGAGCTCACCTGTGCTCCTGGTCACCCCCAGCCCCATGGGATGAAATGGAACTAAATCAAAAGGCAGGAATGCTGTCATTTGAGTGTAAGGAACCATCAGAGGTGGTGCCAATGAGTCATGGCCAGTTTCCCAGGAAGAAGCACAGGGGGAGGGCCTGACTTCGTGTGGATGCCGTTGACCAGAGCCTCTAGGAGGGGTCATGTCCCAAGCGATGCTTCACTAGCCTGTGGTGGTGAGTACGTGGGTCTGAGAGGCTGGGGTTGTTGCTGGAAGTTTTATTAATGTGCACACCTGCCTTTGATGTGGGCAGACCCTGGAGGCTGGTGGGGTTGTGTTGGCCAGTCTATGGACATCTGCTCTTGTCGTGACCATTGCTGGGGCCTCCTGGACAGTCCACAGGAGTGTTCCTCAGACATTGCTTATTGTTCTCATCTTCATATTTTGATTACCAGGTACAGTTGAGACCTTTGGGACTGGGACTGATAACCAACCTCCAACTCTTTAGCCAACAACCATTTATATAGTCTCTCCCCCTACTCCAATCTGACATCTTAATTTGTGTTGAATTAGAGACCTTATGTCTTCATTTGACCCAGTGGTTGGCTTGGATGCTGCTTTGGGGATATTCTTCAAGGCATCTGCATTGGGATGTTTGGGCTCTGTTCTGTTACCGTGTCTTGGGTTTTGTTTTGATTCCCAGATTCATGAGTCAGAAATAGGTCAATTTCCTTTATCTCTGCGTCTCTAATATAGCTCTTTATTTCATTCACCCATGTATCCATCTTCCCATTCAAAAATAATTGTCTCTGCTCTGTCAGGCTCTGGGAAAATCTTCCCAGTACATTGAGCCCTAGGTAGAACACTAGTTTAGGGAATTGTACCTGAACCAGGTGTGTTAAAAATGTGAACTGAAAAAAAACAGAATTCTTTTCCAGCTGTTACAGAGAAGATGACATGACCTTTAGATGACTTTCCTAGATGATAGTTGCTCTTGGCTTCCAATGTACCATTTCCTACTCACAGGTTCATCTGAATTGATTATATTGATACACAAGTTTCTTAAAGCACTTTGGGACCTAGAATTCAAGGCAGCTGAGGTCACCTGTACCAAGAAGTGTAAAATGTATCTCATTAACCCATTGTGTCTCTATTTTTATCAATATCAGTATGATACTGATAAAGTAACATCTCTAAGCCACATTGCATGATCTATAAACATTAAGGGTTTGCACTTAATGATTGCTAAACGGCCTTCTGGTTCTGAAACAATTTTTAAATAATCAGGAAAATGCTGCAATTTCTGTATATCTGGAATGTTTTTCCCTGATGACTTCAATCTGGAGTTTCTGCAATTATAACTCTGGGATGAGATAAAGCCCTTGTTTTAGTTTGTTGTTTGACAATTTATATTATTATTTTACATGTATTTCACTGAGTGAGCTCTGCAGTGTGCAGACCCACTCTGTACTGTATCCACTGCCACTTCTGTGTGTTTGCAAACCCACTTGCATTAGTGTCCTTTGTTCCCCTCTTCACCTGCCTCTAACCTCAGACCATGAGCTGGCAAGAAACAGCCTTAAGTACAGGAATTTCTCTCACTCCCTAGGGCATTATCTCTGTTGTCACTTAACAGAGTAGATTCATGACTTAAATCTCACCTCCTATTTCTGACCATTTGATTAATCAGGACTATTTTATTGATTTTTTTTTTCCAGTGCTGGGGATTTGAACCCAGGGCCTTTTTCTTGCGAGGCAAGCACTCTGCCAACTGACCTATATCCCCAATCCTGTTTTATTGATTTTTGAATGAGTGATTCAGTGTGGACGTCTGGATTGCTGTCCAGTTCATCTACTTTTCAGGTGTGGAGTGTTTGGGTGCTGATCTGTTGCTATGTCCAGTGTATCTGAATTCCCAGCTTTGAGTCAGAACTATACCATGGCACCATCTCTATTTCTTCTACATCTCTGCTATCGGCATCTTTGTGCTCCATCCATCCATTTATCCCTTTACCCATGCAACAGAAATTTATTGGGTCTACTTTAACTCAAGACAAAAGAAGGTCAAATGTGGTGGCTACTTTCAAGGAGTTCGTTCATTCTTAGAAAAGTTTTTAAATCAAGGTAAAACTTCAAATCTGCTGCTACCTGGGGCTCTGATAGAAGAGTTAGTTAACAATAAAGATGATAATGGCAACACTGATATTTTAGTTCATTTGGCTGCTTATCAAGGAGGTCTTCAAAGTGTTCTAATACCTTTGCAAAACTTGAGAACAGTAGGTTTAAATAGTATTCAGTTTATAGATGGGGAAAAACTGTAGTGATTTATCATTAGATAACATTTATTTTTAAAAATTATTTGCTGATCTCTTAGTATACAGGCACTGTTCCAGCAGTAAATAAAACATTCAGTGCAGGGCCACAACCATCCACAAGTAAGAAAGAATGGGCTGTGGGGGTTAGGCAGTATAATGGGATAGAAGAAACAAGGGATTTATCTCTGACAGCGCCTTTTCAAAGGCCTTATCAAAGATGTTTGAAAGATGTGCAGAGAGCCCAGAAAATAGCAATCCAGGCAGTGGGAACAGCCATTGCCAAGGCCCGGAGGTTGGGACTGTTTGGTGTGGTCAGAGGGTCATCAGAAGGTTGGTGTAGCTGGGGTGCCATTCTGTTCTTTCCATTTTGCCTTTAAGCCCTCAGGATCACGGACTTAGAAAAAAATCTTCCTTTTCTTATATACATGCTTGATATTTAACAGGAGTCAGGCTGTGACATTTCTAAAACACAACCAATCTCAGTTGTCTGACTGTGAGGGACAAGGGAGTCACCCTGAGGTTGAGGAGAAAGAATTGATACTAATTGCAGTTGACACAGTGCGCCCCTCTTAAATGCTTCCTGACTCTGCTGCATGCACTCCTTCTGTGTTGCCCTGCCTGTCTTTATACAGGGCTGACCAAAGAGTGGGAACAGCAGGTTTTCAGCAGCTTTGTAAGTGGAGTCAGCCATGGGGGATTGCAGCTTCCTTCTCTACTTCTGTATGTTTTAATTTCTCTCTTGAGAGCAAGAGCTAGCCTGGTGTGGGGTACTTACTGCAAAGTGAGTCAGTTATATTGTGATGCTCAAGTTTAGTGAGCTACTACTTTATCTATTTAAATGAGATCCATTCTTCTCCAATGCCAGTCCAACCAGTAACCTCTGGTTTGAGGGGAATTCCCACTAACATTCTTCTCATCTTTGAAACAGAGCTCAGAGTCAGTCTTAATGCATGGAGTTAAGTCCAGGGGAGAGAGACAGAAACCTGTTGTCAATGAGAACAGCTATCTTGGCCTGTATGTTAAAGATATCAGAAAATGAAGGTTATATCTATAGTGGCAGAAAGAAAACTTTTGAATACTTCCACTTGTCTGAAATTGACAACCTTGAAAGGCAGTTATTTTTAATAAACAGAGAACCTGACTCAGGTGAATCCCCAAGCCAGACCTGGACCTAAGGGAAATAAGTCTATGGGCTTTGGTCTGTATCGACTGAAGAACTCATATTTCAGTATAGGATGTAGTCATTACAGAAAGGGAAAACCTGAAATAATTCTAGCCTCAAGAATCTCTATCCTTGTCAAAAGGCCTTCAAAAGGAAAGTAAGAATATGTGAAGGCCAAAGCTCCTTCTGTTTGTTAACTAAATGAAGTGAAGTAACCTGACCCTTGCCAGAACACATCCTGTTCTAGGTGACTGAGAGCTGCTAAATACTGGCACCTGTCCACCTAGGTAGCATGGTTATAGTTCATAGAGGAGTAAATTGAAATAAAAAATAGTATGAAAAATGGTGGAATGAGACAGACATCATTACCCTAGGTACCTGTATGATTACACAAATGGTATGAATCTACATTGTGCACAACCATAGCAATGAAATGATGGACCCCATTTGTGTACAATGAATTAAAATGCAGTCTATAAAAAATTTAAAAAAATTAGTAAGTGATTTGTCCCAGGTCACATAAACAGTAAGAGCATTTGGCATTTGAGAATGGTTCTTTCTGATGGTAGACTTGCTACTGTAGCACTCATAAGTGAAGATATTTTAAGATCTGAATTTAAAGAAGAAAGTATTGAGTTACCCCCAAACTAATGCCTCCGATGCACAATTGCTAGGTAGACTATACATTTTTTGTCGAGCTATCACTGCTTGCCTCTTACCTAGCTGCTCTGAAATGGGATTTTTTGTTTCCCAGACCTATCCTCATTCTTACATACATGTCCGACAGGGTGGCTTGTACCTTTTCCGGGGAGGTTTGCTCATTTCAATGCATTGCATGATGGAAAGGGTGACTTAGGTGATAAAAAGAAAAAGAAATATCACTAGGGAGGTTTCCCTGTACCTTGTGGATGGAATGAATAACACATGGCCATTTAGGTAGAAGAGTTTCCTTTTATCTGAGCTTGGTAATTTTCAGGGGTCATCTTGGTTAAATGGGATTTTAATTCTGAAATACTGTTGCTGGAAATGTTCCCACTGACCATTTCAAATCTCCTGAAAAACAGGATTTGGGCCAAAATTAAAAAGTGGTAGTCAAGTGCTGAGGAGTATCTTCCATGTAACCTTTGGGAGCAAGGTAGGTAGAGGGGTGTGTGTGTGTGTGTGTGTGTGTGTGTGTGTGTGTGTGAAGGTAAAGAGTTGGCAAGTGTAAGAAGTTGTTCTGATAATGTTTATATCTGACATTCCCAAGACGCATGGGTGCTCCTCATAAGATTTTCTGCTTCCTTTAGGTCTCCCTATCATTTCTTTTAAGTAGGGACTGAGGGATGTTTTATTCTGTCTACCGACTTCATGCATCCCTCTTGCTGCTATGTTTCAAGTATAAGAGAGGAAGGTTATTTGCTAATCTTTCCAACATACTCATGTTGCACAGAATATAGGAAAGAAGTAAAACTTTGTCTTTTATAGACAGCCATTAATAAAATAAACCCTTCTGAAAGTTTGTCTCCTTTCAATTTCTTGTTGACTACAGTAATTATAAACTCTCATTAAACTATGCCCTACACATTTACATTGTATTAAGCAGCTAACCTCTCCGTATCTGTGGCGGCCCCACACCTGCCAAGGTCAAAGTCACCCTAGACTCTTTGTGCTTATGACCTAGCTCATTTTCACACAGTCACATTGTGATCTGGAGCCTGGCATCCTTTTCTGGAAAAGATCCTAACAAGGCTCTGACTTGGTGCTTGAGACCCAGTGCTCTGTAAAGGCCTTTCCTCCTCCTGGGAAGCAGAGGTGACTGACAGGCTATGACAGTGGTGGTACCAGTGCCTGACGACAAAGCCTAAGAAAGTCTTTTGTCCTCTCCAAGGGAGAAACCACTTGCCTATCTCTAAGGGTAGGGGGTGGGGTGCTGGAGACAGATGTGGAGCATGAACAAATGCCTTCTGAAAGCTTCTCTTAATTCAAAGCCATGCTCATGTGCTTCTCTTTCTAGAAACTCCATTTGGGGATAAAGTTCACTAGTATTGTGTTAGTCAGGGTTCTTCTAAGAAACAGAATCAACAGAATAGGACCAAAGATAATTGGTTGATTTGATTGATTGATAGATATTTGCCTCTACAAATAAATATGTATATTTATTTTTTTAAAAATGGGCTCATGCAATCATGGAGACTAGCTAGTCCCAAGTTTGCAGGTGGCAACCTGGTGACTCAGGACAGCCAGTGGTGTAGTTCCAGGCCAAGACCACAGACCGGAGACCCAGAGGCAGCTAATACTTCAATCTGAGTCTAGAAGCAGGAGCTTCTGCTCCTTTCAAGGAGGGTTCAACTGATTGGATGAGGCCCACCAGCATGAGTGAGGGCCGTCAGCCTTCCTCAGTTTACCAAGTCACATGTTAATCTCAGAAATACCTTGATGTTATTTCTTGACATTTAAGTGACAAGTAAGAATTGTCTTTATGGTATATAACCTGATGCTTTGATATTTGATAAACATACACTTTGTGGAATGGCTAAATCAAGCTAATATGTATTATTTCTTTTTTTTTTTTTTTGTGGAGAGAACACTTAAAATTTACCTTCTTAGCAACATAAGATAAAACTCACTGTTATTAACTATTGCCACACTAAGGTACAATGTATCCCTTTGACTTACTCCCCCTGCTCTAACCCCAAATTATGTTTGACTAAATATCTGGGCACCCAATATATAAAATTAATCATCATGATTACTCTCATAAATAAGGCCTAAGGAATGATTTTAATTGGATTGATTATGGATTTTGTATGGCCTAGCTGGCTATCTTTTTGCTCAGGGGAGTATCCCAACTCTTGGTCCCCCAAATTCTTGAAATTCTTAAAGGCTCCCTTTTCCCTTTTGGCGGCATGGATGAGAATGTGGCTAATATTTGGCATGGTAATCAAAAGGAAATAAATGGCAAACTAAGTTCCTTTAATCAGGTTTGATCATTTAATAATTTATCTCCCATTAAAACAATCGAGGTACCATCTTGTCCAGGGAGGGAAGTGGCCTCAATTTTGGCAATCCCTAAGACATCTCTTCCGCTCTCCTTTCCTCTGGATTGCTAGCCTTGAGATGTTGGTTGAGCTCTAATCCCTTTTTCCAAGTTACTGTTTCAGACACATTTTTTGCTACACTGCCTTTGATGACTCATGCCTACCCCTCCTGACTCCCTCAGTCTCCATCCCCCTAACTCTGAGCATATGGAATCAAGCAAGTGCTAAATTGTGTGTGGCAGAGTATACACCTGCCATAGGGGATCAGAGAAGGAAGTGGGAAAAGGAAGCCAGCAGGGCATGGCTGTGGCAGCTGGGAGATGATGACTCAGAGCTGCCATTGGGCATTTCCGTTGTGCCAGGCACCATGCTGAGTAGATCACATGCACATGCATACGCACCATCCTCAAAGGAATATTCTGATCTCCATTGTACAAATGAGAAAAGGACAAGGTAAGGTCCTCTGGAACCTGAACTCCAAACTGGCTCTTTCTGATTCTAGGGTCTATGGTCTGATCCATTGTGTCTATGGTTTTGGTCAAGCAAAAGAAGTACATTCCAAACAATTATTCCAAGGGAGCCAAATCACGGATCTGGTATCAGCAATGGTTTTTAAAAAGTCATTTTGGGAATTAAGTCTGAGATAGAGAATTTATTGAAGTATAGTTGAGTGTTCTCATGTAAGTCTTGTTGGAATTTACCTAAATTAAAACATAAATCAGCTCCAACCATCCCCTGGGTTACCATGTTGGATTGACATTCATTCACAAGAAAAATACAAATCCAAATTCCTTGGCAGCATCTTCTTCAGGATGCTCTCTTCATCTGGTATTTTTCCACATTTCTAAGTCCATCATCTGCTTCTTCCCATATATACAGGTGGTAGGAGTCCACTCCAGTCATATCAACAGTTTACCTTCTCGGTGTTCTTCAAATAGACCAAACTCATTTCCTCTTTACCCAATTTTTCTCACTTCTGTTGGGTTTCTGTTGGGTTCAGAGATAATTTCTTGGAACTCCTGTTTAAAGAATACCCACCCTCTCTGCTCACTTCCTGCCTTCCTCCTTTGCTTCATTTGTCGTACTTCCTGGGTCTGGCTGTGGGATGCTATGTGTTGGGAAGGAAAGTACTTACACCTTTGATCACAGAGAAGACAGACTCCTCTAAGCATTTAATGATCACCTAGGCAATATATACTTGTTCCACTATTACACGAACACATGCATGAAATATAGGAAGATTATTAGGACTTAGGTGTGCAAGCAAGAGAAGCTGCCAGAGACATCAGCCCTGGACAACTGCTGCCTTTCTTTAGTTTAAGGCAGCACATAATTGTAGAAACTGGTGGCACATCTGAAAACCTGAGAGTACAGCCGATACTGTCCCTTGGAAGACCAGTTTGGACATTCAGACTTGAAGAAAGGGCTAAATTAATAGGTAAGACCGTTCTAGTGCTGGAGTACACACACTAGCTTTCATAATTCCGAACCTATCCTCAGAAACCTTTCACACAAGTATCAAAAAGGCACTGGGCACTTTGAAGCTTTAACTTGAAGTCTCATAAAAGACACTGTCGGGTACCACTGACAACTTTTCCTAATGAAAATAGAGAGAAGACAGGACAAGTAGCTCCCTTGGGGCATATACCCTGGTGAAAGAATCTATTTTGGACGGATTTTCACAGCATGCATTTTTAGTATCGCTCAGGCCAGCATCTTAATCGGGCTTTCCTGATGGGAAGTACTCACCTAGCAGCAGGGACTGCTATGGCATGAATTTTCTCTGAGCACTTGGCTTCGGCCTAGTCATATTTCACTTATTTTCTTTTATGTGTCTCTTTGAGATAAATGAGTCCCCTCCTTTATCAACAATAGTTCAGGATTCATAAGCTCACATTTTTCACCGAGGACAGGGGATGTAGCAACTTGCACTTTATTATCCATCTCTCATTTTCTTCTCTTCAAACAATCGATAAATTCTCCACCAATGTCTCTTTTTAAAGGTTGCTTACAAGTTTCTGTTTCAGAACAATGTGCTGGCATTGGTTTTTATGCCTAAATCTTCCCTGAATCTAGTGTGCATTCTGAGTGATTTGCAGGAGTTTTTGCAAGAATTTCCTTAGCAAAACTACAAGTCACACAAAATACCGTAATTGTAGCCTCTCTGAGTCGGGGGCATTGGATCCCAGTGATAGCTGAGATTCGCTCTATAGGTGACATTTCTCATTTCTTTTTTTCTTTTCTTTTTCTTTTTGTTTCTTCATGGAATGGGACTATTTTTAGTGGAAAGAATCTTAATGTTTATACTGTCCTTCTTTCCATTATGGGTTGAGAAGAAATGGGTTCCAAGGCACTAGCCTTGTCTAAATCTACACCACCAGCTAGTAGAAGGGGAGAAGCCAAGACCCAGTCACCACACTTTGCTTGTGATTGTGTGAGATGCGCTCTCAAACATTCTTTAAGAATAATCTCTAATGTGCAGAAGTATACAACCATCTCCATGTTGAGCTGGCTGTTTCCCTGGGTGGCTAGCAAACAGTATGGTTCTATGTAAGTGGTATCCAGAACTTGTGGACTTTCCAGCAAGACTTGAGTTCTTTGGGCAGCTGGAATCAGGTTCTTTGTGGTTAACAGAAGACCTTTCATCCAGCCAGTGGACAGGAAGTAACAGTTAGAGATTGCAGCCAGCTATAATGCTGGCCCTGCCTGCTAAAAACTTGTAATCTAGGGAGAAAAATAAAAAGGGGTGTGACCAAGCAGACAGTGACTCTTAAAATATCAGCCCCCAGTTGTCCCAGATGCTCACATTTCTCTACCCAAATCACTGGGAAGTGGTGGGTACGTGCAATCCCACATGTGCTTAAAAAAAATAAGGTAGAGAATAGCAAAGTATTTAAAATGGTGGATCTTCTACCATCTGGTATGCCTGGGTGACCGTGCTGCTAATCCTCCGTGGACATGTAGTTTCATAGAGAAATAAATCCTTATTGTTTGGAGCCACCGACATTTTTTCCTGTCACTACAGAGTAACATAGCTTCTTTTGCTACTGCACATGGATGGTCTGATTTAATCCTGACTTTAGAAATTATTATCTTGATTACCTTACTGTTCCTATATGCCACATGAGGCTTAGAGCACCAGAAGGCAGTGGATGAGCTCCTTCTACCCAGTGCTATCTGAGCCCAGGACTTATGTTCTCAGTGTACCAATGCTGTGTGTGTGTGTGTGTGTGTGTGTGTGTGTGTGTTCATTCCATCATAGAGGAAAGATGGTTTCCGAAGGACTGAGGGGAAAAGTCACTAAGTCCTACAAATAGAACTTAGTCAACTAGATAATTTGAAAATAAATAGATTGAGACTCAAGACCTCCATGTGTGTTTTAGAGATGGGACCCACCCACCCTCACCCCACTCCTGGCCTCCTTGATTTATTCAATGCCATGAAAAGAATAGAGGAAATTATACCTGTCCATACATTATTGCTGGCAACTAGGAAACATGGAATGCTTCAAATACCATGGCCTTAGATCTGTCAGTCATTTAAAGCAACTTTATGAGCTATTATAAAATATAAGCAGGCAATCACAACCTTGACCATTGGGGCACTAAAGCAATTTGGCAGTTACATATGACTTATTCTGTTTTTCTCTCTATCTATCGACCCATCTATTCATCTGTCTCATGCACACACAATTCTAGCTAATACATAACCTTTGTGGTAACCAGGAAGAAATAAGAGGAAGAAAGATAAACATATAATATGTCAACATTGGTGGAAAAAGAAAATATGACATTGAGATGACATAGCAAATGACAAAAAGGATCAGAAACTATGACCCAGACACTAAGGGGTCACTTGATCCCTGCTCTGTGTATTAACATACTCAGATATGGTGATATCCCCATTTTTAATTCTCCTAGGAAAAGAAGGTCAGGAGCTACCTTTGTAGCCTATCCCACAATTTCATTACTTATAAAATACTTCGTGTGTCTAATTTACCTCCCTCCTGTTTCCCTTTAGGAATCCTTTTGCTTGGTCTTTGAAGGAAACAGAACATTGCCAACTGGCTTCTTTAGGAACTCCACACAAAGCATAGACAAATCATGGTCGTCCGTTGCTCGTGTCTCAAACCTTCTTACTCTTTTACCCAGCATGCATCTGTGAACCAGTCTTCTCGACTGATTTTGGGAATTCCAAAAGTACATAATGCCATATCTTCTGAATGGGCTCCCTCTTTTCTGTGAACATCATTGCATATTGGTTATTCTTTAAGCAATTATTTTTGTTAAGGTTATATTTACATACTGTACATTCACCCACGTGTATGATTCAGTGACTTTTAGTAACATAACTGTTAGGCGGCTATCCCATGACCAAATTTTAGAGCATTTTCATTACTTCTGTATGGTCCCTTGAACCCATATGCAGTCAGTCCCCATTCCTACACCTGGCCCCAAACAACCACTACTCTACTTTCTGTCTTTATAGCTCCAATTCTCAGGTTATCATATATAAATGGGACCATGCAATAGATGGTCTTTTGCTTCTGCCTTTATTTCACATAGCTTTTATTATTTCATATAATAGCATGAGTCATTATTTCATTCCTTGCTATTGCTAAGTCGTCTTCCTTTGCATGAATACAGATTATTATACTTATCTATTGATCAACTGATGTGCATTTACTTCTTCTCTTTAGCTTTTGTGACTATGCTGCTATAAACACTTATGTGTAAGCCTTCATTTATCCTGGACAGACCCTTAAGTGTGGAAATTCTGGGTCCTATAGCAACTCTGTGTTTAATTTCTTAAGAGTCAAGTTCTTTCCCAGAGTGGCCACACCATTTTATGTTCCCTGGGGGATGTTCCTCTACATACTCGCCATCATGTGTGTTTCCTGTTGTTAAGAACTCTGCAGCACTTCATGGCTCTGAACTGGCATTGAGCACAGGGTCCGGGACGCAGAGCTGAGCAAGGTGGTGTGGAGCATGGTGGTTCAGGAGTTTTGTTTTGGAGTTATACCATCAGGGCCTCAGAATGCCTGTTTTCTAACTGTGAAATGGAGCTGATGGTCCCTCCCCCATAGTTATAATGAAGATTAGTGAATGTAATGCAGATGATGTAATTTATCTAATGCATATGAAGTGATAGCTTTCATTATTTATGTTTTAAAGTTTGCATCGGTGAGCTCTTTCCCAACTGTATCTAGTTCAGCCAACTTTGTTTTACTCTAACAATTACATATTTAGGGAGGTAGAGGCTATCTACTGGATCCCAGAGGTAAAATTATAAGTGATTCCTAATCCCATCTCTTGAGGGATTTGAAGTCTAGCAGGAAGGACACAGATGTACAAGGATGATATGGATGGCAAGTGACAGGAGATGGGAGAGAGGAGAAGATGTGAGGGGCAAGAGATGGAGCCATGGAATAGGGGGCGTGAGATCTGATGGAGATACACACAGTGGATGAGGGGACTTCAGAGGCAGGACACCAACCCCAGAGAAGATTCCTCACCAAAACCAAAGGAAGAGAGAGGGGAGAAAAGAGTCAGGGAGAGTATTGCTGGCCAAGGGAGGAACTCGGAAAGGGAACAAGTTTAGAAAAATCACCAACATCTTACATGACAGTAAAGAAAGACTGTAAGAGGTGGGGCTGGAGCAGTGAACAGGTGCAGATCAAGAAGTGTGTTAATATTATTCAGAAGAAAGGAAACCAGTCTGTCGAAGTGGCGTCTGCACTCCCTTGTTCATTGCAGCACCATTAAATAAGACAGAATCAAAAGATAAGTGGATAAAGAAAATGGGGCAATAGTAGTGGAATACTATTCAACCTTAAAAAAGAAGGAGTTCTTGTCATTCATGACAACATGGATGAAACTTGGAGACATGATATTAAACGAAATAAATCAAGTCACAAAAAAGACCAAAAAATTGTTAAACGTTGCTTAAATTAAATTAAGGAGTTTTCCCTGTATCTTTACTGCTGTGTTTTATTACATTTTTATATCTGAGGAGCTACAAAGAAGATGTATCAATATGTACATAGTATGAGAGATCATTTATAGATTAAAGGGAAGAGTTTGAAAACATAATACTTTAATACAGCATTTTCAACTCTGGTTTTCATTATTGACCTTCCCAGGAGCATCATACTTTATACTTAAGTATATTTATGCTTTCTACATACAAAGAGTAAGATTTTTTCATCCCCTGGGCTCCCCAGTAACCATATTCACCTGAGATTGTGTCACCTGACTGAGAATGCTCACTCTAGGTTGAAGCTGACGTAGAGACCAGTGTAAGCATTAATATTTTTATTAACCCACACTACCTTTCAAATAGGTATGGGTGGTCCCTATATACAGGTGGTTTAGCTTACAATTTTATTTGCTCTTTTTAGACACTCATAACAGTAGAGCATATTTTGACATTATGCATATCTGGAGTACAACTTGTTCTATTTAGGATTCCATTCTTGTGGTTGTTCATGATGTGGAGTTTCAATGACCGTGTATTCATATATGAACGTAGGAAAGTTATATCCAATTCATTCTACTATCTTTCCTATTCCCATCCCTCCTTCCTTCCATCATTTTCCTTCATCTAATCCACTGAACTTCTATTCTCCCCACCCCCACTCTTGTGTGTTAGCATCCACATGTCAGAGAACATTCAATCTTTGGTTTCCTGGGACTGGCTTGTTTCCCTTAGTGTGATAGTCTCCAGATCCATCTATTTTCTGGCAAAAAGTTATTAAGTCATTCTTTATTTATGGCTGAATAATATTCCATTGTCTATATATACCACATTTTCTTTATCTGTTGAAGGGAACCCAGGTCCCTTCACATAGCTTAGCTATTGTGAATTGAGTTTCTATAAATATTGGTGTGACTGTGTCCATTTTTTGACTTTTAAAAGGTGTGGAAGTGATAGCATTCAGCAGAAATCACATTTGAAACTTTGATCTTGTTCTGAACTAGCCATCTGTGTTACAATACTTGCAACCGTGGGCAGTAGCAGCAAACCACAGCTGTCAGTCGACCATGCAAGCAAGCAAGTAAGCAAATAACACTCCAGGATGTTCAGTAGGTTAGGTACATTAAATGAATCTCCTATTTATGATGCTTTCAGCTCATACAGGATTTATATTAAATCTCTGGGTCATAACCCCATTGTGAGTAAAGGAACACTTGCATTCATTGAAAACTACATATCAATACTATTTACCAAGCAGCGTTTTAGGAACGTGATTGAGGGAGTGAACAAAATAGTAAAATAATCCCATCCCTCATGGAGCTTACATTTTAATGCAATCTGTGCATAGGTAAAATTGTTTCACGCTCAGATCAGAATTAAGTCATGCCTGCCATTAAAATTGCTCCAGGAAGAGATCGCCCCAAGAGTGCTTACAAAAACAGGACTTGGCATTCCTTCAAGTCCAAAATGTGCTGACGGAATTAAAAACCTGTCTGCTGCTGATGCAGCAGGAAAATCACAAGAGGAGGAAATAACACTTTCTTAAAATCAACATAATACCAATTCCCAGTCCCCCTGTGCCAAGAGGGCTAGCAGCTAAGTCCACTTCACGTGGCAGTTGGCAGAGGTCCTGGGGTTGCCCTGCAGCCATGGGGGGCATGTCAACCGGCCTCTGTTGTTCTTACTGAGGGAACTAGGGTCTCGCCCACGTGATCCCTTGAAGTTAGCTGTTCTGCTTCTCTGCTACTCCTGGATAAGGGACTGTTCTGTGAGACTGGGGCGCTGCGGCCGGCCACTTCCTTTTGAGGCCTAAGACCCTCCTGGGACATTGCAAGATGCTGGTCTCCGGAACTGATGGGAAGCCCAGATCTCTTTTCCAGCCCCCTGCTGGAAAATAGCTCCTCTTTTTCTTTCTTCTCTTCCATTTTCCTCTCTAGCACCCTCTATTCACTGACATTTACCTTTTACAAAAGCGGGGAAGTCCTTCTGCTTTCAGGCTGCCTCTGCTTCTCTGCACTTGAGGCTTTTAGCCAAGTAATCACAAAGTCTGGGAACCAGCTTGAAACGGGGATCTGAGGGGTCAGGCCCCGGTGTGAGAGATATGAGGAAAGAAACAAATTAATATTTCAGTCTATTGTCCTGCCACTCCAAAACCTCTTCAGTACTCATCTCAGAGAAAATTGTCTGTGCCAACCAACCAACCAGTCAGGAGCAGATAAGAAGGACGAGCAGATGCTGCAGTCCTTGTATCAGCCCACAGGAGAGTTTACCCACCTCTGCCCTTGTCCCCAAAGCACTGTCTCTCCTGAAAACTCTTATGGAGGAGCCTCCTTAAATTGGAGTGGGAAAATAATGGGATATGCTCTTGTGTTTTTAAAAACTCTGAGTGTATGCCATGGGCCAGGCCTGTGTTAGGCACTAGTGAAGCTGCAGTGACCAGGGCAGTCCAAGACTCTGCCCTTGCTGGATGGTAGCGGACCCTCACCATGCATTTGTGATAGACGTTGCAGACTTCAGGACCATTCTGGCAGTCAATCACACTTATTTGGTTTTATTCAGCTTCTAGAATTCTTAGGCTTGCTTGTCTTAAAGAAAATCTAAGTTTTACAATTTGGAGAAGAAAAGATAAATGATTCTGAATCTCCTAGATACCTTGTCTACGTCTTAGTGGAAGGAGTTATGTGTCAGAATGGATCTAAAGTCCTGTCTTAATACTACCCATACCTGCTTCTGCAGTTAAAGGTGTAACCATTTTGAGGAAAACTGATCTCAAGACATTGTGGCGTGTCTTCAACTCAGGGCCATTATTCCAAATACATGAAGGAGACTCTGCAAATGTGGGGACCTATGTAGCTGTCTACTCTCACTGACTTTTTGGTTTTGCAAATAGAGGCCAATGACAGAAGGTCACACTATTTTGCTAGACCTTTCCCACCAAATGCCTTGATACAGATCTAGAGACAGTGAAGGCAGTTGAAAATTTGAAGCTGATAATGCACAAGAGTAGGAGGAATCCAGAAGTGGGGGAAATGATAGGGGCTTGGCAAGTTTGTGCTGAGTTTCCAGACACAAGGCTTTAAGTGAAGACTGAGTCACCATTGTAGAGCATGAAAAGGGCAGAGTATGGCAATCAGTGCAAAGTAATTCATCATAAATGTTAGGAAAGCAAGGGGGGAGGAAAATAGATCTTATTTGGAATAGGCTTGCTAATTACCCCCCAAATGTAATCTGTTATAGGAGAATATTTATGAGTGCTTTTTTGTTTTATAAACACACATCATGCATACTAGATAGTTTAGAAAGTACAGAGAAACCAGATTTAGCATGTGCTTTTCTGATGAGGTCTATCTCTCTAGCTAAGAGGAAACTGAAGAATAATCCCCAAATAAGAGCGAATCCACATCTCTTTTTTTGGAAGGATTTGAGGTGACTTGGGCTCTTGCTTTCTTTTTCTTCTTTTTCTTGTGTCACAGGTTTTGCTTGCTGCTGGTGAGACTTGGGCATGTCCTCATGTATCTCGCCTGTCCTGCTGGATTTGAGGACCAGTCCATGGCCCCTGGGCAGAGTTGTGCCCCTGAGCACCAGAAACAAACAGAAATGTGCAGATGGGACACTGTCCAGAGGAACAGTGCTGAGCAGCAGGATCTGTTCCCATCTCAGGCCGATGTGCTTTTATGAAGAGGGGTTGGGGAGAGTGCCCATTTCCCACTGGTCATTAGCCCCTCCCTGCATGATACCTGTACTGAATGTGCTGAGTTTCACTCACAGTGGCAGTGCCAGGGAGAAGAAGCTGCAGAGTCTCCAATCACACAGCGTGGCAAAATGGGCTAGGTAGGGACTGGGTGAACCACGGAGCCTCCAGGGTGTCCAAGCAGGGCAGCTGCCATTTATCTCCGTGGACAGTGGGCCATGAGAGAAGGCAGACCTAGAATCACCAGGATTCCAATTTTCAAGAGAAAGCAGATGGGCTGGGGTTGTGGCTCAGTGGTAGAGTGTTTGCCTAGCATGTGTGAGGCACTGGGTTCGATTCTCAGCACTGCATATAAACAAATGAATAAGAATAAAAAGATCTGTCAACATCTAAAAAAAATTTAAAAAGAAAGCAGAAACCTAGATTTTTTTCATTCTAATATTTCAGTTTTCAAATGCTATTGAGGAATGGTAGAATAAATGAATAACAAAGCCCATATATGTAGTGTGTATACAAACATACACAGTCTACACAGGGTACTTGGGGGAAAGGAAACATGGTGGAGGGAAAAATTTGCACTTTAAAAATAATCCTGAAAAAATGAGATAGAAGAGACAGGACTGGTATTGATGGAGCATTTGGCTAGCATGCACAAAGCTCTGGGTTTGACCCCCAGCACCACAAAAATAGACAAATAATAAAAAATGAGACAATTGAACCTCATTTGTACCAGGTTGGTGGTGTGACTTTGAAATCTGATAATTTATATCTCCTTAGTAGGCATTGCTTTAAAGATTTTAAAAAACAGATGAATTTTAAATTGTTTTTTCTTAATCATGTCAGTTTTATAGTAGCATTGGAGTTTTGAAATTATTCTGTGTGTATTGTGGGTTAAATGAATTATCATGATATGAAGTCATTATGTGTATTACTTAAAACAACAGAAAATATACCAATTTTTTTTAATGTTCTATACACCAAACTAGTTTTTGCTCCTGCAGAAGCAAAGGCTCATCCAGGAGCCATGAGAATGTGAATCTCTGCACTTCTGGTCTTTAAATACCAGTTCCTGCTAAAATGAACCAGGGCTGATTCTAGGTGTGGTGCAGGACCTGAGTAAGATAACTTGGGACATCTTGTCATCCTAGAGGCAAAAGGGCCAGCACAGACTACCAGGTCATAGTAAGGACTCAAGAGTCATCTTGAAGAGGTTCTTCTCCTTGTCAGTTAGAAAAATAAAAATATATGTCAGGGAAATGTGAACCTTGACACTGGGCATTTGATATTAACAGAGGAATGATTGTTACTGTTACTTACAGTGGGTGTGATGTAGGACAGAGGAGGCTGGACAGCCGAGGAATTTTCAGGAAACAGGTTTAGTTAAGCTGCCACAGTCCAGAGGGGCTAATGCCTGAAAGTCTCTGGACCCGAGGTCTGGAAATTCTTTTAGATCTATTGTCAGCGTGGTGGTCACCTGTCAGTAGGAGCAGGTGGGAACATAATAGTTACTCTTTGTCCCATATTCTTAGGCTAGACAGAGGTTTCCCACCTTTTATCTGCAAACCTGGCATTTACAAGAAGGAGGAAGCTTCAAATCACATTCAGCTACAATATGTGTAGAACAAGAGTTCTACAAAACTCTTGTGAAATCCTGTTGACTCTCTGTGTAAAAATCTGACAAAAGGAGAAGCTTAATTATGGTGGGGGGGTCTTTTGGGTGGTGGGACATACCTGGTCTGCTTCAGATGTTTGATATTAATTAAGGAATGGTTGCTATTTGGGGGTGCAGTCATGTATATGGTACTGTGGTCATTTTAAAACTGAGGTTCGGGGGACTATAGGTGAGTACAATAGACAGCAATAGCCATGATTTGATGACTGTTGGAGATGGGTGAGGACTACCTAGATGTTTCCTATCCCTTCTTTTATATATATTTAAATAATAAAAAATAAAAATAAAATATTAGTCAAAGTGTTAGTAACTTATTTGACTTCTTAAATGTCTTATCAAAGAGCCAAGTCTAAAGGTTAGAAGTGACTGACAAGTTGCCAGTCCAAGCCAATTTCTGCTTGGACATTGGGAAACCAGATCTTGCACTTGAACCTGGAGGTTTAGCCTTCACTCTCTTGCTACCACCTCCTGCCTCCATTCCCTCTGCTCTGCCCAGCAATAAGGGACTCCCTCTCCTAGCAAGTTAGTGACTCAGGGGCATTACAAATTGCTTGAAAGAGAATTTTCTCAGAAAAAGTGAGCAAAAGGGGTAATCTGCATAATTGTATTGAACAATGCCTCCTAGTATCTTCTGTGTTCGTTTGGATTCCCCTCATTTTGCTCCTTCAAATATTAAAAAAAAAAAAAAAAAAAGCAATAACTTTGTTTCAATTTTTGACAGCCTGGGGTATCTTGAAATTTTGGCTAATCACATTTTCCCTGTTATCTCTGTGTCTCTATTTCAGGATGGAATGGGAAATTTGAGAATCACAGAAAAAGGTCTAAAGCTAGAAGGAGACTCAGAATTCTTACAACCTCTCTACGCCAAAGAAATCCAGTCCCGACCAGTAAGTTTCTGCTGAAAGAAGGAAAAATGATTGTTCCTCTGCAATCTAAATCTTGGAAAATTTTGCTGCTAGCTAAGATAAAAGATTGGGGTGGGAGGGTTGATACAGGTAATGAGATGGATTTGGATTTGAATCTGAAGCCTTGAATTATATTCATAGCTGTGGTACTGTGAACAGGCAAAATGACCTCTCTGAGCTGCTTTCCTTTCCTGACAAATAGAGGTGAACAACCCTGCTAACTAACTGTAGAGATTGTGCTGCACATCAGGCAATATAATGAATATGGAAAAGCCTTAAATACTGTACAAAATGTGAGATAATAGTGTTATTGATTTTAGTCAACCTGGGTTGTACCGCACCTATAATCCTAGCTACTCGGTGTCTGAAGCAGGAGGATTCTAAGTTTGAACCAGTCTGTGCAACTTAATGAGACCCTATCTCAAAAAAGTCTGGGGATATGGCTCAGTAGTAGCACCCCCTAAGGTTCAGTCCCCAGCACCAGAAAGAAAAAAAAAAAAAAGTTTCAATATTGCTTTCAAAAACTAGCTTTGGAAACACAGAACTAAAGAATTTCTCAATTTTGTTTGGACTACGTAACCAATGTTGGTTAGAGTCAACTCATTATCAGAAGGTATACTTACATCGACTCACTGTAGAGCACATGCCCATGCATTGTCAGTATCTAATTTAATTCTCAGGTTAGTCCATTAGAGTGCGGACGGTTACTGTTCCATTTTACAGATTAGACAGTTGAGGCTTGGAGAAGTAATATGTCCAAAGTTATACACTTATGAAGTATCAGGGTCAAAAGTTCATTTCTGGGTATCCAATGCTAAAGGTTTTGTGTTAACCATGGTCTCTATATAAGCCTTTACTTTCATTTAGTTTTTCTTCTTTATCATGGTGGAAATTATTCCTGCATGCCTTGCTTTTAATAACAGACATTATCAGAATTGATTGCAGAAGTGTTTTTAGGTTTGTTTACTTTTTTTTTTTTTTCTGGTGTTAGTAGAATTTGCTTTTTAAAAAGGTTGTTAATGTATTCATTCTGCCCAGGATAGATCTATATCCACCTGCAAGCACAGAGTAACATGAATGTTTCCCAAAGCATCATTTGCATTGTATGCAGTGATTAGCATAATTAATGAAATTCAGCAGCTTGGTGCAGTGGTTAATTTTATCCGAATGCCATCTAAAGTCCTGAATTGTATTAAACTGAGTGTAACTACTGAATTGCCAATAAGTTCCCTTCCTGCCTTGTAAAAGAGAGGGAGCTAGAGTATTTTAAAAAAATCACTAAAACAGCAAAAATTCAGCTACACAATGATTATTTATAAAATATAACTAGAACCCATTGTACATTATTAGCTTGGGCATTTAGAAACCAAGGGTATTGTAAGTATATTCACTGTTGTGGAGGCATCTTTACCCTAGAAAAGTAACCAGGTGACACTGTAAGGAAAATGGTCAGGTGATAATGCTGCTTCCAACTGAAGAGATAGTTTCAGGTGTTTTAAAAGTACCTGGTATGTGCATCGTCATTTAGCGATATCTGGTTCTGTCAATCTGACCAGTTTTTTGCAGAAGTCATCTGTTTGAATTACTAGTTGTTCTTTAGTTTAACAATCTTATCTGTATTAAACTTGTTTAACACACTAGTTCGGACTAGTCCCCTTCTGATAGCAAACTTCGATGGCAAAATTCTTCTGTAAAGGGCCAGAGAATAAATATTGTAGGTTTTTATCTCGATCCCTAATTTTATAACTAAATATAAAAGCCATTCTAGCTCAGGGACCATACAAAAACAGGGTACAGGCTATGTATGATGTGCTACTGACTCTATTCTACATTAATGATATTTCTGAAATATATGTATGTTCTGCTTCAACTGGGTACGTTATAGGGTGTATATTTTCATTTATGGATAAATTAATTAATACATGTTAAGTAAAAAATTCTGAAATATATTTTCTTGGTATAGAATTAGGGTCAGATAAAGGAATTAAGAAATGTGTTTTGGAAAACTTGAAACAGTGCCTAGTACTAGGTATTCTGTAGGAATTGAATTTAGCAAACATGTCAGCCCGTGCCATCTATGAACTGGTAGCCAACTGATCGCAACTCGGTGATACACAAGATTGTGAAACTTAAAAATGATTCCAAAAACTTGTTTTAATGTTTAAAAGGAAGTGAAGAGTTAGAATTCACTTTTTTCCCCTTGTTAAAATTTTTTTTCTTTCAAAAAATAAATAGTAAAGAAAGTCTTATAGACCTATTTCTGATAGCAAAATAAATATCTTCTAACTGAAAAAGAAGAAGACAGGAGTGCATACACAATAAAACATCATCAGAAAGTCCCATGAGCTCTGCCTAAACTTTGGATGTAAATCCACCCTCCCTCCTCCAAGGCCTGCTGGGCTCTGTCCAGGCACCCTCCTCAGTAGGGGGCTCCAGAAGTCTCCTCACTGTCTGATGCCTCTTCCTCTTAGCCTCATTATCCAAATGGTGGCCAGTGTGATCTTCAGAGTCTCATTCCCTTCAAAAATGATTCTCCATTGACTTCCCAGTGCATCTGTAATAAAATCCAGCCTCCTCACTAAGATAAATGTCTTTATCCCATATTTTCCTTGAAGGGCTCTTTCTGGCCATCCTCCTATTGACTCAATTGTTTGGAAAAACCCTCTTCAACTAGCCAAATATAAACAGCACATTACCCACCCCCACCCCAATAATTGCCATTATTTAACATTCTTATTTAAGAATATAGATTTAGAAGGGCAGACGATGGACTTGATTTTTGTCTACTGCATTTCCCAGCCCTGTTGCCTGGCATAGGATACATGCTCAGTAGATGTTTGTAAATTGAGTTTCCCTAAAATCTATTCTGAAGACACAGTGCTGTTAACAACTTAGCATATATTTTTAGGCATTTTTCATGAGCACATTTTTTTCTTACAAAACTATATTTTACTTACTACTCTGTATTTTCCCCCTCCAAATTATGTGTGAATTGTAATTTTTCTTCTAATATTTTAAATTATAAGGTTTTTTGACGAATGATTGGTATCCAATAAACCACATATATTTAAATTGTACCACTTGACGACTTTTGAAATATGTATATACATTCCATCACTATTATAATGGAGACAGTGAAAGCACCTACCACCCCAAGGGAGTCTCCCTGCCTTTTTTTACTCCCTCTGTCTCACCCAAACCACCCTAATCCCTTACCTGACCCCCAAACACCAGTGATCTGTATTCTGTCCCATACATTACTTTGCATTTTAGAGCTTCCTATAAATGGAATGATATATGATAGGTATCTCAATACTTCCACAGGTAAATTGTTCACACCTGCTTATCAAGTTCTTTTTTACAAAAAAAAAAAAGATTCAACCTGGGCATGGTGGCGCATACCTGTAACCTAGCGACTAGGGAGGCTGAGGCAGGAGGGTCCTGAGTTCAAAGCCAGTCTCAGCAATGGTGAAGTGCTAAGCAACTCGGTGAGATCTGTCTCTAAATAAAATACACAAGAGGGCTGGGGATGTGGCTCAGAGGTTGATGGTCCTGAGTTCAAAACCTGGTACCCCAAAACAAACAAAAACATTCAATACAACTTGAAGAATTTCATTTATTTATTGCCTGCATTTGGGCTCTGTCTCAATGTGCAAAAAGATGTGAGAAGTGGTTCAGGATAGAGACCTTCAATATTTCCATTTTGGAGGACTTCAGAGCACTAGAAAGAAAGAGAACAGCTGATTAGGCATGACAAAGATAGAATTTTTAACTCTTTGAAATACTGCAAAAAAAAAAAAAAAAAAGAAAGAAAGAAAAAAAGAAAACAAGCGTTTTGACATAAGAGTGAAAGTATGAGATGAGAAGTTCCCTTACTTAAGTCTGTGTGGTTCCCCACAGCTCAAGCCTGGGCTTATTGCAGCTGAAGCAGTTGGGGTTCTGCTGTGGCGGAAAGGGGTCGGGCGACTTCCTGGAAAGCATATGCCATGCCCACCACAACCTCCTAGGAGCCCCCAGGGACCTTCTGCATGCTGGTGGCAGCTCCCCATTCTCCACTCTTCCCTTTTCTGAGTCTTGCTTTTAGATTTGTTTGATTTTTGATGTTTTGACCATAGCTTGTAGACCACCTGGGGAAGATTCTGCTCTGTAGGATTACCTGTGTGCCATTTTCTCTGCAGTTCACGGGTCACTCCTATTTCCTGGGGGCATCTCTCCCTGCTTTTCCCATTGGAAAGAGATGAGGGTCCAGCTGAACAAGATGAACCAGCCCCTCTAAGTGAGGAGAACTAATGAAGTGACACTTGACTTCATTTCAGTTTTGTGTTTCACTGATCTGGGAGGTATTGAGATTAGTTAAGCAATCCACACGATGTCCAATACCATGTCTGATTTCATTATTGAAGGTTGCAACCCTGGTCAAGTCACTACAAATTGATTAGTGTGAT
The DNA here is from genome assembly GCF_902686445.1 of Sciurus carolinensis. Taxonomy (NCBI): domain Eukaryota; kingdom Metazoa; phylum Chordata; class Mammalia; order Rodentia; family Sciuridae; genus Sciurus; species Sciurus carolinensis. Next base: position 145,165,235 of record NC_062218.1, read on the forward strand.
AGCAATCACTTAGGGAGGTAAGTTAATGAGAAAATGTTCATCTTCATAAAAAAATTTCATCTGGGAATTCAGTGAAAGCCCCAGGAACTTTTAGCTTCCATCACATGAATGCACAACTTCTAAGTGGTAGAGTATCTGTTCAGGAAATAGATTGAGAAGGATATGCACTAAATTAAATATCCTACAATGACATCCAAAGACAGTCTTAGAAATATCACTTGAATGCCTTGCCCTGCACTTTGTGACGTTGAGGGGTTAAATTCCCTAAAACTGTATTTGCATCACTATTTCAATGTGAATGTATATCTTTTCAATTTCTAAATACAAATGCAAATTTTTAGCAGAACCTATTTATAGATAGGTTGAAAGAATGAGAAAAAAGTAGAGCTTTATGCACAAAAATGTCATTTTGGACAAACGATTCCTATTCCTCAGAGAGGTATCTTCTCATGATGCTGGAATCAGGGATATACTTTTGCATGACTTAATGTGAAGTGGCAAAGGAAAGGAAACTAGCCCTTAATGAGCATCTACTATGTTCCAGGCCGATAGCAAGAGGAAAGTTGCTTAATGATTTGATCTCTATTCTCACTTCAAACTATACTTGAAGGTTGATAAAGGTATCCTAGCTCGTTGCTATATTCTGTTGAGAAGTTCAGGAGAGAGGAGGGTTGAAAGATAAGTTGGAGGAAGAATTTTAAAAATTTTATTAGACAGACTTTTATGGTTTGGATAAATGTCTCCCAAAGGCTCCTGCGTTGAAGGCTTGGACTTCAATGCCACAGTGTTCTGAGGTGGGGCTTCGGGAATGAATGGGTCATAAGGACTCTGACCTCATCAATGGGTTATTGATTGAGGGAGCCAAAGCTGAATGAACTATTGGGAGATGGCGGAAACTGTAGCAGATGGAGCCTCATTGAAGGAAGGAGGTCCCTGGGGACATGTTCTAGAAGGGTATATCTTGTCCCTAGTCCCTTCTCTCTCTTCCCTCCGTCCCTCCTGTGCTCTGCACATGTTCACCATCATGATGCTCTGCCTCACCACAAACCCACAGTAAAAAAGCCAAGCAATCTCTGAAAACCCAAATAAATTTTTCCCTCTTAAAGCTGATTTTCCTCAGGTATTTTGTCATAGTAAGATAATGTGAGTTAAGAGCAACTTCGGAACTTATATGAAATGGGTGCAAGTGGCTAACTGCCACCCTCACCCCCTTCTCCTAATGATGACCATGGTGATAATCATCTCACCGTGATAGTCATTATTATCTGGTCCAAATCACACAGGGTGTCTGAACTTTCGCTGAACTTACCAGTCTTTCATCCTCTGAATGGATATTTTTCTAAGGATAAATTTTCTACGTTGAAAGGAAACATATATCATAGTATCTTGAACTTTCTTTCAAGGTACTGTGAGGTCAGGACTAAAACCCAGGACTGCAGTATTCTTCTGCAAGACAATACTGGCCATCAGGTTCCACATGGCACAAGTTCAGTTTGATGTGCTGAGTTAGACATGGTGACTTCCCTCTCCTGATAGATGGGTGCGACTGGAAGGCATACTGAGCCCATGGGAACACTCACAGTACTGAGAGAAGGAAACCGGAAGCAACTACAGGTAATGGAACAAAGCTGAGCCCGACTATGACTGAGCTGTTCACTGAGGCGACACTCTCTACTTAATGAACATCTTGTAAGGATTAAGTGAAGTTATTGAAAGGACCTACCTCATAAACCATCAATGTACTATTGCTAGAACACTGTGGCAGCAGTTATGAATGGCATCAAACTGACAGCTTGCCTCATACCATGTTTTTCTTTTAATATTCATTTTTTCTAACCTTTGAAAATCTGAAGATGTCACCTTTTTAAAAAATTCACATTTTCTAATTCTCATGAAAGAACAGAGGATCTGACACAGTGGTGTGATGTGGGCTGGAGGTGAGTAGCAGCTCCCTGCTTTGGATGAGGCATTGTTCTCCAGTTTGCCATAGTCCCCACCAGTCCCTAGTGCCTCACACCTAGCTGCTGAACTCATTTGCACTGTGCCCCTCTGAAGTTCCTTGCAGGTGCAGATTTTGGATTGTGGGATAGTGGGAGGTTCATAACACATGGTGCAGAACTCAAAACTCAGACTGACTTTTTAGGATTTATGTGTACTCATAATTTATTTTTTTTTTCACTTCTTATTTCTTCATGCCCCAGATTTTCCTAGTCATTTGGTTCCTATGGGTGCCCCTCAACCAGCCTTATTGAGATATAATTGACAAGTAAAAAGTACATATATTAAAGGAGTATGATCTTAATAAAATTTGAGAAATGACTACCACGTTCAAGCTAATTAGCACACGTATCTCTTTACAAAATCACCTTTTCGCATGTGTGGTGAGAATACCTAAAATCTGTTCTCTTAACAAATTTTAGCATATAATACATTATTAACTGTAGTCTCCATGCTGTGTATTAGTACTCTAGAACATGGTCATATTGCAACTACAATACTTTATTAATTTCAGTCTCCACATTCTCTTCCTACTCTAGAACTTGGTTGTATCATAACTAAAAGCCTGTAGCTTTCCTCTGTATCTTTGTAATTTAACCACCCCACCCTTCTACACAGTATTTCTAAGCTTGTCTTCCAGATTGATCCATGTTTTCAATCATGAAAGATTGTCTTCTTTTTAAATTGTAAGTAGTTTTCCATTGTGTGTCTATTTCTTTATCCATTTTTCTATTAATGAGCACCTGAGTGGACTCCGTCTTGGCTATTGTGAATAATATGCTAATAAACACTTGAAGTGCAGACATCTCTTTAAGGCAATGATTTTATTTGCTTTGGATATGTACCCAGAAGGGGAACCGCTGGGTCATAGGTAGTTAGTTCCATATAATTTTTTTGAGGAAATCTCACACACTTTTCCATAATGGCTGTACCGATTCACATCCCTACCAGTGATGTTTCAGGGTTCTCTTTCCTCAGCAACCTTGCAACACTTGTTACCCTTCCTCTTTCTGATGATAACCATCCCGACAGGTGTGAGATGACACCGTGTTTTTAATTTGTACTTTCCCGATGATTAGTGATGTTGAACACTTATTCATGCACCTGCTGGCCGTTCGTATGTCTTCTTTGGAAAAATGTCTGGGTTCTTTGCCCATTGTTTAATCAAATTGTTACTTTTTTTGCTATTAAGCTCTCTGAGTTGCTTATATTTTTATATTAAACCCTTATCAGGTACTATAGGATGTTCATGTGTTTTTCCCATTCCATAGGTTGCCTTTTCATTCTGTTGATTGTTTGCTATGTAGGAACATTTTTGTTTGATGTAGTCCTTTTGTTGCCTTTGCTTTTGGTATCATATACAAAAAAAAAAGTCATTGCCAACACCAATGTCCTGAAACTTTTCCCCTATTTTCTTCTAGTAGTTGTATGGATTTGGGTCTTTGATCCCTGTTGAGTTGATTTTGTATATAGTATAAGGATCCAGTTTATTTCATCTTGTTATTTTCTCTTTTCACATGTGGATGCCCAGTTTTCTATTCCCCATTTATTGAAGAGACTACCCTTTCCTATCTCGTGTTCTTGGAAACTTTATGGGAGACTAGTTGACCCCATATGAGTGGGTATATTTTCAGATTTCCTGTCCGGCTTCACTGGGTTATGTGTCTTTTTTTATGCTGGTACCATACTGTTTTGATTTCTGTAATTTTGTAACACAAATCAAGGGAATCAAGAGGAAATCAAGAAATGCAGTGTTTTTTACCTTGATTCTTGTGGTTTTGGAATTCTGTACATGCTTCAGCAGTGGGCTGTGGTTTTAGAACTTCAGGAAACTGAAGCTCCTCTTCACCCCAAGTTTCTCAGCACATGCCTCCTTTAATCCCTCTGAACCACTAGTGCACAAGCTGGGGAAAGAAGCAGACAGGGACAAGAAAATGAATATTTGGATTATGCACACTGTGCACGAGGCAAAAAGCATGCAGAAATAACGTGAGATGGCAGACATGCATGAGTTTCATCTAAAGAGCGTCCAATTTAATTGTAATGAGCAGAGCTGTGCCTCTGGTTAGTTTAGAAACCCAGTGAAGACTGCGGTGGCTTCTCCTCAATCAGCAATACAGCTTCAATTCCCAGCTGAACATATTGCACACAAAACAGTATTTTCCATGCCACTTGCATGGAACATGAGCATCTTGCTGTCTTTAATTAAGAAGTTAACTGGCCCATGAAGTATTGCCCGAGTAAATAAAAGTGATTTGTACTAAGTCAGAGGGGTGCATTAGGCATCTTTGCCTTTCTTTGCTCGCCATAAATTTTGGATATTATTAAAAATTGGAAGGGTCATCTATAAGCCCATCTGTACCGTGAAGCCAAATGCCATTCCCCACATGTATCTATCTGTTTACATGTTATAATTTATTGTAGGCAATTGTGTGAACCAGCTGCTTTCTTTTTTTTTTTTTTAATAAAGCAGACGCAAAACAAATAAATCGACATTTACTACTCTAGAAGGTTTGTTTTTCCTAGAAACATAGTTATTTAAAGTTTTTTGTTTGCTATAGAACTTAAGTGGGCCGATAGAGTTTCTGTTGTTTCTTTAATTTAGAAGGAATTGACTGTGCATGCTTTTCTTAAATCAAATTCATGCTGAAAATGGAAGTTAGTGTGGATTTTGGTCAGATCTCTCTTATAGTTATATTGACCAGAGTTGTAGGAGAGTAGAGAGGAAGTGGATCCAACCTTCAAGTGTGAGAACGTCTGTTTGTTTGATTGAAGAGTCATTGCAAAAGCAGGAAGCCTCAAATTATTTTTCGTTGCCTGTCAAGAGATGTGAAGGCCCATCATGAGAATCACATTTATTTGGAAACTCTTGGATCTCTGAGAAATGTCTATTCATGCCAAAATCTTACTGCAAACTCCACCATCCACCCCATGCACACACATTTCTGCTAGGGATTGGAAATAGTGTAACAAATATGTATAGTAGCAAAATAACAGAGGATATAATGGGTTAAGATTAAAAAAATTTAGCTAGAATACAAGGCAGATATGGGGGCTAATTAATAAGATACAGAAGAAAGGTCAAAGTGTCCCATGAGATTTGTTCTTAACTAAACCTGAGGTTTGGTTATGACTTTTATTCTGAGCGTGTTGGATGAAATCTTTGATGGCCTCTAGAGATTCAATTTAAAAATTCTGGGCAGGAGGGGAGTTAAAATTGGCAGTTAGTGTTCCAGAAAGGTTTGTAGTTAGGGGATCTGGGTTCTCTTCACGTTATCCTACTGATCAGCTGTGAGTCCTTAAAGAAGTCATTCTTCATTTCTTTGTTTTGTTACCCACTGGACATAATCAATGGTTTTCTTCAACCTTTTTAGTTACTGAAGTTTTAGGCAAGTTTTATTTGGAACCCTCAAATCCAAACCAGGTTGGACAGGGGGTGAGGCCCTACAGCCTATTATCCCACCTTGGCGGTCTTCCTATTGTCAGCCACAGGATGCTAGGGCCCTACATGGGGTTCCACAGAGAACTTTGAAAACTACCAGACTAACTTCACTTCATGTGGGTTTCTGCTCACAGGGTACTTTGAATTGATTCATTGATGAAGGCAGGGCACTGGAGACATTCACTTCCAAAACTCCCACCTGCTGCACTGAGGACTAAGCCTTCAACACAGGAGACTTTTGGAGACATTCCAGATCCAAATCATAGCATGTATAGATTATCTTTTTTATCATGTAGACTATATTTTTATTTTTTAAATTATTTTCTTTTATTTTTACAGACTGCATTTTGATTCATTGTACACAAATGAGGTACAACTTTTCGTTTCTATGGTTGTGCACAATGTAGATTTACGCCATTTGTGTATTCATACATGTACATAGGGTAATGTCTGTCTCATTCCACCATCCTTCATACCCCCGCCCCCTATCCCCTCTCATTTCCCTCAACGTAATCCAAAGTTCCTCCAGTCTTCTTTGACCCCCTCACCCCCATCCCCATTATGTATCATCATCCAATTATCAGGGAAAACATTCGGCCTTTGGTTTTTGTGGGCTTGGTCTATTTCACTTAGCATGATATTCTCCAATTCAATCCATTTATCTGCAAATGCCATATTATTATTCTTTATGGCTGAATAATATTCCATTGTGTGTATATATACACCACAGTTTCTGTATCCATTCCTCTGTTGAAGGGCATCTAGGTGGGCTCCACAATCTAGCTATTATCTATTTCTATACTCATTTGTTAGTTTCACCTATTGCCATATAATCCCCATAATAGCAGGGACAGATAAATGCAGTATTAAGGTGCTTTATTTATCCCATGATAGTAACGATTTTGCTATATACTTGTATCTTAAAAAGTCATTGTAAGATACAAAAATAGTTGTTAAAAAAACAAAACAGCAGGCTCCTCTCCAACCTCAGTCAGCTCACAGCCACTGCAGTCATGCTGGACACCGTTCTCCACACTATGCTGTGGCAGCAGCAGCAGCCTCCTGAGCCAGCCTTGGACACCTCCTGCACCCTGCCCAGGCTCCCAGCCCGGAAACTGCAAGCTGGTCAGCTCGCTGCTATTCCCATGGGTCCCCCAGGAGTTTGGTGCTCCCTGGGTGACATCCTTCAGCAAACCAGATGGAGAAGCCTGGGAATTGTATGAAGGAATGAACTTGTTGGCGACAATCTGGTTCCAGAACCCAAATCATTGATGCTGCCTTGTGAGCACGCAGATGGTTAAATGATTTTGCTAGTGCTAGTGCTAGAGGTTGTTAAGGCCAAAGCAGGACCTCATGAGGAAATCTACCCCTCTGTCATCCAGGAATTTAGAACAACTTTAAATGAATTGGGAATCTCCGTTCCAGGAAACTGACCTTGATAAAGTATAAACCCCATGGATAGTCTTCCCAAGGATTTGTTTGTATTGCTACTTGATTGTAAACAGTTTCCTGGAAATGCTGATAATAACATATTACCTTATTTGAACAAGTTCTCCTTTATTGAGTATCAAACCATGTGATGGTAACTTGGACTTTCATAAAAGGGAAATGAGTTTGAACTGAAGAAATAAAAAAGGAGGATTTCAGGCATGAACTTTCTGGATTCAAATTCTGGCTCTGGCATTGACTAGCTGTGTGACCTTGAGCAAGCTATTGGAACTTTGTTCCTCTGTAAAATGGCATAGCTTTATCACTGTCTCATAAGCTTATGACAGGATTGTAAGGGTTAATCTATGTAAAGTTCATAGAACAATGCGTTAAATACAAATAACTATATGAAATTTAAATCAAATAATTATAATGTTTGCATTTATTAGTATTACTCTTGGCACATTTACCACCATCTGCTTGGTTCCTTGAGTAGTTCCTGTTATTTGGTAGGAAAGTAAATTTTGTTGGAATGAATGGATGAATGGATGTAGCCCTAGGATCCTTCTGGCTCAAAGATTCTGTGAGAACTTCTTAGAGACAAATATCTCATTCATGGGAGCTTATATATTAATTATCTTTACCACCTGAATGCCAAGCATTCAGTTATGCAGAAGATGACATGAGCAATGGTGTGGCCCTAGGCTTGGGAGAGTGAGTGAGGCTTGCCGGGTGAAAGAGATGGAGTCTATAGGTCCCGCTACCCGTCTTCACCTGTTGTGCAGTTTTGACTTAGTTTGTGCCAACCTTAGGCTAACGAAGGCTCCCAGGAATGGAGCAGTATGCAGACAGGAGGGTTGAGCAGAGGAAAACTAGCACTTCAGTCCCTCAGTCCTTGGTGCTTATCATCATTGCCACTATGACTCCTCAGCATCACTAGACACTTCTGATGTCAGGAGCATCCTAGCCACCTGTAACAACTATTTTGTGTTGAGGCTGCTATCGACTTATCTCATAAATAACATCTAAGAGGAAAAAATGCATCCAGAGTCCATGATGGTTTGGTCTATGTTCCTTCAATAGTAAGAAGGGTTCTTTGGACTTTGGAAGCATCTCAGAGCCACTGACACCTGCTGGCAATGGGGGAGAATAATGTAGAGAGAAGCTAGCTTTTAGCAAGAAGCATGTTTTCATATATTCTTAAAAGCTTGTTCTTCACTCCTAAATGTTTAGCAAAAAAAAAAAAAAAAAAATCTTGCTCCAGAAATTGTTTTTGCATAACATTTCCATCAAAACAGACTCGTCTCCTGTCATCTCTCATAGCACCCAGTATTTTATAATTGCTGCGAGTGTGTTGCACTGTTAGTCTTAATTTTAAAAATCTTGTTCATTGTCAAAAACACTGATAATTTTTCAGAAGATGTAAATTTCAGAGACTGAAAAAACTCACTTAGTTGGCATATGAAATTATAAGCAAATGTTTACAGTTATTTCAGTTTTGTGATAGAGATCACTCTATGAGCAGCTAAGTGTAACCTTTTGATGCAGTCCTCTGTAAATTATTATCAGTGATGTTTTAAATGGCGGTTGCCTAAATTATTAGTGTGGGTCTTTCCATTTCCATGAATGATTGTTTTTATCAGCAATGATTCTGCCTCTAGGCAAATACCAAATGGTTTGCAAAGTAAATGAGGCTTTTAAGACTAATAAATATTTTGCAGATATACTTGTTGTGTGTTGAAGGGAAAATAAGGAGAGGTAGATTGTCACAAAAATCACCATGTTGAAAGAATGAATGAGAGAATTTCCTTGTTTTCTCCCTGGCTTGGTACACTGGTGTGGATTTCTCTACCTCCTAAGCCTCTTCTTTTTTTTGTAACATCAGAGTCATGGAAATAAAAATGGGCCTCTCCCAACAGTGAGACAAGCGAAGATGGTAGGCAAATCAGAGTGTTCCACCATCAAACTATGTAGGTTGGTTTTAGCTCTGAGTTAAGGCTCCAACCATTATGTTTAAAAATATGGGAGGAATGTTTATGGAATGAAAATTATTCTTAGGTGGTTGCTCATTAAGAGATGAGAAATGGAGTGTGGCTTATTTTAAAATCATTAATGCATAATTTTTCACAGTTTGTTTCTAACTTCGATTGTTAACAAACTCAAAACTTGCCCTTATTTCTCAACATTCTTGATGATTTCTTTTAAACCTGTCATGTCATGAGTTATGGAATTCAGTGCCGTACTTTCTGTTGCTACCACAAAGAGTTTATCAAATGATAAAATGTCCCTTTCTTCCTCATCATAATTGAGCAAAACTTAGGTTAGGGGGCCATATGGTTTGAATATGTCTCCTCTAGAATTTGTGTGTTAAAACTTAATGGTGAATATGATAGTATTACGCAGTGGATCATTTTAGACCTAATTAAGTCATGAGGGCTTCTCCCTTGTGAGTAGGACCAAGACCCTCATGAAAGATGCTTCACACAGCATTTGGCCTTTTCTTGCTGTTGTGTCCCTTTCACCATGTGAGAGCACAGTGTTCCTCCCCTCTGGGGGTCGCAGCAACAAGTGCCAACCTGGAAGCAGAGAGCAGCCCATACCAGATGACTAAACCCACTGGCACCTTGGACTTCCTGGCCTCCAGAACTGTGGAATAATAAATTTCTATTGTGATATGACCTGTTCTGGAAGATGTTGTTATAGTAGCACAAATGGACTAAGAAATATACAAAAAGTTTAATGAAAAACAGAGTAAAGATGTATAACCTCAACACAGTGGTGGATGATGAGGGACAATTTCCTTCTCTCAGTGGGTGAAGGTGCTGGGTACTCTTGGTGTCAGGTCTTCGTTACAACATACACCACAGGGCTCATGTCCTATGAGTCTGGCAATATTGATTAAATGGTGAAACTGTATCATTTGATTTTTAAAGTTGGCCAGCTTGCAATAACTGTATTTTTAAAACTACCCTTGGAAAAAACCTAAGTCACCCACAAAATGTAAGATCCATGGATTTATACACACATCAGGAAATCTAAGGTCTGTGGAACCATCAGGGCTAGGTTAGGTAAAGGAAAAAGGAATCCTATATTGATGTCTAGACAAACTGTTCTGTTCTAACAAAGTGCTACCAGGAAACAGGAAATGGTGACAAAATGTTAAAGTGTTCTTAAGTACCTGCAGGGTTTCACCGTTCTGTTTCAATATTGAACATCTACAACTTTAATACACATTAAATGATTTGCTGTTAAGGAGATTAAATAAACTAATAGGTGTGAAAGCACCATGCAGAGGACCCAGCCCATAGTAATTGCTTATAAATGTCTGCTGAATTTGAATCTAAGCAATGTGTGATTAAACCCTCATGTTGTAATAGCTAATAGAGCGCTAATGTAAAATTATCTCATTTATTCCTTGTAGTGACCCTGCAAAGGATCTATCATTTTTACCTTCCATTTAGAGATGAGCAAGGGCTTAGAAAGACTTAGGAAGGACACACATCTAGTAGTCCAACCCCACTTGATTCTAACCCTCTGTCCTTAGCTGGAGCATCCCGCTCTCTTGGAATAGTAGATGGGGGCTTCTGAATGTCCTGTGCCGTGTGCCCTCTACGTAAACTCAGGAAACATGCAGGATGCCTGCCTATCATGACGAGGAGATGATCTTATTTCCTTTTTCTACCAATTGCTTCTCTAACCATTCCCCACACCCCCTCTAGTGGCTCCTGTTCTGTAGATAATTTTCTCCATTCATATAACTTATCACCTAAATTACACCATTTCTTATTGTACCATAGATTCTCTCTGTGGATGTTCTTTGTTAGAATTGTAGTGTCTACTTGGAACTAATCAAGGACTCCTTTGTAAAATAAGTCTCTGACTAAATAAAAAGGCCATATTTCAGCCAACTCAGTTTCTGTAGATAAGATTCCTTCCAGAACTTCAGAGTCCTTGATATTTAAGTGCTCTAGTGGTTTCTCATTCTGAGTCCATCAAAACAAAACAAATATGTAGTTATAAAACCTGTAGAAATTCTGAACTTCCAAAGACCTATTCCTTCTTTATTCTGGTTCATTATTTCAACTATAAAACTCAGAAAATAGGAGTGACTATCTTCTCAGTTCTTTCAGTTTCCCAAATATCTATTATTACTCTGGATGCAAAGGAGAGATGTTCATTCACTATATTCAAAGAATGCTTCAGAGTTTAATAACCTTTGGGAACCCCTTGGAGAAAGGGTTCTCTTCACTCTAAATCCAACTTGCCTCATACATTCTTTTCATGGTAATAAGCACAAGAACCCACACTGATTCTTATTCCTTTACCTATCAGCCCAAATTGGCAAATCACAATACAGTTAAGAGCAGAGCACAGTCACATGTACAGTAAATATTCTTGGATAACGTTTTCCCCTTTATCCTTTTCAAGTACCGTGGTGAGTATGCATATCAGTTAACATAACACAGTTAATTTGTATATTTTCTTAGTCAAGTCTCCATATTGGCAGCCTATGAAATAGCTAATGGTTTTCCAAACATTTGTATGCATTGTAATTAAATGCAGGCAATATATTTGGTACCATCTATATGCACATCATTCTGGATTTTTAAAAAATGATATGCATGATAAACTTGTCAGTCACATGGAGTCATCAGATTTCCCCATACTATGCAGTCAGCATTGGACAAAAGTAACAGTCTCACCTGCGAGTCTTAGGCTCATAGTGCTTACCTGAGCTCAGCACCTGCTTCATTCCCTCACTGACCCTCAGCCTTCCTCACTTCCAAATCATCCCCTGTTGCCAAATCCTAGTTCCTTATGCTCTGCTGTGCTTCTCTGTTTGTGATGCGTACTTCCTGCACTGTGGTGGGAATTCTCCCTGTTTAACTCTATAGCCTTCAGTCATGCCAAAATGTCCCTTCTAGTCCCCTTGTGGAAATGCTCCCTCTGGTTATCTGCATTCCTCTGAGAAGACGTGCCATGGGACTTACATAGGCAATGTGGCATCAGAGCGGAGAAGGAGTGATTTAGAGTCAGACAAAACTACATTTGAAGTTTAGCTTTGCTTCTCACTTGCTAGTAACCTGCGACTTGTTACTTGACACTATAGCACTCTGGTTTCTCTACGATATGGGTAACTGACAGTCTCATAGAGTTGTTTCAAAAATTAAATGAGAAAACAAACCAGTGCCTAAAACAATGGCTGCCACTTAACCTGCTTTAAATGGCCACTGTTACTATCCAACGCTTCAAGAAAGAAGCAAACCTCCAAGACAGGCCTTAAAGGATTGGTAGTTTGGACACTCCTATTGCATTGGAAATATGAATAATGCTCCTTGTATTCATCCCCATTTACTAATTTCTGTTATACTGGCCAGATGACTGGTTTTGAATCCTCCCAAAATTGCACCTTCTGAGCTGAAGCAAATGGAAAGAGAAATCTCTCTTTTCCAGAAGCCAAAGCCATTTTACAAGAGGTGTCTATTCAACCTGTGCATGCAAATGAGGCTGTGACGGTTTCCTCAGAGGTTGTTCAGAATATGACACACAGTGTTAGCTTTAAAGAATGCTACTGGGGCTTGCTGCCTCTGGTTCACAGGGTATCCCCACAAGGAAAATAGAAACAATGCGAAGGTAGGTAGCCCCACTCGGCACAGTTGATTGACTTTAATAGGTCCTGATTATGTTGCTCATATTCCATGAAATTAAAAAGCTTACAAATGTTATGAGCCATTACCCTTCCATTTAAGGGAGCTTATGACATGTTAGCAACATTTAATGAAATTCTTTTCAAAATGCCATCGGCAGACTCCATGAGATTCCATGTTGAACTTCAACTTGAAGAATTGTTGGAGGAAGTTTGTTCTCTAACCTACCTGGCTTTATATTGTTTGAGTCCCACCCCAAGGCCAAAATTAGGTTCTTATCAGTTAGGTCATGTCCAGCTATCAAGATGTGACTGATATGATCGTACAATATGTACAACCAGAAAAATGAGAAATTACACTCCATTTATGTATGATTTATCAAAATGTATAAATGCATCTACTGTCATGTACAATAAGTAGAATAAATTTAAAAAATTTTAAAGAGGGTTTCTGCTTTGGCCATAACATTCTCCAATTTAACCAAAGGTTACAGAAGTTGCCATGTTGATATTTGTGCTGATGCTCGCTATGGGACCTCAGAAATGCCTACATTTTTACACAAGGGTCAATTTTAAAACTGAAATCCTTTCAGCTCAATTCTGTCTGTATTTGTTGACAATATGAACATTCTAGTAAATATTCCAACATGTTATTGCTGGCACTATCTTCAGTGAGCTGTTGCGGTATAATTTGCAAGATAAGCCTTTGTCTAAGAGACAATGAAAGCATAAGAAATGAGGTGATTAAGGCCTAGATTAGGTGTACTCATTATTTATATAATGAAATTTCAGGAAGTAAAAATATTACAATTAGATGAGGGGAGCTTTTACAGCATATAAGAAAGATGAGAAGTGAGATTTGTTATTTAGAGATAATTAATACTTTCTGTTGAATAGCCTTTCATTTTTACCTTAATGGGGATAGTTGATGGCAATACCCACTCATTTTGTTTGCATCCTGACCTTATCACTGTGTGTTGGTGATGTGGCCCACTATTTTTTGAGATCTTACGGGTAAGAAGTTTACTAAGTGCTCCATAGAGACCTTGCAGAAATCCTTCTGGCAGTTTAATAAGGTAAATCATGTTATTTGTGTTTTAATGGGTAGGACTGAGGTACATAATGGTTGGACAGTTGTGTCCAACTAGTGCGTGGAGCAGGTGAAATTCAAATCCAGGCATGAACTGCCCCACCTTGATATGAATCCACTGGGAAGGACGGCTGATGTCAAGGCAGCCTCATCCATCCCTGGACCATGAGCTCTCTGCAGCCCCAGCCATGTCATGGGATTTTTGGGCCATTGTTCCCTTGCCCATCACAGTGCTGGGCAGTCAACAAATACAGAGAGGTGTGTACAGTATGTTAAAGAAGCACAGCACATAATACAATAAAAACGCAACTTGATTGGGTTGTCATTGATGCTTAAGTGTGAGCATATGGGTGGGTTCTCTTCTACCTCCCCCCAAAACTTTCACCAGGTTGTGCATGTCCTAGTACATGTCTTGCTCACTCAAAGCTGGTAAACAGCCTAGTAGTGCCTTAAGAAACAAAATGGGGACTCAGTCATAAAATTTAAATGTCCCTTCTGAGATATATATCAAAGTTACGTATTTGTTTCTTTCCTAGAGACAACCTTGAGTTGGTGAGTCTTTCCACTGGGAGTAGGCTCTCTCCACAGCAGTTGCCTCTGCTCTCATCTACTGACTAGAAGCTGCTGGCTCTAGTTTTAGACCCAACCAGCGGGTGGTAGTGGAGGATGTTCTGGTTGGCTGGGTAACGTTGTGTCCTCTGGTACCAGTAAATGGTTTGACTGGCTTCCATCCTCATGAAGCATTTTCTGGATTCTTTGGAGATTCTTGGTCCTAGAACTGAAAATTCATCTCTTAGAACTCCTGTGGAAAGAGCAAGCAAAGCATTCTACTCTTGAACAGTCTACTTCACCCCTCGTTCTGTTCTATGCAGATACTTCTTACCTTCTAGATGTCCTCTTGGGGCAAACTTTGGATGTTCCCAGAACAGTGCTGTTGCATTGGTCCCATCTCTGTTTTGTGACAGTGATCATATATCTTTACCTGACAAATTCAGAAAGTATGGGTTCTTTCTGAAGAAGCAAACATTTCCTGCCTATAGTCCACATCCTAGGGGGACATCCACAGTGACTTTGCTTATAGGAACACATGTTAAGATCTCAGACTGGATTCATGGTGTCTCTTCTCATTGGACTTGAGATTATAAGGTAGAAGCCACCCAGATAGATAGATAGATAGATAGACAGACATATATAGATAGGTGTACTTGGTTGAAACATCATTTTTAACACCCTCCAAAATAGGCCCTATACTTGATTGACTTTCAGAGAGAAATGGTTGAATGTGCTGCCTCTTCTGGTCTCACCTCATCCTGTGTAGGGTTCTTCAAATCATGATGGAAGAGAGAAAACATGGAGCTACTCTAGATGCACAAGTGAACAGTAAGTGAAAGAAGGACCCCAGTGCCAGAAGAGAGCGGCTTCTGCTTTCCTGGCTTCCCAGTTGTCTCATTGCCCTGGGTCTAGAGAAGCACTCTGCCCTTTCCTCCTATAAGGACTAACTAACTGAGAGATGATGTGTTTTTTCTTTGAAACCAGGATTTTGTGGTTCTGTTCTGGGATGCTTTCAGAAGTCATCTTGGTGATTGGCAAATCTTTCTTGAGTTTCTCAGAATACTAAGGTGTTTAGAATACCAAGAAGAAACTACCATTGATAGTGTTTTAGTCAGCTTTTTGCTGCTGAGACTAAAAGGATCTGACCAGCACAGTTGTAGAAGAGGAAAGGTTTATTTGAGAGCTCACAGTTTCAGAGGTCTTAGTCCACAGAAGGCTGGCTCCATTGTTCAGGGCTCAAGGTGAGGCTGAACATCATGGCAGAAGAGTATGAGGGAAGCAACACGCATCATCAGGAAGCAGAGAGAGAGAGAGAGAGGGACTCCACTCTCCAGATACAAAATATATACCTCAAAGCCACGCCCCAGTTCCCACCCCTCCAGTCACACCCGACCACTTCAGTTAATCCCATCAGGGATTAATTCACTGATTGGGTTAAGGGTCTTATAACACAGTCATTTCTCCTCTGAACCTTCCTGCACTGTCTCACATGTGAGCTTCTGGGGTACAACTCACATTCAAACCATAACAGATAAGGAGACCTAAGTGGCTAGCTGAAGGTGCTCCCACTGGGTGTTACCCAGAGGCATCTGGAGCCATTCACTGTATCTTTCAGGTGAGAGGAGAGCAGATATTTGAAGAACCCATGAGGAAAAGTAAATGGAAGAAGGTTCTTTTCAGTGGAAGTGACCAGAATTTGGAGTTGAATGTGTTCTACTTTTCTGGTTTTTGCTTTGTTTGATACCTTCCTTTAATGACTGTTATCTTGGAGTGTTTGAGGATAAGAATGGAGAATGGCTTTTTCTCCCTGTATCTGGACACTTCCCACTTATGATGGATTGGAGATGCTGCCTGTGAGTTTGCTGTCATTGTGTCCTCTCTTCCCAGAGCTCTATGATGGCTCTGCTGTCAGAGAACAGGTTCTTGGCAAGTGTTTGTAGACTTATGATTTTGAACTAATGTGAGTTAAGACACCTTTTTTACTTCTTGCCCTGTAATGCTTTTCTTTAAACACTTGAAAAATTTTGTTAAGTAATTCGTTTGTCTATCAGTGTGTTTAGTGTTTGAATACATGTTTATAGCACAGAGTGGTGCTTAATAAATGAATATTGAATAAATGGAAATATCTAAAGAAGGTGGAAGGAACTGGGCGCAGAGGTCGGCTCTCTCTGGTGATGTCTCAACCTGGGGCAGTTTTGTAAGGTTCATGCTACCCTTCGTTTTTTCAAAATTTCTGTGTTCTATTCTTAATGCTTTTCCAGGCAATTCCTAACTGGAATTTAACTTGAGTTAGATTATAAGTAACAGTTTCATACATCAAAACTTGAGATATATGCATTGTGTCAAATCCAAAGTAGATTAAAAAGTTAAAATACTATTTGGGGGACCTTTTGCAGTACCACTGGGGAGACTCACAGGATGCCATGTAGTCCTTCCAAATGCTGGGTTAAAAACAAAGTTTCCACTTATTCTGCCAATATCTGTTTTTGATCTTTGTGTACTGAGTGGTCCTTTTGAAAACATAGGAAGAAAGGGAGCAGTTCCTTCTGAACGTGGAACACTTGGGTCTCCCTTTCTATATGAATTCCAATTCTGATATATTTCAAGAACTGGATTTCCTCTGAAGGGAAATAAGGGAATGTGGGAGAAACCACAGACATTGGAACCAGGCAGGTCTGGAACAATTTGCTGATCCTCAGCCTCCTTTTAATCAGAGAATAAGAATGTGAGCTCACAGTTGAGAACCTTTAAGCACCATGCAGAATGTTAAGTGAATAATATAGCATCTCTTTGTCATGTACCACACCTCTTCAACACAGGAACTATGGCTGGTTCCATCATTAGGGAGGGAAATGGGCCCTGAGAGGTTTTCAGTTTGTCCAGAGCTTTGCAGATGGTTAGCACCTTTCACTTCATACTACCTGACCAAAATTCATATTCTTGACCATGATGTTACATTGTCTAATTATTTCAAACTCAATAGGCTAGAAAGACAGAAATATATTCATATAACACTAACCACAGCTGCCACTGTAGCTAGGCATTCAGATGCTAGCAAGGGATGATTATGCATTCATTGCTTGTTCCACTTGGGATTTATTTCTATAATTAATAGCTAGTCATTTAGGGAAGAGGTAAAATTTACATCACCCTCTCTGGGGAAGTAGTTGGTACACTAGGGTTTTGTTTTATTTTCTCCCTAATTTTATCTGTGGCAAAATTTGGAACCAACAAAATGAGAGAGATGTTTTCCCTTGTGTGTGTGTATGATGTTAGGTAAGTCATATAATCAAAATTTGTCCCTGTAAGTTTATTTGCAATACCTCGGCCTTAAATACTTTTGAACTTTGTCAGTAGACCTTAAACTTGTGATTAATTGAGGAGGTATTACTGATTCTTATTTTTCATCATAGTTTGCTGCTTGTCTTAACATGTACCAAAATATTGACCAAATACTGCTGAGCCCCATTCCCCATGGTAGAGACAATATTCCAATAGTGTGCTCTGTACCCTGTTACCTAATATCAACATGGTGGCCAAGCACAATTTCAATGGCAATCATTTGTTTTTTCCACAAAGATATATTGACAACATCCCCTAGGTGCTGGGGAGGCTGTGGGCTGGGGATGTAATTTTTCAAACCATAAATGTTTTCTTACTCCCATGGAGTTGAGAATCTCATTAGGGCCAAGCTGAGCTGGAGCAAGGTTGTGTAGCTGTGTAGGATATGTTGTGTAGGGCTGTACTCTAAATATGTGTGTGTGTGTGTGTGTGTGTGTGTGTATATATATATATACACACACACCACATTTTCATGCCATTTTCAGGAAAATGGATGGACCTAGAAAGCATTATGTTAAGAAAAATAAACCAGACTTAAAAAGCCAAGGATCATATGTATTTTTTCATATATGGAAGCCTGAAAGAAAAAATCAAGGTGTGGGAGAATTTCATGCAAATAGAAGAAAGACCAGTAGCTTAGAGTAAAGGGACCAGCTGAAGAGAAAGAAGGGGTACTGGGGAATAAAAATGACCAAATGTTGTTATGTGCATTTTTAATATTTCATAATGAATCCCACTAATAGAGGGCTAGGGCTGTAGCTCAGTGGTAGAGCACTCGCCTAGCATGTATGAGGCAGTGGGTTTGATTCTCAGCACTACATATAAATAAAGTTTAAAAAGGTCCAACCATTAAAATTTTTTTTAAATGTTGGTACTTTTTAAAAAATACCTCAAACATAAAACAGTAGATAATCTTTGGAAAAATTAGAAAATAAAAATGTTTTTCCTGCCTCCCGTTTGCAGATACTCCCTCACCTCCCACCAGTGTACAGCCAAATTGTTGAAATGACTCATAAACACCACCCCCAAATACAAAACTTTAAATACAAGCCATATTAAAAGCTGCCAGTAGGAGTATTCCAAGATTGATTGCCAAATAGTGTTAGAAGAACTGAATGAAGGGGAAAGAATTCCCTGTTTGTGAAGCTGGTCAGAGGATTACAGCCCTTGTTTGGAAGAATGGCTTCTGTTTTGTTTGGCTTTGTACATGTTTGTTTATACCACGCTCTGGGGCAGACTACTCTGAGGCTAATCCACTTGGAGTTTGAGTAGCTTCACCTTTGGCATGTCATCACGTGCAGTTTGCGGAAAAGAATTTAAAGATATGGAAAGTGTTGGGAGAAGCTTACAAATTTCGAGATAACAGATCCAATATGCAGTTTGTGTGTGTATGTGTGTGTGTGCGCGTGCGCGCACGTATACATGTGCATGCGCTTATTTTGGGAAGAGGTAATAATCCTGACTGTTTAGAAACTTCCTTTCCTCAAGGTACGCTATTCCTTAGGCTTACTCAAACCCCCACCACTCCCTTTGGCCTTAATTCAAGCATTTCACCTATTATAATAGCTGCCATGCACTACAAAATCATTTAGTAAAAAATGGTTATACTAAATATAGTCACCATTGAATTCTACATCTACTTGCAAGAATTATTTATTGCAAAATAATTATTTATTAGAATTATTTATCTGCATTATATGAGTGCAACCTGCTTTTCTAGAGCCAGTTGTAGGAATATGTTTTTGTCAGGTTTATTGGGCTCATAGGTTCAGAGGTTCATTCCATGGTCAACCCACTCCATAGCCATGGCCCAAGATGAGGCAGAACAACATAGCAGAAGAATGTGGTAAAAGAAGGCAGCTCAGGATTTGGCACCAGGAAGGAAGCAGAATGAGCTCTACTCACCAGGGACAAATAAAACTCAAAAGCATGCCCCCAATGATCTACTTTCTACAGCCACACACTGTCTCCAGTTACCACCCTCGTAATCCACATTAGTGGATTAATCCACTGATTGATTTATACCTCTCAAAATCTAATCTTCTTGCCTCTGAACCTTCTTGCATTGTCTCACACATGGGCTTTAGGGAGATGCCTCATATCTAAACCATAACAGTATGAACAGTTCCTGGAAAAAATTATGTTAAGCCCTGTTTCATGTACTGTCAGGCAATACACATTACACATAATAACTCATGTAATGCTCCTAGCAACTCAGTGAAGTCAGTCTTATTTCAGTATTTTAGGTAGGAAAAAAAGACAGGAAAGTGAGCTTCAAAGGAAGTGAGCCTGAGAGAGATGAACAAACTTGTCCTAAACCTAATCACCATTCCCAGTTGGGCCATGGAACTTCAGAGCAAGGCTTAACCTCTCTCCTTTGCTGCTTCCCCTTAGCACTAACCAAATCCATGGGTCATGCTCCACTGCTCTGCAACACACTAGTTCGAAATAAAGAGTTGTCCAGAGTATTCCAGCAAATCAGGGGCAACTACAGAGCAAGAATTCCAAATCGGAAGAATCAGGTACTCATCCACAAGTCTTTGCAGATTGGGATGTGCAGACCATAGTACGTGAATTCAGGTAACCAGAGGCAAGTGTCCAAGATAGAGACAAAAAGATGAAACCAAGATCAAGTCGAGAAACCAAAGAAGATCCTGATTCTAAGAAACTTCTTAAGGCCGAAACTTCTTTATGATCTATGGGTATCAGGTATCAGCCTGCCTGGCTTCCCCTACACCAGGGTTTCTCAACCTCTGCACTGTTGCTCTTTGGGGCTGGAATATTTATTATCATGGGAGGCTGCCCTGAAAACTCTAGCATCATTGGCCTCCAGGTATGGAGAGCACCCCACGTATAAACCAATCATAAGAATAAAAAAAAAAATCTGTTAATGCTTCCCCCATTAATAGCCACTGATCTAGATGAAAATAACAGATCCAAGAGGAGTGCTTCTTCACTCAGTTTTCAGCATTGTGTAAGTTCAGGTGCTTTTCCTGGTAACACAACTCCTGGATTCTACCACTGGTCTGGAGATGCCAAGCAATACGGTGTTCTTACGGAGGGCATGTGCTGTGGGTCTGGTCCACTTAGCATCTGGGCATCTTTACCTCGGGCAAGTTACAAACTTTCCTTGAGCTTCAACCTCCCTCTCTGCAAACTAGAGATAATAATAATACATAGCACGTGGGTTTGTTGTAAGGATTAAATAGGAAAATAAAAGTAAGAGCCTGGGCTAAGTGCCAGATACAAAGTAAGCATTCAATTGATCTTCGTGGCATCTTTAACTCCAGCTCCAAGGAGACCCGGACATCCTTTTGCTCCTTTGAACTTGCAGTTACAGAAACCACCTTTAAGGCTTTACTTTTAGAACAAAAATGTCAAGTAAGTGGCCAGTGCAGAGGTTATTCTCCTGTGTTTTTAGAGAAACTTTTCCATAAACTCTGGTGGACCCCATGAATCAATCCAAGGGTGGACTGGCTCAGCTTCTACTGCAGTTTTGTGATTAAAGGATTTAGAAGATTAACAGCATCTCTTCAGGAAGTGGCTTGGAGAGCTCAGTTGGGTATATTCCAGTAAAGAGGGATTTTCTGAATTAAATCGCCTCTCTGGAAAGCAAGAATGTATGTACAGGCATGAAAAGGAGGAGGCTTGTATTTTCAGAGTTAGCAAGGAGCTGGCTACCTAGTACAAGCAATAGCCCCTAGAGTATGTGGTATTAGACAATACCAGAAAGAGGCAATGGACAAGTCATTATGTACCATTATCCTTCCCTTCTGTAGTGGCAGTAAAGAGCTAGGTAAAAAATGCTTGCCTTCAATCCTCGACTCTGTAAGTAGTTTCCACTGGGAACTCTGGCAGGTCACTCAAACTTCCTGGATGTAAGTTTACTTCTCAATTAAATATGATTATTTGAGAACTGCAGGGTTGTTAAATTTGAAAATTGCTGAATCAGAAAATCCTGAATGTGTGATTTTGTCAAATTTGAGAAATGCTGCCAAATCCCAAACCCTAGCACCAACCCCACTGATGGCCCTATAGCAGCACCTGGGCGATGGTGGCTGAACTGAACTAAGTTGCTGAATATTGTCAGTGAACATCACAGAATGATCTACAGGCAGTACTAGGTTGTCAGAACTGATCTCCATCAAAAGTACAAATTGGCCAGAACTTGTCCAAGAACATGGTTTGGGCAGATACCCCAGGGTTTGTGACTCCTCCAAGTACTATAAATGTCTCTGGCTCAGTATCTAGTCATTTCTTTCCCTGTAAGTCTAAAACATCTAGATGTGATGGATGGTCTTCTCTTCATCCATACTTCTCAGACTGAGCCTTTCCAAGTTTTCAAATTGAGGGTACTAGAAAGCTCTACAGCAAGAGGTAGGCTGTGGAAAACCAGTGGAAACATTTTCTTCATGTTATAAGTAAAGATTATCTGAATTACTACTATTCACCATGGGTGGAGACAGGACAGTATCACAGGAAGGGCTGACTAGAGGAAGAATCCAACAAGAAATCAGGAGACATGCTAATATTTTATTAAGGATTTTCACATCTATATCCATTGGGGTATTGGCCTGTAGTTTGGTTTCCTTGATGTGTCTTTGTATGATTTTGATATCAGGGTGACACTGGCTTTGTAGAATGAATTTAGGAGTCTTCCCTTTCTATTTTATGAAATAATTTGAGGACAATTAGCATTAGTTCTTCTTTAAAAGTTTGGGAGAACATCTGATCCTGGGTTTTGCTTGGTTAGAAGGCTTTTAATTGCTGCTTCAATCGTTTTTATTTTTTTATTTTTCAATTAGTTATACATTATAGCAGAATGCACTTTGATACATCATATATAATGGAGTATAATTTCTTGATATTGGTTTGCTTAGGTTTTCTATATTCTCGTGGTCAAATTGGGTAGGTCATGTGTGTCTAGAAATTCATCACTATCTTCTAGGTTTCCATTTTATTAGAGTATAAATTTTAAAAAAATCATTTCTAATGACCCTCTGGATATCAGGAGTGTCTGTGGTAATATCTCCTTTATCATCTCTGATTTTGTTGATTTGAGTCTCCTTTCTTTTGGTTAATTTGATTACAGGTTTATAAATCTTATTTATCAAACTCAATTCAAAAGCACAGGAAGAAGGTAGCACATCATGATCAAGTGATTTTCATTCCAGGGATACAAGGTGGTTTCAGCATACACACATCAATAAACATAATTTGCCACATAAGTAGAACTGACGATAATAATCACATGATCATCTCTGTAGATCAGAAGGCTTTGACAAAATCCAATATCCACTCATGTTAAAAACTTTACAAAGGCTATACATGAATAAAGTCAATAGCATACTGAGTGGAAAAAAACTGGAAACACTTCCTCTAAAATCAGGAACAAACAAGGATGTTGACTCTCGCCACTCTTATTCAATATAGGTCTTGAAACTCTAGCCATAATAATCAGGCAAAAGAAGGAAATTAAAGAGATATAAAAAAGAAAAAAGAAGTTAAATTATCTCTGTTTGCTGATGGCATGATCCTCTAATTAGAGGATTCCACAAAAAATTCCCATCAGGAGATTTTAAGTGTAGATAAGCAAATTTAGCAAAGTAGCAGGATACAAGTTCAACATACGTAAATCAATTGCTTTCCTGTACCCCAAAAATGAACCTTCTAAGAAAGAAACCAAGAAAACTGTCCCATTCATAATAACTGAAACAAACTACCAAAGGAGAAAAAAAAAAAAAAAAAACCCCTTGGGAATAAATTTAACCATAGAAGTGAAAGATCCCTATGATGAAAATCATAGAACATTGAAGAAAGAACTTGAAGAAGACCTTAGAAGATAGAAAGACTTCCCATGTTCTTGGATAGGCAGAATTAATGTTGTCAAGATGGCCACACTACCAAAAGTGCTATACAGATCAAAGCAACCTCATCAAAATGCCAATGATAGTCTTCACAGAATTAGAAAAAAAAAAAAAAAAAAAAAACAGTTCTAAAATTCATTTGGAAAAATAGCAGACCCAAAGTAGCCAAAGCAGTTCTGAACAAGAAGATTGATGCTGGAAGTATCAAAATAGCAGACTTCAAAGAATACTACAGAGCTGTAGTAACAAAAAGAGCATCATATTGGCAACAAAACAGACATGAAAAACAAGGAATAGAGTAGAAGACACAGAGACAAACCCACATACTTAGTCATCAAAGGTGTCAAAAACATGCTTTGGAGGAAAAAAAATCATATTTTTAACAAATGATACTGGGAAAACTGGATATCCATATGTAGAAGAATGAAACTAGATCTCTCTTACCCTGCACAAAAGTCATCTCAAGGTGTGGCAAATACCTAGAACTAGGTCAGAAACTGCAATTGCTAAAAGAAAACAAGAGTCAACACCCCAACACATTGGCAGAGACAGACTTTATTAACAAGATTCCTAAAGCTCAAGAAATAAAACCAAGAATCAATAAGTGGGATCACACTAAACTTAGAAGTAATTGCATAGTAAAGGAAACAAGAATATAAAGAGAATCTATAGAATGGGAGATGATCTTTGCCAGCTGCTTCTCCAACAGGGGATTAATATCCAGAAAATATAAGGACCTCAAAAATTTTAACACCAAAAAACCAAATAACCCAATGAAGAAATGGGAAAAATAACTAAATACACTTTTCTCAAAAGAAAAAATATAAATGGCCCACAAATAACTGGGCGTGGTGACACATACCTGTAATCCCAGCAGCTCAGGAGACTGAGGCAGGAGGATCACAAGTTCAAAACCAGCCTCAGCAATTTATCAAGGTCCTAAAGCAACTCAATGAGACCCTGTCTCTAAATAAAATATTAAAAAGTGCTCAGGAGGTGACTCAGTGATTAAGCACCACTGGGTTTAATCCCTGGTACCAAACAAACAAATAAACAAACAAAAATGACCCACAAATATTTGAAAAAATGTTCAGGGAAATGCAAATCAAAAATATATTGAGATTTCATCTCACTTCAGTTAGAATGGCAATCATCAAGAGCACAGATAACAACAAATGCTGGCAAGGATGTGGGGGGAAAGGCACACCCATACATGGTTGGTGGAACTGCAATATAGTGAAATCACCTTGGAAAGTGTTAGGAAGAGTCCTCAAAAGACTAGGAAAGGAGCCACCATGTGACTCAATTATTCCGGTCCTTGATCTTTAAAAGAATAAAATCAGCACACTGTAGTGGTAAAGACACATCAATATTTACAGCAGCACATTTTTCAATAGCCATGTTATGGAACCAGCCCACAGCCTAGCAGCAGATGAATGGATTAACCAGATGTGGTATGTATACACGATGAAGTTTTACTCAGTCATAAAGAATGAAATAACGGCCTTTGCCAGTAAATGGATAGAACTAGAAAACATTCAACTCAGAAAGTCAAGAGATGAATGTTTTCTCTCATACGTCAAAGCTAGAGCAAAATAAGAGGGAAAAAGGGGGAATCTCATGAAAATAGAAGGGAGATCAGTGGAGTAGAAGAAGGGGATTGAGGGTTAGGAGGAGGGACAGAAAAGGGGAGGAACAGTGGAATGAGGTTGACCAAGTCATGCTGTGTGCACCTCTGAATGTACCACGCTGAATTCCACCTCTATCTATATCTATAAAGTACCAGTTTGTAACAGCAATAAATACATGGGGGAAGGCCAGCAAAATAGAAGAGGAGTAATGGGAGATGAGAAGGGAATGGAGAGAAGAGATTCTGGGACTGAAATGGAAAAAATATATTCTATGCATGTGTGATTAATTATGTCAAAATAAACCCCATCTTTATTATAGCTACAAGGTACTAATAAAAACATTTTAAAAATCAGGTGAAAACTGGGGAATAAAATCAACCACATTGGGGCTGGGGTTGTGGCTCAGTGGTAACATGCTCACCTAGCACACATGAGGTCCTGGGTTTGATCCTCAACAACATAGAAACAAAATGAGGATACTGTATCCATCTACAACTAAAAGAAATATGCTTAAAAAATCAACCACATTATGCTGTATGCATGTATGACTATACTATAAAAATATAGTATATTTTATATATAATTATAATTCATTAATGAGAAATATGTACATGTAACTAAATAGAAGGAAGACCAGAAGAATAGAGGACAGAAAACAGAGACAGAGAGGAGAGGAGGGAAAGGGGAAGTACTGGTGAATGAATTAGAGCAAATTATTTATGTTCATATATAAATATGTTGAATTGAAACTCTTGAATATATATAATTATAATGTACTAATAAAAATATTTAAAAAGAAACACATTTATTAAGAGCAAAAGGTAAGTTGGCTTGTTCAGCATTAAATGGCATCTCAAATTTTTAACCCCTGCCACAGGCCTTGTGTGCATTGAGCTTGTCAGCCTAGTGTCTTTATAAAGTTGATTTTGGCAACTTTTAGTGAATATGGACATTCCCATCAATCCTAGGCATCCCCCTTCTCTAATGTTTAATTCATGAAGACATTTAAGTTTTGCTTCCAAGTTTGAAATTACTGCCGTGTTGGTGTGTTAACTTGGTAAATAGGGTAGTGAAACAAAAATAAAGTTCAGGATGGTTTGGCCTTGGCCAAGAAGGTAAAAATTAGCTTTAATTTAAAAAGGGAGTAAAAAGCTATGGTAAGAATGGGCAGTGTTAAACACACACAAACACACACACACACACACACACACACACATATACCTATTGCACTATGAACTTCAGTGTATGCATGTGCAAAAACAATAGTAAAATAATTACTACTGTCATTGGTGGTATTAAATTCTTCACACATTCTCTCCCTTGATCCTAACAAGCCCCATTTTTTTAGGAAGAAAAACTACTCATCAAGGTGAAATGACTTACCCAAGATCACACAGCCAGTATGGGAACAGAGCGAGGTGGGGAGGACTCTAAGCACCTTTTGACTAGGTGACTTATTCAAAAGCTACTGCCACTAATTTGAATATTCTGTCTCTGTTAGCATGCCAGTTTCTTTGCTTTTCAGCAAAGAGCTTAGGACAGACAACTCTCCAAATCCCTCCTAGCTTTACTAACCCACTTTTCAAGATAAGGAATTTTTTCGGTTTGAATGTTTATTGCACGGAATTAAATACTTTATAATAAAATAAGAATTCTGATACAGCCACATCAATGTTCATTGCTGCTCAATTCACCATAGCCAGATTGTGGAACCAACCTAGATGTCCTTCAATTGATGAATGGATAAAGAAACTGTGGCATATATATACAATGGAATATTACTCCGCCATAAAGAATGATAAAATTATGGCATTTGCAGGCAAATGGATGAAATTGGAGAATATCATGCTAAGTGAGATAAGCCAATCTCAAAAAACTAAAGGACGAATGATCTCGCTGATAAGCGGATGATGACATATAATGGGGGATGGGAGGGGTTAGCATTAGGGTTAGGGTTAGGGAGGGGGGCAAGAATGGAGGAAGGAAGGACTGTATAGAGGGAAAAGAGGGGTGAGGGGGTGGGGGGGGAAGGGCGAAAAATGGCTGAATGAATCAAACAACATTGCCCTATGTAAATTTATGATTACATGAATGGTATGCCTTTACTCCATGTACAGAGAATCAAAATGTATCCCATTTGTTTACAATTAAAAAAAAAGAATTCTGTGTGTGTTAGCTTAATGTGAAGGGGCTGCATATTATGCCTCCCACCATTCAAATGTTGCAAAAAGTAATTCCTAACATTATAGTGAAAGAGGCCTTAGTAAGAACAGTGGACTGACATGAAGTTGGAGCCTCAGGGTCCCAGTCTGTGCTTTGACGCAGCTTTGACGCAGCTTCCACGGCTGGGATGGGTACACTAAGCTTTTCTAAGTCTCAGTTGTGTCCCAGAAAACTGAAATCACACATGCCCAACTTATCACACTGGATTTGGAAATGGATGTAGTATGTGTATGTCTGGGGGAAGCCCCACTTTGGGGACATTCAAATAATGTGGGGAACAGAAAATAATTGGAGTGGGTAAGAATCCCATAGTAGAAACCTGGCTTTAGCTCTTGGTTCTGTGCTAACTATCCTGTGTTCTGTGGGTGTCTGTTTCTTCATTTGAAAAATGGAAGCATTTGTCTAGATCAGTATTTCTAAATCTGTCAGAAATGAATATCCCTCAAAAGTGTCTGGGGATGTACATTTGGAAAACGACACTCTCAATCTTCCTCTTGGATACTAGCACTAGCATATTTAGAGACACTCTGCAATTAAGAAATGCGTTTAACTATATTTAACTCACTGCTAAATTTAAATAACTGTGTAATGTTTGATTTTGAAATACTGGTTAAAATCTCTTGGGACACTTTTGGAAATTCAGGACTAGATGGGATGATTCTCTGTAGAATGAGAAGAGACATGATTTATCTGAAGTGTATGCTCTAAGTGTTGGGAAATCACTCTTCCTTGTTCTCCTCTGCCCCCTTCATAAAGTTCTTACCTCTTATTTGAGGTACAGGAGGTATACAGATGTGTATGTGTGCACATGTGTATTTCATTAGCTGTATTTTAAACACCAGTTCACCTCCTTATACCATAAATTCTAAGGGCAATGGAAGAACAATATAAAATAGTTATTTCATCTCCATTGGGAACTTGACCATCTGAGAGAAATCCTAATTTTGAGTGTTTTTCAGATTATTTTTGTTTCATTGCAATCCACGGCACTAAGAGCTCAACATGATTAGCCTAGAGATAAACATTGAGATGATTGGAGATTTTTCCATTCTTATGGGGGAAAAAAATGAAAGTTTTCTAGACCTTGAAAGTGTGTTAAATATGCTATCAGGAAGGACTAAAAATGGACTGAGCAGGAATGGGGCCAGGTACCAAGGACAGGAAAAGCATCCTGACATGCTACAGAGAACCAAGCAACCATCATAAACAAACAAACAAAAAGTAGCATGGGGGAAATGAGTTGTAGTGGAGAGAGAGTTACGTGGCAAGAGGCCCTGATGTAATCTCAAGAAAGGGAAGGAGACTGGATATAGTGAGGCTTTGGCATGTAAGAATAAATATATTGGATTTCAAATAAATGTGTGTCCCAATTTTGTTATTTTAAAATGTCTTCCTATATAATTAATTGAATTGATTGTTTTAAAGTAGTTACATTTGTTTTTGTGACCTCTCTCTCAGACACCCATTTCCCTTTTACAGAGGCAATTTTAATTACCAGTGTCATCTGATCCTTCCAGAGCAAGTTTTTAACCTTGGCACTATTTTATTTGGGCTAGATAACTCTGTCGTCGAGACTGTTCTGTGCTTTGCAGGAGATTCAGCATTATCCTGGGCCTCTACTAGACACCCGCAGCTCCTAATTTTGACAACCCAAAAATATCTCAGACCCTTAGCAGACAAATACACCTCACCTTGATTGAAAAACACTATCCCAGAGATATTTTGAAAATTAGAAATCACCGTGCCAAAAGATGGAGGCAATGTTGACCCAATTTTTGCATAAATAAAAGACTGAGAAGACTAGAAATTGGCTTAGAGGGCTCAGGCCTGTATGACTGAAAGAAGACTTATCAGTTTTGATTTTTTTTTTTTATGCAAGTATCAAATCTACAGACTTCAACTGGCTTGAACATGAAGGGAATCTACTCTCACTTGATCAGACTCACTTGATTAGACTCTGGATTTGGGTGGTTGGGTAGCATATGGTGCCATCATGGACTCAGATTCATTTGGGTGACAGACCCAAAGTCCAGAATACCTAGCGTCAGGCTGGTGCCCCTTGAGGTTGTAAGATGTTTACCACAGCAGGTGTGGACAGCTGCTTTTTCAAGGGTGTCGAGGAGTAGACAAACAGCCTGGTTCACTGAAGGCTGGGAACATTGCTTTTCCAGAAACCACCAGAAATCCTCTTTATGTGTTACTGACTCAAAATGACTTAGCACCTCACCCTCACCCCTAATCCTTTCACTTGGCAAAATAAGTAAGATCGGCTTTGTAGAGTGGATGTTGAGTATCCCCTGGACAATCTTGGGAAGGAAAAGAAGCAATCAGACAAGTCGGGAATAGCATTGAGTTCAGTGAGTGTTGAACTGATCACCATTCAGATAACTGAGTTTTTTAAAGTCATGGTTGGAGAACTTTGTTCTTGGTTCTAAACAGGTGAGTACTCTACCCTCTGAGGACATGGTCTTAGCCATATAATTTTTCTTCCTGTGTGCTGTTTCCTTTGATTGTGCAATTGAGAAAATGGACCTTCCTCATAACACTGGTGGAAAGACTCCAAGGGGCAGGGGCGTCCCAAACACAAGTGCAGGGGCTTGTAATGGCAGGTGGCCAGTTGTTTTTGACCTAGAAGAAGTGAAAGCACTCAGCAAAGCAGGAGAGATGGGGACATGGAAGACTCTCATCTTGCAGGAGGAAATGATTGCTCAGGGCATGCTTAAAGAACATTAAGAAATGCTCTAAAAATGTTCTATTTCCAGGTAAACTTCATGGCTCTTTAAAATCTAGTTCACCCCTGAGCTGTGTAAGTCCTGTTTATTTATAAAAATTTTCAGAAGTTGCTCAGGCCACCCCTTCCTTCCTACTACCCCATTCTCTTCCCTATGTCAGATGGCAAAATTCAATTATTTATACTCCCAAAGTGAAAAAATGATCAACCTACATCTGAGAAATATGTCCAGTATTCTTCAGATTTTCATCATTAGGTAATCATTTAAATATGGTGCTACCTTGCTGAAGGTGTACTATCATCTTTGATCGGATCTTGGTGCTGAAGGATGATAACTGTCCCATGGGATTTTTTCAGTTAAAAAAAAAAAAAAAAAAAAAAGGAGGTAGAGTGTTCTCCTCATCAAAGCAGATGAACTTGGGTTGCCAGCCTAGATGTACGTGGGTGTTTTACATCCTTGGATTATATAAATCTGTTTAAAATAGTATTCTGCTGCTTAGCGTACTTGGTTGCAAATATCTCCCCATTCTATCAAGCACACATTTGTTAAGTGCCTAGGAGATGCAGAGCAAAGTCTTAGCTCGGTGCTAGTGCAGACTCTGAGGTGGGGGAGAGGTTGGGAACCTGGAAGGACTTTGCATTTGCCAGGCCTGCGTTCTTCTCCAGCAAGTGGGTCAGAGAAGTGTGTACTAGCTAGAAATATGTGTTATTTTCTCTGTCCACTTCGCTTCTTTTTCCCCCTGGGCTTGTTTGTTGCATCTGTTGTTAATTATGGCATCTGTTTTTCTTTAGTTATTTGATTCTTAGTATTTCATTCAAATGCTGAATGTTCATTAATAGGCTTTCAGACTCTTGGCTTTCTCAGTCACTGCCTAAACTCACAGAACCAAGAGGGACTGAAATTCTGATTTGTGTCTGTGTGATTATGATGCCCAAACTCTTTCCCCTAAGTAATCCTGCTTCTGAGGTGGACGAAGAGGTAGTCATTGCCATCAATTTCACTATTTCATTGGTGAGTGAAATCTGAAAACAGGTAACCCTTGTCATCAGAAAAATATCTAAAATAATTGAATACAAGGCAAGGCACTGGGTTCAATCCTCAGCACCACATAAATAAAGGTATTGTGTCCATCTACAACTAAAAGAACACATTAAAAAGAAACAAAAAAAATTAATTGAATCCATGCTATAAGGTAGGCGTTATTCCAGATATTTCACATACATCTTCACAAGAACATCCGTGATGATTCTAACATTCCAGTTTCACAGATAGGGAAACTGAGGTGCAGAAAACAAGTAAAATCTGATGCACACAGACAGAAAGAGATAAGTCCAAGATTTCAGGATAGCTCTCTCACA
The DNA here is from genome assembly GCF_902686445.1 of Sciurus carolinensis. Lineage (NCBI taxonomy): Eukaryota > Metazoa > Chordata > Mammalia > Rodentia > Sciuridae > Sciurus > Sciurus carolinensis. Next base: position 145,196,545 of record NC_062218.1, read on the forward strand.
ACTCATCCCCACTGTGTGACCTCCCATCACCTCAACACAAGGTTTCAAGTGACACAGATCCTACAAGAAATAGAGTTGTCCCCCAAAATTCAAGGGTGATTTATTCGAGAAACTTCTCCAGATAGGAAAGTTCACAAATGCTCAAGTCCACTACGTAAAGTGCTGTAGTGTTTGCATATAACCTAGGCACATCCCCTCATATTCTTTAATCATTTGTAGGTGACTGGCGATACCTAATATAACATAAATGCTATATGAGCAGTTGCTGTACTGGATCACTTAGGAAATGATGACTGCAAGTTCAGTGCAGATGTAATTTTTTCCCTGAATATTCCACTCCACAGTCGGTTGCACTTGAGGATGCAGACCTTGGAACAGAGGGCTGACTGTGTGCATATGTTGAGGTTTTTATCTGAGGACATGGGCAAAGCACTGGGGCAAGCAGTAGGGTCTGTTCTCAGCTGGAAGGAATGGGGAGGATTTGCCTGTGCTCAGGAGGGGAAACGGGTGGTGAGGATAAGCCTCATCCAGCTGCGAGCACAGGGAAGAGGTGCTGCTGCCTCCACAGGGTTAATGGCTTTCTGCTTCAGTTCTGTGATGAACCACAGGCTGCCTTTGCCCCTCCCAGCAGCATCTCAGGGCAGTCCCTGCTGCTCATGCAGTACCAGCCTGGAACCTGCTGGCACAGCTGGGAGAGCTGGCTTTATGTCCATTGATTTACCCTCACATGCTTCCGTCCACAGATACATCACCAAGCCTCTTGCTCCTGGAGTCAGTGAAGGGAGGTTCATGACTCAATTTTATTCGTTTGCTTGTGCAGACAAGTGGCTTCAGTTGTGGAGGAGTCATTTGAAATAAAACATCATTATTAGATTCCCTCTTCCTGAGTCCCCTCTCCTGGCTCCTGGTTACCTCTGAGTTAAGGCTCAACCCAGGATCTGCTTGAGAACTTTCTTCCTCTGCAATCTAAAGAAGCTCATGTATTAGCCCAAATAGAAATTCAAGGACTCAGAGCACAACACATTTTAAATGACATATTGAAGGACTTAGAACATGCACCTGAATTGTCACTGCTAGAAAGCCTTTGTCCTTTGTACCTTCTTTGCTTGCATTTTCCAGGAGAGGCATCTTATTTCGTGTCCATGTTCTTCCACCTCCTTGCTGTCTCGTCCTTCCAGCTGTCCTGTGTGTCCTCAGCTGTCATATACATTCTTCATACCCAAACGGGATCCTGCTCCCAGGTCTTTTCTGGTATTGTCCTCACACTCACCCCATCGATTCTTTAACCCCACTTCACGAACACAGCAAACTTCTCCAACCTCAGGGCCTTAGAGATTCTCCTTCTTGCTCCCTGGTAAGTTTTAAGCTAAGATCTTCCCTGCATCATCCCTTTACTTCATCCAGATCTCGGCCAAATTTGCCATGATTTTAGAACTTCTTTTATATGCCATTCCCCATTCCCAACACATACCCTATTTTATTTTTCTTCTGGGGATAGGTCACCTCTGGACATATTACTTATTTTTTAATATGTCTGATCATAGCATGTTCTCTCTCTGTCTCTCTCTTTTTCATACACACACACACACACACACACACACACACACACAACCTCCCTCCCTGAAACCTCTTCTCTGACCTTCCAGATTCTCGCTCTCTCAATGCCACAATCCATTGTCCATCCTTGCTCTCTTCAAATGCACTTATTCACGGGGGAAGAGGGCAGGGGCTTTTCTGTACCTTTCATGCTTAAAACAGTGCCTGGCACATGGTCCAAATTTAAGTTATTGAATGAAAGAAAGAAAGGGAGAAATGAAGGAAGGAAGGAAGGAAAGGAAAGAAGAGAAAGACAAAGAGAAAGAAGGGAAAGGACAAGAAAAGAAAGGAAGGAAGGGAAAACTCAGGCACGATTCCGCTTTTCTCTGTGTCTGTTAGCTTAACCCAGGCAGTGGCGTCCCTTCCAATGACATACCTCGCGGGGTCTGGCAATCTCACCAGCAGTCCATGATCCATGGCCCCTTTCAAGCAGAAATCATCATTTTCCTGATATTCCCATCCCATGCTTTCTTGTATTCTACTTTTCTTCTAACTGCCACCAGTTGCCTCTTGTTCCTGAAAGTCCTGACAAAAATGTCACTGACTAGAATGAACGAATGGAGTTCTTGTTTATTTTCGTCTTAACGTCATCACTCACACAAGTGAGTTTTGATTTGACTTTTTAAAGGCATGGTATCTGTTATGCACAGCCTAGGCCTTGGTCCAGAGCATGGAGTCCTGTAAGCAGACCTCTTCCTCTACAGATTTGCCATTCCAGTATGGGGAGTTGACTAGAACTCAGAGCTCATGTCACAGACACACAAACACACCTCTCTAGCACACCTCTCTCTCTACTTCCTCTGATAACATCAGGGTGCATGTCTGTAGGATGGTGTGCAAGTGGTTTCCTCTTGGTGGCAGCTCAGATAGATTGGTCCTGCCTGCCTAGGAGGCTGCTGTGTCAAAAGGAATTTTGAAACAATCTGAGCCCTGGAGAAAGTCATCACCTGGTAATGCCTGCCCTGGGCACAAGGGGGGTATGTTGGTATTGTGAATAATTTTTGCACTGCCTCCCTTAGTAGGATTATCAGTCTGCATATTTGCTTCTAAATACTTTGCAGCAAGCATGTATCTATTATGTATTCATCTTTTATTAAGATGAATAAAGACTGGTTCAAACAGAAGACTTCTGTACCTATATCTGTATGTACAGTGGTACAAACAAGTACAAAAGAATTTGGAGTCCCTGTGGATCTGAAGGAAAGGTCCTACCCAAAGAATAAGGATCAGTTTATTAGAAAATAAGAATAACCTCCTGCAGTCACCTGAGTTACTTCACCTCTTACTTCTCTCTGAGATAGTAAAAGTATGATTATTGATAATAATAGCAATAAAAACAGTATGGGTTGCTTTGTAGTAGGCACATCTGTCTTCTCTTTGTGTCACCAGCCAAAATACTTTTAGATATTTTTCAGAATCCTGTTTCATCCACTGATTTAAGCTCTGCTCAGACCTCATTTCACCTTTAGCTCATTCCACCTTAAAGGGTACCAGTTATATGCATTTCTTCCTTTGCATGCCCTAAAGTTGCTTGTTACCACACTTTGAACACATTCCCCTTATTTTACCCATTGGAGTGCTAGACCATGCACATCTTATATCCACCTTTGTTATTCCTTTTTTATTGAAATTAATTCATATACATGAAATTTTTTAAAAAGTCCACTTTAATGCCTCCTAGTAGGCTTATTATGCTGTATGACCACCACCGCTCTCTAATTTCAAAAAATTATCATCATCCTCAAAGAAACTCCCATCTCATCAGCACCCACTCTGCATTCCCCTCTCCTTCAAAACCTGGCAGCCACTCATCTGCATTCCATCTCTGTGGATCTGTTCTGGATATTTCACATAGGGAGAATTACATAATGCATGGCTTTTTGCTTCTGACTTATTCTTTTAGCATACTATCTTCCTGGATATGTTGGAGCAGATATCAGTACTTCATTGCTTTGCATGACTGGATTAAATATTCCATGGTTTGGATATATCCCATCTTGCTTATTCATTCATCAGTGAGTGGGCATTTAGGTTATTGTTCGTGGAATAGACAAGAAAAGAAGTACCCACTCCCTTGGAATCACACCAGTTCAAAGAAGAATCAGTATGGAGTCAAATCTTGCACTTTATTCCTGCATTGCTGAGAGATACTTCCATTTTTTTCTTAAACATCTTTTTTATTGGACACCTTTGAAATCAGGACATAAGAGGAGATTTTTTTATAATCTCAGAAAAAAAATAGCTGATTCTCTGTAACTAGTTGCGGTCACATACTAGAGTCACGTTGCAAATAGAGAGTCCTATGACCAATCTGTTTAGATAGTAGATTTCACAGGTTCTGGAGTCCAGAGGTCATTGTGAGCTATAAGTGCATCTTCATTTGTATACTTTTACTTTGTTGTGCTCTTGCTAGTTTTAGCAATTTCCTAGATCTCAAGAACCAGTGCCCTTGACTTCCTTTCTGCTAATAGAACTCTTTGAGAAAATCAAGCATGGCTCTGAATTTCCCATCTGCAGAATATTTCTGTGTTTTAAATATTTTCCTAGGCAGTCAGTTGGCTGATCATTTTCAGCCTGCAACCTGCGTAGTTACATCTGCAGCTGAGAAGGATGTTGAAGACTCCATAGCAACACCATCTGTCCATTCACAGAATGTTTTTCTCTCATATAAAGATGGGAGGTATTAGTCATAATGAGGCAAGTTGCATGCTAGGTTCAGAAGACAATTTGACTTCCCCAGACTTCTGCATCAACAAATACTGCTGACCATGTGGGTACTCATGAATTCAGAGCACACTGAAATTAACACTACTGTGGTGGGTTTGTAGTTTTTATGATGGAACAGGAGTCAGCCAGCTGCAGCCCACGGGTCAAATTCAGCCTGTGACCTGCATAGATAAATAAAGTTTTATTGGAACACAGCCATAACCATTCACATAACCATGACATGTCCCCTCTGTTCCCTCCCCCAGCTGGCTGAGCACACTACTCTTTACCTTTCCTCCTTGAGTACCGTGGGCAGGTTCCAAATATGCATGGATGTCATTATGTAACTTTATAAATTAATATGTGAAATAGGTGGTCCACGTGTCTGAGGTATCCTCTAAGTATGTGAAAATTCTCATGACATATCCTGATTGGGACAGTTGTCCATCAGAAAACGGACATTGTTCTTGAGGAAGGATGTTCTTCTTTGTATTCCCAGAGCCTGGTGATAGGACCTGGGGTGAAAACATACCCTGAAAAATGTTGAACCAGTGAATGAATGCAGAATGAGTTATTTGTTAGGAGGAAGGGAAGTGTTATTTGACTGTCCTTTAAAGGCAAGTTAAGAAAGTGATTATGTATGTGATCTGTGGACTACTGTAGCTTAGAGTGAAAACCCCTTTCTTCCCCTTACGACCTCTGAGTCTGTGGTCAAGTTTCTCATCCTCTTATTCTGCTTCCCTACCTGTAAGATAAACAACAATGTTACCTCCCTTGTGTGTTGCCATGGAGGGGAGAATCATATAATCCATTTTCAATTTTATCATGGCACTGGGCACATTGTAAGGAGCCAACATATAATGGTCATTTCTGGTAACTCTTATTATTTCTTTGAAACAAAATTCAACTTCCTGTCATGTCTCTTAGTTTTACTATACTTCTAAGTTACTACTTGCATGTATGCATGAATGTATTCATTATATGCATATTTTTTTTCTTTTTTCTTTTTCTTCCTTTTTTTTTGGTTCTGACTTTGTCAGGCACATACTGCACCAGTGGCTAGGGACAAAAAGATGGATCAGATGTCATTAAGATCCTTAAGTGTTTCATAATCTAGTATATTCTACATTGCATCCAAGTATGTCATTTAAAAAAGTATATGTGACTCAATTTGAAAGTCAGGAGGAGTCAGAAATTGATAACTAAGGATTATTGCCCTTCCATTTTTATGATAAGCAAGCAAAACACTGAAAGAATGAACAGATGCTGTATCTGAGGAATTTCTCACATTGGTCAAAGAATAAAACTGGGAAGCACCTGATCCCTGATGAATGAGGAGTCACTGTTTCTGTCTGCACATCTGCCTTGTAGATGGCCACGGGTAAAAATACTCAGGTGGTCTGACCTGAGAAAAGTTTTGTGCCCACTGATCTTCAGTTGCATGCTATGCATTTAGAAGGCAAATGCTGGTATTTGGTGGATGGATTCCAAAACCATTTGCTGTGCAAAAGATAGACCTAGAGTTCCCATTTTGAATCAGAAAGATGTGGGTTGGAGCCCAGATGTACTCCTCATTAGTTAAGTGACCTTATGCAGACCCCTTCTCTCTTGGTTTTCTCATCTGTAAAATGTGAATGGTCATAGTACCTACTTTATCCGTTTGGTTTTGGCCTATAGTCCTAGGAACAGTGGTTCAGTTTCAAAAGCATCCCTGGATCTCTCAGACTGGGACATGTTCCCTCTTGAGAGCAACTGCCAGTCTCCTCTTCCTGGGCTCAGTCTCTGCCCAGCTGCTGCTTCAGCTGTGGTCACACCAACATGAGAAGGATATTAGTAGGTAGTGCAGCAGTAACTCTTTGGTACCATGGAGTCTGCAAAACAAAACTTGAATTCAGTGCACTTCAGAACATTTTTAAAAAATATATGCTGTCAACAGAGATACTGATTGAGGTTATTTCTCTAGAGGAAAAAACAATGTTGGCTCAGGTATACCCTTGAGAGGCAGACTACAATATAAGAAAATCACAGATGCAAGAAAAAGAAATTTCAAGTTCCACTTCCTAGATGTAAGACCTTCAGCATGTTTCCTAACTTATCCTCAGTTTCCTCATCTATAAAGTGGGAATAATGCATCTAAATGCATGGGTACCTTAAGAATTAAAGAATTTAGCACAATCCTTGAAAACAGGGACTGTTACGCAAAGCATGGAATTCTTCAACCTCTGTGAAAAAACATGTTATTGTCTGATTTTTGTCTTACTAGAGACCTGTGCCTTCATAAGGGAATTTAGCTTCCCAATGACATCTGCACAGGAATTTTAACTCTAGATTCTGAGTGTACTGAGAATACTGCATTTATTTTTAAATCTTTTTGTTTCTAATATTTATGGGAGTAAAAATTCTTGGGTTTCTTTAAATTTTTCCCTTCAATGGGAGAGAAAAAGACAAAATCAGAAATTTCCATAAGAAAAAGTGGTGTGTGTGTGTGTGTGTGTGTATGTGTGTGCATGTATGATGGAACATTATTCAACTTTAAAAAAGAATGAAATTTTGGCATTTTCTGGTAAATGAATTGAGTTAGAGAATATCATGCTAAGTGAAATAAGCCAAACCCAAAAAACCAAGGTGGAATATTTTGTCTGATGTGCGGAAGCTAAATCACAATAAGATGGGTGGGGTAATAGGGAAGAATGGAGTTACTTTATATTCGGTAGAGGGAAGTGAAGGGAGGGGAAGGGGTAAGGGGGAAGGAATGACAATAGAGTGAAACAGACATTATTACCTCATGTACATGTATGACTGCATGACCAATGTGATCCTGCAATATGTATAATAGGAAAATGAGACATTACACTCTGTGTATTATCTATCAAAATGTATAAATGCATTTTACTGTCATGTACAACTAGAACAAATAAAAGAAAAAAAAAGTTTCCAGTGGGCCTTTAATCCCAGGCTGAAGCAGGAGAATTTTAAGTTTGAGGCCAACCTGAGCAAATTAGCAAGACCCTGTCTCAAATTTTAAAAAAATAATAATAATAATAAGTAAAAAATTAGAAAGGGTTGGGGATGCAGTTCAGAGGTTCAGAGGTAGAGAATGGTTCTGGATATGATCTCCAATAAAACAAAAATAAATTAATCCTCCAACAGTAATGGAGGCCAGAGTTTCAAAATAAAGGTATGCATTGCCATGGTAATGGAGTTAGGACTCTATTACAAGCTCTTTTTATTTAGTTATTTATTTATATCAGTTGTCTTTCATCACCTTTTATTTTTCTCAAATTGCAAAACAATTAAAGAATTTGGCAAGGAAAATGAGCCAGATGTAACTGTTTCCTCTTACATCTCTTAATAGGAACAAACATGCTGTAATGTAATTTTTCTCCCCACCACCAGAATTGCATCCTCCCCCGAGTTCTCAGCTGCAGAGCAGTAACAAAGCCCCTTGGAAGAGGAAAAGCCCTTATTCTCAATGGAACGTAATTAAATTTAAATAATGTTGTATCAGCTGGAGGAAGAGGGAAATTTGGAAAGAAAAATTCTCTGGTTTCTGAAAGTTCCTCAGGCTACACCCAGAAATCCTGCTAAGTGCCAATGTGAGGTTTCCATCTGATGTCAGCTTTAGTGCTCTTGTGGGCTGTATTTATGCATGATGAAGAGGGCTCAAGAAGTCCATAAAATTAGAAGACTTTTTAATAGAAAACCAAGTTCAAAATTCATATTTGGATGGAATTTACAACCTTTAAGGAAGTTTGTGCTGAATCATTTTTGGCTTTTAGGATAAGACTTATTTTTCCTCTACCCTCTGTGTTTCAGGCAAATGCAATTAACTGAAGATAATTTTAATTAGAAGCAATATAGTATAGTAATGTGATTATGAATAGTGGTATTGAAGTTAGACAAACCCCTGCCTAATTAAAATTTGTGCCCTGCCTGTGTTCTCTGGATGAACTTAGGTGAGTCAGTTGATATTCTTGATCCTTTGTTTTCTCATCTATAAAGCAAATTTGGGGTAATAATATCCATAACTAATGAGGCTGTTACCAGATTGAAATGGTCCAAGGAATGTAAAATGCTTACCCTGGCGTATAGTATACACTCAATAATTGTTGCCGTTGCAATTATTTATTATGCATTGAGGTTCAGTAACATTTTCATTAATTAGAATTCACTCCAGGGAGAAAAGAGTAGCATAGAAGTAAACCCAGTCTTAATGAAGGCTATGATCAAATTACACTGTGAAGGGACATTCTCTTCTGTAATTCCCACCTGCAACCAGAACATGACATTCTATTGACAAGAATTTATTCTTCTTCCACCTTATGGGCTTTGGACGTAATTTCCCAACTCTGACACTCACTTTTCCCCTTCTATCGATTAAAACGAAGTAGATTCTCCCAGGATTATTGCAAGTCACTTTTTAATCACCATTTCTAGAAATAATCATCATTGACTGAATCTGTAAACATCATGAATGGTTGAAAGGAATTAACCGTCAAGATCATAGCAAGAGGCTAGCTGAACTTACGCAGACTTGTATTAGTCTAATAAGCAAAACTGTGAAGAAGCTCTTAGGAAGGTTTCTCTGACTATTTGGTCTTGGATAACTTGGTTTTGATGACTTAGAAACATAGAGCTGTTCCTGTTAGGACAGGGACCTGTGTCACCTGCTTATCTGCCTGATGTTGTAGAATGGACTCAAGTGGTTTTTCAGTGTCTGAGTTGGTTGCTTGGCTCATCCTTTCTAGGGAGTGCAATCTTCAAATGGACCCATTTATTTTGTTTTACATATTTTGTAGTTTTTATCATTGTCATATTATAATGTGTTCTTATGGAAAGAAGGTTAAGTTTGGAGTCAGAACATGGGTGTAAATCCCAACTCCTATCTGTGATCATGGATAAATTACTTTTCCATTGAATTTTAGCTGCCTTCTCATTAAAATGGACTTATTCATATTATAGGAATGCCAGAGGATTAAATAAGAAAACTTACACAGTGTCCTAAACATACGTGTTGCACATGAAGGTGAATAAGTAATCGACTGTTCATTTATTCATTTATTCAAGCAAATATCTATTGAGCATTTGATGTGGACCAGGCACTGTTTCTGTTCCTTGGAAATGAGTAGAGCACAAAATAAACAAGATCCTATACCTGCGGAGCTTAATTTCTAGTGGAGGAAACAGACAATAAATAACAACCATAGTGAAGTAAACCAATTATGTACTATGTGCAAAGTTAATTACTATGGAGAAAAAAAGAAAACTGTAGCCTGGTACATGAACTAGGAAGGGCCAGGATCAGTGGGGCAAGAGGGTGGGAAGATGGTAGAATAAAGCAGGATCATTCTACTGGCCAGGTTAGGCCTCCTGAGAAGTTTCCATTTGAGTGATGATACGGAGGATATGAAAGAATTAGGCATTGGGGACATCAGCGGGAAGGGTCCTTGCTGATGTGTGAAGGCAACAGCAGGCTTCCCATGTGCAGGCACAGCAAGGAGCCCAGTGTGGCTGAAGCAGAATGACCAGGGACAGCTCTGAAGAAAACAGGGAGAGGCTGAAGGGCACTGAGCAAAGGAAACGCATGCTCTGACTTGGGTTTTTAAAAGAAAAGCTGTTAGTTTTAGGGTAACAGTGAGACTGGGAGTAGAGGGACCAGTTTTCCAGGTAACCAGTGATGGTGGCCGGAGCCATGGGGTGGTAAAAGTGATGGATTCTGAATATAATGTTCTTCTTTTTTGCTTAACTTCAATCTTGGATTGTAGTAACAATATTTATCCTGTTGAGAGAGCTATTAACAAGGAGTAGATGGTGGTGCAAGACATCCATCAAGTCCTACTGAAGTGGGCCCTGTGCTAAGACCCCACTGACCCGAGGAGGAGGGTGTGATTATTAACTCCTATAGATAGGAACCACACCTGAGGCAGAGGCAGACCAAGGATCATGCCCAAGGCCCCACACCATTGCCACAGGGAGCTGGGAGTCTCGCCCATATGACCTGATTTTGGAGCCACACTGTGTGATGTGCTCTGTATAGAGAGGAGCCACATAGAGCCACCTTCTATACTCCCTCTTTTTTCCTAAGATAGCTTACCCCCCACTGCTTCAGGTTTTCCAGACTAAATCAGAGAGACTTGCTATACTCTGCTTCTTTGTTCTCTGAAACAAAGAATGAAGTTGTTACGTGCGATGCCTGATGGTGGAAGTGTATCCCCTGGGAGAGCTGACATTTGAGCGGCTGGTGAATTGGTTTATTGGGAAAAAATAAAGAACTAACAATTTTATCAAAATACTCTTTTTCTGTTTTATTTTTTTACTCTCCAAAGATCACAATGAAATTTTTAAAGTGTTTTTATTTTCTCTTTCCACATTTTTTATTGGTGCATGATAGTTGTATATAATGATGGAATTTTTTGTTACATATTTTTACATACACAGAACAATATAATTTAGCCAATATCACTCCCCAGTACTTCCTCCCTACCTCCCCATCTTCCACAGGGTAAAATATAGAGTAGCATAAAATCTACCATTTTAATCATTGTTAAATGTACAGTTGAGTGGCATTAAAGACAGCCACATTGTTCAACCGTCCACCCTCAGAACTCTCTCCATATTGCAAACTGAAACTCTGTACCCATTAGACAACAGCTCTCTACTTCCTTGTGTCCCCTGCCAAGCAACATTCTTCTGTCTCTGATTTGACTGTTCCAGGTACCACCTAAGTGGAATCACACAGGACCTTTCCTCTTGTGTCAGTTTATTTCACATAACATCCTCCATGTTGTTTTCATTTGTCAGGTCTTACTTATTTTTTAAGGCTGAATACTAATTCATTGTATGTATACATACCCTTTGTTTTCCCGTTCATCTTTCAATGAATCAGAATACATTTTAAAATTGTCATAGCACATTAATTTATCTTGAATTTTAGAAGTCATGTCACTTTCCCATCAAGTGGGGAACTCAATAGTGAAAATCTTTTCCTTGCTCCCAGTCTATGAAGAGGACAGATCTGTAGATCAGAGTCTCAACAGCTGTTTTAACTAATGTAGGAGAGGGGAGTCCTCCCAGTTCCCAGAAGTTTCTGTTGACATTTTGACTATAGAATCATAAATGAGGACCATTTCCCACTGTACATTTTGCATCTCATTTATTATATTTCATTTGTCCTGAATTAAGCAAGTCATTTTGTTTGCACAATTTCTTTTTGGGGTTGTATTTAGGTTTTTTTGAAAATTTTACTTTTAACCATAAGTAATAGAGTTGTTCAAATATGAACCATAGGGAGATATGATTTGACAGTTCTTCAAAGGATGCGTAAAACTAATTATAAGTGAAAGTCATTTCAATTTAATAATAAAAAATAATTAAAAAAAGACTCTACCAACTTTGAATTATTCTCTTTCAATTCATACATAGACCTGTCCATCATTATGCTCAACTATGTTCCCTTTTGGCCAAATTAATGAGTAAAAACATCAAACATTTTTTTTGTTCGGTTTGGTACTGAGGATTGAACCCAAGGCACTAAACCACTGAGCCACATCCCCAGCCCTTTTTACTTTTAATTTTACTTTTAACTTAGGTCCTCGCTAAGTTGCTGAGGCTGGCTTTGAATTCACTCATCTCCTGCCTCACTCTCCCTAGTCACTGGGATTCCAGGCTTACACCCTCATACCTGCAAAACATTGAACTTTTACTCATGTGGTATGTATGTATGTGTTTCACATCTTGCTTTAAGATAAAATTTGCATGAACTCAACTTTTAAAAACTATGTATCTGCCAAAAAAATTTCCAGCATTTTTATATTTTGGTTTACTCACATGACTGTTCCCCCCCCCCCCCACTGGATTGACTCTGGGGCCTCACATGTGCTAGGGAAGTACTCTACCACTGGACTGCACCCCAGTCCTCACATGGACTTTTTAGCTTACTTTAGATAGAATGTTCTTTTATTATTAGAATAAGATCCCACTGGTTTTAAAGGGGACCACGATGTTACAGAATCATCAAATAAATCTCTAGGTGGAAAGAAACGCTAAAACTCATCTAGACCCCATGCTCAACCTGAGCTGAATCCACTTGGTCATCTCTGATCCCCCAACCTTTGCTTTGAGCCCTCTGTGTTGCCAAACCTCTGTGAACTGGGTATCCTTGGCATGATTTGGGGGGTATAAGTATGTATCTTTTAAAATAGCAATTACTTAATATTTTTACTTTAATGGAGTCCTGGTTTCTTTGATCAGTTAAAAGAAAAATTTATCACTATTTTAAGTCAAAAACCAATCTCATGTCCCAAGAACAGAAGGTATACACAAAAATAACTATTTGTGATGGAATATTAAACTAGAGGCCAACTTTCTTCATTAAATATGGAAATGTGTGTTACAGAGGTATCGATATCATCATAGGCCCAAACTGAAACATTATCCTTAAAGTCATCAAAGATATTAAAAGGCAATCAAAAAGGAAGTAAGTCTTTTATATGTAATGTCATCCTCCATGACAACTAAAATCTTGCACACAGCTAAGTCCCAAATTTGGGGGAACAATACTTCTGCTCCTTCATCCTTAGAACAACTTATCTGCTAAAAAGTTCTCCTCTCACTATGTTGACCTTTATCTGCATCTGTGGAGCATCCACAAATGGTCCAGAAATGAGGACAATATCATTTGATCACAATTCACTGATTTAAGCATAAATCTCCTTCAAGACAAGGACGATGTGAGCTGAGTAGTTGAGTGATTTTGTATACAGCTTACTAGTATTCTATAATCCCTATGTCTGATAAATGCAGTATTCTCCTGGAAATCTGAACTAAGCGACCCAGAGATTGTGGCCAGTCCATGATGGGTTCTGGATGATGACAGTGATATTATGATCATTATTAGCCTTGTCAACAGCAATGGCCAACACAGACTGACAGTGTGCTATAGTCTAGACACAGTTCTCATTGCTTTTGATATTATGTCATCCTTTGAATACTCTGCAAGGCAGGTTCTACTTTTATTTCTTTTGTGTGGACGCAGAACCTGAGTGATAGAAGAATTAAGTTACATGCCCAGGTTTACAGAGAGCTGCTGAGAGTAGGTATAGGATTTAGATATAGGTGATCTGATTCCAGAGTCCATGTTACTTTTTACCACTCAATGACCCTGACCCCCACTCTTCTCTGTTGACCCATTATAAAGAACTACAGAATTTTTATGGATTAGCTATGAGGTATTCCCCAAAAGCTCATGTGGTAGACAATGCTACAGTGTTTAGAGGTAAAATGCTTAGATTATGAGGGCTGTAACCTAATCAGTGGATTAATCCATTTGATGGAATAATTTGAAAGGATCACTCACTACATGGGTTGGTGGCTAGAGGAAGTAGTTCACTGGGGGTGTGCCTTGGAGATGGTATCATGTCCCCCTGGCTCCTCTCCTTATCCCTGCTTCCTGGCTGCCCTGAGCTGAGCACCTTCCTCTACCTCCTCGTTCCACCATGATGTTCTGCCTCATCTCAGGTCCAGAGCTATGGAGTTGGCTGACATGGACTGAACCCATGAAACCATGTGCACAAATAAACTTTCCCTCCTCTAAGTTGTTCTTGTCAGGCACAACAGTGACAAAGAGCTGAATAACACAAGAATTTGCAGACTGGAAACAAAACCTGGTCATAAAGCCTAGAAACACAGGCATCCACTTGACATGTTTGACCGTGTTAAGTGACCAGCTAATGCCCACACCTGACTGATTAGACAGTGACTCCCAGTGGTCCCAGCATGGCACACCACTGCACCAGAGTGGTGAGGAAATGCTTGGTTGATGACTTCTAAAACCTGGATGGGACAATGGGGACTGTGCAGTGGGTTACACACATGCCAGATCTGAAGCCTCCTGACATGCCCAAAGTGCAGGTTTCTTCAGTAAGAAGCAGAGATGCCAATCATCTGAGACAGTGCATCACTCACACAATTCAGGAGCTGTCAGTGAACCACATCTGTTGCACACATGTTTCACATGTCATATGATATCACTGAGCTCATGTATATCACAATGAAATACCATGAAGTCATTTTTATGTATATATACAGATGTTTACAGCTTTAGGCCATGGTGCAGTTACACACTTGGTCGTTTACCTTTTTGTATTTCATTCATTGAATAACAGGCTCTGGATTTGAACACAGTATTCCAGACGTGTCCTCACTACACATGGTAAAACAGGATTGTCTTGCCCCTTAAAAGAAGCTGAAAGCTTTCTGGCAATCAGTGAACCCAAGGAACCCATATTAACTTTGATATTCATTTATACAAAAAGCTTTATACCTATCATGTATGACACAGTTTTAGACTCTTGGAATATGGTGGTGAACATATAAAAGTCCCTGTTCTGAAAGTTCCTACCTCTCATGGCTGGAGGGTGAGACAGATAGAAATTACATCATACAAATACATCCAGTAGATATAAAATGTTCAGGTATGCTAACTGAAATAAAGATAAAGTTTAAGTGTAAGAAAAATGGAGAGAGAGGAGTATCTTTTGGAAAACAAGGAGGTTAAGACCACCAGGTGAGGACTGGGGATCTAGCTCAATTGGTAGAGTGCTTACCTGGCAAGCACAAGGCCCTGGATTCAATCCCCAGCACTGCAAAAAAAAAAAAAAAAAAAAAGACAGCCAGGTGGGCATGCGGGAGGAGGAAGTGCCTAAGTTCATGAACAGGAAGTACAGATGCAAGAATCAGGCAGAACCCAGGATGATTGGAAGAGCAGGAGGCAAGTTTGCTGGAGAAGAAATCACATGAGCACCAGAAAGGAATGAAATGGAGAGACAGTAGCAGACCACATCAGGTAGAGTCTTGTAGTTAGGAGTTTAAATTCAAACTTGGAAATTGGGGTCTGATTTTTCCCTGTGGGAGTGAGGTCATGGTATTGAATTTGAAAATAATTACCCAGTTACTCTGAGGATAATAGACTGTAGGAGGGCAAGAGTGGAAGCAAGGAAATCAATATAGACTATGGAACAAAACAGCTCATTTTGCATTTCCAAGATAGTTTGCTTGTAATTATCATTTTTATTTTATTTATAATGTAATGACACTGCAATTTATTATGACACTGGTTGTTTAAAATTCCTTTGTGAACTAGCACATCGTTAATTTTGAGATTGCTTTACTGTATTTGAAAATAATGTAGATCCTCAATTTGTTGGGTTCAGAGTTCTATGTATCCATTAGTTCATACTAGCTAAATATTGGTCTTCAGATGATATCCATGCTAGCATTTGGTCTGCAGAGTCTATAATTTTCTGATAGATTTTTGTTAAAAATCTCATCCTAGGGTTTGCTGAATTTGCCTCAAACTTCTCATAACTTTTATTTGGTTCATTAATAGATATGTCTCTAGAAATGATTTGTAGTGTTTCCTTTTAGATTCTTTTATGTGCAGCTTCTACCATGTACATTAAGATGTCGTTTGTTTTAAATACAATTTATCTAATATTAATTTTGATATTTCAGCATTCTCTCAGTGTTTGCCTGCAATATCTTTTTGCCAGATCTTTATTCTCATCCTTTCCAAATGATTTTTGTCTTAAATATTTCATCTATAAGCAGCACTTAGGTAAATTTTTTTGCTATATATTGTGAATATTTTGTACTCCTACCATTGTGGTTGGTATTTCTACTCTAGTATTCTCTTTCTTTGCTTCTTTAAAAAGGCAACATTCCTTGTCATTTTAGATATATTCATTTTCTTATGCTGGATTTGGGACCATGGATTATATTTTAGTTCTTGCAGTGACCACTTCAGTTATTAGCATGTTCACTTACTATTTCTATTCTTCCTCTTAGATATGACGCCAACATGATCTGTTTTAGTTGTCCACTAACCTATGTAGCATAGGTGAGGCTGGTTCTGCCATTCCACCACAGAGGACTCAGAAGATTCCTTCTGCTTTGCTTAAGCTAAACATGAAGTCGCAGTGACCAGCTTCTGTACCATCATGTATTCTAGTTAAGTGTTTATTACCTTTGATATAACCCCTGTGCCCATCAGTAGTCACTCCATTACTTCTTCTAGTCCCTGGCCATCATTTTTCTTTGTTTCTAAGGGTTCATCTAATCTGGATATTTCATTTAAACATGATCATTGTGTTTGAATAATATCCCATTGAGTTGTTTATGCTTTCATCTGTCAATGGGCATTTGTGTTGCTTCCTATCTTTAGTTGTCATGAATGGTGCTACCATGAACATTTGTAATAAAGTTTTTGTTTCAAAATACATTTTCTTTTCTTTTGGATCTACCCCAGGAGTAGAATTGCTCAGCACATGTAATTCTCTGTTGAACTTATTGAGGAATGTATAACCATTTCTCACAGGGGTGATCCAGTTTTACGCTCCCACCAATGTCAACCTGAGGATTCTGATTTCTATCCTTGCCACCATGTTATTCTCTGATACTTGTTTTTATAGCCATTCTAGCTAATAGGAAACTTATCTAATATTTTCAGTCCCCTTAGAACTTACTGGTTTTCCATTTCCATTGTTGTCATGCCTTAACATGGCTGTGGGTTAGGAGAAGCATAGGTATCTGTCCAAACATCATCTGCTCTGTCCATTCTGACTGTATTTCCTAAGGGGATGGATAGTTAAGCATTCCTTCTCAGAGGTACCTGACCACAGAATACCACCACTATTCTAAAGAATGGGGAAGAAGACAGTATCTTTGTGAGGGAGGTAGACTCACACTAGTGAAAGTTTAGTTCAGCTGACTTCCTCTTGGTCACCTTGTCTCCTCAGTCATGCTAGTACAACACAGACACCTCACTGGTTCCCTGAGAATGGAGCAGAATGCATGTATGTTTTCTAAAAGAGTGGAGCTGCTTCTCAGAGTTAGCCACAATGCTTATACCACTTCCCTTCTCTCCCTTGCACCTGACCATGAAATTAGAAGTTTTGACATGCCAAAACAGAAATCAAGAGCCTTCAAAAAACATTAAGAAATTTACATATTGCCTGTCTTTGTCCATATTTCCTTACTTAATGGCATTTTTATGAACATTATTTTATGTATTCACGTTTATGAACATATTACACATTCATTATTTTATGATCATAAAAGCAATATATACTTCTTACTTTTTTAACAAGAAAAGTGAAAACTCATGATATCTGCCTCTTTTTTAAGATACGAGAACTCACTGGGCATACAGGCACATGTTGGTAATCCCATTGACTCAGGAGACTGAGACAAGAGGATTGCAAGTTGAAACCAGCCTCAGCAACTTAGTGAGACCCTAAGCAACTTAGTGAGACCCTGTCTCAAAATAAAATAACATAAAATTAAATTTAAAAAGGACTAGGGATGTGGCTTAGTGGTTAAGCACCTCTGGGTTCAATCCTTGGTGCCATAAAAAACTTTTTTAAAAATTAAGAAAAGATACAAGGACTCAGCAGAGTCAGATGATGAAGGGTGCAGTCCTGGAGTTGAATGACGAGCCCAAGATCTAGGTCAGGTCCTGTGTGACTGGGGATTACTGATTCACCTTCCCATAATTCTCATAACTACACAGACGCAAAGTTGCAAATACTTTGCTGCAGATCATGAAGCATTTTGTTTGAATGCTCCCTTTTCACTTCTATCCCTCTTTATGAAGGCCCTACTCAGGTGGCCATGACTTAGGACCCACATGGACTTCAGGTTTCATGGTCCTCCTCTGAGTCAGTAGTTACTACCTACCCTGTCTCCATTCTCCCCAAGTCATCTGTGCATCCTCTCCCAGATAGAAAGGTTCACAGACAAGGAAAAGCCTTGACCCTGGAGGCTTCAGACACCTTTTGTGGTCATGGGGCCTTTCGGTGCCTCCTTAGTCCTACCAGAGAGCTGCCTGGACACACATTCCATGCAAGGGCACTCGGCTTCTTTAACATTAGTTGACTCTTCCTGTCCTCTCTTCACTCTCTGCTTGGCACAGTGCTGTCTCTCTTGCATATATTTTCTTAGTTCCCATGGCAACCTGTGAGGCAGGTGTTGCTCCCTGGCCCCCACCCTCACTTCACAGGTGAGGAAACAGAAACACAGAGACAAGCTACACCCTGCGTTTACACCCTAGTATATGGAAGTGCCAGGTTCCAGTCCTACCCTATCTGTCTGAAATCGTGCTTCTACCCGGCAGGTGTAGTGCAGGACTGTTTATGTCCTCATGTCTCCCTATTTGGTGGGGTCAGCAGTGCTTAGCAACCATCAGCATCAGTGGTAAAAATACTTTTTAAAAATACATGTTTAAATCTAGAAACACGGTGCTAAACTCCTTACATATGCTCTTTCATTTACTCCTTTCGGCTCCGTGGGGGGGTTACTGTTAGTAATACCATTTTCCACATCGCGATGCCCATTTTGCAGTTAAGAAACTGAGGTTGAGTGGTCTAAGGCTACTAGTTCAGAAATAGCAAAGCCGAGGGTCTAGGTTCAGAACCCTGCTCCTCCAAAGCCTGATGTAACCACAGAAGCACCCCTCAAAGAAAGGTTCCAGAGATCCAGGGTTAGTGTTTTGGAATTTGTTGTTTGTTCCTATGCCATGCTAACTTTTTATGAGGTCAGCCTCCATCAAGTCAGGCAGCACCGGGCTAGGCATATTTCTCTCCCACGACAGACCTGCCCCTGTGCAGCCATTCTGTTTCACTCCCTGTACTAACTCTGACCTCAGACTTCTCTGAAAGGCTCCCGTTATCTCCACCCAAACTTTTCCTGAGAGACGCTGTTGACTCCTGAGAATGCCACGCACTGTTCTGTGAAAGGTCAAGATCCAAAGCAACAGGCCTCACTGATAGAGGGCAGAACAATGTGCAAGCAGTGCTGAGGAATGCGCGGGGGGCCAGCCACAAAGCCCAGCCTTGTGCACCCGGATCTGGGGGTGCTGGCGGCCAGTGCAAAGCCAAGGACACCATCTATGGAAGAGTCCCGCTTGCAGACGTGGCCAAAAGCCAGAGAATTTTGGCCTGTGACATTTTCTCTTTCAAGAACAGGGGTGGAACCACTTTTGTTTTGCTTTCTGCTTCGCGAAAAACAACCTTCTATATGAAAACACATCTTAGTCTTGCTGTCCTGAGCTTCAGTGCTTTAATGCCCGAATGACTTTGACCTCATGGGGAAGTGAGGGTGCTGACTGCTTTCATGCAGGGTGTCTCTGTTTAGTGGCTTTCTCCAAATCCCTGGTCAAGTCTGTCCTGCCCCCTATAAAGATTTTCTTAACTTCTCCGGCGAGTGTTGAAGCCTTTTCTTCATCCAGATCTTACATTTACAGCTTAGAGTGCACAGTCCTCAGCAAGAGAACTGAAGGAAACTGCTCGGCTTTGGAGTCCCAAGTCCTCTCCTTGCATTTTACCGTCACTGAAGCTAGCCGACCTTGTGCCCCACACCAGCCTCAGTTTCCCCATCTATAAAATGGCAGTAACTCCTGCTCACTAGGGTCATGGACATGAAGCCACCTAGCAGGCATCACTGGGTGCCCATCATGTGACAGGAGCTCTGCTCAGCCCCTTAGGATTTTAAGAAGATAAAGTCAGATCTAAGTCATACCTTCTCATGTATACAAAGCAAGCTATAGAGTAGCTTGTCCCCAAATGAGCCCTACAGTATTTTCAGTTGACATGTACTTTAAGAAAATAAAATCTATAATTAAATAAACATTGGAGAGGTTTGGTACCCAAAGGAAAACAAATTGTGTTGATACAGGACTTCTCAGAGAAGGAAAATTCTAACCAAGACTGCGAACTTGAAAGGGAGAGAGAGGATGTTAAATTTTTGTGAATGCCTTGCTCATAAAACCTTTCAGAGACAAATGGATCTTTGTTTGTTTGTTTGTTCTAAGAATGACTAGTCACATATTATGGAAATTTTTCTGCACAACACAGGAAAATACTAGAAAGATGGGTGAGGTGGTTGTCAAAGGTGTCCTTTCAGATGCTGTGAGCATAAACTTGTTACCTGAGTTCATGGTCAACCAGGGTCTTGAACACACTCCTGCCTTCACAGTCTGACTCTGATCTCAGGGGGCTTTGATTGTTATAAAAGTGTTGATTTTGTGTTTCCAAGTGCAGCACTAGGCTCTTCACTTGCTCTTCACTGCTCTGACACACACAAGGTGTCAGGGTGCATGGAAGGGTGACTGGATGTGCTCTGGCCTTGGTTTCCTCAGCTGTGGAAGGATCAGCTACGCATCTCTAGACACAATCTCACAGCTGTGCTGCCGTGGCGGTGCTTGCTCACAGTGGGGTCTGGGCTGTACTGTGTCACCTGGGTCTTTGAAGGAATGTTGGGAAGTCTTCCTTTCCCAAAGCACTTCAGTTAACCTTTATACCAGATCTTGTCCCCAAAGAGGAAAACGTGTCAACCTTTTGTTTTCCTGTGGAGTGAGCTACATTTCAGGAACCTCAGCTAGGAAATTAGAATTAGCTTACACTCTTACATCTTCCTATTTGGTTATTCATAGCTCTGTGTATGTAAGTGTCCACCTGGCTTTGGACACACACACCAGAAGATTCACTGAATTTTCGTTTCTTGAAAAGTTTTTTTGAATTCTTTGTAAATCTTCAAACTATGGGAAATCAGATTTAAGATGTTACCCTAAAGAAAACAACTACATTTTAGTATGTCTGCCATCTCATAAGGCTCCCCAGTGCCCATGCCCAGAAAGAGTAGGAAACAAAGTTTAAGCCGTCAGAGAGAATCAACATGGAAATGCACAGATTTATGAGTGAAAGTTGACAGCTAAGATTGCAGAATTGTGAACATTTTATAAAGATTTCAGTATCTAGGGGGCCTGTACAGAGTCACTTAAAAGTTACAATATAGAATTGAAGGAAATGTGAACTCTGCACCCCAGTATGTCAGACGCAGATGTTTCATACTTAACGTTTACCACGCAGCATTTTTAAGTCCACAACTTCTCATCTACCAAGTTTTCCCTTCAATAATTCCCTCACCCGCTGTTCTGGAGCTCAGTCAAAAGCTATACCTCTCCAACTGCCAAGAAGCACTAAAGTTATCCTTGACTCTGCCCCATTTTTCCTGCCAAATCAATCACCAACCCCTATGGAATCTAAAAATATATCTTTAATCTCCCTGCTGTCTCTGCTTCCACTCCCGTTCAAGCCCTCCTTGTCCCCTCCCCTGGGTGGCTGAAGAGTCTACCTGACCTTCTATCACATGCACTTTTTCCTGGTTGACACCCACGAGGTAGAGTGGTCATATTTGCCATCCTCACACATGGACAGTGTCCCCTAAATAGGTCCATGTATAAAGACTTGGTCCCCAGGGTGTTGGTATTGGGAGGGGAGCTATGCTCTGCACCTTTAGGAGGGGGGCCCAGTGGGTGGTCCTGAGGTCACTGGGGATGTACCTTCAAAAGAGATTGTGGGATCATCCCCCAACACACCTCCTGTTTTGAGATGTGAATGCTCTGTCTGACACACGGTCCCCTTGTGATAGGCCATCCTCAACAGACGTCACATCCTGGATTTGAATCACCAAAACTGGAGTTAAACAATCTTTTATTCTTAAGTAGCTAATCTCAGATATTTTGTTATCATAACCTATAGCTAATACAGTGTTTAAATGAAAGTCAGTTTAAACCACTCTTCTGCTTAAAATCCTTCCATGACTACTCCTCTTGGGGGAAAGTTCAAAACTCTCAAAAGGGACTGTGAGATAAGAGCAGGTAGAGAGACCTACCAGGTTTTTAGACATACCTCAGAACCACAGTAATAAAAACAAATAGGGTATTGTCTCAAGAACAGACAACAGAACAGACTAGAAGGCTCTCAGACAGACTCGTGTCTGTTTGGAAATTAATCTATGATTAAAGTGGCATCACAAATTTGTGGGGAAATTAACAACTGTTTGGTGGACAGTGTTGAGAAAACTGGTTTCCATTTGTATACCTACTTAACTACGTGCAACAGTGAGCTCCAGGAAAAGATTTGACATGTTGATATGACAAGTAAGACTCAAATATAGACAGAAGAAAATATAAAGGAAAGAAAAGAATACTTAATTTTCAAGACACCATTCGTTAAAAAAAAAAGTATTTTCTTACATCAAAATTAAATATCCCTGTTTATCAGAGGGCAGTGTGGGCAGTGTTCACAAAAGTTTTCATTTCTCCCTTGGTCGTCAACCACACTGACATTTTTCTCTTTGTCCCTTAAATATAGTAAGCTGTGTGCCCTGAAGTTAGTATTCCTGTCTGTGGCTCTGTATAAAAAGTTCTTCCTCCTCTGTCAGCTAACCCGTTCCCCCTCATTCCAATAACCTCAGTCAAAATGTCCCTTTCTTAGAAAGGCCTTAATGCCAGAATTATGGTGATCAGCATGTGATCTCACTTCACCTTCTAATCTCCATTCACTGCACACATTGCAATCACGATGATAGCACCATTTATGGAACTCTGAATTCAGTATCCATCTCCCCTTGTAGACTGAACTCCAAGATTGAAGGCCGTCTATCCAGCACATGGCTCAGTGCTTTATGCTTGGAAGGCACTTTTAAAATGTTAGTGAAATGGATTAATATGGGGCAGTTGGAAGGGAGCTCATTTGACACCCCCTGCCACCTGCATATTGTGGACCCAGGAGGACCCCAAGCATCCTTCAAATTTTTTTTTTAATTATCATTTTTCTTTAGTTGTTGACGTACCTTTATTTTATTCATTCATTTATACGTGATTCTGAGAATCAAACTCGGTCCTCAAACATGCGAGGCAAGTGCTCCATCAGTGAGCTGCAGCCTCAGCCCACGTTCTTCAACTTCTGACTCAAGAATTTGTGGTCACATCTTGTGCTGCTATTTCACCCTGTCACTTGGAAACTTGGCAGCTCAAGTCTCGCTTGCATCCCCTACAGTTCCTTGCACTGCAGGAGAAGCTATATTAATATTTGTTAATTTCATGTCCATACTGCCTCCTCTCCCCTCACTCAGCTTTCCATGTTTAGGTCATCGCGTTGCCCATACTTAGTGGCTTGATTTTGAAAACTCTTTGGCAGTTCATGTCAACCTTCACATAACTACTGCTTCAGTTGACAACTCTCGCTCTCCATTGACTCTTGATTTTATCTGAGCATTTTAGTTATTCAGTAAATATTTACTGAAAGCCTCATGGGTACCAGAGATGCGCTGGGCACTGGAAGCGCTGGCAATTCCCCTGCAGTGTAGACGAGTTAGCACTGTGTCCCAAAGGAATCCTTAGAACAGACCCACTGCGCAAAGCCCTGAGAAAGACCACGATGCACCCAAAATTGGACGTACTCAGAGTAGCTGAACAAGGAAGCTATGGTAGAAAATCTGGACCATTTTCCAGCTTACCTTGACAAGATGTTTCATCGTGTAGCTTTGTTGTTCACTGTTGGAATTTTTTTCAAAACAATGCAAATCCACCCAAACCTAATTATAAAAAGACACTCCAAGGTAAAATAGAAATGACCGTACTAATGTTTATAAAACTGCTTTTCAAATGGTCAATTCAGATAAATTAAAGCATCCTATTAAAATAATTGTTTGAGTCAGCTTTTTTCACTTCTGTGGATACAAGATCTGACAAGAACAGTTTTAGAGGAGGAAAAGTTTATTTGAGGGCCGATGGTTCGGAGGTCTTCATCTATAGAAAGCCGGCTCCATGCCTTGGGGCTCCAGGTGAGACAGAACAACATGGCGGAAGAGTGTGGCAGAGGGAAACAGTTCACATGTTGATCAGGAAACTGAGAGTTTCTACTCTCCAGATACAAAATATATACACCAAAACCATGTCCCCAAGTCGTCTCTCCTCCAGCTACACCCTACCACTTCAGTAACCACTCAATTAGTCCCTATCAGGGGATTAATTCACTGATTTGCTTAAGACTCTTAACAACCTAAGCATTTTTCCTCTGAACCTTCTTGCATCGTCTCACACAAGCTTTTGGGGGTCATGTCACATTTAAACCCTAACAATAATATAAGAGAAACATTTGATGCTGGCTGAAGAAAAACTTACCAGCAACCTTTTGGAAATGATTTTAATGACAAATCTGTATTTGTATCAACTTTGATCTTTCCAGGTCATATCAAGAGTTTGTATTATTTTAGGAAACATCCGTACTGCAGTTCGTTCATTGTGATATCTACTCCACAGAAGCCCAGAAACTTCTCAGCACCCTATTTTCTGGAAACTGACCAGGGAAGAATGATCATGCTTAGAGGGTCCTGGGACTTCACCCAGGCTGTAAGTGGGCCCAAAGATGATTCTTTTATTGTTCCTGAAGTCAAAAACCTATGGGAAAGAAATTTATCTCCATGTAAGGGAAATTTTTCTGATATGATCAAACCCAAAGAGGAATCACTTGTCTATACTCCCTTGCTTACTCAAAGATGGGTGTTTTTCCAGGGCCTCTTCTAAAATTCTAGATCTTAGAATTCAGCAGCCTAAGAGAACTTGCAAAACAAAGACTTCTATTTTGTAACAGTTTTATATTTTCAGAAAAGCTGTGAAGATAGTAGAGTGTTCCCATATACCCCACACCCAAATTTTCCTATTAACATCTGTTGAGCCAATATCGGTGTATCATTATTAACTCAAGTCCATCTGTTTTAGTTTTGACCTAATACACCCTTTTCTGTCTCAGGATCCAATCCAGATTCCTAATGCATTTAGTCCCTATGTCTCCTTAGTCTCTTCTTGGTGACCTGGACAGTTTGAGAAGTGCTGGTCAGGCATTTTTATAAAATGGCCTTTAACTGAGATGTGTCTACTAATCGATGGGGGCATGGATTGTGAAGAGGGGCCCTCAGGTGAAGAGCAATATTCTTCACAGCTTATCAAGGGCACCTGTATCAACAGGAGTCGAGTCACCACTGCTGACATTGTTCACCTGGGTCACCTCACTGAAGTAGTGTCTGTCGGATTTCTTAGCAGCCAAGTTATCCTGTCATTTCCCTTCTATATTGTCCTCTTTGAAAGGAAGACACTGTGCAATCCACCTTCAAGAGTGGGGGGTTATTTACATAAATTATGTGACATTCTTTTGCCCACAATGTTTGACTCTTCTTCCCCATTTAACTATCTATTCATTTATTCATATCTACATGGACTCATGGATAGATTATTTCATATTCTGGGTTATATTTCAACACTAGGATATTTATTCCATCCATGGCTGTTGGGAACTCTTTCAGGTGTCTCCTGTATCACTTTCACATACCCCCAATATTGTGGGCATTTGGGGTGTCTGTTTCTTTGCACACTTTCTTTCTGGCCTTGAGGTGCTCCTGGCTCATGTGCTAGATGTCTTGCTGCAGCGGTAGAATCAGCTGTTTCTCCAAGGAACTCTCTTCGTGAAGCTTTTGGTTCTTTTGTGTCTTCGTACTGCTTTTGGGTTTGTTTGCAGTTTTGAAGTGCTTTTGCAGATGCTTTTCCTACATTTTCTTTCTTGACTTTCTTTCCTTCAACACCATTGGGTCACCTTGAATTTCATTTCATAGGTGCAGAAACTAAACTCGGTGAGAAATGATTTACCCAAGGTCACAGAGTTACTGAAGAAGTGGAGTTGGCATGGAAGCCCAGATCTGCCAGACTCCAGAGCTCATTCTCCACCTTTGCTCCAGGAGGACAGCCTCCCTAGTTACCTGCTTAGCATTAGATAAAAACAAAGTTATTATGAGCCCACCCTTCTTTCAATAGGAGGAAAGGGCGAAGCCTGCTCAATTCTCCTTGGGAGACCCCTCTCAGGATTCCAGCTGCCCTAATCCCTTCCTCCTCTGAACTTCACTCACACTGAGAGTTCAGACCCTTCCCTTGCGTGAAAGTTGTTTGTGTGCTAATCTCATGGTTTTCTCTGTTTATCTAAATACCCGGAACAGATTGTTAGCTCCTGGGAGGGCCAGGGAGTTATACTACAGTGTAGGATTATCAAGATAAGAAGCTTCTGGCTGCCACATCACTTCAAAACAGACTGGGGTGATATGGTTGTGATTAAATGCAAATATTAAAATCTGTCTCTCATCCCAGGAGAGCATAAATCTTGACTGAAGTAATATCACTTTGTTGTTATGGTTATTTTACATCAACTCAGTCTCCTCCTGGGGTAGGAGCTTCTTAAAGATAAAGGTCATTCGTATTTTTTATTCTAGGGATTGGGACAGGATCTGACATGTGCCAGGCACTCCATTAATGTCTATAGAAATTCTTAAGAAAGGCTCTTGGGTCCTGCTCTGAAATCACATGCAATTTTAACCAGCTTTGCTCTTGTGATGGCAATGGTATGAGGTAGCTCTAGAGGTAGACAAACTGAGAGCCCTGAGGAATCATAGGACCTTCCTTCCTTCAAAAACACCACTGAAACAGTAAGTGAACAAAAAATAAAAAATAAAAGGACTCAACTCCTATGGTCACAGATAAAGGGAGAATAAGTAATAATAGAGAAGAAATGTCAACAACATTTTAAACCATTACTTTTGGGATGTTTAGTTTAGGTCCAGGTCCTTGGTGTCATGAATGAAGAATTCAGTGAGATACATAGAAGTAACAGGTAAAGTACAGATTTATTGAAGGTGAAGGTAGCACTCAGAACGAAGTGGCTGGGCGAGAGAGAGAGGCTCAAAGTCCCCAAAGTTTGGAAATTAGGGTCTTCTATGCTGAGCTGTGAGGTGTTCTCTTCCTTACATAGACCAGAATGAAGACCTTACCGCATTTGCTCCCATGGGTTACCTTGTGATACCTGATTAGAATATTCTCTAATTTCTCCCCCATTGGTTACTTCAAGAAACCTAATTAGAATACTGCCCACTGTACCCCCACTGGTCATTTATTGGCTCATCTCCTTGTCTTGTCTTTCAGCAGCTTCTTTCTTATACACTGTCTCCACCATCTTGGTGTCCCTGAACTCCTACCTAACAAAATGATCTGAAGTGGGTAGACGAGAGGTAGTTCAACTGCAAAGCTGGGATCAAGAGTCTTTCAGTAAAGGAAACAGAGAAAAATAATAAATGTGACTTAGTGCCTGATGTAGTACCCTGACAAGTCCGGGGAACCAATGCCTCTGGAGATCTGAAGGTCAGGGTGTGTGGTGAGTGGGTCAAGGTGAAGTACCTACTAGGCTGCCAGAAGATAAAATCTAGAAAACAAAAGTCACTATGTAACCTGAAGTGCAGCTAAAAAAGAGGAGTGCTTGAAAATCTACCATAGAACAGTCTTCTATCCCCAGATAACTTCTAACTTCTCCAGTAGAAGATAGGAGGAGTATTTTCTAGAAGCTGGTTTAGACCAGAGGAACTCTGCGCTTGGGACACCCAATACAGATAAAGTCAGCGACGGACCATGGAAGACAGACGGTTTAATGGAAAGTCCACTGCACAGCAATATGCCCATCCCCTTCCCCTTGGATACCCAGAATTCTTGTTGTAAATTTCTACCGACCCACTTCCTGGTAGGAGTGTGCAGAATTCCTCTGATAAAACTTGCCTGGAGGTACTGACTGGCCCAGTTTGGAGGTGTTCCCAGGAATGAGCCAAATTCCCAGTATTGTACCCTAGGGAAAGATTCACCCTTCCAGAAACAGCCTCCTATCAGCTCTAGTATTCCTCCTGAGAGAGCATGGTATGTGAATCAGGAAGAGATGATAGAAAGAAAAAAAAAAAAAAAAAAGGAAGACTTAAAGAACAAAAATTCTTTTGAAATTAATAGTAGAAAATTAATAGAAAGAATAGAACATGGTTGAAAATGTCTTCCATCAAATAGAAACTAAAGAAAAAGGTTGGAACACAAAGGATAGGAAAAACTAAAAAAATTAAGCAAATTTTTTAATAAAGGATGTATTGGCTCCAGGCAAAGAAAATTGTACAAGAAAAGAAAATTGTATAGAAAGCAAAAGGAAGTGTAGCTAAAGTATATTCCTTGACTCAGTGGTGAATAATATGCATGTAATAATTATGAATATCAATTTAACCCAGTTATATAAAGTCTAGACCATTGCATGGAAATAGCATCCAAAGTCGACCAATGGAGAGACAGCATAGAAGCATATTTTGGGCCATGGGAAGAGAAACACCAGACAGAAACATCCAGACAAATTGAAAACTCTTGTAAAAGGGAGAGGTGTGGATTGCTGCTCTTTGTTACAAGCCTTGTAGCATTTGACATTTATGCACTCTGCTTTGATATGAGAATAAATAATACATGTTTAGCAATCAGCTACAATAATTTTAAAATGTCACATGATGGAGCCTTTCAGTTCTCAAAGAGCCACAGGCATATAGTAGCCCCTGGAGATGTGGTGAAAAAAATAATGTTCATTTCAGTGGCCCCAAGTCATCAAGAAAGGATTTGATTTTGTTCTGCTTAGTCTCCTTTAAAGAGAGACAGAGATGTGGTAGAATTCCTCTCCATCAAAATGTGCACAATGTGGGCCCTTCAGGGCATGTGCGCGTGGACCATCCTTCTTCTCTGTGGGAGGGTGGTGCCTTGCCTCCTGTCTCTACTCTACACAAGGTCCCTGTGTCCAGAAGAACCGAAGGCTGATCAGCTGGGGACTGACTTGCCCTGACCCTCCTCCTCATCAGGTGAGGAGCAGCCAGACTCCTTTCTGGCAGCAGAACTGACTCCACAGGAGGCTACTTGTCCAGGGACACCCTCTTGTCCACAGTTGCCTTGAGGTCAGCAAGCCCAAGTCACAGTAGTGAGCAGGAGGGAATGCAGGGGAGAGAGGGGAGGCGGGGAGGGCCGAGGCTAGCTTGTCGTCAGATGCCAGAGCCTTTCCCTTGCTTGCTGTAGCCGAGCAGAGGCCTCAGGGATGCTTCATCCCTTGCTTGCTGTAGCAGAGGCCTCAGGGATGCTTCATTTGGCTGGTGTTTCCCTGCCAAGTCTCCGTAGGCAGAGTCGAAGAACAAAATAAGAATCCCAGGGACCCAGTCCCCTGGGAGGCTCTTCACTTTGTAGACTGGCTCTTGCCTTTTCCTGGCACTCTGTCTGCCAGATGCATACCTGAGGATTGCAGAAACACACCCCAGGTGAGAATGAGGTGCCTCCCTCAAACCCTGATACAGCGAAGGTTCTAGTCCCCAGGATGTCAGTGTCTTAGAACAATTAATGCCAAACTATAATAGTTTGACAAGGTAATGAAAAGGAATGGGTGGTTTGATTGTATCTCTCATTGTGAATCTTGAGCAAAGCTGTTCAATTTTTCCATAATTGTAAGAACAGGCAGGTAGTATTTGGAGATACTGGGATTTGGAAGACAGTGGTAAGCCATCAGTATATAGGGAGTCCTTTTGAAATAGGAAAACAGAATAGTGGTAATGGAAGAAAACCCTTGATTTGCTTGGCTGATGCATTGGGGAAATCAGAGACATACCCAAGATCTTCCTCTGTTCTCTCCATCCCTCCCCTGGCCATTTTCCTCTTCCTTCTCTCCTCCCCCCCCCCCCACTTCTTGTCTCCTTTGCTACTTACCCTTACCTCCTCCTCTCTTTGCTCTAAAAATTACTTAGGGCTTCATGCGTGCCTGGCACTGGACGGCATGTGTTACTACTAATTACACATGGAATCACGTGTGTTTGAATAATTTTATCTAGGATTTAATAATTTCAATATTATGTGTATTATAATAATTTAATAATTAACTTTGCACTGTCATTTTTTAAAAATGAGGCTTGGAACAATTATGTAACTTGGTTAATTCATACAACTCCCAAGCAGTAAAGTCGGGACTGGCAAGTAGCTGGACACCAGATCTCTTCCTGCACACCTGGCCCGTGGAGTGCTCAGTCATGGCAGACAGGAGCTTGACAGTGATATTGGTGTTGATGGTGGACAGTGCACAGAATGGAACACAGGACTGAGCTGATTTCAGCAGGGTCACACAGCAGTTGGTGGCAGGGACTTTATCCAGTTCTCTGATTTCAGGCCACTTTTCTCTCTGCAGTATCAGGCTAATAAATATATAAAAAGAAATTTAGTATTACTGCTGGAAACATTCTAGGTCATGAATTCATATTTCCTTAGAATTGTTTTGAAGCAAAAACTTAACACCAAAAACACACGTAACCCAATCAATAAATGGGCAAAGGAACTGAACAGACACTTCACAGAAGAAATATGATAGACAATAAATATATGAAAAAAATGTTCAACATCTCTCACAATTAGAGAAAGGCAAATTAAAACTACTATGAGATTCCATTTCATACCAGTTCAAATGGCAATTATCAAGAATACAAGTAATAATAAATGTTGGCAAGGATGTGGGGGAAAAGGTACACTCACACATTGCTGGTGGGATTGCAAATTGGTGCAACCATTATGGAAGCACTGTGGAGATTCCTCAGAAAAGTTGGAATGGACCCACCATTTGACCCAGTTATCCCACTCCTCAGCATATACCCAAAGGACTTAAAATCAGCATACTACAGTGATACGGCCACATCAATGTTCAGAGCAGCTCAATTCACAATAGAAAAACTATGGAACCAGTCTAGGTGCCCTTCAACAGAAGAATGGATAAAGAAAAGAAAATGTGGTACATACACACAATGGAATATTACTCAGTCTTAAACAAGGATGAAAATTATGGCATTTGCTGGTACATGGATGAAACTGGAGACTATCATGCTAAGTGAAATAAGCCAATACCAAAAAATCAAAGGCTAAAAGTTCTCTGTAATATGCAGATGCTAATTCACATTAAGTGGTGTACAGGGAAGAGTAGAAGATCACTGGATTAGAGAAAGGTGAATGAAGCCATGGGAGGGAAGATGGGAATAAGAAAGGTGGTAGAATGAATTGAACATCACTTTCCTATGTTCTTATATGAATACATGACCAGTGTAACTCCACGTCATGTATAACCACACAAATGGAAAGTTATTCTCCATGGATATATGATATGTCAAAATACATTCCACCATCATGTATAACTAAAACAAAAAGTTTTAAAAGAATTGTTTTGAAGCTTTAAGTAGAATTTCTAAGCAGTCTCAGAAATAATGATGAAGAAACTATTTCAGACTAATATTTGTTCCCTTATCAACAGAAAAAAAGACATCAGGAGGGAAATAAAAAAATTCTTAGAAGTAAACGAGAACAAAGACACATCATATCAAAATCTCTGGGACACTATGAAAGCAGTACTTAGAGGAAGATTTATTTCATGGGGCACATTCAAAAAAAGAAGTAGAAATCAACAAATAAACGACTTAACACTACAGCTCAAAGTGCTAGAAAAAGAAGAGCAGACCAATACCAAAAGTAGTAGAAGACAGGAAATAGTTAAAATCAGAACCGAAATCAACGAAATCGAAACAAAAGAAACAATTGGAAAAATAAAATAACAAAATAAATAGTTGGTTCTTTGAAAAAATAAATAAAATTGATAAACCCTTAGCCACACTAACAAAGAGAAAGAGGGAGAAAACTCAAATTACTAAAATTCGGAATGAACAAGGAAACATCACAACAGACACGAGTGAAATACAAAACATAATTAGAAGCTATTTCAAAAATCTATACTCCAACAAAACAGAAAACCTCGAAGACATCAACAAATTTCTAGAGACATATGAATTACCTAAACTGAACGAGGAGGACATACACAACTTAAATAAACCAATTTCAAGCAATGAAATAGAAGAGGTCATCAAAAGCCTACCAACAAAGAAAAGTCCAGAACCAGATGGGTTCTCAGCCGAGTTCTACAAAACTTTTAAAGAAGAGCTCATTCCAATACTCCTCAAACTATTCCATGAAATAGAAGAGGAGGGAACCCTCCCAAACTCGTTCTATGAAGCCAATATCACCCTGATACCTAAACCAGACAGAGACACATCAAGGAAAGAAAATTTCAGACCAATATCCTTAATGAACATCGATGCAAAAATTCTCAACAAAATTTTAGCAAATCGTATACAAATATATATTAAAAAGATAGTGCACCACGATCAAGTGGGTTTTATCCCAGGGATGCAAGGTTGGTTCAACATTCGGAAATCAATAAATGTCATTCACCATATCAACAGACTTAAAGTTAAGAATCACATGATTATTTCAATAGATGCAGAAAAAGCATTTGATAAAATACAGCATCCCTTCATGCTCAAAACACTAGAAAAAATTGGGGTAGTGGGAACATTCCTTAACATTATAAAGGCAATCTACGCTAAGCCCATGGCTAATATCATTCTAAATGGTGAAAAACTGAAAGCGTTCCCCCTAAAAACTGGAACAAGGCAGGGATGCCCTCTTTCACCACTTCTATTCAATATCGTCCTTGAGACTCTAGCCAGAGCAATCAGACAAACCAAAGAAATTAAAGGGATACGAATAGGAAAAGAAGAACTCAAACTATCCCTGTTCGCTGATGACATGATTATATATTTAGAGGAACCTGGAAATTCCACCAGAAAACTTTTAGAACTCATAAGTGAATTCAGTAAAGTAGCAGGTTACAAGATCAATGCTCATAAATCCAATGCATTTTTATACATAAGTGATGAATCTTCAGAAAGAGAAATTAGGAAAACTACCCCATTCACAATAGCATCGAAAAAATAAAATACTTGGGAATCAATCTCACAAAAGAGGTGAAAGACCTCTACAATGAGAACTACAGAACACTAAAGAAAGAAATTCAAGAAAACCTTAGAAGATGGAAAGATCTCCCATGTTCCTGGATAGGCAGAATTAATATCGTCAAAATGGCTATACTACCTAAAGTGCTATACAGATTCAATGCAATTCCAATTAAAATCCCAATGATGTACCTTGCAGAAATAGAGCAAGCAATTATGAAATTCATCTGGAAGAATAAAAAACCTAGAATAGCTAAAGCAATCCTCAGTAGCAAGAGTGAAGCAGGGGGTATTGCAACACCAGATCTTCAACTCTACTACAAAGCAATAGTAACAAAAACGGCATGGTATTGGTACCAAAATAGACAGGTAGATCAATGGTACAGAATAGAGGACATGGACACAAACCCAAATAAATACAATTTTCTCATACTAGACAAAGGGGCCAAAAATATGCAATGGAGAAAAGATAGCCTCTTCAACAAATGGTGCTGGGAAAACTGGAAAACCATATGCAATAGAATAAAATTAAACCCCTATCTCTCACCCTACACAAAACTCAACTCAAAATGGATCAAGGACCTCGGAATCAGACCAGAGACCCTGCATCTTATATAAGAAAAAGTAGGTCCAAATCTTCAACTTGTTGGCTTAGGATCAGACTTCCTTAACAGGACTCCCATAGCACAAGAAATAAAAGAAAGAATCAACAACTGGGATAGATTCAAACTAAAAAGCTTTCTCTCAGCAAAGGAAACTATCAGCAATGTGAAGAGAGAGCCTACAGAGTGGGAGAATATCTTTGCCAACCATACTTCAGATAGAGCGCTAATTTCCAGAATCTATAAAGAACTCAAAAAACTCTACACGAAGAATACAAATAATCCAATCAACAAATGGGCTAAGGAAATGAACAGACACTTCACAGAAGAAGATGTACAAGTAATCAACAGATATATGAAAAAATGTTCAACATCCCTAGTAATAAGGGAAATGCAAATCAAAACTACCCTAAGATTTCATCTCACCCCAATTAGAATGGCGATTATCAAGAATACAAGCAACAATAGGTGTTGGCGAGGATGTGGTGAAAAAGAAACACTCATACATTGCTGGTGGGGATGCAAATTAGTGCAGTCACTCTGGAAAGCAGTGTGGAGATTCCTCAGAAAGCTTGGAATGGAAACACCATTTGACCCAGCTATCCCACTCCTTGGCCTATACCCAAAGGACTTAAAATCAGCATACTACAGAGATACAGCCACATCAATGTTCATTGCTGCTCAATTCACCATAGCCAGATTGTGGAACCAACCTAGATGCCCTTCAGTTGATGAATGGATAAAGAAACTGTGGCATATATATATATACAATGGAATATTACTCTGCAATGAAGAATGATAAAATTATGGCATTTGCAGGCAAATGGACGAAATTGGAGAATATCATGCTAAGTGAGATAAGCCGATCTCAAAAAAATAAAGGACGAATGATCTTGCTGATAAGCGGATGAGGACATATAATGGGGGGTGGGAGGGGTTAGCATTAGGTTTAGGGTTAGGTTTAGGGTTAGGGATAAGGAGAGCGGTAAGAATGAAGGAAAGAAGGACTGTATAGAGGGAAAAGAGGGGTGGGAGGGGTGGGGGGGAAGGGGAAAAAAAAATAAACATCATTGCCCTATGTAAACGTATGATTACACAAATGGTATGCCTTGACTCTATGTACAATTAGAGAAACAACATGTATCCCATTTGTATACAATAAAAAAAAGAAAAAAAAATGACAAGATTAGACTGAATGTACTTCTTTCCTGACCCAATTAAAAAAACTTCATTTATTTTTTGTACCAGGATTCAACACAGGGACATTCAACCACTGAGCCACTTCCCCAGTCCTTTTTATTCTTTATTTTGTGTAAGGGTCTTGCTCAGTTGTTCAGGCGCTTTGCCAAGTTGCTGAGGCTGGCTTTGAACTTGAGATTCCCCTACCTCAGCCTCTGGAGCCACTGGGATTACAGGCATGTACCACTATGTCTGGCTACAGAAACTTTTCACATTTGGAGAAATTTAAATTTTAAGCCACAGTTGGAAATTACAGTGGATCAGTCATTACCTTGTGTGTTAAAAGTTATTGTCTCTTTCCCCAACACCAGATCAATAATTCTCACCCAAAGATAGCTGGTTACTCAGGTCCTGAGTGAGTCGTGGGTATTGGTTATCCATGTTAGCAGTAAACCTAAGATGAGACAGACTGCAGATTCAGACTGTCAGGGTATAGTGGCTGCTACCCAATCCCCTCTCCTCCTCTTGCGAAAGCCACCTCAGGCCTGGGGACCAGCTATCTGTGAGCACGCAGCCTGCAAGTTTCCATCTGCAGGTGCTAGGCTGGACTCGCTAATCCAGTCCTCAACCTCAGCAAAATTAAAAGGAAAGAGATATCAGACACTCAGTCCATACTTACCTTCACGAGCTTTGTTCTTCATTTCAACTGGGTGAAACCATCCCCAGGTTCTCATCAGCGGTCAGCACAAATGTCTGCTCCTCTCTAAAGTCTTTCCACTCCCCAGACCCAAGCTGTGAAGAATCCCATCCTTCAGAAAAGCCCTCCAAACACTTTGTAGCTCCCTACTGGTCCTCTGCCTGGTAGACTTTTCCCCATTGGGAAGTAAGATGTTGAAGGTAAAGACCAAGTTTCGCCTCTCTTGTACGATGATGGTTTTCATGTATTTGAACAGACTGGATTGTCTCAACCAGCACAACCAAACTCTCAGGTCTGTGGAGGGTTGAAGGGAGATTGGAAAATAAGGATTCACAGACACAGATCTTGAAGATTAGGCTGGGATCGGGTGGAGCCTGCTCTCTGATGGAGATGCAAGTCTAAAGAGTTATGCCAGCAATCTATATTTATATACATCTCATTATCAGGTTAAAGACTGTGCAACCATTATTCCTTGTATTCAGGAACGTTACAGAAACTAGGACATCCTATGTAGCTTTTCCACAGTTGGAATCCATAGTTGCAAAGTGCTATGTTAGGAGCTTTGTGCAGCTGTCAAGAAAGTCCATTTTTTAAAGTTACTGTAAGGCAGGCAGAAACTGGAGAAGGGAGCTGGTGAAATGGTGGTTGTCTAGCATAAGAGTTCCTTCCTTCCCAGGAGCTGTGTGCCTGAGATCAAGGTTAGAACTGATAGGGCTCTTGCCCAGAGCCTCCTCATGCAGGGCATTGCTACAGCAGCTAGGCATCCTGTGCTCTTGCACAGAAACCTTCCCAGGAACCCGGCACGCCACAGCCGTAAGGGCATCAGAGACCCTGATCTCAGTACTGCTCTCCCATCCTCTGTCACCGCTCTCAACACTTGATACTGAGTATTGAGTTTCACAGAGAGTTCAGGCAGGTGTAGCCATGTTTGGAAAGACAGAACTGACTACAAAATTCATTTTATCTATGACAACTAGACAATGCTGGCAAGCATTAGTGAAAAAGAGAACTTCTAAACCCAAGACTGGCAAAGAATAGCTAGCCTTTGAGCTACATCTAACCCTCTGTCATGTGTTACCATCAAAGTAAGAATGTTTTTTACATTTTTAAATGACTGATGGAGGGAATAAAACAGAGGAAAAGTACTATGTCATGACACATTAAGATGATATTAGATTTTAAATATAAAATTTAAATGAAGTGAAATTCGAATATCATGGTCTGTCGATGAAGTTTACTTGGAATATAGCCACGTCCCTTTAGCTACATACCGTCTAGAAATATTTTTGCACCAAAACAACTGAGTTGTTTTGATAAAGAGGGACATGGATGATGGCACACAGTACTTGGAGGAAAAGTAATCTGTAAAAAAGGAAAGGAAGAATGGAAAGTGATTTACTCAGTCCAGATCTCCCAGGTTTTGTATGTTTGCGTTGCAAGCAGGTTCACTGGATTCTCCCAGCTGGTGGGCATGCCCAAGGGGCAGACCTTGGGTATTCCACTGCAGCTATCAGCTGTCTTTTAAGGATTCTTCATTATTCCTTTGCTGAAACTGTAAACTACGAAGGACATGGTTAAGAGATTATGCCTGATTTTTCTGTGCACCAAAGTTATCTCATATCTGCAATAAGGTCTAAAGGGCTCTATGTCCCAATTGTCTCTGATTCAACTCTAACAATTTCTGTGTGTTTTCTAGGGAAACCTAGGTTGTGTGTGTACATGCACACACCTGCCTCTGGAGGAATTCTATGTTGAATGTATATCCTTTAATTATCATGTAGGTGGGATCATTCAACATTTGTTGGAGTTTTGTAATAAAACACATCAGTTGGAATTTGGCTAAAACCAGTTCAGCTCCTTGGAGAGCTGAGATTATATAGTTCTTTGAGGTTAAAACCTACCATTTTCATGTGTTTCTTTTGTTTTCTTATTGCAGGGTAATGCCCTGTACTTCAAATCTGCCAGAAATGTGACAGTGAACATTCTCAATGATCAGACTAAAGTGCTAACTCAGCTGATAACAGGTAAGAAAAGAAGGAACTTAAAGCCAGATCCTTGCTAGGCACTCAGAAAACATAGACTTGAAGGTCAAACGAAGCAGCCCATGAACTTGGAAAGGTTAGTTAACATATTTACTGGGTCAAGAAAGAAAAACACAAGATATATTCCATAAGTCTCCTGAAGGACAGAGTCTGATCTAGTTACATTTTAACTTGGGAAATCCAGTGATAGTTGCTTAGGGGAGAAAGCTATTTTTTCATAGGCCATGGCCCCTAAATACAAACCAGCTGCTTGTCCTGCTGCTCAACCAAAAAGAGCTCCCTGCTCTGATGCTGGAGGAAGCACTGGCTGTGTTAGATTGATTGAGAGAGCAGAGTGTGTACAAAGCCATGCGCCGTGCTTTATGGGTTTTAAAAGGGGTTTTTAATGATAGTTTGAATCTATGCCATATTCGCTATACACGCTGACTTTGAACATAACTCAACTGCAAGATGCAGATGTAGCCACTGAAAATGTTTGTTTGGTTCTTTTTAATATAGGAGATCTGATCCTAACAGCTGCGGAAAGCACCCACTGGGTCTGAAGCGGCACATTCCTAAAATTTAAACAAGGATTGATTATTCATAGCAATGACTATAATGCTGGCCATGGGCCTCATGGTTGCTTAATGTGTTGAGTGGTGTGAACGCTGCACCCTCCGTAGGTGAGAGGCAGCAGCGAACAGAGAGGCATCATGCACCCCCACCCCGGAAGGGAGAGGATGCTCATCTGAATGGCATTGTTATCCTTCCCACAAAACTGCCATTTGTTTGGCTTCAGGGCTATGAGAAAAGTATCCAGATGGATATTTTGCAAAGCCAGTTGCCCAAATGCCCTGAAACATTACCGTGACTAAAATTTCTGGAGCCCCACTCATAAACAAGCCACAGGGAAACAGGTGCTTTGGTGCCCGGAATCTTTTCTGCTGGGAGAGAGCCCCACTCCCTGTCCCCAGGAAAACTGCAGATGGATGTCAAGAGATTCACAATCACTGGGGGACTTGGACCGTGAGCCGGCTGAGGAGCTCACGCAGAACCTGTAATCCACAAACACATCGTCACGCATGCGGCGCGCTTGCCGGCCGGCCGCGCTTATGCAACATCTGGCCTGCAGTCGGCGTGCTAAATAATTAAATAAACAGCTTCAGTAAGCAATGATTTAAGCGGCATGTGTGAAAACAGCCTCCAGGAGGGAAATAAATCCAACCTCGGCTCCCAGATCCCCACCTTCAAAAGGAATGTATTTAGCCTGTTGATCATTTGCCATTTATTTGCAGAGGGAGATTTGGCTTACTTGAGATTTTGTTTGGATAAAGCCTAAAACTGCCCAAATAACTATTATTCAGCAAAACAGTCAGTCAGTCTCTCTTCCCCTCTCACTCCCTCTTCTCTCTCCCCACCGCCTTCTTCCTTTCTCCCTTCCTGCTTCTCGGTCCTCATCTCCACCTCTCCCCTCTTTCCCCAGTCTCCCTGACTCCCATCTTGTTCTCCCCATCCTCTCTCACCTACTTCTTGTTCCCCACCACCTCTCTCCCTACCCCTCTTCTTCTGTGTCATTTCCTCTCCCCCTTTTTCTTTCCTCCTTCCCCGCTCTCCTCTGGCCTCCCCTTTCTTTTCTCCCTCCCTTCTTTCTTTCTACTTCTCTTTCTCTCTTTTCCTTTCACCCCTTCGGTAGTCTTGGTCTTTGGTCTCCTATTCCCAAGTTAAGGCCTCTTGGGAGATAGAAGACACCTATCACTCACTCCTAGGGAGGCACAAGACAGCTAATAAAATGAGACAGGCAAAAACATTCTCACACTGGGTAACAGGAGATTTCAAGATGATTTCTAGAGAGGATAATAGATGGGTTTAAATTGTAAGTCTGTACATATAAACACTCACACCCATGTACATAAGGGTTTTCTGCTATGGTTCTCCATTAACATTACGTTTATACACACAGTGGAGAGCCCTGAATAGTTTCAGCACCCATATCTTCTAATTCCAGTTAGATTGGGTGGTGTGCTAATTGGAAAGCAAATTATACCTGCCTTTCATGCAATGAGGTCTACTAAGGCAGTCCTGAGGATTCAAAAATTCTTCATTCCTGAAAAAATATCTTAAAACTCCATTAGATGTTCCAAACTTACAAGTGTCAGGTAATCTCTTTACATGAAACAATGCTTTCAGTGGTAGTTAAATTCCCAAGAGAGACTACAAGTATAAATTTTACCCACAATGCTGCAAGGAAGAAGGTGGTAGGGTTGTTTCTACAGCTTCAGGTAGTTCAGAAGGGTCCCAGAGTCAAGGGAGATAGGGGAAGAAGTTTTCAGCTAAATGGCCCCCAGGCCTTTTCAATTTCCAGCTTTGTGGCAGTGGCTTGACCTGGAGGCTATGGATAAATCCTGATGGACTCCAGTTCTCCACCCTGTTGAGGAGAAGGCACTTCACAAGTCGACTGTCAGACAAAGAGGGATTGACTGAAGATCAGTTTCACAATATAACCAGTGATTTTTTTTTCCATCCCAAGAGAAACAATGGGCTCTCCAAGGGACCTCCAGAGCAGTCCCTAACTCCATTTGCAATTCCCTTTAGAGTTATGTTTTTAAGATTCCAGTCATGTCCAGAAGTCTGGCAGCCCCAGGAGAAATCTACAAAGGACAAGCAGTCTGCACCACCGAGCCAGCAGTTGCTCTTGGGGCTTTGGCTGAAGCCTCAATTACAGAGCATTAGATATCCAAATGGTTCTGGCCCTTGGTAAATCCATTTTGTGTTCTGTGAAACCCTGAAAGGCAAGATAACTTAATTGTGCTTTGCATTTTCTGATTGCTAGGTTCTCTTCAATGCATTCCCTGTAAGCCTCACAGACATTTCATGAGTCCAGCGTAATCTCAGTTCATACATAGGAAGGGACCCTCATCTCCCCAGCCAGACAGTTTGGATCATCTTGTGCAGGTCCACGGAGGCAAAATCCAAGCATTTGTGCCCTGCCTTCTGGAATGTCCCCACTTTGCCATGTGACTGGATCCAAAGTGGACAAACTGCACTGACCCTCTGCCCATCCTGAGGTCATTCTTTCATTCATTCATCATTAAGACTTCGTTACATTCTCATCTCTACCCCTCCCAATGGTAATGTCCCTAGAGTATTGTCAAGTGATAGTTTCTTGAAGATGCAGTCAAGAAGATAGCTGCATTTAGCCACCACAGACATCCTTAATTCACATCCCTCACTCCACATCTCTGTTCTTTCAAGATCTCCCTCTGGTCTTCATCTCTGGTTTTCTGCTTTTCCTCATCTTCGTGAAGCTCACATCCTTGCTATTCTGGACATATTGCCCCAGGCTGCTTCTCCTCCCTAGACAAGCAGACATCTTCTTCTGCGGTGGAACAACCCTGAGAGCTGGACTCCAGACTCAGGTCTGCCATCGGCTCACTCAGCACCCTTGAGAGAATCACCACCTCTCCATCACTGGCTCTCCTCGCCTACCATGTACAGTCAGTCTCATAAGATGACACCCAGGACCCAGGCTGCTGAGAAATTCTGTAGATCTCCCCTGTTGCCACCTCTGAAGCATTAAAGATCTTTCCAGTGTCCCTTTTCTGTGCATCAGGGCTAGCTTGGATGCACTTGTAGGAGATGATTGTCTGCCAGATTGATGTGATTATGTCAATGGGGAAAGTGCCCTGAGAGGCATCATTGTTAATCATTTTTGACGCATCACCACCACTGCAGTTGGAAAAATGGTAGTGGTGATGGAGAAGACCATGGGAACCACATGAGCAGCCCCCTCATTTCACACACTCTTCCACCTACAGAGTTCTTTTTATAAATTCTGTATCATTTGATCCTTTCAAACTTTCTATGATTCTGTGAGATACAGAGAGGAGATGGTTGGTGTTCGTTTTTTGGTTTTTTTTTTTTTTTTTTTTTTTTTCCTGGTACTGAGGGTTGAATCCAGGATGTTGTGCATGGTAAGCAAGCAAGTACTCCACCACTGAACTACCCTACCCTGGGCCTCCCTGATAGTAGTTTTATGGATGTAGAAACCAAGATTCGTGAAGATCAAATGGCCTCACCCAAAGTCATGATACCAAAAAGTGTGGTAGAGTGTTGTCAGAAAGGGACACTCAGTGGCCATGACGAATCCAGACCAAACCAAACACACATACACAAAAGTCAGGACAGCTCTGATCATGTTTGAATACAGACAAAACCACAAATACTCTCAGACCAAAAGAAAAGACCAAATATCCCTCATCCTAGTTAATGTGATTGAATGTGGTTTCTTTATTCAGGCTATTTTAGCATTGCTCTGGTCTTTCCAACCTCAAGATAAGATTTTTTAAGATACCTTAATAAACACATGTCCTAACATTAGTTGCACTTCTGAAAGTATTTAATCTGCCTTGCTTTCTTAACCTCTCCTGAAAATAACCTAACATGGGCCCAAATCCTAAGAGTCCTAAGAGCTTCATAAAGAGTTGCCCCGTGGTTACCCACCATGTGCCTTCATCCTCCCTGCAGTAAGAAACGGAGCTTGTTCACCCCCAGGTGTGTTCACCATGGGTCTTTGGCTGGCAGGCATTGAAGACCCCCTTTCTTTGCTCCACATTATTAAGTGATAGTCTGATGAACACTACCTAAAAGGAAATAACAATGCTACATCAGAATCTCCTTTTCATTTTTGGAAAAATACAAGGTTTTTGAATACTACCACCGAATTTTATTGCAGGAGTTCCTATACTGAAAGATAAATTCCTTTTGATGAGAACTAGGTTCAGTGCGGATGAACATGCCACTGGGTTATTTGGATGCATCGGAAGCTACCTGGGAGATCCAGCTCAGATGGACTGAAATGTCTTCCTTTAGAAATTCTGGCACATAAACTTGTTTTACTTTTTGCGTAGTATGTAAAACTCTGCAAATTTTTGTTTGTTTGTTAACAACAAACAACTTGTGTCAGTCTTTGTCCATCAGCACGCAGATACAGGGAATCAGGACTTTGCTTCCCTATGCACCACCTTCAAGAACAGCCTCTGTTGTCACATAATAAACTCTAAATTTATTTTTTATTGAATGAACTTCTGGCATGAAAGACTCAACAACTTCTAAAGCAATTAATTGCGATATTTTATAGCCATCTCTACCAGGAAATGATCTATCTACTGAGGAAATAGACTTGTCTTAGTGTCACATAGGGTCATTGGGTTAAGGGCATAAAAAGAGGCATTTCAGCTAAATTTAAAGGAACCCTTTTCGTCATTTGGGCAGCTGAAGGTGGATGATCACCTTAAGAGGTGGTAAGCCTCTTGGGTCTTGACGTGTTCAACCAGGAATCTACAACTCTGTCACTAATTTGGTGGTTAGCAGAGAGAAATTTCATTTGGGCATTAGCTTGGAAGGAGGATGTGATGGTCTTTAAAATTATAGCCTGAGAGCCCATGATTAAATGTAATTGACAAGACATGACTCAGGTCAATAGACTGATTTTCACGCTTGGTTTCTGGAAACCAATCCACTTAACATTAAAGTCCAGCACAATTTTGTCAGATGCATATGTCCTATGAAAAGCAGTCAAATGCGGTGAAACTAACATATTCCCTGCCCACCCCTCCTTTTTTTTTCTCTCTCTCTCTTTTAGGTCCAAAAGCTGTAGAAGCTTACGGCAAAAAATTTGAAGTAAAAACCGTTTCTGGGAAATTGCTCTTCTCTGCAGATGACAATGAGGTGGTAGTAGGAGCTGAGAGATTAAGAGTCTTAGGTAAGGAAATTTTCAACGTGTAATTGGTTTGATGCTGCCATACAATTTTTAAAGGAAAATCGAAATGGTACCATGGATCAAACGTTTGTGTCCCCACAAAATACCTACACCCCAATGTGGCAGTATTTGAAGGTGTCGCCTTGGTGAAGTTATTAGGTCTTATGCATGGGATTCATGTCGCACCTGTAGGAGGGAATGAAAAGTCACTTCTGTGTGCTCTCATGCCCTCTCTGTCCCCCCATTCGAGGTTACAATGAGAAGTTGAGAGTCCAAGTAGAAGGCGGCCCTCATCAGAACCCAACCAGGCTGAGGCCTGATCTCAGACTTCCAGCTTCCAGAACGGATGTTCGTAAGCCAGCTGATCTGTGGCACTTTGTTCTATCAGTTCAATCTAAGTAAAATGGTGTCCAAAAAAGGAAAAGAGGCCAGTTTGCTGGACTCTTTTAAAGTAAGGCAATTGAAACTTCTTAGAGCCTGGTCCCCTGGTGAAAGTTTCTCATGCCACATCTTGGCACATCTTCCAGTTCTGAGTTTTAGCTTGGGATGGGTGCTCAGGCCAAGAAGGATACTAGAGGAATGTGCTGTCCTCACAGACTGGCACTTCTTCTTAAAGCAGTCAAGATTGTATACGTGAGCCAGGCAGGGTGGTTCACGCCTGCAATTCTCTTGACTCAGGAGACTGAGACAGGATGATGAGTAAGTTTGAGACCCACTTCAGCAAATTAGCAAGACCTTGTCTTAAAATGAAAAATAAAAAGGAGCCAGGCACAGTGGTGCATGCCTATAAATCCAGTGGCTTGGGAGGCTGAGGCAGGAGGATCGCAAGTTCAAAGTCAACCTCAGCAAAAGTGAGATGCCAAGCAACTCAGTGAGACCCTGTCTCTAAATAATATACAAAATAGGGCCAGGGATGTGACTCAGTGGCAAATCACCCCTCTGTTAAATCTCCAGTACCAAAAAAAAAAAAAAGATTTTATCCATGATACAGTAATCTGTAAACCTGGTTATAAAATAAGAATCCTCTGGGAAACTTGAAAAGTTGAGGTTCATAGATCCAACTCTGACATACTGGATTAGAAGCTAAGGTGGAAGGACCTGTGAGTTTGATGTTAAAATATTTGCAAACTTTTCTGTATTCGCACTGTTGGAATCATTGAATTTGAACATACAGCAAATGACTGTTCTATGACTATACACTGGAGTAGTCCAGCAAGGTAAGAACATTTGCCATGTCAAGTCATGAGTAGGGTTAAAGGAGACCATGCTCTATGCATTTAACCCAGTGCCTGTGCACAGTGGGACTCAGTCACTGGTTGCTTCCACTTGGGCCACTATGGATACTAGTACTGTTTCCCTTCTTTTGTTCTGTAATGTTACTGTAGCCCACTGGTTCCAAGCTCCACCTTTGAGGTGAACCCTCTATGATTTTTAACTCCATCTCTATCTAGCGCTGTGACCTCATGCAAGTGATTTCAACTTTCTGGACCTGTTGAATCTATAAAATTGATACAACAGAAGTATCTATCTTCCCAGATTGTTGGGAAGATTCAATGAAATAATATATGTAGGGAGTTGGCTGAATTATTAAGTGCTCAGTAAGTGCTAGCTATTGATATTTTAAATTACTCTTGTTTTAAGTTCTTTTTACTTGAAATTATTTGTTCCCTGTGTTATTATTTACACTCCACATCTTTCAACTCCATGACTTTCATTCTTCTGGCTATCACCTCTGCCCTCAGTCAATCTGCTTTGGCCTGAACTAGCATGCATGTTTGTTCTCTCTGTGTCTCATATAATACACATTCACGTCTAATTTCCTTGTCGGATGCCTCTCAGGTCTCCAGCTCTGA
Organism: Sciurus carolinensis; assembly: GCF_902686445.1. NCBI lineage: Eukaryota > Metazoa > Chordata > Mammalia > Rodentia > Sciuridae > Sciurus > Sciurus carolinensis. The sequence goes on from NC_062218.1 coordinate 145,241,541, forward strand.
TATCTAGATCTTCCTCTTTATCTGGATATTCCACCAGCCTCTCCAACATGGCCACTTTAAGTGCCTAGCGTAGTCTAACACACACATTCCATCCCCACCCCTTTCTCTCCCACTTCAGCTGGATTATTGTCCCTGTCACTTTCATAAGCCCCATTATGCTCTCCTCTCTCAGTTTCATAACTTCAGCATCAGCCCAGCAGGTTCAGAAAGTGAAAGTGGCCATCCTTGGGGCTGATGGGAAGAGAGGCAGTGAGGCCAGGGGGTCTAGCTCCTGGCGAGTGGCTCAGTGGTGGTGTCGCCTAGATCAGTTACCTTTCTTTCAAGGCCTTTTTTCACCTAGAGAAGTTTTCAAACAGTGTTTTCTAGAACAGAAACTGAACTAAATTTCATATATAGTCCCAGGAAAAAAGAGCGATGAAAGACCAAGATTGCTCTGGAATGTCACTAAGGATTTGGGAGCAGAAAAGTCAGACATGGGAATCTTATCTGTATAGACTTTTCTTCTTTCCCCTTCTATGTATTCTGCAGACAGCTTAGAACTCATTTTTAAACCACTTAGATAGATCATCTTTCAAAAAATTCAGTGGACCACTTGCTATGATCTAGGTGCAATGCTTTATATGCATTATTAAACTTATACTTACCATGCCTCATGATACTATCCTATCACCCCTACATTACCAGGGACAGAATCGAGCTGAGTCACAGGACAGGTGAGCCATAGTTAGACTGACAACCAGCATCCCCAGCCTGATACTTTGTATGCAAAGGGCTTTACTTTAAGGCACTATTCTTTGCTGACTCCTCTCATTAGATCCATTTTCAAATGAGGAAACTAGGGCTTGAAAAGGTGAATAAATTTGCCCAAGATCAACTGCCAGTAAGAATTAGGATCTATGTTCAAATCCCTGCCTGGGGGCCCTGGTCTCAATGCACTTTCACCACCCATGGATACGTTAGTCTGTGACCTTCTCAGCTCTTACAATTGATGCTTTTCTCTATTTGTAAAAATGGAATTTTTCACATTAATTATAAGTAAAAGCACAAAATTTCAGGCTGTCCACTTGTTCCAGAGGATTTGACGTTACCAGTTCCAAAATGATTGTCCAGGGAGAGAAGTGACGCTATCTCTCACCTGGATCACTTTGTAAAACTGGGTTTGACAACTTACCATTATTTGCTTGGTGCTTCCAGAGTCACTTCGCTACTTTAAAATCTGTCTTTGCCAAAAAAAAAAAAAAAACTTACAGAATGATTTTTAAATGTCCAAATACTTCGGCTTAATCTTATTGTATGAAACTTGTGATAGTGTCGTTTACAGATTTCCCTCACCCCACAGCTACTTAGACAACACTGGAAGATGACTATAGTTTGAGGTCACTTCAACACAGGTGGATATTTTGTTGGGATTTGTGCTCGTTTGTCATATTTTGCTTAAAGAATGATGCATGATAAAGCCTGTCTCTCTCCATCATTAGGGGAATTTGCTTTTCTTATGTAAAAATGAAGAAAAGAAGCATCAAAATAAACTCCACTGCTGCTACCAATGTGAAAAAGACTTGGAAATGACCACCCCACAAATCTTGCATCAACCTACTTGGTGAAATGAGCCAAGGGTATTGCAGAAATGAGTTTCCTGTCAGCTGGGACTCAGCCATATGGTGTGGAACGAGAAGCTTAGGCAATTTCATTTTCAGCTTAATGAGAAGTTTGTCTTTTTGAGTTGTCAGACTGCACAACTCTTGAGAAGTTTGAATCTGGAAGCCTATTTCTTGGTTTGAATCTTTGCTCAGCTTCTTAGGCTCTGAGTCACCCGATTCAGGCCTACTTTTTTCTCTAAGCCTGAGTTTCCACTCCTCTCTAACACAGAACAAGGTAAAGAAAGGAAGAAAGAAAGAACTAGTATAACAAGACGTATAAGTACACGTTATAGAGAGTTATTTCAGTTTATAGGTATAAAGCAATAGGGGAGTAAAAAGACAATGTGTCTGGGATGCACTGGCTTAGAATAATTTCTAAAGTTCTTCTTCAGACTTGGGGTATATAGCTCAGTGGCAGACTGTGCACTTAACATGTGCGAGGCCCTGAGTTCAATCCCCAACTCACACACACACACACACACACACACTCTCTCTCTCTCTCTCTCTCTCTCTCTCTCTCATACATACACTTCTTAATACCACACCTGTGTTAGGTTTTCAGAATATTGACAACCTGGAGCACATTCAAGGGACCTCAGATAGCAAGGAAAGGGGCCTAGAAGCCACACTTCATACAGAATCATTCAATTATCTGGAAACACGGAGCCTGAGGAAGTCATGGCAGGTGGGGGTGGGGATCAATGTGAGCAGACTGCATTTACTGATTCATATATGTCTGTCTTTCTTGGAAAAAAGAGCAGGTAAGATCCTTGTCATTGAGTCACTGAGCACAGCTTTCGTAATTAGCTCAGGCCTGCCATCCTGGTCTTTGTCATTTGGTAACTATGGCTGGATAAGTTGCCTCTCCTTTCGAGGCACCCTTTGGCCCCTCCATGACATCTGGACCTTGGCGTTGTTGGAGAACTGAGTGGCATGAGGAACACTGGTGTGTGGCTCAGAGTGTGGCACCTTGGTCAGCATTCAGTGCATGCTGACTCATGCTTTGCCGGTAATGGCTTCTCTGGGCCCACTTGGGCTCCAGAAGCCTGTCAAGACTGAAACTGTACATTTCATTTCTTGTGGGTTCACGAAAGACATTGGCTTGAAACTTATAAGGCTCTCATACATCAGGCAAGTTTGGAATAACAGATCCCCTGGACGTGGCCAGGGTCATTACCATGGGCAGGTAAGGTTGAGCTTGTGGACATAAATGTTCTCAAGTTGGATTTAGGTAATGAAGAGATTGAAGGCTTGACTGAATCCCCAATATTATAGTTTCTCTTCTGCATTGGCTGAGATGGTCGTTCTCAAAGTGTGGTCCTCGGATGAAGAACATTAGCTGTGGTCTGTGTTAGAAGTACAAACTCTAGCTATTCCCCAGACCTACAAAACTAGAAACTCCGGGATGATGCCCACCAAGGTGTTTCAACACACCCTCCAGGGAATTCTGATGCGTGCTAAAGTTTACAAACCACTGACCAAAGATAATCAGAGGGAAATCCTTGTGTCACAATTCTGCTGGGAACTCCCAACTGAGATCAGGCTCAGCTTTATCCACTGAGACCCAGCAAAGCTGCAATGTAAATGTGGCTAACATACAGTGTGCTTACTCTGCAAAGTGCTAAGGCCACTCACCATGAATAAATGCATTTGATCCTCACAGCCACCTCACAAGGAGAGCTTCAGCTTATCACCTTCAGTTAAACGTGAGCAAACTACGGTACAGAACAACATAACAATTTGTCCCGTGTACCACAGACAGCAAATGGCAGAATCAGGATCCAGTTCAGGCAGCCTCACCCACTGCAATCTGTGACCAGCACCACAGGGACCTTTGGCTTCCCCAAGTCTTGACAGCACGCTGGCATTGTAGAGGAGGAGAGGACAATGGGGCCACAGTTTTGCAATCTCTTTTCCCTTTAGGCTTTGGGCCCCTATTCCCTCAGTTCTCGTAAGGCTCTTACTGTTTTACTGTTCCTCCCCACCAGTATTCTTTTCTCCCTACCTCTTCTTTTACCCAGTCAGTCATGTGGATTCCCCTAACACTCAGTCCTTAAGTTTTCCTTTTCATATTTCTGTGGGAAACCCTGCATCTACAAATACCTCGCCACAGTTTCAACACTTGGCTCATTTCAGATGGCCCCCAAGTCTGTAGTAGCCCAGCACTGTCTTCTTAGTCCTAGCTCCAAATTCCCAGTAGCCTGGGCCTTCCTGCCCTGTGTGGACATCTGTGCATCCCTTCTACTTCTTTATGGACTCGCCCTGATGCTCTGCCTCTCCAGGGCCCACCTGACTAATTCTCCATCTGGGTCCACGTTCTCCACATGTTCACGGTCTGTCTTTCACTCATCTTTCATACAAACCTAATGTTCTTGCCATTCCTGAGTTTTCTGGAGCATGGAGCATGGGGTTGGGTTCTTTGTCTCGTGAACTAGAAGAATGAAATCCACAGACACAAGGCTGAGAGCAAAGTAGCAGGATTTATTAGAGTCATAGAAGGAAAGCAGGACTCCCAGAGGAGAGAGGTACCAAGCAAGGGATCCTGGAGAGTGACTGTTGTCTTGGGATTTATGTGGCTCTACAGGGTTAAGGAAGTTAGCCTCCCATCCAATCCTGGGCAAGGCACTCGGTGTCCACAAGCTTTTCATGTCCTCTGGTCCAAGCAGGTTACCGTGCCTTTATTTATTTAGTTAGTTAGTTAGTTAGGGTGTGCCTGGGTGCCAGACACTAGATGTCTCATTATCAGTTATTTTTTTTCTTCCCTCTGCTCACCCAGGAGTTGACCTGACCTTGATGAGACCTGGCTTTTGTCTATATTTTCTCAGCCCTCCTACACACAGTCCTGACCTTAAAGGAGCTCAAATTTCCTGCCTGACCATTTTAATCCTTTTTCCTGCCTTATTATGAACTGTTTAGGTCTAGCACCAAAAAAAAATTCGATTTGTAATCAGGTCCATTCATTTAATGACCCAAAAGGTGTTAAATTAGTATGCAAGATGAAGCATGATATAGTTTAGCTTTCATTAGAGAACACAGTTATTAAATATTGGGATAATAATGGTCTTTAAAAAGCAGAAAGAAAGTAGGCAACAAAAAGCCAGGGCATCTAAGAGACATCTTCATAGCAACTCTAGGAAAGCATGACTTTGGTTTTCATTAATGACCAATTTCATTGAACAATGAATCGGGCATTATAGCATTTATAAACAAAGCATAATCATAAAGTGCTATTCTAATTGTTAATTAGGTCTATTTATACTCTAGATTAGTTTTTTCATTATGTCCTCTAGATGCCACTTGATGCTAATTATCTGAGTTACATTATTATCAAGTGAAAAACATTTTTAATTAAATCTAAAGCCATTTAAATTAGCATAAAATTTATAGAAATTTAAATGTGGCCTGATGCTTAACTTTTTTTTTTTTGACTACTCAGATGATAAAACTCTCTACTGTACCCTAGAAAACTAATGATTATGATAAGAGGAACAAGGATATTATTAGTGGTAACGTTCATTCATTAAGTCAGTGTGTGCCCGTCATACTTATGTACATAATATGTATATGTATATTTATGTATGTATACGTAATTCTCCAAACTACTGTTACTGCTGCCATGGAGATTCAGAGATGGATGCCACTGTTCCTTCTTTCTTAGGGAGCATTCTGTCTAAAAAAGGAGATGAGACAAACTGACAGGTTTCTCCGAGCCCAAGGAAACAAGCTGCCTGAGAAGGATAGGATATAGGACCTGTAGAGCCCAACAGGAGTGGGCAAGAGAGAGTTTAGAAACTTAAACTGTTAACCAGGGACACTTGAACTAGTTCTTGAGTACAGATGATGGGTGGGAGAGATACAGGGAGAGCATTGGCTTGGTGAATGGGATAGTTTATCCTTCAGAACTCACTTGACTGCAAGTAATATAAATCCAACCCAAAGTGAGAGCTGGAAAATTTCCTGGCTCTTCTGATTTGCCATTCTGACTGGAGTGGGATGAAATCTTAGAATCATTTTGATTTGCATTTCTCTAATTGCTAGAGATGTTGAATTTTTTTCACATATTTGTTGATCAATGGTATATACTCTACGAAGTGTCTGTTCAGTTCCTTTGCCCATTTATTGATTGGGTTATTTGGGGTTTTTTGGTGTTAAGTTTTTTGTGTGCTTTATATATCCTAGAGATTAATGCTTTATCTGAGGTGCAAGTGGTAAAGATTTTTTCTCAATCCATAAGCTCTCTCTTCACATTATTGATTGTTTCTTTTGTTGAAAAGAAGCTTTTAGTTTGAGTTCATCCCACTTACTGATTCTTGCTCTAACTCCTTGTGCTTTAGGGGTCTTCTTAAGGAAGATAGATCATAGGCTGACATAGTGAAGATTTGGGCCTACTTTCTCTTCTAATAGTCACAGGGTCTCTGTTCTAGTGCCTAAGTCTTTGATCTGCAGTGAGTTTAGTATCATGCAGGGTAAAAGATAAGGGTTAATTCAATTTTGTTGCATGTAGTTTTCCATTTTTCCCAGCACCATTTGTTGAATAAGCTATCTTTTCTCCAGTGAATGTTTTTGGCACCTTTGTCTAATATGAGATACCTGTATTTATGTGGGTTTGTCTCTGTGTCTTCTATCCTGTACCATTGGTCTACCTATCTGTTTTGGTGCCAATACCATGCTGTTTTTATTACTATAGCTCTGGAATATTATCCAGTTTTAAAGAAGAATGAAATTCAGGTATTTGTTGGTAAATGCATGGAGTTAGAGACTATCACACTAAGCAAAATAAACCAAACCCAAAAAACCAAAGACCAAATGTTTTCTCTGATATGCAGATGATAATTCACAATAAGGGGGGTGGAGAATAGGGAAGGATAGAGTTAGTTTATATTAGGTAGAGGGGAGTAAAGGAAGGGGAAAGGGTGTGGGAGAAGGAATGATAGTAGAGTGAAACATTATCTCATGTACACATATGACTGCATTACCAATGTGATCCTACAATATGTATAATCAGAAAAATGAGAGATTACACACCATTTATGTATGATATATCAAGATGTATAAAAGCATTCTACTATCATGTATAACTAATTATAGCATAAATTATTTTTTAATTAAAAAAATATGCCCCATGGTCCAAATAGGTCAAAATCACTTCCTGTTTTGAAATAATGCTTTATTGGAATATAGTGAAGGTCATTCATTCAAGTATTGTCTCTTTGCTTCTGTGCTATAATGGCAGAATTGAGTAGTTGAGACAGAGATCATATGGCCCACAAAGCCTAAAATATTTACTGTCTGGTAATTTACAGAAAAAAGTTTCCTAAATCCTGGCCTGTACCGTTATTTTACTTGATTTCTCTTTAGGATGGTTATCATAACATGGCATGCTATATATTCGTTTTTCCCTCTCTCTCTCTCTCTATTAGAATATAAGCTTCATGGCAGCAGGAAGTTTGTTTAGCAGAGTCTAGAATAGCCCCTTTCACAGAGTAAGTGTTCAGTAATGTTTGTCGTGTGTATGCACTGAAAGATTGGCCTATCCAACAATTTATCTGACAGTAGAGTATAAAGAAGGGAGGGGGAACTTGCACTCAAGTTAGAAAAATGTTAGAACATCTTTGTTGAAGATTCACTACAGCCTCCACTAGGCTAGAAAGAGAGAAAAAAATGGGAAAGACCATCTAATGAAATTTAGCAAATCACTAGATGTGAAGGGTCTAGAGAGAGGAAAGTTGTAAATATCTCTGGTGTTGTGAGCTGCCTTAGTCAGACAGTTGTGGTGTCACTAGCCGAAATTTATAGGAGATCAGAGATGAATAGGTTAGTTTTACGTGTACTGGGTCTTGAAGTTTGAGTTCTCCCTTGGAGAGGCCCACGGTCCAGCAGGAAATGCCAGGCAAAAGCACCCAAAAGAGACGTAGGCTGAGCAGACGGGCTGCAGAGCTATCTGCCTAATTTGATCATATGCACAAGAAAGATGACCTAGGACGTATCCCAGACCAAGTACCTGGAGGAGCTCTTCAATTTCAGCTTCCCTGCAGTCCCTAGCCTTCCAGCCCTTCTATGTCTCTGAAGAAAAACCCAAGTCTGGCTTACGGGCCAAGGCTTGCCTCCCGGTGTGTCATCAGGAGCCACAGGTCCTACCTGTGTTCTTATGCCGATCCTCTCTGCCTTCCTCCATAGCTCTGTGAAGGAACTTGAAGTGCTGGATTCAACACAATTTGATTCTGTCATATTACCAGTCAGGTGACCTTGACCACTTTCTTAAAATTGCTTTCCATCACCAGCATCTCCCCCCTCCTTTTCCCTTTGCCTCCATCTTTTTTCTTCTTTGTCTTTCTAAAGTATTCCATCAGTAAATGTCAGGAAACATGAGACAGGCTGAAGGATTAAAGGGTGGAACCTGGTTCCTCCCTTGTGGGCTAGTGAAATCTGAGTATTTCAGGCGCTGATCCTGAGGGACTCAGACACGAGAGCTTAAGAACACTTGGGTGACAAATCAGAGGAGCCTGAAACGTGCCAAGGCCCTCCTCCTCCTTGCTATTGCAGAGATAAACTTCTGGGGATTTAACTATTTAAAAAGAATTGCGAGGGTGTAGTTCAGTGGTAGGGTGCTTGTCTAGCACATGTAATGCCTTAGGTTCAATCCCCAGCACCCAGAAAAGGAGAAGGAGGAAGAGGAGAAGGAGGAAGAAGATGAAAAAGTGCTGGTTCTATACGTCTTCCATGGCACCTCATTCCAAAGTTGGTTTATTATTTACAGGAATATAAGAATAAACGTATTAGATCGTAAAATGCATTTCCCATAAATAATGCAGCAAGAAAGCCAAATATAAAAGAGTCTCAGATGAACAACCCCAATCTAATAAACTCGAGATACTTAATGAGAAAAAGCACCATTCTACAGTCGAGAAATAATAAAGGGGTTTCATCAGAAATGCTATCATCACTCTCCAAAAGCATCACAAAGAGGTGGTGCAGAAGCCAAGGCCATGCCCACCTAGCTCCAGGCAGACACCCACCCAGGTGTGTGGGCACCGTGAGCTGCAGTGTTCAGCTCAAGCCCCAGGGGGTGGTTCCTGGTGCAAGAGGAAAGACGTTTGCTGAGCCCCACTTCATTTTTCCGTTGGCACCAGGGAGCTGTGGTTTCACATGAGCTTGATGAATTCACGGTGCTGGGTGCACCTACCCAGCTGTCCCAGCGACATGGCCTCAGCAGAACTCCCCAGCCGCTCAGCTCAGCCTCCGTCTTCCTCAGTGGGCCTGCAGGTGGGGAAGGGAAGGAGACAGCCAGGAACATTTATCTGCTTTCTAGTTTGATTAAAGAGTTGATGAGATTCACTCCTGGCTGCTTTGAAGAGAACCAATTACAGCACTTAGCAAAGGAGGGGCAGATGTTTTTGTTTTTGTTTTTGTTTTGTTTGTGCAACTGACGAGATTTTGATTTCTCTATCAAGTTGCAGTCAGCACCGCTCTTAGGCATCTGTTGGTTGTTTTTTATTGTCAAAGTTTTCTTCTTGCCAATTAACACCATTTGAGTATGTTCAAATGAGGAGAGAAACTTCTGTCAGGGCATCCTCGATGTCAACGGGTATATGGTCTCCTTCACCATGAATTGCATGGACTGTTGCAGAATATTCTTATGCTGCCAAGTGGCCAGAGGAGAATTTTTTCCTTTTTCCTTTCCAACAGAAGCCAAGGGGGAATGTTGGTATTCCGCAGTGACACTTGCAACTTAATGAGATGGCAATGTGAATCAGAAAATCTCAATACACGGAACAGGGAAGGAAATCAACTTTATTCTCCTTTATTGGAAGGACTTAGATTTTATTTGTTCACATGATTGGGAGACAAAAGATTCTCCTAAGTTCTTTATGCTTCCCCTCCCCCATTGTCCTACACTTTTGCCATCTATTTCCCCTGCAGTCTCAATATCATTTGTACCCTATTCCTCAGAAATGGTGGCTAAGTTGGCTAGGTTGAACCAAGTAAACAGAATAGGAACAGAGAGGGGGAAAAAATATCCAGACCCCTCCAGGGAGCAGAGTAGAAGCAATCGTTTCCCCCACTTTAGAAAAAAAACTATGGGATGGTAGAATGGTTAAATATGGGGTTTGGATATAGACTGCTTGGATGTGAGTCTTGGTATAACCTTGGATGATTTTCTGAAACTCTGAAAACCTCAGGTTTCTCATCCAGAAAATGGGCCCATAAGAATACCTACATAATATATGTAAAGTCCTGGGCATGTTGTCAAGCACACAATTAGTGTCTAAAATGTTGGAGTGCCTGTTGTTGCTGTTTCTTCTGCAGTGCCCTGAGCTAATCCATTTTGGATGTAAGCAATAAGCAGTATTTGTTTGACTGTCACAGATCCAAGTTCAATGTGGAAGTGTCAGAATGCAGAGCAAAAGTTTCTCCTGGATATTCCCAGATAGGTTTCATGTAGGTAGCACACGTGCCCAGTAAACATTGGAAATGGCAGTAAATGTTTTAAAGACATAAACAAAAGCATCGGACAGAACTTGACTGAGAGGATCAGGTGGTAAGTGCGGGCCAACTGCTGTTGGTTACAGACTGGGGCCGTGCCTTTCTGGAATCCAGAGCCAAGCAGGGACAGATCTGTTGTTATACAAGAAGCTTGTATGCCATCATAGGGGCAAAGTACAAGATGCTTTGGAAACATAAAATTGGGAGATTGTTTAACTTAGTTTTACAAGTAAGGAAAGTCTTCCCTGAAGGAAGTAGTGATTGAGGCGGGAAGGATGCATTAGAGTTAGTCAGTCTAAGAGCTGGAGAGTCTGAGTGCCAAGCAGCTGTTTTAGGCACACAGCAAACCTTACAGAAAGTCTTTGTGAAGCAAAACTTTTGGAGGTAAACAACAACAACAACAACAACAACAAATTTTTTTTAGAAGTCCAACACAGACAGACCATGGAGCAGAGTGCCCAGTCATGAAAGGGAAGAGGACATGCTGTAGCAGTATTTTTAACTTCTTACTCTGCCCTGCTCTGAGCTACTTCATGATATAGAAAACAGCAGTTTTCAAGTTGTGCCTAGTTCTGAGTTTTTTTCTTTTTATAAAGCAACAGTGCCCTGAGCTAATCCATTTTGGGTGTAAGCACTAAGGCAAAAGGACATTATACCTTGTTTGCATAAGGTGACAACAACCAGAGGTTGGACATACAGAACTTGTCAAAAAGAATGACTCCCAGCTACACAGCACAATCACAAGGCACAGACTGATAAACTGATGTGCTAATAAAAAATGACTACCTGTGAGCTTATCAAATAAATCAGAAGCACATAGCTACATGGGTGTTATCAAACCCATCTCAGAGAGACTAGGCCTATGAGCTTATCAAACACAGCAGACTACCCAGTGGTGCACCTTCCCTTCCAGAAACACATAAAAAAGAGGGCACCGAAGAAAAGAGACTCACAGTCCCTGTCTTCTTGGACCACCTGGTGAACACATTAGAAAGTGGACCGGATGTCCCCAGGGCTTCAGCTCAGTTCCATCTCCTTGCTTTGAAATTGCCTGCTCTCTAGACTCTCACCTGGAACAAGTTCTGCACTCTGAACAGCTCTGTGCCCTGAACAGGTTCTTTGGTGGCTAATCTTGTCTGACCACCTGCAGTGACTCTTTTGCATTTGTGTCTGCTCTTGGCTTGGCCTCTTGAAACCCTGTGGCCAGTTTAACCCTTTCTAAGCCGTTCTATAAGCCACATGAATCCTTGTGTAAAGTGTGATGTGACTTGAGTGTTATATGTACGAGCAATTAAGATCAGAATAGAGTCAAAGAGCCTGTCCTTGCTCTGCTGATGGCTGTCAAGTGAACCATGAATATTCGTTGAATTAAAGTCAGTGGAAGTGATACAGAATTTGTTGAATTACAACATTGTGGAAAGACACCAAGGTGTCCAGTCTATTTTGTGGCATATCTGACTCAAACATACTCCCCACCGGGCACTGTTTAATCTCTGTTCTCATCACAGCCTCTGAGATGTGTTGTATCCCTACACTTGGATTACAAGTGTTTAAACTGACAGGCACATTCCCAAGGTTATGTAACAAGTTAAAGGGCAGACGTGAGATGCAAACCCAGAGAGTCAGATTCTTGAATCTTTATTGTGTTCATGTTGCGAGCATTTTATTGAGATATAATTTACATCTTGTACAATTTACCCATTTAAACCATAGAAGTCAATGTTTAATAGTTTAAAGTCTTTGCTTTTAACATAGAGGGCAGAAAAGGTAATATATATTCCTCACTCATTGAAAGCTCAACCCCCCATAACAAGGACATCTTTACAAGAGAAAAGTATGACAAATTTATGTAATATACATTATATGTGGCACAGAAGCCTTTTGAAATGTACACCCAAAGGAAAGGGGAAGCTGTGTATGTTCATGCTTAGGTTTGATGAAGAGCAGGCCTCATTTGTACGGTTAGACTAAGGAGGTCTGATGTAATGATGAGAAATTGATGTCGGGGGGGACTTAGCAAGGTCTGTTTATTCAGATTCTTCTTGGTGTCTCTGTGTCTTCATTCCTTCCCTCTGGGTACAGGGCAGAGGAGTTATGGCAGAAGACTGAGAGAAGGTCAAAAAGACCTTCCTGCTTCTGCTGTTTTCTTTTGTTTATATATTTATTTACTTATTTATTTATTTATTTTTACAGACTGCATTTTGATTCATTGTACACAAATGGGGTACCGCTTTTTGTTTCTATGGTTGTGCATGATGTAGATTCACATCATTTGTGTAATCATACATGTACATAGGGTAACGATGTCTGTCTCATTCCACCATCTTTCATACCCCACCCCCTCTCCCCTCTTATTTCCCTATACATAATCCAAAAATTCCTCCATTCTTCTCTTACCCCACCACTCAACCCCCATTATGTACCAACATCCACTTAGCAGGGAAAACATCCGGCCTTTAGTTTTTGGGGTTTGGCTTATTTCACTTAGCATGATATTCTCCAGTTCCATCCATTTATCTGCATGTGCCATACAATGGAGGAAAGATAGCCTGTTCAACAAGTGGTGCTAGGAAAACTGGAAATTCATAGGTAGAAAAATGAAATTAAACCTCTGTCTCTCACCCTGCTCAAAACTCAACTCAAAATGTATCAAGGACTTAGGAATTAGACCAGAGACCCCATACCAAATAGAAGAAAAAGTAGGCCTGAATCTTCATCATGTTGACTTAGGACCAGACTTCCTTAATAAGACTCCCAAAGCACAAGAAGTCAAAGCAGGAATCAATAAATGGGATGGGTTCAAACTAAAAAGCATTTTCTCTGCTGTTTTCTTAAAAGTCAAGGTGCCTTATTTTATAGTATCATGTCCTGAATCCCAACAATTATATACACATAGCCACAAATAGACATATATATTACTATATTATATATTGTATGTATGCATAGTATGTGCATTTGTTAAATATGATATATGTACATACTATGCATACATACGTGCATATATGTATATTAATGTGTGTATATGTATCATATACATACACACATATAGTCTGGGTTATTCTGGAGGTATAAATACATATATATGTGCTTGTGTATATGAATCTATTAGAAAGTCATAGTATTGCAGTGAGAACTCTGAGCAAGTTAAGCTGTTTGGATTTTATGTTAAGGGCCATGGGGAGTCACTGAAGGGTTTCAGATTGAAGAATGACAAGATGCAGTATGTGTTTTACGGGACACTGTGAGAAAGGTCAGCCAGGGATGGGTTGCACAGATGCACTAAACATTAGACCAAATACATTCCTGACATTTATGCTCAGAGGTTCAATTAAAAACAAAAAAGACGTCCTCAAAAGAAAGTTATGCAGCCTGTTTTGTAGATCTCATTGTTCTTGCAAACAGTTCAGATGGGTCTTTTCTGCCTTCAGCCCGAAGGAAAGAGGCTGAGCAGATGAGAAAGGGCAGGAACACCCTGGTTGGCGAGGACACAGCACATCTGATGAGTGCTGAATGCAGTGCGCTGTTCCTCCCATTAGGTTGCTTGATGGGAGCTGATCGGAGGTCAAAGCACATTGAAAGTATTTGTATTGTATCACGGGCTTGTGGAAGAAGTTGCATTTAACCAAACAAAGGGGAGAGCTATATGAAATCAATATGCAGTGTGCCTGTGAGCTATGAGGAAGGTAATGTGCTTTTCTTCCTTGGCTATTAAAAGCATCTCAGCTGCCAGCGAGAATGATTTCCCTCTTGACTTTCTAGCTGTCCGGCCGGCTGGTTATTGGGGATTTTTCAGGCTCTGGCGTTTGTACTGTTCAGGGTGTTTAACATGAGAGGCTGAGCAAGTTTCTCTGGCCAAATTCTTCCTCCCAGGACTCTAAAAATATATCTTTCCTTAATACACTGATCAAAGATTTCTGGTTGGGCAAACAAAGGAGCCAGGCAGGGTCTTGGTTTTGAAAGGGTGGGTCTGTACCTGCCACTGAGAAAATAGGTGGGTGAGATCTGAGAAATGAACCAGAGAGACTCGCATGCAAGTTCCTAGAGAACTGGAGCCACAGGAAAGTATGCACAGACTATCGTCACTGAAACATGGAGATTTCCATTCACTCTCGAAAGATTCCACTGGATGAATTTGGTTGAAGCAGGAGAAGAAGCATTTCCTGCTGAAAGGAAATGACATCAGAAACTATCTAAGTCTTGGCTTGTAACTGAAGAGTAGTTAAAAAATATTGAATCCTGTTGGGCTTGGTGGCACACATCTGCAACCTCAGCAAATTGGGAGATTGAAGCAGAAGGAGCCCAGGTTTGAGATCAGCCTTGGCAATTTAGTGAAACCCTGTCCCAAATTAAAAAAAAAAAAAAAAAAAAAAAAAAAAAAATGAGACTTAGTAATAAAGCAACCTCGGGACCAATACCCAGTGCCACCAAAAAAAAAAAAAAAAATTAGTCAAATGTAGTCCTGTTGCCTAAACAATCAAGGGATCAAAAATGAATTGTGGGATAACCAGTCAGGTTTTCTGAGGAATCTCCATACTGCTTTCCAGAGTGGCACTCCTCGGTTTATACCCAAAGGACTTAAAGTCAGCATACTACAGTGATGCAGACACATCAATGTTTATAGCAGTTCAGTTCTCAGTAGCTAGATTGTGGAACCAACCTAGATGCCCTTTAACAGATGAGTGGATAAAGAAACTATGGTATACATACACAGTGGAATATTATTCAGCCATAAAGAAGAATAAGATTATGACTTTGCAGGTAAATGGATGGAATTGGAGAATATCATGCTCAGTGAAATAAGTCAATCCCAAAAAACCAAAGGCTGAATGTGGGAGAGGGGACGGGGTATGAAAGATGGTGGAATGAGAAAGACATCATTACCCTTCATACACGTATGATGGTACAAATGGTATGGATCTACATCATGTACAACCATAGAAGCAAAAAGTTGTACCCCTTTTGTGTACAATGAATCAAAAAGTCTGTAAAAATAAAAAATAAAATAAAAAAATGAATTGCATCTCAGATACTGCACCTACCCCACGGATAACGTCATGTTGTGGCTTCCCATCTACCAATGTGTGGCAGCCTCTAGCTGGGGACACCTCCCTATCCATCCTGGGTTACCTCTACTGCTGCCACTGCCATCTTGGTTGGGGCAGTGTCCATCCTAGGACACCAGCCAGAGACTAGAAGCCCAATATCAAGGTATCTACAGGCTAGCTGCCACTGCCACCACCAACTCAGGACGTGACCGCTTCCATCAGAGATGACTTCCAGGGTCTGAAAGAGCATCACCAAGGTCCCTGCAGGTCTGGTCACATAAGGTATCCCTGCTAGGTGTGTGTATAGTCACCATCTTATTGCAGAGGCAGGAGAGGGCCTTGCAAGGGGTTGGCAGGTTGGAGGTGGGTGTGAGGGCATCTTGACCCTGGCTTTTTCAGAACAACCAGCCCGGCACCCACCCAGATCCCAGAGCTGGGCCCAGACATCAGCCTGTCCACCACTTCCTCCCTAACACAGCATCCGCAGATTACCTGGTCCCGCCATTTGGCAATCAGCAGCACCCTCCAGCTCCTCAGGCCCCAGTCACCCAACCACCTTCTGTCCACTGACACAGCCCAGTGCTTGCAGCTACGAGGTTGGCCCACAGCTCTCAGCACCTGGTCCTGGTCTGCCCAGTAAAGAACAGTGTTCTGTGATGGGCACACAGATCCTGGCGCTCAGCCCTCAAGACCTCCAGGGAGAGAGGCTCCTGATCGGGAAATCAAAAGGGTGGGGACAGGAGAGAGAGAATTTAGAGACTAAATTAGAGACCAGGAATTGTGGGGTCCACAAGCAAGGTAAGGGCTGAGACCAGGCCTCTGCATGACACGAGTGGACCCCAGAGAGAGTCCTGGGGTGCAGTCTTCCAGTTTAGTGCAGTTGCTAAACCCCACCTCCAGGAGTCCTGCCCCCAAGTCTAATACTCTCACCTTAGTGACTTTCACCATCCTGAGGTGAGTTACCAGCAAACTCCAGACAACCCCACCTATCAGACGGGAGGGAGGCAGAGCAGACATCGATCTCCAGCAGAAGCAATTGTTCAATTTTCCTTCAAAACTCTTTTATCCACCCCCCCCATTGCTTTCTTTTTTATTTCTTGTTGGCCACTCTCACATCCCCGACATTTTGAAAACAAGTACTGTTCATGCATCAGTATGATGCCTTGGATCTGCACTACTGAGGACTGGGAGGTTTGAATAGTAGATCACAGTATGATTGAAGATTCTTTTGTTACATCTTTTTTCTTTTTTTTTTATTTGCTCTATTTTCCTCTTATTTATCTGTTTCCTTAGAGTCTCTTTCTTGCTTTTCTCCTGCTAGCAATCAACTTCTTTTGATTCCTTTTTCATTCGTCCTATGATCTAACCTCTCTATATTCTCAAGTCCTACCTCATTAACATCACATCCTACACCCCTCCCCACTTCTTTGTCCACCATTGATATTGTAGGATTTATTGCAAATCTAGTATTTATGTTGTAGATAATAATCAAATGTATCTCTTTATTGCAAAAAAACCTGTTAATGTCTTAAGAGGGGCTATTTGGTTTTAGGCTGCATTTTATTTGCATTTGGTGCTGTTAATATTGATCTCCCCCTTTTAAAGGTGGAGTATTGGAAACCCTCAGGGACACTATAAATCTCTAGGGTGGAAACTGTAATACCTTGGATCTGCACTGCTAGAGAGGAAGACACGTGAACAGCATGAAAGACCAAAGGAAGAAAGCCCCAAACAAACCAAGATGATATATTAGTAGAATCCATTGACAGCACAGTAGAAGAAATATCAGAGGAGTTGTGAATGTACACAATTAAAATGATCTATGAAATAAAGGATGATATAAGAAAACAATAGGCAACAAAAGATCACTTGAATAAACAGTTAAAACAGCAAATGCAGGAAGATAAGATTACTTCAACAAAGAAATAGAGATTCTGGGGGAAAAAAAAAAGCCAAACAGAAATCCTTGAAACAAAGGGAAAAAAAAATTAAAATTCAATAGAAAGCATCATCAACAGATTAGGTCACTTGGAAGACAGAATCTCAGATAATGAAGACAAAATATTTAATCTTGAAAATAAAGTTGACCACACAGAGAAGATGGTAAGAAATGAACAGTACCTCCAAGAATTATGGGATACTGGAAAACCATATGCAACAGAATGAAATTAAACCCCTATCTCTCACCCTACACAAAACTCAACTCAAAATGGATCAAGGACCTCGGAATCAGACCAGAGACCCTGCATCTTATAGAAGAAAAAGTAGGTCCAAATCTTCAACATGTCGTCTTAGGATCAGACTTCCTTAACAGGACTCCCATAGCACAGGGAATAAAAGCAAGAATCAACAACTGGGATAGATTCAAACTAAAAAGCTTTCTCTCAGCAAAGGAAACTATCAGAAATGTGAAGAGAGAGCCTACAGAGTGGGAGAATATCTTTGCCAACCATACTTCAGATAGAGCGCTAATTTCCAGAATCTATAAAGAACTCAAAAAAACTCTACACGAAGAATACAAATAATCCATCAACAAATGGGCTAAGGAAATGAACAGACACTTCACAGAAGAAGATGTACAAGCAATCAACAGATATATGAAAAAATGTTCAACATCCCTAGTAATAAGGGAAATGCAAATCAAAACTACCCTAAGATTTCATCTCACCCCAATTAGAATGGTGATTATCAAGAACACAAGCAACAATAGGTGTTGGCGAGGATGTGGTGAAAAAGGAACACTCATACATTGCTGGTGGGGTTGCAAATTAGTGCAGCCACTCTGGAAAGCAGTGTGGAGATTCCTCAGAAAGCTTGGAATGGAAACACCATTTGACCCAGCTATCCCACTCCTTGGCCTATACCCAAAGGACTTAAAATCAGCATACTACAGAGATACAGCCACATCAATGTTCATTGCTGCTCAATTCACCATAGCCAGATTGTGGAACCAACCTAGATGCCCTTCAGTTGATGAATGGATAAAGAAACTGTGGCATATATATACAATGGAATATTACTCTGCAATGAAGAATGATAAAATTATGGCATTTGCAGGCAAATGGTCGAAATTGGAGAATATCATGCTAAGTGAGATAAGCCAATCTCAAAAAACTAAAGGACGAATGATCTCGCTGATAAGCGGATGAGGACATATAATGGGGGGTGGGAGGGGTTAGCATTAGGTTTAGGGTTAGGTTTAGGGTTAGGGATAAGGAGTGTGGTAAGAATGAAGGAAAGAAGGACTGTATAGAGGGAAAAGAGGGGTGGGGGGAAGGGAAAAAAATAATGAATCAAACATCATTGCCCTATGTAAACGTATGATTACACAAATGGTATGCCTCAACTCCATGTACAAATAGAGAAAAAACATGTATCCCATTTGTATACAATAATAATAAAAAAAAAATTTTCCAAAAAAAAAAAAGAATTATGGGATAACATGAAAAGATCAAATAATGAAATAATATTAGAAAATTTCCCAAACCTGAAGAATGAAATTGAAAATCAAATACAAGAGGCTTACAGAACACCAAATGTACAAATTGTAACAGATTCACACCAAGGCACATAATAATGAAAATACCCAGCATATAAAATAAGGATAGAATTTTAAAGGCCATGGGAGAGAAGTACCAAATTACATATAGTGGAAACCAATTCAGATATCAGCACATTTCTCAACCCAGATCCTAAAAGCTAGAAGGTCCTAGAACAGCATATACCAAGCTCTGAAAGAAAATAAATGCCAACCAAGAATCTTAAATCCACCAAAACTAATCTTCAGATTTGATGACAAAATAAAAACCTTCCATGATAAACAAAAGTTTAAAGAATTTACAAAGAGAAAACCTGCACCACAGAGCATTCTCAGCAAAATATTCCATGAGGTGGAAATGAAAAATAACAATGAAAGTCAGTAAAGGGAGAAACTATACAAAAGGAAAGGTCAATCAAAGGAGAAGCCAAGTCAAGCTAAAAACCAAAAATAAACCAAAATGACCAGGAATACAAATCATACCTCAATAATAACCCTGAATGTTAATGGCCTAAACTCATTAATCAAAAGACATAGACTGGCAGATTGGATTTTTAAAAAAGACCTAACAAAATGCTGCTCTCAAGAGACTCATCTTATAGGAAAGGAAATCCACAGACTGAAGGTGAAAGAATGAGAAAAAACATATTCACACACAGACTCAGTAAAAAAAAAAAAAAAAAAAAAACAGGGGTTTACATCCTCATATCAGATCAAGTGGACCTCAAGCCAAAGTTAATCATAAGGGATAAAGAAGAACATTTCATAGTGCTTAAGGGACTCATACATCAAAAACATAACAATTCTAATTATTTATGTCCTAAACAATGAAACATCTATGTATGTCAAACAAATCCTTCTCAATTTCAGGAATCAAATAGACCATAACATAATAATACTGTGTGACTTTAACACACCTCTCTCACCATTGGATCAATCTTCCAAACAAAAATTGAACAAAGAAACTATAGAACTATATCACTCAATAGTACAATCAATAATTTAGACTTAACAGACTTATACAGAATATTCCATTCATCCATAAGTGTATACATTTTTTTCTCAGCAGCACATGGATTCTTCTCTAAAATAGACCATATGTTATCCCACACACAAAAAAAAAACTTCTAGCAATACAAAAAATAGAGATGCTACCTCATATTCTATCAGATCATAATGCAATGGAATTAGAAATAAAAAATGGAAACTACTCCAACACCTGGAGACTAAATAATATGCTATTAAATGTAGCATGGAAAACAGAAGACATCGGGGAGGAGATAAACAAAATTCTTAGAGGTAAAGGAGAACACCAATACAACATATCAAAATCTTTGGGACACTATGAAAGTAGTACTAAGGGGAAAATTCATTGTATTGAGCTCAGTCATTAAAAGAATAAAAAGTCAACAAAAAAATGACTTAACATTACATTTCAAAGTCCTAGAAAAAGAAGAACAGATCAACCCAAAAAGTAGTAGAAGACAGGAAATAATTAAAATCTACTGAGGGGCTGGGATTGTGGCTCAGTGGTAGAGCACTTGCCCAGTATGTGTGAGTCACTGGGTTCGATTCTTAGCGCTGCATACAAATAAATAAATGTTCATCAAAAACTAATAAAGATACTTTAAAAAAAAATCAGCTGAAATCAATGAAATTGAAGGAAAAGAATTCAAATATTGAGAAAACAAAAAGTTGGCTCTTTGGAAAAAATGAACAAAATTGATAAGGCCTTAGCCACACTAATGAAGAGAAAGAGAGAGAAAACTCAAATTACTAAAATTTGTGATGAAAAAGGAAATATCATGGACACTATTGAAATGCAAAAGATAATTAGAAGCCATTTTGAAAATATGTACTCAAAAAAAATTGAAAATCTCAAAGACGTTGACAAATTTCCAGAGACATATGATCTACTCAAACTGAATCAGGAGGACATACACAATTTAAACAGATAAATTTCAAGCAATGAAATAGAAGATGTCATCAAAAGCCCACCAACCAAGAAAAGCCCATAACCAGATGGATTCTCAACCCATTTCTACAAGACCTTCAAAGAAGAACTAATACCAATACTCCTCAAAGTGTTTCACAAAATAGAAGAGGAGGGAACCCTTCGAAACTCATTCTATGAAACTAGTATTACCCTGATACCAAAATAAGACAATAACACATCAAGGAAAGAAAACCTCAGGTCAATATCCCTGATGAACATAGATGCAAAAGTTCTTAACAAAATTCTGGCAAATCACATGCAAAAACATATTTAAAAGATAGTGCACCATGATCAAGTGGGGTTCATCGAAAGGATGCAAAGTTGGTTCAACATCCAGAAATCAATAAATGTAATTCATCACATAAATAGATTTTTTTTTTTGGGTGTTTTTGTTTTTTTTTTTTTATTTTTTTTTTTTTACGTTTACATAGGGTAATGATGTTTATTTTATTTTTCCCCTCCCCCCCACCCCTCCCACCCCTCCCACCCCTCCCACCCCTCTTTTCCCTCTACACAGTCCTTCTTTCCTTCATTCTTACCGCTCTCCTTAGCCTAACTCTAAACCTAACCCTAAACCTAATGCTAGCCCGTCCCACCCCCCATTATATGTCCTCATCCGCTTATCAGCGAGATCATTCGTCCTTTAGTTTTTTGAGATTGGCTTATCTCACTTAGCATGATATTCTCCAATTTCGACCATTTGCCTAAAAATGCCATAATTTTATCATTCTTCATTGCGGAGTAATATTCCATTGTATAAATATGCCACAGTTTCTTTATCCATTCATCAACTGAAGGGCATCTAGGTTGGTTCCACAATCTGGCTATGGTGAATTGAGCAGCAATGAACATTGATGTGGCTGTATCTCTGTAGTATGCTGATTTTAAGTCCTTTGGGTATAGGCCAAGGAGTGGGATAGCTGGGTCAAATGGTGTTTCCATTCCAAGCTTTCTGAGGAATCTCCACACTGCTTTCCAGAGTGGCTGCACTAATTTGCAACCCCACCAGCAATGTATGAGTGTTCCTTTTTCACCACATCCTCGCCAACACCTATTGTTGCTTGTATTCTTGATAATCGCCATTCTAATTGGGGTGAGATGAAATCTTAGGGTAGTTTTGATTTGCATTTCCCTTATTACTAGGGATGTTGAACATTTTTTCATATATCTGTTGATTACTTGTACATCTTCTTCTGTGAAGTGTCTGTTCATTTCCTTAGCCCATTTGTTGATTGGATTATTTGTATTCTTCGTGTAGAGTTTTTTGAGTTCTTTATAGATTCTGGAAATTAGCGCTCTATCTGAGGTATGGTTGGCAAAAATATTCTCCCACTCTGTAGGCTCTCTCTTCACATTCTGATAGTTTCCTTTGCTGAGAGAAAGCTTTTTAGTTTGAATCTATCCCAGTTGTTGATTCTTGCTTTTATTTCTTGTGCTATGGGAGTCCTGTTAAGGAAATCTGATCCTAAGCCAACAAGTTGAAGATTTGGACCTACTTTTTCTTCTATAAGATGCAGGGTCTCTGGTCTGATTCCGAGGGTCCTTGATCCATTTTGAGTTGAGTTTTGTGTAGGGTGAGAGATAGGGGTTTAATTTCATTCTATTGCATATAGTTTTCCAGTTTTCCCAGCACCATTTGTTGAAGAGGCTATCTTTTCTCCATTGCATATTGTTGGAACCTTTGTCTAGTATGAGAAAATTGTATTTCTTTGGGTTTGTGTCCATGTCCTCTATTCTGTACCATTGATCTACCTGTCTATTTTGGTACCAATACCATGGCGTTTTTGTTACTATTGCTTTGTAGTAGAGTTGAAGATCTGGTATTGCAATACCCCCTGCTTCGCTCTTGCTACTGAGGATTGCTTTAGCTATTCTAGGTTTTTTATTCTTCCAGATGAATTTCATAATTGCTTGCTCTATTTCTGCAAGGTACATCATTGGGATTTTAATTGGAATTGCATTGAATCTGTATAGCACTTTAGGTAGTATAGCCATTTTGACGATATTAATTCTGCCTATCCAGGAACATGGGAGATCTTTCCATCTTCTAAGGTTTTCTTGAATTTCTTTCTTTAGTGTTCTGTAGTTCTCATTGTAGAGGTCTTTCACCTCTTTTGTGAGATTGATTCCCAAGTATTTTGTTTTTTTCGATGCTATTGTGAATGGGGTAGTTTTCCTAATTTCTCTTTCTGAAGATTCATCACTTATGTATAAAAATGCATTGGATTTATGAGCATTGATCTTGTAACCTGCTACTTTACTGAATTCACTTATGAGTTCTAAAAGTTTTCTGGTGGAATTTCCAGGTTCCTCTAAATATATAATCATGTCATCAGCGAACAGGGATAGTTTGAGTTCTTCTTTTCCTATTCGTATCCCTTTAATTTCTTTGGTTTGTCTGATTGCTCTGGCTAGAGTCTCAAGGACGATGTTGAATAGAAGCGGTGAAAGAGGGCATCCCTGCCTTGTTCCAGTTTTTAGGGGGAACGCTTTCAGTTTTTCACCATTTAGAATGATATTAGCCATGGGCTTAGCGTAGATGGCCTTTATAATGTTTAGGAATGTTCCCACTACCCCAATTTTTTCTAGTGTTTTGAGCATGAAGGGATGCTGTATTTTATCAAATGCTTTTTCTGCATCTATTGAAATAATCATGTGATTCTTAACTTTAAGTCTGTTGATATGGTGAATGACATTTATTGATTTCTGAATGTTGAACCAACCTTGCATCCCTGGGATAAAACCCACTTGATCGTGGTGCACTATCTTTTTAATATATATTTGTATGCGATTTGCTAAAATTTTGTTGAGAATTTTTGCATCGATGTTCATTAAGGATATTGGTCTGAAATTTTCTTTCCTTGATGTGTCTCTGTCTGGTTTAGGTATCAGGGTGATATTGGCTTCATAGAACGAGTTTGGTAGGGTTCCCTCCTCTTCTATTTCATGGAATAGTTTGAGGAGTATTGGAATGAGCTCTTCTTTAAAGGTTTTGTAGAACTCGGCTGAGAACCCATCTGGTCCTGGACTTTTCTTTGTTGGTAGGCTTTTGATGACCTCTTCTATTTCATTGCTTGAAATTGGTTTATTTAAGTTGTGTATGTCCTCCTCGTTCAGTTTAGGTAGTTCATATGTCTCTAGAAATTTGTTGATGTCTTCGAGGTTTTCTGTTTTGTTAGAGTATAGATTTTCGAAATAGCTTCTAATTATGTTTTGTATTTCACTCGTGTCTGTTGTGATGTTTCCTTGTTCATTCCGAATTTTAGTAATTTGAGTTTTCTCCCTCTTTCTCTTTGTTAGTGTGGCTAAGGGTTTATCAATTTTATTTATTTTTTCAAAGAACCAACTATTTATTTTGTTAATTTTTCCGATTGTTTCTTTTGTTTCGATTTCGTTGATTACGGCTCTGATTTTAACTATTTCCTGTCTTCTACTACTTTTGGTATTGGTCTGCTCTTCTTTTTCTAGTGCTTTGAGCTGTAGTGTTAACTCGTTTATTTGTTGATTTCTACTTCTTTTGTTGAATGCGTCCCATGAAATAAATCTTCCTCTAAGTACTGCTTTCATAGTGTCCCAGAGATTTTGATATGATGTGTCTTTGTTCTCGTTTACTTCTAAGAATTTTTTTATTTCCCTCCTGATGTCTTCTGTTATCCATTCATCATATAATAGTGTATTATTTAGTCTCCAGGTATTGGAGAAGTTTCTGTTTTTTATTCTGTCATTTATTTCTAATTTCAATCCATTATGATCTGATAGAGTACAAGGTAGTATCTCTATCTTCTTGTATTTACTAACAGTAGCTTTGTGGCATAAAATATGGTCTATTTTAGAGAAGGATCCATGTGCTGCTGAGAAGAAAGTGTATTCATTCTTTGTTGGATGGTATATTCTATATATGTCTGTTAAGTCTAAATTGCTGATTGTGTTGTTGAGATCTATAGTTTCTTTATTCAATTTTTGTTTGGACGATCTATCCAGTGGTGAGAGAGGTGTGTTAAAATCGCCTAGTATTATTGTGTTGTGGTCTATTTGATTTCTGGAATTGAGAAGGATTTGTTTGACGTACGTGGATGAGCCAATGTTCGGGGCATAGATATTTATGATTGTTATGTCTTGGTGATTTATGCTTCCCTTAAGCAGCATGTAATGTCCTTCTTTATCCCTTCTGACTAGTTTTGGTTTGAAGTCCACATTATCTGAGATGAGGATGGATACTCCAGCTTTTTTGCTGTGTCCGTGTGCATGGTATGTTTTTCCCCATCCTTTCACCTTTAGTCTATGGGTGTCTCTTTGTATGAGATGAGTCTCTTGCAGGCAGCATATTGTTGGATTTTTCTTTTTAATCCAATCTGCCAGTCTGTGTCTTTTGATTGATGAATTCAGGCCATTAACATTCAGGGTTATATTGTGATATGATTTGTATTCCCAGTCAATTGACTCATATTTGTTTTTGACAT
Source organism: Sciurus carolinensis (assembly GCF_902686445.1). NCBI lineage: Eukaryota > Metazoa > Chordata > Mammalia > Rodentia > Sciuridae > Sciurus > Sciurus carolinensis. Next base: position 145,266,704 of record NC_062218.1, read on the forward strand.
GATTTGGTTTCTCCTTTATTTGGCTATTCCTTTAGGCTAGCGCCTCCTGTTGCTGATTTGCATCGTTGTTTTTCATCTCTTCCTCATGGAATATTTTGCTGAGAATGTTCTGTAATGCTGGCTTTCTTTTTGTAAATTCCTTTAGCTTTTGTTTATCATGGAAGGATCTTATTTCATCGTCAAATTTGAAGGTAAGTTTTGCTGGGTATAAGATTCTTGGTTGGCATCCATTTTCTTTCAGGGCTTGGTATATGTTGTTCCAGGCCCTTCTAGCTTTTAGGGTCTGGATTGAAAAATCTGCTGATATTCTTATTGGTTTCCCTCTGAATGTAATTTGATTCTTTTCTCTCGCGGCCTTTAAAATTCTGTCTTTATTTTGTATGTTAGGTATTTTCATAATAATGTGCCTTGGTGTGGGTCTGTTGTAATTTTGTATGTTTGGAGTTCTATAAGCCTCTTGTACTTGGTTTTCCATTTCATTCTTCAGATTTGGGAAATTTTCTGTTATTATTTCATTGAATAGATTGTTCATTCCTTTGGTTTGTTTCTCTAAGCCTTCCTCAATCCCAATAATTCTCAAATTTGGCCTTTTCATGATATCCCATAGTTCTTGGAGATTCTGTTCATGATTTCTTACCATCTTCTCTGTTTGTTCAACTTTGTTTTCAAGGTTAAATATTTTGTCTTCAATGTCTGAGGTTCTGTCTTCCAGGTGTTCTATCCTATTGGTTATGCTTTCTATGGAGTTTTTAACTTGGTTTATTGTTTCCTTCATTTCAAGGATTTCAGTTTGGTTTTTTTTTCAGTATCTCTAACTCTTTATTGAAATGGTCTCTTGCTTCCCGTATGTGGTCTTTTAACTGTTGATTGGTGCGATCATTTAATGCCTGCATTTGCTCTTTCATCTCCTCCTTCAATGCCTGCATTTGCTCTTTCATCTCCTCATTAGCTTCCCTGATCGTTTTAATTACGTACATTCTGAACTCCCTTTCTGACATTTCTTCTGCTGTGCTGTCATTGGGTTTTATTGATGTAGTATCTAGGTTTGTTTGGGACATTTTCTTCCCTTGTTTTCTCATAATGGTCAGTTGTCAGTGGGACCCTGAGATATTGCAGTTTTCCACTATTGGCTTATAGTGTCCCAGTAGATTTCCAGTGTATCACCTCCCAGCCTTCAGTAGCCTGATGTCTTGGAGGAATCTGATAAAGCAGCTCATTCGAAGAATACTGCCCCTAGCCCCCTACTGGTTCCACGTTTTGGAACTGGCTCTGTGCGGAAATGCTCTCACTGTGGGCCTGCACCGTGCAGCTGGCCGTGTGGGAAGAGCCCACTGCCGGAGTGTGGAAGACTACCTTGGGAAGACTCAAGCTGCCCTGCCCGGCTCCGCTAAGCCACCTCTATCTGGGCCTGCCACCCGGGCTGAGCTTTACCCAGTGGGCAGACTCACCCGTGGCTCCACTTCAGTCCGAGTCTCTCTATGCCTCCCCCTCTTAGCTCCTGGGTTCTGGAGCGACCGGGGGTGCAGTCTCCCTCTAGGCCGCCATCTTGGATCTCCCCGTGAAGAGAGCCCGCAGCCATAGTGGGCAGAGCCGCCTGAAGAGGTCTCCGGCTGCCCTGCCCTTATCCCTGAGGCTGCTTGCAGATCGAGGCTCTCCGCTGGTTCTTTGCAGGAGTACACTGCGCTGCAGCGGCTCCGGGACTCGGAGCCTGCTCTGTTCAGAAAGGCTCTCACTAGCGGGCCAGTTCCATTCCGAGAACCTGGAGAAGCTGGCTGTGTGGGCGGGGCCCACCGCCGGAGTGCGCAGGGCTGCCTGTGGATGACTCTAGCTGCCCTGCCCGGCTCCGCTAAGCCACCTCTATCTGGGCCTGCCACCCGGGCCGAGCTTTACCCAGTGGGCAGACTCACCCGTGGCTCCACTTCAGTCCGAGTCTCTCAATGCCTCCCCTTCTTAACTCCTGGGTTCTGGAGCGACTGGGGGTGCAGTCTCCCTCTAGGCCGCCATCTTGGATCGCCCCGTGAAGAGAGCCCACATAAATAGATTTAAAGTTAAGAGTCATATGAGTATCTCAATAGATGCTGAGAAAGCATTTGATAAAATACAACACCCCTTCATGCTCGAAACACCAGAAAATGTAGGGATAGTGGGAACATACCTCAACATTGTAAAGTTATCTGTGCTAAACCCACAACCAACATCATTCTAATGGAGAAAAACTGAAAGCATTCCCCCTAAAAACTGGAACAAGGCAGGGATTCCCTCTTTCACCACTTCTATTCAACATTGTCCTTGAAACTCTAGCCAGAGCAATCAGACAGACCAAAGAAATTAAAGGGATACAAATAGGAAAAGAAGAACTCAAGCTATCCCTATTTGCCAATGACAGGATTCTGTATTTAGAGGATCCAAAAAACACCAGAAAACTTCTAGAACTAATAAATGAATTCAGCAAAATATCAGGATATAAAATCAACACCCATAATCTAATGGATTTCTATTCATAAGTGATGAATCCTCTGAAAGAAATTAGGAAAACTATCCCATTCACAATAGCCTAAAAAAAAATACTTTGGAATCAATCTAACAAAGGAGGTGAAAGACCTCTACAATGAAAACTACAGAACACTAAAGAAAGAAATTAAATAAAACTTTAGAAGATGGAAAGATCTCCCATGTTCTTGGATAGGCAAAATAAATATTGTCAAAAGGGCCATACTACCAAAAGCATTATGCAGATTCAGTGAAATTTCAATTAAAATCTCAAAGTGTTTCCTCACAGAAATAGAGAAAGCAATCATGAAATTCACATTTGGAAAAACAAGAGATTCAAAATAGCCAAAACAATACTTAGCAAGAAGAGTGAAGCAGGAGGCATCATACCACCAGAATTTAAACTATACTATGGAGCTATAGTAAGAAAAATATCATGGTATTTGGCACAAATATAGACAGGTAGACCAATGGAATGGAATGGAAGATACAGAGACAAGTCCACATAAATACAGTTATCTCATACTAAACAGAGGTACCAAAACATAAAATGGAGAAAAGATAGCCTCTTCAAACAAGTGGTACTGGGAAAACTGGAAATCCATATACAGCAAAATGAAATTAACCCTTATCTCTCACTATGCACAAACTCAAAATGAATCAAGAACCTGGGAATTATACCAAAGAACCTCCACCAAATAGAAGAAAAAGTGGGCCCAAATCTTCATCATGTTGGCTTAGGACCAGACTTCCTTAAAAAGACTCCTGAAGTGCAAGAAATAAAATTAAGAATCAATAAATGGGATGGATTCAAACTAAAAAGTTTTTTCTAAGCAAAGGAAACAATCAATAATGTGCAGAGAGAGCCTCCAGAATGGGAGAAAATTTTTACCACATTCACTTCAGATAGAGCAGTAATCTCCAGGATTTATAAAGAACTCAAAAAACTCAGCACCAAAAATACAAATAACCCAATCAGTAAATGGGCTAAGGAACTTACTTCACAGGAGAATATATACAGTTGATCAACAAATGTATGAAAAAATATTCAAAATTGCTAGTAATTAGAGAAATGCAAATCAAAACTACTGTAAGATTTCATCTCACTCCCATCAGAATGGCAATTATCAAGAATACAAGCAACAATAAGTTTTGGTGAGGATGTGGGGAAAAAGGTACACTCATACATTGCTGGTGGGAATGCAAACTGGTGTAAAAACTCTGGAAGGCAGAAATTCCTTGGAAAACCTGAAATGGAACCACCATTTGACCCTACTATCCCACACCTGGGTCTATATCCAAAGGACTTAAAATCAGCATACTATAGTGACACAACCACATCAATGTTTACAGCAGCTCAATTCACAAAAGCTAAAATGTGGAACTAACCTAGATATTCTTCAGTGGATGAATGGATAAAGAAACTGTGATATATATATCTATATCCATATCTATATCTATATCTATATCTATATCTCTCTCTCTCTATATATATATATATACATACACACACACAATGGAATATTACTCAGCCTTAAAGAAGAATAAATTTATGGCATTTGCAGGTAAATGGGTGGAGTTGGAGAATATCATGCTAAGGGAGTTAAGCCAATCCCAAAAAAACAAAGGTCAAATGTTTTCTCCGATAAGTTGATGGTGATACTTAATGGAGGGTGGGAGTAAGGGAAGATTGGAGGAACTTTGGATTGGGCAGAGGGAAATGAGGGGATGGGAGTGGGCAGTAAGGTGGGAAAGATGGTGGAATGAGACATACACCATTACCCTATATACATGTATGATTGCATGAACGGTGTGAATCTACATCCTATACAACCAGGGAAATGAAAATTTGTACTCTATTTGTGTATAATGAATAGGAAAAAAAGTGAAACTGGAGTAAGTGGCACACACCTATAATCCCAGCAGATCAGGAGGCTGAGGCAGGTCGATCTCAAGTTCAAAGCCAGCCTCTGAAACTTAGCAAGGCCCTAAGCAACTGAGCACAGGCCTGTCTCTAACAAAATATACAAAAGGATGTGGCTCAGTGGTTAAGCACCCCTGGATTCCATCCCTGGTACAAAAAATAAAAAAAATAAAAGAATTGTAAGACAGGAGTTGAATTTAACTCTGATAAAATGGCCCCTTTCATCTCTCTCCTCATCTTTTCCCTGTCATTCTTTCCTTCCATGATTCCCAGATAGAAAAAAGTATGAGAAGCCAGTCTGGGTAAAGCCTGTGCTACCACAAACCCTAAGTGCACTAATAATGACTAAGGGATAATGAGAAATCCTAGAGCCCAGAACATGTAACCACATCTGCAGGGTGGAATTTAGTTAGATCAAAGTGCTGGCACATTTTCTACTATCATCTCATGTGATTCTCAGACTCACATTTTTAATTTATTTTTGGTACTGGGGCTTGAACCCAGGGGCACTTTATTGCTGACCAACCTCCCAGTTTTTTTCTTTATTTTGAGACAGGGTCTTAGTAAGTTGCTGAGGCTGGCCTTGAACTTGTGATCTTCCTGCCTCAGCCTCCCAGGTCATTGGGATTACAGATGTGTGCCAGCTCAGATTCATCCTTAGAGCTACTCAGGAAGGAGGCAGTGATTGTGGGGAATGAAAGAAAGAAATCTTCACATTAGAGATTAAGTGACTAAACCTGCAGAAGTCAAAGAGCAGCCCAAGATCAAGCGGCGATTATGTGCTCCCGCCTCAACTTCATACCCTGACCCAGCAGTTAGCAAGTATGGCCCTTCCCCAGGCACCACGGTGGTGCAGAAAGTTCTGCAACATTGACTCTGTTTCCCAACCATTTCCCCCATTTTTACGTTAAGTGATCATTCAAAAGAGCAAGGGTTCTTCACTTATTTTCTGCTCCAGACCCCTTTTCAAGCTGTTGAAGCTTATGAACCCCTTCTTAAAATTATATTTTTAACTCTATTAAACAAAAGGTGTAGAATGACCAAAGAAAACCAATCATGGGTAGTTATCAGCATGCGCAAATAATTTTGGGACTTAATAATGTGCCTTTCTTTGTTAAGCATTTAAAAGGTCTAGCAGTAGGTCTAATAACTACCATAATTTCAATGTACTGATGAGCATAAACAGTATTTTGCTATAAGTAACAAATTGACTGTGATAGGAAGCAATTTGTGATTTTAATTGGTGACACAGTCTCAGAGGTGATATTATTACAGATCATTTTCTACATTCTGAACAAAGAAATTGCTAGATTTCATTTAGAGATAGAGTAGTGGAAAGAATGATGTAAAAATCTGCCTCTTCAAAGTTCACAGACCAACAAAATTCTATTTATGAATCCCTGGAGTTCATTGTCCACTGGTGAGGTTTCCTCTCCTAATGAAAGTGTTTAATGTGCACCTATTATATGCAGACCTTATGACAAACTGGTATACAGCTAGAATATCCAAGAATAGGACACAATTTCAAACACCAAAATATGTCCACATGATTTCATGCTTAATATCATGGACCAGATGAAAGACCCTCCTGTTTCATGAAGAGTCAGCCAGTTATTAAATCTGGAGGATGAGTCAGCCCATAATTGAAGTTGGAGAATGCTACAATATCCTAAGGTCAAACAATGGTTGTCTCTCTCTCTCAACCTTCTTGGAACTTGCAAGTAGGCCTCTTGCATGCTAGTTAAGTGCTCTACCACTGAGCTATATCCCCCACCCCTTTTAATCTTTTATTTTATTTTGAGACAGGGTCTTGCTAGGTTGCCCATACTGGCCACAAACTTGGGATCCTCCTGCCTCTGTCTCCTGAGTAACTGGGATTACAGGCACAGACCAGTGCACCCTGCCAAATATGGTTCTCATCAGAGAGGAGGAGTGTGGGGAAGCAGTGACCGAGCCCCCATAATTGGCATTGTCTAGAGACATCTTTGATTATTACATCTTAGGGCACCTACTGGGTAGAAGGCAGGATGCTTACTCACATCCTGGGGAGCCCCCAATAAGGAATCAACAAATTGTCCCGTCCTCAGTTTTGATCACGCTGTGGCTGAGAAGCCCTGTGTCAGAAGGAAGGTGTGCAGAACACTGACGAAGTCGCGCAGTAAAGGGTCTTGTGCGTCCCTGGTTCTGTGCCATCTCCTCCATTAGAAGATCCTGTGTCGTTCTTTCTGATCATTCAAGGTTGCAGATGGCATCCTTTCCCCCTCATGTGTGTGCCTGATGTCAGACCACGCAGATCGGTGAACAGTTAATGTTGACCCCTGATGAGTATGGTCCTGCTCTCTCTTTAGCCTGACTGTTGGTTCCAAAGTAGTGGCAGTAAGAAGGGACTCCAGGCTGGAGCTCTGCGTGGGGAGGCAGAAGTGGCAGGAGCAGAGGTCTGAGCCTCCGCCTCCCATTCAGAGCAGCAGGAACACACTGCTTCTGACTGTGGGGCATGGGATGGAGAAGCCTGAGCAAGCCGGGTCCCTTGTACTTGGTGGAGATGGGAAGGTCCAGGTTTCTACATGATGCAACATGAATTATATCTCACATGCAAGATGGATATCTAGCTCACTATTCACATAATCTTACAGTTGAAATAGACTTTAAAAGAGCTTATGACTTTACTGGTGTTCGTTAAGTACCTAATATTTAGTGTTGCTTTATATGCTTTGTATTCCTTACATGACGTAGGGCATGTTTCTGACACTTTTCCTGCTCTTTCCACTGAGAAGCAGAGTGATTTCCTAAGTTTTATATATATATGTGTATATATATATATATATATATATACACATATATATATGTGTGTGTGTGTGTGTGTGTGTATACGTTATGTTTTATATATATATATTTTATATATGTATGTATACACACACACACACACACACACACACACACACACACAGAAAAACCTGTTTATATTGGGTCAAATGATAACCTGAGGCTATCATTGTAGGCTTTTAAAATAGCAAGGGCTGGGTGCATAACTCAGAGCTACAGTGCTTGCCTAGCATGTTCAAGGCCCCTATTTTAATCCCTAGCACTGGAAAACAAAACAAAAAGCCGAAGACCAAGTTGTGTTTGTGAAGTGTGAGCTGCATGCTTCTTATTTTCCTATAGCAGCACAGATGTGATCTCATATTTTGATCTGTTTCTTTAAAATTCTGAGTTGTACTTAAATTGGTGACATTTCCTCCTCTTCCTTTAGGGCTGATTTGACCCAATCCTAAACTGATTCCTCAGGTGGTGATCAATTGCCCTTCTGGGAGAATGATTCTGGTGGGGTTGCTGGGTCTCTAAAAGTCCTTTGCTCTAATGGATTAGGGTACTGTCAGCTCCATCCATTTAGTGAGCTTCTCTTAGAGCTGTTTCCATTTTTCATGAAAATCTGGAAGGAGTTTTTGCAATGCCTGAATAAGAAGGTTCAGAAAAATGAGCCTGGGTTTATTGATTTGTCAGTGTCCACTGTCCCTAAAATTGGGCCTTGGGGTAGCATTTTTTTGGAAAACTATGAAAAAAACATATAGAAAGGAAATTTCATAGACCTAGATGAAAGTCTTGCTTTTAATCTTGAATTAGTCATGTTTAGTTTAGCCTTCTGATTTTAAGGGGCTCCTCTTATAAAAAGATAAATTTTTAAAGATTAAAAGACTCTTCATTGGACCCCAGAAGAATTCCCTGAGTGTTGCCATTTGTCACCAGTGTTTGTATTTTGCTGTGCAGTGTGAGGAGATAGTTCACCTCTCATTTGTTCTTCACTGTCGACCTGAGCCACAGCAGGAACTAAGCCAAAGGGTTCACAGACTTGGACTCACATAGTAAGTTTGGTGGGAGGTCAAGATGAGGACCCCAATATTAAGCAAATATTTGGCAGCAAATGAAAAAAAAAAAAAAAAAGGAAAAGAAAGAAAGAAAAACAGTGAGTTGGAAGACCCAGGTTCTAGTATCCATGCTAGGCATTGATTCTGTGTTACTGCTTGGTTTAGTTTAGAAGCAAAATTTAAAGAATGAGAAGAATATATCCCATCTCCTATAAAGATGAGGTGTTAGGAACCAAGAGTGACTTGGATCAGTTACCAAAATACAGAGTTGAAATACTTGGGAATCTAAATGTCTTTGGTCAAATTCAGTAACTCATTGATGACTTCTCATTTAGAGAATATGTTTCTTAATGTATAGATGTTCTAATATTTATCTTCCATTACTGATCAGACCATGGACTGGGTTTTGTTTTTAAATAAGATGTAACCTGCAAATAACTGGAATGTGGCATCCCTGAGAGCAAAGAGTGGATTCACTTTTGAGCCAATGGCGTCCTCATACCAGTTTTAATCTTCTCATCTTCTCCTTCTGTTATCCTATTCACCAAGTCTCAGGGGAAAAAAAGTATCTTCGAGTTGTCCACTCAGTGAAGGAACTGTGTGCAGGCACCACAATTTGATTTCATGAGGAGGAAGAGAAAGAAGACAGGTGTCTGTAAAAGAACCACAGGGGAATGTCCTCCCAGCCAACCTTCCTGACTGACAGGCTCTCATAGAGTCCTGGTGCTTTTGTTCATTAGAGGGTGATTACAAACAAGTTGGTAACATTAATGAGCCTTTTGTGCACAATGGGAACATCATTCCTGCATCCTAAGTAGTCACTGTGGAAGTCAAATAAAACAATTCATGTAAAGCTCATACTCATTTATACTAAATTCTCGATAAATGTTCTATCATTAGAAAAATTAAGTCTCTCAAAATGTCACTTTCCTCGTCTCTGAATGGACTTACATAATCACTGTAACTGCTGGGTTGTTAGAATGATTGAGTAAGGAAATACATATGAGGTGCCAAGTATTTGTTATAGTCAGTCGTTAGAATAATGACTAATAAGACCTACTAAGAACATTAGAATCTTGAATATTTCCTATAAGTTGACAGATAAATGAGTACTGAGAATGCTAGTGAAAATTAATAAATTCCAACTGCCCAGCAACATATCAACCTGTACAAAGTTGAGCAATAAATGTCAGAGTAATACTGATCCAAAAGACATCTAGCAGGGAAACTCAGGAATGGTGTTCTCTGTCCAGTGAGTCACATAATAGGGAAAAAAAAATTGGGCCAAGCATGAGATCATAAGAGAGCCAAGGATTGCTGATAATGTTTGGGGCATAATAAGGACACAACAAATAGGAAGAGAGCTGTAGGTCCACAGAAGTATGAGTTCATGCTTTGGAATATTTTCACAAGGTTACATGCAGCCTTCCATGGAGGGCAACAGAGAAAAATCCCCTGGGAAAATCAGCAACATCAAAATCATATAGTACTTTTCTGCCTAGAGGGCATGTCATCAGATATAGACTGACCGATCCAAGCAGGCCAGCCATTGCTAATTTTATCCCCAATTCCAAGGGATCATAAGATGGTAAATCTAAGATGATTCATGGACTAATAATCCAGACCAGGGATCTTTTACTGTAAAGTGTCAATTACTAAATGTGTTAGGTTTGTGGACCACAGAGTCTCTGTTGCAACTTTTACCTCTGCCATTATAGCGGACAACAGTGTGCATAATCAAATGAATCTGACTGTGTTCTAATGAGACTTCACTTGCAAGAACAGGTGGAAGGACAGGTTTGGGCTGTGAGTTAGAGTTTGCCAATCCTTTGTTTGGGCTATATTTCTTGTCACCTTTTCATTCTATGGATACTAAAAACTATAGATCTACCCTGTGAAAGGTGTGAAAGCATGGGCTTATCCAACACCCAACCTGCAGCATCTTTTTTAGTATCTGACACTTAACAAGTGCCTAATAAATAGTGGATGGATGGGTGGATGAAAAGATAGATGGATGGACAAGTTGACAGTGGCTTATGATTCTCTATTTTAAACAGCAACAGTTAACAAGTTGACATGTACTGCCCTCTTCCCATGTTCCACTATATTAACTGTTTATCTTAGTGATGTTTGACCATAACCTGTGGTGTAGACACCATCATAGTCCATCAAGTATTTGTGGTATGCTATAGTCCTGGGACATGTGTGTTGCTCCATTTTAAGTGAGTCGCTTAAGCTCCTTTTTTCCTGTTCCCATCATACAGATGTTAAAGAGAATCAAAAAATACATATGAAGCTTCCCATAAATTGTAAGGTGATAATCAGAGAGTAAGTAATTCTTGATTTGGCCCAACCACAGCACACACAAACAGGTGAGACCATCCAAGATAGCAAGGTTTGATGTTAGGTGTGTATTGACACAACTCGCTGTAGACAAATCAGGAAATTCCAGAGCAAATGTGGGGCCAGTCAATATTATCAGTGTTGTTCACCCATATATTTCTAAGACCTTGGGATGTATCCAACCCACCATAGGTACTAAATAAATATTGACTGAAGAAATTAACAAACTAAAAAAGGAATACCTTTGGAAATTTCACCTGCCCCCACTGAGGAAGGCAATCTGGCTATAGATATTTTGAGTGTTAATAGGTCCCTGCAAAGAATGGAATATATATCACAGAATAAAATAATGGGAGGTGGCGGATCTACTTAGTGCTGCCTTGAAAGCAGAAACATTTTCATAATGAATCAGAGAGGCATTTTTCAGAACAAGTTGGTAATTCATCTTTATTTCCTTGTATACACAGTGCATTCTATTTAAAAGTAAGATGCTAATGCATTTATGTTAAAGCATATGGATTTACAGCCTGGGATGAAATATATTCATAGATAGTGTATCTTAATCCTGTTTAGGGAAAGGGAAGAATCAACCGGCATCAGATTAGTATTGATTAACTGTCACTTGGATTGACAAAGCAGCATAGGATACACTTAGCAAACACCCGAATTGAACTAAAAAGCTCTGCAGATATGGGTTTTGGCACTTACTTTTTTTTTTTTTTTCCTTTAAAAAAGAATCAGTTCAAAATCTAAAAACATACTCTTCAGCACTGAATAATTTAGACTTCATAGACACTTTTTTTTTCTTTACCATGTGAAATTGGTGCTGTTCATAGGGAGAGAGGAAAAAGCTGTAAGAGTTTCCCAAAATGTGCTTGCTCCTGGATTGTTAAAGAAGAGAGAGAGATGCTAAATGCCCTCAAAATTGTCTTGCACTGATTCAGACCGAAAGGGCACCTTCAAGCATAACTGCTTCCACAACACTTCTCTGCTAGTGAAAATTGAGTAGTCTTTATCATTCTGTGAATTTCCCTTTGTATTGAACAAGTGTTTGATATTAAGTCCTATAGGAGTCATGGTTACTTCTCAGAGTCTTTGTTGTAGGCTCTGGGGAACAGTTCTCTGCTTTCCTGGACTGTTAGTCAAGATGCAGACTCTTCCACCCTATAAGGAAAATAATGTGTACTCTAGAGTGCTTCTAATGCCAAGTGACAGAAGGTAAAATTAATTTGGTTAAAAAAATTGTACCGGAGTTTGCTGACACAGATGACTGAGAAATCTTGACATGATCAACTATGATACTTTTACCATCTCCTTCTGCACAGCTTTCTTTCAGGTAGTCTCTTAACAGATGTCATCTCAGAAGTAGAGGTAGAAACAGCTTTGTCCAGGTAACCAAACAATCCATGAAAAGAACTGTTGAACCCTGCCTGGGTCACGTGCCCTTGGTCTGGTGACTTTTTTGAGGGAATCTGATATCCTGGTTGGCCGGTCACATTCCCTTCTACATTGGGGCAGTGGAAGAGGGTGTGCCTTTATCAGATCCCATGGATTTCCCAAAGTACATAGTTGTTTCCATATCAAAAGCAGAGAAAGGATGTTAGACAGACACTATAACCATCCCCCTTTTCCCTTGCCTGCGATGCAGATGTGACACCTTATTTTAAGGAGGCTTCTTTGGACTTTGTTTCTTGCTGAGTCTAGAAGATGTGCAGTGATGGACAGCAGTTAAATGAAAATTCATTTTTTATTGCCCTGACTTTTCTCAAGAGCTGTATTTCCTACTTGGTTGATACCAAGAAAGTTTAGTGAGTGTTACAAGGGAGGTAAAAGGAGGTGGAAACTCAGGACTACAATAGCTACCATGACTTGGGTTTAAAGTGGCAAAGTAAGTGAACTGGAAAACCTCTGCCATGTTCCCGAGGCCTTCAGTCACTGAAGAACTATCAAACTATGGGACTTTCTCTTAAGAGAGGCCAAACTCAGTTAGCATGACTATGATACCTGTGCCTCTAGACACCCAGGAGTATGAGACGTGGATGTAAGAAGCTGGGAGTATTAAAAAATAATCATGCAGACACATTAAGGGGTGTCTAAGGGCATGTTTGTTTTTACCAAAAAAACAGAATCCACTCCATCAGGGTCGTGGAAAAAGAGTATTCATTATACAGTCGTGAAAAGACAAGACCTATTTATTTGCATTCAATCAAGCATTGTGAGATCTACAGCAGGGAAGTTTCTAGAATGGAGGTGTTCTCTCTGTCCCTCAGATGCCCTGTGACTTCCTTCTCTCCCTCTCCTTTCCTCTTTCACATTTTCTACTTGAGGTGTTACCTCTTCAAGAGGGCGGCCGACCTGAAATTTACATTAGGAAGTCAGAACTGTGAGCTTTGGGACAAAGTGTCCCTTTGACAGAGAAGTTGCTGAGCAGGATGTATAAAAACAAACTTTGCAATTGTGCGGTCATTAGAGTTTGTATGAGATGTCCCCCAATAATTTCCTATGAAATAAAATGAAGCAATAGTAAGAGGTGAAATTATTAGATTATGAGAGCTATAACCTAATGGGTGGATTAATCCATTAAATGGTTTGATAATTTGAAAGGACTGCTGTACTGCCTGTAACTGTATGCAGGTGAGACATGGCCAGAGGAGGCCCTTCACTGGGAGAGTACCCTTGGGGATTTTATCTTGTCCCCCTGGCTGCTCCTCCTCTCTCTGTTTCCTGTCTGCCATAGCTGGGTAGCTTTCCTCTGCCACAACTTTCAGTCATGATATTCTGCCTCACTCTGGGCCCAGAGTAAAGTCGTCAACTCAGTATGAACTGAACCTCTGAAACTGTGAACCAAAACAAACTCATCCTCCTCTAAGTTGTCCTCCTTGGGTATTTTTGTCACAGTGATGAAAAGCTGATTAACACAGTGGTGGTTCTTTGCCTGGAAGGGAGATTTATTAATCAAATTATAATTCCCAAACTCATGGCTGAAAGAGTCATACGTTTAGCAGGGAGTTAAGAACATGGGCTCTGCAGCTAGGTTGGCCTGTGTTCTGATCCTGGTTCTCACACTGTTCTCTTGAACCTTTCTGTGCTTTAGTGCTCATCTGAAAGAGTATTGAAAAAATATGCACCTCCCAGGGGTGCAGTGTGAGTTAAGTGAGTTAATCCATGAAGCTCTTGCAAAAATACCTTGCAGACAGTAAGCACTCATTAGATGTCAGCAATTGATATGAGTTTTATTCCCTCCATCTGTCTCTGAGCCCCCACAATAGTTCTGTGGGGCATACCATCACCACCTCCATCATTACGGGGTTCCATAATTGAAGAAGCCTATGGATGTCATGAAAATTTGGGCAGGCCTGCTAATCATTGGTCTACTAAGGCCACCTGTACTCAATTTCCTGACCTGCCTAGTCATTTGAAATATGTCTCTGCTTAACTTCCGTGGCACAGAGAGAGCTTGGGAATCTTTGCTGGGGCTAGAGGCCTCTGAGCCAGGGTAGTACCTCCTAGGACCACAACATAGCTATCCCCTCTGAGAGGCTGCCACCAATAGCGGTGATTCTGATGCTCCAAGTACCCCATATCTCTAAATTCTTCTAAGTGAGAGGAAACGTCTACTCTCCTGGAGGCTTTCTTCCAAGGCACTCCTGTCCTCTTCCTCTAAGGAAACAGCATACTCTCTAATAAAGTTAGGATTATACAAAAGGCAGGAGAGGCTGCTGCTTTAAAGGGAACTTCTGCTTTTGATACAATGAAAACCTGTCACGAAACTCAAGAACATCTTACTAAGTGAAAGAAGTCAGACCGAAAACTGTATGTACTGAATTATTCCACTTAAATGACATTCCAGAAAAGGCATAACCATAGTAGAACAGTAGGAGCCAGGATTTAGAACTCAGAGGATGTACTAACTACAAAAGGGAAGTCAAGGGAATTTTGGAGTAATAAAATTGTGCTGCATTTTGCTTCTGATGCTAGATATACAACTGCATGTATTTTTCAAAATTCATAGAGTGTGTTTTCCTTTATGGAAGCAAACAAACAAACAACAAGAACATGCAAAGGACAAAGGGGGAAAGAAAACATGGAGAGAACAAGCATAACTCAGTGTTTTTAAAAAAGATCACACAATAGACAAGGAGATAAGTTAAACCTGATTGTCATGTTAAGAAGTGGGATTCTGTTATATAAAGCAAGAACTCATGCAAAGTTGTAAACCAAGCAAAAGACCTGACACACTTCAACTTTGAGCAGTCAATTTAACTGCACTGAATTAGATCATGGAAAGAACTGTAAGGAAATAGAGAAAGTGTTAAGAGGAACTCCACTGAGACTATGTAGCTGTGGCCATTTACTTTCCTGAATAGCAATTTGTGAAGTATCACAATGGAGGAGCTGATGCTCAGTCCTAGATGAAACATCTTTTCATTCTCCAATTTTTTCCTGCTTAAGTCAAATGTAATTCAAAATAAGATGATGACATGGTCTTGAATCTAAGTAGTTTACATTGTAGTGAAGGAAAACACAGTCAGTGGTCTAGCTCACAAGGGTAGAATGAAATAAGTGTTCATCCAAGGAGTAAGTAAGGGACTATGGAGGAACAAAGGAAGGAGCAGCTAGTGGTAACTGAGTGAAGACCAGGAAAGGCTTCATTACAGAGGTGGCTGAAAACACTGTGACCAAGACAGGGAAGTGGGAAAACCAAACCTCACTTAGTAATCAGTGAGAAGATACTTCTGTAAAATAGAACATATAATAAGAGTGATTTTCAGTTTATGGTCCTTTGTCTTCATGCAAAAAGGCGTGAAAGGTATGATCCTGTTGAAGGTTATAGTGTGGAGTTAAACTTCAGATGATAGGGCAAGTAATAGAATTCTCTTAAAGTGACTCAATCAAATCATAAATAGGAGCTAGTTTTTCTGCCATAAGAGTAAGTCCAATGGTAAACAGTTGCTGGTGGCTTAGAGATGGCCAGGTCGACATATCTGAAATCCTCTTTGTCTTTTTCTCATGGTTGAAAGATAGCTCTGGATATCATGTTGATATTCAGTAAAGAAGAAGGAAGAAATGCAGAGCCAGCCACATTGAGACCCTCCTACAGGGAATAAAATTTCCCTAATCCCTCTCTCCAGTAGACTGCTACCTACATTTTATTAGATAAAGTTGTATGACATACGGATCCTCCTAGCTTCCTGGGAGTTTAGAATGGCAAGTGTGGAGCTGGGCACCTTGCTCCACGAATAATACAAGATTTGTTGGAAAAGGAAAAGGAGAAGAAAATAGTGGTCATCCTGGAAAAAAAAAAATTAGTGGTTAAGGTAAAAATCATATAGTCAAAATTACTCTGAAAGTCACCTACAAATTGTGCCCATGTTAAGGTTTGTTTTCACACCAAAATTGTATTCTGAAGTTAAATCATTCAAATGTTGTAATGCTTTGAAACTTCATCACTTTTACTAAGATTTCAATGTGCTCTTTCCTGCTTTCAAGTCATCATTATCTTCATCTCCTGTAAATGGTTTTGTAAGTTTCTCCAATTATTTTTAGATGGTGTTTTCTCCCGGGTTCTCAATTAACGTTTCAATTTCCTTCTCCATGGGAAGGCATCACCACCCACCTGCTTGGCCGTAGGAACAACTGTTCTACCTCTGTTTCAATGACCAGGAAACCCTTAAAAATCATGCACATATTGTTTTTTCAGGTCTTCTCAGCATCCATTGACTATCTGAGTCCTGATTGCTTTCACGCTGTGAGAGGCACTAGAGAACTGAGATTTTCACTGAGCAAACTGTATTCACGGCTCCGATCTTACCCCCAACTCCCAGGTGAAAAGCAGGCAGAACTGAGGCTCACCTGAACTTGTTCACATTGTACATATTGATTCCCTTCCTCTTCCTGTGCACTGTTGGCCTACTTCTGGCCTCCTGTCCCATGAGAGTCTGGGGGCGATCATGGGTGAAGGGCCACATTAAGCCTTCATGGGACACATAATGCATCATCTTTGAAATCCCAGGAGTCTCCCTGGAGAGCAGCCCTCTGAAGTATATATCACCGAGCCTCCTCACCTTGTCACTGATGTTCTGATGTTCATGCACTGTCCTAACTTAAAGACTGCCTCTTCCCAGAGTGTCTCATCCATGTTAGACACAGCCAGCGGGATGAAACCATTTGTTGGATTGTGAAGCTTTGCTTACTCTCAAAAATAATGTAGTTATAAGAAACTGAAATGAGGTTGCTTGCTGCTTGGGTAGTTCCTTTTATTTTTTTCCAGTTTTGGTGTAAAGATACACCAAGCATGAGTTCTGGTCTATTGGCTTCTGGAGTAGAGTTTGTTTAACTAAACTGCTTGTCTCTTCATATCTTGCCTGGATGTTTCTGTACATGGTTCCTAAATCGCCTTTGCAGTTTCACATTCTACGCACATGAGCAAAATGTGCCTTTAATGGTGTAACTGGTTGAGCTAACTTGCTAAGAGTATTGCAGAGAAAACAGCTTATTATTCTCCATTGCTGGCATTCAAATTATTTAATGACAGTCCTTTATCTCTGCAGCCTTGCCTTCTAGTTTTTGGTTTCTTCATTATCTTTTAACAGAATAAATAGAAAATATCCACCCTTTTCTGAGCATTTCAATATACCAGACATGCTTAGAATTGCATTACATGATGCACTTCAGTATTTTCCTCTTCATAGTCTTCCTGGACAACCCTGAGCTCTCTTTTCAAAGCACCATCTGTCAAAACTTGCAGCCTGCGTGAGCTCACATATCCTCTTTATGGGTGCCAGCCACCAGCGAGCCAAGCACACATGACTCTCGCCAACCTGTGTGGTACAGCAGCCTAGATGTGGTCACCAGCCACAGCCTGGCTTTCAGTAACCCGTATCCAGCACTCAGAACCCAGCTCACTTATGTATTTCACTTGTCAAAAAATGGTAACTCTTATCCATTTCCTCACCTCCCACTCACTCTTCTGCCCAGAGCAGACTGCCTCTTCTTTGATGTAAAGTATCCCCCTGTTGCAAAATTCAGTGGACATACATTTTAATTCCCTGCCTTATGCCTCAGCACTGTTTAACACAAACTGCTCACACCTCCTTGGAGTACTTTCTTCTCTCGGCTTCCATGTTGCTCCATGCCTGATCCTCTTCCTCCCTCCAGTCTTATCTTCCCTGCTTTTGTTTGATTTGGTGACTCACCCTTCCATGCTCAGACTTCAGATATTGGAGTCTCTAAAAAATCTGACCTTGGCTCTCTTTCTACATTGCTCCAGCCACTCGTTGGATCACTTCACCCCTTCTCCTGATTTCTATGATCATCTACATTCTGGTGACTGACTCTCTGTAAGATCATTTCCCCAACAAAGCCTCTTCAGACCCCCCAAATGCTAGGACAAACCCCCCACTGAAAGACCCATCAGTTCCTGGGTCATATTATAACACTTCTAACCTCGTCTCAATGTTTTTTCTTAATTTATATTTTTATGGATGCATTATAATTACGTACAATATTGGGATTCATGAGGCCATAATTTGATCAGTCTCCTTCCCTGGTACCTTCCTTTTCTGTCCCCTCATCCTCCCCCCAAACCACTTGCTCTACTCTGCTGATCTCCCATCTATTATTTTAAATAGTGCATTATAATTATATGCACACACACACACACACACACACACACACACACACACTCTCATATATACACACACATATATATCCAGTGTGGTCTGTTCATACATGGGCTTAATATAATTTGGTAGATTTCATTCATCAGTATTTCCTCGTGCCCTCCCCTCTTCCTTTTTACTTTATTGACTCTTTTTATAATACTGATCTTCCAAAGAATCATTTCAGATTTTTCTTTATCACTGTCCCATAAAATTTTATTATCACAGATAGACTGTTTTCTTCTTATGATGTATATGTGTGTGTATATACATAATACACACACACACACACACGTTACTCTATTCATAAGTAGAGCAAGATTACTTTACCCTGTGTAAACCCATTTTTGTCCTCTGGTAACATCCTTTCATTGAGAATATATGATTTATGGTAATTTTATTTTAAATGTTTTCTATGTTATCTGTCTGTCTAGCTATAATAAAACCCCCTAAGGGCAAAGATTAAATCTCCCTGAATATTGCCTCAACAGTATACCAAACATCCAAGTACATGTTTGCTCCATATTGATAGACAATAAGTATTGTAACATATGGAATGGCTACCTATTGTAGACACAATTTGAAGTTTTTGTTGTTGTTGTTTTTGGTTTATTTTTTTGTTTGTTTTATATTAATTTGCAATCCTGAAAAGGAAAGTCTGAGCCTGTTTTCCCCATGAAGCTTGATTGCCGGGCCCTTCATAAATACTTATTGAACTAATTAGTTATCTGTACATTTTAGGTTAGGAGAATCTGTCCTAATTCCTAAAAAGAAAACATTTGTTGTATATACTAGAAACTACTTGTAATCACTGCAGATTTTTTAAAATATATATTTTTGGGATTGTGAATGAACCTTATTTTGATCTATTTTTGTGTGGGGCTGAGAAATGAACCCAGTGCCTCACACACGCTTGGGCAAGCGCTCTACCACTGAGTCACAATCCCAGCCCACTTGAAATTTGTGGAAACTCTGCATCCAATGGCTCCTCAGTTCAGTTTAAATCTCTGATAAAACAGGCCACAAGCTAATCCCTTTAAAAGAATTTTTCACTGCATGTTACTTTTAGGAAAGAAATTATAAAAGTTTACATTAGTAATTAAATACAAAAAAAAAGAAAGAAAACCACCATGTTTGCCCCATGTGGTGGCACAGGCCTGTAATCCCAGCTACTCTGGAGTTTGAGGCAGGAGGATCCCAGGTTCAAGGCCAGCCAGCCTAGGCAACTTAATATGACCCTGTCTCAAAATAAAATTTTAAAAAGGGCTAGGATGTAGCTCAGAGAGTGCTTGCGAAGCATATGAGAGGCCCTGGGTTCAGTCTCCAGCACCAGAAACAAGAATAAAAATAAAACAAAATTAACAGTATTTCTGAGGAATTTCCTGAAATTAGTTAGACCCAAATTGACTCTCCTATAGCTACCCTGGGTCATGTACTGTAAAGGTTTGTAGGAAAGCATTAAATCCTATATTTAAATATCAAAACATTACCACATCCACTAGCCTGGACTTACAGAGGCAAAAACTCTCACAATTTTTAAAAGATTTTAAACAATAGGAGACACATGAAAACGTCTTTAGCTAAAACTTTAGAAGAATCAAAAAGTTATCCTGCATAGAAGAATCTGTTGGTTATTTAAGAAATCAGTAGATTATTTATAATTTTTAAAAATATTACTTTAAAAGACCACCAGAGAATTCAGGTACATTTTATTTATCATGTTTCTTATTCCTCCATAAGAGAAATATAGATTCAGAGCAGCTTCCTTTATTAAATAAATGCAATTTCTATTTGTGATGAAAATATCAAATATGAAAAAGATGAATATTATTTGGGGCATGTAAGATTTCCCTGGGCACACCTGGCTTTGAGCAGTGATCTCTTGGCTTTGGGCATCTGTTTGAAGTCTTCCCTCAGGTACTGTGATCACCTTTTACCTCCTTCTTGTCCTGTGTACCACCAGACCAATGGGTTTCCTCCTCCATGTCTCCTCAGTTCTTCTGTCTTTCTGCCAATTCTCTAGCCCAAATTTCCACCATATGTCCGGTGGCTCTCCGCGTCTACCATTTCCCTCCTCCAGTGTCTCTTCTATGACCCAGTGGCTCGAGGTGGGCTACTATAACAAATTCCACAGCCTGGGTGGTTTGAACCACAGAGATGTATTTCTCACAGTTCTGGGTAGTGGTAAGTCTGAGATCAGGGGCCAAATGGTCAGGTTCATCTTCTTGCTGTCCTCGCATAATGTCAGGAAAGTGAGCTCTAGACTCTCTTCTTATGAGACACTCATCCCCATCATGGGACTGCAGACAGTTGCCCTCTCATTGTGTCTTCCCAGGGCAGGGCAAGGGCAAGCTCTCCAGCATCTCTTCTTACAAGACCATTCATCCTGTCACGAGGGCTTCATCCTCATGATTTCATCTAACCCTCATTATTTTCCAAAGGTTCCATATCCTAATACCGTTTTATCGAGGATTAGGACTTTAACATATCTGGGGGCAACACAAGCATGCAATCAATGTGCAACCATCATGATCTTGGAAAAATGCAAATTTGATCAACTCCCATCCATCCCCTTTCTTAATACCTTTCCTGTGCCCCGCCGAGGCTGAGCTCTCTCTCCACTGTCATCCCATAATGCTCACCTCTTGCTAAATATAATCTAACCATACTGATCCTCTTAATGGACTTGAATTTTCTTCTCCTATAGTCATTGGATACTGTTTTTCACTGCTAGATGTCCCATTTGACTAGTTCATTCCTAATTTTTCAAATATCAGCAAAACTTTGAAACTTTAGGAAAGTTACCTTCCAAAATAGTTTTATGACATTTGAGGTTTTATGCTTTCAAAGACATGTTTCTTTTTGAGTCTTTATACCTTTGCCACTACAAAATTAAATATATATTTATGTCTATATATGTGCAAATTATGTATATGAGATTATTTTGTTATTAATAATATAAGCTATCAGTCTATACTAGTGGCATCCAGTGCAGCCTGCCAGATCATGATCATGTACTCCAAGTCTCTGTCTCCACAAGTGGCTCTTGTTTATTATGTATTTGTCAAATGCATTGAGCTTTAGCTTCATCCTACACACCACACTCCTCTTCTGGTTTGTGGTCCATTCAGTTATCTGGGGGATAGTAAACTGGCAGAGCTAAAAGCAACCTTCCAGGCAATGTAATCCACTCATCCCCACTTTGTATAACAGATGGGGAGATAATACTAGAGGTAAATTGACCAAGTCCATGAGTATTAGTCTGCCTTTTGCTGCTACAATAAAATACCTGATTCAAGCTACCTAGGAAGTCACAGAGAAGTTTCTATAGTTCACAGTTTTAGAGTCTGGCTGTCTAAGATAAGGCAGCCCTTTTGGTCAGGCCTCTGGTGAGGGCCTAATAGCAGGTTAGTCACAGTGGTGTGAGGAAGAGATCCTAGCTGGAAGCAGGAAGCCAGAGAGGGGAAACAGGAAGCCAGAGAGTGATTCAGGGGCCAGCCTCAGGATTTGTCACAATGTGCTTTGCTAAGAACTCCCTCCCTAAGGTCAGCATCCCCTCTGAGAGCACCCCGGTGGCCCAAGGACATCCCATTTGGTCTCACCTCTGAGAGTCTGTCTCCACACCACCCAGCTGAGAACTGAGCCTCAGTTCAGTGTCTGCAATGAACCCATTATGTGTCTGCAACCGGCTCATTGCAGACACACTACCTCCAAAGCCCAGCACCACAGATGAGTCTGCCAAATAAGAACTAAAAACCAAGCCTCTGGTTTCCCACTTCTCTGATGTTTTAAGAAATCAAATCCATTCCTTCCATTTTCCTGTCACCGTTTTTCAGATTGACTTCCTTTCTCCATTTTATAATCTACTATTCGTATAAAGCCATATTCTTATTAGATAAAATATGGTTGTTATTAAGGCTGTCATTCTATTATATCTTCCCAGGCAATGTGAATTAGAAAATTTTTACTTCAAACAATATTCATCAGAACTTTTAAATCAACCTTTTGAACCTGTTGAACATTTTGTCCCCATGGTTTAAACGTGAAGATAAAATTTAGTTTATGTTCATTAATACAAAATCATTAATCATAATCATATCAATATTAATGATATTCATTAAGAATTTACCCTTACAATGCTGGGAGCAGTGGCCCAAGCCTGTAATCCTAGCGACTCTGGAGACCGAGGCAGGAAAATCTTGAATTCAAAGCCAGCCTCAGCAACTTAGTGAGGACCTAAGCGACTCAGCAAGACCTGTCTCTAAATAAAATATTTAAAATATGTCTATATAGTTGGGGATATGACTGAGTGACTAAGCGCCCCTGAGTTGAAGTCCTGGTACCAAAACAAAACAAGAATCTTCCTTAACTCCATTAAGGTAGTTTAATCCCTTAATGTTCTAAACAGTATATATATTTTCTATTTTTGAACAAAAATTTCTTGAAATTTTTAATTTGGAGTTTGGTTCTTCTCCATGTACAAGAATGATTTGATCCTCATAAATTTTCATCAACTTCATGAGATAGTTTGTCACTATAATTTTTCTGCCCAATATTTCTCCCAAGTCCCATTTTCCTGTGCCAAATTTTGTAAATCTAAGTTTGTTTGTTTGTTTGTTTTTTAGCATCAAGACCACAGCAATTTTTAACATGCATGGTTTTAAACTTTTCAGTGTTTATTGCTTTGCATAAGATTTCATTTCCCCAGGCTTTTGGAGTTTCAGTAACAAAGTGTTTGGGTTTTTTTGTTTGTTTGCTTTTAATTTTTTAAATATTATTTATTCTAATTAGTTGTACGTGACAATAGAATGCATTTATACATTTTGATAGATCATACATAAATAGAGTGCTCATTTTTCTGATTATACATATTGCAGGATCACATCAGTCATGCAGTCATACATGTACATGAGGTAATAATGTCTGTTTCACTCAGTTTTGTTAGTTTTTTATGTTAGTTTCATCTATAATAAGTTTTACTTCCTATTTTATCCTCTCACAAGATTTATTTTCTAGTGTCTATTTCTACCAATTAAATGAAGTTTAAAATGGACAAAAATCTGCTTTTCTTCTTCTCCCTACCCACCTCCTGCCTTAAACACGGAGAAAATGCTGAGTAAATTCCTTCAGTATTTCCAGGATTGTTATGTTTTCACAACAGGGAGAGGAGGTGGTGAAAGATGGTTATCTGTTTAGATCCAATTGTAACCTCATCAAATTTTAGATTTAGGGGAACATAGCTCTGATACCTCAATCCTCATCTGGAGAAATCAGAAGTTAGAGTGGTCATGTGATTTGCCTAAAATCACAGAGACAGGACTGGATTTCAGGATTCTTGACGTCCAGAACACTTTGAGGGGAAAGCAGGACTGATCCACCGAATGGAGCTCAGAACTTGAACATCCTTTCTAAAGAGAAGTTGGTTTTCTGTTACTATGGTAACAGAGTGCATTTGAGATTTTTTGACAAGTATACCCCCTACCTGTGCTGGTAGGAAAAAGAGCCATTGAGCTGATCCTTATGGTGATTCAAAACACTTTAGATAGATCCTGTCTCATGCTTTATAAGTTCCTGATTGATTGTGTGGAATTAAGTTATTGGGCAGAGAACCAGCTAATGGAAACACATTGATGAAATCATTTTTGAGGGACATTAAATGGAACTTAAAATAAAGCTGAAATGGCTTTATGGATTTTTCAGTCAAACTGTTTATGAACATTTATTGCAAGTAAATTATATTGTGTCAAAAGAGGGAATCAGTAGGTACGGCTTTAATAGAAACCTTTTTGAAATAATAAAACTGAGAATAATGTATTATCCAGGAATGAATAGAGGATGGAATGGGAAATTTGTCCTGATGGATGGTTGTCCACGTGCCACTTCTGGGAAGGAGAAAAATGGTCTGAAAATCAGACATCCGAGGACTTGGAAAGAAACGCTCTCTTGGAAAAGTAGTAATATCTTATCATTGTACATGTGAATTGTTTTGAGAAGAAGGGTGACTGGGGATTTAGCAAGGTTGTTTGAGGGCAGAAGCACTGGCATTTGCTCAGGTCCCACAAGAAGATGAGTAGGTAGACAGCAACTTACTTAGAAAGACAGAGAAGGAGATAGTATAGGGCCTCTGGTTGAGAGCTGAAGACTGGAGTTCAGATCCCAGCCTTTGATGACAGGAAAATGTCTTCACTTCCCTGAGTCTCAGATGCCACATCCATAGTGACAGATACTAATAGTCCCTATCAGAGAGGGTTATTATGCTGATCAAATGGAAACCTGGAGTAGTCAATATAGTTTCAAGTTCAGAGTGATTTAAAAATATCGTTTTTGAGATCATCGTAAACATTGGGATAAGAAGAGGAAAGACTAACGTTCATAAAACTTTATTCCTGGTAGTAGTATTTTATTGAGTATCATCTACTGACTGTACCAGAAATCTCAATCTCCCAGGATCTCTATCTAGGAGATGAAGGTACTGTCAATTTACCTTCTTTTCAGAGAAGAAAACTCAGCATCAGAGGTTGAGTGTCACGTCTAAGGTCACTCAGCAAATGAGAGACTTTGATATCTTTCCCTAAAAAGTTATGTCAATAAGTACGTCTTCTGGTAGGTGAAACATATGGGCCTCCTTGGCCAATCCAGCAAACCAAAACCAAAAGGTCTCTGAGTGGACAGTGGGAGCTGAGGAAGTATCTTGCCCTTCACTTCCACCCCACAGGCAGAGCCTGTCAATCATCCACACTTCTCCCTGTCAGCCCACACCCTGGGGCTTGCTGGCTTGACTTTCAGCAGGTACCACATTGCCCTGGCATTGAGGAGACAAAGCACCAGGGTACTGTGGATGAGGGTGGGCTCTCCAGTCTGTTGGCTCTATGTGAATCTCTGCACTAGACCTCACTGCTTGTGTGACTGAGATCCACATGCTTGTTATGTTTTTCTTTCCACATTTTTATTAGTGCATTATAGTTGTACATAATGAGTTGTTGTTACTTATTCATACATGCACACAATATAACAATATGATTTGACCATTCTCACTCCCTAGCATTTTCTCCCTCTCTCCTCTCTCCCACCTCCTGGTCCCTTTCCTCTACTGATCTCCCTTTGATTTTTAGGAGATCTACCTTTACCTTTCTTTTCTTTTTTCTCTCTAGCTTCCACATATAAGATAAAGCATACAACCCTTGATCTTCTAAGTTTGACTTATTTCTCCTACAGAGTTGTCTTGAGTTCAATCTATTTTCCTGCAAATGCCATCATTTGATTTTTCTATATGGCTGTATAGAATCCCATTGTGTGTATATATCACATTTTCTTTATCCATTCATCTATTGATGGACACTAGGCTGGTTTCACAGTTTGGCTATTGTGAATTGTGCTGCTATAAACATGGGTATGCATGTATCACTGTAGTAAGATGACTAATTCTTCAGGATAAATACAGAGGAGTGCTATAGTTGGATCATATGGTCATTCCATGCCTAGTTGGTTGAGTAACTCCATACTCATTTCCATGAGTATTTCCATGAGTGGCTGTTCTAATTTATAATCCCACCAGCAATACAAAAGTAATCCTTTTTCTCTACACTCTCTCCAGCATGTATTATTGTTTGTATTCTTGATGACTGTCATTCTAATGGGTGTAAGATCATTTTGATTTGCATTTCCCTACTTGCTAATGACATTGAACATTTTTTTTCATATATATATTTTTTTTAGCCAGAAGAGTCTGTTTAATTTATTTTCCCATTTATTAATTGGGTTTACTTGGTTTTGGTATTAAGTTTTTGAATTCTCCATGTCATTAATGCTCTGTTAGAAAAGTAGCTAGCAAAGAATTTCTCTCATTCTGTAGGGTCTGTCTTCACATTCCTAATTGTTTCCTTTACTATGAAGATATTATCCCGTTTGTTAACTCTTGGCAGTACTTCCTGAGCTTTGAGGTTCCTATTGAGAAAGTTATTGCCTGTGCCTACATGGTAGCGTGTTGATCCTATGTTTTCTTCTAGGAGTTTTATAGTTTCAGGTCTAATTCCAAGGGTCTTTGATACATTTCAAGTTAACTTTGATGCAGGATGAGAGAGAAAGGCCTAGTTTCATTCTTCCTCATATGAACAACCAGTTTTTCCAGCATACTTTGTCTAAAAGGCTATCTTTTTTCCAATGTATGTTTTTTGCCACCTTTGTCAAGGACCAGATGACTGTGCTGTGTGGGCTTGTCTCTGTGTCTTCTATTCTGTACCATTGGTCTATGTATCTGTTTTTCTGCCAGTACCATGCAGTTTTTGTTACTATAGTTTTGTAATATAATTTGAAGTCAGGTATTTTGATGCCTCCAGCACTGCTTTTTTTGGCTTAGAATTGCTTCTACTATTATTTATTCTTCCAAATTAATTTTAAGACTAATTTTTCTAGTTCTGTGAAGAATGACATTGGTATTTTGATGGGTGTTGCATGGAATCTGCATATTGCTTTTGATAGAATGGCCATTTTAAAAATATTAATTCTTCCTATCCATGAACATGGCAGGTCTTTCCATATTCTTGTCTCTTCTTCAATTTCTTTCTTCAATGTTCTATAGTTTTCTTTGTAGAGGTCTTTCATCTCCTTATAGAATTATTCCTAGGTGATTCCTCCCTTCCTCCCTCCCTCCCTTCCTTTCTTTTTCAGCAAATTAATTGTGAGTATACAGAAAAGCTATTGATTTTTGTATGTTTTGAAGGCTGCTACTTTGTCAAATATGTTTATTACATTCAGCAGTCTTTTCTTGTAGGTTTTTTTTTTTTTTTTGATCTTCTAAGTATAGGATCATATCATCTATAAACAGTGATAATTCAACTTCTTCCTCTCCTATTTTTAGCTCTTTTATTTCCTTCCTTTGTCTAATTGTTCTGGCTAGAATTTCTAGCACTATATTAAATATGAATGGTGAGTGGACATCCTTGTCTTGTTCTACATTTTAAAGAAAATGCTTTCAGTTTTCCCCCATTTACTATGAGGTTGACTTTGGGTTTTACATGTATAACTTTTATGAAGTTGAGGTAGGTTCCTTCTGTCTCTAGATTCTTCAGTGTTTTTGTCATGAATGGGTGCTAAATTTGGTAAAAGGCCTTCTCTACATCTATTGAGACAATAAAGTCTTTTTTTTCCTTAATTTTATTTATGTGATGAACTACATTTATTGATTTGCATGTTAAACCACCCTTGCATCTGTGGGATAAAACCAACATGGTCAGGATGTACAATATTCTTAATACATTGTTGAACATGATTTTATAACATTTTATTAAGGATATTTGCTTCTAAGTCCATCAAGGATATTGGTCTATAGTTTTCTTCCCTTAATGTGTCCCTGGTTTTGAGGCCCACGTGATTTTAGCCCCAGTCTGTACCTACAGAATAAGAGAGTCCCTCAATTTGGGGAGGAGACTATAGGCATCTTATCTCAGTTCAGTTAAAAGAATTGTGCTTTTGTTTAGCTCAAATAGTCTTCCTTAATTAGCATAATTTTTAATTTTAGAGGTGGAATTCAAATATTATTTTGGATTATAATTTTGGACTCTCATTCAAATTTGATTGCATTGTGGAAGGAGGCTCGTACCAATAAATAAATTCTCCCATACAAGTTGAGGTACCGATTAGAAATTGAACAGGAATGGCGATGGTGAAACCTTAGTCTCCACAGTGTACAGTAGCAGTTCAAATAATGAAGGTGATCCATGGCCAGTACTAACTGCCATGTGTATAAATCAGGTGATTAAGGCTGAAGTGATGTAATCGTTTCCAAGGAATTCTGGGTAGAATTCAGGGGGAATTTTAGCTGCAATTAAAGAAAGAAGACAATGTAAACAAACAACTATCCTTACTTTATTGACATATGTAATCATTCTTTTAATTATAGCTTTAAAGCTAGAGAACAAATGGCCAAGGACTAAGGATCTCTGAGTTTCAAAGGGAAGTTCCTACTCAATGTGGCAGTGATAGAGTGACAGATGGGAGATGCTTCTGGACCGATTGGAGATGATGCTGTAAGGGGTTGAAGGCATGCTCCTGGGTTTTAGACTGCCTGTGACCATATCCCTAAGTGTCACTCATTGTTCTGTGACTTCTAGGGTGGGTTCGACCTAGGGAGCCTCCACAGTACCTCTGGTCTATGCATTCCTCAAAGTATCAAAAAAATGTTGGAAATAGATGGAATGCGTACTCTGCAAAACTAAATTAATACATGTTTAGCAAAAACTACAAAGCTACATTATAGTCTACAATCCAGTTCATTCTTATTCAGATATGCAAAATATAATTAAGTTAAAATCATAATGGCAAATTAATTTCTGTATAAGAAAATTATGACATTCTTAAATTTCTATCAAAAAAGTTGTGAGTTTTTTAATATTTATATTTTGATGTATTTGAAATGATATGGTTTGGAGTCTTAAAAAGGATGTCTAATAGGCTAAGAAAGGTCTTCAGTAGCCCTATACTTAATGTCTCTCTGCCTAATGCAATTGATTGTTAATTTTAATGGTTTGTTTATAGGAAATAAATAAACTAGTGCATATGAATATAATTGATGGCATCTACAGCAGCCACTTAAAATGTTAGCTTAGAAACAGTTATTGTTTTTCTTCAAGCTATTCCTTTAAGGACCATATGTAACATTAAGTAGATGTATTATTTTCCAATTGTACTTACAGTAGTCTGTTACTCTTATCAAAAATACTGGGTATTTCTATAGTTGCTACAAAAGTAAACAATTCATTTTCCTGGACTAATCATTGTACCAGGATAAATCTAGACTTGGAATAACAGTGGTGAATGGAGGATTTCTGGACATTTTAACAAGACAAGAGAAGTTTAAAAATTTACTCATGAATGCAAAATAGTTAACCTTTCCTAATAGCATCAAAGGAATACACCAAACACATAAAACAAACTTCTCTACTTCAAAGTACAAGATAGGACCTTCGCTCTATTTGCTTTGTTTTTTGTTTCAAGATACTCAGGATGGAACCCAGGGCCTCCTGCATGGTACATGCCCAGTCCTTTTAATTGTTTTGTTTTGTTTTGAGAGGATTTCAGTAAAATGCCCAGGATGGCTCAAACTTACAATCCTCCTGCCTCAACCTCCCAAGTAGCTAGGATTACCATACTTGGCAGGCTCAGCTAAGTTTAATTGAAAAACTAATATCCAGTGCAATTGTTTGTGATAAACTGAGGCTTAAATGATTTGAAAATACTTTGGGAGCGTACAAATCAGATAATCACAATCTTTTATGGCTGGGAGGTTCAGCCAGTGTTGACACATTGTAAAGATAAAGGCTTATAGCACAGCCGAAGTAAATGTCTAGATTGGGTTGGGATCAATGTTAATACCCAAAGTGTAAAAGCATTGAACTTCAAATGATCGGCCATGATGCTCTGTTAGCTTGTCTCTCAAAGAGAAGAGTATAGAGTTTTATTTACTAAAAAACTTTAGGCAAATACCGCCATCTAACCCATTGCTTAGAAGTCCTGGGTGTTACGTGATTTGTGCCCTGCATTGCCATCAGAGGTTTTCAGCTGTCGTATTTCAAATCATTTACAGTTAGGTGGCTATTAATGGTTTATGAGAGTCAGACCTTACAATTTATTTCTAGGCATGCTTGTTTGTTTATTTATTTGTTTTTAATTTATTGTTTTCAAGTCGAGAGGAAATCTGCCTCGTGACCTCACTCTGATTTCAGCAAGAACACTTTCAAAAGATAGTTCTTGCTTTTTCAAAGGTTGTTTGCATGAGTTGATTCAATGCTCTGTCATTGGGAGCCCTAAAGCCAGTGCTCTTGGGTTGTATAATGGATTCACTACATTTAGCTCCAGTGTGTTGATGGTGCCTCTAGGTGATTCCTTCAACATCTCCAATTGCTGTTTTCTTTTCTCTTTTCTTTACAGGAGCTGAGGGCACAGTCTTCCCTAAATCCATAGAAACACCTAACGTCAGGGCAGACCCCTTCAAGGAACTAAGGTAAGCTTCTGACCTGGGTTTGCACTGATCAATTGCCATTACCTTCCTCTGTGCAACAGGCCCATGATTCATTTTGAATACTAATGACAGTGTCACAATATGAATATATAAACCAGGAGAGGTGGGTGACTACTGAAGATAAGTGGTACCCAAAAGAAAGTTTTGCTGAGTACTTAAGAATATTAAGGGCTTAGGGTGAGAGGTTGCCAGCTTTGCAATCGTGACATTTAGATTCATTGATTTGCTGCTGTATTTTTTGGTACCCAAACTGATCAATTACAAAACTATTCAGTAATTGGTGTTGATCAACCCAAAGAAAACTGCTTTCTAAAGGAAATTAAAGTCTAAATGTGATACAGGTGTTTCTCTATTTCTTTGGGTGGAATGTGGCTAGAACTACACCTTCAGGGTGTTCCTTGCAGTGGTTGTGAATCTTGAAATAGCCACTAGTATGCTCCTGTAGCAAAGGAAGACCCTGGGCGACCCTGTACTCACTAACACCAAATATGGAAAATGAGAAAGAACAGCAGACTAAGAGACTAACATAACCTGAAAACCCTTCTAGCCACCAAAGAACTAACCCCTGTCCCCCAAAGCACTTACAAACATGGTATGTTGATACGAATTTAACTGTAATGTCTAGGATATAATTATTCAGTGAATGCTGGTCTTCTTCATCTTGGGTATTTCTTTTACCTGAAACCAGGATTAAGTAACCAATGACCATAAATAGCTTTGAATAACTATTTCCTGATCGCCACCAACCACAGGCAGACGTGTCTGCTCTGCACCAGTCTCACCAACTTTCACGATGCCATGTGTCCTTTGCTAAAACAGTTGCAGCCCCCAGGAGTTATATTCCCTTAACAGAAACACTTCTCGGTAGTGGGAAATATAACTCATTAGGAGATTCGGAGCATTGTTTCACAGAACCTGTAAGTTTTTGCAAGTATAAAGAAAGAAATTGGGCCAAAGAAGAGAATAATGGCTGGGGAATGAATAAAGCCCCATATACACAGGGGCTGTCGTATCAAAGCTACGTGACATTTTCTGGAGTGACTTTTTTCAGCAGAGCTTCCACATGCCAGAAATTACCTGACCCTCTGCTAGCTAGATTCTGTGTTTCATATAAGCTGGATGCCACCCAAGAAAACCTGCCTTTCAGGACTCTTGAGAGAGCTCATTCCGAGAGGGCGATGTGTCCCATCTGTGATGTCACAACTCTTTCCAGACGAGGGAGTGAATGAGGGGCAGCCTGGTTCTCTCCCTTCCCACATTCCTTAGCAGGAGCAGGTTTCTTACAGAACTAGTCAGTCATGAGTGCTGCTCAGCCCAGAGAAAAGTACTGTCAAAAGGAGCTCAACTCTAAAGGCAAGGCAGATATCACCCGCTGCGGAATAAGTTCTTCATTACACGAAAGACTTAGGAAATATAACAAGAAAGAATTTACACTATTTAATGTTAAGCAGCAAAGTAACTCTTCTGTAATTAAAAACAAATCCAATCCAGACCTCTGCCCCTAAAAAAAAAAAGAAAAGAAAACCAAATATAATCAGAATAAAAAATAAAATAGGCAGATGATCTTGAATAGACATCTCACAAAAGTGGCTACATAAAGGACCAACAACTATTTTTTTTAAATGTTCAGCATCACTAGTCCTCATGTAGTGGAAAATTAAACCACAATGAGAGATTGTCTTGCCACAGTTAGAATGACTGTAATCAAAAAGAAAAAAAAAAAATAACCAGTGGCAAAGATTGGAGAATTCTCATATGCTACTAGAGAAAATGTAAATTAGTGCAATCATTATAGAAAATAATATAGAGGTTCTTCAGAAAAAAATAAAACTACCTTATGATTCAACCATCCCCCCAAATTATATCAGTTTATCAAGCACATACCTGCACTCATGATTATTGCAGCAAGGTTTATAATAGCCAAGATATAAAAACAACCAAAGTGTCCTTCTTCAATAGACAAATGGATAAAAAAAGCAAAATATATGTAATGTCAAATGTGTTAGTCAGTTTTCCATCATTATGAAAAGATGCCTGAGAAAATCAACTCAAAGCAGAAAAGATTTATTTTTGTTTCATGGTTTCAAGAATTTCAGTCCATGGTCATTGGCTTTATTGTTTCCTGGTCCAAGGAGAGACAGAATATCAGACCAAGGGGCATAGTTATGGAGAAAAATCGTTCATCTCACGGTAGCCAGAAAGCAAAGTATGAGAGAAGGCGGCGCTGTGGACAAAAATGATACAGCCCCGTGGCTTACTTCCTGCATCTCAGTCCCTAATGTTCCCAACACCTCTCAAGAGCCCTCTGAGCTATGATTTAAAGCCCTGGTGACCTAATAACCTTCCAAAGGCCCCACCTCTGAACACTAGCATCCAAGCCTTCACGTGAGCTTATGGAGTGATACTCCACATCTAAACCCTAACATCAACAGATTCAAAGTCAGAAACTGAAAAAGGACTTTATTTAGGGTTTTAGGGGAGACACAGGTATAGATATCTCTCAATCTGTGTTTCTAGGAAGGCTAGAAAGTGTGAGTTTCTGTGGGCTCTTAAATGTTGAAGTTCAGAGACTGCTTAAACTTTAGGAGGTAAAGACATGAATACATAAACAAAGAGAAAATCCACAAAACAAGAACATCCTCTTGATATGCATCTTAAGCCTCTGGGCACAACATAACTGTTCAGTCATACCAGCTGCCTGTGGAGAAAGAGTAGATGTGACCAAAATTCACATCCCAGCAGCTAGAGTCTACAGAAAGCCCTGTTTCCTGATGTTCCTCTGAGTCCATTTTGTAAAACCCTTTCAAAATTGGTTCCATTGTGATTTTCCATTTGCTTTTACAACATAATGGGTTATTACTCAGCCATTAAAAAGAATGCAATCTTAGCCAGGCACTGTGGTGCAGACCTATAATCCCCAAATCTGGGGAGTCTAAGGCAGGAGGATCACAAGTTTAAGACCAACCTCAGCAACTTAGCAAGGCCCTGTCTCAAAGTAAAAAATAAAACAGCTAGGGGGTAACTTAGTGGTGGTAAAGCACCTCAAAACCTCTAAGTTCAATCCCCAGTATCAAAAAAAAAAAAAAAAAAAAAAAAAAAAAGAAAAGAAAAAATTATATATTAACATTTCTGGCAACATGGATGGAACTAGAAGATGTTATGTTGAGTGGTATAAGCCAGACACAGAAAGACAATACTCCCTGTCCTTGCTCCTGTTTGGAAGCTAGAACAGTTGACTTCATAGACATAGAGACTAGAATAGTGGTCGCTAGAGATTAGGAAATATGGGGGAGGGGAGATTGCAGGAGGCTGGATAGCAGGAACCCAAATACAATTACACAGGAGGAATACGTTCTAATGCTCTGTAGCACAGTACGGTGCATACAGTTCAAAACACTTTATTATGTATTTTGTTAAGAAGAATGTTTTCCCTGATAAGTGGATGATGATACATAATGGGGGTTGGGGAGTGAGAGAAGAATGTAGAAATTTTAGATTAAGTAGAGGGAAATGAGAGAGAGGAGGGGTGGGGTATGAAAGATGGTGGAATGAGACAGACATCATGATCCTGTGTACATGTATAATTACACGAATGGTGTGAATCTACATCGTGCACAACCATAGAAATGAAATGATGTGCCCCATTTGTGTGCAATGAATCAAAATGCAGTCTGTAAAAATTAAAAAACATAATTAAAAAGAAGAATGAAAAGAGAAGAATTAAAAGTTTTCCAATACAAAAAAAAAATGACACTTGAGACAAATTCTCATTAACCTGATTGGACTTTTATATATAGTTTACCTGCATCAAATTTGCTCACTGTTCCCCTAAAACACGTACAGATGAAGAGGAAGAGTCTCCCTGACTGCCTCTGCATACAGACCTGTGTCCTGAAGAATATAGAAAAGCACTTACCTGCAGTGCTGTAGTTGCACTGTCGGTACGTTACCTATAGGAAACCCTGGCGCTTGCCTTTACAAAATTAAATCTCCAATTCCATCCATTTATCTGCCAATGCCATAATATTATTCTTCTTTATTGCTTAATAATATTTCATTGTGCATATATACCACAGTTTCTTTATCCATTCCTCTGTTGAAGGGCATCTTGGTTGGTTCCACAATCTAGCTATTGTGAAATGAGCTGTTATGAACATTGATGTGGCTGTGTTAAATGGACGGAATTGGAGAATATCATGCTAAGTGAAATAAGCCAGTCCGAAATAAACAAAGGCCAAATGTTTTCCCTGATAAGTGGATGATGATATATAATGGGGATGGGGTGATGGGGGTAAGAGAAGAAGGCAGGAACTCTAGATAACGTAGAGGGAAATGAGGGGGCAGGGTATGAAAAATGGTGGAATGAGACAGACATCATTACCCTATGTACATGTATGATTACACGAATGGTATGAATCTACATCGAGCACAACCATAGAAATGAAATGAAGTGTACCATTTGTGTACAGTGAATCCAAATGCAGTCTGTAAAAATAAAAAAAATTAAATCTCCATGATTCATGAGTAAATCTAAGTCCAGTGAAACTAAAGAAGTGTAGGCTTCAGGGAATGACTGAATTTTCATTGCTTATTCTTAAGTCATAAGCATATTCCTCAGAGAGTAGAAATAATGTTTTCTTATAAGCATAAAAATATTTCCTGTTATTCTAAAACTGTTCTTCTGTTTGTCCCTTTAGCTCAAATCAAAAGAGCGTAGATTGAGGCAGGCACCTACAGTGCGAAAATTTAGCCTTTTCATCCTCTGCAATTTTTTGTTTGTGTTTGTTTTCTAATGGCACTTTGCAGGAGGGTCTCTGACCAACTGAAAAGATGCCCAGCTGTAGTTTACAGACTAACCAGACCCGTGTGTCTGTGCTTCACTTACATCATTTATCTAATGGTGCCACATTTCACTCTGCTATTGATTGCTATTGACCTTGGATACTGAGTAAATAGGTAATGAACTTGGAGACGAAGTCTCCTATTCTGATTTTAGAGTTGGATGGGTCTTTCTTCATGCTGATGTGTCTTCTAGACTCAAGAAAGCAGAGGAGTTTAAGTGAGGTCCCTGGGTTCCTACTAGGGGGTAGAGATCGGTGAGGCATTAAGGCGTAGAAGGGTTCACTCCTCAGTGGTAAGGCAGTGGAGGGGAAAGGGCATAGCACCAGGAGCCAGGTCCCCACAGTGAACCTCCAGCTACCTGTGGAGCCTTACTCCATGAAACAAGACCACTTCCAGCTCCAGACTGCTAATCCCTTTATAATCGTTCAATATTTTATTTTAAAATAATTTTAGATTTTAATAAGAGCTGTAAAATCCCTACAGATCATTCCCACATACACTTAACTCAGTTTTTTTTTCCATATTAACATCTTACAGTCCTAGAACATCCTACTCTGTGTTAAGATTTTTAAAAGAAGTGCAATCACCTGATGGTTTCGTAGATTAAAACATATATAAAAGGGAGCCTAACAGAAGAGTGGTTCATTGAGATATGAATTAACTGATCCTGAAAACTCTCACTGCAGTTAAGTAGGAATCCTTTTTAGTGGGGGTTTTTATCTTATCTTTAATGTTCTAGACAAAGATTTGCTTGATCTTGTTTGTTACTGATGGTAAACAAATTGAATAAAACAAAAAAAAAAAAAAAGTGAGAAAATTGCATCTGTCTTAGCAAGCTTCCCTGGGATCACTTTCGCGTCCTCAAACCTCTTTCTAGGCTGCTGCGGTTTTTTGTTTGTTCTCTTGTTGGTTTTTGTTTGCTTGCTTTTTAATGAATACCAGACCAGGTTTGAGGCTTCTGGCATTTCTTCTTAGAAGATCTGTTAAAAGAGAGATAGCTTTCTGCTCGCTGGAGTTTTCAGTTCATTCCTTTCTGTGTTCAGAGTTGCTATAGTTCTGGTTTTGCAGTCTTTGCTTAAGATATTTGTAAATCACACACACACACACACACACACAGCGTTTGTTTCTCTCCAGACAAGTAATGAGGGGTACAAAGGTCTAAGCCAAACAGCTCTCTCCAGTAGTCTATGTTGATTTTACCCCTGCAGAGTTATTTTGAAATAAGGACCTGGTGTCCTAGATTCAAGACTGTACTTAAAAATACACCAAGCATTATACCCATCCCTTGAAATAAGAAAAACTAACTTAAAATAGAAATTGGATTCTAATAAACTCATGATCTTTAAACATGAATGTATTATGTGTTCACTCGTTCAGGTTTTTTTTTTTTTTTTTTTCTGGATTCTATATAAAGACAAATGGAAAAAAAGAAACCACTGATCTCAGGCTCTTCATGATCTGAAGCAGGAACTAGGCCACTGGGTTTTGCATATGTATTTTCTGTAAGAACAGAGGCTGCCCTTTGAATGCATACATTGCTCTAAGTTTTCCTTTCAACTGTGAAGTTTCCTCGCAGGATTCTGGTCCCACAAGAACACGAAAGTAGACTCTGAAATCTTATCTCACAGACACATGCTCTGGCATATGTGGAAAGAAGGAGAAGGAGATGTTGACTCCTATGCTCATGCACCCAACTCCGTTCCCCTAAAGATCCCCCAAACCCTGGAAGGAGCCACAAAAGATCAAGAAGCCAGAAGGTCTTCATGAAAGAACCCTTCCCATCCTCCTTCAGCCACTATGCCCATGCGCTCTGACTTTACAAACAATGATAACCAGCCTGGTGGGCTGCTTATCCTCTCAGTGAAGATCAGAGCCTGTTCACCAAGTATTTGTTGGATTCTTCTTAAGCAGTCAGGCCCTGTGCTAATTACTCTGAATGAAGAAATCAGTACTCCAGTAGTTTTTAGTTAAGGCAATACAACAGAAATATAACCACCAAATACAATACCTTGTGATGATCGATAGGACAGAGATATAAACCAAGGCAGAGGAAATACAAAGAAGGAAGCCATCTACCTATGAGAGTTAAGTAAAGTCAGGATTAGGTAAGGCTAAGAGATTTAGTTAGGTAAGGTTAGGAGAGTTAGAAAAAATTAGGAGAGTTAATTAGATAATTAGGAGAATTAGTTAAGGTTAGAAGAGTTAACTAAGTTTACCCACAGTAAATGACATTTTGATTGAAAGGAGAGAAAAAGGGCAAAAGTCAATAAATAGGTCTTAGAATTTAAAAGAAATGGATCTCTCAGGCCATCTAGTGTAGGAGTGAACAGCCCAATTTATCTCTGTAGTTCCCTAAAACATCCCTGATCATTTATAAAAGTGGGGCTTATTATGTAATTTTCTACATTGACAGTTGTGTTCTTTAATAAATTTTGTGGAGTCGCTATCTGGAATGGTTTCAAAAGACGTTAAAGACTGTTTTAACATAAAAAATGGGTGCATCACACCATTTAGGACCAAAAGATTCATTAATCTCAAACCTATTCTGCAGTTCGGATAAATAGATATTGCTTTGTTACTGTTCATTTTCTACATAATATTACCAGGGTTCCAGGGATAAGGTAGAAAACTTCTAATGTACATCTATTATTCCCAGTGTGCACTTGAATAGTCTGTAGATATTTTTGTTTTTCTTCGTTTTGCTATGGAAAGTACTAAAGCTAAACTCCTCTGGGAGTGGGTAAGATTTAAAGTCTGTGTATTTCATAGGAAAACAAGGATTAGACAAGGCTCCCACAAATTGACAAAAATAAATTTCTTTTTGCTTTATCTTTACTTTTGAGTGTCTATAACCAACTAAATATTTACTGGCTCCCAGTGATTTATAAATTTAAGCTACTGAAACAATTTGCCAAAACCTCAGGTTCAATTAATTAGAGGCTTATACCCTGAAAAAAAAAGTCACAATACCAAAAACATTGTATAGTGTGAGTTTTAAAAATGTATTATATATTTATCAAAAGAGAAAACACACACCCAGCCAGAGAGACACACAAAGCACTGTGTACTGAGCCTCTCAGCCCTTGGTACATGATATTTGGAGCAACACCATTAAATTTCACTGTGCATGAAGTCCTTACAATTGTTCCCATGTGAACACTTAGAGACATGTTCTCTAATTGTTTTTCATCTTCTCTTCCTACCCATTCCCTTCATTCCCAGCATTCCATGTACTGAGGCTAAAATCTTTAGCTTAGTTTAGCTTATATAGAATCCAGCATTATTTAGTCATATAACACAGATATTGAAATGATTTAAAAAAGAAATTAAAAAAAAAAATAGTAGCAGAGTTACTCCAGGATCGTATGAAATCATCAAGTGTCCGTATTGGTCAATAGTGTGTACTTTGAAGGTGCCCCACTTAGGTTTGAACTTGACCCCAGTGTCTAGAACATTGAAAACACTGAGTGACATAATAAGTTGAACAAATGTTAGCTTTGGGGAACAGAGGCAAGCAGCCCTTTTTATCAGGATCAAGAATGAGATAGCAGTTCCCAGAATTTCAAATTTCATCAGCCAGTAAAAAGTTTCCAGTTATGGCAACCAACAATTCTGTTTCCATTAAGGATAAAAACTAGAACCAAAAACAAGTCCTCACATTCACTTACATTCACTATTAACAGTGTGTACAAAAGGATATTTCCACTAACTGTCAACATGACTTTAGAATAAAAGACGGTCCTGTATGTTGTATGCACTTGGCCAGAACCTATCATCGTGTGCTGCTATTTTCTCATTTTACCGAAGAGGAAGTGTCTGCGACTTGGCTCTTGTCAGAGACTCCAAATGCCACAGACTAGAGTCCGATGAAGTTCACATGGTTTTAAGGTCATTGTGTTTGACATTCCCAAATTAGTACATTTTGCTCTTCTTTCTAAAGAAGTTGATCTGACTCTCCATCCACCTACCTGTGTTCCTTTTCTCCCTCTTTCCTTCCCTCCTGTGTTCCAACCATTATCATTTTCTCCTTTTTCCCTATAAACATCAGCGCTATAGTGTGAATTTATCTGCACTTTTCCCTTTCCTCCTTGTCCCTCTCTCTCTCTAGGATACCCTTTCCATCATGGTTCTTGAGGGCAGAAGGAGAAACCAGTGGTGCAAAGGAAAAGTGAAGATATCTGAGCTATCTTCATCCCACCCGTTGACATATTTATCAAAAACTCTTGCTTTTAAAATGTGATGGAAACTGCCTTTAAAGGTATCAAACCTATGTGTTCCATATCCATCTCCTTTGTACATTGTAATTCTGCTTTTAGCGGCCTGAGGAGAATGGATAACATCAGGGCAAATGAGACCAGCCCATAAGGAAAGTCTCATTCAGAAGGAAAGAAATGGACAGCCCATCTCTTCTCTTGGCTGGGAGCTGTGGGAAGAAGATGATACCAAATGTAAGGAGAGCAGTGAAATCAAGGTTCCCGTGACTCCTCTTCTCTGAGTCATGGAGTTAAGAAAATAATTAGAATCAGCAAAACTGCTTATTGAAGAAAAAGTTTAGGTTTTTGGTTTACAGAAAGGTTTCCAGACTAGGTTCGACTTAATTTTTCCTGTAATTCATAAGGATCAGAAGTTCGAGAGTAAAAATAAGTAAAAAAATAAGAGATGCTATTTGCTTTGCATGGATGAAGATGTCTTGTCAATGGGCCCAACATGGACTCACCTTGCCAAGTTAAGGCTGTGGGTCTTCCCCTGTGTGTCTTGTAGGAACCCTGGATATGATCAAAGGGAAACCTGCCTTTAGAATCCATCTTTAGGCACTTGCTCTTAGTGGTTTTCACTTCAAGTCTTCAACCATCATTAATTAGAATGAAAATTCACGTGCAATGCTCTCAGCCTCCTCCCCAAGTAAGGTTTGTAGTTTTTCATCTTTCAGACTCAACCAGATTTTGGAGGAACCAAAGTTTTCCTCAGAATCATCACTAGATATTGTTAGACTCTCCCTGAAAATTAGAGCCGTCAATGATGGACACTGAGAAACCTGGTTTTACCTGTCACGACCAGTTGG
Source organism: Sciurus carolinensis (assembly GCF_902686445.1). NCBI lineage: Eukaryota > Metazoa > Chordata > Mammalia > Rodentia > Sciuridae > Sciurus > Sciurus carolinensis. The sequence goes on from NC_062218.1 coordinate 145,306,905, forward strand.
TTTTCATCTGAATTTGAGAGGGGCAGTGAGAAAGCATGACGATCATCATCCCAGACAAGTGACTTTTACTCTGAAACTGAAACGATATCTTTCAGATTAATTTCAATAATAAGGATTAAAATATGAAAAAAATTAAATCTTTCAGATTAATTTCAATAATAAGGGATTAAAATATGAAAAAAAAATCACTCCCCAAAAATCACATTGGGAGGATATAAAATTGTACTTTCATCTCTGGCATGATATCTTAAAAATAAGTGCAAAGTTTTCAGTCTGAGGACAAATTGGACATTCCTGAGCTGCTGCCACCTTCTGCCTCAAAGCAGAATGTTCTGACTTGCCAAGGTTTTCATCTTGATTAAAATGTCAACCGCTGTCATTTATTATGTAAAGAGTGTGGAGTATATTGTTCTGTTATTCTTGAGAAACACACAATTGCTTTTGATTCCCTCTTTTTTCCCCCCAGTAGGATGGCCCTGCTGGGTGTACAGACAGAAAATCTTTCTTAATTACACCCTTCATGATCCTGGCTCCAAGCCAGCCTTGTTTTATTTCAGTTATAACCTTTTCAAAACAAAGAGTAATGGGGGTTTAGAAGAACAAGCTGACACGAGTTTTTACCTGAAATAAGTTGAGAACCAGAAGTGAGTCAAAACAAATCAACCAATGGTAACTTTTTTTTTCCTTGATCCAGAATTCTCCATGGTTTGATGGAATGCAGTGTAATATAAAATGAGAGTAAGATGATCAAATTTCAGGGAGATCTTGATAAGCTTGCTCTGTTCCTGGCCATGGATCATGTGCCATGTTGGAACAAATGTCACTCCCTAATCTTCCATCCTTCAGTGGGTCTCACTGACTTGAAGATAAAACTTCAAAACAAAAATACACATATGACCTTAACATGACCCTGGACCGATGGTCTCCTGTAACTCTTCCTCACCCTCCAACCATTTTCTTATTTTTATTTCTCCTTCCACTCTCCCCCTAGTTTTCATTGCTTCCACTGAAATTTTAGTCCCTGTTTTCATATTTTAATTTTCAAAAGTTGTTTTTGTCTATGGTGATATCCTTTCGTAACATCCCAGGTTAATTGCATAGATGTACTGTCTTTCCCTTTTGAATATATATCAATGATAGGTTTTCTTGAATTTCCTGTTTCCTCCATTTTTTTTAAGCTTCACAGTCCTGGGTTTGTGATTAGGGCTTCATCCAGCGTTTGGTGATTTATGCATGGCTATTCATTTTTAAGAGTGAAGCATCAAGAATCAAAGCATCCAGAATCTCTTGTCATGTTTGCTTGCATGAATGGGACTGGGTGGTGGGTGATGGGTGACTCCAGATGTCAAAATGTATAGGTCTTTTCTCTTGGGCTGGTTAGTTTCCCCAATAGAAGTCCGAATCCTGTGCTTGGCGTAAATCTTGCTGTCAGTATGTGGGAGGAAGCTGGGAGGCCTCACTCTCCAGTATGGAGGTTTTCACTTAATTCCCTGTTTCCACACCAGTGAAGAAACAGTCCCTAGGGGATGCCCATTTCCCACAGTGCCTCCCACAAGTCTTCCCAATTGTAGACCGGTTCTAACCACAGAGCTGCCTGGCCACTCTGATTTCTGGGCCTGGCCACAGTTTTCAAGCTGGCAACTTGATACTCATCAAACCTATAAGCACTTAGCTTTGAGTTTCTTGTCACATGCTAATGAAGTTACTATTTGTGATTTGATTTCCAACTTCCAAAGCATGGTCGCCATCTGTCTTGTGCCCTGATCTCTTCTCTTTTGCTTTGTCCTTGAGGATTAGGGCCTTATTGAAGACTATTCAGAGTCACTGAAGTAGCATTTCCAGAATGGGAAAAGGTAGGGAGGTGTGTTTGATACACCATTCAATCAGAAATCTGTCTGCAAGCTTTGGCCACATTGCAATGCCCTGCTTCCTCTAGAGTGTGTGTGGTTCTTCGTGTCACCTTTCCCTTTTCTTGAAAGACTCTCCTCTGCTCTGGATAGTCCTCTTCCTTCTTCAACTCTCAGCTGCACATCTTTCCCTAACCTCAGGACACATTTCTTGGCATACTGCCAGGCTCAGGACGGTCTCCCCACTATAGACACAGCACCCACCCCTCCTCCATTTTTGGTTGAACTGACTGAGAGAGTCCCCACTCTTGCCGTTCTCCACGGGGGGACCATGTTAGATGAATCATGATAAATCCAATCCCCCGGGATTTATTTTTATTTTTATTTTTTTTACAAATATAGTCTAACTCATTAATGATACTTGTCCTTGCCTGGCATCTGAGCTCAGACACAGTCACTCCACAATAACAAAGCACAGAGGAATTTGAATCTTTTGACAATCCAAGCACCATACCCCTAACCTTGAATAGGAAATAGATGCTAATAAATTCAGGGTCTTAAAAATGTGAATTATAGTCATTTCACACTTCGTGGCAACTTCATGCTGAAGTAATAGCTTAAAGCTTAATTATGATGCTTGTCCCTTCCTTAAGTGCAGATGACATTCCTCAGATAGATTTTTGCAATGACATTTGAGGAACGGAGTTGAGACACTAATTAGTTATTCATGATGGAGAATATTGACTGCGTGCTGATTAAAGGAAAGCATTGATACCCTTCCTGACATGATGCATCTGTCTATTCATTTATGGTTCTCCCTCTGCCCCTCAGGGAATGCTCTTGGGAAATGATGGAAATGACCTTCAGCCTTCACATGCAGATCTGTAAAGGAAATGTGCATGATGAGTGGGATTAATTGGAGAGCAGGAGGCATTAGGCGTCCTCTGATTATGTGACTCTGCAGGTGCCTGGGCTTCACTTTGAGGACCATTTGTGAGACACGCCATACTGAATTGGACATGGCCCGTTCTTGGTGCCAGAGAAGCTATTTCACAGTGTGTTCAGCATCTCAGCTCTTTCTGCAGCTAAAAGTTAGGAGAGGATGATGCATGGAGGGTTCTGTCCTCTGCCATGGCATGATCCAGGAACCACTAAGTCACGTGATCAGGAAAGGAAAGTGCAACCTCCCTCTTTGTGCAAGATGTGATAGTCTCACAAAAGAGCATTTTGTTCTTTATTCTAATGGCCTGGAGTGGCTCAGGAGTGAGGGGGCTTAACTCCGGTGAGACAGCTTAATAGAAGGAAGTAACTTCTAATAGTCTGAAGAGGTCTATTATCCCATCACTCAAAGCAAGGTGGGACTCTCCTACCGGGACTGCCGCAGAGCTGGGTCAAGCCTCAGAGGGAGGGAAGAGTTTTAAATGACCTTTCAGGTCTGCTCTAATAGGCAGATTCTTAAAACCCAGGGCTGCAAGCAGTGCTCACAAATACAGATTTACCAGGAGCCTCTCATTAAGTTCCTTGAAGAGCTCTCTTCATTGAGTGGTTGAAGAACAAAATCTGTGATCAGCGCTGATCCCTTATTACTCCTTATACTGTGAGTGTTTGGGGAACAATTCATTCTTCTAGTGATTTGTAAATTTTGAAGAATTTTCACAAATACTTCCTTAAACATTTCCTAAAGCCAGTGCGGTGGTGCACTTCTATCATCCCAGTGATTTGGGAGTCTGAGGCAGGAGGATCACAAGTTGGAGGCTAGCCAGGGCAACTTGGCAAGATCCTGTCTCAAAATAAAAAAGGGCTAGGGATGTAGCTCAGTGGTAGAGCACCCCTGGGTTCAAACAAAACAAAATAACTTCCTAAAGCTGAATATGAGGCATTTGATTTAATTCCCATTGCACAGATGAAGAAATGGGCTAATATGAAATACCTTTTGTTTGACATTAAAGAAAAGGTCATCCTTTCTCAGAACTCCGTGACTTTCCTTTTTTGTTTTTACTTTTTGCAGTGCTGGGGATGGAACTCAGGGCCTCACACAAACTAGGCATGAGCCCCACCCCCACCCCTGCTCCTCCATACCAAGGTGCCACTGGTGGCAACAGGTAGTGAAGATGGGGAGCAGAGCTCTGGGTCAAACAGCTGGACACCCGGTCCTGGGTTTTCCATCCACTAAGACATGACTCCAGTCAAGTCTGAAAAAACCTCTTTGAGTCTCACTTCCCTCATTTGTGAAAAAGGAGTAAGAATAAGAACAACCACAGACAGACTGTGAGAACTAAACAGCCCACCATATATGACCTAGAACTCATATATGTTTCAGGGGCTTTGTTGTTGCAGCAACAGAAGCTAACTCATGCTTGTGAATGGCAAGGACTCTTATATACCAGCAAATTGGAAAGGTTCCTGCTTTCAATACCTGGTAGGTAGCAGTCAGCAACAGGTTAATGACCTGTTTGGTATAAGCCTAGATAATCAAGACAAGTGTGAGATGATTGATTTGCCAGAATGGTCCCCAAATTAACAAGTGAGCTTTACCCCTGCTTTCAATATTTTTTCATAGGAAAGGTATTTCCTGTCTATAGGAAAGCAGGAGAGAGTCAATTCTTTGCCTTAGGAGAGGCAAACTGAGCAACTTAAGCACTCCAAAGACAAGATGAAGTGCGAAGCATTCTGATTATGAATGAAAAGGTTCATTTTATAAGAACTTCTGCTGCAAAGAGCTTTTGAACTTCCTCTGAATTTAATTGCATCAGGGTAAAGTATCCTTAGGGGTGGCAACATTGTTTAGAAATAGAAAAGAATAGCATTTAAGTACCAACATGCTTTAAAAATCTTCTCACTCTATAATGACCAAAATACCCACCTTCCTAACTCCTTCACCCATGTGCAGGAGGGAGATGGGAGTTTAAATCCAACTCCCTGGAGAACCAGACCAAGTAGAAAATCTCAGAAACGAGAGTCCTTGTATGGGTACATTATATGCCTGTTGCTGACTGCTGCCAGGAATCAATAGCTCTTTCCTAACCATAGCAGGAAAATGAAATTACACATTAAACTCTAATGAGATTTATTTTTAATTTTTCATGTTGCATATTTTGTATCATCCTAGAGATTGCTCATTTACTTTTACATACATTCATAAAGCTTTTGCTCCTCCATTAAATACTGCCCTTATGAGTTATATTGTTTTCTTCCACTGAAGGCCATAATGGGTACCTATTTTTTTTGCACAGCTTGGATGAATTTTTATCTCATAACCATAGGAAGCTGCCACTGAAATTTTGTTTTTTGTCTACAATCTGTTCCTGAGCTAGAATAACCTGTAAGTTGTAGAAGCCCCTGTTGTTCTGCCAGGAAAGGTGATTCTCCTTGTTAATAACAGGTAGTTAGACAACCCTAGGATTGCTAAAAACAAATCTTGGTAGAAGTTTTCAAAGGGTTGGTTGGTATCACTTGAAGAGATGATGCTAGTGAGATCTACTGGCACGTAGCACACAGTCAGTGTGCTGGTTCCATGGGTTTCTCTGGAGTGGCACTTGCAATAGGGTGGAGGGGTCTCAGGCTGGGATCCTGTGACAAGCTAAGCAATGCTGGTCTTTCTTTTTCTAACACACACAGTTCTTACCTGAAAAGCTCGCTACATCAGGGGACACAGCCTGTGAAGGAAGACAAGAGGAAATGATCTCAGGGTACCATTCTAAAAGGTGAAGCCATCTGAAGGCTCTGAGATGACATTCACTGGCAGAATCTATACCTTTCAGCCAAATAGGGTTGTGCTGGGGCTTCCAGGCTAGCCATGTTAACATGAAATGAATACCAAGTGAAGTATTCTGCCCACAGATACTTCATCTGCTAGTGTCTGGCACACTATGCAAGTGTCTGGCATATGCTCTAGGAACACACTGATTAACAGGACAGGCCTGGCCCTTGCTGCTGCAGGCTCTATGTTCCAGCAGGGGAGGCCTTGAATCTCAGGCAGAGTGATCAGCCTTTATGAACACATTAGCACCAGTCTAAGCCCTTTAGGCATCTTCTGTCATTTAACCTTCATGTCAGAAGTGCCTCCTCTGGAAGAAGTTGCTACAATCACCCCTGTTTCATAGATGAGGACTCAGAGGCTCAAAGAGGTTCAGAGACCTGCTCCTGGATGTTGACAAAGTTAGGGAGAAAACACCTCATTTGCCTGATTATAGCCTGTTCTAACTGCTAAATGATACTGCATATGAAAGGGATCTTGCTCTCACAGTACAGAAGAGATCTCAGTACCCTATTGTATTTCTTATGCCTTCCATTACATTTACCTAGAGAGACTTTCAGACTTTCCAATTAAGAAAAGTAACTCGAAAACAGTAAGAAAAGCCTGGAGTGAAGATTTCTGCTCATTGCCTCCCTGATATTCTGCCGTAAAAGTCTGTTACTGAGAACACATCCACGCCGTGGGAAAAAAAAAGTGTGAAAACACAGATGAAGAGAATTGCCTGAACTTTGGGCTTTGTCTCAGAGTGGGCACAGTCTGGGGCTACCTCTCAGGAGGGAAGCCAGCATCACCCTGGCCTTGGACATCATTTGATCATTCATTTGCTCATGTGATTATTGTCCATCTCCCACCTGTGATTCTCAACCCTCCTGTTACAAGGGAGCCCCCAGAAGAATTTAAAGATAATCCTGATTCCTAGTGCCCATCCCAGAATAATGAAATCAGAACGATCGGGGTATGAGCTAGACATTTGTGTTGCATAGAACTTGCCTGTTGGTTCCATGATGTAGCCAAGGTCAGGAACCAGGTTCCAATGGACAGATGCTATGTCCCGTGGCCTCACCCCATACGCACCACAGAGTGAGCTGAGAAACAGTGCTAGTGTGTTAGTGGATGTTCAGTAAATGCTTGTCGAGTACATGATGGTTGGAGAGATGGAAGGATGGACAGGTGGGTGAGTAAGAAGGTGATGCTTATACCAGTTACTGGATTTGAGTTCATGGAGTAGCTATTATGAGATCACTGTTTACAGCTAACCTTATAATTGTTTAAATTCTATATACTACTGTACCAGGAAAAAAAAAAAAAAGGGAAAGAAATCGGAGGCTTGTGATAAGTTTATGAAAAAGTAAAGAGCAAACTGCTGGGTGCTCACATCATCTAGAAGTGTAATTCTCTTTGCCTTCCTTAATATGCATTAATCTCCGATCTTGGCACAGTTCCATCTTGACAGTGCAAGCAGCCATTACATCAAAGGTAATGGTTCATTATTATTTCTTCAGTGAGTCATGTTTGTCTGAAGGAAGCAAAGATAACAAAGAGGAAATTGTAGTTTGTGTGCAGTGATATAATTGCTTGTAAACTGAGCACCGAATGCACAGTGAGCATGAGCAATTGAGAGTTCCTTCTCTGTGCACTGGATGCAAAGAGAGCAGAGTGAGTAGTTTGTGTCCTGTGCACATTTTAACCAAAGCATCCTCCATACCTGAGTTTCCACCGTTCCCTTGTTGCGGCGTCGATTTCACCTGTGGATATGTCTGTGGGGTGCCAGTGCCACCTTGGGCACGTCAATGACTGTTCTAGTTCTGGCTCAGGTAACGTTCAGGCAGTGACTGTGAGAGGAGCCCAGGACCCGTGGAGTGGGCAGCTCTGCCTGGGCCTCTGTCCGTGTCCCTCACACTGCTTCCTCTGCACGCACTCGGGGGGCCACTGACGTCATCCTAAAGTGACGGACGCAGAATGCCTTCGACAGACTATGGAGAATGCCACATCCTTTCTAAGGACCTCCTCTGGTTTAGATCCCCTTTGATTTTAAACTTTTGTTCTCTCAGTACTTTCTCTTTGACCAAGCACCACTCGACCGTGAATCCCCTTTGTTTACATTAAAATAAGGCACCCCCTTCTTTCAGGTCACTTAACTTCTATGAGTTAGAAAAACTGTCACAACAATCTTTTTTTATTTTTACAATAGGACATGGTGTACTGTATACCCGAAAAACACAATAAATGCACAAATCTGTGATGAACCGGGTTTGAAAATCCCCAACACACACATACACACACCTACACACCTACACCTCGCTTTAGCAGTGCATGACCTGCACTACAGTGTCTGGAGAACCTGAGAGATCAGCTCCCCAATCCTGCTCCAGTTACCATCTAATAACACATTGACCGGGATTTGGCACTCAGCATTTTTCACTCAATTCCCACCAAAATACTGCTCACACGTGGTTTTGGTATGTACAGATGATTTTGCTAAACTTTTGTGAGAATGAAACAAACTTAAAATTCAATAGCAAATATACTTGGTCCAAAACATCACCAGCCTACACACATGATCTAGCACGTATCTCCTCTGGGCCTTTCTTCCTGGCTTTCTGCTCCTGAGCCTTTCCCCCACTGTGGAGGCTTTCTAATGCATAGCACTCTACTTGACTTCTTAGTTACCTCGGTCCATGCTTTAGGGTCTTACCTTTGCCTGGAGCTGCACATCAAAGTATTTTCTCAAAGAGAATAGCTTCCATAAGAGAAATTCTGGGGCAGGTATTCAGAATTTTTTTTTCTTTAAATTTGCTGCAAATATTTAAATTGTAATTGGGAGTTTTTTCATATGGCTGATTGTTTCTTTTCTTTTTCCTTGTTCTTTTAACTTCCAAAGTTTTAATTTAATTTTAAATTTTTAGATTAGCCTGTAGTAATTGTGCATATTTAAGGGGTAGAGTGTGGCATGTCAAGACGTATACGCTGTGGACTGGTCCAGGCAAGGTAACTAGCATTTGGTCTTCTCCCTCCTTTATGGCAGCTTGTTTCTATCTACTAAACATTCCGAGGCCTGCAAACAGGAAGAAGCCCTTAGGGAAGGACGGTGCATAGGAGTTGAAGGTACAAGTGACCCTTGGATAGTATCTGGTCCAATGCTGTCAGGTTGTGAAGCGGGGAGGTCACATCCAGATCTGCCTGAAATCACATAGTTCAGCAGGCTCCTCAATGGCAAAGTAGTCTCCTGACTCTCAAGCCTGGGGATTTCCTGGTATGGAAGTGTCTCTTGCACCACTTGGTCTGTACGTTGTCTTCTGATCACATGTCAGCCTGGTACATGCCTGTAAGGATCCTGACATTATTGTCAGATGGTCTTCCTCTCTCTTACCATCAAGGATGTGCAGAGGTTCACCAAGAAAGAGAAGACAGTGAAAGCTGTCCCGTTGGGAGACACAGGGCACGTGATGTGGCATGGAGATGTGAAATTGCACACAGGATTTATTGGACTCATGACAACAATGTCACCTGAGTGTTTGTAGCCCGGAGTGACAGATGATACAGGAGAGGGACGTCAGGTGGGATGAGAAAGGGATTTGAATGCTGTGCTGATCTTGGAGTTTAACCTATAGGTGATAGGCGAGCAAATGTAATTGCACAATAAAAAAAGCTGTATCATATTAATCATTGGAATGATTTTAAATGTTTCGCTGTTATCTGTGCTCTTGATTTATTCTTGATTTGAGGTTACTTTACTGGCAAAAAATATTCTTGTCCTAAGCTGTCCATCTAAATGTGGATTTACGTCAAATGAGGCTGACAAACCAAATGCTATCAGAAAGGTGAAAATATAATCTCAGCAGGCTTTCATTTAATTGAGGGCTAACATGATGAAGAAGTTCCCTGTGGCTAAAGTAACATGTTCCAGCCACTGGATTTGATAAAAACCCGCTTAGAGTATATATAAAAGGGGTAAAAAGCTAGCTGTAATTTCTGTGTGATGTATTTCTCAGCACTATACTTAGGAAGGATCAAATGTGACACATGTTACTGACTTATGTGGGGATTTGCAATGTAAAAAAAAGAAAATATAATATAGAATGTCAATTTCCTAAGTGAATATATAGATGTGTTGCTAGTACTCTGATGACAGAAAACAGAAAAGCAGTTTAAGTCAGCTTTTTCACTGCTGTGAAGAAATGATCTGACCAGCACAATTGTAGAGGAGGAAAGGTTTATTTGAGGGAGGAAAGGTTTCAGAGGTTTTAGTCCATAGAAGGGTGGCTCCATTCCTCAGGACTCCAAGTGAGGCAGGTCATCATGGTGGAAGAGCATGGCAGAGAGAAGCAGCTCACATCATCAGGAAGCAGAGAGTGTCTTCAGGTACAAAATATATACCTCAAAGTCACTCCCCAATCCCCACATCCTCCAGTCACACCCTGCCACTCAGCTAATCCCATCAGGGACTGATTCACTGATTAGGTTAAGACTCTCACATCCCATTCATTTCTCCTCTGAATCTCCTGCATTGTCTCACACGTGAGCTTTTTGGGGACACCTCACATCCAAACCATAACACTCCTTTTTGAGAAATATAATCCCATGTTTTTGCATAGCATATGAAGAGACCTGAAGTTCTCTTTTTTAATGCAATGTATTTTTATTTTTAATTGACACAGAGTCATTGTACATATTTATGGGGTACTATGTGGCATTTCAATACATGGTTACCACGTGCAATGAGCAGATCAGGGTAAGTGACATATCTACTACCTCCAATATATATCGTTTTTGTGTTTGTGTTGGGAACATTAAAATCCTCCCTACTACCTTTCTGAAATACTCAGTTGTTACCAGTCAGTTATCATATTGTGCTATAGCACATTAAAAAGTATTCTATGCATCCACCTGTGCCTGTTAACTACCTTTTCTTCCTCCCTCCCTTTCCACATCCTGCCCACCCTGTGGCAACCACCGCTTTATTCTCTATTTCTTTGAGGTCAACATTCTGACATCCACAGATAACAGAACAACATTCAGGATTTGTCCTTCTGTGTATCACTCATTTTACTTAATGTCTTCCAGTTCCATCCATGCGACTGCCAATGGTAATATTTAATTCTTTTATGTGGATAAATAAAAGTCCATCTGTATATAGACTGCATTTACTTACCCACTAGAAGACTTATTTCTTCTTTCCTGTAAGTTGTCTCTTCATCTTGTTGATTGTTTCTTCAGCTGTACAGAGCTTTTCAGTTTGATTTAATCCCGTTTGTCAATTTTTGCACGTGTTATTGGGGTCATATTGAAAAAAATCTTTGCCAGTATCATTGTCCTGAAGCATTTCCCCTATATTTTCTTCTAGTAGTTTGGTAAGTTCAGATTCTACTTTTAAGTTTTGGATCCATTTAGACTTGATGTTTTAGCATATGGTGACAGATAGAGATGTAATTTCTTCCTTCCACCTATGGATATCTAGTCTTCTTGGCACATGTATTGAAGAAACTTTGTCCACTACATATTTTTGCTGCCTTTGTTAAAAATCAGTTGGCTGTAAATACGTAGATTTTCCTTTGAATCCTCTTCTCTTCTGTCTCATTAGTCTATGTATCTGTTCTTAGGCCAGTTTTGCTTACTATCACTTTATAGTTAGTTTTGGTATCAGGTACTGTAATGCCTTTGGCTTTGTTCTTTTGGCTATCCAGAGTCTTTTGTCATATCATAGGAATTTTAGGAGTGGTTTTTCTATTTCTGTGAAGAATAGCATTGATATTTTGATAGGAATTGCCTTGAATATATAGATTGTTTTGAGTAGTGTGAACATTTCAGTAATATTAATATTTCCAATTCATGAACATGGAATGTCTTAATTTTTTGTGTCCTATTCAATTAATTTTGTCTGAATTTTATAATTTTCATTGTAGATGTTACTCATTTGCTTGGTTAAATTTATTACTACCTATTTTATATTTTTATAGGTATTGTGAATGATTTCTTTTAAGCAGATTTATTTTTTTCAGCAAATTTATTCTTGGTCCATTAAAAACTTACTGTTTTTTTATGTTAATTTTCTGTCCTGCAACATTACTGAACATTGTTTATCAGTTCTAATAGTTTTATTGTTGTGGTTGTTGTTTTGGTGTAGTTAATAGGTTTTCCAACAAATCAAGTCATCTTCTAACAGAAATAAGTTGACCTCTTCTTTTCCTATTTGGATGACCTTTATTTTTTTTTCTTGTCTTATTGCTCTAAACTTTCAATATTAAATTGAATAAAAGTGGTAAACACAGGTATCCTCGTTTTGTTCTTGGTTTTAGAGAAACTTATTTCAGCCTTTTCCTGTTTTAGATGATGTAAGTCGTTGGTTTGTCATGTGTCACCTCCATGGTGTTGGGAGACATTCCTTCTATACCTAATATTTTTTAGAGTTTTTATCATGAAAGGATGTTGAATTTTATTAAATACTTTCTCTGCATCTACTGAGATAATCTTATGGATTTTTCCTGTTTTTTCAACTTGATGTATTATGTTGATCAGTTTGCTTGTGTTGAACCCTCCATCCGTGCATCACTTACATAAATTATACCTGGTCATGTTATAATCTTTTTATGTGCCATTTGAATTTGATTTGTTAGTATTTTGTTGAGAATTTTCTGCCATGTATATTCATCAGGGATATTGGCCTGCAATTATTTTTTGTTATTCTTATTTTTTTTGTCTGATTTGGTTGTCAGGGTTTTATAGTAGAATGGACTTTGTAAGAATTCCCTCTCTTTCAATAATTAAGAATAGCTTGAGAAGAATTGCTTATCTGCTTTCCTGGGTCTCTGGGTTGAGCCGCTAAATGTGCATTACCTAGGACCTATAGTTTATGGGCAGGGTCATCTGACTGTTCCCAGGACATCGAGACAGTCAGAATTGTCACTCGATTGTTTTCTTGGAGTCTTTCCAAGCCAAAACCAGTAAGGATGGGCCACCTTGGTGCCTGGGTGGTAGGAGGGTGGGTGGGCAGGTGGGACCCCCTTGTTGGTTCACAATGGTGGGTTGGTAGAGTTGCTGTGAGAAGCTTTGTGGCTGCTTCACAGGATTCTGGGTAGGTGGGATCTTAAGGTGATTCTGTCAAGCAAGAGTCTGGGTAGAAGAGGGAACCATGTGAAATGAGCTCTTTCACTGGGAACAGGACAGCAAGGTGATAACCAATCAGCTCCACAAACTGACATCAGGTCTTGCAATGCTGCAGGGTTCTCCAGTGGTAAATGCCTCAGGTATCTGTGGTCTGAGTGAGCTCTGTCAGGGGAAACATCTGAAGTCATCCAAAGTGAAGTTTTAGAAGGCATCTGTAGAAGTACACATGTTAACTAGCTTCTAATGTGAGAAAGTAGCAAGAATAGACTCTTTGGAATTTTTTTTCATGCAGGAATAGGTAAAAGAAAAGTTCTGTTGACTTTTGCATTATCCCTTCTTCCCAAAATCAAATTGTATAAATGCATATCTTTTCAGCCTCTACTAAAGAGACTGTATCTTCAGTCTCTGTAGCAGCAAGTTTTAATGTTTAACACAGAGGCCAAGATAAAGAAAAAGAATCCAGTATGGACAAAGAACGTTAAGGTACTGGGCAGAAAACTAATTGAAAACTGTGGAAAGAAACCAGCATGTGAAGAGAAACAGAGGATTTCATCTGATCAGCAGGCGTTGGATTCTTTGGGGCTTTGCAGTTATAGAAGTCAAAGAATGGGGGAAGCTTGGTTTTACACTTAGGAATGCTTAATAATGACTCTGGGTGGAACATCAGCAACAAAGGACTTCAAAGCACACACACCACACACAGTGGATTAGTGAACATTTAGCAAAGCTGATGCCAGTATGTCCCTCCCAACACACATTCATGTGGAAAGTTGGACTTAGAATCCCCAAGAAAGAAAGATATTAAAGCAATTTACACATTTCAGGGAAGGAAATAAATTTCCAAAGCCAAAGAAAGGAAAGACACGATTCCACTAATGTGTCTCGCGGAGTTCAAGTACCTGAGTGAGTGACAGCCAAGCACAAATCTTAAAGGAGCATATGCCCAGTGGACAGAGATGCTCAGTTCAAACAAGGGGATAACATTGCATTGTAGGAAATACCTGAATGTGGGATTGTTCATTCTTAATGATTCAACATTCAATCCTTGTTTAATTGACAAGTAATGTAAGTTCTTGAAATAGGTTCTCTTACCTGAGACTTTATTGGTCCCCTCCCCTGCCCTTTTGAGAAATTAAATTCTATGCTGAATTTATGCATCATGTGCCCAGGCCTCACTCTGTGCTCTACATTCTATCCATCCACGTCTCTATCCATGCATCTCCTCCATTTACCTATCATTTACCTCTGCCTCTGCTGCACTTTCACATTTAGATATCTATTATTCATGTTCCCAGTCCTAAATACCCAAAAGCATCATGACAGCAGAATACCTTTTTTTCCTCACTGTTTTATCCCCAGTGTCTAACACAGTGTCTGACATATAGTAGTTATTCAATATTTGTTGAATGAGAAAGGAACAAAGGAGACTAAATCAGAGCCAGCTGGCATGGTTAAACCTAAGAGAAGAGGTGGTAGTCGTGTAGACAGAATTTTATTTTGCTGGGTTGTAAAAATTCTTATGCTTCATTGTGCTTGACACAGGTCTAAATGTTTTTACTAGACAAATAACTCCCTGGAAACTTAAGAAGAACAAATCCAGCACATGCAATGCACCTAAGCACCTGCACTATGCACAGTACCCTGAGTTTTGGAATCACTAAAACCTGAGTTAAATCCCTGGCTTTGACTCTTACCAGTTTTATGATCTTGAACAAATCTAGTAACCTTTCAGATTCTCAGTTGCCTCATCTTTAAAAGACCATTCATAATAAATTCATCTCATTAAGCATCTCTGAGGTTTGGTAGACAGTGCCAGCACAGAGACGTCTAATGTGATAAAATAGCTGTTCTAATTCAAGGGAAACATTGGAGAGTTTAAGACTGATGCAGTGAGACTAAAGATAAAGAGGAGATCAAACTGCAAAAATGGTGGTTTGGCAAATTTTAACTCATTTATTTAGGAGTTGATTGTCTCCTATGCAAAACTATATGACCATACAGGGACTAAGTTTGTCTTGTTTGTTCCTATGTGGTACTAAGAACAGGGACTTGTACATAGTAGGTGATTAATAAGCATGTGGTAAAATGAATGAATGAATGACCAAGCAAATCCCAGGTGAGGCATTATGAATTGCCAGTTAGAGTGCTTTCCAGTCTACACTAGAGCACACTGGAAGGGCTGATGGTATTCTATGTGGGAGGGTTGGATGGGGATAAAAAGAATGCTTTGACAAGAAAGAAAGCACAACCTTGCTGGTCACCATGGGGTTACTATCCCTGGGGACTAAATAGTCTCTCATTCCCTGACCTCTGGTTTGCTCTCCTCCTATGGACTCCAGATATGGGAATTTTTTTTTTTTCCCAGATTCGCAAATACCATACCATGACAGGTTTTATGGCAATTTTTTTCAACAGTTAGGTGTTGCCATTCTGTGATTTTGTTTAATTGTCAGTATTATTTAAAAATCATCTATTACTAAACTGTCTTTGGGTACAAGATTGGGTTGCATAGAATGCTCATGAATGTATGTTAATATGATGGTGACATTATGCAGTGAAATAGTGCTTTCTCTTCTCCCTTGGTTTTTGAGTTGTCTTCTGTTCAAGCCATTTCCATATTCCCTTTATAAAATCTTTATAGGATCTCTGTTTAGACATCATCTGCTCCTACAGAAAAGGCTTCCATGACCCTCCAAAGTGGTTTCTGGCTTTAACACAATCATAGCAATTATTTGCCTATGTCATGTCCGTGCTGAGTTGTCCTTTTCCTCACAGATGGGGACAGTCTGTGCTGCATTCACACTTACCAGTCTCTAGCACAGCACAGTCAGTATTTGCAGAAGGAACAACACTATTCTAAGATGTCAAGCCTACAGGAATCGTAAGGACGACTGCTGGAGAAGCAGAAGGGTTATGGGAATGATTGGGAATTGAAACTGGGTTATTTCAGGTTTTGGCTTTCTTTGAAGTAGCTGAAAGCACAATGAGTAGAAATACCTAGGAAGCATGGAACGGCAGTGAAGAGAAGAGAAGGCAGGGCTGCGGAGGATGCCATCTCCAGAGGAGAGAGAAAAACAAAGGGCCAGAAGGACACAACACACAGCTCGTGAACAGACGAAGGAAAGCAGCCGGCAAAGGAGTAAGACATAGACGTAGTAAGAGAGGAGGAAGGAGTTACTCAAGGGAGTCGCTATGGTGAACCCCTGCCAGTGAAATTCCTAAAAGCCACAAAGAGGAAGGAGCAGATGCTGAGGAAGTGCAGGTCGGGAACAGCCAGCGCTCCAGCACTGGAAAGGAGAGTGGCTGGACAGGAACTCGGCCAGGGGCACTGCCACCAAAACACATTTAACGTGGGAAAGTTGATAAAAGAGAAGGAAGGCAGCAGAGAGGACGCTGAGGGAAGTGGGTGTGAGAAGGAAAGTTACTGGTGGTGTTCTGTTCCCTTCCTGTGGGGACAGTGGCTTGGGCACGTTGCTTTCCAAACATTTGTTGAAACACACAGCAGAGTATTTGGAGGGAGCGGGAGGGGCAGTCAGCAGCTCTGAGGAACATGATTTTTGTTTGCTTTGCTTCGTAGCTCCTAGAGCTTTAGGTATTTCAAGATCCACAGAACCTCCAGCTTGCTTATGTGCCGCCTTGGAATCCGTCCTAAGTTCCTTCATGCATGCCTGCCTCGTCAAGAAGTTTATGGTACAGTTGGGGAGACAACAGGGACGGTGTCATTTACTTTAGTGTCTTGGCAGTAACCAGCATCTACAGTAGCTACTTAACAAATGTTTATTGAAGTGAAGTCAAGCTGGGCTGATGTTCTTTTATGCCACAGGCTTGATTATCAGCTCACATGGGTGCAAAGCACTTCAGAAAGAATTTTATTCTTCCACAAATAACTAAGAATAGTGGCTACTACATACTGCACAGGGCACAAAACACTGTGTGCATTTAGTCTTCAAATCAGTTCTGTGAGATGGGTACTGTCTTCATCCCATTTCATTGATAAGGAGACTAAGTCCTGCAGAGGTTGAGGGAGTTATTAACCCAAGATCATATTGCAAGTTAATGTCTCAGGTCTGTATAAATCCAGGGATCCCTGGGCTACACTGTTCCTCAAGCATCAGCTCCTCTCTCAGCCTCACTCTGGGGTGGGAACTCTGAGAATATGCCAGGACCATGGGAATCTGCACAGATTCTTTTACCTTTCTCCTCCCTGGTAGAAGCCCTGGTGGAAGCCAAGGTTATGGGTGTAATTAGTACAGACTCTGCCTCATTTAACAGTAGAAACCTGATGGATTGTCTCTCCAGGCAGGATAGTATCTTACACCATGCGTCCCCAGCTGTCTTCATCCTTGACCAGGATCCTGCTGAACACAAATCTAACACGGTACATGCTCCAAAGCTTATTCGGTGGCTGAC
Organism: Sciurus carolinensis; assembly: GCF_902686445.1. Lineage (NCBI taxonomy): Eukaryota > Metazoa > Chordata > Mammalia > Rodentia > Sciuridae > Sciurus > Sciurus carolinensis. The sequence goes on from NC_062218.1 coordinate 145,324,023, forward strand.
AGGTTTGCAAGTGTCCAGGGAACAAAGCTGCTGCTGATTATTAAATTTGCTTTAGATCTATCAAATGATTTCAGCAAGGTGCTTCGAGGTAACCAATTTGAGAAACTCCTTAGAGTAATTGGTGATGACTCTCCTTGAATCTCTGATCAACTCTGCTTTCAGGAATCCTACCAGCAAAGCCAAAGCCACAAGGAAATTTGATCTTGAGGGCTTCCCAGGACCATTTCTTGAAACTGACCATTTCTTCTCCCATCGCCAGCCTCTGTCAGCACTTAATAACCATGGCTGTGATTTATTAACGCGTCTGATTCCCTCTGGGGGCAGTCCCATTTTTCAAAGATATCCCCTGCTCCAAGCAGCTCTTTGCACAGTGACTGTCCATCACAAGCATCCGTTCCAGCAGCTGCAGATATGTTCATGCCTCAGCAGACAATGCTACAGTCTCCTGAGAACTGGCACACAGAGCATGATGGATTTATAGAAATCCACTACCGTGTCAAAGGGAGAAGACAGATTAGGCAGAAAAGGCAGGGCAGCCAGGGGCTGAGGAACATGGACACAAAATTCCAGGAAGCCAAGCCATACAATAGTGGCACTTAGCAGGACTGTGTCATCAAGAAACATCCCTCCCACCCAGCAAGAGCACTCAGCATCTGAGCAAATGATGGGAATAGGGGTGGGTCTCAAGGACCATGAAAGGGCTCAGGCAGGATTCAGGTCATCTGAAAATCAGAAGGAAATTTTTTGAAAAGCACACATTCAAATGGAACAGACTTTCCTTGCTTCCCATCTTTTCACTCCATCTTCTTGTCTTTTCCTCCTTAAAAACTATTTAGCAAGGATCATGAAACAGAAAAAAGAGCAAAGGGGTAGTGAGCTGTTTATTGGAGGTAGAAAATTCAAGTTAGGTTGGCATGGTGTCACAGCTGAATAGCTATCTGAGACTCTTTCCTCGACTTTGAATGGGCCCCAAAAGTCACTGTTATGAATGTTGCCCATTGATGAGGACAGCAGATAATGTGCCTGGTGGAATAGGCAGTTGCCACCTAGAAAATGGATCACACTTCCATTCTCCCGCCCTCCTCTCCCTCTGAATCAACTTGAGTCAGGAATCTCTATTTGCTGACAAGTTGAGCTGATAGGAACCCAAGACTGGTTGCAGCACAAGAGAAACAAGCCATATTCCCTTAGTGCCAGCCTTGCTCATCCCCAACTGGTCACCAGGGTGCTGGCTGGAACAGACAGGGAGAGAGGTGGCCCTCCTTCATTACAGGCCTCCTTCCCAGATAGGTCCTTCAGCAGTACCAGAGACCAGAAGAGAGATGTTCAACCGCCACAGGAAGCAGGTGCAATTCTGCTGACATCTACCCCGACTCCTTCCAGGGCCCCCAAAACGCATGCCCACACGCCCTTGCCTCTGCCTCACTACACAGCAGGAAGCGGTGCAGGCACTTCAGCCTTGAATGGCGGTGACGATTATTCTGAGACATTTGGTATTTTTAGCACAGTGGCTGACACCTATAAATATCTGGTATTTAAATATTTGCTGGCTGAATGAGTGACCAAATGGATTTTATCTGAATGGATTTGTCAACCCGGATATTCAGAGCAGTCACTGTTTGTAAAGAGCTCTCATAGAGGTTAGGCGTTGGATCTTACAGTGGTCAAAAGCAGCAGCTTCTCTACCTTCCCTCTTATTTAGGGTTCTTTGGTAAGTAACAATAAAACTTTGACTCCTGGCTTCATTACTTAAAAGAGCATCATTGTTTTGTTTTGTTTTTGTCTTTGGTGGTGGTGGTACTTGTGAAAGAGTGTCAGATTCTAGAAATCATGGAAGGTTGGAAAATGAGGTCCTGAGATAGGAAAGAGGTCAGATGGCTTCGGAAGGCCAGAAATCCTGTGAACCGTAGGCTGATAGGAAACGCTGCCAGGATCAAGGAGCTCCAGCTGGTTTCCGTCTCCTCCTATTGCTGGAGGCCCACGGCAGGCATGGACCACCAGACTGCCCAGACAGTGTCCCATGCCCACGCCTCCATCCAAGAAGAATGAGCCCAACTCACAGTGTCCAGTGAGGAGAAAATCCCCACAGGAAATCTGTGTGAAACAGGAAGTGGCTGCTGGCCAGCTCTCCCACAAACCAAAAACCAAAAAAAAACCCATCAGGGTCCTTCACATTTTCTTTCTGCACAGAACCATTGGGGCTCAGTGCTTAGTTGATTTCTTTAAAGTTACATACGTGGTGCTCTAAAAACCCACTTAAACCTAGGTTTTCTACACCCATATTCCACTCTCTGTCCTGTACCACACTCTTGCTGTGTGTGCATTTAGACCTCATTTAGTTTTTACGTGCAGTGTACCATCCTGGAGGGTACTATCCCAGACTGGATCCTAAATAGGGAAAAAGACACAGGGGAAACTGGTGAAATCCAAGTAAAGTTAATAGTTTAGTAGTATCATATCAGTGTCCATTTTTTACTCTTCAAAATGTATTCTGTTTAAAAAAAAAATGTACCCTGTATGTGTAAGATGTTGATATTACAGGAATCTGGGGAAAAGATATGAAGAAACTATTTATATAAATTTTCTGTAAGATCTAAAATCTTTCAAAATATAAAATGTTGTGTTTTTAAACAGTGTCAGGTTGATAGCACTCCTGAGCCTTCTTGGGTACAAAGTGACAAACACTGATAGATAGACTTTTGATGTAAGGCATTTGTATTCTCCAAAATTGGATATTTAAGTTTCTGTACCATAGGTACAACTGTCTAGAAAGGACAGAGCCAAAAGGGACATTAGGAGCAGGGATCATGCTTGGAAATTTGGGATCAGCATTATGGGAAAAGAATTATTTGAGTTCACCAAAAGGATGATGAAATTTGGATCTCCAAGGAGAACAGAGAATAAGAATAATTCCTGGACCTTAGAGAAAAGAATTAAGTTATACATGGAATAGGCACTTCTAAGTCCCCACCATGTAGACTAAGTGTTCTGAACTTTCTCCTCTCTGTTGGCAGGTGGTTGAGGTCATCAGAACTGTTCCTAGGAAGCACACATTAACTTGATATGTGGGAATGATTCTGAGGAGGCAGGAAGGAGGGTGTGTAGATAAGTCAAAATTTAAGATGAGAGATCATTTAAATCAGTTCTGTGTCATAAGCACTAGAAATAGTTATCAATGAAAGTCTGTGTTTGCCCAAATATCCAGAATGATTCAAATATTTGCTGTTATTTATGTCAGCCTGGAAAGGCAAACTCAATGTGGAAATTGGTTTATGACTCGTAATAGTGTATGATTTTGGGGGGAAAAAATTATCAAAATATCATTCATTGTATGAACCAGCTATTACCATTTTCAAAGCAGTTTTTCATGTTTAGAACATGAGATTTTATTTAAACACATGCAAAAGTTATTATCTTATAGGCATCATCTTAAATGCTTTACAAATATTAACTCATTTCATCCTCATATTGTGCACATTTGGGAGGCAGGTACTAGATTAGCCCTGTTCTCCAGATGAGGGAGCAGAGGAACAGGGAGTTAGGTAAACTGTACCCTGTTCCAGATGACAGAGCTGGAAAAGGGCAGAACTGAGATTCATACCCAGGTAACCTAGCTGAATCCAGGCTCTTAATAAAGGTTTACTACTACTGCTACTACTACTACTACTACTACTACTATTACTTTGAGATTGTGATTAAGACAGAACAGATGATATTAAACTCACAGCAATGGTACTGCAACAAATAAGCCTTGTAGCTGGAATTTTTCTGGAAAAAATAAATTGTTTAGAGGGAAGAAAAGAGATGGCAAAAGATAAGCTTGAGCGTGCATTATAGTGAGTTGCCTCAGTAGAAATGTAGGGCCTGCAGTTAGACTTGTGGGAACACTGCTCAGGAGTTACAAGTATGCAGGCCATCTGCTTGGATGTGACAGTTGCTGTCATGAGAGTCAACGTTATTGACAGGAAAACAATTATAAATAGAAGACATAGCCAAGTCATTAGTAAATGTCTGTTTTGAAGGGGAAGCAGACCAGTCTGTGATAAATGGAAGTAGGAAGAAATTTCAGAAGCATGGGGTGGAGAAAATAATTATTTCAATAAGGAAGAGAGGTCAAGGAAAGCGAATACCAAGAATGATGTACTGGATTTGGTACCTTAAAGATTATTTTTATGGGGAAAAGTAGGATAACTAATAAGTTCAGAAGATTAAGCAGATGGCAGGGTACTGTGATACTATCTTGTTCTGTGTTTTGGAGGGAATCTCACTATGTTGTGCAGGTTAACCTCAAGTTCCCAGGCCCAAGTGATCCTCCTGCCTCAGCCTCCTAAGTAACTAGGACTATAGGCACGTGCCACTACACCTGGCTCTAGGATGTTATGTCATCTTTGAGTGTCAAACCAGGATCCAGACTGTCATATAGACAGACTAAAATTGCACTCTTCTCTGGGTACATGTGGCTATTTAAATTTAGATTAATTAAAATTAAATAAAAAATTCCATTCTTAGGTCACAGTAGCCGCATTTTGATTGCTGAGTAGCCATAAGTGTCTACTCTTTTGGTACACAGGTGTAGAGCAGTCAGATCATTACAGAAACTTCTATCATACAGGGTTGAACTAAAATAGGGATCAGCAAACTTTCTGTAGCAAGTTGGATTGCAGATACTTTAGGCTAACTGGACCATACAGTCTCCATTACAATTGCTTCACTCTGTCACTGGGACTTCAAAAGCAGCCACAGAAAATACCTAAACAAATAGGCATGGCCATGTTCAAATAAATTTTATTTAAGGGCAATGACATCTGAATTTCAAAATTTTCATATGCCACAAAAATTTTCTTTGGCTTTAATTTTACTCTTCAACAGATGAATGAATAAAGAAACTGGTATATATACACAATGGAATATTATTCACCATAAAGAAGAATAATATCATGGCATTTGCAGATACATGGATGGAATTAGAGAATATCATGCTAAGTGAAATAATCCAGTCCCAAAAACCAAAGGTCAAATGTTTTCCCTGATAAGTGGATGATGATATATAATTGAGGTTGGGGGGGGTAAGAGAAGAATGGAGGAACTTTAGATTACATAGAGGAAAATGAGACGGAGCAGGGGTAGGGGTATGAAAGATGGTGGAATGAGACAGACATCATTACCCTATGTACATGTATGATTATACAAATGGTGTGAATCTACATCGTGCACAACCATAGAAATGAAATGATGTACCCCGTTTGTGTACAATAAATCAAAATGCAGTCTGTAAAAATAAAAATAAAATAAATAAAATAAAAAGATAAACACATTCTTAGCACATTTTTAACTTGTGTCCTAAGATTACAACAGTAGATGTCAGGTCAGATTTAGCCAAAGGGTCGTGGTTTGCTGACCTTTGAACTGCAATATTGTGTATCCCAGCCACAGAATTAGCATGTGCCTGAGCATCTGTGTGTGTTACATTGAATGAATGAGAATAAAACCACAAAATGAATATATATTAGCACTGATTTCACCTGTTCCTCATCACCCAAGCACATAGTGCAAACCTGACAAATTACACATTAAAACTACATGAAGTGTTAGAACAGAGAAGGGAGGCTGTTAGTAAATAATGGATGGCTCATTACTGGAAATAATGGGAATTATTGTAAACAGTACTGGAAAGGGACTTTTGATTGTGGCATTGATATTAATACACTAGATTCTCAACTTGCAATTAGGTAACTAGATTTGTTGCCACATAAAAATCAAGTTAAAAGTTCATCGCAAAAAGAAATTCCCATATGCAGCCCAATTTCCTGACACATCTGAATTTAAAACCCTAAACAACAATCATCCCAAGGTTCTACAAAGGTCTTGAAGGAAAATGCAGTTAAGTACAACTGACTTTTCTTGTTTATGAGACATTGGTAGTAAATAGTTTTCTTCTCATCTAATGACTCTCATCAATACACACTAGCTGCCTGAATGTTGAACTCTGCGGTGTCTTAATTGACTATTACTGTCTGCCAGGGTGAGAGTTTAGGAAGATGTGGCACAAATGTGACTTATTTGTCTGTATGAGGAGCATGAGGCGGGGGAGGGGCATTAGATTTGGAACCAGCTGAAGATCTGGCTATTGCATACGAGTGATTTTTTTTTTAACCTTGTATTATGGAAAATTATAAGTGTATACAGAAGAGGAAATGGTGCAACGAGTCCGTACATATCCATCACTCAGCTTCAAGACATAGCTAATCCTTATTCCACTTTCCCATTCTCATATTACTCCAATACAAATCACAGGCATCATCATTTATAAGCTTCTTTTGTTTTTGACAAGTCATTAACCCTAACATATCTGTTCTTCTGCAATAAATGCTTTAAAATTATCAAATGCATTTTAGTGTATAATATTGAGGCTGAGATAATTTCCAGTTTAGAGAAAGTCTAAAAATGAATGATTTAAAAAACTTCAGAACGGGTGCATTGGCAATGCCAGTAATATCATGTACTCTGAAGGCCGAGGCAAGAACTGCTTAAGCCCAGAGAGGAGTCTGAAGCCATCCTGGTCACACAGTGGGACTGCGTCTCAACAACAACCATAAACTTCAGTTCACTGCACTGTAGCCTAACAAGCCTATACTACTTACATGTTCAAGTTTAAAGACGTAATTTACCAAGTATGTACTCGTAAGCATGAATGCTCAGGTTCAGTTTCTCATTATCAGGTGTCAGACACAGTGCTCAGCATACGTCACCTCCTTCCATATCCTCAGAAGCTCTGGAAGAAATTGTTACCACAGGCAAACTGAGGCAGATGTGCTAGGCGGTGGATCTGAGTCCTTCAGCCTGAAGGGGAAACAAATAACAGAAGAAGTTGCTGTTTTAATGAAACTCGGCTTCCATCATACCTATGCATCCTCTACCTTATTAACCAGACCTTATACCTCTTGCTTTCCATTTGGTAGATTTCTCTATTTTCTATTCAAGTTGTCTTTCAAGCCTGAGTCTGGAAGCTGGACAAAGTTGGGTGTGTCTAAGGGAAACAATGGAGAGAGACCTGGAGGGGAGCGAGTGGGTTGGGAGTCGATACTCACGTCCATGAGGGAGGAAATGCAGGACGTGTTGTTACACCTCCTACTGCATGGAGAAAAAGAGACTCGCCTCCTGTGTTCCCTGGCTTTGGAAAGAACTGCATGATCTGACCTCTATACCTTCTTTATGATCTTCTATAATAGTTTAATTTCTACCTTTAGAAATGGTGAGGAAGATGCAAATGAGAGAAAATACTCTTCAGGAATATTTGGGGGCAATTACACATTTCATGCTATTAAAATATTGGGAATATCAGTATATCCACTCAACATAGTGCAGTAATAAAAAAGGAGATTTTGAGGCAGGAGGACCTGACCTCCAACTAGCTACTGAACGCCCCTCCACTCAGGTTAGTCACTTCTCTCTGGTCTTATTTCCTCGTTAATAGAATTGGAAGGGGAGACTCTTGCCAGAAATTGCAATTGTCAGGCTGTAGATGTTGAGTTTAGCGTAGGGATTGTGTTTTGGTTTTCTAATTTTAATTAGCAGTTAATATTTCTGAACATTGGTAGACTTTGTTTTTGCTGTTTATGAGGTTCCAAATGGAACTGCTGAGTTCAGAAAGAATAGGTGGTCTGTGATTCTCCCCAGTCTCTACCACTCTTTACTCTCTCCCTGACACAGATGGTCAGTTGCCATTTATCACTGGACTTGCAGTGACTTCCGGTGCTCTTCACCCTTACCTTCCCCACTTGGTCCCTGGACACGTTTGTGATTAAGACCAGACTTTCTGCATTCTGAGGTCTTGGAGGTTCTGCGGCTGCCTGGTAAAACAGTACATCCCAAATGGCTGTGGCTGTAGAATATTGTCTAATTAAAGTTTTCCAGCTGTGGGAACTCTGGAGTCTAAAGGGCAGGACCAACCTTTTGGCCCAGGTCAGTGTAATTTTCAGAGGAAATGCTGACTTCTAAATCCAGGAGTGGAGGTGAACACTTTGGAGTCCTGTTTTCTGTTTAATTACATCTCCCCAGCCTTGGCTTTGGATTAGCATTCAATCAAAACATCTTGGGTATTTTCATTCAAATCTGAACCTTGGCCAACTTGATTATTCTGGCTATTTGCTTTATCATCTTGTATTTGTTTAGTCCTTTACGATTTTCAAAACTCTTTCCTAAATATCATTTGCTTTGCACACTGACTCTGTGAGAAAAGAGGCAAAAATTGTGCTCACCTTTCAAAAGAGAGGAAGATCTGGATGCTGTGAAGGACTTTGCGCTTCAGCCTTCCTCCATAAAACAAGCCCCAGTACTTTGTTTTTAAAGCTGTTTCCTAAATACAAAGATAAAACATGCTTACTTAATTAAAACATCATTCTCCAAGGCTTAAAGACTTCCAGACCACATTATTCTCCCTCCCCACTGAGACATAATTGAAGATTGATATGATACGTTTTATTAATTAGGCCCGTCTGGTTTTCCCACAGAGAAGAGAGAAATGTGTCATCTATTATGCGAGCTGATTTAAATAAAAATCCACTTGGATTTAGCCTTTTCATGCTGGTGCTACCCCAAAAAGACCAGGAAGCAGAATGGGAAATACTAACCTTCATCTCATTTTCTGAGAGAAAAGTGAAACATTGTTGCCAACGTATTTTCTCCAGGAGCTCTGAGTAACTGCATGTTAGACTGGATTTGTGTGTTCTCTTCTTTATTGACTGCAAACCAATCAAAACAAGTTAAATAAAATATACAGGAAAAATAGAGTGGATAGTGCCCTCTTCTTGATTTCAGAGGACTGTGTATAGGTGTTGGTGAGTTTTATGTGTACCCTTAGTTAAGCTTCTATACTCAGAGATTTGGTCAAACGTTATTCTGATGTTTCTGTAAAGGTATTTTTAGATGATTACATTTAGAGATTAACATTGACTAGCCTTTGAGCATAGCAGATTAGCCCCCTATTGTGGGTGGGCTTTTTCTAATCAGTTGAGGATCTTAATGGGAAAAGACTGACAAGGGAAATTTTGTCAGCTCACAACTCTCAGACTTGAGGGGCAACCAACCCTTCTCCAGCCTACTGGTCCACCCTGCAAGGGTTTGAACTAGCAAGACATGATAATTGCATGAGGCAATTCCTCAAAATATATCCCGTATGCCATATCCTATAAAAATTAAGACTCTACACTAGGAACTGACAAACATTTTCTGTAATGTACAAGAGAGTAAAAATCGTAAGCTTTGAGGACCGTGTTGGCTTTGTTGAAGCTACTCAACTCCGTTGTTGCTCCAGAGTAGCCATAGACGATGGCCATAATAGATGGTATGGCAGTGTTCCAATAAAACTTTATTTATAAATGTAAATTCTAATAAGTCAAAGTTTGCCAATTGGGGAACCCAGTTTCCCCAGGGCTTATCTTGTCCAAAGGGAGTAGCTCCATAGGTTCCTCACATCCTCTGCTCATGGTGACATTGTCATATCTGGCCCTTGTCTTCTCAGGCACCACTGACATACTCCTGATTCTTTCTTGCAAAGCTCCTTCATGTCAAAAGATGTCTTGAGTCACTATATACCATTCTCAATAATCTCCCTGTTCTTATACCACGTGAGGGCAGGGAAAACTCCTCAAATCAGTCATGTGGCCTTATTGTTCAGTCCCCAGATAGCCAGTCTTAGCCTGGGTCTGGCCTCTCCTGGACGCCTCCTTCCACATTGTAGAATAAATTAGATACCATAAACTTCTCCCGTTTTTGTTTTTAGTTCTCCAGACATTGCCCACGGAACATAATTCAGGAATCGTCACCCCAATGTCTGTCTTTTATCCCTCCCAACCAGTCTACTTTTTTTCTGGTCAAGGAATGAAGAACCCTCACTTTAATTTGTCCCATCTTGATCTCTTCTCATTCTACTCCAAGCTAAGCTTTCAAACTCAAAGTAGAAAAACCCCTATTTTCTGGAATTAGTGTTATTATTAATCTTTTGTCATATCTCTTTCCTGCAGCAATGAACAAGCAGGGCTTACTCTTGAATGAGAGAAGTGGCCAAAATGAGATAGAAAATACCAAGATAAACCACTTGTGAATATTTGATAAATACTCTTTTGTCACATTTGGTCCTCACAATACTCAGAATCAGTTACCATGTCAGTTTTATAGAACTGGAAGATAGAGTTTGGAGAAACTGAGCCATTTGCCCAAGTCATAGATCCACGACTCAAATGCAGGTCGACCTGTCTTCAAAGCCACAACTCTGAGCCTTTGACGGGTTACATTAACCCTATATTTATCAGGATGTTCTCTGTCAAAATAGAGTACCACCTGTTAAGTCTGAAAAAACAGTTTGTGAGTTAAGATTAAAGGAAAACAAGCAATGCAAGATATTCTCTTAGAGAAAAGCGAGTGGTATAGACAAGGGCTGCACATTTATTAGAGAAAGCAGAGAATCCTGTGAGTTAGCTTCAAGAGGTGGGAGTTTGGATTAATCTTCAAAGATTAATAGGCTTCCCTTGATGGACATGTAAGTTCTGAGGAGGAGTTCCTCACCTTCCTGTCTTGCAGGATGACATCTGGTCCGTGGCCATCAGCACGTGCCTAGAGTACTATGATGAGTCACTCCTTTCAGGCATCAGGAAACACCTCCAACCATGAGAACTCTCAGGCCAACTAGCCAATTCTTAGTCTTGTAACACATTTTTTGGGTGCTTGAAAATTTTAGAATGCCTTTAACCTTGAGATTCTATAAAAATGTCCGGAGGCTGCCTGGAGAGGGGAGAATTACTTCCCTTGTTATACCACTCAGTCATTGCTATGCAGACGCAAAGGGAGACCTGGTATTTCTCACTGAGACTTTTACTTTCCTCTGGTGGTAACTGTGAAACTACGTAATGGTTGCTTTGTTCTGGAAGCCCTCCTATAGAATTATGGGGAGTTCCACTCTGCTGACCCTGTACCACTCCACCTACTGTCCTGGAGCCCTGAGGTCTAGGCATTATCTAAGTTTTGAATAGGTGCGCCCTCTAGTTCTTCTCCTGTCATTTGTTGAACTGTTTTAAGTAGGAAAACTCTTCTTAGGCAAATGTGCATGATTGGAGTTTACAAATTTTTCAGGTTATTTAAGATTCCATGTTTTGAGCCTTAAGAGAAAACAAAACCTTCTCTCAAAAGATCAATTCTTGCAATTAAATATTTCTGCTTTCAAGAGTCTATTTTCGATCTAGAAGAGTCTGACTTATTATTCTAGTGTCTCTTAAAAATCCTTTCTCTCTCTATACTCCTGCATGCACATGCACACTTACACACACACACACACACACACACACACACACACACACATTTACTACTGCAATTGACATAAAAGCCATTCTTGACTTTAGAAGTTTGGGCTTCTGTCCATTTATTCTCTGAAACTATTAGCAATGGACACATACATATTTTTCATACCTGAGGATCACTTCCATGTTTAAGAACTGGTTTGCCTATTGCCTTAGGGGTTGATAGCTGAGGGTCAAAGGATTTCCTTCTGGAGTAATGAAAATGTTCTAAATGATTTTGGTAATTCTAAATATAATAGAAGTCATGAATCATATATGTTAAATGGGTTCATTACCTGGCATGTAAATTGTATTTCAATAGAGTTGTTTAAGAAAAAAAAAAATTAGGTTAAACAAACAGCATAGTTCCCTGAGACCCCTGACTGTGGGTCTGAGGAAGTACATCAAAACCGTTGGGAGATATTATATCCCAAATGCTGCACTTTGTTTTCCTCTTCATATAGTTCATAGTTCCTTTGCTGTACAATTCTCCCTAATTCTTTCCTTGTCCCTCTTTCCCAAATTCTGTATATTCATAATGGGGTTACACCATCATGATTCATCTTTTTGGAAACTACTTCTATGAAGCTCTCCTTAACCAGCCAAATGTGAGTTAAGAGCCCCTGCCATGGACTCCTAGGCTACCTTAAAGTTTTCCCACTACAGTCCGTCTGATCGGAACTGCCTGCTTACTGACTGTGAGCTTAGCAATTCATCATGTCCATCAGTTTCTCCCCAGTTTCTGGAGATAGTTCAGGATGGATGGATGGGTGGGTAGATTGATAGATCTTAGATCGAGGGATCATGGATAACCTACCCACTAGTATACAGCTAAGCATTTTATTTCTGTGGAATAGATACTGACAGAAGCTACCAAAAAAAAAAAAAAAAAAAAGGTATTTTCTCCTCTTTAGTCTAGAGAAAGAAAGATGTTACAACTCAGTCTGGTCATTTTGTAGTTTTAGAATCTCAATTGAGTGGTGTGTAATGAAGTCTGTCTCTGGGCTTCGTGTCTCATCTACATTCGCTATTATAATTGACCTGGCTCTGCTTTCCTGCTGTTCTCCCTGCTTGTTTATAAATTAGGGAACATCTTTCAACTTGGTGGGGAAGCCGTATTCCAACACAGAAACAGTAAGATGGCAGTATGGGTAGGACAATTTAGAAATATCACTGCAGCTCAGATGGAAGGTCCCACCCTTTCTAGGCATGAAATCACTCACAGAGACGGGAGCTAACAGAATAACTTATTTTCAGGAGTAGATATTTCTAACCATGACTAGCAATAACATGTTGAAAAAGTAAAGCTTTCTCTGGGTACCCTTTCTGTCTGTTTCCTCTTTGGTGGATCCCATGTTAGGTTCACATAGACGCCAACCCAGTACTCCAACCCAGCTCTAAAGATATGCCACCCTCAGCCTCAGTGTAAGAATCAGCTGGAAGGCACCTCAATTTTCAACCTGCTAGGAATGCAGGAGTCCCTCCATGTTATTCTGAACAGATGGCACTCTGCTTCTTTGTGCATCTCTAGTGAAGATTACTCATTACTGCAGGAGACAGCTGATTTCCCTGTTGGGCAATGACATGAAAAGTTCATTTCAGACCAGTAGAGAATACAGTCCATAGGCTTGGAGTCCTGGTTCTACCTCAGTTGGGAACCTTTCAGTGAGTTATTTAACTTCTCTATGCCCCAGTTTTCTGTCTGTACCAAAGGGAGGTCCAATAGCATTTAATTTATTGTATTTTGACGATCAAATGAGAAAGTATGTATAAAACATTTAGAATGTTGCCTAGCACATTAGGAAATATCCAATCAGTGGTAGGATTAAAAATCAAACCAAGATTCCTAAAAAGGTCATGAGTCTGACATGACATTTGCAAATACAGGTCAAAGAAAGAATGATCTATAGTTATCATGATCGTTAAAACTGAGCTAATGTGTTACTCTACTACCTATGGTATCCTATGATTTTACCCAGTTTTGAAATGAAGGACTCTGAACTCCCCTGCAGTCAGAAACTTAAGGATAAGAAATTACTATGCAGAGTCAGTGTTGCATCGGAAGCAGTTCCATCGCTATCTGGATATTAAGATGACAATCACAGCATAAAGTGACCTGCTCCATTTTCTTCAGAGAGAAAACTGGAGCAGATGAAGGTGAAACTCCTTGGGAATCCTGTCAATTCCTTGAAGTCACATATTTTACCAAGGTGGCTAGTACTACCTCAGGGACTAATGAATATCCCAGGACAATACAAAAGCAGACATATGAATTAGTTTGGAAGGAAGGGACATGTCTTTGCTATCAGTGCCTGTAAGCAGAGTTTGATGACCAATTGTGATTTCAGTTAAATTCATGATTTTAAAGATTAAAATTACCTAGCTCATCAAGGTGTTAATGGAGTCTCTGCATCATTTCTAAAAGCAAGTGGATTGTTCTTCTCACACACACACACACAAAAATTGTTCTTGATTTTTTTTTCTGAACTCCCTTGTATTATAATCAAGAGGTTATATCCCTACAAATAAGAAGACCTTGGCTTAGGGCCTGGCTGTCATTTCAGCAAACCAGGAAAAAGAACCAGGTTTATAGTGATTCTGCAAGAAATGCAATCCACCCACGTTTACTTTCTGGAAGACACGTCATCCCCAGGACCTGTTTCTTCAGTGTAGTCCTGAGATAGGGGCCAGACCTGTTGAGACACATCCTCAAGTGCTTTTAGGTGGGCCAAGAACACTTTAGCATCTCCCACCATTCATCATCAAGCTCTCAAACAAAACCTCCTACCTCATTTAAAGCACAACTTGGGGCCTTTGGACTTAACATAAATTTGGTGTGAAGCAGACCCCCCACTGGCCAAGAGCGAGGGCTGCAGAGTTTCTTTCAGAACCACAGGGGTCAGTGGATTTTGCTCAGCCCGTTTCATCCTGTTATACCACTGTCTCTAACTGATTCCACTGGCAACATCTTCAAGCTCTTTGAATTTCGACTGAATTCAGAACATTTAGGAAAAATCCAGGGTTTTCCTTTCAGTGAGTTGAGCCATGACCAAGTTCTAGAGCATCTCAAAGGTCTTTGAGAAAGGTTATTTCTTCTAACCCCTATACTTTGTTATTCTCCCCTCCTTTACAATGTCTGAGTCCTACCCCCCGATGCTGTTTATCAGGATAACTCCTACTTATCTTGAAACATAGCCATTCCTGGACTTCCACTCTGTATCTCTACCTTTGTAGGCAGCCAAGACTTTGTCCTCTTCTCCATCGGTTCACCACCTACTCCCAGGAGGCTGTGAGCCGCACCTGCGTGTCATCAAATGCATGGCACCTGATGACTTCCCAGTGATGGTTTTGCTGAGTAGCTCTGACAGAAATGCCATTCTAATTGAAGTATTTTCTTCATTCAGCACATATTTATTGAGTTTTTATACTTCAGGAATCACAAATTATAAAGGAGTGAGGTTCCAAAGTCAGCAGGACTGAGAGAACAAATTATAAATTATAGTTATATATACGTATATATGTATATTATGCTTGCATCTCCTTTTAAAACCTTTTAAATCGCACCCTTAGTACTTGATTTTTGCATGCTTAACCCCATACAATAATTCTAATGCACTTGAAGATTTCATGGTTGCGGAGTTAAAGGAAGCAGCCAAGGGTATTACCTATCTTTATGCAAATATCCAGGCTGTCAAATTATTCTGCATTTAAATAACTGAACTCCAGAAGATGAATCAGGGAGTAGGTATAGTGTTCCTCTTCACCTAAAAGTCTCCATCATTTTCTAGAGTTTTCTTTACTGGTGCATTATAATTTTACAAATTGGGATTTCCTGTTCATATTTGTACATACGCCCAATGTAACAATATAATTTGGTCAATTTTGTTTCTAGTACATCCTCTTTGTTATTTTCTTCTAATGCTGAGTCTCTTTGATACATGTAAACATACCTGTTGTGAAAATTAAATGAGATGTTGTTTATAATAACACTCAGCCTAGGTTCTAGCACCTTGTGGATCCCCCGTGTTTGCTCAATTTTAATGTCATAAGCACACTTGGCTTTGAAGGTGGCAGGGGAAAGTCAACCACTTGCCTTTGGTTGTTCCCCTGGTGTCCTGCTGACTGCTGCCACTGACAGGCCTGGGCCAGACCTCTGATGAAGCAGAGAGCTGGGGTCTAACGACAGTGCTTGCTTTGGATGTGTGATGACTGTGCCAGGCAGGCACCTGGGCCAGCCTCCGGCGAGACTGGGTGAGGTGTGTATGACCTTGACCTTGGGAAACTTTAACTCAGACATGAAAGACACAAAAGACACATAAATAATTCCAAGGGGCATCTGTTGAAGAGCGTCAGAGTGGCCAAGAAGTCTGTTACAGGCCAGGCCAAGGGTGGAGGAAGGGTTCCTTCAGGAAGTGACCTTTAAGATAACGGCAGCTCAGTGACTGATGGAGGAAAGTGTTTAGCAGGCGACTAGAGGAGGATCCAGAGAGAAGAGAGAAGAGGAAGAAAGAAGTCCTGTCTGGTTGGGCTATGAAGACTGGACTTGACCTTTCCTCCCCTGACCAACTTTGGTTAATCTAATTCTGTATCATCTGTCTTCACCCAGGCAGTAGACAGTCATCAGAGAATGACATGCAAATTTACTGATCAAGCCTCTTTAAGTCCGTTGTCTCTAACCTCCAGAGGGTCCTAAGCCCAGAAACCTCCAGCATCTTCAGTCTACTCCCTTTCCCCTGCCTCCATAGAGCTATTTCTGCTTCTCCTTTCCCTTCAACCTGTGAATACCCTTTGCTACACCTCCCTCTCTTCTTGATAGCTTTGTTTCATTTCTTTAAGAAAAAAAAATAGATGGAACCAGAGGAGAACTTCTGACTTCACGTCCACCTGTGTGTTTACCATCTGCCGCCTTCTAGCTGCTGAGATAAACTGGCCCTGCCCCTCTTCAAACCATCCCATCTGTTCTTGCAATGGACGCGTTCCTTTGCAACCATTCAAGGATATTTTCCAACAGTTAACCACCATCCCTTCACCTGTATCTTTAACTTCTCTTCCTGGATCATTCCCCTCAGTGGCTAAATACACTCTCATCTCTTATCAAAGAGAAGAAAAAGAGGAAGCCTTCCTTTCACCTCCACGTTGTCCCTGGCAACCACTCCACTGATCTTCTCTCCCCTTTGGAAAATTCCTGTAAGAGGTGGTCTGTACTCTCTCTGTTCATTTCTTTGCCTCCATTTTTCCTTGATCTGCCCATTGGGCTTCACCACCACTCCAGAGAACACTCTCCACTTTCACTAGTGACTTCTACCAGCGGGAGATTTATCTTTAAAAAGTCTCCCCAAATCGCATACATTTTGGGTGACATAAAACATATCCACCCAACTTCCATGATGCCATATCCTATGCTCAGATGTTTTTTAGGGTGGGGTTTTCTATTTTGCTTTGGTTTTGGTGTTTTTTTGTTGGTATTGGCCATTCCTCATTATTTGACACTGTTGATCACTCTGCATTATCGAAAGGGTTTCTTCACTTTGCTTCACATTCCCTTGTTCTTAACTCCCCTCCTCAGTTTCTTTGATGTCACTCATTTACTGCCTTCTAACCACTGTTAGGATCCTACACTCAGCATGGTACTGTCCCCCTTGAGGACATCATTCACTGTTATGGTTTTAAATACCATCCCTATGCCCATGACTCTTGATTGCTTATTTCTAGCCCAGGACTTCTCCTGAGAACTCCAGATGGGTGTGTCTGACTAGCTACTTGCTTTTCCTGTTGGATGTCCAATAGGAATTCCACATGCCAGTGAGTTCCTGAGTCTTCCCCCGCACCAGCCTAAGCTACTGTAGTCTTACAGTAAACATCAACTCCATTCTTTCAGTTATTCAGGCAAGCAAGCAAACAAAAAAACTCCTCTTTCTCTCCTGCTTTCTACTTTATAAAACAAAAACAAAAACAAAACAAAACAATCCTGTTGCTTCTCTCCTGAAAGCAGTAATCACCTCACTCCACCATCACTGCTTCCCTCCTGACCCAAGCTACTATGTCTTGCTGGGATTATTGTAATTTTCTTTCTGCTTCCAGATTTAACCCGGATTTACCCAGATTTTAACATATATTTTTTAAATTAAAAGATTTTTATTTGTTGATGAACCTTTATTTTATTTATTTATATGCGCTGCTGAGCATCAAACCCAGCGCCTCACACATGCTAGGCAAGCGCCCTACCACTGAACTACAACCCCAGTCCCTAGATTTTAATCTTAAAATGGTGTTTCAATAATATGTTCAGACCTACAAAAACAGTCACAGGATTTTTCAATACCCTCCAGAATGTGAGGACTTGGAAATATGCAATAACAAATTTTGTCATTTATGGTGACAAAGAAAGCTAAAAGTAATAGCATCTGTATGAATGTTTTTTAATAGGGCATTAAATAAATTCAATCCCTTCTAATTTTTAATATGTACTTTTTCCAAAAAATATAAAACCCCCAAATAGGTAGACTGAAAATCCATAAAACAAATTCAGCCTTATTTTTTGAAATGACATTAGGGTTGCTTCTGTGACTTGAATCTCACAGACCTAAAAGGACCTTGTCCCTCCCACCGTACCGTTGCCTTACTTCTGAATGAGGCGTATGCAGGTTCAGTTCTTATCAATCAGTTGAAATGGCCAAACCGCTTACTCAGAGTGCACTTTTAGTGGGTATTACAAGATTCCATGTGCAATTAAACAAAAGCTTACTTATCATTTCAGCTATTATTTAGAACTGTGAGGACTGGGTGACCAAAGTGTCCTTCATTCCTGCGTGAGGTTAGTTTTCCAGCCTCCCAGGTACGGCCCTGCGTTTCCAGTCCTCTCCATAACTCCTGTTTCTCAGCTCAGCATTTTTCTCTCTGTGAACTCTTTCACACTTTCATCACTAAATTCTACCTGGGCATCAAGTGAATGGTCCAGCAGACACCTGGTTACTTTATCTCCGTGTCATCCCCAGATGTGCTCCGAGACAAATGCATTGAAACTCATTCTAATGAAACCCAAGCCAGAAGGATCTAACTTTCCTTGTTAAATTATTCTCAATAAAAATCAATATCGTTTTTGCTTTTTATTCTTTGGGAAGCTCCAGAGTGGATTTGGGTTTCATATAGCTTCTCCTTCTGATATAGTAGTTCTATTCAATGGGAAATTAAATAGGTAAGGTTTAATAACGTCAGACCTTAATATTTTCATTTACATTTTCTTATTTCCTCTTTACTAGAGGTGGGTGACAGTTCTCATGGAACTTTCGTGTTTTTACGTCTCTCAGTGAGATACTAGCTGCCCTTGTTTAAAACTATCTTCTCAAACATATTGAAACGGTTAAAATCTTTAAAAGATAGAAATAATGTCTTCCTCCAGACCAAAGGGTAGTCATGCTCACTGCCCAGTGTAATGAAAATAAGATCTTCTGATGCAAAGGACAAGCAAACTGCTGCCCGTTAAAAATGATTTGGGTTCCCAAGCTCAGGATTCCTCGCCTACAGCACAAGCCAGTGTGTTTGCAAGCATCCATTTGGGCACATCTGTGCTGTCTCTGCTTCTGGGTTTGTGGGGAAGGGAAATTTATTCTGTCATGATGTTGCTTATGGTGCTTGCTGTGTTATGAGGAATAAAATCCTGTTTTTCTGACTTAAGATTCCATGTCTTCTTCCAGCATCCATGAACTGGCAGGTCACCTCAGTAGTTTGCAAGGAGGGTGGAATCTCAGATTCTTACAGCTACTTCTAACTATAAGTACTTCAAGTCAGGCACGGTGACACATACTGGCTCCTGCCTGTAATCCCAGTGGCGTGGGAGGCTGAGGCAGGAGGATCATGAGTTCAAAGTCAGCCTTAGCAATTTAGCAAGGTCCTAAGCAACTCCACAAGACCCTGTCTCTAAATAAAATATATTTAAAAAAAAAAAAAAGGGCTGGGGATGTGGCTCAGTGGTTAAGTGCCCCTGAGCTCAATCCTCATATAAAAAAAAGACATTTTAAATAATGTTAGAACAAGGCAAAATAAAAACCCAATTTAAAAACTATAGCAGGTGATTCTGGAATATGAACTATATGCCTCTGAGTTAGCCCATACTTTTCTTTCCTTTCTTTTCCTTCTTTTTTTTTTTTTTTTTTAACTTAAACTATTCTCTCTGCCTGGAATTTCCTCCCTTCCACTTATTTATCTAAGTCATTTGACAGCTGGCATTTGGAAAATTTTTTGAATGGCATTACTTTTTAATATGCATTTGAGAAATCAATGATCCATGCTGTGAAAACTGATTGAAGTAAAGGGTTTCATCCTTAGTCTCATTTTTGTACTATGCTGGGCAACACTTCTAGAGAATACTCATTCATTCCTTTGCTCAAACATTTATTATGTACCTCATTTGTGCCAGGTATAATATTGGATCTTGAGAATACAGAGATAGGAATTCTCAGTTTAATGAAGCCCAGGAGCAAATAAATATAAAACGATGAGATAAAGAGGTAATAAAACCCATGCCAATATGGGTTTATAATTTTTTTCCACTATTAATGCCTGATAGAGAGCAAGATCTCCGGGAACCAAGGCTTTTGTGTCTCCGTATGTACCTATGACTTTCAACTTGCCATCCCTTCTTGGATCATTATCAATTACCACTGAGGGAGGAATGATGTCTACCATAAAGACAAATTATTAGAAAGAACTTTGATTGCAAGTGAGAGAACACCTAACTAAGCAGACATGTCCAGGGACGTTTTCCCACATCTTATTTATTTTTAATTCTGCTAGCATACCTGTAGGACACCTATATACTCATGCTAGCATACCTGTAGGACACCTATATACTCATATGTTAAGTATGCTAATACTTAACATAAAGTATTAGCATCCATTTGGTGCTAGCTTACCTAGGACAAAAAGAAAAAAAAAAGTTCTAATCTCAAAATCCTATTCAGCTATTTTCTCAGTTAACATTAACCCAAGGTACTAAATCTGATGTCATTTCTCTTCTTCCAATTCTAAAGTTTTCACGTTTTAGCACTTTAATTTAGGTCTTTAATTTATAATCATTTACACGTAATAATGAGTCAGAAAACTTTTATTAAAGATTACCATGTGCCAGACACCATTATGGCCATGCTCAATAGGACAGTTAATCAAAGTGGATACTCCTTTTTTCACAAATTAACATTCTGATTATAAATTGAGCTATCTTCTTCTAACACTTTTTACAGGTAGGTTGCTAAAGAAATCCTCTAGTGATAACAGAAATGAGAATGTCTAAGATTTGAGTACCAACTGCCAGGTAGCTGCCTGCACCCCAAGTCAATCTTTGCCTTTAGCACCAATGGATAGAAAGTGCATCTGTAGCAAAACACCATTGCCTCATGGCATCCTGAGTAGATGCTCCATGTGTGAAATTATAATCATAGAGATAACATTAAGTGATTAATATCAGCACATTTATTTTTTACTAATTCAAGCATCAAAGACTCAGATAAAACTAAGAATTAATACAGAAAAAAATGATAAAACAGCAGTTCTCAGTACAGAGTTTCATTTGTGTTTTCTTTTCCTTAGTGCATTATATACAGATATAATATACATATGTATATATGTATATATATATATAGCATAATTTGTAAATTTATAATTTATATATATAGCATAATTTGCTTCAATACATTCAATACATTCCCTAATACTTCTCTTTTTCCTTCCCTTCTGCTGTTCCTTTCCCATACTCCTCTGGACTTCCTTCAATTTAGTTACATATATATTTTCCATTGGTGCATTACAATTTTACATAAAGGTGGAATTCATTGTGATACATTCATACATGCACATAGCATAATTTGGTTGATTTTATTCCCTTATTCTTCCCCTTTCCTCCCTCCTTTCTTCCCCCTTGATATCCTCCCTCACTCCACTGATATTTCTTCTATTTTTGTGAAATCCCCAACCCCTTACAATTCCTTTATTCTCTCTAGTTTCCACATATGAAAGAAAACATTTGATACTTAACTTTTTGAATCTGACTTATTTCATTTAACATACTACTTTCTAGTTCCATCCATTTCCCAGCAAATGACATAATTTTATTATTCTTTATGGCTTACTAAATCTCCTTTTGTGTATATACTATTTGTATTTTATTCATGTATTTACTGGTGGTCAACTGGGCTGTTTCCATGACTTGACTTCTGTGAATTGTGTTGCTATAAACATTGGAATGCGCACATCTTACATTATGCTGATTTTAGTTCTTTGGAATAAATACCGAGGAGTGGAATAGCTGGATATTCTTAGTCTTTTGAGGAATCTCCACATTGATTTCCATAGTGTTAGTACTAATTTGAAGTCCCATCGGTAATGTGTAACTGTTTTCTCTCCCCACATCCTTAATAGCATTTATTATCATTATTATTTTTGGGAAGGGGGGTACTGGGGATTGAACTCAGGGCCTCTCAACCACTGACCCATATCCCCAGCCCTTTTCTTGTATGTTTTATTTAGAGACAGGGGCTCACTGAGTTACTTAGCCCCTCACTTTTAGCTGAGACAGGCTTTAACTCAAGATCCTCCTGTGTCAGCCTCCCAAGCCACTGGGATTACAGGCATGTGCCTCTGCACCCGGCTAGCATTTATTATTATTTATAGACTTGATAGCTGCCATTCTAACTGAGGTGAGATAGAATCTCAGTGAGGTTTTGATTTATTGTTCCCTGATTGTTAATGATTATTCTAAGGATGGAGATAACTTCCATTACCTAAATATACTCTACCTCTAACACTAACCTTGAGGCAGGAGTTGAAAAGTACTATTTGCTTGAAAAGTATTTGCCTTTTTTTTTTTTTTTAAAGCATTTGCTGAGGGTAAAAGCTACCAAAAAATGAAACATTTTCCTATAATAGTCACCTCTTTGCATTATAAAGTTTGGATAGTTAACTGGTGCAGTATTACATCCTTGGAGCCTAATATTATTGAGGGCGCAGCCAAGCGTTTTACAGAAATCAAGTAGACAATCAATAAATGCTTGCTCAAGAAGCAAAAAAATAAAAATAAAAAAGAAGGTCTATGGTAACTTTTATTATTGCAAAAGTATATTTGCTACCTGTCCCTGCGGGAGCATTTCATTGCCCTTGTCCTGTGAGGAATCTGTGATTTTCTTTGATCAATTAAATGTGGGCAGGAGTGACACCCCGCTTCCCAGCAGAAACGTAAAAAGCCACTGCTTGGTTCTGCATTTTCTCTCTCCCCCACCCCTGCTCTAGTATCAGCAGGTTATTGTTGTAAGTCTCTAAAATTCTGGGTCCTTGGAATTGCAGCATACTTTGGCCTAAACATTTAAAAGGATTTTATATCATCTCAAAATAGGATTATCCTTTTGATCTACAAAAGCCTTCTTAGCCCTTTAACTTGAAGGTCAGAGAGATGCACTCTGTCTTAATCCAGATGAACTTGGTATTTTCAGGACTGACAATGAGCTGTGTGTGATCAGCTTGCATTCATTCTGCCTAGACATCATGACTCTGTGGTCACAGGTGTGGAATAGTCCCTCACCAGTTTACTTCAAAGGACTTTACTATCTGGCTCTGTGTCTTGACCCGTCTTTAGTAGTGTGATATGGTTTGGACCTTCCCATCAATACTGTGTTGTAGTACCTTGTTTTTATTCTTGGGGAGCTCAAATATGTATACTAAAATACTTTAATCAACCTGGTGCAATCATGTTCAATTTGGTAAGAAATTCTAACCTATAATTACTTGAAAAATATATTTCAGCCCTTGCTGTCTCTGTTGTCTCTCAATGATGCAGTAGATCAGTGTACTGACTGGGTATAAAATAAATTACAGGGATGGCAGGTTCTATATAACTGCTAACCTACAAAGATAGTACCAAATGATGAACTTTAAAAAAAAAAATGAGGTCAAATCCCTCTCCTTCTAGATAGAATCAGTTTATTATCAGTTAATTCAGGATACCACAGTTCTCTTGTGTCCCTGATTCTATCTCAGTTATGATGGCCAGTGAAAGTCGAGCTCGTGTCCTTCTCCTCTCTTTCTCCTGATCTTCAGTGGTTGGTGGTGGCAGGATCTTCCCACATTGCCCTGATGCTGGTAAGGTGCTCACTCTGCCTTTCCCACCAGGAAACACTATGCTTCCCCCCGTGCCGTGCCCAGAGGCACACTGAGAGCCCTCTGTTTGGTGAGCCCCACAGGAAGCTCTTCCTTCATGGAATGTGGGCACTTTGCTAGCTTTTCTCAGGAAGGAGGTTTGGGGATGCACGTTCCCTCTCTTCTCAGACTCCCCAGTCCTCCCCAGAAGTGCCAAGGGTCAGCACCGCCCAGCACTGGGACTTGGCTGAGGAGATTGAAATGGGACCTGGGGCCCATTTTCAGACATGCCTCACTGTCTAAACTTCCCTTTTCCCTTCTGACATACCCATTTCTTCCTTCCTCCAGAGATCCTTGATACAGTCTGGTCATTTCTTACTTGGACTTTTTATCTGATCTTTCAGAATTCATTGAAAATTCATTGCTCAGACCCTAACCTAACCTTTTGATACCAGATAGGTGATTTATAAGGAATTCTTAGAGTCCAGTTTTGTTGGTTTGAATTTGGGTTTTCCTTAGGGTGAAAACCAGCATGGCATAAATGGTGTCCCCCTACCCTACCTTCAACTGATGAAGCAGATGGCAAAATGTTTCAAAGTGTAAACAGGATGCATCTTCTGGAACATCAGTCCGACCTAAGATTTCATTGGCAGGATACACACACTAACAGATGTGCATTAGATGTCCTCAGGAATGAATGCCTAATTGATATGAATTTGTAAGATAAAGCACTCATCTTTAAATACACACATTGCTTATTTTTAAGTAGGCAGAATTGAGCAAATGGGAAAGTTCATTATTTTGAAGAAGAGAAATGCATCATAATGTGTTAGTAAGTATAGACTCCGGGATGCCCCTAAATTCAGGATGTCACAGAGGAACTTTCTTCTTTCCTGTCAATTACATCCTGGTATTCTGCAAATTAAACTGACTAAAGACAGAGCAACAGAAGAAATAAGTTTATTTCATGTACAGATGAAGGGACCTCATGGAAATGAATGGAAACCCCCAAACAAACAGTGAGATCTGGAGGTTTATGGACCACTTTTTTTTTTCAAAAGAATAATAAATTGGTAGAGAAATAACAAAACCAGGGAAAAGGGGTTTGGCTTCTAGGGAAGGAAATATCTGAGGGAAACTAATGAAGGTTAGGGTTATTTTAGTAAGGTTTGTTATTCTTCTTGGTGCCATCTCTAAGCTGATCAAAGTCTAGGATCTTTCTGAGAGAGGGAGGTGGGGAAGCCCTCCACAAGGGGAAATGTATGCTCTACTTTTAAATAGGGAGAGAAAAGAAAGCATCTTCCTTTCTGTCACCTTCAGTCAAAATAATCCTCATGCCAAAGTGGCATATTTGGGGATGGCATATTCTGATCCATTTCAAAGACAATATGCAGGGGCCACAAAGACCATCTGATGGCAAAAAAAGAAAAACAAAAAACAAAAAACAAAACACAGGAAGAGATGGAATTAAAAACTCAACAAAAATACACCTGGGAGTTTGAAAGGACCAGAGGACCTGATTAAGGTTGAGTTGCTCCTGTTCTCAGTCCTTGTTTACCTCGTGTCCACAGAGTGTTGTAGAGGACAGAACTATATACAAATAAAGTTTTTAGCATTTACAAAGTGCCTAGAGGCCTGGCCAGCTGTACTTTGGAGGATAAAACATCCAACAAAGCAGGGGAAAGGGATTTTGTCCTGTAGACAAAGTCTGAGGGCGCTGTGGTGTGAGGAAGAATTCAGAGAAATATAAAAGGACTAAAATGATCCTGGATGTGCGAGGGTGTCTGAGGAACTGGGTTTTCCTCCCCTGAGCCACAACTTAGATAAACATTGTATTATGTTCTTGCATGTTTATTTTTTTCTCCTCTCTTGTGTTCACTAGTGACACTGCCAGGAAAGAACCACACCTTGGCGAGAGCAGGAATTCATTTCTGATGATCTGAATAAGGGTTTAGACGGGAACAGCTGAAACTTCCCCCTTCCTCTGGGGAGCTGTCCAGGGAATCAGCCTGAGAAGCACAATCCATTTCTCCCCACCAACTTCCCAGTTTCCCTAGCCAGCAGAGATCAGTGATAGAAGAGTTTGAGAAGCACTGAGAAAGAGTCCAGGTTTGGCAGGTTTCAAGTCTTCATATAGCATTGCAGCTGGAGATCTTGGGAGCTTTCTCACATTCTGCAGTCCAGTTTCTTAACAGTCTTGTCCACAACTGATGGACATGACTTGTGAATGGGAAATGCCTGGAACATAGACTCCTCTCTCCAGCGCCCCTAATGGCCACAAGAGTAATGACAGACAAAAAAAAGCAAAAGTTAATTTTTTTAAAAAAAATTTTAAATTTTTACAGACTGCATTTTGATTCATTGTACACAAATGGAGTACATCATTTCGTTTTTATGGTTGTGCACAATGTAGATTCATGCCATTCGTGTAATCATACATGTACATAGGATAATGATGTCTGTCTCATTCCATCTTTCATACCCCCACCCCCTCCTCCCTCTTATTTCCCTCTACATAATCTAAAGTCCCTCCATTCTTCTTTCACCACCCCAACCCCATTGTATATCATCATCCACTTGACAGGGAAAACATTCATTCTTTGTTTTTTGGGGACTGGCTTATTTATTTCACTTCGCATGATAGTCTCCAATTCCATCCATTTATCTGCAAATGCCATATTATTATTATTCTTTATGGCTGAATAATAAAATGTTCATATTTCTACATAGACCAAAACTCAATGGAGAGTAGATGCTCAGTAAACACTTGATGCAAGATTGACTGCCAATGCCAACATCATCAGAGAAACAGGACAAAATGTGTCAAAGAAAACAAATACTTTTTTGACCTGGAGCAATATCATTATGTTACACCTGGTCCATTGGAAAATATGCCCACTTTCAAACCCAGAGCAATCTTCTGGGGTGTTTTGCAGTGTTTTCCCTGTAGAACTAGTGTCCTAGGACTTCCTACTTTAATAAACACTATACATCCTCTGCCAGCACCAAGCCCATATCACTAGCTTCTTGCCAAGTTAACATTTCGTTCTAGCAAATGTATCTTGCAATCTCTCCCTTACGGAGCAGGCAAGATAACAAGGAAAATGGAGTTGGAAGAAAAAATAACTTTCTGACGCAAGCAACGCTGGCAGCCATCAGCATCAACAGAAGTACTTTTTAATCCATTGTATTTTGCCGGAGGATGACTCTCGGTTAGGAGTGGTAATTGCTGTATTTTACCTCTTGCTGTGACTTCAGGGAAAGGTTGTCCCCAGGCCCTGACCTGGCTTTGCTTTATGAGAGATCCCTGGGTGCTTTAATCCAGTATATGCATTTTTTTTTTAAATCAGGTTTTATATTTTGATGAGCTCCTGAAACTCCCAGAAGCATAATACATCATAAATACATATCTCTGCAGAGGTGCAACAGTCTAACACTCTGACCAGTTGTTGTAGGATTGTGAAGGCATGCTAATGGCTTAGCAGATGGTTAAAAATTACTTAAGGTGAGCTGTTGGTATGGGAAAGTATCACAGCAGTTAGATAAGATATTCATTTTATCAATTCATATTTATCAAATTCAAGTTTACTTTCTCAACCAAGATAATGTTCCTACTTAATTATACCAACCAACTTTCCTCTTGCATAGAAGTCATTTTGGTTGCAAATATTAGAAACTCAAGAGAACTTGGATTAAGATGAAAGAGAAATATAAACTTGCCAAGTTTCTCAAGAATCCGAGGATCCGCATCAGGAGACCCTGGGCCAAGGTCTGGGTTCCACACCATCTGTCCCCTTCCCAGTCCACGCTGGGAGAACCAGCGCACAGCTTCCTGCTGAGCACAGCGCCCTGGTTCTCCTCCCTGCCACAGCCTGTGATCTTGACCCCAAGCCCCTCCCCGGGCTACTCCTATGAAAAGCCTACCGCTATCCCTTTTCCAGCACAGCCCAGTCTTCCACCCATTGTCCTCTGTCACCTCTTCACTTCCCTCACAATGAGCAACGGTCCTGTGTGCGTGTTTGCTGTCTTCCACACAGAAGGCAGGCTTCACGGGAGCTCGTGACCCTCTCTTCCCCTCACCTAGACAGGGCTTCCCTGTGGCCGGCGCTCCGCACACACTGACGGTATTCACACAGAAACAGGCTCAGCAGCGAGAGGCCCACTGCTAGGACCAGGGGTGACTGGGGCACCCTTGTGAGGACAGCCTGCCAGCAGTGCCCACTACCACTTGGATGTCTGAACCAACTTGTAGCACGTTCTCAACTAAATGTGAGGATTTTTATTGTGCACTGGTCATTATGGTTTGTATGTGAGGTGTCCCCCACCACCTCATGTGGGACAATGCAAGGAGGTTTAGAAATGAAATGATTGTGTTATGAGAGCCTTAACCCAATCCGTGAATGAATCCCAGGGATGAACTGAGTGGTCACTGAAGGCAGGTGGGGTGTGGCTGGAGGAGGTGGGTCATCCGGAGCCTGCCTTTGGGGGTATGTATTTTATATCTGGTCAGTGGAGTCTCTCTGCTTCCTAGTGTGAGTCTTGAGCTGCTTCCCTCTACCACATTCTTCTTCTATGCTGTTCAACCTCACCTTAAGCCCCTAGGAATGAAGCTGGTCATCTATGGACTGAGACCACTGAAACCCTGAACCCCCAAATAAACTTTTCCCCAAATTGTTCTTGTCGGGTCTTTTGGCTATAGCAGTGAAAAAGCCGACTAAAACACTGACCTTCCTTTAAGCTGCTTAATCCCTTTACAAATCCAATCAGTTCCTGCACCAGCTCAAAGAGCTAAGTTTTGTGTCATTCCTATAAGATCATGGTGCGGGTTCCAATTATGCCAAACAAATGCCTGAGCTACGTAATCACTACTGCGTGTATGACAGAGATCTCTCACTGGAAGAATGGTCAGTATTTACAGATGACCTCATTCTTCACAGATCCCACATACGTGAATTTGTAGCTCTGTCAAAACTCCGTGTTCATGAAGTTACTCCTGGACATGAGCAGGGCAGTGGGAAATTTGTATCACCCAATGCCACATTCCCAAGTGAGGGTGAAAAGGCAATGTTCTGTACCTGGATTTAGTTCTCATACTTTAAGAAAGCATCCCCTTTTGGGGATCCATTTCCTATAATTTTTCTTTCTGAAGTGACCCCTGGCCATAGTCCTGAAGTGTAGTTTAGTGATCCTATACACACCAGGAGGCTCATGTGAGCTTCGTGGAGAGGATACACGTGATCAGCAGCTTTTCAGACTTGGGATATAGAACTTTTGGTCAGGAGCTCAGTGCTACTTATATGAGGGACACACACAAAAGAATGTTGTCTCTTGATTAAGCAATAAAAATGGGAGCAGAGGCTTACGGGAACCTGACCCTGTATTTGCCTTGGGAGTAAGTGGCTTGGTTACTTGTCACTCCAGCATTCTCCCAGACTTTGTAGAATTTCACTGTTGTGAATACTGGGAATCAACTGTATGTGTTAGTCCAGTGAGATGTTAGTTCAAGGGACTTTTATTCAACATGTAAGTGGAGCTTTCTTCAACATATCTTTTTTTTAAGTCCTTCAGAACACAAGACCTTGATGAAAAGTGTGCATTCTTTCAATGAATCATTTTTTTTTTTTAACCACTTGTTGAAGTCAATCCCAGGCCACTAATGTCAGGATCTGTGCAAACTACACACACACAACTATCCATCAGTTCTTGGGACTGAACATCTGTGCTGTTGACTGGAGGAGAGGAGATTGTACTTCTCGTCGTTCAGTGTTGACAGGCTCAGAAAAGGGTTCAATGAGCTGAGAAACTTGACATTTAGCACAGAGCCAACTCTTGCGTGAAGCTGTAGGAAGCATATTACAATCTTTCTAGTGTGTCTGGTCAATCATCATAGGGACTGGACTTGTCTTGGTTCTAAAATGAATTGAGAAGTGATGGGGGACAGTAGGAGTAGATATAAAGTCAGTGTGATCATTATAAATTGACTATCTGTAGAGGAAACAGAAAGAACAGGAGATCAGAGCCTTTAATGTGGATAGAAACTCATTGTGATTTAATTGCTGGAGTCAAGCTTCAAACTCAATGAGGACTGCGTGGGGTACACATGGACAGGGGTACCTATCACACTGGCATGTTTGGGGTTTGTGGCTGTTTCCTCTGAGCCAGAACTGGCTTGCTGCCCTTGCTGGCTTCTCCCATCCTGAGTGACTAATCCATGTTCCCACCTCTTCATCATCTTCCCTTCATGCAGCATGCCTTAACTTGGGGTGGCTACAAGATGCCAAGGCGAGGTCAAACCTGGAGATGCTAGACTGTCTCATTTAAGCATTTGGAGTATGAAGCAAGAGTGTGTGGGTTTGAATTTCAGCTTTACCTCTTCTTAGCTGTGTTTTCCTGGGCCACTTACTTAACCTACCAGGGTCTCAATTTCCACAACTGTAAAGCATAGATAACACCAGTATCTACCTTATAAGGCTCTTGTGAGGATTAACTGAGATAATCTGCATATCACTGCTCAGCACAGTGCCTGGCTTCGAGTGAGTACTTGTCTGACAAGCAGGAGGTTAACCATGGTGCCAAGGTGTCCCTAGCAAAGAGAGCCATTTAAAAAAAATAAAAATAAAAAAATAAAAGTACCTGGGCCAAATCCTACAGGGCCTTATACATAGCCAAAGGGAGGATTTTTTTTTTTTTAAGTAAAATTCAAATGTTTAATTTTGCATGATTTTAAGTGGTACACAGACAACCTTGTTTGTTAGAAAGTAATGTTTGTCCTTAAAAGGGTACTGCAGAAATCATATTTACTAGAAAAACTTGCAAGAAAGCTTTATTATTTTAATTTCCTGAGTTCCTCCACTGTACTCTGAAGACCCTGACTTCAAATCCTGCTGGAACCCCCTACCCTCAGCCGCTGTGGATGATGGGGGAATTTTCTGTGCTGTGCCTACTTTTGCCAGGCCAGACAAACAGTAAGCATTCCCCAAATGTTCTACTATTGTAGTGCTATGTTCCCAGTGTGTTCTCGAGATGCACAGAAATATTTCCACTTCTACACAGAAGTCATGGAATCCTTGTTTCCTTGAACTCTGCTCTTTACATTAGCCAGCTTTCATTTTCTGAGAAAACCTGGGATGCATGAGATCACACAACCCTGACTCCCTGCGGAGGGCTCTTCATATCATGTATGTTTCCTCCATCCCTAGCAGAGATGGGACAGGAAGCTCTGTATGGCCACATGCAGGAAGCTAAGCCCTAACTGTTCCTAAACTGGTTTTCTCCAAATGATGCTTTTTAATTAAACCTTTCAAGGTTTAATTAGGGAATGACATGAGTCATCTTTGTTTCTGAAAATGTATTTGTGGTTTGGCTAATTATGTAGTGGGATTTAATATGATTTCTCTCCTCATGTGTGAAATTAATACATTGACTATTTTAAAAAGGAAGACATCTAAGGCATTTACCTGGGTAGTAGGTTGAGAGCAAATAAACAGTTGAGAGAACGTTTGCTTAAAGCCATAAGAAACGCTGGGCGGGTTTGAAATGGGTCACTTAACATGGGATGCCTCAGAGACAGGCAGTCTTTGAATCAGTGTGTCTCACTGTGCAGCCTTTGATGTCACCTTGTTGCTTGGAGATGAAATCTAGGCTGCTCATCAAGGTGCTTAACTTGCACCCAACCTCACACATACTACTGAACAACCAAGCACATCATGCTCTGTCCTTCTCCCACACTGCCAGGCTCCCTCCTGCATAGGGGGCTCGACCTGTGTGGTCTTCCTTGCAGGGCCTCACTTCCCCTCTTTAGATAAGTTCTTCCACATCTGCGTGAACAATGAATGAACGTTTTCTATATCCAGATGCTTTGCATCATAGGGTGTGGCTGACCTGGAGAAGCTTTGCCCTTGCAGTGTGAGCGAATTTCTTAGCACAAACATTGCCAGGCCTGCAAGTACCCCTTCCGTATCCAATCCAGTGCCCATGCCCCAGCTGCCTCTGCTATCAGGCTTTCACATGCACGACCCTCTCTCCCTGCCCTAATCACTGCAGGCCAGTTGCTGAATAAGAGGGACAGCCCCTGCCCCTCAGCCCAGTGAAATGATTCAAACTAGCCAGTCCCAAACATGAATATAAACACATGAACAGAACATTGCTCTAGAAAGACTTCCATGTCACTAGGTATTTTTCAGCTTCATTATTATCTTATGGGACCAGACTCCTGCCCAGAGAGAAACACTTTGAAACCAAGAGGCTTGCTTTGGATGGAGCTTGCTTTAGCCCCACTGTGTCCAAATGTGGGCTCCTATTTTGGTAGTCCCAACAGTCACACACATCCCAATTCTCATCTGTATCCATGAATAGTCACTGAACATTAATTCACCAAATACTGAGCATCAATTATGTGGTAGGTAGATACGACAGACAATATAACTAATAAACTCGTGTAAGATAGTAGCAAATGTCCAGAAGAAATAAAAAGTGGAATAGTGAACACAGAATAGAGAATGCTATTCAAAGTGGGTGGCCAGGGGAGACCTTTCTAATGGGAAGAAGCAAATGGAAGCAGAAATGAGCAAAGTGTGCCCTTGGTCAAGTGGGTTCCAAACAGCAGTAACCGGGCACAAAGGCCCCAGGTGGGAGCAGGCTTTGCTGAGGGAACAGCAAGGTAACTTATGCATCTGGGATAGTGGACAGAGGAGCATGGAGAGGCAGCCAGGGGCCATGGAGCATTCTGGACAATAGGAAGAGTGGAGTTTTCACTCTGCCTGAGATGTGGTGCCACTTGTGGGTTTTGAGCATGCATGGTGATATCAAGGCTGCCAAGAATCAAAGTGTGCCCAGCAGAGGGGTCTTTTCTTCTCAAGACCTAAACTCTGGCATTCTCCCAAAAAAAAGGCTCATTTTCTCATTCCCTCAAAAATACCTTTTGCTTGTGAGGTGTGCATTCCCAGGATCACATTGGTACAGATGTGCCTACCACCTTTATACAGTTGTGGCTTCTGTGAGGGGAAAAGACAGAAAGAGCCAGGGAAGAAAGCCAGGACACCAAGGCTCTTGCAAAATCTCAGGAAGATACAATGGTGGTTAGGACCAGGGTGGCGGCAGCAGATATCTCAAGATGTGCTTGGATTCCGAATCTATATTGAAAGCAGAGATGAGGATTCTCTGACATACTGGAGTGTGGGTATAAGATGAAGGAAGGAATTGGTGATGCCGTCCATGCTCGTGGTCTCAGCAATTGGAAAGTGAGGTTGCAATCAACAGAGGGGAGAGGCCACAGGCACGGGGCTGAGGGAGCAGAAATCAGGAGGAATGTGTGGTTAGCTATCCAGGTGGAGAAATCAAATAGGCAATTACACGTACATGTCCAGAGTTCAGGGCAGAAGATGTCGATGTAGGAGTCGTCTGTGTGGAGATGGTACCCAGGTGATGATACTGGTTGGGATCCCTCGGAATGGGAGTATGGATCAAGATCAGGAACCTCTATACAAATCTAAGAAGAACCAGGAGAGAAAAATGTCCTGGAAACCACACATTTTAAGTGTCAAGGAGGAATGGGGATGAAGAGAGTTGAATACTGCTGAGAGATTAACTCATGAGACCAACACTAGACTACTAGGTTTTTTCACATGAGGGACAGGCCAGAGCAAAAATATTTAAAGGAGCTTTGATATCAAAAAGGGAAGTGAGGCAGCAGTTGGAGGGGTGTTTGTGACTAACAGATTAATGCAGCAAGACTGTTTGCTGATGAGAATAATGCAGGAGAGGAGAGAAGAGCAAGATGATGGATTCTGGGAGGAGGGAGGATGGGAGCATGAAGTCCATGCATGATGACGGGAGGGAATTGTGGACAAAGAAAATACAGGTGTGGGTGGATTGGGTGGTGGGAGGATACGGATTGTTGTCTTTTCCCAGCGAGATAGGAAGCAAGGCCATTTGCAGAGAAAAGAAAGTGATCACTTTCTTCTTGATTCTAGTGTCTTCCACACTGTTTTTATTCCTAAAAATCAGAAATGACCCATCTCAGAAATATTCATTATCTCTTAAATGGCCATGTAGTCCTTAGACACCTAGAGTGTCTACAGTATATCCCTAGAGTGGAATCTCACTGGACAGGTCAGGGTAGTTCAGAAGGAATTCCATTCTTTGTTCCTATCTCTCAGAAGGAAATGGGCAAGGAGTCTCATGGTCAGCAGCATCATATATCAGCACCCTCGTCTTCTCCGACCAGTTGACCCTGTGGGGCCATGAGTCCACACCTCCTAGTCCTAAACCTACTCCAGGGACACTGACATCCACTGGGTATGCAGTTCTCCTATGCACCACTCTACTTTTGATTAGAAAAACACAACCTCTGAAGTTGGTCTGTCAATACTGAATATTCTGGAAGAAAAAAAAAAATAGTCACAAGGACAAATTCTGTGAGGGAAGGAAGAGGATGGAGAAGAGGACCTGAGCTTGCAGGCCCAGATTTATTTTGGGCTGACATGGCAGAGAGGGAAAGCTGTGAACTCCCCCGCATTAATAATTTTTGTCTTGTCACAATGATAATCAAAGCCCTGATGACATGTGTCATAAAATCTATTCACCCACTACTCTGGGCTCAGGCTTAGTCTGTATCCTGGTCTCCAGGCTCAGCATTCACAGTAAATTCTCCCATGGCTGTTCAGGCTCCCCTTATCATACTGTGTTTTACTACCTATTCCCGAGCTTAAAACGCAACATGGACTTTACACCTAATAAAGAATTTCGGAGAAGGAAACTTGAAGGGCATCTTATCCCACCCTTCATCCAGCTCCAGAGCTCCTTATAACTTCCCTGATAACCAGCCATTCACACTATACAAAGGACCAGACAATTACCCTACCTGTGGAATACGCTATGTTATAACAAACCGAATCTCTCCCTTTCACTTCCAGTGTTTCCTCTGGAACCCCGGAGAGCAAACACATCTGTCCCCTTTTTGTGGGGAACATCCTTCTTCCTTCTGTCTTGCCTGCTTAATGTCTAGTCACCCTCTGAATAAAAAACATGTCCGCATTTGGCGAAGTCTTTGCCAGCTAGTAAATTAAACATTGAAGAAAGAAATTATTTCTACTTGGAGTCAGGTTCCAAAAAGTCCTTTGCCTTGAGAGGATTAAGAACTCCTTTTAGTGAAGCCCTGAGCAACTCAGTGAGACCCAGTCTCTAAATAAAATATAAAAGATGGCTGGGGATGTGGCTTAGTAGTTAAGCACCTCTGGGTTCAATCCCCAGCACAAATAAAAAGGAGTTTCTTCAGTATCAGCACTATCAAATCTGATGGCAAGGCTGGAGTTGGGTGAAATTTTATGTTTAAATGATAAATCTTCTCAGACTGCTACAGAGAATGAAAGGGAGAGAGAAGCATGATTACCTAGGACTGAGAAATAAGATGGCGGGCAGTGGTGGGGGGCGGCATCACTCACAATCCTTCCTTCCACCGAGCTGTAGTCTCAGTTGGGTTCCTCTGGGTCTTTCTTGCAAGTCCCAATCCTTAAGCTCAGTGCTAGGGTTTCAACCATGAGCATTCAATTCTCTCACTGACTCATTCAATGCATAGTGTAGACTTGAAAAGCTTCCAGCACCATCTTGACAGTGGGATAGAACAGTGAACATAATAATCAGAAAAAGTCTCTTTCTTTGAGCAGCTAATATTTTAGTGAGGAGGAGAAATGAATTAGACAATCCCATGACTATATGTAAAATGGAAAGATACTAATGCTATGAAGAGAAGCTTTGTAATGCTGACAGCATGTAACAGGAGGAACTAAGTGAGTCCAAATGAGGACGAAACCCTCTGCTGATGAAGTGGTGTTAGAGCTGGCCTCTAGAGGAACGAGCAGAAGGGCCCTGGCCGGGGAGCAGCGCAATGATGGTGGAGGCACTTGGCATGGGTGAAGACGGGAGGGTGGGCAGAGTGGAAGAGCACGGTCAGACATGAAGTGTGAGAGGTCCAGGCAATCCGGGCCCTGGTTGGTTTTGTGGGCCAGCTTAAGATTTGCCACATTTAGCTGTGAGCAGTCAGAATGCACTGAAGGGTTCCAAGCCAGGTGGGTGAGCACTCATTCCGTATGATCAAATTTATATTTAGAAGAGATCACTCCTGATGCAAGGAAGAGATGGATCCAACAGGATCATGGTTAAGATAGATACCATGGCAACGGTTCAGAGGCATGATACTGGTGACTGGGGCCAGGGTAATGGCAATGAATGTGGAAACAACAGGACACCAATTAGCATGGTGATTTAGGTCTGGGAAGCCAGGGAAAGCATGAGGACTTTAGGAATTCCTGGCCGGGCCTGCCACATTCACCTGTCAGTTATCTATCGTGGGAGAGATCCTACTACCCACGACAGGAGCTAGCCTTGCTCCAGAACTGAATATGGCCTTCGTGAAGGATGCTGGCCCACTATTATAAACTGCTGGAAATTGGGGCAAGACAGAACTGTTGCAGAGGAATACATCATAATTGGATGTTACTCCTGGTGAACTGGTTTTCTAAAGTCATGCTGTTGTTTGTAAATATGTGATTCTTGAAGTTGCAGAAGGATCTATTTAGGGATGAGAAATATTTGTTAAGTCCTCCCTTAGGTCTTTCTATAAACTGACAGGCCTCACTCTAAACAGAATTTCAGTCATCATTCAAGCACATCTTCTGGGATGTTCTGGACAGACTGGAGCCATCTCTCTCCTGAAACACACACCAGCTTGAAATCTCCTTGTGCTTTGCTGAGATGTGTCCTTCTCTAACACTGACAGGCCAGAGTGCATTTTTACAAGCCTTTTACCCAGTGCCCTGCACGACTTGTGCCCTATCGGAAGTGAATCCTAGGTGGTGAGGGTGGCAATGCCACACTGAGATAGGAAGTGCTGTAAGAGACTTGTTGAGTCTGGACAACTAACATGAAATACAACCAGGAGGTGGCAGTGAACAATATGAGCACGGAGTTCTGTGGAGTCACCTGGAATGGTGGCTCAGACCATCTCGGAAGGATCGATCTGGGTCAAGGTGTGTGTGTATTGAAGTGCTGTCACAAGGTGTTATGTATGAAAGGAAGGCTGGGTCAAAGCCTCCCTACTCTCACTTCATTAACCCATGGTTTTCAGGTCACATGGGTGTCTGATTAAAGTCAGCATACTACTGGACAAATTGGTTATGAATAAATAGGAGAATGAATATAGCCCATAGGTAGCTGGGCCTGATGGGCTGGGCTTATAAAGGGGAAGTGGGTGTCATCTGTATGTGATGTTTCCTGCTTCTGTCACAGGGAAACAGAAGGGACACCCCATCCTGACCAGAGTGGTCAACAGACATTGGCTAGGCTTGCCTTCTTTCCCCAGAGAAAGAATCTATCGGTCCAAGTCTAAGCATCTCAGTCCAGGGAGCATTCCCACATCCCGCTGCCGACTCAGCAGAACAAAATTCCTAAGCAAAGGCACAGGCAGGAGTGACAAATTGGCTCACATGTCTGCTTTCCAACATAATTAATGGTCTTCCGATCTTTGAAGAAAAAGAAAAAAGAGCTTTTTGCTTTATAATCAACAACTCTTAATTATCTTGATGGTTATTAATTTGTATGTCCATATTTCTCCTTGGTTAATTATTAATCTTATGCTTTCTGTCAAATGTATTTTCTGTCACT
Organism: Sciurus carolinensis; assembly: GCF_902686445.1. Taxonomy (NCBI): domain Eukaryota; kingdom Metazoa; phylum Chordata; class Mammalia; order Rodentia; family Sciuridae; genus Sciurus; species Sciurus carolinensis. The sequence continues at coordinate 145,361,135 of NC_062218.1, forward strand.
TTCTAGTACTGGATATTAAGATTTGATATCTCCAATTCCTGTCCTCTCCCAAGATTTTATACTTCTCCACTGTATTTTTGTCACAATTTGATCGTGTTTTGTGTCTAAGTACTTATCGTCGTGTAACCCATCTTGAAGATGGCTAAAATTTTAAAATTCTGAAAATCCATGAAGGATTTTAGATATATTCATATGCTTATTTTCCTCAGAGGCCTTACCCATTGCAATAGTTTCAAAGGTAATGAGCCTCACACCCTAAGAGTACTGCTTTCGTGTGGCCATCTCTCCTGGAGTATTATATCACATGTCTGCAACCCAGCCCCTGAGTTCCACCCTCCTCCTGCTCCTTGTTCTGTGAGGTCAAGCTTAATAAATAGCCACATCGAGATGTATATCTGGATGCCATCTCTCTGTGCTTTAACCTTCAAATATGACTGCTTCTTGTCGGTCAGCCCCTGTAATATCTTCTGTGCCCTGAGGCCAGGTGGTCTAAACATGGTCCAGCCAAGTCACTACCTGTTTAATGCCCTTCAGAGGAAAGACCCCACACTCCCAGGCGCACAAGCTCCCAACGGCTTATTCTCACCTCCAAGCCTTTAGCCTCACTCTGCCTAGAGCCCACCTCTCCTCATCAGATCTATTACAATCTCCTTGAGAAATTGTGTTAAGTTCCTCCTCCACCCCATCCTGATTGTCTTAGGATAATTGTTTTCTGCCATATTTCAGTTGTCATTGTACAGGTTTCTCTTTCCCAGGAGAAGCAGTGTAATGAACACTGTAGAGCAAGAGTAATTGATTCTGAATCTCAATTTTGCATCTTCCTAGTGTTACGGGGTGCAACTTAAGAACGGACTGATCACCACTGAGAAGTCCAAATTTGAGAGTCTTTATTAAGCTGGCTGGCTAACTAACTCACACAATGCCCCAAAAATGACTATTGGGAGAACAGTCCTCACCATAGGGTTGCAGGGGTTTTTATACCATAAATCAGTACATCAATCATAAGTGCCTGTTGCTATGATTTAAAATTACAAACTGACATCATGGGATCTGAAATCATTAGCAGAGGGGGAAGTGGGTCAAAATGACCTTACTTAGGTACAAATTAAAGAATAGTTACTAACATCTAGACTATCACTGTTTACATCACCATTAACATGGTACATTGTTTAGGAAAACTAGGAATCAAAAGAACAATTTTTCATTATACAAGAACTGCCATTTCATCATTTTGTAGTGCCAAACAAGTCATGCTGAGCAACTGTTGATGGGTACAGAGGTGGGGCGTTCCCATGGGAGAAGCATTTCCTACATAACATGGAGTCTCAGGGTAAAATGGGGTCTATTTAGTCATTGCCCATATAGCCTGGCCCATAACATTTCCATGGAGCCAAATATGTCAACCTGTCACACCTAGCTGTGTGAATGTACAAATTATTTAACCTCTCTGAGTCTGTTTCCTCACGTACAAAATTGGGGATAGTATTAGACTTAAATCATATATATTCTCTGCACGTAGCATGATGCGAATACATCGACCAGACTCAAGAAACATCTACAGAATGGTATCAAAGATTAAGTCAGACTTTATTTAGGATCATCAAGACAGGATGTTTTTAATAGTTGGTTTTTCTTTATTCTGTAGTTGACATGTTGCCATTTGATTCTCCTGTGCTACACGCAGACCCTCCAAGACTCAAGCTCTTCAGCCTTCATACCTGGGCCCTGCTGCTCCACTGCACCCCTCTCTCTGTACTGGGGCTCTGCCCTGGCCTGCCCCCCATGAGAGTCCTTAGGCTAGGAATGCCAAAGAGGCTCCGGGTGATGAGCCACCTCTGAGTACACACACCGGAGCTCTGGGAGGACAGCTGTGAGGCAGACGGTGCCTGGATCCCATTACAGAGAAAGCCGGGATCGGCTAGCAAGGTCTGCCATGGCAGTACCCATCAGATGGGTCTGGAAAGAGATTGTTGGGAAGAGGGACTGAAAATAGGCCACTGGCTTAGAAGGGGACAAGGCATATGTTCAAGTTCCATCCTTGCCTTCGGTGGCTGCTCTGCTACCCAGGCTGCATGGCATCACTGAACAGGTGACCGAGGAGGCATTCTGAAGGCCACAGGGCTGCACATGCTTCCCCAGTGCCTGGATGGAAGTCCCAAGCCAGAGCAGCCTGTGCAGGGTCTGGTGGGGTTTGCAGGTTGCAGGCCAGGCTCGTTCTAGTGTCTTGTCCTCTGGAGTCCATCTCACGTAGGCGATGATAGCTGGCTGGTCTCAGAGCATCAGCTGCAACTTAAAAACTTTATAATGTGGCACTCATACAGCGAGTCTGAGTTTAGCCTCTGAATAAATCCAGAACTTTCCAATTTAAACTAAAAAGGGTTACCTTCAATGTGGTACCAAAAAAAAAAAAAAAAAAAAAACTAAGAGTACAGTCATATTTTAGTCAAGTTCCAGACTGTGGGAATTCAGTGTTGAAAAGTACCATCGCAGCATAAGAGGCCTGGGTGTGTGTAAAAGTGTGTTTCCAGAAAATGCCAAAGCAACCGAACACAATCCTTCTACTCTCCCTCGGTGCTCTCCACAGCCAGGGCCAGGATGCTACTTGGTCCAGCTACGTTTGGGGATATTGTAGTGCTCTGTGAGTGTGTCCAGGTGCCTGCTAAAGTCCTGCACTCCTGGCTTGTGGGTTTTGGATGCTTTCTGCAGGATCCTCTCCATTTGCCAGATTTCCTGCATCTTCTCGAAGGCCACCTGGGCCGGCGTCCACTTGTCCAGCAGTGCTGCTTCTACTCTTGGTTCTTTCTGCTTGTTCCCATCACTTCTAAAAGTTTTGCCTTACCTTTGTCCTTCTTTTTCTCCTTCCACTTGTTCAAGTCTTGCAGCTTTAGGGGCCCCTCTGGACCTGTTCAAAGGCCTCCATGACTCCCACTTGCTATTGGGTGGGTAGACTGCCAAGATCGGAATTTTGTCATTGTTGTTAATATTTTTTTTAGTTGTTGATGGGCCTTTATTTTATTTATTTATATGTGGTACTGAGAATTGAACCCAGAGCCTCACACATGCTAGGCAAGGGCTCTACCACTGAGCCACAACCCCAACCCCGTAGGATAGGATTTTGAGGTAGTGGGGAGATACAGCTGAGCCCCAAATAAAGCATGGGGAAGCAGGTGCTGATGCCAGCGAGCAGGGTGGGTGACAGTGGATGGAAAATTAGGAGGAGATCAGGACGGAGGGAGAGCCTAATTAAACCCAGCCAACAGGGTTCCTTCTGAAGACAGAAACCCTCTGGGGGATGGTGGACCTGATTAGATAAGGAAGATGAGGACTTCTTGCTCAAACTGGCTTTCACCAGGAGGGCCACAGAGGGGCCTGGGGGGGATTCAGGAACTGGATGCAGTTTGGTAAAGCACAGAATCTTTGTCAAGGGGCCGTTCAATATTTGATCAATCTAGGTTAAAAACAAACATATTAGAATGTGGATAAATAGATACTGTTTTTTGGTTTATTCTTTAAGATACATAGGACAAATGACTCAATGTGACAAGGATTCAGAAGTTGGTAAAAGAACACCAGAATAGTGTTCTCTACTATTTTACCTGTGTTTCATAAAGTAAATCCTTTTTTTCCTGTTTTACCATATATAAAGTGGGAATAACATATTAAGTCATGAATTAAATAAGATGATATGCACATGTTGCCTACCAGTGATAAACAGGGAAGGTAGACAGTGAATGGTATTTCCCTTGTTAAATCACCTTCCACTCTTTACAGAAGCTACCTTTCAATGTTTAGAAGGTAGTTTGAGGAGATAAGTACAGGTTAAAATTTTCCCTTTTTTCCTATAAATGCTAAATTGTTAGGCTCCATAAACAACAAAATAACCAACATCTTTGAATACTTCAAAGTATGCCAGGCATAATTCTAAATAAAGTAGCTCCCTTTATCTTCAGATTCAGGTAGGTATTCATGGTTCAAAACATATTGCAATGAAGTCAGGTACTTTTTTATTTTTTTATTTGTTCTAATTAGTTGTACATGACAGTAGAATGCATTTATACATTTTGATAGATCATACATAAATAGAGTGTAAGTTCTCATTTTCCTGATTATACATATTGTAGGATTACATCAGTCATACATATATATGAGGTAATAATGTCTGTTTTACTCTACTATCTTTCCTACCCCCATACCCCTTCCCCTCCACCTACTCTAAAGTAACTCTATTCTTCCCTAGCTCCCACCCCCTTTATTGTGAATTAGCATCCACATATCAGGGAAAACATTTGGCCTTTGGTTTTTTGGGGATTGGCTTATTTCACTTAGCATGATATTCTCTAATTCCATCCATTTATCAGCAAATACCATAATTTCTTTCTTCTTTAAAGCTGCGTAATATTCCATTGTGTGTATATACTACATTTTCTTTATCCATTCATCTGTTGGTTCCACAATCTAGCTATTGTGAGCTAAGCTGCTATAAACATTGATGTGGTTGCATCACTGTAGCATGCTGATTTTAAGTCCTTTAAATATAAACTGAGGAGTGGAATAGCTGGGTCAAATGGTGGTTCCATTCCAAGTTTTCTGAGGAATCTCATACTGTTTTCCATAATGGTTGCACCATTTTGCATTACCCACCAGGAATTCAGGTATTTTCAGAAAGACCGCACTTACATTTATTATAGCATATGGCTATAACTATTCTATTTTATGATTATTGTTAATCTCTTAGCCATATGTATGTATAGGACAAAACTATCTATCTATCTATATGTATATAGGCTTCAAAGAAATGTTGGCCTTTTAGTGAGTCTTTGCCCAGACCCCCACAGGAACCATATATATATATGGTTCTGCACTGTCTGTGATTTTAGACATCTACTTTGGGTTTTGAACACATCCCTTGAAGAAAAGGAGAGATGGCTATATCTGACATCCAGCATTTCTTTTATGCTTACAAGAGAAGACAATCAGAAACAGGGGAGAATGGCTTCATGACAATCTGAGTCTTTTTGAAACCGATGGTAGCACAGATGCGAAAGGAAATGGTCTCAATACCTTGCTCAACATCTGCATAGGAATAGTGGCTTCCTTCTGCATCCCCTCCCAGTTCCTTAGCTTAAAATAGCTCTGTTCAGGGAAGTCACTGTAAGAGGGAGCACTCTACACAACTGGCCCTGGTGGAAACTTGGTTCTTCATCAACAGCCCACAGATCAGGCTATTTGAAATAGTGATTGACATTTTCCTATGATTATTATTCCCCTCTCAGCCAGTAGGTAGTAAACAGTTGCTTACAAGCATTAGTTTTTCCACTTCACTGTGCACAAGAACCCATGTGACTTTTCCCCCATTATCCCAGGATCCATCCACATTAATAAACACACTCCAGAATCAGCTGGGTTGCAAAAACGTCCCTGTTATAACAGATTTGCACCATAACTGTTGGAAATTACCTGATGATTAATGTTGTCTAACCCAGAGAACTCTATTGCAGTGAGGTTGAGGATTTATCGATAAATGTGATAATAATCTTCTATCTTTGTTTATATCAGTAATTAATGCAGTTCAGGAGTAAGTCTGTGAAACCTTGTATAAACAAGATTTATTCCCACTAGAATAGATTGCAGCCATATGTCACCATTCAAAAGGTAATTGGTACATTTCATTAGAAAGTAATTGAAAAAAAAGATTTATTTTAATGCCCCATAATAAATAATCTTGATAAACATTATTGTTAGCAGAGATATCTGCACTGTGTAAAGAATTTGCCTTACATAAAAATATAGGGCATACCATATATCATCCTCACATTTCTCTGGGAAGATTTTTCTTACCTTGTGCCTCTGAGTGAAGAAGATCATGTTCTTACACTATAAGGTGTCCTTTGAGGACATGACCTCCTTCTCATGGCCACATGCCTTTGTCAATCCCATGATTCATGTTTGCCCGCTCTGCATCCTTCATACATTAGAGCAAAGACTTTAGAGGTGGTAAGGCCACACTGTGAGGTGATTCAGTCTGACAAAATAGAAATGTGATAGGACATGTCTCTTTGTGTTAATCACCCCACTTCATGCTTATCAAAACACCAAGTATTTCAATTCCTGAGATAAAGTACTCAATGAATATCATCATCGCCCCTCAGTGTAGCTGCCCTGATCTTTTGAGAGACATCCTGCATTCTAGAGTCAGCTTTCACAGAAATCTCATTATAAAAGCAAGGGTGGTGTGTACAAGCATCTCTTTCACCATTTTCATTTGGAGTGTAATAAATTTAGCAAGCACATGAAAACAGTGAAGCATGCGATATTCTAGTTTCAGCCACAGGAGGACTTGAAAGGACTCAACTTCCCTGACCCCTCAAAGGCCCTTAAGTTAACACAGGCTGACTGTTCTGTCCATTGTTTTGCTACTCTGTGAGCTACTATGTGGATGAAAGCCATTTCCCCTAGTTCTTCAACAAACTGAGACAAAGAACATAAATCCTAAAAGGTCATCCACAATTGAAATGCAATTATGCTCTGGCATAATGAGCGATGAAACGTCAGAACAACAGCCGGAGAGAAATGAGTTAAATAACTTTCCATTCCCAACAGTCATGCTGTGTTGGAAAGCTTTTATTCTACCTGCTTTCTCAATAATAGTCCAGACCTGTGCTAAGCACGACATAAATATACATTTAAAAAGACTATTTTATAGGTGAATAAAGTTGAGGTTCAGAGATGGTGAGCACTTTTCCAAAATCATATTTACTATTAAACTTATTCTCCTGAGATGAATTTCAGACCCCACCTTCTGTGTTTTCTTACTCTGCTTTATTGCAGTTTTGTTCTTCTTGAATTAGGTCATAGCAACTATAGGATAAACTTGACACATCTTCCTGGAGGGGATTTTGCCCAAAGAGTGGAAATCAAATAATTTAAGTGATAAATTAAGTCATTGTTTTTCCATGAAATAGGGATATTTTATGTGGAAGAACAACAAATTTGTATAACATTTTTAGGTTGAATCTAAGAGGCTTCAAGGAAATGTTGGCCTTTTAGTGAGTCTTTGCCCAGACCCCCACAGGAAGGTATTAACGCTCTATGGTAGCTGGTGATTCCAGATGGAGTTTTGGGAAGGCTATCTTGAAGCCAGGTAGTCCTGTTTACCTGGGTCCCATCTCTGAGTCAGAGAGTCCCATCTATCCAATTAGGAATTCCACCATGTTCTGTGTAGGATGTGCTGAGAACTCCCTGGACCCTGTGAAGGTCCGAGAGCATTAGGTGATGCTTAGTATCCAGTAGACACATTCCAAACATTCAGCCACAGGTTTTCATTTAATCCTACAGGTAATCCCACTGAGCCCAAGGCCAGAACCAGCAGTCCATATTGCTTTCAATTCCATTTCAGTTCCCACGCCCTTCACTGATGAAGTATCTGGAAATGGATCACACAGAAGTTCACAGTATGAAGGCTGGTGGTTACTGAACATTTTTTTCCATGGCTGGACCAATAACTAGAGGTTTTGCAATTAATATCTAATAGAACCACTTACTTTCATTTTAAATGGATACATTCATATTTACCAAAATATCTTTTACAATACAAATAAGTACACCCTAAGTTTTATTCAGTTATAATTTACTTTTGCCCAAACTGAATGGACACTTCGGAGAAGAAGAGATATGACCGGACAATGAATACATGAAAAAGGGTTCAACATCTCTAGCAATTAGAAAAATGCAAATTAAAACTACACTGAGATTTCATCTCATTCCATTCATAATGGCAATTATCAAGAATATCAGTAACAATAAATGTTGGTAAAGATGTGGAGAAAAGGGTATAGTCATACATTGCTGGTGGGACTTCAAACTGGTACAACCATTATGGAAAGCAGAATGGCAATTCCTCAGAAAACTTGGAATGGAACCACCATTTGACCCAGTTATCCCACTCCTCAGCATATACCCAAAGGACTTAAAATCAGTTTACTACAGGTACTTGGCCACATCAACATTCATAGCAGCTCAATTCACAATAGCTAAGCTATGAAAACAATCTAGGAGCCCTTCAACAAATGAATGGACAAAGAAAATGTGGTACATATACACAATGGAATATTATCCATTAGGAAGAATGAAATTATGTCATTTACCAGTAAATGGATGGAACTAGAAACCATCATGCTAAGTGAAATAAGCCAAACTGAAAAAACCAAAGGCCAAATGTTCTCTCCCATATGCGGATGCTAACACACAATAAGGGTGGGGAGGGTAGAATAGAAGTACTTTGGATTGGAGAAAGAAGATTGAAGGGAAGGGAGGGAGGATGGAAATAGGAAAGACAGTAAATAAATCGGATGTAACTTTCCTGTGTTCTTACATGAATACACGACCAGTGTAACTCATGTACAAACACAAGAATGGGAAATTATATTCCATGTATGTATAATATGTCAAAATACATTCTACTGTCATGTAAAACTAAAGAGAATAAGAAATTTTAATTAATTTAATTAATTGATTTAATTGATTAATTTGTAAAACTAAAGAGAATAAGAAATTTTAATTAATTTAATTGATTGATTTAATTAATTTAATTAATCAGAAATTTTAAAAGATAATTTGCTTTGCCCTCCCAAAACCCTTAACCTCAGTCTATACCTCATTATCAGTAAATAGAAGTAGTTTTAGAGTAGCACTGAAAACTGTGGGTTCCTTAGAAAGCGCTGTGGTTGGAACCTCCAATTTCCTGTTGGCCACTCTCTGTGTAATCTGACACTCAACATCCTCAAACTTCACTTTCACCATCTCTAAAATGAGAATGATGATTTAATAATGGTATAAGGACTTTCTTCTAGAATTGTTTTACTTAGTATGTTTATAATAATTGTAAGCTGTAATTTATTAAATGCCTTTTACAAAATTAAACTAGAAGTATAATTATTTGCATATGATATAGTAGTTTGCATTTTTAGCCTTCTTGGGATTGCAAAGCTCACCTGTTTTGGTCCCTGCAGGCAGGGATCCCTGTACCATGTCTAAGTGGGTGATAAGGATGTCTCTTGAGCATTAGCGTGGAGGGTGAACAGAGCTCATTATGACCACTTGACTCAATGCAAGACTTTTTCCTTATACCATAAGCATGACAGACAGTACCCTTATCAATCTTCCTGTATGCTGATGATAAATGTGAGTTGTGTTTTAGGGCTGAGAGAGGTATCTTTTCAAATGCTAGTCCAGCTTTCACAGGATGAAGAAAAGTGGGTCTCAGTGGCCACATGTCAAGTCAGTGGCAAACCTGGTGACAAAGAATCCACTCCAGATTCCTAGTCTTGTCACACTACCCCACAGGGTCAATGGACTTACAATTCTGATTAAAGCTAGAGATTTCATTTAAATAAGACATTCAGAAAGGATCTGTCAGATTCTTCATTTTAATTCCTAAGTACAATCATCGGTGGTCTAGCTCTGTGTTATACCTGGAGTCAGGTTAATTGCACAGATCATTAAGTATTCCCAGAGCATTAGGTCATACTGGGAAAACTGGAAAAGCAGCACTCTACAGAAAGCTGTGAATGTGGAAATGTGCATCTTTGCTGTGATATTCAAATCCATTATTTGGTTTCTGTCCCACATTAGAATAAGTATGGAGAATATAATGGTTCGGGGATGGCAAGGTACAGGGAGGACTACAGAGTTTCTCCAGAAACTACAGTTACAATGTCAGTAGTTTCATGTCCAGTCACCTTGGAAACCTCCAGTTTTGAGAGACATGACTTGCTACAACATCTGTTTCTTATAACAATTCAAGACCATGTTAAACCACTAAGGTTTAGTATTTGTGATCAGAACTGAAACGGTCATTGACAAATTCCAGAGGGAATCTGGTGACATTTTACCACCTCGAAGTCCTCAAAGTTTTAATAAATCTTTTAATAGCCAGATACAAAGCATGAAGGAAAAATGGACTTCTTGGGCCACTTGCCTTTGAACATTTTAAGGTTAAAATGGTTCTCTGCACTGAAGCTCTTTGCAAAGTCTGTCAGGTGGGCACAATCTACAACAGGATGCTTGTTGTGGACCACAAAGTGTTGAACCAGAGAGGGGACTAGCAATAGAAACAAAAGAAATTATCAATGCTAATCAGGTTAGGAGGGAGAATGAAGCATGGTGATCTGAATGGAGACAATAAAGACACCTGTCACTGATTGCCCCAGCTATGTCCATGGTCCTGAGGAACGCTTCGCCTGTGTCTCCATACTCCACTTCCTGACAGTCCTGCAAGGGAGACTGTCATCCCCTCATGAGCACAAGAAACAGCTCAGACTCAGGAAGACGTACGACTTCTCCAAACTGAAACATCGCATGTACAGAGGTGCTTGGGCTCACCCTGAGTCTGAAGCTCTGTCTTTAAAGCAGTATCTTATATTCCCTCTGATGGGAGAATAGAGAATCTAAGGCATCTAAAAGGGGAAACCTCTGCACTCCTGGAAACCCTAAAAGGCAGCCTGGCAAAATATGGCCCTGGCTGCAGCTTTCATTTTTGGTCCCAGTTCAGTATGAGACAATGCTAATGTGACTCGAAAATAATCAAAAAAGATCCCAAATTGTTGAAAATTGTACAAAGACAGTAAAGGGAAGGAACGTGATTGTTTTGGTCCTGGACTTTGCTTGGGACATAAAAGCATCATATTTAATGCTAGATAATGAGTTCTAAGCGGGACAGCAACTCAACCCGAGAAGATTCATTGAACGCTAAGCAACATTCTTGAGACTGGGCATGAATCTAGCAGAATTACCACCCTATAGACCTTATTCTAGAGGATGAGAGAAGGAAACAAGTGAACAGACACAGGGTTACACATTGTGCCCAGGGCCATGAAGAAATGTCAGTGTTAGAAGGTGGTCAGGGACAACAGCCTCTGAGAGGTGACATTTCAGTGACACTTGAAGTAGACAAATCAAGAACAGAGGGTGGGCCTACTCTCTGCTGCAGGACAGGCTGACCAGGGCCACTGGAGCCTGCTTGCTGTAGGATCTGTTAAGGACCCTTTGTAGACCAGGAAGGGAAAACTTCAGAACAACCAAGACACTTACATTTTAAAAATTGAATGTATTTACCTAAGGAAGTTCCAGATGACATAGTAGATCACAGGAAGAACACCCTACCCAAAATATAAAACTGCTATCTATTAAACAGAAACAAAGAATATTATAGAACATACTGGCTAGGAGTCAGGAGAACTGCATTTGAGCTACAAGCTCTCTGGCAAGTGCGTTTTGGCCACAGTGTTAAACAGTAAACTCTTTAGATTCCAGTGGCTCCTCTCACCAAATGGGGCTGATAGTGAATCCAGACAGACTACTGCCCCTGAGAAATGCTCAGTGTGCACAGTGTGTGTTGTAGAATCTGCTACATCAGTGCTACAGTTGCAGGAGCTTGACAATGGACTTTTATTTGAAAACCCTAGGCCTCTAAGTTCTTTCAGATCAGCCTGAGCAAGTCAAATATACAGGATGAGAAACAAGTAATACAAGAAAATAAAGTGGTGAACATTATTAATTTTCAAACTAAAAACCAAGTGGCACAGACTTTAATACTTTAAAATACTAAATTTAAAGTATTAAAATTTAATACTTTAAAAGCCAATACCATGCTCTTAAAATTACCCACTACATTGATAAAAATCAGCTTCCTCAAAAGAGCTGCTGGTTCTCTTCAGTGTTTGTCAAACAGTACAAATAAAACATGGGAGTACTTTTTAAGCACTTTTCTTGAAATCACAATTGAACTTGAAAGCTCTTAAAGATTCCATAAGAGCTAGTGAACTTCAAATCCATGAAGAATTGAGAAATATTTAAAAGTTGCTATAAATAAAATATGTACTTTTGAATAAAAGATCCCACTGATTTGCTAAAAAGTCTTTTTTTAAGTTTAAGTTATTTATTTAAGTCATCTCCTGCCACAAAAAGATCGAGATCAGTATAATGGTCATCATTTGATACAAGTAAGGTGAGGTTAAGGTCCCGCACACTTTTCTGGTCCCCTGGCAGAATAATGGTCCAAACCAGTGCTGTGGTCCCTGGTGCCTGGGTAACGGTTCAGATTTTCTATTCATCTTCATAGCCATTGGAGTAGATCCACATGAGGGCTGTGGAATAGAGCCAAAATCATATATGCACAATCTCCTTAGGTTGGCAACACAGAAAGTCATTGGGCCTCTGGAGGAGGCACTGCAGATCACTTTATCTGGTACCAACATGCACCACACATAGAGTCACGGGCCCATAAGGTTATAGTGAAGTTAAAACGTTCCTGTTGCCTAGTGACCTTGCAGTCTTCCTAGCTCAATGCCTTACACATGTGTCTATAGAGGTAATGCTGTCAACAGGCCTTGCTACTGTGGTATTAAAGTGTATATAATTGTGTCCAGTACATAATACTTAATAATAAATGACATTGGTTTATGCATTTTACTATGCTATACTTTTTATTATTTCCTACTGATGGAAAAAATGTCTACTGTAAAATGGTATGCCATGCTAAGCTTTGTCCTCGTAAATCTCATGTTTACCTTGATAAGGGGGTATGCTGAGTGGATGGCCTATACTATCTAGATTTGCATAGGAATATGATGTTTACACAACAAAACTGCTTACTGACACATTTCTCAGAATGCATCCCGCATGTTAACTCAGCTACATGGGTTACTTGGTCCCCAGAAGTGATACCATAATAAGCTATTCCTATCCGTGGAAAGGTAGGGATTCATATTGAAGTTCCAAGATCTCCAATAAACACATAGGTCTGTGGAGTTAATATATGTCAGTGTTAGTATGTGTCTCTCTATAGAGAAATTTTAAAAATATACATGTCCCAGAATTCTGATTTAATTTGTGTGACGCATGACCTAAGATCCAAAAGCTTCCATGTGATTGTATTGAAATTTCCCAGCTAATCTGAGAATTCAGCTACTTTGATTGATCAAAAAACTGCACTAACTTTACAACTTGCTCTAAATTTTTCACCTTTTAATAACTTGCTGTGATTATTTTTTTCTCTTTACACTTAAAGAGTCATGCTAGATATTGGTATGAATCTGCTGTTTCTTAGGAAAGTCCAGAGCTAACTGTCTTCCATTTAAGTTATCCCATGCATCCCTTGATTTTTATGATGTTCTGAAGGTCACTCCCCAAAGTAACAAAAGCCATTGTCTCCATTCTCTGAGGATGGGAGCAAAATATGATCTAAAAACTTGTCTAGGCTTGGAAGTGATTAATGTAGATGCTTATGATGAAGGAAATGAAAACGAGAAATCTGGATAAGTAATCACTGTTTCAACAAAAACAATTTCAACAAAAAATGAGCCTGAGACAGAGAGAACAAACTGATAATGCCAACAGCAAATAAATTATTCTCGGAGTTTTAAAAGCAGACCTTGCGATAGCATTTAAAGTTTTGTGGGGTTTTTGATTCATGAGACTTCCAAGTTTAACCAAGAGGGAAAGGGATGCAGTTGCTGACAGTGTTTCACAGGTACTTCAAACAGAGTTTGAGCAGAGAAGGAAAAGGTAGAAATGAACACAGAACTGTAGCAGCCAAAGCCAATTTGATAGAGAAACATCTCAGAGCTTCATAAACATAGCAGACATGACCCATTTTCCGCTTGTCCTGTTTCCCAGGCCAAAGACTACATAACTCAAAAAAGAGCTGGGAAGCTGTGTCAAAGGGTGACAAACAGAAGCCGAGCCCTTTGGAGCTCTGGTCGTGATGTTGCCCGCTTTCTGCTGTAGAATGAGAACTGATTTCAAGGGAAATCTTCATGCTGCCTGAACGCAATCTACACCGTGAAATAGCAACACAACCAGAGTGCACTTTCATATTCTTACCAGCCAAAAATAGACGGCTGGCACTCCATAGAATCTCAAGTTTTTGGAGATTTTTCTTTTAAGGTTTTATATACACAATACCATTAATTCACCACTAACCACAATCAAATGTACCACTTTATTTCCTCCTCTAGCCCTTTACGTCCGAATTTCCCATTAGTATCTCTTAAACGTCACCACATCTGAAACTGAACTCTTAATTTTATAGCCTTACACCCTGTAAGAATTCTCCTTTACAATGAATCAAAATGCAGTCTGTAAAAAATTAAAAAATGAATAATTAAAATATAAATAAATGAAAACATACCATTATCACTATTAAAAACATGTATGTATGTATATGTATCATATATATATGATATAATATATATAATATTCCTTAAAAAAAAAAAAGAATTCTGCTTTATACTCTTTTCTCAGTGGCTGAACCTACTACCTACTAGTTACAAAATCCAAAACACTGGAAAAAGCTTTGATTCATTCTATCATCATCAAATCCAAATCCCCATCTTTCCCTTACCTATCTATTGACAGACTCGACTAGTGACTCTGTAGGTCTTCTTGCCCACTCTTTTGCATTGTCGAGAGAATAACTAGTAGTCAGAAAAGCAGAAATGATAGCAGATATAGAGAATTTCTATGAGGAACTGGCTCACACAATTATGGAAGCTGAAAAGTCCCGTGATTTGCTGTCTGTGAGCAAGAGAGCCAGAAAACTGGTGCTAGGGTCTCAGTCTGGGTCTGAGAACCAGGAGATCAGAGGACAAAAGTCACAGTCTGAGAGCAGAACACTGACATCTTAGGTAGTGAGGCATGCAAAATTCCCTCTTACTCAGCCTTTTCTGTCCTAGTGAAGTACACGTGCATTAAGGACAACGTGCTTTACTCAGCCCACACATCCAGAAGTTGATCTCATTCAGAAACATCCTCAACAGACACACCCGGAATATTTGGACAAATGTCTAGGCACTCCATAGTCTAGTCAAGTTGACATACAAACTAACTACTAACCATTAATCTTTGCAACATAGAAGTCAGATCACATGACCTCCTTTTTGCTCCCTTTGGCATGGGTCCAAATAAATCTTTTATTGTCTCACCATATTCTTTCATCATGTCTCACTTACCTCCTACCTCTTATTAATACCACATCCTACCTTCTTTGAATTTCTTTTAACCCACAAAGTTATCTTTCTCCTTAAAGTTTTCAGACAGTGTGCTGGTCCCTCTGCTTGAAACTCTCATCCCTCCTGAAGCTAACTCCTTCCCACCTTCAGTTATCAGCCTAAGCTTTCCCAGAGGCCAACTCCTGCTACCTGGTCCACAGTTATGGGTTCCTTCAAGGTCCTGAACTTCTCTGTCAAGGACTCCTTACCACCATAAACAAACAGCCACTTAATCTCATTCTCATTAGCAAGTAAACTGACTAGGGCAAGGATTAGGTGTGCCTTGTTTTTATAACTATAACCTCCGCATTCTGCATGATACTAGGAACTCAATAAATGTCTGTTGACCAAATCAATGAACACATTCTATTCAAAACCTATTCAATCTCTGCCAGTCTAGAATATAGAGTGGTTTATTAAACCAGTCCTAAGGTGAGTTTTCCATGTCACCTTAGGCCTGGTTTAGTAAGTGTTAATAAATCAGTGATCTCTACCTGGGAAAGGAGGGCTGATTCAAAAGGATATTATATGATGGTCGGAGTTGCCTTTTATGAAGGTAAATCTCATGATGGTTCTGATCTAAAGGACAGAATACTGCTGACTTTCTCAGAGAAATCATCTTCAAGGGAAGCTACCCAATCCATTTTTAAACTTTTAGAGCAGAACCCAGGGATATTCTGCAAAACTTTTTTTTTAATTTAACTCTTTACAAACTCATTAGCTTCATTTATAAAATTTAAATACCTACTGTACTTTAAAGGATCTTGAGTTTCAAAGTAACCCTTTGTTTGACTTAAAAAATTGAATCTATCTAAGTAGAAAAGTCTATGTTTCTTCTTACTATTCTCAGGTGCTTATTTCCAGCAGTTTCTGTAATGCAAGTTGAAGTGTGTTCCACTGAGTATTGTGTTCTAATCAAAGCAGACTTTAAAACAGGGATGACGTGCTGGGGTGGATATGTAGTGTACTGACTTATCTAAGCTGGAATCCCAGCCCTGGAACTCCTTCCCTGCCTGACTTGGTTTGGAAAATGGGAGTGAAGGAACTACCATATGCCTCTTGTACTGAAAGGTTGACCCAGAGCACCATCCACTATTACAGATCATGCGCTGGCTGACATTGTCAGCAAAGGGCAGCAGCCAGGTTTAGTCTCATAAGAGACTCCATTGGTCCCCCTTCAAATTCTCCAACTCTTGAGCCAGGTGCATGCACAGCTTCAGGGAGAAAGATACCAGTGTTTTCTCCCCTAAATCAGACACTTAGAAGTGCTGGAAGACTGTTCTAGGGACCCTTTCTTCCTCACTGATCCACTTCATATCCATTTTTCCTTCCTGACTTCCTCCTCTGATTTCAGGCTCCAGCATCAGACACCAAGACAACAGCTTTCTACAGCCTATTAAATCAGCTCCCCCAGTCATGAAAGGTCAAATTCTTATAACAAACTAGAACAGATCTCACCGATAGAGGTTGTCATCCTTTAGTTGAGCGCTAATCAATAAAGTTTTCAAGAAAATTGGTAACTCTTAGGTTAGGTATGGTTCTCAGAATGTTGGCATACCCATGGTTTAAAAAAATCAAAAAGAACAAGTACCAATCTTTCAAGATGAGGTGGTTTCATTACAAAATGCCTACTTCTCACTTTTTAAAAAAATTTTATCGATTTTTTTATTTTTACCGACTGCATTTTGATTCATGGTACACTAATGGGGTACAACTTTTCATTTCTATGGTTATGCATAAGGTAAATTCACACCATTCATGTAATCATACATGTACATAGGGCAATGATGTCTGTCTCAGTCCACCATCTTTCATAGCCTCACCCCCTCCCCCCTCACTTCCCTCTACATAATCCAAAAATCCTCTATTCTTCTCTTACCCCTTACCCCCATTATGTATCATCTTCCACTTATCAGAAATAAACCAGGAACCTAGACCCCTAGTGCAGTACTGGAGTAGCTTAATTACTCTGACCAGCCTACCCAATGACAATAAGGTAAAATGCCAGATTACATATATCTTAGAAATGTTTTAAATGCATTAATGGCTGGAAACTAGCTAGGCTTTTATACCAGTGTCCAAAGACTAAAGAAGCATGGGAACCCACAGAAGTCAATTGAGTATTGAGGTCAACTTTAACTTTTTAGCTTTTTTTAAACTTGATGAAATTTAATTTCAGTCTTCTTGACCATGGGAACTAAATTCATCTCAGGGCCCATGGAAGTCGTGTGTCCAATAAGAGATCTCACAGATGAAACTGGTGCAGAGAGGTCCAAACCCCCCAGAAGAATCCAACTCTCCTAGTCTTCTCCACCCTGACCCTTCTTCCCAGGGACCACCAGGGAAATCTGCTATTCTGAACCTCAGCACTGAGTGGGAGGGAAAGACAAAAACTTTCTGTAGGACTTGGTCACTTCAAACTGGGTCTAAATCTATTTTGTAGCTTTGAATTCATCTTATCTGGTGGGCCTGACCTTCAGCAATGAGATGGGTTTACAATGAACTCAAGCTGAAGGCAGTGCAGGATTGATGGACGTAAACACACACCCTCTCTAGAGAAAATGAACTTGAGTGCAGATTTCAAATAATTTCAGCAGGTAAAGTCCCAAGAAATACAAACTCACAGTAAGAAGAACCAAACACTCAGAAAAGCAGGCACTGTGAGCAAGCAGGGAGCCAGGGCAGCCAGGTTAGGCCCTCCAAGACTTCAGTGTGGGAATGAGAGAATGTAAAATAAGTACACTTACAACACGTGAAGGAACAAAAAGAATGAAAGAGCAGAAAGTGAAGGAATCTAAAACTGACTAATAAGTTAGACGATGAAACCAAAGTTTCTAGAAATGAAAATAAAATCTCAAGAAGGCAAACCTCAATGGATCTGAAAATTAAAAAAGTGAATCAATGTGGAAATGTATCTGAACTCTCCAGAAAGAAAGAGGCAGAATACCCGAAATACCAGAATGAGAATATCTAATGCAAGTTATGGAATGTGGAGAGAGAGAAAAAGAATTTCAAAGGCTGAAATCAGCTGAGTGTGGCCAGAAGTGATAAAAGACACAGATGCACAAATGTAGACAGTTAAAAAAAAAATCAAGTTGAGAAAATGAAATGAAATCTACATGTATAACACTGTAGCCCCTCATGATGAAAAGCAGGAGAGAAAAGAACTCAATAGAAGTTCAGAATTGAAGTTAGACTGACAGCTGACTTCTTAATCACAGTTACGAGAAGCAGAGTAAAGAGGAAGAGCTACAAGTCCCGAGAGCAGGTAGATACTTACGTTGAGAACCACACGTGGGTAGACGATTTGCAAACTCTATTCTCTGTATCTGTATCTTAGCTTCAAGTTCATGCTCATACTGGCCGTTTATACCCACATTAAGTCCACGTGGAGTTGAAATTCAGCCAAAATCTTTCACAAAGGAGAGCCAATTACAGATGTATTCCATAAAAACAAAATTAAGAACTTACCCCAGAAGACCCTCAGTACAAGAAAACATCAAGGATTATCATGATGTTAAAGAAGATGGGAGGAAAAAAAAAAAACCTAAGATGACAGAAGGAACGAGGAAAGAAAGTGGTCAATACATAGATAGACAATAACGCATTGATTGCATAAACAATAACCTTGGAGAATCAGGAGCCTTGCAGAACACAGAATCAGGACATGTAACAAATGCACATAAATCAGGAATAGTAAATTTGGACCACTGGATGAAAAAGAAAATCCACTAGAGACTCAGGTTTGTTAAGAATAACTCTCCCCAAAATTCACCCATGAATTCAAGCAATCCTAGCAGATTGTTTTTTTTCTTTTTTTTTTTATTTTTCTTTAAATCGTTTAATTAATCTCATTCAGAAGCTCTTAGACATCGCACATGTATTTTTATTTTTCCTCTTACTTTGTACCTTATAAGATCTAGCAAGCGATTTCATGAAAAATGTTCACATCCAGAGGATAATTCTAAGCCTCCATACGTGGTTAAGATACACATCAAATGAAAGTATGTATTTTAAATTCCATATTATATTTTATCAACATGGAATCAATTTTTCCTTCGTGTCATGATGACTGTTCTTCTATTTATATTTTTTAGTCCTTATGTGGTTTATTTTAAAACTATTAGATCATTAATTCCAAGATTATGCAATTAGTTGAAGGCTTTATCTTTAACACATTCTTTTTTTTAATTTTTTTTTATTTTTTTTTATTTTTTTTTTACGTTTACAAAGGGTAATGATGTTTATTTTATTTTTCCCCTCGCCCCCACCCCTCCCACCCCTCTTTTCCCTCTACACAGTCCTTCTTTCCTTCATTCTTACCGCTCTCCTTAGCCTAACTCTAAACCTAACCCTAAACCTAATGCTAGCCCCTCCCACCACCCATTATATGTCCTCATCCGCTTATCAGCGAGATCATTCGTCCTTTAGTTTTTTGAGATTGGCTTATCTCACTTAGCATGATATTCTCCAATTTCATCCATTTGCCTACAAATGCCATAATTTTATCATTCTTCATGACGGAGTAATATTCCATTGTATAAATATGCCACAGTTTCTTTATCCATTCATCAACTGAAGGGCATCTAGGTTGGTTCCACAATCTGGCTATGGTGAATTGAGCAGCAATGAACATTGATGTGGCTGTATCTCTGTAGTATGCTGATTTTAAGTCCTTTGGGTATAGGCCAAGGAGTGGGATAGCTGGGTCAAATGGTGTTTCCATTCCAAGCTTTCTGAGGAATCTCCACACTGCTTTCCAGAGTGGCTGCACTAATTTGCAACCCCACCAGCAATGTATGAGTGTTCCTTTTTCACCACATCCTCGCCAACACCTATTGTTGCTTGTATTCTTGATAATCGCCATTCTAATTGGGGTGAGATGAAATCTTAGGGTAGTTTTGATTTGCATTTCCCTTATTACTAGGGATGTTGAACATTTTTTCATATATCTGTTGATTACTTGTACATCTTCTTCTGTGAAGTGTCTGTTCATTTCCTTAGCCCATTTGTTGATTGGATTATTTGTATTCTTGGTGTAGAGTTTTTTGAGTTCTTTATAGATTCTGGAAATTAGCGCTCTATCTAAGGTATGGTTGGCAAAGATATTCTCCCACTCTGTAGGCTCTCTCTTCACATTTCTGATAGTTTCCTTTGCTGAGAGAAAGCTTTTAAGTTTGAATCTATCCCAGTTGTTGATTCTTGCTTTTATTTCTTGTGCTATGGGAGTCCTGTTAAGGAAGTCTGATCCTAAGCCAACAAGTTGAAGATTTGGACCTACTTTTTCTTCTATAAGATGCAGGGTCTCTGGTCTGATTCCGAGGTCCTTGATCCATTTTGAGTTGAGTTTTGTGTAGGGTGAGAGATAGGGGTTTAATTTCATTCTATTGCATATGTATGGTTTTCCAGTTTTCCCAGCACCATTTGTTGAAGAGGCTATCTTTTCTCCATTGCATATTGTTGGAACCTTTGTCTAGTATGAGAAAATTGTATTTATTTGGGTTTGTGTCCATGTCCTCTATTCTGTACCATTGATCTACCTGTCTATTTTGGTACCAATACCATGCTGTTTTTGTTACTATTGCTTTGTAGTGGAGTTGAAGATCTGGTATTGCAATACCCCCTGCTACGCTCTTGCTACTGAGGATTGCTTTAGCTATTCTAGGTTTTTTATTCTTCCAGATGAATTTCATAATTGCTTGCTCTATTTCTGCAAGGTACATCATTGGGATTTTAATTGGAATTGCATTGAATCTGTATAGCACTTTTGGTAGTATGTCCATTTGGACAATATTAATTCTGCCTATCCAAGAACATGGAAGATCTTTCCATCTTCTAAGATTTTTTTAAATTTCTTTCTTTAGTGTTCTGTAGTCTTCATTGTAGAGGTCTTTCACCTCTTTTGTGAGATTGATTCCCAAGTATTTTATTTTTTTCGATGCTATTGTGAATGGGGTAGTTTTCCTAATTTCTCTTTCTGAAGATTCATCACATGTATAAAAATGCATTGGATTTATGAGCATTGATCTTGTAACCTGCTACTTTACTGAATTCACTTATGAGTTCTAAAAGTTTTCTGGTGGAATTTTCAGGTTCCTCTAAATATATAATCATGTCATCAGCGAACAGGGATAGTTTGAGTTCTTCTTTTCCTATTCATATCCCTTTAATTTCTTTCGTTTGTCTGATTGCTCTGGCTAGAGTCTCAAGGACGATGTTGAATAGAAGCGGTGAAAGAGGGCATCCCTGCCTTGTTCCAGTTTTTAGGGGGAACGCTTTCAGTGTTTCACCATTTAGAATGATATTAGCCATGGGCTTAGCGTAGATGGCCTTTATAATGTTTAGGAATGTTCCCACTACCCCAATTTTTTCTAGTGTTTTGAGCATGAAGGGATGTTGTATTTTATCGAATGCTTTTTCTGCATCTATTGAAATAATCATGTGATTCTTAACTTTAAGTCTGTTGATATGGTGAATGACATTTATTGATTTCCAGATGTTGAACCAAACTTGCATCCCTGGGATAAAACCCACTTGATCGTGGTGCACTATCTTTTTAATATATATTTGTATGCGATTTGCTAAAATTTTGTTGAGAATTTTTGCATCGATGTTCATTAAGGATATTGGTCTGAAATTTTCTTTCCTCGATGTGTCTCTGTCTGGTTTAGGTATCAGGGTGATATTGGCTTCATAGAACGAGTTTGGGAGGGTTCCCTCCTCTTCTATTCCATGGAATAGTTTGAGGAGTATTGGAATGAGCTCTTCTTTAAAGGTTTTGTAGAACTCGGCTGAGAACCCATCTGGTCCTGGACTTTTCTTTGTTGGTAGGCTTTTGATGACCTCTTCTATTTCATTGCTTGAAATTGGTTTATTTAAGTTGTGTATGTCCTCCTCGTTCAGTTTAGGTAATTCATATGTCTCTAGAAATTTGTTGATGTCTTCGAGGTTTTCTGTTTTGTTGGAGTATAGATTTTCGAAATAGCTTCTTATTATGTTTTGTATTTCACTCGTGTCTGTTGTGATGTTTCCTTGTTCATTCCGAATTTTAGTAATTTGAGTTTTCTCCCTCTTTCTCTTTGTTAGTGTGGCTAAGGGTTTATCAATTTTATTTATTTTTTCAAAGAACCAACTATTTATTTTGTTAATTTTTCCAATTGTTTCTTTTGTTTCGATTTCGTTGATTTCGGCTCTGAATTTAACTATTTCCTGTCTTCTACTACTTTTGGTATTGGTCTGCTCTTCTTTTTCTAGTGCTTTGAGCTGTAGTGTTAAGTCATTTATTTGTTGATTTCTACTTCTTTTTTTGAATGCACCCCATGAAATAAATCTTCCTCTAAGTACTGCTTTCATAGTGTCCCAGAGATTTTGATATGATGTGTCTTTGTTCTCGTTTACTTCTAAGAATTTATTTCCCTCCTGATGTCTTCTGTTATCCATTCATCATATAATAGTGTATTATTTAGTCTCCAGGTATTGGAGAAGTTTCTGTTTTTTATTCTGTCATTTATTTCTAATTTCAATCCATTATGATCTGATAGAGTACAAGGTAGTATCTCTATCTTCTTGTATTTGCTAACAGTAGCTTTGTGGCATAAAATATGGTCTATTTTAGAGAAGGATCCATGTGCTGCTGAGAAGAAAGTGTATTCGTTCTTTGTTGGATGGTATATTCTATATATGTCCGTTAAGTCTAAATTGTTGATTGTGTTGTTGAGATCTATAGTTTCTTTATTCAATTTTTGTTTGGACGATCTATCCAGTGGTGAGAGAGGTGTGTTAAAATCGCCTAGTATTATTGTGTTGTGGTCTATTTGATTTCTGGAATTGAGAAGGATTTGTTTGACGTACGTGGATGAGCCAATGTTCGGGGCATAGATATTTATGATTGTTATGTCTTGCTGATTTATGCTTCCCTTAAGCAGCATGTAATGTCCTTCTTTACCCCTTCTGACTAGTTTTGGTTTGAAGTCCACATTATCTGAGATGAGGATGGATGCTCCAGCTTTTTTGCTGTGTCCGTGTGCATGGTATGTTTTTCCCCATCCTTTCACCTTTAGTCTATGGGTGTCTCTTTCTATGAGATGAGTCTCTTGCAGGCAGCATATTGTTGGATTTTTCTTTTTAATCCAATCTGCCAGTCTGTGTCTTTTGATTGATGAATTCAGGCCATTAACATTCAGGGTTATTGTGGTGATATGATTTGTATTCCCAGTCAATTGACTCATATTTGTTTTTGACATGATTTGGTTTCTCCTTTATTTGGCTATTCCTTTAGGCTAGCACCTCCTGTTGCTGATTTGCATCGTTGTTTTTCATCTCTTCCTCGTGGAATATTTTGCTAAGAATGTTCTGTAATGCTGGCTTTCTTTTTGTAAATTCCTTTAGCTTTTGTTTATCATGGAAGGATCTTATTTCATCTTCAAATTTGAAGGTAAGTTTTGCTGGGTATAAGATTCTTGGTTGGCATCCGTTTTCTTTCAGGGCTTGGTATATGTTGTTCCAGGCCCTTCTAGCTTTTAGGGTCTGGATTGAAAAATCTGCTGATATTCTTATTGGCTTCCCTCTGAATGTAATTTGATTCTTTTCTCTCGCGGCCTTTAAAATTCTGTCTTTATTTTGTATGTTAGGTATTTTCATAATAATGTGCCTTGGTGTGGGTCTGTTGTAATTTTGTATGTTTGGAGTTCTATAAGCCTCTTGTACTTGGTTTTCCATTTCATTCTTCAGATTTGGGAAATTTTCTGTTATTATTTCATTGAATAGATTGTTCATTCCTTTGGTTTGTTTCTCTAAGCCTTCCTCAATCCCAATAATTCTTAAATTTGGCCTTTTCATGATATCCCATAATTCTTGTAGATTCTGTTCATGATTTCTTACCATCTTTTTCTGTTTGGCCAACTTTGCTTTCAAGATTAAATAATTTGTCTTCAATGTCTGAGGTTCTGTCTTCCAGGTGTTCTATCCTATTGGTTATGCTTTCTATGGAGTTTTTAACTTGGTTTATTGTTTCCTTCATTTCAAGGATTTCAGTTTGGTTTTTTTTCAGTATCTCTAACTCTTTATTGAAATGATCTCTTGCTTCCTGTATTTGCTCTTTTAACTGTTGATTGGTGCGATCATTTAATGCCTGCATTTGCTCTTTCATCTCCTCCTTCAATGCCTGCATTTGCTCTTTCATCTCCTCATTAGCTTCCCTGATCGTTTTAATTACGTACATTCTGAACTCCCTTTCTGACATTTCTTCTGCTGTGCTGTCATTGGGTTTTATTGATGTAGTATCTAGGTTTGTTTGGGACATTTTCTTCCCTTGTTTTCTCATATTGGTCAGTTGTCAGTGGGATCCTGAGATATTGCAGTTTTCCGCTATTGGCTTATAGTGTCCCGGTAGATTTCCAGTGTATCACCTCCCAGCCTTCAGTAGCCTGATGTCTTGGAGGAATCTGATAAAGCAGCTCATCCGAAGAAAACTGCCCCTAGCCCCCTACTGGTTCCACGGTTTGGAACTGGCTCTGTGCGGAAATGCTCTCACTGTGGGCCTGCACCGTGCAGCTGGCCGTGTGGGAGGAGCCCACTGCCGGAGTGTGGAAGGCTACCTTGGGAAGACTCTAGCTGCCCTGCCCGGCTCCAATAAGCCACCTCTATTTGGGCCTGCCACCCGGGCTGAGCTTTACCCAGTGGGCAGACTCACCCGTGGCTCTATTTCAGTCCGAGTCTCTCAATGCCTCCCCTTTTTAACTCCTGGGTTCTGGAGCGACTGGGGGTGCAGTCTCCCTCTAGGCCGCCATCTTGGATCGCCCCGTGAAGAAAGCCTGCAGCCGGAGTGGGCAGAGCCGCCTGAAGAGGTCTCTGGCTGCCCTGCCCTGATCCCAGAGGCTGCTTGCGGATCGAGGCTCTCCGCTGGTTCGTTGCTGGAGTACGCTGCGCTGCAGTGGCTCTGGGACTTGGAGCTTGTTCTGGTCAGAAAGGCTCTCACTAGCGGGCCAGTTCCGTTCCGAGAACCTGGCTGTGTGGGCGGGGCCCACCCCCGGAGTGCGCAGGGCTGCCTGTGGATGACTCTAGCTGCCCTGCCCGGCTCCGATAAGGCACCTCTATCTGGGCCTGCCACCTGGGCTGAGCTTTACCCAGTGGGCAGACTCACCTGTGGCTCTATTTCAGTCCGAGTCTCTCAATGCCTCCCCTTCTTAACTCCTGGGTTCTGGAGCGACTGGGGGTGCAGTCTCCCTCTAGGCCGCCATCTTGGATCACCCCGTGAAGAGAGCCTGCCAGATTGTTTTTTCCTGTTTTTAGAAACTGACAAGTTAATTCGAAGATTAATATGAAATAGGGGTGTATCTACAATGGTTTAGACAATCTGTTTTCCTTTGCAAACATAAAAGGAATGACGCGATTTAATTTTAAGATTTATTGTAACATTAGGACGAACCAAGAGGATAAAAAGGCCAAAATGGACAGTATGAGCATTAGCATGAAACCATAGTACAGAAATAGTTTGGAAATCATCTGCCCATGTGTGATCAATTCTCAACACAAGCACTGTGCTGTTCAAAAGGGATATGATTTTCTATTTACTAAATGATGCTGGAATAGTTGAATAAACCTACTGCCAAGAATGACCCTCAGCAATATCCTAAAAAGTTAGTTCAAGACAAATCATAAATTTGAACACAAAATCTAGAACTATTCATCTTTCAAAAGAAAACAGAACAGTGCCTTGGACTTTCTTCAATAAACCACTGCCTGTCACAGAAGCATCAACATACAAAATATTGATAAATAGAAATTTATGAACATTAAAATCTCATCAAAAACACAAAAGTAGAAAGTCATCCATTGGTAGAAAATATTTGATGTATACATAAATACGAAAAACAATTTCCCCCAGTACATGTAGCAAATCAATAACAATGTTAAAAACGTACTTGTGTAAAAGTTGGGCAAAAAAGATTTAAATGACTCCTTCCAAAAGAACACATTGCAATAGTCAGCTATCACGTGGTAAGGTGGTAAATATTATTTATTGGGAAAGTGAAAACCATCACTAGAATAGCTGTAATTAAAAAGGAGATTAGCATCAACATAAGCAGTAGGGATATAAAATTGTGAACTATTTCAGCATATAGTTGGGCAATTTCTTATTATGCTATTAATCTACCAAAGGGTGTCACATTACCCCACAACTTAGCAGTTTAAAACAACAGTCACTTATTATCTCTAGTTTCTGAGTCAGAGTCCAGGCACAGCTTAGCTAATACCTCTGACTTAAGATCTTTTAGGAGGTTACAGTTAAACTTTTGACCAGAGCTGAGATCTATCTCATCAAATGTTTCTTGGGCCCCTTCACAGAGAAAATATCAACAAGACAACTAACTACCTGTTTTAGTAAGTTTTTTCATTGTTTTGACCAAAAGATCTGACAAGAACAATTTTAGAGGAGGAAAAGTTTATTTGGGGGTTCACTGTTTCAGAGGTCTCCATCCAGGGACATCTGGCTCTACTCCTTGGGGCTCAAGATGAGGCAGAACATCATGGCAGAAGAGTTTGGTGGAGGAAAATGGAAACAATCAGGAAGCAGAGAGAGAGAGAGAGCACTCTGCTCAACAGGGCAGAATACAACCCCCAAAGACACAACCCAAGGACCCACCCCCTCCAACCATAACCTATCTGCCTACAGTAATCCCTAACAGTACATCAACACACTGATTAGGTTAAGGCTCATAACCCAATCATTTCACCACTAACCCCTTTTGCATTCATCTTTAGGGAGACACCTCATATCTAAACCATAACACTTCCTTTACAGTGAGGGAACACAAGCTGAGTATGGAAATCAGTCTTTGTATACTAATTTCATGAGGGATAGACCATCACTTTGGCCATGTTCTACTTGTGGCCACATTGAAGGGAGAGAAGTACACAAGCCCATGAGTACCAGGAGGCAAGGATCATTGGGGACCAGTTTGGATGCTACCTTAAAAATTATTAAAGACTCATCTATTTTATGACCTAGTCATTCCCCCTCATATTTATTCAAGGAAAAGGAAAAACTTTTCTCAAAAGACTTGCAATGTAAGTCAGCTTTTTGTCTCTGTTACTAAAATACCCAACAAGAGTTTATTATGGATCACAGTTCCAGAGCTCCATCCGTGATTGGCCGAATCCACTGCTCTAGGCCCAACATGAAGCAGAACATCATTTCAGAAGGCCATGGGCACTGTTCCATTCACGGCAGCCAGGAACAGATGGAGGGAAGGGGCTACAGGAAAGATGTACCCTTGCAGGGCAAGCCCCACCTGCCTACAGTTACCACCCAATCAGACCATTCAAAAAAGGATGGACTGATTAGGTAATGGCTCTCATAATCTCATCTTTCACCTCTGAATATTCCTGCATTAACATAGTAGCTTTGGGAGGATGCTTCATATCTAAAACATAAAACTTGCGTAAAAATGTTCATAGTACTTTTTACAAAATAGCCCAAATCTGGAAACGAGATGTCTATCAATCATTCATTTGATAATGAATTGATCATTACTAACCAATAAAAAGAATGAAGACATGCAGAAGAAAAATAAAAGTTTCAAAAGTCTTCTAAGTATAAAATCATGACTCTCTTTAACTCAGGTTTGGGAACAAGCAAGATTGATCCCTAGTGGCAGAAATGAGATCGACACTTGCCCTTGCAGGGTGATCAGTGTGATAGCAGGTACACGTGGTAGTGATGTCTGGTAATTACATGAAACCACACTGATCAAAATTCATCAAAGTGTATAATTAAGATCTGTGCCTCTCAATGTATGAGAATTTTATCTCAGTAAAAAGGCATCTGAAATTAATAATCCAATTGCATGAGAAATACATGTAAAACATAATCATATAAAATGGTTGATAGTTAAGTATGGGAAAATGTGTCCAAAGAAAATATTAATGGAAACAGAGTTGGAACAACCATATCAAGAGGCAAAGGATTACAAAAACTAAAGGAAACACCACATTTTAATAAGAAGATGATCAAGATGAAGAACCATTCTGAGGGTATATGCATCTAAAAACACATCTCTTTCCGTAATTGATAAAATGGATGTGGCTATAAAAATTTGAACATAAACACATAGCTTAATAAGACCAACATAGAACACTTTCTACATATTCATGTTCAACAACTGAAGAGCACTTTTATTTTTTTAATTTTTTTTGCGGGGTAGTGGTATGGGGATTAGACCCAGGGCCTCGTGAAGCTAGGCAAGTGCTTAACCACTGAGCTACATCCCAAGCCTAAGCACAAACTCTTTGTCATGGAATACTTGTGAAAAATTGACACATTCTGGGTCCAAAAGCTAGTCTCATTTTTAATTAATTTTATGATTGTCTATTTTAAGATTGTCACTTCAAAAATAATGTTCAAATCAATGAAGAACCTATATGTTAGAGTTATCTAGAAATCTATAGAAGGAAATATTGTAATTGTAAAAATTAAGGAATACCTTTCTACAAAACTCAAATCACAGGAGAAATCATATTCAAATTAAAAAATATTTATACCTTATTACAAATATTCCCTTAGGGTGCTATCAAAAATGCTTACCCTTAAATGAACATTAAAATTAAGAAAGGTAAAAATCAACAAAGTAGCACATTTTAGAACAACTGGAGAATTATCTGGAAAAATTCAAGAACTACAATTAAAATACAATTAAAAAAGACAAAAGTTAGCTCTTCTAAATGACTAAAAAAATAAATCTCAGTACCATTCAAGGGAAAAAGACCAACCAACAAATGCAGGTGGGCATTAAGAGAAAAAATGGGGATATTATGGAAAACTTTGCCAACAAATGTAAACCTGTGTATAAAGTGGGAAAATATCAAGAAAAAAAAATAATTTGCAAAAAGCAACCTGATAAAAAATATAAAACTGTATGATTCTATAATTAATTTTTAAAATAGAAATGTAATGTTTTTCTATCCCAGAGAATTTATCAATGAGTTTAAATACACAAAGGACAAATAATTCCAACCTTTCATAAATAATTCTGGAATGATAGAATCTGACAATGACATTATAAGAAAAATTTACAGAATACACTCACTTAGAAATGCAGGTGCAAGTCCTAAAAATTATTAACACATGGTTTCAGATCTATAGAGAAAAGGTGATAAATAATTTTGAAGCTGGGTTAATGACAAAGCATGTCATTAAAACAGTATTATCAATACATTAATATGTTAAAATAAATATTTCAATAGATAATATATCCTTATACATTATAAAATATATTTGATAACATTCACAATAATGATGGAAACTCTTAGAAGACTAGAAGGGAACTTCATTATTTTGTGGTTTTTTTGTTTGTTTTTTGGTACCAGGATTGAACCCAGGGGTCTTTAACCACTGAGCAACATCCCCTGATCCCTTTTTTAATATTTTATTTAGAGACAAGTTCTCACTAACTTGCTGAAGATCTTGCTAAGTTACTGAGGCTGGCCTCAAAACCACAGGCCTCATGCTTCAGCCTCCCAAGCCCCTGGGATCCTTATTTTGTTACAAAGTATTAAAGGGACAAAATTATCCAGAGCAAAAGGCATACTGAATGGTAATTTCATTGTTGAAAGTTTTCTTAAAGTCAAGAAAAAGCAATATTTTTATTTCCTTACTTCTAGACAATACCATATTGCACAGTATGTACAAAATTTAAAAAAGGTCTAAAAACTGAAAAGATATAGAACTGTCATAATTTTAAATTAATAGTGACTATAATGGAATAAAATACATATAGAATAATCTGTACACAAATTATGAAAATTAATTTATCTAGGTGTTGACTATGATCAACCTACCAAAAAATAGAAGATACGCATGTATACACACACACACACACAGGAAAAGAAAAGGAATAAGAGAAATATTTTTTAAAAAATACCATTTTCATCACCCACAGACAATATGCTAAACTCAGGAAAATTGTTAACAAATAGGAAACAATTAATTGGGAAAACAACTAATTAGACATAATGTTCATGAATTAAACTTAAATCCAATCAAAATTCCAACAGTATTTTCTTGTGAAACTCAAGTCCTGGAATTTATGTGGAAGACCAAGAATAGTAAAACATTACCTGACCAGTGTGATCCTGCAATATGTTATATCAGAAAAATGAGAAATTACACTCCACTTATGTATGCTCTATCAAAATGTGTAAATGCTTTCTACTGTCATATACAACAAATCAGAACAAATAATTTTCTTTTTAAAAGAAAATTGTAGGAAGGTTTGCTTTATGAAATGTAAAGAATGTAAAACCTCTAGTAAGTTAGCTAAAATATTTAAAGTATTTAGGGATGGGCAAATAGAATAAAGTAACAGACTAAAAAATACCCAAAGAAAACCATAAGTGTATGGAAGTATCATAAAAGAGCTACATGTGGGCTTTTTCAGCACACGATGTTGAGATTACCTACATTCTGTTCAGACCCTAACCTCACATCATACACAGAAATCAATTCATGACGAGTTAGATTTCATGAAAAAAACAAAGCATAAAACTTTTGAAAACATTATAGGACATCATGACCCCAGTGTTGGGAATGACTGCTCAGATAAGATACAGAAAGTGCAAACTCTACAGGAAAAAAACATAATAATAAATGTGTCTGCACTAAAATATAAAACAATTTCTGTTCATCCCAAAATGTTGGACACAGAATGACAAGCCAAACTGAAAGAAGAAATTATCAATATATAAACAGCTAAAAATATTTTTTTGCCATATAGAGTTTACAAATCACATCAAAAACATTTAAAGTAAAATAATTGAAATAGAAAAAATAAAAGCATTATGCTGAAGAAAATCCCAAATAGCTTACAAATGCAAAGATGCTTCAGTGCTAATTAGGGGGAGGCAATTTTAAAAGACAATAGCATCCTATTTCACATTCATTTCATACTTAACATTATCAAATGTTAGCAAGAAAGTGGAACAACTGGAACGCTATACACTTATAGTGGGGAAGTCATTTGGAACAATCATTTTTGAAAGCTAATTGGCATTATCTAACCATGCTAAAAATACGCCTCCCCTGGGAGTAGCAATCCTAGTCTCTCTAAGTGTCTCAAAGAGATTTATGCATGTATGCACCAGGAGCATATGCAAGAATGTACATAGATGTACTGGGTGTAGAAACAAAAACCTAGAACCAATACAAACATCCAACAGAGGTGGACAAATAACTCATGGAGATTAAGGTAACACCAGACAAACAGAATCAAACAGAACCATGTGCCAGAACATGGGAACATAGCATGGAGGGGAAAGAGCTGCTGAAGAAATAAGTACACGGAATTACTCTGTGCATAAAGTTCAAAAGCATGTAATAGTAAGCAGTGTGTTGTTTAAAGGAGGCAAACATGCATAATATTATACAAAAAAGCATGAAAACAATAGACGCAAAATTCCAAATAGTACTTACTACTGGAGAGGGATAAAAACGCCTGGAATCAGGAAGATGATTTGTATTCCTGGTCATTTTGGCTTATTTTTGATTTTTAACTTGACTTGGTTTCTCCTTTGATTGGTTTATTCCTTTAGGGTAGTCCCTCCCTTTGCTGACTTATATTGTTTTTCACTTCCTCCTCATGAAATATTTTGCTGAGAACGTTCTGTAGTACAGGCTTTCTATTTGTAAATTCTTTTACGTGAATGGTATGAATCTACATCATGCGCAACCTAGAAACAAAATGATGTACCCCATTTGTGTACAATGAATCAAAATGCAGTCTGTAAAAAATTTTTAAAAATTAAAAATAAAGTGAATTGGATGTAGGAAAAAAAGAAAGAAGTCGCTAATCAGCAGAGAAAAAAAAAAAAACAGAAGATGGGTTCAGGGCACTACCAAGGTAAGAAGTTCTTTCTCTCTTAAAAAGGATGGTAACTATACAAGTCCCCTTGCATTGTCATTCTTTATACAGTTTTTGAGCTTTTATAAATATTCGTTTGCATCTATTAATGTAAGTTAATGTGTCAGAATAAAATTAAAATTTTTTAATCAGAAAAAAGTCAGAAGCTCTGGCAACAGCTAGCTGACCAGATTAGAAGAGAAGCTGCCTTCAATGGACAGCATCTCCATCCTCTCCTTCCCATTCAAATCAATGTCATTTGCTAGATATCACTGTGCTGGGATTGTTGCTTTATTTATAACTTTCTCATGGGTGCCTCATTGATCACCTAAAGACTGTTTCAAAATTAGAAATATTGCATTCTGGGAAGTACGCATTACTCAGCTGTATGTGGTGGTATCCTTGTTCCCATTGACATGGACTAGCTTTGGAAATGTGAGCATTAATTCCACACAAAAAAGAGTGACATTTAATTTCAGAGAACAGAGTAGAGATATGGACAGGAAAAATAACTTTTCTGAAAGTGGCATGGTAGTGTGAACAACATACCCACTTTGCTTTCTACTAGGTTTGAATCTTGGTTCTGCCTTTTAACTATAAGTAAAAACCTGAACAAGTCACTGGCCCTTAGCTTCCTCAGGACTACAGGACCTCTGGGTCGATAAGGTTTTGTGAAGATTCATACTGTCACACACAGGAAGCCCTTTGCACACTGCCATGATCTGGTAACTCTTAATATAAATGACAGCTGATGTTTTCAGCCAGAAATAAGACCAATCGAATAAGGTGAACCAAATCCTAAATGGTGAATAAGCTCAGAGTTCAGATCTTTCTTAAGGACCTTGGGAAGGTTTTGATTAAAAAAAAAAAAAAAATTGACAGAGTCAATACTTACTTCAGAATGGTATATTTGTAGGGAAAGTACATTTCTAAAAAGGGGAAAAAAGGGAGAAAAAGCTTGAGAAACTGGTAAGTAGATTAGAGAAGGTCTACTGAGAGGAAGAAGTTGAGTTAAAGGGTGAGGTAACTTAAGGCATGAGGGAGGGAGGGAAGAAGGAAGGAAAGAAAAGATGGCACCAGCCTGGGGAAGGTGGAGCAGGGCCCAGCCACTGAAGCACTGAACGGGCAGTGCCACGAGAGTACACACCTGTCCTAAAAGGAGCTGGGCGTCAGCTTAGTGGAATGTCAGAAAACTCAGAATAAACTATAAATCTACTAGACCCTCTGGGAGAGAAACAGAGGAAGTGACCTCAAACTGTCTTCAAGTTCATAAGTGAGAGGCGGTCAGGAACACAGGAGAAGCTCAACTGAGTTGGACTGACGTCTAGGCACGGCTGTACTGCAGAGGTGGCTTCCTGTGGCCCTGGTTACCAGACACCTTCATTATCCCACCAGCACACCCCATCAGGATAAGAAACCACAGGCACATGGAGCAAACCATGCCAGCAGGCAGAACACACCAGCTCAGGCCGCCATGAGAAGGTCTTCAGAGAAGAAGGCGGGGATGGGGGATTTTACCATATACAAAGGAGGATAAGAAAGAATGTATTTGAGAGAAGACCACGTAACTGTACAAAAGGCCTGTTGCTGCTCTTTATGATTCTGGTTGAGTCATTGTAGGGGAGAAACAAATCAAGGGAGAAATCTGTTGCTTGGAAGCAATCATTAAGACCCCAGACCCGGAAGTGTGGAGGCATCCTCCTGCGGCCGTGTGACGTGGCCAGGGATTGCTAGGGCATGGCATCGAACTGGTCACTCTGTCTTTCATGCCCCTTACTGAGGCTCTAGGGAGTAATGGGAACAAGAGTGGGCAGAGGGGACGATGTTCCTTTTTAACATGTTCAGGGGGACCAAAATTGGTCTTAATATGGTTTGAAAACCATTGCTGAGGTCCCAGCTTCAACATTCAGGCACTATCTTTGTAATAGAGAATAGGATCTTCATACATTCTTATCTAATGGTAATGTTAGAAACCTAGAATATTCAGGGCATGACTGAGTTTTAGTTAATAATTTTCTCATGAAAGTGATTTAGGAAAAAAAAAATTGTCCAAGGAGTATTACAACTAGCCTCCATTTTACCATCATAAGTAGGATAGAGGATGACTGCTTCTCCTTCTCTCAGTTTACTACTTATCTTACACTACAATAAAATTCACTAAATCCAGAGAGACAGGTAACCCACCACTACAATCGAGACTCAAAACAGGTCTATCGTCTCCAACTCCCCTCCTGCCGTATCAACGACCCATCTCAACTCCCAGCCCTGGCAACCACTCATCTATTCTAAACCTTCTTTTGACAACTACACTGTAGAACAGGACTCAAGATTTCTTTATAATATGCTGGTAATAATAACAATAAAAACAATAGTCCAGGTTGAGTGTCCCTAATCGGAAAATCCAAAATGCTCCAAGTAAGCTCCAAATAATTAAACTTTTTGAGTACTGTTAGGAGGTTCCAAAAGTTTCAAATTTTGGAGTATCTTGGATTCCAGATTTTCAGACTGGAGATGCTCAACTAGTAAAGTCTACACAAGCATTCCAAATTCCACCTCCCCCCGCCCCCCAAAAAAGTCTGAAATATGAAATATTTCTGGTTCCAAGCATCTTGAATATGTAATTTCAGCCTTTAATTGTTAATACATATGTGTGACAGGCACTATTTGAAGCACTTTATACGTGAGGAACCTGACACTTTTTGAAATTATAGAAGGAAAATGAAAGGATAGATGAGGAAAAGGAAGAAAAGATCTACCTTTTGTCGTATAGTGGCCACACCATGAATCAATTCCAAGCAGGTCTTGCTCCTAGATCTATTCTCTTAACTTCTGATTTCACCTCCAAGGAAGACACAGAAAGTAAGGCAAAATAGAAAGAATATATGCCAATTTCCCAAAGTTCAGTTTAGACCTAGGATTATCCTATTCTTTAAAAAAAAAAAAAAAAAAAACAATGTCCACATGAGAGTTAAATTATACCATTAAGTAGAAATAATTTAATGGGTATAAGATAACATGAAGTCATGACCCTAGAACACCTTATGACATTTGTGAAATACTATAAAGCCTAGAGCCCTTACGTTCTCTGTCATAAACTTGACCAGGTTTTTAAAGTAAAAACTAGAAACATTCCTGATCAAATTCTGAAATGCTCTTTTAATGCCCTGAGCACCAACCGTCTATGAAATTCACCAAAATGGGAATAGGATCTTTAATCTTCAGCTTGTGTGTGTTTCAGGTTGGAGTCTCCAACCCGTTCTCTGGTGATGGAGGCCCCAAAAGGAGTAGAAATAAATGCAGAAGCCGGCAATATGGAAGCCACCTGCAGAACTGAGCTGAGGCTGGAGTCCAAAGATGGAGAGGTAAGGGCCAGGAAGAACAGAAGCCCAGAGAAATACAGGTCCATGGGACCAACCTTTCCCACAGCTGGTTTGCACCAAGATAGATCCTGTACTGCTTCAACCAAAGGAGTCAATCAGAAGGGTTTTATTTCATGAAACAAAAAGTTGAGTAATGTGAATACAAGCCAAAACCATAATACACAAAAGTTATAATTCACTATTTGTAAAGTGCTACAATAAAGGTGTATTGCAATACAGAACTACATGACCATGACAATGAATGTTGTTTCCAAATTCTCTCTTGTTGTCTTAAAATATATTAATAAATTAAAATATATTTAGTTACCCAGCATATTGAAGCTGAATATCTCACTCATCTGGCTAAAGATGAACTTAATTTCCATTTCTATTTTCATTAAGAATGGAAAGTCAGATCCAACAGCTATTCTAAACCAGAGCAAGCAAAATTTAATAGGGTAAAACAAGGTAACCAGAGAATGAAGGATTACAGATATCCATTCTCTTATCCTACCACAAACCCAGTTGGATAAATAAAGACACTTCTTGTGTTTTTGCAAGCAAGGTAAGCTCCACTCCCCCTAAAAAGTGTGATTTTACTACAAACTTTAAAAAAGACCTTCAAAGCGATCATAAGTTAGCCTTTTAATTTAAGAATAAAAATAAGGAGAAAACTTAAGGGTTTTAAGGTAAAACGGTTCCACCTATCATATCCACTCACAAGGAGTCTCCACTTGCCTCTTCAAATAGCCACAAACTGCAAACCACACACATAAAAACAGTGACTATCTCACATATACAGTACATAGTTGTCAGAATTTGAGCTCTGGAGGAATAATTTAATCATGTCTATTGGCACTTTCACCACTGCTAAGTTTTTACAGTCATGTATCTAAGAATCAAAATGCAGTCTGTAAAAAATAAGTAATTTTTAAAAAGAAAATAAAATGGAAAAATGAGTTTTAATGGCCAGGGTGTACCCAAAGAGGGGTTGGGCCAATTCTGGCCCATGGTTTGCAGTTTGCTAAACTCTGATCAAAGTTGTTCATGATGATATCCGTACCATGCTGTCTAGGTTTCTGTAGATTTATAGAAATCAAGCATTTTAGTTCTGCAATTCTGTTCTTCTTTATCAAGATCATTTTGACTGTATTACATACTTTACATTTCCTATAAGTTCTTTTCCTCTAAGTTTTATAATTAAGTTATTAATTCCATTAAAAAGTCTGCTGGGAAGAAGAAAAGAATGTTCTATAGACTATCTGCAACATAAATTGTTCAAACAAGGAAAGGGAAAGCTCACTTGCCATTTAAAACGAGGAAAATGCTGTGTACTCCCCCTCCTCTTGAAGACTCATCTTGCACATTGACATGTGTAGGATCTAGGAAGCCCCCAGGTAATGACAAACTGTTAAAAGTATGGTGAACACTGTTCATATTCGACACTCTACTTCAGCAAAACTGCTAATGTTGGTCAGCATAGCATTATCTTGCTAGGATACCTGTTTCTGGGAGAGTAGAGATTTCACCTGTCTCATGCATCTCAGATCCCCAGTGCCAAGATTGCTGGACACACTGTGGTGCTCATGAGATTTAAACAAAGCCAAATGTTCCTCTGCCCACTGTTTCTGCATGTCACGAGCATAAATGGTAGCCTCTGACTGACTCTTTCCTTCCTATTCACTCTTTCTAGATTAGGTTAGACGCTGCGAAAATCAAACTACCTAGACTGCCTCATGGATCCTACACGCCCACAGGAACGAGGCAGAAGGTCTTCGAGATCTGCGTCTGCGCCAATGGGAGATTATTCCTGTCCCAGGCGGGAACTGGTTCCACTTGTCAGATAAACACAAGCGTCTGCCTTTGAAAGACTATCCACAGTGGACATTGTCGGCAGCATAAAGGCCTTTTTTTCTGGCTTTAGACACTGGCTGCCAGCTATTTTTACTAGAACACAGAAAGCCTATCAAAGACCTTGTGTGTGTGTGCGTATGTGAGTGTGCATACGTGTGTGTGTGTGTGTGTGCGCGCGTGCATGGGTGAGTGGATGTGTACACAAGACTGTTTGCCTGTGTGAGTGGATATAAATATATATAAATAAATATAAATAAATATATATATCCTCTGTATAAAATGAGGTTTCAGTACAAAAGGAACCACGGGTGACCCTGTGATATCCACTGTCATTTTCCATCCCATCCCCACAACCTCCATGTCAGAAAAGAAAACACTCGTTCAGGCCCAACTTTCCCCAGACCATTCAAAAATCACATACTGGACTGAACACTTGGTAAATATTCGTCACCATGTTCAAGTGACAGCATGTCATCTTCTTTTGGGTCATCAGAGGCAGTGATGGCGGGAATCGCCACGTCACACTCTAGTGCTGAGATCCTTGTTGGAAACCTACACACTTTGGGCCGAGGCACAGCTCGGAGATAGAGTGCTTACTTAACAAGTGCAAGGTCCTGGGTTCAATCCCCAGCGCCAGCTCCCACCCAACCACCAAAAATAAAAATAGAGGTTTTATTTCCCTTTCTTAGCTTTAGGAAGGCTGTCAGACTGACCCAGGGCCCCCTTCAAATTAGAGATGGGTCAGTGCCATGAAGTCAGTGCAGGAATTCAAAATGCCTGTCCTACCCCTGCAGCCAAATGTGTGGGGGATTTTTGTCACTGCATGAATTTTAACAAATTTTTTTGAACTGCTCACCCAACTTCAGCTTATCTTACTGCCTTTAAACTCACATATTCTCCTACAGTCAAAATTAGAGTTGTAAATCAGCACAAAATAGGATAACAGCTGCTCCTCCGTCAGCTGGAAGGAACTCAGTGGCCTGACAGGCAAAGGATAAATGGGCGCTATGTCTCTGTTTAAAGGAAAAGGGCTTCACACCTATTAGGTTCTTACTTCTGACTTTCTCCAACAGAATCTGATCCAAAATGATTAGGTCAATCAAAATCCCAAAGAGTGGAGTCCCTACCCCAGGAGATATTGTTTTACGATGGAAATCTAATTAAGAATAGGATAGGGAATACAACTGCCATTCATGTATTTTTGGGGGATCTGGTAGGTAATTTAGACACATACTTCCTATTTTTTAAAGGAATGCACCAACTCTCTAGTTTTGATCTTTTTTTTTTTTTTTTCTCCCTCCAGTACTGGGATATTCACATTCCTAAATCCACTATTGTGTTTTCTCCAGGAATCACAGCTTTAAAGCACTACATGCTGCCTAAATTGCTTACTGAAAGTTAATGTAAGCTGTCGCACATCTTTACCTGAATCACACCGTGTGTCCTGGGACCCAGCAGCACACACTGCCCCATAAATGGAAGCATCTCTGATTCCCGCCATCAGCTACCTCTCATCTTTCCACCTTCATTACCGGGCTCCAGGGTCACCCTGGCCAGCTCTTGTGCTGGGACAGGGGATTACACCATCTCTGTTCAAAGAGGGGGAAATGTGCCTATGCCTTAAGTCAATGCACTCAGCAAGGAGAAGCACATCCTATTTATCTTGTTACCTGTAGTTTATTTTGGATGATTGGAGAGGAATGGTTTAGTTATGACTGGGCATCAAAAGCTGGTACCAAACCAAGTGGTTAAGAGATGTGGACTCTAAGGAGCCCAGAATGCAGATGTACCTGGCTTAGACCGTCCCGGATGCCATTGGCAAGCAGCGACCTCACAGTTCTAAATGAAGCCGAATGAATAGGTGCGAATGGTTTGTTTTTTTTTTTTTTTTCCTTCTTCTTCAACAAGGTTCTAATTCTCCTTACTTCTCAAGCAAAGGAAAGTTTGTCATAAAAGATAAAGAGGATTGATATTTTTGAGATGACACTCAAGCATCAGGCTGAGGTTTGAACACATGGGATGTAGAAGTGAATTGTGTGTTGCTTGGGGTCTTGGAAGAGGGAGCGGGGCTGGCCCAGCCCTTGACTGGCTTCTCCCAGGCTCGCTCTCCTCATTCTCACTCAGAGGTCATGCTGAAGAATTGGGTTGCTCAATCTTAGGGAAAGGCCATAGGATTGCTTAGTTTGTGGCACTAAAGTCTAAAAAAGAATATCGTAAAAGACATCAGGATACTCTGGATCAGGGTTACCAATAGCCTGTTGGTTGGGTCATGCTGCCAGAATCTGCATGTATCACACCCCGGGCTTTTCCCAGCCAGGAAAGATCCCTCACTGGCCATTCAGATCACCTACCCTGTATCATTCAGATAAACAATTGAGCTCACAATAGACTGTGGCTAAATAATTTAGGACAGGTTTGTACTTTCAGCAGACAGACCATCTCTGTGTTTTGCCATCTCACATACATCATCTATGGATGATGAGAAAACAAAAGTTCCCTGAATCTCTCTCTTTCTTCTGATTTTGTTTTAATTGTGGCATAAAAGCTGAGGTGAGCACCTTGGTAGATTTATGCCAATTAAAAAAAAAAAAAAAAAAAAAAAAAACAGAAGGAGAAGAAACTGGTATAGTCTGCTTGCGAAATTTAATTCTAAAGGCAATCAGATCACAAATAGAATAAAAATAATAGTAATCACAACTATAAATGAAGCACCTTTGTGGGACACATGATATAAAAGTCTGACTTTCTTTTATGTTAAATGATCACAAGGTATAAAATAATAAGCAGGAACTCCAGTATGAGTGAAATGGTACATTTCAGTTCAGACTTTAGAAACAGGTAAAGTACACTCTTAAGTTCTTCAATGTACTTTTTGTTTCCTCCCACTGTTCTCCAAACAGAGTATCTGTCCATGGTTATAAGAGAAAGTTTTATTTGAATTCTGGGGGAAAAATAGATTTTACATTAAAGTCTGCTAATCCCTAATTTAAAAAATAGGATTATTTCTAATCTTTATATAAAATACCTGCTAGACAATCACACCTTTGGGTATAGTACACAGCTGGCAATATAACAAAGAGTTCAAATGAATCGTCAATATACTGGAAGTTCTAGTATGCTACTATCCTCTGGAAGATTCTTTTTATAAATGAAAAATTGATCTCCAAATATGTTTAACATTTAGTTCTATTTGATATCTGCTCAATAAGTCAAGAAATTTCCATCTTGGGAAACTACTTCAGTATGATGAAGGTTTTTGAAAGTCCTATGGTGAGATCTACCAAGGTGGAAACTTGACATGTGGCTTTATGATTGCTTTGTTGTCCAAGCGATAAACCTCATAAATGTGAACTGGTTTCTAACTTCCTTTCAGTCACATTCCCTTGGGATGATTTTCATTGTACATCCAGCAGCCATAGACCAAAGATTGCTTGAGGTTTGACGCTAGAGCAAGGGTCAGCAAACTCTGACCTGGAGACCAAATCTGATGCGCCACCACTTTTTGTAAATAGAGTTTTATTGGAACACAGCCATGTGCTTTTATTTACATGTTGTCTGTGACTGACTTCACTCTGTGACACCAGAGTTGTCAGCACCCACGTGACCCACTAAACATAATGATTACTGTTTGGATCTTTACAGAGAAAGTTTGCTGACCTCTGCCCTAGAGGCCATTTGTGGTATACGTCTGACACAGCAGGAAAGGAATCAAATCCCTAAGAGCAGGGGTAAGCCTGCATTTCTGTGTGGGCACAGGAATATAAAATACTCAACAAACTATTTAAGGAAGACCTTCCTTGAACTATATGAAGAAATGATTCATCTCTCAGAGAAACTCAAGATCAGAGGGTTTGGGGGATCAGGGCAAATGGAATGAGGGGCAGCTCAGTGGAACAGGAAAAGTGTGATGGATCCTCCAAGAGTCTTTTCTGAGGATTCTGAGTAAATAGATCAGCATCATTGTGTAACAAGAAGTGAAGCTGGGATGCTATGGTTGAAATGGACCACTGTTTTCTTGCAATCTCTTTTTGGAACTGTCTAATCTCACACAGGAGTACCCATCTCACTTGCCCATCCTCCAGAAAGATGGCCACACCAAGGTCCTTCAGAGACTATCTTTGACTTCATTGTCTTTTTTGGCCTCCATTTCCTCAGTTATCCACATCTCCAAGGTACCGCATGCTCCTCTAGCCACACCATGCAAGGACGGATAATTGGATGTATTAGAAAAAGTGAGATCTTAATATTTGTAGGAAGAAAAAAATATGGGAAAAAAATTTTTTAGGAAGCCATTGGTGAGAGGAACCAGAGTAATGCCAGTTTATTTTTGTTTCCAAGGACCTAAGTCTTTTGTTCTTTGGTACCAAGTGCAAAACAAACAAACAAACAAAATAACCCATATTTTATATTTGGCAACTCTGCTTTTGTGTTAGAAGGCAGATTCCTACCAGAAATTTGTTTCTCCAGGCAATATTCCTTTTGCTAATTGAGGACTTTATACTCAATATTATTAAAACACCCTTAGTTATGAATGACCCTCTATATGAGTATTCACGTTGGGGAGGAAGGATTTTTTTTAATGAAAATGATCATTATTTACTAGTCCCTAATCTCCATCCCTAAGGGACCCCTCAGTCTTCTATATAAATACAGCTGAGAGAAGATTAAGGGGGCAGCAGAATGAGAACATCTTGCTTTTATTTTAGTCAAAAGGTGGTGTGAAGTTTAGATGCAAAGAGCAAATAGATCCATTTCAGCAACTGATCCTTTTTTTTATAAGGTTCTATGAAAGCTTAACATTTTTCATTTAAGGAAGCTACAAACAACACCAGTTCCCCCTCACCCCTGCCCTAGGAAATCTTAGGTACAAAGAGGATAAAGCAGCAGTTCCTTCAACGGCACATTTGCATGGCGCACCAGGAGCCAGTGGGAAAAAAAGTTAGAATGAAAGAAACAACCTTAGAAAACAGGCCTTTTATCTCCAAGATAAAAATGTCCCTCTTGTGGTCTTTTCATCACTTTCTCCTTGGTAGAAAGTTCCCCCAGTTCCAATGTATTTCCATTAAAATAGTCAAAGCTACTGCATTGGGATGTCAAATGCATCTCTTTCTTTGTGCTAATCAGAATTTAAAATTATACAGTTGCCTCTGAATTTCTCACTCACAAAGCCAAAGCACTGATAAGAGAGAGAGCGGTGGGAAGCCGGCTGCTGCCATCCGCACAGTGCCCAGCACACCATGGGCACCAGCTCTTTCCCAAGCAATGTGATTTCTATGGTCCTCAAAAGCTTTCTTCATAATAGAGTCCTCGAAATTTCTCCAGGCAGGTCTAAATGGCAAAGGGAAAATAATTACTTGTGGGAGGTCCTCCTTTTGAGTATTGTTAGAGCACAAGTGTAAAAGAAAACACTGCTTCTGGTGCTCACACATGCTACTTGGGCTTCCCCCGCCCTCCTTTCGTAGGTACTGATGGAGCAGGAAATTAGTATCTTCCTTTGAGAGAAAAAAGCAAGAATGTCAGAGCCCACATGCACTAGAAAGCGTGACACACAACCGCAGTATTAACGTTGCATTCAGAGCATCCGTCAGCAGTCCCAAACACACCAACAGCAATGCTGACTACAGACCCTTTACTCTAACACAGCAATTGGTAATATTAGTACCCATTTTGTGGTTTGCAATCAAAAAAAAACAGGAAGAGTTGGTATAAGCAGCAGGTTTGAATCCAAATTCACCTGTCAAGGTAGGAAACCAGAGTAGTATTCCAAATGCCTTATTAAGCATGTAGACATCCTGGCTAGAAAGTGAGTTGATCCTGCCTCTTCACTGAATGCTCTTCATTTGAGATCAGCTAAGTAAAATATGATTCCGTTCTCACTGGGAAAGAAAGAAAATATCGGTCTGATCTAAAATCTACCCTGCATACCTAGGGTGATCTAGCAGACCCTGCCCAGTGTCTTCACAGCCTACTTCTACATTTGGGTGTTTTAGTGAAATCAGAGAGAACTCAGATTTCATAAAGTGAGAATCTCTAAACTGGTCTGTTAGTGTACGTGGGAGTGCTGCAGCAACAGGTTGTCTGAGAGCAGGAAGATGACACTTGTCAACAAGAGAGATGTCACTGTCTCTCTAGTTTACATATCCATCTAATTAACAGGATGCTAATCTTAAGGGTCCTGGATGCTTTAAAGAATAGTCCCAAAGCTGTGAAACTTCTCTGCAAAAAGAATAACTTCCACCAAATTTGTGTAAAAGAGGTTTCCTTTGACCCAAAGCCTGCCCTAAGACATGGAAAGAGTTTGATTATTTTCTCCATCATAATAATTGCCTAATTCATCATCACTGAACATGTAGTATGTGTTAGGCACTGGCTAAATGTTTCACATGTGTTCTCTGATTTCATCCTTAAAACAATCCTTTGAAATGGGTTTTTTTGTAGTTGCAATGTATCTATGCAGGACCTGAGTCATGGAAAGGTTAAGGAAGCTGTCTAGAGTCACAAGTTAGGAACTGGCAGAGCTGGAATGTGGCTCTAACTTGTGAACACTGTACTATGAGGCCAACAGCACAGCGAAGTATGCTTTCAGCTGTTAGGAAGCGTCTTCCACTAGGTTTTAGCTTAGATCTTCTTGAGCAAATGAGTCTGCAGAATGTTTATCTCCCTACTTTTGGTAGCCTTTCATGATGATTCAATCAATACTAAACTACAGACACCTGAGCTGAAGACCAGCCTAAATGACAGAATCTAGAACCACAAAATCTGTTCACGTTGGATGTGATGCTTGTTAAGCCAGGTGCCTTGTCCTGGCTTCAAAAGCCAGATTGTTAACATCATGATTAGGACATTTTAACACTCAGTAGTCTATGGGTACAAGCAAGGCAGCATTCTTGCACACATATCTTTTGTTCTGTGTCTTGTTTTCAGTGAGGTCTTTGACACTATTTGGTTTTCATTCTTCTCTACCTTTGCTTTTGGCAAAAGGAAAGAATCAAACACAATGGCACTCAGGAGAGTATCGCTGTCCCTGTTCCTAGACAAGACTACCTACAGAGGGTTTGGTTAGCACTGGTCACTCAGTAGCGATGGGCTGAGTGGGTCACTTTGGCTCTGCAAGGGCCTGAGTCCCTCACCTTGTCAGCTGTCACTAATGGGCCATATCTTCCTCATGTGCAGAATTCTTTTCGCCAAAGTTTTCAGGCCACAATTACCAATTCACCCGAGTTGGAAATGAGAGCCATTTGCCAAGTTTTGTTTAAATAGTGGCACCCTTTAACCAGAGTAGGTCTTACACTGGCAGCCTAGGTTCAGCAAGAGGCTGGTGGCCTTCCAACCAGGAAAGGAGAAAATGAGTGCCTCTGAAGTTCATTAGAACTGAATAGCTTCGCAGCACTTTAATCTTCTGAGCAAAGACATTGGGCTTTGAACTGCTAGAGTAAAAAGGCAAAGTCCTTTTGAAGAATTAACTCAGTCAAAGA
Source organism: Sciurus carolinensis (assembly GCF_902686445.1). Classification (NCBI taxonomy): domain Eukaryota; kingdom Metazoa; phylum Chordata; class Mammalia; order Rodentia; family Sciuridae; genus Sciurus; species Sciurus carolinensis. The sequence continues at coordinate 145,405,765 of NC_062218.1, forward strand.
CCGTTGGAATAGGTTATGCAGGTATGCCTTTATCAAGGTCCTACTGTCAACTGGCCCCCGCCCAGAGCTGAGAGGGCCACAGTCACTGAGGTTGTGATCCATCCTGATTGTACGTACCTTCTACACTGCATATATGTGACCTGATGGGGAGGCTGTGGATCCACTCACTGAACCCAAACATACTCAGCCCCCAGCTAGTGTTTATCTGACTCAACCTCCCCATAAAACCTTAGAACAGGATGAGCTAAGAATGTTTAAGTCTCTATTTTAGAATAAATCAGTCAGGGATTTCCGTTCTAATGGTGTAGACGTCCAAATGGCAAGCCAGAAATGGACACCTTTAAAGGGTCTCATGTGACCCACCTCATCAGGGCCAGAAATCTGGCACCCTGAGGGAGAGGGGCGGTTCTAGCAAAGTGAAGGGAACTGTTGGCACACTTAGATTTGGGTGACACAAAATGAAGATAATTGCTATCCAGTGTTTTAGTGATGGGGTTGGATGAAGTTTTCCATATGTTACCCACTTTTCCTGGTCAAGATCTTCCCTTTTAGAATCCATGACAGAGTAGAGGCACCTCTTAAGGAGGTCATATGTGAGAAAGAAAAGGCAGAGGCCATTCATCATGGTGTGGCTAGATACACTTCGGGAGAAGCCAGATTCTGGTGCTTTTAACAGAAAAACTGAAGTCACAGAAGTCCCATTGGCTTGGGAATTCTGAGTTTTTGAACAAGGAAACCCATTCCCATGAAGCAACTGAGGTCAGCCTTTGTGTTATTTTTGGTTTTCTTTTGTTTTTCCTCTGGGTTTGGGTGTGATGTAAGAAGAAGAGCTTTTTAGTTTTGTTTTGAGCAACATCAATCCTTGCACACTCTATGCAAAAATTTTGTAAGCATTGCAATAATGCTATGAATTACAAGGAACTATTTTAACTTTATTACACTTTCTGTATAAAAATTTGTATTTAATATTATTTCAATGCAGTCTTGTAAAATATATTAATAAAAATAATGATTGGTAAGAAGGAAAGCACCCTTGTCCACTTCTTCAGGGAACTCCACTCTCTCAGTTAATAAACCAGTCACTCTTATGTACTCTACTTCAGAAATAAATTTTCAGATTAACTTCTGAAAATGGGTAGCCTAACATGTCAGCTAAGCTAACATGTTGGCTTTCAAGAAGAGGTTCACACAAGCTACCTTTTATAAGAAAGCTAATTACAAGGCAATATATAGCTTGAAATTTGGAGTCCCCAGGATTTGAAGCAGATCAAGGGAATAGTTTAATCTAGACTATTCTTTTAATGACTTACATGGGCTCCTCTGGCTATGGCTTAAAACTCCCCTCTCTAAATCTTTGAAGAAACCAATCTGAAAAGTTCCTGTTGGGTACAACCTTTTCAATCAGCATTCCTGGTCACCTGTGAATGAGTCATTTTAGTAACATGTTCATCCGTGGTTCAGTTACTTTTCATCCTCTTCCAAAGACAATCCCAGTACTGCTCTCCTAAATGGAGCCTTGGGTGAGACTGTATATATGGTAGACAACATCATGGCCGAACCACATTGTTCTACCCACCACAATCAATCCTTCACTGTGACCATCTCATCACTCCTAGACTACCATGATGACTGGTTGTTATAATACTGTTGATTCCATCAGCCAAAAACACCCTCTCATCTAGCACAACCCCACCCTAGAATATCCTCATTCTTCTTTTCATTCATGTACATCTCTCTGTGGCCCTTATCATTCCCCCTCAAGTCTCCAATAATTTGTTTTGCAATATTACATTGTACTATGATTTGCCTCCTTATCTATCTGAGAACCTAGAATACTTATAATCATTTCTAAAGTTTATACAGAATTAATCATGTATCTAAATTGATCTTCACAATAGTGTTATAAGGCACATACATAATTTTCTCATCTAGAAAACCCAAGACAAACTCATATTCAACACATGACAGAACCAAAGTCCACTCCCAGTTATATTTTCATCCAAAGCCACATCTCATTAAATTTGCCTCTCGACTCCAAGCAACACTGAGGGAACATAACAGAATCTCCAAGGTAAAAGGCTGTATTTAAAATGTCATCCCGAGACAGGGTGAAATTTATTTTTAAATATGTAATCATTTTGTTACCTGACTTCACTTTGGGGAAAATTGACCCACTCCCCTGCCAGAAAAAAATCTAAATCAGAGAAAGTTGAATCTTAGCTAAAAAACATAAAGGTTAATGTGAGAGGAAGAGGTTAGTACAAGCCAAACAACCAGACATTGTTGATAAGAAGTTAGGAAGCAGACGGAAATGCCAGGAAACTAAAAAGAGCTCTATTCCTTTTCATACAAGGAGGGGAATATTAAAAAGTAGCAATTAGGTATAAGTCAGCAACTTTTAGATTTCTTCTGATCTTAACTCCTTCACAAAAGATGAAAGGTTCTAGGCACACTTAATGATGTAGCCCACATTATCCTAGGATAAAGGAGAAGGGAACAGGCATCAGAGTGCAGGAGAATAAACCAACAATTTTCAGAAAAACTTGTGACAATTAAGCACAATAACAAGTTATTTCTAGTATATGAATACCAAATTTTAATTCCTCTCAATAATACTGAACACTTGCAGTTGAGAATCAACTTACAGCTCCCAAGAGAGAGCCTCATTGGAAAGACAACAGATGAGGTTTGGAAACTGCCTGGCACAAGTAGATACTTCTGATAATTCAAGAAAATTCTCTCTGGAATTTAAAATGGGTGCATAAAATGTGAAATAAAATCTTCCAAATTATAGCTGTGTAAATAGGGTAGTAAGTATTTTGGGGGAGTGAAGTTAAGGATAATAGATATTAAATCAGAGGCAATAATCAGTTTTAATCTATGAGGAGACCAAGTCAATAGTTCTATTTTAAAATGTTGGCCCAAAATTAATCTATACAGTTTGAATTAAAAGCAATCAGTATTTTGAAGTAGAATTTAAGGTAAAAAAAATTTTGGAGCAATTCAGTTTAATAACATCCAATGAAATATGTCTCATCTTATTGATTATACACAAACCACTATACTGAGCAGAGCTGTATCAAAAAACAAAAAACCAAAACTATGAAAAAGAAGATGAAAATTAAATCTATTTGAAGGGGAAGTTTTTACCACTCCATTCCTATAATTTAATTGGCAAAGCCTGAAAAATGAACTATCACATACACATAATACACACACCCCTCTACATAATAGCAAAAAAAAAAAAAGTTGACCATGATCATATAAAAGAAATATAATTTTGAAATGAAAACATTAAAAACTTTTCAGACTATTTTCTCTGAAAACAGAAAGAGGTATTTTTATACTAACATAAAATTCTAGAAATTTAAAAACAACATTTCTCTAAGTAGTTGGTGATTTGAAAAGACAAAAACAACCAACCTAACTAAAGAGTAAGACAAAAATGGTACAAACTACATAATTTTACCAAATATGTCAAAATTACAAAAATATTTAAACTTATTAACAGAAATAAATCAAGCATTCAATTTAAGATTCTAGATCAAGCAGCAAAAGAACAAAAACAATAACACTGAGGTCAGTAATTATAAATTTTACATCAAAAAATTGAAACCAAGAATGTAGATGATAAATCTTTCAAAAACATAAATGCTTTCAATTCCTCTTAATAATACTGAACACTCAGCTGAGTATCAACTTACAGCTCCCAAGAGTGAGTCTTATTGGACTGATAACAGATAAGGTTTTGAAACTGCCTGGCCCAAATAGATATTAGTAAAGAATACTTGTGATAATTCAAGATAACTCCTTCTGGAATTTAAAATGGGTACATAAAATGTGAAATAAAATCTTCCAAATTATATTATTTTATACATATAAAAACTTAAAATATGCTATAGCAACATGTTATTTCCTTATAAGAAACATAGAAAACCTCAGTGAAAGGTCCAATTTAAAAATTTAACCAAAAAGAACAAAGTAAAAATTAGCTCTTATTTCTTAGGCAAATAAATTAATTTTGGTTTAGGAAATTCTACCAAATTTTCTGCTATCAATAAATATTACATGTATTAAAAATATATGTGCATAAACAATACATATACGTACATTTATAAACTTAAGTGTGGAAAGATGTCATAAGGGATCTGTTTAACCTGTACTAAGAAAAATATAAATTTTTGAAAGTAAAATACGAAATGAAGAGATTAGCTTTTAGCTGTATAGACCAAAATTGATTTTCTTCAAGCTAATTTACATATTTGACAAAACACTCATCAAAAATCCAACAGATTTTTCTGGAGAGTAAATAAGATCTAAAAATGTATCAAGCAAAATAATAGGGAAAAAAAGATGAGAACTATTCTCTAAGCATAGGCATTAAGATGACAGAAACCTAACAAACTGCTTAAAATCACAGAATAGCAACAGTGAATATAATATTTCAAAAACAAATACAAATTGACCACATTGGGCATTATTTTTCTACCCGGAAAACATCCTCCTCTCGTTTCTTCCTGCTCACCTTTGAAGATTCCATGTGCACATCAGCCTCTTGCAAGGCTTCTCTGACTTGAACTCTTGATACCAAGCAAGCCTTCCCTGGGTACCCTGCCCACACCTCCACCACAGCTTACACTATACTGGAGCAACCTACTCATTTTTACACTCACCCCACTAGAATATGGTCTAAAGAGCAAAGGTACGGCTTCCTCAGTATTTTATCACTCGAGCCTAGCAGAGTGCCAGGCTCCTGAATGGAAACGATTGAACTGAACAGACCAGAAACCCCAGAAATAGATGATGCCAGTGAATGAAGGACTGTTTTACCAGTTCAATCTAACCCTTATTTTCTCACTCCTAAACTACAGAGCAAGAACAAGTTCGTGATCTCTGTTCTTATTTGGCTTGCAAATGAGCAATCTTGACAACAAAGCAGTCATGGATATGAAATGAGCAGGATGTCAGAGAAGTTGGTACCCAGAAAGCAGAGAGCATCAATGTCTTTACAAACCAATGACAAAGGTCACGATTATTTGATTGGCATTAGAAAAACTAATCACTGATTTATTTGGTGAGGCAAAGGCAGCTTTAGTCACACCTTAATCAATTCCAGGGGACCACAGTTGCATCCATTTGTCCATCCAGAGTCTATTGAATTTCTTTTGTAAATAAATCATACCCATTCCTGGCTCTTGAATATCTCAGAGCTTAGTGGGTACATAGGGATCTAAAATGATCCACTGCCACACAGAATGGGAAAGATCCATAAAAGACAAGACAAAATAACAGGATATGGACTAGGAAGCCACCTACAACTTGTGAAAGATGATAAGAGAAATCTCAAAGACAGAAGACCAGCCCACTCGAGTGTATTTAATTCTTAAATTCCTTCTCCCCACTCCGCTTACTGCCATGCACAGGAGAATTTTATAAAAATGTAGCAGCAGTAAAGAAATTGTTGAAAAGTACAAGCTTGAAGGAGTTCATACAAATTAATAAGTAAACCATCAAGACATCAATAAATACATGAAAAAAAGAGATAATAAGCACATAATTCACACAAGTAAACATGTTCATTTTTTTTCTTAATTCTGAGACTCAGAAAGATGTAACAAAATTAATAACCATTTTCCAAGGAAAACAAAGATATGCTACCACATTAAATATTCATCTTAAGATGCAATCTGATTTTAGAATATTAAAATCATAAAAAGTGGAACAAAGAATCTACTAAATAAAATGTGGTTAAGGTTATCATATAATGTGGTTCAAATGTTCATAGCCTTGATTTAAAAAAAAAGAGGGGGGGAAGGAAATTTAATCAAAAGGCTTTTTTTTTTTTTAATCCATTGGGTTTTATGCTTGTTTTAATTTACCAATCAGATTATTTTTAATTTATCACATTGGTTAAATAGTGTCTGCAACATTGAGGGACATGTAATAAGGCTGTTTTATACTTTCTTTAATCCTGAAAAAGTAGGTAGGTATTGCACGCCTGTAATTCCAGTGATTCCAGAGGCTGAGGCCTGAGGATCAAGAGTTCAAAGCCAGCATCAGAACTAGCAAGGTTCTAAGCAACTCATCAAGACTCTGACTCTAGATAAAATATTGCAAAAGGACTGGGGATGTGGTTCAGTGGTTAAGCACCCCTGGGTTCAATCCCTGGTATAAAAAAAAAAGTAGGTATTAATCCCCACCATATGGAAATCTTTATGCAAACTTGCCTAAGATAATTCTACCACCAAATGACAGAACTGAGCTTTAACATCCAGGATAGTCCCCTCCTTTGTATGAGTTTGTCCACCTTTCTGTCAAAAAGGAGGCAAACATACCTCTGCACTGATGGGTGGGCACTGGTATATTCTTTCAGAAAGTAATGGTCAATTTTTTGAGTCATAAAAAAAATTCACACCCTTGGGTCCACCAAACTCATTTTCAAAATTCACCCCGGCAATGATATTTAAATAGAAAACAGTGGTTAGCAATATGTTGCAAAGAATTTAAAGATGGAAAAAGTAAGCAATGTTGCCTAAACAGCTAAAAGGGAAGATCAACTAGATCGTGGTTATTTCAACTTTATGGAATATAATGCTGCCTTTAGAAAGCTTTGAAGGATTTTATTTTGATGCAGAAAAATCTCATGTTAAATATGTAAAAACAATGATTACACATGAATAGAGACTTCTAGGAAAACTGAAAGACAAAGCAAGTTGATTTATTTGGATGGTGGTATTATAGGCTTTTCTTTTCCTTCTTCTGTTTATAATATTTGTAAAATAAAACTTTTTTCAAAAAAGACTAGTATCTGTTCTTTTACTTTGAAACAGAAAGGATGACATATTATTTCAATCCGAGAAGTAATCTATTAAAAAACATGACCTTTATGCCCCAAATTACAAATTGCAGTGTTAAAAGAAAAAAAATCTGGAATTTGCCTTTTAAAATCAACAATAGGAGTGATAGATAAATAAATCATGATATATCCAAACGATGGAATACTATGAGTATTAAAATAATTGGAAACCATACAACAATTTCAGACGTTTAAGTTTAAAAGACCTAGAATTACATGGAACCTAATTGCAGTTAGGTCTTAGTTTCAGCTGCTCTAGGTTCTGTAGAATGGGTAGCTGATAAGAAATTTATGTTTCACAGTTCTAAGGCTGGAAGCCTGGGATCAGGGGACCAGCCTGGTTGGGTTCTGGTGAGAGCCCTATTCCAAGATACAAAGTGTCAACTTTTATTCTCTTTCTACATGGGAGGACGAGGACAAGTGATCTCCCTGAGGACCCTTTAATAAAAGCACTAATCTAATTCATCAGGGCTTCAAGATCTAATCAACTCTCAAAGTCTCCACCTCCTCATACCACCACATGGGGGATTAGAATTTCAGTATGTGAATTTTGGAAGACATGTACATTCAGTAGATTGAAAGTGGGGGAAAAAAATGGAAAAAATAATTTAAGGATGAAAAAAGTATCCCTGATAATTTTAAGATGTTATAGTAATATGAATATGGCTATTTCAGATAACTTAAACTCCCTTAAGTATAACCATTAATTTTGTAAACTAGATAAACAAAAATAATTTTTAAGTTGAGCTTTAAAAAGTGTTTAATTTTCAACTTTTGGTCCATTTATTCAAGTCTACCAATGGGTCAAATTTGAAAAGACCTCTGAACACAAAGAATACCTATGGATTTAAGGTTGCCTCTTCTTCCATTCTACAGAAGAATGAGACCTTTGAAATTGTCCTTCGAGCCCCTGTGATGGCTACAAAGCTCTTCTACGAATGGACATCAAATACTAAGCCATACATCTAAGCTCTATGTGGGCCCCAAGGTTGTGGGACGTTGGCTCCCCTACTGGATTTCAAGCAAGCATGAGGTGAGGAAGGACCAGACCCTTTCCCCTTCTAAGAGACATGAAGAAGAACTAAAGGAAATTTTATCCATAACTTGAAATGGACAGCTGTCTAAGTTGTGACAATAATAATAAGAGATCCCTTCACATCACCATTACCCTTCCTTCACTTTCATTCCTCAACGTTCCACAACACCCTCTGCCTCAAACACTTTGGGTTTGTTTTGTCAAGTTAGACATTATACTCTCTAATCTAAAAATGTTTCATACAAACTTGGTGCATCTTGGCCCCATCCCTTTCATGATCTTCAGACATCCTAACCCACTTCCCTTAGCTCTCATGAGACTGCAGCTCAGGGTTCCTTCTCCAACATCTGACCCATCTTTCTCCTCTCCAGAAAAGATAAGGCACTCAGGTACCCAGAAATCCATAATTAACCTCTTCTCCAGTTCTGTAGACACTTACCACAAAGGTCCTCATCTCTTCTTTAAAAGCTAAATAATGGATACAGATTGAACATTCCTCAGTTGGAAACCTAAAATCTGAACTGATCCAAAATCAGAAACTTCAAATGCCAACATGATATCATGAGTGGAAAATTCCATACCAATTATCTCTCATGCACAAAATTATTTAAAACATTGTTTAAAATTAACTTTAGGCTATATATACAAGCTATATATGAAACATAAATCAGTTTTGTGCTTAGACTTGGATCTCATACTCAAGATGGATATACAAATATTCCAAGTTCCCTCATAAAAAGTGCTGCTAAATTCTTTTTTTTTTTTTTTTTTTTTTTTAAGGACAACTTTGTATTGCTACCAGAGGCTTTTATCATCAGTACATGGTTCTGGCTGCAATACCTTCTTCAGCTGTGAAGGGAGCTCAGGATTCAGAAGTTAAGAAAAATATAGGTAGACTAGGATGGGAGAGGGGAAAATAACTTTTATCAAGAAATAGCTTAATGTAAAACTAGGGTACTAAATTCAGTTATAACATATTATAAGACTCAAATCATAGAGCTGCCCCAATATCTAGACAGTCTCTCCTACTGATTATAAATGAGTGAAAACAGATCAGTTACAAAAATCCAATTATAGGTTACATACATGTTTCTTTGGTGAAGTGCTGCTCAATTCTGATTTCAGCAATCTGGGTTCCTGACACCTTCAGCCATCGCTACTCGGTTATCTTGTTGAGTCTTCCTAAGCATTGGAAGTAGGTGAAAAGTGTTCTGTATTGTACTTTTTGCCCTTACCTCCAAAGTGATGCTGTTCATTAAAAAAGTCACCATTGACCTACTGCTGATGAAATCAGAAGCCTTTCCAGGGGCCGTTTTTCCCTTTTGGTACAATCCAGTGCTGAATCCAGTAGGCAGCACACTCTCTTGGTGAACTATCAGACTCATTTCTCCGTTTGATTTATTTACAGAGCCCCATCTGAATCAAGCCACCTGCTTCCTCCCACAATATCCACATAACTCAGAAAAGCATAAAATATCATCCATAAATAAGATACATTAAATGAAAGTCTTCAAAGTTCCTTAGTTTTTATTTTCCATCTTGATGAAAATTTGGTGATTTCATGGCATGCTGGACAGATCTCTGACATGTTTTAAAATATGCATAGTTGATTTCATTCCTTACGACAGATGTATCATGATTCCGAGGGTTATAAAAACACTTCTTCAATCACAGTGGTAAGTTTATAAACACCACCTTTCCTCATACTGTTCTCCTTGCCTATTAACTCCTTCTTCTGCTTTTGATGCTCCTAATAACCCCTTTCCCAGCTGTTGGCCATCAATCTTTCCCTGTACAATACATGTCATCGGCACAAAGGCAGCTAATATTCCTTCAGTGTTTCCTTTTTCACGACTTCTAGCAAACTAATTTTTCACATGTATTTCCAAGGAACCTTTTAAATTATCTCATTTAATTACCACAGTACATCTATAATAGAAACAAGACACCCACCCATATCATCTTGCAAAGGGAAGCTGAGCCCTAGAGAGTGAGTGACTATCCAAGTTGCCATCTGTAAAAGCAGCAGAGTCGGATGTGGAATATCTTCAGTGCAACTGTATTTACTGAGGTGTGGTCATGTGGCAGGACCCCCAAGGGCTCATGCTCCTTCAAAACCCAGGTGTGCGGCATGGATAAAAGAAAGTCAACTTCATTTCCCAATCTGGTCACAAGTTATATGACCGTGACAAGATGTGAACCTCAGTTACTTCTCTGTAAAATGAAAAGTGTCAGATGAATAATCTTCACTCGCCCTCATAGCTGCCGATTTTTTGTAGTGCTCTGAAAATTACCATCGGAGCGACCGGTGCCGACTCATGGTCACAACCAGTCCGTTCATTCATCAATTAACTATTTAATGAACATGGGCAGAGTGTGGTCATGCTTCTCTGTGTTTAGAGATTATAATAAAACACAAGCAGGCATGGCCCAGGGAGTTCAGAATCCAGTGTGAAGTAGCAATGGAAAAATATACAAACTAGACCATGTCCAAACAGTGCAAAGTCCAGTAAGAGAAGCGGACATTTCCCAAAAGAAGTGATATCCAAGGTGAGATTTCATGAGAAGAAAGCAGGCACTCAAAGATTTAGAAGGGGGTTCTGGCAGAGGAAACGGTTTGCAGAGAAGTGTAAGTTGTTAGTTTCATTACTTAGAAGACAACATTTACAGCTTTGCTCGTCTTCATTTTCTTCTGTGAATTAGACATATGGAATGCAATTATTGCCTTTCACCTGCTGGGAGAGCGTGAATATTAATCTATCCTCCAGGAAAGAAGAGCGCTTTTTAGATGCTAACGATAACTTCTATAATTGACCATCAAGGACCAGAAAGAGAGTTCCAAAGGATACAGAGAGTGCCTTTGAGGCCAACAAGAAGGGAAAGTAGAGAGATCCTTTGAGGTTAAAAAGAGAGAGAAGTCAGAAGTCCCCGGTCTCAGATATGTCACACCTCACCACCACAGAGGCCAAAGCATCAGAAGTCAAGGCACAGCACACCATGGATATCAAGGGGGGCTGCACCCCAGAGCGCGGGTCCTCCACTTCAAGGGGAAGTCTGGTGCTTCAAAGTCCAGTCAAGGTGGTATAATGAGAATGCACCTTGAGGCCTACTCTCTGATGGAAACAGGCCTCAAAATTAAAAAGAGGAAAATAGTTAAGATCTCTAAAGCCCAGTATAAACCTGAAACTGAAAAAAATGAAAGTGTGTCAAGCTAAAGCCTTGGGGTTGCTGGACCCCAGGACCAGGAGCAGGCAGAGGTCATCTGAGGGTGAGCTCACTGCTCACAACAAGGGACAGGAAGGAGGAGAGGAGAGGAGAAGTCTGCAGCCCTCTGCAGCCTGCACAGTAGGTAATCAACCTCCCCATCCACAGATGAGATCAGACGCAGCCTGCAGCCTCATCAGCAGCACCTGGAAGTAGGCAGGATTCCCCTGATGTGCTCTAAGGGAAAACCTCAGCAAGTAATGTAAAACCCAGTTTTGCATTAAGGACTTTTGGGGATCCCAGAAACAAATGGATTTAAAAATCATTTGAGTCAGAGAAAACCGTCAAAACAAAGATCCCAAGCTGTCAGGGGAAAATCTAAAACCTATGAAGAAAACTAATATTAAGACAAGCAAGCCATAAGTCAACAACTTAGAAAATGTAATCTGGATAAATTAATATTATAGAAGAATCTGTCTACAGAAAAAAGGACTTTGAAATAAGTAATAGCAAAATCCTCAAAGGACAAATGGAAGAAAAATATGCTTAAAAATGGAAAAATGTATGAAACAAAAAATTCCTCACTTCCCTTTTTCTCTCAAATAGACACACATACATACACATATATAATATGCTATACATATAAAAGAATCAGATACAACTTTTGGAAATGAAAAATGCAGCCACTAAAATAAACAGTTAAGAATAAATCTGGAAGGACACAGGCAAAGAGAAAATCAGTGAATTAGAGAATAATTGTAAAGAATTCATCCAGAGTATAGTCAGGGGAAAAAAGGGGTAATATTGACTAAAGTACTGAGATGAAGATTCTCAGGTACTAATAATTGTCCATTTAGAGTGTCAGAAGAGTATAGGGAACGTTGCTAAGGCAGTATTTTTTTTTTTTTTTCAGTACTGGGAATTAAGTCCAGGAGCACTCTACCACCAAGCTACATCCCCAGCCCTTTTTACTACTGTGATACAGGGTCTTGCTAAATTGTGGAGACCAACCTCAAACTTGTGATCCTCCTGCTTTAGCCTCCTGAGTGCTGGGATTACAGACCTGAGCCCCCATGTTTGGTGAAGCAACATTCAAAGAGATATTGACTAAGGATTTTCTAAAACAAAAATACTGCACATGAATCATTAATTTGGACACATGCCAAACATGATAAATAAAAAGTCATTTAAAGATAGAAACTTGAAACAAAACTTTAGAAATCATGAATAAAGAAAAATCTTAAAAGTTTCCTGAAGGGGCTATAACCAAGAGGAAGATGACAATTGTAAACAATTGTGTCGTTTAAAGTGCTGGGAAACATAATTATAAACATAAAATCATTTACACATTTAAACTGTAATGAGAGATGAGGCAGGAAAAACAATTAACAGTAACAATAATAAACTCAATTCGTAGGAGGATGGGAGACTCTCTGGAAGACTCCTTGAGCCTCCATATGAGGAATTCACAGCAGAAAATTAACTTAGGAGGAGAAACTGCTAAAAAAATTAGATTAAAATGAAAGATGAGATGAATAAAAAAGAGTACGTACTCAAACCTAAATGTACCAGCAATTAAGTACAAATTGATTACTGTTCCAACTGAAAATTAAGAGTGTTGACTTAAGTTCTTAAAAATGTTTGCTGCTCATTAGAGATACATCCTCAGAGGAAGTATGAGAAAGGTACAAAATAGAAAGATGGAGTAAATCATCTCATGTGGAAACTTTCCAGATGAAAAAGCATAGTCCTCGTGGTTTGAGACAAAGCAAACTTGAAGACAAAAAATATAATTTCACATAAAAGGAGATATTTCTTGGTGATTAATAGGTCAATGCAAGTGAAAGACAGCAGTGTGAAATTTGCCTAATGATTTAATCTCCAAAAACATGAGGCAAAATGTAATTGCCAGACCTGAAAAAAGGCAGAAAGAGACAGAGAGGAGACAGAAAAATACTTTTTCAGAAGCTGCAATAATTAAAAAATAATTGAAAAGACTGTAGGGATACAGAAGTTATCAGTAGCACAATTAATAAACTTGATGTACTTGACAGAGGTGGAATATTTCATGGAATAATCACAGAATATACTTTCATTTCAAATTAACATGGAACAGTTACCAAGGCAGTCATTTGCTGTACCATAAAGAACAATTGAACAAAAATGTTATTTCTACACACACACACACACACAAAATACCTGCAAATGCCTTTAATGAGTACATATATTTGAGAAAACCCTCAACTTCTTAAAAACTGAATATATTTTTAATAATCCATGATTCAAAGAAGAAATCAAAACAAAACTAGAACATCTTTTCACCTAAATAGTAATGAGGACTGAGTATCCACAAATGGTGCTGGGACAACTGGATATCCTGATTCAAAAGGGTTAAAATGGACATGTATGGCATGCTACATGCACATAGTAGCTCAAAATATATCAGCAACTTAATATTAAGAGAAAAAATGATACAACACTGAGAAGAAAATAGGAGTAAATTTTTATGATTTGGGTTACATCCTAACTTCTTAGGTAGGATGCTAAAACTACATGTAGTTTTAAAAAAGGCAATTGGAGTACATTAAAATTTCAAACTCCTCTGCTCCAAAGTCACCATCAAGAAAGCAAAGGATAACTCACACAATCAAAGAAAATATTTTGCAGAACACATGTGCTATAAAAATAAAGGTATTTGCCAGGTGCGTTGGCACATGCCTGTATCCCAGAGGCTCGGGAGGCTGAGGAAGGAGGATCGTGAGTTCAAAGCCAGCCTCAGCAACTTAGCCCAGGCACTAAGCAACTCAGTGAGACCATTTCTAAATAAAATACAAAATAGGGCTGGAGATGTGGCTCAGTGGTCAAGTGCCCCTGAGTTCAATCCCCAGTACCCCCCAAAATGATATTTTACTGATGACAAATATTTGTACAAAAAAAACCAACTAAACCATAAAAGATAATACAAGGACAAGCAACCCAACAGCTATAGGATTTGAATAGACATTTCTCCAAATAATATCTACAACTGGCCAATCAACACTTGAGTATCATTAGCAGACACTGAGTCTATTATGAAAAGTCTATTATGAAAGTCTATTGTGCAAATCAATACACAAAGAGGTACCTCTTCACATCCTCTAGGATGGCTGTACTCAAAGAGAGGGACAGTAACAAGTTTGAGGAGGATAGGGAAAACCCGAATCCTCATACATTTCTTCACAGAGTGAAAGTGGCATCATTGCTTTTGAAAACTACAAGAGTTAACATATGATGCAAAGGTTCCCCCTCAAGTGTATGCTCAAGAGAAATAAAACTAAAGTCTACCAAAAAAGTGCACAAATGTTCATAATAGTATTTTTTCATAATATACAAAAATGGAAACACCCTGAATGTCCACAACTCAATGAATGGATAAATGGATGTGGGCTATCCATACCATGCAGTGCTGTTCACCATAAAAAAGAATTACAGATACAGGCTTCAATATAAATTTTGAAAATAGCATACTGAAAGGAGCCACAAATGAAAGACCACACGGTGTGTAATTTCATTCATAAGAAATGTCTAGAAGAGGGGAATACAGAGAAGCAGAAAGTATGTCACTGTTTTCAAGGATCTGAAGGTAGAGGGGAACAGAGAATGACTGCTAATATGTGTTGAATTTCTTTTTTAGAATGAAAAATTTGTTCTTAAATTGGACAGAATCGAAAGTTCTACAAGTCTGAATATACTAAATACTGAAATGGTATATTTTAAATGGTGAATTATCTCTCAATAAAACTTTATTTTAAAAATTGAGGGTAGTTGACTATTGCTGAAACAGTAATCAACTGAAAATTTATAAACTTAAGTACATGTAGTTAAAAAGAATAAATTTTGAAATCCAGTTATGTGAGCATTCATTTCAAGCTAGAATAAAAACAGTTAATCAAGATAAAAAAGAAATCAATAAAAATCAAAAAACAAGCATACATATAGAAAATTCAGCAGTTATTTCTGTGTGTAAAGATTAATAAATTCTATGAAATAGAAACAGAGTGAACCCTTCCAAACTCATTCTATGAAGCTAGTATTACTCTGATACCAAAACCAGACAAAGATTCATCAAGGAAAGAAAAATTTAGACCAATATCCCTGGTGAACATAGACACAAAAATCCTTAACAAAATTCTGGTAAATTGCATATTAAAAGATAGTGCACCATGATCAAGTGGGGTTTATCCCAGGGATGCAAGTTTGGTTCAATATCTGGAAATCAATAAATGTAATTCATCACATCAATAGACTTAAACAATCATATGATTATTTCAGTAGATGCCGGGAAAATACAGCACCCCTTCATGCTTAAAACACTAGAAAAAATAGGAATAGTAGGAACATACCTCAACATTGTAAAAGCTATCTATGCTAAGCCCATGACCCACATCATTCCAAATGGAGAGAAACTGAAAGCATTCCCTCTAGAAACTGGAACAAGACAGGGATGCCCTCTTTCACAACTTCTATTCCTTGAATAGTCCTTGAAACACTAGTCAGAGCAATTAGACCAAAGAAATTAAAGGGATACAAATAGGAAAAGAAGAACTCAAGCTATCACTATTTGCTGATGACATGTTCTATATTTAGAGGATCCAAAAAAACTCTACCAGAAAACTTCTAGAACTAATAAATGAATTCAGCAAAGTAGCAGGATATAAAGTTAATATGCATAAATCTAATGTGTTTCTATTCATAAGTGATGAATTCTCTGAAAGAGAAATGAGGAAAACCACTCCATTCAAAATAACCTCAAAAAATACTTGGGAATTAATCTAATTAAAGAGGTGAAAGAACTCTACAATGAATATTACAGAACACTAAAAGAAATTAATGAAAACCTTAGAAGACAGAAAGATCTCCCATGTTCTTGGATATGCAGAATTAATATTGTCAAAATAGCCAAAGTACCAAAGGCGCTACACATATTCAATGCAATACCAATAAAAATCCCAATGACATTCCTCATAGGAATAGATAAAGCAATCATGAAATTTATCTGGAAGACTAAGAGACCTTGAGTAGCCAAAACAAATCTGAGCAAGAAGAGTGAAACAGGAGGTATCACAATACCTGACCTTCCACTGCAGTACAGAGCAAAAGTAACAAAAACGGCATGGTATTGGCATCAAAATAGACAGGCAGACCATTGGTACAGAATAGAAGACACAGAGACAAACCCACATAAATACAGTTACCTCATACTAGACAAATGAGCCAAAAACATACAATGGTGAAGGATAACCTATTCAACAAATGGTGCTGGGAAAACTGGAAATCCATAAAAAGAAATTAAATCTTTATCTCTCACCCTGCACAAAACTCAACTCAAAATGGATCAAGGACGTAGGAATTAGAGCAGAGACCCTGCTCCAAAAAGAAGGCAAAGTAGGCCCAAATCTTTATCATGTTGGCCTTGGACCAGACTTCCTTAACAAGATTCCTAAAGCACAAGAAATAAAAGCAAGAATCAATAAATGGGATAGAATCAAACTAAAAAGCTTTTTCTCACCAAAGGAGACAATCAACAATGTGAAAAGATAGCCTACAGAGAGTGAGAAAATCTTTTCCACAAGCACTTCAGATACAGCACTAATCTCCAAAATCTGTAAAGAACTTACAAAACTTTACACCAAAAATACAAAGAACCCAATCAATAAATGGGTCAAAGAACTGGACGAACACTTTCCAGAAGATATACAGGTGATTAAAAAATATATGAAAAAGTGTTCAATATCCCTAGTAATTAGAGAAGTGCAAATTTAAAAGATCCTAAGATTTCATCTTACTCTAATTAGAATGGCTATTATCAAGAACACAAGCAATAATAAGTGTTGGACTGAATGTGGGGAAAAGATACACTTGTACATTGCTGGTGGAGTTGCAAATTGGTGCATTCAATTTTCTCTATGGAGATTCCTCAGAAAACTTGGAATGGACCCACCTTTTGAACAAGGTATCCCACTCTTTGGTTTATACCCAAAGGACTTAAAATCATCATACTACAGTAGCACAGTCACATCAATGTTCATAACAGCTTAATTCACAATAGCTAGATTGCGGAACTAACCTAGATGCCTTTCAATGGATGAATGGATAAAGAAACTGTGGTATATATATACAATGGAATATTACTCAGGTATAAAGAATAATAAAATTATGGCATTTACAGGCAAATGGATGAAATTGGAGAATATTATGCTAAGTGAAATAAGCCAATCCCCCAAAACCAAAAGCCGAATGTTTTCCCTGACAAGTGGATGATGATATGTAATGGAGGTGGTAGGTAAGAGAACAATGGAGGAACTTTGGATTAAATAGAGAGGAATAAAAGTGGGGAGGGGCAGGGGGGTAAGGATGGTGGAATGTGACAGACATCATTGCCCTATACGGGTACATGTATGATTGTATGAATGGTGTGAATCTACATCATGTACAACCATAGAAACAAAAAGTTGTACCACATTTGTATACAATGAATCAAAAAGCAGTCTGGAGAGAGGGGGTATGAAAAATGGTGGAATGAAACAGACATCATTACCCTATGTACATGTATGATTACAGGAATGTATGAATCTACATTGTGTATAATATAGAAACAAAATGATGTACCCCATTTGTGTACAATGCATCAAAATGCATTCTGTAAAAAATTAAAAGCTAAATAAAACTAATAATAAAAAAAGAAAAAAAAGCAGTCTGTAAAAATACAAAAGATTAATAAATTGATAATCCCTTTAAAAATTGATTGGAAATGACAGGAAACAATTTCTAAAATAAAAAAGAAGTCATTACCACAGAACCTATAGATATAAAAAAATTTAATAAGAAGATATTATAAACTACTATATACCAATATGTTTGACACTCTGGATGAAATATAAAACCCCTAAAAACAGCAACTTGCCAACATTGACAAAAATAGATACAAATTCTGAATATTCTAATAGCTTGTATATGGAGTTCATTATTTGAAAACTTCCCAACAAGAACACCATTGAAGTATTTACCAGCAAATTCAAACATTTATGGAAGAAATAATGTCGATTTTCCACAAACCATGTCAGAGCATGAAAAAGATGAAAGAGAACTATTTAAAATGAGGACAACATAATCTTGATTTTGAAATATAACAAGGAGTTTATAAGAAACATAATTATAGATCAAAACTCTCTCATGATTCTACATGTAAAATTATTTGGAAGACTATGGCACCAAAGCATAAAGGAAAATATCAATAAATGGACTTCATCAAAATTAAAAACACTGTACTTCAAAGGACACTATGAAGGGAGTAAAAAGACAGTTCAAAGAATGGAATCTTTAAATCATATATCTGATAAGAACCTGTCTCTGCATTACATAAAGATTGAATAACAAAAAGATAAACAATCCAATCAAAAAATGGGCAAAAGACTTGAATAGACATTTCTACAAATAAAATGCACCAATGATCAACCAGTGCATGCAAAGTGCTAAACATCATAGTCATTAGGGATATGCAAATAGAAACACAATGAGATATCACTTCCTACCCATGAGGACAGCTATGACCAATGAAACAAAGTGTTGATGAGGATGTGAAGAAAATTGTACCCTCATCTGCTGCAGGTAGGAATAGAAAACTATGTAACCATGATGAAAAGAAATTTGGCATCTTCTCAATAATTTAAATATGGCATTACCATTAGACTCAGTTATCCTATTCCTAGGTAAATACCTATAAGAATTTAAAACAAAGCTTGAAAATGGGCAGAAAAATGTCTAATCTTCTCAAAGTAGCCTATATTTTTTTAATTTGTGAGCCTACAAATTTATAAGTAAAAGATGTAAAATCCAACAGAAAGGAAAAAGAGAGCAGACCCTCTCAATTCACTGAAAAGAAAATCAATGATAAATATGCGATTGGATGCTTTACCATATTAGTAAAAGAAATGTAAATTCAGTATGCAATATACAGCTATGCATACTCCTCAGGCTGGGAGAAGGGAATCTGATGATAATCAGGGTGCACAGCACCTTATGAACATCTAAGGGACGATGGATAAATTCTAGTATCGTTCTACAATGAGAATATTACACTGAAACTAAAATGACAGACCATCAGTTAAGTAGCCCAAACTGGAGCAATCTGAGAAACACTGTTGAGTAAAAAGTAGGAATAATACATAGGGTTGGGGTTCAGAAAGCAGCACCTCAAAAGTATGGCCCTTGGGCATGGTAATAAGGATAAAAATGTAGTCTCAGAAGCAAGGTCTGTGTGACCTTCTCCATCCTCTTCTCTCCCTTGACACTCTTTCCACCCAGAAGCACAGAAGAGATCTCTCTCTGAAGTTTATGAAGGAGGAGGACTGTCAAGAGTTTTCTCCCTCTAACCTCATCAGAAATGGAAGAAGGAAGACTCACCAGAAAGACTAAAGGTCAGTACCACTTATTCTACTGAGAGGTGTGTGCAACCTGCGAGACCCAACCTGTGAGACCCAACCTGCACCATAGGACAACCTTTTCCATCCTGCATTTACTCCCCTCACTGTCCCACAGCTGGTGTCCCCAACTCCTCACTGGAAACCCCAGGACACTCTTCCTGTAGCTCAAAATGCTATTTAAGCTTCAACCATCTGGCCCTTTTTGAGCCTCATATCTTTGTGTAGCCCATTGTAATAAACATGTATACCTTTTCTCTTGTGAGTCTGTCAGTTTATTTCATATTCAAGTATTGAATCTTCAGAGGGTGAAAGGAAAATTCCCTTTGCCCCCATAATACAATATGACACTAATCAAAATTTTAAATACAAAAAGATTATTTATCACTTATAACTACCTGCATATTTCCTACATTGCTTTGCATTCACATATTAATCTCCACTCAGAGAGGTGTGTATTTTAGTATTAAAGTGAGACCAGGGCCATTTCTTAGGCACCAAAATCTTACTGCACATGCCCTCTAAAGAAACAGTTCCTCCAGATGCCTTGCAGGGGTCTTAAGGTTTAATGCATTTTCATCAGACAATAAGCACATTCTGAGCAAGGATTCTGGGTTGCCCAGGAGTCATTTGTTCTGTGTTACAATCATTTATGGAAGTTTCTCTTGAGACTTCGGCTCTCCTTGTATCCCTAAATTCCTCTCTCATTATCATTGAGCAAAAGCTAGAAGCCACAACAAAGTGAGCACCATAAAAAGAATAAATTATGGTATAAGCATACTACCATATTCTATGCAATAATTTTAAAATCACATTTTCTAAGAGTATGGATGATGTGGAAGAGGCAAATCCTAGAATTTAATACATTTGATGAAGTGAAGAACCTCTGAAATAAAAATTAAAGCAGGATAATTTTTTCTAATCTTATAAGAACATTAATAGAAGATAAGTTCTAGAATGAGTTCTCAATTTGAGCTGTTTTTCCCTATTTCTCCGTATTACTATATATTTTCCTAAACTTTTTAAATGTGCATTTGTTCTTTTTGTATTTAGAAATAAATCCATTAAAGACACATTAAGATGGAGAAGAGCAATCTACCTCTCCTCTAATGTAAAAAGAAATTATAGTTTACCAAAGGCACTTTTCTGTCTTACATTAACTGATATTTCCCTTCTGTTTTGACACATGCTCAGTCTGCTTAAAGTTTCAAAGTTTAATTTTAAAAAAAAAATAAGAAATTCTGCTTATTTACGCAGACATTAGAATGCACAGCATGTGCACTATTCCACTGAAGAGAATCTTGTTCTTATGTCATCATGTAAAGTGTCTCTCACCAAGCTCCCCAGCTAGATCTGGCATATGGCAGGTGGGTACCTTGATATTAAATGATCATCACTTAGAAATGCTCAAATGCTCTGTTTCTTTCAAAAAGCAAAAAGTAAACACTTTTAAGTAGAATCAACTGAGATTAAGAGTTGTATTACAACACTTAGCAATACCGTCAGTAGTATGTAAGAAGAAAAAGCAGGAAGCAAACAAGCTTGGGAAGGAAGAAAAGAGAAGCAGATGATGAGAACGTGTACAAAATTGAATGGGGGCTGCAAGCCAAGGGGAGAGAATCAGATGGAGATCAGATAAAGGGGAAGGTGAGAGAGTAGGTCCATCATCAGTGGTAGAAGTCAGGGATACAGGCAGACAACCTGAGAAATAGGAAAGGAGGAGAGAAAAGGTAGAGAGAGTGAGGAAGGAGAGTGGTCTCAATCTTTCATGCATGCTTGCTGCATACAAAAAAAGGAATCTGAACCAAACTTCTGGCATTCCAAGTACATAATGCTGTGATCTGGACCCAACTTTCCAGCCACATTTCTCACCAGCCCACATGTCTACTTGATTTTTCAAGACACATGCTGACCATCGCAACACTGCCCCGGCTCAAGCTGCATCTCAGTCTAGGATGCTCTCTCCCGCCCCTTGCCTTTTCAATATATTAGGCCTGCTTTGGTGTGAAGTTCAACCAGACCACTTCCAAGAAGCCTTCCGAGATGTCCTACTTGGAATTAACTTCTTTCAAAACTACCTGATCATATTACTTGATTTTGGAACTTCTGTGCTTCATTATGCCTCATTGGTTTGCAGGGATTGAAAGAACAGGAGCCACATCCCAGTCAGGATGAGAGACTCCTCCACTGCAGTTCTCAATGCTTGACAGACAGAAGTCACCTAATACGCGTGGGTTATACTCACCTGGACTTATTTTTATAACTGAGCAGCTGTTCACAATTAGCAAACAGGATTCCCAAACATCACCCAACACCTGAGACAAAGCCAAGTTTCTAGTCAGTGGGGGAGGACAAACTCTATTTTGAACAGAGTCTTCACATTCTTAAAAGTGGGAAGGGACAAAGGTGAGATGTCACTAGACTTGAAGTCTAATTTTAAGTCTGCCAGCGTGGGGAGCATGATTAGAATTGGGATTAGGATTGGTGGACAATTTTGAAGGGATATGTTCAAAAAAATCTTAGGGCATAAATTTATTGACTTTTTTTATTAGAGAGTTGATGGGTCTTCAGGATGAACAATATCTGCAATATTTGTCTTCTTGGGCAAGAATTTCCTCAAAGAAAAAAATTACATTGTTGAAGAGAAGATAATAGTAGTATAGCCATGTTAATGTGAAGCTGGGGTTGGGGTGTAAATGGTTTCTTTCTCAACATCAATAAGGATGTGCCAGTCATCCTTTTTGATAGAGTTACATCAATCCCAAGTAGCTACCATGTATTTATTGCCAATACCTTTGAGTGGATGCTCTTAAGGGATTCATAAAATATAAGTATTATTTCAGAGGTAGAACACAATTATGCAATATTCTAAAATGAAGGCTAGAATAGATCAAATGATCCAAATCTGGAAACAAGTGAAAAAATGATAGAATTTTTTAAAAAATTAATTTTACAGACTGCATTTTGATTCATTGTACACAAATGGGATACAACTTTTCATTTCTATGGTTGTACACAATGTAGACTCACAGCATTCCTGAACTCATGCATGTACATGGGATAATGATGTCTGTCTCATTCCACCATCCTTCATAACACTGCCCATCTCCCCTCTCAATTTCCTCTACATAATCTAAATTTCTTCAATTCTTCTCTCATCATCCACCCCCATTGTATATCATCATCCACTTATCAGGAGGTACTTTCAGCCTTTGGATTTTGGGGATTTGCTTATTTCACTTAGCATGATATTCTCCAATTCCATCTATTTACCTGCAAATGCCATATATTCTTCTTCTTTATGACTGAATAGTATTCCATTGTGTATATATACCATAGTTTCTTTATCCATTCATCTATTGAAGGGCATCTAGTTTGGTTCCACAATCTAGCTATTGTGAACTGAGCTGCTATAACCATTGATGTGGCTATGTTACTGTAGTATGCTGATTTTAAGTCCTTTGGGCATAAACCAAGGAGTGGGTTAACTGGGTCAAAAGGTGGGTCCATTCCAAGTTTTCTGAAGAATCTCCACACTGCTTTCCAGAGTGGCTGCACCAATTTGCAACTCCACAAACAATGTACAAGTGTGCCTTTCTCCCCACATCCACACCAACACCTATTATTGCTTGTGTTCTTGATAATAGCCATTCAAATTGGAGTAAGATGAAATCTTAGAGGTGTTTTAATTTGCATTTCTCTAATTACTAGAGTGAGATTCAAGACTAGAAACATACAGGATTATAGATAGGAACATGCCTCAAACGGACCAGGAGAACTCTTCCCTAGGATTTTGTAAACTGATTCTAGGAAAAGAAATCCTCTTTCTTCTTTGGGGGAAGGTTGCTAAATTGGGTTCCTTTTAGCTGAAGCCGTGGCAGCAGAGCGGTGTCCCCTCCATACCTTGCCCTGCTCCTGAAGCATGAAGGAATACCGCCTAAAGGAGGAAAAATTGGGACTTGCCCAAGTACAGAAACGTTGTACAGAAAGCAGGAGTGACAGAGTCAGATGACATGTGTGCTGCGGATTGCCTCCTCAGTAATTACCAAGAAATCACTTCTACTTACGTGGTTGCGGTCATTTCAGACTCAGACCATTCTGATAAGCCCACATTTAAGGACCAGCCTTCAGTTCTGGAAGCACGCATGACTCCAAGGTGCTTCAGGGATCCTCATGACTCCTCCACCCACGGCCATGGATTCCAGGAGAGAGAAACAAACTTTTTCATTTCACTCCACGAACATTTCAAGCCACTCGTCTTGATCTTGTATACTGCAAGGAGCCCAGATCAAAATTTACGGAAATTCACAAGAGTCCAAATGTGCCCTTTAATGATGTCTGCACATGGGTGGACAGAACAGAGAAATCATAGCAAGTCATTTGGGAAGTTGAGAAAATAGAAAAGTATTCATATGATCCTACTCATGTCTTTCAGACTCTGAAACTTTTCTGGGGCTATATGATCATGGAAATTAAACAATTCAAAAAGATGATCAAAACTTTCTTTTTAAACAACTAATTTTGCAAAAATGGAATCCACAGGAAAAACCTCCTTATCCCAGTGGTGGCTTTACTTCAGTTCACCTCTAGAGGTCATGTCTAGTCTATGCAATCCTCTTTTGACAACACACATATTTCACTGGCTTCCTCAGAAAAGTGTTTTGCAAACTGCTTCCTAGAGTCTAAAGGGCAGAAACTTCATGGGGGTGAAGAGAACAGAAGAGGGCAGAACTCTTTGGTCACCTTGTAGCAACCTGAATATTTCTTTTACAAATTCATCTTTTGTATACTGGACTTTCAAGAAAAACTTCTACGAAAAGAATTTTGAATTGCTTTGAAAATTAAAAACTATCTGCTTTAACTAAATAACTTGCATGCATCTAGATACTGAGTTCTTAGGTATCTCAGAGATTGAGATATTCAGAGAAGATCCCACCGATTTCACAGATCAAGATTTTGCTGGCCCTATAAATTGTGTGCACTGTATTAACCTAAAAGGATCACCCACTTCTGTCAACCCTGTATTAGAAAATAAGATTCTGTTCATCTTGCTCTCCAGAGCGTGCACCAACTGATGAGTTCTACATTTGTTAGGAAGTAAAATAAAGATTGAGACAGGGCATGAGTGCTGCCTCTGGGGTTTAATCACTTGGGCTTATCAGTCTTGATGTAAAATTCTACCATTTGAGATCAGAAGCTCAGCATGCATAAGCCTCTATTGTTCCAGCACACAGATCCCCAAACATTTCTTCAAGGCATTCCCTTTACATGTGACCAACAATGCAGAAAACACCTGGGCTAGCTAGCGCTCTTTGGTGCAAGAGAGAGAAAGATGCTATTAGAAAGCACTGGTATAACAAACCCTTAAAAACATTATTTTTTTGGATAGAACTGTTCTTTAACACATCAGGAACTAAAGTTATCGTGACCTTGTTCGTTTTATAATTCTGTCCTTTTCCATAACCAAAGATGGACACACAGAGGGCGAAGAACCTGTAATCCTTCATCCTAGTCTCCACCTTCAAAGTGGGGCTTTCTTTTCTCCCTTGCATTTAGATTCCAGTCTTCTGCTTGAGGTAGTAAGTTCAGGGAATTTTCAAAGAGACAAAAGCTACTCAAAAGAATAGAAATGTCAGCCCCATGTGTAAATTTCTCCTGCTCCATTTTCCCCAAGTCAGGAATGCCCTTTGTTGTCTCCTGGTCTGTTTCAACTGGCTGACATCCCTGGTGGAGGAGCAATCATGCAGGCAGCATCCTTACAATGCAATGACAATCGGTTACCAAAAATGTGCAGGCACTGATAACAGAACTCAGAAGGGTCAGAAACGAGCGGAAGGAAAAAGGCATTTCAAATAAATGCGCAGCAGCAGCGGCGGCAGCTCCGACCTTGGCTTCACTTGCATCCAAAACGTTTATTAATTTTTCACCGTAAAACAGAGGGAAGCCAAGTGAAGTCCTGATAAAGGATCATTTTGGAGAGGGGGAGAATACTGTACTGCTTAAATGGTATTCCTGCAGCTAAATTAATCTCTTCTAGAAACATCTTTCCTCCCTCTTGTACAGCCAAGAAGAGGGGTGGCTGAGGAGGAGACAGGACATAACTTAAGATTTATAACATCTTTGAGGATGATTCTGTGGTTTTTAATAGATTGAACAACTAAGCCAGGTAATATAAAGAACAAGTACAGAAAAGATTTCAGCCAACCTTTAAGAACAACATCAAGAATTTATTCCAGTGAGATGCCCTACCAAGGAGATAGCCAGGAGAAATGTGCAAAAACAACTGTAGCACCTACCTTTTACCGAGTGCCTATTGGAATCCCATTATTTCAATTCAAAATAACTCTGCAAGCTTGATGATACGCTTCATCGTACAGGTAAGAAATCAGAGGTTTAAATTAATCAACTTGTTCATGATCAAGCAAGCAATAGGAGAGAACTAGGATTTCAAAGCAACCTTTTTTGACTTTAAAACCAGGAGTCCCTAATCTTTATGGTTTCCCCTTAGAAGTAAAAAGGATAAACTAAGAAACAAGTAAGGTGAGGAGTCTGAAGATCATGTCTCTTTGGCTGAAAAACACTTCAGTCATTTAATCTAGAGAAAAGGGGCTGGACAGGCTTTATAGGAGCTGTAGAAATCATCTGAAAGACGTGGAAATATTGTCCCTCAATTGATATGTTTCATTAAAAACAATTTTTATAAATTCTACTTCTAGCTGTGTCAGAGAATACTGATTCACAGGAACCTGTGAATAAGTATAATACAAAATAAGTATAAAACTGAGGTAATATAAATTAAAATTTAAAAATTGGTCACATATCATGGTCGGTGACCAATCCACGCCACCAGATCTCAATAGATCAAGATCTTGAAGAGAAGGGAAATGTACTGAGAAAAGTCTTCTATTTGCCTCTTTTATCCTGCACACTGTCCTTGCCAGCTATTAGGACCAGCATGGAGGCAGATCAGGAAGCAGCAGTTCAGCTGTTCTGGTGATGCCCTGGGGCTGGGAAGACCAGGAGAAATGGGCTCAGGGCTACCAGGGAAGCCAGGGGTTAAGGGAAAACAAAACAAAACGTTTCTGAATAATTCCCCCTGAAAGTGTGATAGCAGAGGGGCATTAAAGAAGTACTAGGGAGACTCTGTAAGTAGAAGAATCCCTGATTGAAGAAGAATACTAAGGTAGAGAGAGAACGAAGACCAGAAAGGGCAAATTCGTGGACCAACATGAATGCATGTTGACTATTTAATAAAACTCGTCTCACAGGAACATGCACACACATGTGGGTATGATGGAGTTTATGCCTAATTTATATGTGTGACAATAGTAATATAAAAAGGTGAGAGAGATCCATAAATGGAGTTGAAGTTTTCAAACTTTTAAATAGTCAAAGTAAAACTTAAATTAGAATACTAAGTAAAGGATCCATTGTATAATCTTCAGGATAAAATTTAAAAAACATATAGTTAGGAAGAAAATTAAGGAAAAGAGAATGTTATAAAATTATTTGAGTCTTCTCAAAAGAAGACTCAGAGGGAAAAAAGAAGACTAGGTGAGATGAATAGAAAACATGGGTAAGATGATATATTTAAACTCAAATACATCATCAGTTGCATCAGATGTAAATGCACTAATATCCTACAAAAACACAAGCAAAGTCAGATTGGGAAATAAAGAATAAAACCCTGTCACATGTGGCTTCCAGGAGACACATCTGTGGCTTCAGAGTGACTCATGTGTCTCGTTAACTGATAGAATATTATCAAAGGACATCTTTAGAAATCTCAGAGATGTTTAAAATCTGACTTCCACACAGGAGGTCTTGTGGGACCATTGGTCCTGCCCTATAAACCAGAAAAATTAGTAGATTACTCATCTCTATCCTACATCTTGTTTAAGAGGTTACAGAACTGCAGACACAAAAGGTCTAGAAAATAAAGTATAGAGCAGGATCAGGTTCAGGTGAGCAGATAGCAGGGACCATATTCTCATCCACAGAGGCCACTGGAAACTTGGGCTTCCAACAGGCCCTGGGACCTTGGTGGGGGCAGGAAAGCACACAGACCTCTTGGGCTGCTTGAAGGGACTGAAGTCTTCAGGAGCTCCAGATGCACAGAGCTTGTTCTTGCCCCCCACCTTCCCCCATGGAAATTCCGTGGCTTGTGGAAGTGGCACAAAAACAGAACTGGGAGAGTCCTGTGCAGAACAGAGTTTTGATCCCCAAGCCCTACCGGAGAGAGTGGTCCACAGTGTACACAGACAGACCAAGTCAGCCCTGAAGTCTTCTGAACACACAGGTGAAGTGAACCCAGCCAACGTGCAGCCCAGCCACAAGCCAGCTCAGATCCGGACTGATTGTAAAGTTGACTCTCTCCCTAATTCACTGACGGAGGAAGGACATGCTCTGGTAGAAGGCAGTGTCTTCTCCGGGGCTGTAGTCGTTAGTTGCTTCATTACACAATTTCTACCAGGCAAGAAAAAGTTACGAACAAGTGAATAAGGCGTAGGGGAAGACTTCTAATTGAAAGGAGAAAGAAATCTGTTCATTCAAGACGCAGAAAAGGCTCAGATTTTGGAATTAGCAAAGACTAACTATTAAGATATATTAATGAACTTAGAAAAAGATATAAAATAAATTTAAAAATAATGAGAATTCTAAGAGAAATAAAAACTCTGAAATGAAACCACATGAAAATTCCAGATCTCAAATAAATACATAAAATCAAGGTTTTGTTTTTTTTTTTTTTTTTTAAATGGACCTAAAACAATGAACAGAGTAAAGAGTATATCATTTCAACCAGGCAGCACAGTCAAATGGACTGAAAAACAGGGATCAAGGAGAAAGTTTTAATATAAACAGACAGTAAAGTCTTTATGCAAACCTAGGAAATGGATTATATATCCAGGAAAACAGTCACAAAAATGATGTCTGACCTTTCATCAGAAAACAATGGAAGACAAAACAACAACAACAAAAAACACATGGAATTGACATCTTTGAAATGCTGAAGGGAAAAAAAAATCTAGAATTCTAAAACTGAAGTCTACATAAAGATTTTTTAGACAAAATATGTCGCCGGCTTTTCAGACTAAAAGGGAGCAACCCAGGAGGGATGCTCAGGCACACAGAAGGATTGAACACCAAGAGGGCCAAATATGTGCATAAATATGAGTATTTTTTAAATTTTAAAGAAAAGTATTGATGATTAAAAACCACAGCACATCTGGGGACCCACAAAATATGCAGAAATAAAATTTATGGCATGAGAGAGATTAAAATGTCACACCCTAAATATATTTCTCTGCCATATTTCAAGTTGGTTATTCAGAGAAACTGCAGACCTCTGCACACACAGGAATGACTCTGAGTAGCTTTTCATTTATTACAAGAATTTACATTTATTATATTAAAATACTAAAAGCTACTTATTCTCACTTCAGCCAAGTAGTGTCTTGACTTTTGATAACTGGTAACTCCTGCCTCCAGGCCCTCCCTTTCAGGAAAGAGGTTGGGGTCTGACCCCTGGCCCAGACAGAGAGGACCTCAGGGGCTGTCACAGGGAAGACTTCATCTGCACAACAAGACACTGCTGCTCACTGTGGACAGCCTCCCCCCAACTTCCAGAGCATGCCTTAGATCTCCCTCCCCAGAAGCACACACCCTCATCCCTTTGTTAAACTCTATGAGGTTCCACCATCCTGCCTTTCTCTGAGTCGCGTGTTCTTGTGTATATCGGACATAGAACAAAAGTGTTCTTTTCTTCTGTTGTCCATTGTCTGTTTATTTGATACACTAAAATGATCAAACCTTCAGGAGGAAAGCAGTAAATCTTCCCTACAAACATCAATAGCATATTGGACTGGGGAGAGATTCAATGGAATCATATCCTTGCAAAAAGTTTGCATTGTTCATTAAGTGGTGAAATACTAATTAGATTATCTTGATAATTTGGGGTGATAAGTTGAGGATGCAGACTGCAATCTGTAGAGCAATCTGGGGTGGGATAATTACCTTCCTCCACCCCAGAACACTTTATATCACAACTTGATTGGGGGAATGGTTCCTGCTGTCATTTACTGGGAAGATTCTGTAGCTAAGGAAACAGGCTTCTGTTTAAAATCACAACAACAACAACAACAACAACAACAACAACAACAAAAAAAAAAAAAAAAAAAAAAAACTTTCATAAGACTACCTCTGTTTAACTGAGAAGCAGCCCCCTAAAGACACCCACATCCTAAACCCAGAACCTGTGAACATGACCTTGTACATGACAAAAGGGATTTTGCAAACTGTTAAGAATCTGGAGTTGAGAAAATTATCCTGAATTATCCTGGTGTCTCAAATGTGATCACAAGGGCCCTTATAAGAAGCGACACAGGTTTCAGAGAGGAGCTACTATGAAGGAAGAAGAGGCGAAAGAGAGCAGGGCGAGGGAAGAGAGGGGAAGAGATTGAAACTGAATGCGATTTGAAGATGCTACATGGCTAGCTTTAAAGATGGAGGAGGGGCCTCAAGCCAAGGGATGCTGGCAGTTTCGAGAAGCTGGAAAGAGTTAAATGGATTCTTCCCTAGAACTCCCAAAGGTAGCACAGCCTTGTTACCTTAGACCATTGAAAACCACTTTGGACTTCTGACATCCAGAATTGAGGCAATAAAATTGTGTGGTTTTAAGTCACGAAGTGTGTGGTGATTAGTTAAAACCAGCCACAAGAATGTAATAGCCTATCCAACTGGGATTTGTCTTTAGGTATTTGTATCCACAGTCTATGTGTTGAATCGTAAGATGGGCATAGGTGCCAAACTGGGGTGGGGGGCGGTAAACTATTTATCATAGTGGTTTGCCTTGCAGAGATATTTGGTATTGCTTGATGTTTGGTATTCCTGAAATTAAAATATACAGGAAACGTACCTATCTGGGGAAAAAAAAACAAGATGGAGTAGCATTGATTTGGGGCACTTAAAATGGCATTGGGAGATGAGATTACAGAAAATTCTATGTCTGAAATTTTGAACATGACTCCAAAAACCAATGGACCCATGAGTCACTCTTAATCTCTGCTGACCTTCTGTACAATGGACCCCTTTCCAACAAACTACCCAGAGACTTAGACCACATCCAATCCCTTTCTCACAAGACAGCTTATCTCTGCCAGTACCAATCATAATTCCAGACTACCAAGCATTGTGACTTTCAGGGCCCTTGTGGTTTAAAGCTGTCTATACCACCACCGGTTTGTAAAACCTCAAGCACATTTTGAAACTGTTTGAATCTATGTTTTCCTAGATAGCAATCCTAATTAACCCCATAACATGTCATTTTCTTCATTCTCAATTATGTTGGCATTTTTCTTGGATAATATACTAAAGACTTTCTGATTTTGGTAAGCATTACAGAAACCTGGAGGAATCCATCAACTGGATGAATCCTCAAAGTGAGAGATTCCTGAATAATCTGAAATTCTCTTTGAAATATGTGTATGTGTGCACATGCATGCACACATGTATAACATACTGCATATGTGAATTTATACATACTGTTTATACACACATTCTATATTTATATAGATACATATGTAGATGCATACATATTTGTGTATGTATTTACACATATATGAGTAAAATATTCTTGGAAGTATATACATAAACTATTTAAAAAAGTTGCCTCCAAGAAGGAGAACTTTAGTTTCTAGAGAATAATAATGGGAGTTTAAGTTTTTAAATTAAATATCTTTTTGTAACTTTTAAGTGTTGACCCACATGACTGTTTTGCCTATTGAAAACTTACACACACCTACATTTTAAAAATCAAGACTTCTATTTTACCTCCATCAGCAAGAGTTCCAGAGAGACTCAACATGTTTCTTCCAAGACCCTTGCCCATTTCCTTTGGCCCGAGACTGTGAGGCAGAACCTCCCTGTGTCCTTTTATCCCTGTCCCCACAGGAAGCTCCAACCCTCTAGGTAGGCCCATTGCCCAGACTCACTGTTCCCACGACTCTGCACAGATGCAGTTCCTCGCCCTGCCCTCACCCACCTGCCCCAGCCTCACTTTTGTCCATAGCATTTATCACTGTCTAATATATTTTATATTTTCCTTGCTTGTCTTGATCATTGGCTGTCTCCCAACAGAAAGTGAGCTCCACCAGGCAGGGATTCTTGTCTGCACGCTCACTCCTGGATCCCAAGCATATGTCACAGTGCAGGACACAGTAGGCGCCCACTAAGTATCAAGAGGGAAGTGAGAGAGGGAAGCCATAAGTGAGTGACGTTCAGTGCTCTGCTGGGAGCCACAGTTCTGCTGGCACCAAAGGCAGGAAGACAGGAGGGGTAGGCACATTTCCCAGGACCACCCTTCCCTGCCTGGCAAGGGCTGGGTAGCAAGAAGACATTGCTATGAAAGCAGGTCCCCTCTGTGGTCTTCAGACCTCCTCCACCCATGTCCACCTTGCAGTGACAACTGCCACAGGAGCATAAGGAAAATGTTGGAAGCCTTCAGACCAGACAAGTGGTGGGTTTGAAGGGACAGGGGCCACGTGTCTGGAGA
The DNA here is from genome assembly GCF_902686445.1 of Sciurus carolinensis. Lineage (NCBI taxonomy): Eukaryota > Metazoa > Chordata > Mammalia > Rodentia > Sciuridae > Sciurus > Sciurus carolinensis. The sequence goes on from NC_062218.1 coordinate 145,437,870, forward strand.
GCGCTGATGTGCAGAGGGAGTACAGTTACACTCACCTTTGCAACAGGTAGCAGAACACCATGAGCATCTTAATAACATGTTCCTACTGCTTTAATGGAGGGTGAGATGGATCTGCACAAGATTAATTGAGACCTGCACTTGGAACTTGCTGCATCATTTGTGTTAATCATGGAAAAGTTCCCAGGGAGGAGGGTCCACCGTCTCAGACTGTGACCTGTGATGCACAGGAAATAACCGGAGTGGACCTGGGGACTCCCACTGGATGAAGGTGGAGCAGACAGCACCAGGCACCCGACCCCTTCACCCTGCCCTTCAGGTGCTGGCTGCTCACAGGGGGGTCCTCAGATCTGCAGCAAGGGCATTATCTGGGAGCCTCTGACAGCTGCAGAATCCGGGCCCCACACCCCAACTCCTGAGCCAATCTGCACTTTAACAAGATCCCCAGGGTCTGGATGCACACTAAAGTCTGAGAACTACTCTTCAGGACAGCTTCTTACTGCCAGTACGGGCACTCTGTCCACCGCTGTCCGCTTAACAAGCAGCAACCGGAAGCACATCCTCCTACCCTGGGTCTCCTGCCAGTGGCTGAGGGAAGTGGGTGTATAAATGTCCTGGGGTGACACTGAGGCAGCTTTCTCCCTTTTCAGGGCCTCCCCAGGGATTAAGCTTGACTGTGCACTGTGGCGGTTGGGGACCTTTGTTGGCTGCTGGCCCTGTTTGCATTCCTGGTGGCTGTCATTCACATGCTGGTCTCAGAGTGCTCTGAAAGGAATCCAGAGCTAAGACAGAGGCCTCTCTGAGGAGCTGAGGACCGAGGATGTAAAGGACGCACTCGGTTGGTGAAGAGTCAGAACAGGAGGGTCCCCAGGTAGGCGACCGTCAGGGAAAAGGCCCTGAGGTTGGAGACCCCACACAGCACACAAGGACCAGAATGCAGGCAGCATGCAGGAGCACAGTGGGGATTCCCTGGAGAACAGAGAGGGAATTCCAAGAGCAGGAGAAGCTGGGTGGATGGTGCTGCCCTAGTGCAGCTCAGATGACGGGCCGGGCCGTAGAACAGGGTGGGAGCCCAAGGGCGAAGAGTCGGAAGGATGGGGAAGCCTGAACCTACTGCAAAGTCTACACTGATGATTCCACCAACTGCCAGAAATCCCCTTCTGCTCCATGAACTTTTGACCAATGCCATGAAATGAAGTCTATTCTCCAAAATCACCTCATTGCTGTATCTTCCCTGAGGATGCATAAGCTAATGGCTACACCAAAAAAAAAAAAAAAAACAAACGCTATTTGGTCCTTATATAAAAATGCCCAACTTAGCCTCTGGCATAGGTGAGGCACCTAGTAACATTTCTGTCCCTAAAACCTAGATATGAGAGAAGCAAAGATACCTCAGATCATCACTAAGGTCCTCGCAGGAGTTTGCTCTTGGACTTTGATTTTCGTTCCTTTAACACACACGTGTCAGGGACTGTCTCTTGCTAGGTGCTGTGCCAGGTGGTGGGGATCCCAAACTGAGCAAGGTAAGGCTGCAGAAGGAAGCCATCTGGGTGTTACAACTGCATGTGGTAAGTAACTCACACTCCGTGAGGAAAGGTGTCGGTGTGCAACTATCTAAAAAGTGTCCATCCTTCTCAAGGAGTTGCAGAAAGCCTAATGGAAGAGGCAGAATAACTGCATTAGAGGAAAGCCCAAACAGTGAGTAAGAACTTGTTAGTCCAGGAAAAGAGAAAACGAAGAACATTTATCTAAAGAAAGTTTCAGTAGGGCTGAAACAGCCTGCATCCCAGAGATGGGGAAGAATACAGCACTGGCTTCTAGAACTTTCTTAACGTCAAGACTTCTGAAGACTCTAAAGCGTGTTTTGTAATTTTCCATGAGAAAGACACAATATTCAATACTTCCTAGTCTTGATTGACCACAGATAATACTGTTTAATGTTTTAATTTTTAAAAATTAGTGGTTAACATCCAGATAAGAACATGACCTCCAACCATATTATGAAGCAATTAGTATACTAAACCCAGGAATCAGGGGTAAAGAGCTAACATTTTTAATAAAAGGTTGTAAATATGCCAGACTAGTGTTTTACACAGCTAATTCTAAAAGCAGAGTTGGTTTGCTTGAATGATGATAGCTATAGTAATGGATTAAAGAGGATCGCATTATCTCTGCCAAGAACACATTCTTATCTTAAGAAACCCTTCCTGTCAAGAAGTTCTTCAAGGAAACACAGGCCCAACTCTCCAACATGTCAGCTTAGGAATTGAATTCCTCAACAAGACTCCTAAAGTGCAAGAAGTAAAATCAAGAATCAGTAAATGGGATGGTATCAAACTAAAAAGCTTCTTCACAGAAAAGAAAACGATCAAGAAGGTGAAGCAAGAGCCTACAGAATGGGAGAAAAACCTTGCCACCTGCACCTCAGATAGGACATTAATCTCCAAGATATACAAATAACTCAAAATCTTAACATCAAAAAATATACAGAGATATACCATATAATCTCCCACTCAATAAATGGGCAAAGGAACTGAACGGAAAATTCACAGAAGTATGATTGGTCAAGAAATAATGAAAAAATGTTCAACACCTCCAGCAATTAGAGAAACACAAATTGAAAATACACTGAGGAATGTTGAATAGAAGTGCTGAAAGAGGACATCCCTGTCTTGTTCCTGTTTTTAAAGGGAATGGTTTCAGTTTTTCTCCATTAAGAATGATGTTGGAGGCTCCTTCCAGGGGGCGATCCAAGATGGTGTACTAGAGGGTGACTGCATCTCCTGTCGCTCCAGAACCCAGGATTCAAGAAGGGGAGGCATTGAGAGAATCGGACTAACATAGAGCCATGGGGTGAGTCTCCCCCACTGGGTGAAGCTCAGCCCAGGCGGCAGGCACGGATAGGGGCAACTTCTCAGAGCAGGGCAGGGCAGCTAGAGTCTTCCCCAGGCAGCCCTGCTCCCTCCAGCGGTGGGCTCCTTCCAAGGCCACCTTCTCGGAGTAGGCCGCCCAGTGAGAGCCTTTCTGCACAGAGCCAGCTCCAAGTCCTGGAGCCAGCGGCGAGCTCCAGCCCACAGGCAGCTCTGGGACCAGGACAGGGCAGCCAGAGACTTCTCCAAGAAGCCCTGCTCCCTCCGGCAGCAGGCTCCTTCCACGGCCAGCTACTCGGAGAAGACAGCCCAGTGAGAGACTTTCCGCACTGAGCCAGCTCCAAGCCCTGGAACCAATAGCTGGCTAGGGGCAGCTGTCTTCAGAAACACTGCATTATCAAGTTCCTCCAAGACTTCAGGCTACTGGGAGGTCATATACTGGAAATCTACAGGGACACTCTAAACCAATAGAGGAAATCTGCAATATCTCAGAGTCCCACTGATATCTGACCAATATGAGAAAACAAGGGAAGAAAATGTCCCAAACAAACCTAGATACTATATCAATAAAACCCAATGACAGCACAGCAGAAGAAATGTCAGAAAGGAAGTTCAGAATGTACATAATTAAAACAATCAGGGAAGCAAACGAGGAGATGAAAGAGCAAATGAAGGCATTAAATGATCGCACCAATCAACTGTTAAAAGAGCAAATATGGGAAGAGATCATTTCAATAAAGAGTTAGAGATACTGAAAAAAAAAAAACAAAAAACAGAAATCCTTGAAATGAAGGAAATGATAAACCAAGTTAAAAACTCCATAGAAAGCATAACCAATAGGATAGAACACCTGGAAGACAGAACCTCAGACATTGAAGAAAAAATATTTAACCTTGAAAACAAAGTTGAACAAACAGAGAAGATGGTAAGAAATCATCAACAGAATCTACAAGAATTATGGGATATCATGAAAAGGCCAAATTTAAGAATTATTGGGATTAAGGAAGGCTTAGAGAAACAAACCAAAGGAATGAACAATCTATTCAATGAAATAATATCAGAAAATTTCCCAAATCTGAAGAATGAAATGGAAAACCAAGTACAACAGGCTCATAGGACTCCAAATATACAGTTATAACAGACCCACACCAAGGCACATTATTATGAAAATACCTAACATACAAAATAAAGACAGAATTCTAAAGGCTGTGAGAGAAAAGAATCAAATTACATTCGGGGAAACCAATAAGAATATCAGCAGATTTTTCAATCCAGACCCTAAAAGCTAGAAGAGCCTGGAACATTTACCAAGCCCTGAAAGAAAACGGATGCCAACCAAGAATCGTATACTCAGCAAAACTTACTTTCAGATTTGACGACAAAATAAGATACTTACATGATAAACAAAAGCTAAAGGAATTTACAAAAAGAAAGTCGGCATTACAGAACATTCTCACCAAAATATTCCATGAGGAAGAGATGAAAAACAACGATGCAAATCAGCAACGGGAAGAACTAGCCTAAAGGAATAGCCAAATAAAGGAGAAACCAAATCATGTCAAAAAACAAAAATGAGTCAAATGACTGGGAATACAAATCATATCACAATAATGACCCTGAATGTTAATGGCCTGAACTCATCAATCAAAAGACATAGACTGGCAGATTGGATTAAAAAGAAAAATCCAACAATATGCTGACTACAAGAGACTCATCTCATAGAAAGAGACACCCATAGACTAAAGGTGAAAGGATGGGGAAAAACATACCATGCACACGGACACAGCAAAAAAGCTGGAGTATCCATCCTCATTTCAGATAATGTGGACTTCAAGCCAAAACTAGTCAGAAGGGATAAAGAAGGACATTACATACTGCTTAAGGGAAGCATAAATCAGCAAGACATAACAATCATAAATATCTATGCCCCGAACATTGGCTCATCCATGTATGTCAAACAAATCCTTCTCAATTCCAGAAATCAAATAAACCACAACACAATAATACTAGACGATTTTAACATGCCTCTGTCACCACTGGATAGATCTTCCAAACACAAATTGAATAAAGAAACCATAGATCTCAATAACACAATCAACAATTTAGACTTAACTGACATATATAGAATATACCATCCAACAAAGAACGAATACACTTTCTTCTCAGCAACACATGGATCCTTCTCTAAAATAGACCATATTTTATGCCACAAAGCTACTATTAGCAAATACAAGAAGATAGAGATACTACCTTGTATTCTATCAGATCATAATAGATTGAAATTAGAAATAAATGACAGAATAAAAAACAGAAGCTTCTCCAATACCTGGAGATCAAATAATACACTATTATATGATGAATGGATAACAGAAGACATCAGGAGGGAAATAAAAAAAATTCTTAGAAGTAAACGAGAACAAAGACACATCATATCAAAATCTCTGGGACACTATGAAAGCAGTACTTAGAGGAAGATTTATTTCATGGGACGCATTCAACAAAAGAAGTAGAAATCAACAAATAAACAAGTTAACACTACAGCTCAAAGCCCTAGAAAAAGAAGAGCAGACCAATACCAAAAGTAGTAGAAGACAGGAAATAGTTAAAATCAGAGCCAAAATCAACAAAAGTGAAACAAAAGAAACAATCGGAAAAATTAACAAAATAAATAGTTGATTCTTTGAAAAAATAAACAAAATTGATAAACCCTTAGCCACACTAACAAAGAGAAAGAGGGAGAAAACTCAGATTACTAAAATTTGGAATGAACAACGAAATATCACAACAGACACGAGTGAAATACAAAACAAATTAGAAGCTATTTTGAAAATCTATACTCCAACAAAACAGAAAACCTCGAAGACATCAACAAGTTTCTAGAGACATATGAATTACCTAAATTGAGGGGATATACACAACTTTAATAAATCAATTTCAAGCAATTAAATAGAAGAGGTGATCAAAAACCTACCAACAAAGAAAAGTCCAGGACCAGATGGGTTCTCAGCCGAGTTCTACAAAACCTTTAAAGAAGAGCTCATTCCAATACTCCTCAAACTATTCCATGAAATAGAAGAGGAGGGAACCCTCCCAAACTCATTCTATGAAGCCAATATCACCCTGATACCTAAACCAGACAGAGACACATCAAGGAAAGAAAATTTCAGACCAATATCCTTAATGAACATCGACGCAAAAATTCTCAACAAAATTTTAGCAAATCACATACAAAAATATATTGAAAAGATAGTGCACCACGATCAAGTGGGTTTTATCCCAGGGATGCAAGTTTGGTTCAACATCTGGAAATCAATAAATGTCATTCACCATATCAACAGACTTAAAGTTAAGAATCACATGATTATTTCGATAGATGCAGAAAAAGCATTTGATAAAATACTGCATTCCTTCATGCTCAAAACACTAGAAAGTTAAGAATCACATGATTATTTCGATAGATGCAGAAAAAGCATTCGATAAAATACTGCATTCCTTCATGCTCAAAACACTAGAAAAAATTGGGATATTAGGATATTTCTTAACATTGTAAAGGCCATCTACGCTAAGCCCATGACCAATATCATTCTAAATGGTGAAAAACTGAAAACATTCCCCCTAAAAACTGGAACAAGGCAGGGATGCCCTCTTTCACCACTTCTATTCAACATCGTCCTTGAAACTCTAGCCAGAGTGATTAGACAAACCAAAGAAATTAAAGGGATACGAATAGGAAAAGAAGAACTCAAACTATCCCAGTTCACTGATGACATGATTATATATTTAGAGGAACCTAGAAATTCCACCAGAAAACTTTTAGAACTCATAAGTGAATTCAGTAAAGTAGCAGGTTACAAGATCAATGCTCATAAATCCAAGGCATTTTTATACATAAGTGATGAATCTTCAGAAAGAGAAGTAGGAAAACTACCCCATTCACGATAGCATCGAAAAAAATAAAATACTTAGGAATCAATCTCACAAAAGAGGTGAAAGACCTCTACAATGAGAACTACAGAACACTAAAGGAAGAAATTTAAGAAAACCTTAGAAGATAGAACAATCTCCCATGTTCTTGAATAGGCAGAATTAATATTGTCAAAATGGCCATACTACCAAAAGTGCTATACAGATTCAATGCAATTCCAATTAAAATCCCAATGATGTACCTTACAGAAATAAAGCAAGCAATTATGAAATTCATCTGGAAGAGTAAAAAACCCAGAATAGCTAAAGCAATCCTCAGCAGAAAGAGCGAAGCAAGGGTATTGCAATATCAGATCTTCAACTCTACTACAAAGCAATAGTAACAAAAACGGCATGGTATTGGTACCAAAATAAACAGATAGATCAAAATAAACAGAGGACATGGACACAAACCCAAATAAATACAATTTTCTCATACTAGACAAAGGGGCCAAAAATATGCAATGGAGAAAAGATAGCCTCTTCAACAAATGGTGCTGGGAAAACTGGAAAACCATATGCAACAGAATGAAATTAAACCCCTGTCTCTCACCCTGCACAAAACTCAACTCAAAATGGATCAAGGACCTTGGAATCAGACCAGAGACCCTACATCTTATAGAAGAAAAAGTAGGTCCAAATCTTCAACTTGTTGGCTTAGGATCAGACTTCCTTAACAGGACTCTCATAGCACAAGAAATAAAAGCAAGAATCAACAACTGGGATAGATTCAAACTAAAAAGCTTTCTCTCAGCAAAGGAAACTATCAGTAATGTGAAGAGAGAGCCTACAGAGTGGGAGAATATCTTTGCCATTCATACTTCAGATAGAGTGCTAATTTCCAGAATCTATAAAGAACTCAAAAAACTCTACACCAAGAATACATATAATCCAGTCAACAAATGGACTAAGGAAATGAACAGACACTTCACAGATGTACAAGCAATCAATAGATATATGAAAAAAATGTTCAACATCTCTAGTAATAAGAGAAATGCAAATCAAAACTACCCTAAGATTCCATCTCACCCCAATTAGAATGGCGATTATCAGGAACACAAGCAACAATAGGTGTTGGCGAGGATGTGGGGGAAAAAGTACACTCATACATTGCTGGTGGGGCTGCAAATTAGTGCAGCCACTCTGGAAAGCAGTATGGAGATTCCTCAGAAAGCTTGGAATGGAACCATTTGACCCAGCTACCCCACTCCTTGGCCTATACCCAAAGGACTTAAAATCAGCATACTACAGAGATACAGCCACATCAATGTTCATTGCTGCCCAATTCACCATAGCCAGATTGTGGAACCAACCTAGATGCCCTTCAGTTGATGAATGGATAAAGAAACTGTGGCATATATATATACAATGGAATATTACTCTGCCATAAAGAATGATAAAATTATGGCACTTGCAGGCAAATGGATGAAATTGGAGAATATCATGTTATGTGAGATAAGCCAATCTCAAAAAACCAAAGGACGAATGATCTGACTGATAAGCGGATGATGACATATAATGGGGGGTGGGAGGGGTTAGCGTTAGGGTTAAGGTTAGGTTTAGGGTTAGGGTTAAGGAGAGGGGCAAGAGTGGAGGAAGGAAGGACTGTATAGAGGGAAAAGAGGGGTGGGAGGGGTGCAGTGAAGAAAAAAAATAACAGAATGAATCAAACAGCATTACCCTATGTAAATTTATGATTACACAAATCGTATGTCTTAACTCCATGTACAGAGAATCAAAATGTATCCCATTTGTTTACAATAAAAAAATAAAAAAATAAAATAAAATACAATGAGATTCCATCTCACTCTAGTCAGAATGGCAATTATCAAGAATACAAGTAACGATAAATGTTGGTGAGGATGTGGGGAGAAAGGCACACTTGTATATTGCTGGTGGAGTTGCAAATTGGTGTGGTCACTTTGGAAAGCAATATGGAGATTCCTCAGAAAATTTGGAATGGTATTACCATTTGACCCAGTTATCCCATTCTTTGGCATAACTCCAAAGGATTTAAAATCAGCATACTATAGTGACACTGCCACATCAATATTTATTGCAGCTCAATTCACAATAACCAAGCTATGGAACCAACCTAGATGTCCTTCAACAGATGAATTGATAAAGAAAATGTGGTACATATACACAATGGAATATTACTTAGTCATAAAGAAGAATGAGATCATCATATTGCCAGTAAACAGATGAAACTGGAGAGTATCATGCTAAGTGAAGTAAGCCAATCCCAAAAAAGCAAAGACTGAATTGTTCTCTGATATGTGGATGCTAACAGCCAATGTGGGGGATAGAAGTTCATTGAAATTTACAAAAGGGAATGAAGGGAAGGGGTGGGGAAGGGAATAGGAAAGACAGTAGAATGAATTGAACATAACTTTCCTGTGTTCATATGTGAATTTACAACCAGTGTAACTCCACATCACGTACAGCCACAAGAATGGGAATTTATACTCCATGTATGTATAATATGCCCATATACACTCTATTGTTATGTATATCTAAAAAGAACAAATTTTTTAAAAAGATGTTCTTCAATGCATTGGACTTAAGTCCATCTTGCTGCAAATTAAGTACTTGTACCAACCCTGCATCCTCCTTTAAAATTGATGCCATTTTTCCTGCAGATGATAATGGCAGATAATTTTCTTTCTTCATCAACTCTAGAAGAACTCCTACTGAATAACAGTGTGTCCGAGAACTACAGGCGGTGAACACTAAGCATCATGGTTTCTCAACTCCAATGTGCTTTTTGTTTATGGTGAATAATTCAGCTTCCTGTGTTTGTTCCAGAGTGTATTCCTTTCTACATGTGAACATTCCTCTTCCAGAATCCATGTCTTCTTTGTGTGATTCTGTGCCTCCTGAATATTACTGACCATGAAGACTTGCACTCCCCATCGGGTGAGCTGCGAGCTCTTCCTCACCGGCCCTGTGAGATCCGCCATCAGGAGAGCTGGAACCTTCAGCTCTTCACCACCTTCCATGTGACTGGGTGTGTCCCTCCGAGTCCACCCAGAGAGAGTCCCACTCCATCACTGAGTCCGAGAACTGCTCTCTCACACTCACCTCTTCTGCCCAAGGAAGAGACCAATCTCAGGGTTGGGAGGTGCTTCCCCAGGGACCTCTTCCTAGTATATTCACAGGCAAAAAAGTACCCAGCAGTGAACATGTGGTTGTGATCTGTCTTTCCCAACCTTTCGTGGGTTAAATGAGGTTGGGGGTGGTTAGTTAACCATTCTGTGCTTAACCGTTCTGTGCTCCCATCCCCTCAGACATCTGTGTGACAACATTTCAATTTCATTGGATACAAAAAGTGATACAGTCACCAAACAGGTAGAACCCCATGCATCTCTCAAGGGACCTTCCCTTTTTATGCTGAGATCAATCATTTCACCCAGATGTAGGTGAAATAATTCAAGTCAGGAGAGAAGACATCCAAGTCATAGTACAGAGACCATAGCTTGTCCCCTCGAAGTCCCATATTTGGGGCACAGATGGGTTTGGGTGGTGTCGGGGTTTCCAGGACCCCCAGCCTTGGGCACGGTCAAGATGGCGCCTGACGCTGAGCCAAAAGCGGCCAGCTATACAGTAAACAACCAGCGAATTCCAATGATTGGCTAGTTAACGATGTGATTAGAGCATGCCCCCCTCGTGTACCTATTCTATGCCTGCAGCTGTCCGCGTTTACCTCGAGTGCCCCCCCCCTGATTGGTTAAAGTGTATATAAGCCTGGTGGGTGGGAGAGTAATGGGGCGGAAGAAGCTGAGGGCGGAAGAAGCTGAGGGCGGAAGAAGCTGGGAGTGCGCAGAAGCTGAGAGAAGAAGCTGAGAGAAGAAGCTGAGAGAAGAAGCTGAGAGAAGAGAAGCTGGGAGTGCGCGGAAGCTGGGAGTAAGAGAAGTGTAGGAGAGGGACTGTGCATAATAAACTTCCAAAGCTTCAGACGTTTGTCGTGTCTCTCTCTGCGGCCAGAGGGGACGCAATAGGGTGGTAGTGTTATTAAGATTGAGCCAGAAGCAACAATAGGTGTTGGCGAGGATGTGGGGAGAAAGGTACACTCATACATTGCTGGTGGGGCTGCAAATTAGTGCAGCCACTCTGGAAAGCAGTATGGAGATTCCTCAGAAAGCTTGGAATGGAAACACCATTTGACCCAGCTATCCCACTCCTTGGCCTATACCCAAAGGACTTAAAATCAGCATACTACAGAGATACAGCCACATCAATGTTCATTGCTGCTCAATTCACCATAGCCAGATTGTGGAACCAACCTAGATGCCCTTCAGTTGATGAATGGATAAAGAAACTGTGGCATATATATACAATGGAATATTACTCCGCAATGAAGAATGATAAAATTATGGCATTTGCAGACAAATGGATGAAATTGGAGAATATCATGCTAAGTGAGATAAGCCAATCTCAAAAAACTAAAGGACGAATGATCTCGCTGATAAGCGGATGAGGACATATAATGGGGGGTGGGAGGGGTTAGCATTAGGTTTAGGATTAGGTTTAGGGTTAGGGATAAGGAGTGTGGTAAGAATGAAGGAAAGAAGGACTGTATAGAGGGAAAAGAGGGGTGGGAGGGGTGGGGGGAAGGGAAAAAAATAATGAATCAAACATCATTGCCCTATGTAAACGTATGATTACACAAATGGTATGCCTTGACTCTATGTACAAATAGAGAAACAACATGTATCCCATTTGTATACAATAAAAAAAAAAAAAAAAGATTGAGCCAGGTAACACGAATGAGAAGAATTCACATACAGCTGCAGATTTCCCATTTCTCTTGAAGAACCTGAAGATCTGCCCAGTACCTACTTTGGGTAGATCACCTTGCTGGCATGGGTCAGTCTCTATTGTCACCCCTACATGTGACCAAGTGTCGATTTCATTCTACCATCATGATTTTTGCTCTTTTTTTTTTTTGAACAGAAGAAATTTTTCTGCATCAATATAGATAGAATAATAAAAGATACAACAAGGGGACTGATTAAGAAAAACAAGAAGTAGTATATTTCTATGTGAATGAAATTGACTAAATTATGCTATGTACACATCACAGTGGATTACTTCTTTTTATTTATCTGTAAAACACTAAAAGAAAAAATACTAATAAATGGAAGGAAGACCAGTAGAACAGAGGAAGGGGAACAGGTAGAGAGAGAAGAGGAGGGAAAGTCAAATACTGGGGACAGAATTGGAGCAAATTACATTCCACGCATCTAAAATCAGGTCAAAATGAACCTGAATATTACGTATCACTCTTAATGCCCCAAGAAAAACAATAAAGGAACAACACCCCCTTTTAGTTTATCAGGCAAACATCAAGCACATGCGAGTCCTCCATCTGCCTGGCCTGTGGCCATTCAGGTGTGAGATCCTGAGCTAGCAATGTGAGAAACCTGAAGAGGTGACAATCACCTGCACCGGAAGCAGCTGTCCCTTCTCTATGACTCTGACCTTCCACCCGTAAAGGAAGCTCATAGGACTAGATGGTCCTTCTAGTTTGGCCAGAAAGTCCAAGATCCTAAATTCCAACAAAAGCAGAAATGTCTGAAAAAGACAATCTAATTCAGGTCCTGCCAGAGTAAGAAAAGACAACACTGACACCAAGTGGTCCCATTCGCTAGCTTCCCGGAACTGCCGTGTGTTCAGGCCCAGCTCAAAACACACGTCCTAAATATGCAGGAAGCAAAAGGCCACCAAAAGTCAGAGTGAAAAAAAGTGGTACGTGCGGGCTTGTTTGTCACATCGCTCTGGTGAAGACCTGGCCGTACCGTGGTCTGGCTTAAACGTAGCGGATCCGTTCCACCCAGGCATTTGTATTCAATGATGTGTTTCTCTTATATCATGGAAACAAATATGCCTTTGAAAATACCAGGCTTATTTCTCAGAAGGTCAAAGCCCGAACACCCTGCGCAGTTCTGTTATGATTTATTCCATTTATTAATTCGTCTTCTAAGCTCTGAAGAATAATAAGAATCTGAGATGAAGGATGAGGACTCTAGTTTTGTGACTCTCCCTGCACAGCCTCAAATCCTTGAGTTTGGAATCCTCAGATGACAGCAGGAGTGTGACGGAGGCAGAACTGGACGGAGAAACATATTTTGAGAACGTTTTCCTCACTTCTCTTGGGTTAATAGTTACCAGAAGTTTATAATCAGCAAGATCTAAAATGTAACTTCTGGTGACATTTATTCTGACTGTAGATGGAAGGAAAATATAAGAATGAAAAACGAACCTCAATCATTGCTATTTCACATCAGGAGCCTTTGGTTTTTGTCAAAAAATGGACAATGGCCTGGCCTTCCCTCCAAGGTCACCTCCCATCTTGATGGCACACTCCAAGTCAGGCTGCAGAATGACGGCATTGGTGTGAAATGCAAGAGAACTTCCACAGCTACGAAAATATCTAAAGAATCTCAGTGGCTGGAGAGGCTGAAGCAGGAGGATCACAAGTTCAAAGCCAGCCTCAGCAACTTGGGGAGGCCCTAAGCAACTTGGTGAGACCCTGTCTCTAATTAAAATATAAAAAAGTGCTGGGGATGTGCTTCAGTTTTTAAGCACCCCTGGGTTCAATCTCTGGTACCAAAAAAAATTTTTTAAAACGAGAAAGAAAAGGAAAAGAAAAAAAATTGAATTCCAAGTCTTTCAATTATCATTGACAGTAAAAGGAAAAAAAGAGGAAACCACAACACTAGTATTGTAAGGAATCCCACGAAAACCACGCCAGACACGGGAAATCACATAAGGGAGTTTATTAAGCAAACAGAGTGTCTCCCTGCAGGGTAAGAGAGAAAATGAGAGAGAAAGAGAAAGGAAAGAGAAAGAGTGCGCACAAGAAAGAGTGAAAAAGTGAGGAGGAGAAAGTAAGCAAGTGTGTAGGAGAGAAAAGCAAGAGAAAAGATGGCAGGGTAGCTACCCTTAAGCAGTTGAAATCTGCCGGGCTAACAGGGGACCAATAACTGAGAAGGATACTTGCAAGCTGACTGATGAACCAATAGCTAGCTAGGATGTTCAGAGACTGACAGTAGTTGGGAGGTGGGGAAATGGCTGCAGCAGAAAGGGTGGGGAGAGCAGCTTTGTACATTACAAATATCGTGGCATAAATGAAAGACACCCACATAAAGAAAAAGTAAGCAATCACAGTCTCTACCCTCTTATAACCATGAAATAAAGATACTAGTAAAAACAATAAATTAGCCACAACTAAACAAGAAAAGTGAATGCCCTCCTGTCCAAAGGTGGTAGTCAAGGGAAAAGAAGTGGGTTCCGATTTTATCTTCCAGAGAATATTGACTCCTGAGGATATTTCTTAGCTGTCTCGCTTTGGACAGGAAAGGAAAAGGGGATGGTGCCCCCCATGTCTCCTTTGGCCTCGGGGAGGTGCAGAGCTGACCTGAGGAGTGAAGGAATGGAAAGGAAGGGAGCTGGCCCACTTCTACAGAAGCACAGGCTCCTGGACACCACGCTAAATTGGGGAACCATCAGAGGAAAGGACACTCTGCAGCCATCAAGCACAGTCAGAAGACAACAGGTGAGAAACAGAAACTTGTTCCTCCAGGAACCAACCCAGCTGAGTTCTCTACCCTCACCTACCCCACAGGCTACTGAAGCCAGAATTAAGAACAGGTAGTTAGTGTAGAAAAAGGGGATCTGGTCAAATCGAGGAAATGGAGGCCATAAAGCCATCTGCCTCTGGAAGTTGGAGACTGCCCCTGGGAGAATGGAATGTCAAGAATCTCCAGAGCCCATTGATTACCAAATTTACCTGCCTTTATCAAGGACTGCTAGCAAGGAGCTGCTAATTGGTGCCCCCTGGGCCCTTATCTGCCTGAATCACCCTGGCCCTCCCCCTGCCCATGGTTTCTCACTTAATGCAAAACCAGGCCTAGTCAGGAAGGAGAGATAAGGGGGGAGAGAACTGGAGAACAAAAGAGACTTTAACCTATAAAAGATGGAGGGTGCACTCACTTCTTGGGACTTTAGAACATCAGCCATGGCCCCCTTCTTCCTGCCGGGAGAAGTCTGTATTATTACCTTTAAATGAAACCTGCTTAATATGCTTGCCTTGGCGTGCTTCTCTAGTGTTCAATCTTCAACATTAGAAGGAGCAGAACTCGTCACCGGTAAACGGCGGTATCACTACCACAACACCTCACCTCCAGTTCCAAAGGCAGAAAGGAAGCCAGCATCTGTCAGAATGTCAGAGGAAGAGGTGGGGCCCACAGGAGCTTTCTTAAACGGGGATTTGCAAAAGGGAGTAAGTAGTGTGTTAACCTGAAGACATCCAAGAAAATGCCACAGGAAAACAAAATAGTAAAAATATTAGATCTTGGTATTCTAAAAAGCAATGTCCCAAGGATAATTCCCAAGTTCTTGGTCCAATAGAACCAGATAATGAGGTTAAGATTATTTAAAAAGAAACAAAACAACTAAACCAGTAAAGTCTAGTCAATAAACTTCAGAAGTATGAGGGGACATGGTAGGCCAACGGGAATAAATTTGAAGTCAAATTAAATTAATGCCATTTCAGAGTGAACGAATAAATCAAAGCAAGAAAGAATAGATACAGTTGAAAAGGAAATTAAGGAGATAGATATCAGTCAATATATAGGGGAAGAAAGATAAAGTTAGCGAAGAGTGAATCATTGATAATGGAAGAGGAAATTGTTATTACACTCTAAAAAAAGAGTTCCTGAAGTATTTTGTGGGTGGAATTGTGTCACCCTGAAGCCAGAATCGGCAGACAGGCAGTTAGTGTAGAATAGGAAATCTGGTCAAATCAAGGAATGGATGCCCTCTGAGTCTGGGAAGTTGGAGACCGCACCTGGGAGATTGGAATGCCAGTGTCCCCAGAGCCCTTTTGATCACCAAGGTTACCTAACTACCCCCCCAAAAAAGCTGCAGGCGGGGAGTTGCTAATTAATGCCCCCTGGGCCCCTGGCTGCCTGAATCCTCCCTGTGGCCCTTCCTCCTGCCATCTGCTGCTCACCTCCCTTGCTGTGTCACTGGGATCTCCTGGGCCTAGTCACCTAGGCAAGAAGGAAAGAGAAAAGGGGGGAGAGAACTGGAGAACAAAAGAAGACCTTAATTTATAAAAGATGTAGGGTGTGCTCACTTCTCTAGATGTTCTCTAGAACATCAGCCATGGCCCCCTGCTCCCTCCCAGGAGAGGTCTGTTAGGGCTCACCGGTAGCTCCCAGAAAAAATGCTCCACAGATACGAGATCTCACACAAAAGACTTTATTTATGGGGATGGATAAGGTCCGCTCGGGGTGGAAAAAAGAAAAAAAGAAAAAGAAATGGCGTACAACTTCTCCCAGATATTGGAATTTCACGGGCTGGGAGGAACCAATCACGGAGGAGAATTCTTGCAGACTGACTGATGGACCAATAACATGTTAGGACGTAACATGGGAGGCAGGAAGATGACGGCAGCGTAAGCCGGAAATTCCTGTAAGGTAAGAGGCGGGCAGAACGCAGACTGACAAGTGATAGGGAGGCCGGAAATTCCTGTAACGGAAGAGGCAGGCGGAGCACAGACTGACAGGTGGTAGGGAGGCGGGAAATTCCTGTAACGGGAGAGAAAGGTGGCTTTATACCTTACAAGGTCTATTATGACCTTTAAATAAAAGCTGCTTAATATGCTTGCGTTGGCGTGCTTCTCTGATGTTCAAA
Source organism: Sciurus carolinensis (assembly GCF_902686445.1). Taxonomy (NCBI): domain Eukaryota; kingdom Metazoa; phylum Chordata; class Mammalia; order Rodentia; family Sciuridae; genus Sciurus; species Sciurus carolinensis. The sequence continues at coordinate 145,454,405 of NC_062218.1, forward strand.
GTTCAACCTTTGAGGAAGGAGAACTTCCTCCAGTAAAGGGTGGTATCAGCCCCTCACAGGATGTTAAGTACCTCTGCATGAATCTTATTTGGGACTACGATCTTTGCAGATGTAATCAAGTTAAACTAAGTTCATACTCATTAAAAGGACCTAATCCAATATGACCAGTCCAAGGAGTACCAGGGACAGCCAGCCATGGCCAGGAGGGAGGATACAGGAACAGCTTCTCCCTGGAGGGGTCAGGAGGAATCGACACTGCAACACACTGATTTCAAGCTGCTCATCTCCAAAACTGCACAGGAGTAAATCCCTGTAGTTTTAAGCCACTCTGTTTACAGTACTTTGTCATAACCACCTTAAGAAACTAACACAAGAAACAAGTCCTACAAGTGGAACAAAGAACAAACCATTTAAAAACACATCAGCAAGATTTCTGAAATGAAATTAAAGAAACAGGAAAACTGCAGACAGGGCATATTGTGTTCTAGGAAAATTTGAAATGGCTGATTGACTCTGAACTCTGCCATGTTAACCAATGAACTTCAAGAATAAGTCTTCAAGTTCAAGGTAGAGAAAGAACGCAGACTCCAGCAATCTCAGATCCTTTCATTAAAAAAGAAAACTGTTCTTGGTGCAATGATGAAATCCAACCAATCATGGCAGAAATAAAAATAAAGACCCAAGAAACCCAGTGAAACAGAGGGATGAGCATTGACCAATTTAAACATAGTACTAATAAAAAATAACACTGGGAATGAAGACAGGGAAATAAAATAGAAATCCTACCAAATCTTGATGGCACATTAGAAAGCAGCTCATAATATTCTAAAAGATGAACAGGAGTCAATAAATCCTGGATTAGATTTAAATATGTGATTTATAAAAATAATGAGTCCATTTTCTCTGATATGCAGAAACTAGTCCAAAATAATGGAGGGGGATAATCAAAATAGGAGAAAGACCAGTGACCAACAGGAAGGGGGCTGAGGGGGAGGGAAGAGGGATGTGATAAAGAACAGTGGAATGAATCAGAACCAACCTTCTATGTACAGATGTGAACATCCCACAGTGAATCTCACCTTTATGTAAATCCACAAGGCACTAATAAAAAATAAAATTAAGTAAAGAGCCAAAAGATAGTAGATGGAAGAGAATGGGGGAAGGAGGAGGTGAGGGAAAGAGGAAGTACTGGGGACTGAATGAGAGCAAATTATATTCTATGTTTTATCATTATATCAAAATGAATCCTAATGTTATCTGTAACTAGAAAGAATTTAAAAAACCACATCCAAAAGAAAAAAAAAAAAGAGTCTAGAAGATCTACATGGGAGTTAGTGTGCTAGACAATGGGACTCCAATATGATTAAAATGTGGGCTGTATCATCCAAAGATTTATCATCTTTGAAATATAATCAGCATATTTGAATTCTTTATTATGTTTTAGTGTCATCATAGCCGCTCACATCCTAGTGTGAAATAGGCATGGGCCAGATGCTTTACAACTGTCGCATGAATTTCTCAAACTACAGCTGCCAAAAAGTACACTGTCTTCATTTTTCATTTTATGAGGAAGAAGTATTTATCTAAAATTTATGAAGTTCAGTTTTACTTCCACTTATTTTTATCTATTAAATTCAAGTCAAATCAAACTTATAAGCTTTTTGAGAGAGGAAAGGAAAAAGGGAAGGAAGGAAAAAAGGGAGAAAACAGAATCCAATTTTAGCTCAACTATTAACTAGCTGTGTGACCTCAGACATAGCCTGTTCTGCATCTTAGACCAGAGAAATGATGCTAGTTGTTCCCATAACAGTTCCCCTTTTCAACCTTTAATTTTAGAAATCCCAGGACAAGTAAAGTGGCTCATGCCTATAACTTCAGCAACTTGGGAGGCTGAGAGAGGAGGATCACAAGTTCAAGGCCAGCCTCAGCTGCTTAGTGAGGTCCTAAGCAACTTGGTGAGACCCTGTCTCCAAATAAATAAAAAGATCTAAGGATGTAGCTCAGTGGTAAACTGCCCTAGGTTCAATCCCCAATACTAAATAAATACAAACATACAAACATACGTACATACATATCCGCCCTGGATTTCAACTGGGCACACAGCGGCCCAGAATAAGGACTACAATTCCCAGTCTCCTTAGCAGTTGGTATGACCATGTGACTACACTGCAACCCAGTGGGTATTAGCAAATCATGTGCAATTTCTGAGAATTATCAAAGGGACAATTCTATTTTTATTTTTTAAAGCAGCAGAACCCCTTCTTTCATGTTCAGACAACCGCAAGGAACTCTCTGGTTGAAGGAGGAATAAGGCACAAGATCACATTTTATCAATGAGAAAGGTGAAGCTCAGAGAGGAGATATAATTTACGAGCAAAGAACAAAGCTCAGCTCTGGACCTGAATTTTTCTAACCTCAGCAGGTACTTGCTGACTGCACAAAGTTATGATTTTCAACCCATTTTCCTATTGACCACATAGATTCTCCTCTCCAGAACCTTTCTCATCTTGAGAAGAATGAAGACAATTTTACTCACTGACCATGGAGAAATGTCAAAACATTTGAATCATACAAAAATGAAAAGGTTAATAAAACAATGAATGTAGCTTTTAAAAACCTGATGTGCAAGTTTTGTCTATGCAAAAAAGAAGCTAAGGGAAGAAGTCACAGAGGTGTTGATCACCAACCTGAGGATCCTACTCCTGATTTCTTCCCAAGCACCAGTATCCTATCTCTCCAATGCATTAGAGAAATTTGAAAGTTTCCATTCAACAGATAATGGTAAGCATCTGCATGAGAATCATGTGCTAGACACTGGAAATTCAGCAGGAATAAGACACAATCATTGCCTTCCAAAGACCTATAATCTCTTAAAAATAATTATCACCTTTGAACATTCATTAGATGGCTTTTATTATTGTCACCATAGCCGCTCACACCCTATATAAATGGGCATTGATCAAGGTGCTTTACATGTATATTGTAGTTTCCATACAACAGATTGATAAGAAATGTATAATATTATCCTCCTTTTACAGGTGAGGAGGTGAGGCATAGGACAATAAATAATTTACCCAAGGCTACACAGCAAGTAGCATAAGCTGTCTCCTTCATTATTTAGGAGTCCTAGCTAGTGGTACGTGCTTAATAATCTAAGTGCTGCGCTCAATTTGGTAAAAGTGTGGGGCAATGGCTGACTGCACACGGATGCATTTTGGGAATAAATACTGATGCAATTCAGTGGAAGAAATACAAATCAAAGAGACAAGAGACAAAATGACAGAGTCTCGCAGGCATGAAGACTGAAACCTAAGTCCAGGGAAAAACTGAACTGCAAACCAATCCTTTTCCAAAACCCGACTGTGCAGTGAGTGCTAGCACACTGGTGAGCAGAGGCCCTGGTGGACACAGCCAGGGAGGCCGGCAGGAAGCAGTAGGTGAGCATTCTTACCAGGCCAGCAGGAAGCAGTAGATCAGCATTCCTATCAGAAGGGTAATCTGCGTGATCCAATGGGTGAGTGAACCTGTGGTGAAGAAATGCTTTCTGCATGAAGAGAAATGAGTGTATAATCCATGGGTAGTACCATGAGTGGGAGTTGTGTCAGGAGAGCTAGAGTGGAAAAAGATAGGACTAGAAATGGCCTCTCTGTCTGCTGGTCTCTGCATCTTAGTCTCCACAACTAAGAAACAAGGGCTAATCTTTCTGGAAATGTTAACTACTTGCCTTGCTTCTCTGGTTCAGTTATCATCTTAGTAATTCATATTCTGAGTCTTAGAATCACCTCTGACGTGTCCCTTTCCTTTACCTCTGCATTCACCTCCTTATTACATCTTGCTAAATGTGTGATATCCACTCTGTTTTGTTATCCTCAATGTCACTTCTTGGGGACACTCCTCTGTGCCTCAAGACTAGACAAGAGCCATATACCACCAGTCCACAATTTTCAGCTCGCCTTCCTAAATCCACAAGTCCCTGGGTCTCATTTCACGGGCACAAGGCAGAAACTCAAATTTCATTCCCACACACAAATGTTCAATACGAAGAGCACAAAGTATGTGGATACAAACTTAGCCTTATTAGCACCCCCAAATAAAGGGAAATAGAAGAAAGTTTTTACTTCTGAAACTCTGAAAATTTTAAAAAGATCAATGCCCACTGCTGCCGAGGATGTGAGGAAATGGACACACACAGATGTCTTTGGGAGTATAAATTGATAAAACTACTGTGGAAAGCAGTTTAATAACAGTGTTAACGCCCTTGAACAGGCATGTGTCCTCCTCCTAAGAAAGAATCAGACCTGAGTCCCCAACAAGGACATTTAGTAATGGTTACCAAAAGGTAATAAAAATCTAAAAACAAACTATGTATCAATTATGAATGAATGAATTTTGAAGACCATGGAAGAGATGGACAGATATGGGAATATATCTAGTGAATAAAGATGTACAGATACATTTACTGACATGGAAAAATGTCAACATGAACACATACATGTGCTCATGCAAATGTTCAGACACACCTATATAAAGTGAGAACATCTCCAATTAAAAAAAATTATGTGAAGAATGGTCCCAGTTTTGCAAATACCTCCAAATCAGTAACTTGAGTATTGCCAAATCTTACACAACATAACTAAAGAAAAACATATATAAGAACCATATATTAGAAAAAAGGAGAGAAGACTGAAATCAAAGAAACATAAACCTGAAACTAGGGAAATATCCTTATGTTGGATCAAAGGAGAACCAGTGTTCACCCCAACGACACTTCTTCCAGCCTCTGGCCTTTTTCCCTTGTCTCTCTTTGCTTTTTATTGTGAAAGTAAATTAAAATCCCCTTCGTTAAGGTTCTTAGTAAGTTTTCAGTTACTCCTGGCAGATACCACTCCCCGATGCCTACTCCAGATAATCAAATATTAGCATGGCATTTAAGACCCTGTCCAGTCTCCCCAACCCCCCTTTGCAGATTTATCTGTTTGTTTGTTGTTTGTTTCTCATATGAATCTCCAGACTCTGAGCCTGCCTTTCTCTAAATAGAACCTTCTCTGGCCTGATTCTGTGTCTGCTCACCACAGTCCCCACCTAGAACATCCTCTCCTGCCACCTCAGGTAGATGTCCTCCTGTGCCACCTCTCCCATGAGGACTTTGCCAGACTCCAGCAGGAAGGAAGTAACTCTGCTTCTTCTGAATTTCAGAATCTGCCTGTTCCCATTTGTCACTAGTGTCCAATTCATCATCAAGGTTTTCCAGATCTATGGTCACACTTCTTTCCCCCCAAACCATTTTCAACCATGACCACCATGGGCAACCTCAGCTCTCATCCGGAGACCAACACAGCCTCTGCCTGGCCTCCTCAATCTATTCTTGCCTCCCTCCCTTCAGTCAATTTCTAACAAGATACCAGAATAATTTCTCTAAAATTATTGTCAGATCATGTCACTTTCCCACTCAAACTCTGTTGACATTTTCCCAACACACTTAGAATAAAACCCAAATGAACACCCTTGGCCAACCAGATTCCTCTCTGAACTCAATGTTTACCCTCTCCACTTGCTCACTTAAATCCAGCCACATTCACCTTATTTTCCTTGCTTATGCCAACCTTATGGAATTTGCCCTTGACATTCCCTCTGCCTAGAATGATCTCTTCCCAGTCTCCACACAGCCGGTTCTGGCCCATTTCCTTGTTACCTGTAAATCTCTGCTACACTCCCTCGGACAGACCTGACTCAAGAACATGAAATGGTTAACCAAATCCCGTCCACCTTTGATGTGACTTTTTCTTCTCCCCAGCATGTGTCCCTCCCTGAGTTTAGATACATGCCCATTTGCTCGTATGTTCAAGAACCCTGAATCACCAGGTCCACTAGGGCACAGGCTGTGCTGTCCATCCCTGCATCTCCTCCAGTCACCTTGGCACATGGCACACGCCTTACACGGCTTCAACTTGTCCTGTTGCTTATAAATTGGGTATTAGCTGCATTATTGCCCTCAGTGGGTATTTTCACCTTGAAGTCATATCCAGTGTCTTCTTCAACTCTGCCTCTCCCTTCATCCTGCCAACCCCTTCCTCTACTGCAAAGTCTAGAACATCTGAATATTGGTGAAACAAGTGGACACTTCCATTTCTGACTTTCTTTTAAATCTGTCAGAAATTATTTGCTTAATCTGTGATTTTACTTAAACTAATAAAAATTTTCCCTTTCAAATAGTTAACTACTATTCTACAAAATAGTTAGAACTTGATATCCCTTCTTCTCCTTCATACAGGGCCTTATGCTTTAACAATTTTGATTTGAATGATTATGATCTTATTCCATTGTCATTAGAGAAAGTAAACCTTTATTTTTTTTATTTCATTAGACAAAGCCAAACTACTTTGAATCTTTGCAAAGTGCCATAAGTACATTTTTAAATACAAAAAGTAAAGTTTGAAATCCAAATAAAATAGAAACATGAACGGCTTGTTATTTAAAAGGCCAGAATCACTAGCATCCACAAGAGGGTACATATGAATCTTAGTTAACTGACCTACTCTCCTTTGAATCATTCTGCTAGATAACTTCCACTCAAGGCTAAGTTTCTAAGCAATGTTTTTTGTTTTTGTTTTTGTTTTTTATACCAGAGATTAAGCTCAGGGATGCATAACCACTTAACCACATTCCCTTATTATTTTTATTTTGAGACAGGGTCTTGATAGGTTGCTGAGGCTGGCTTTGAAACTGTGATCCTCCTGCCTCAGCCTCCTGAACCCTTGGGATTACAGGCATGAGCCACCTACCCCTGCATAAGTTTCTAAGCTTTTGAGAGTGCCCTCCTGTTGAGGTTTGATTATGCTTTGTGCTAGAACACATGTTGGGACCTGCTTCCTCAATGCAGGAGGATTGGGCCTAGTGGAACTTTCCTGGGTTATGGAGGCAGGGTCCTTATTCAGGGCTTGTTATAGATCCCCAGAAAGTGGGTTAGTTATCTTGAAAGCAGGTTGTTATGAAGCATCAGGTCCCTTGTGTCCCTTCCTCTCTTCCACATATGCCTGTTTGTCCTTCTGCTTTTTTGCCACAGGCAGTGTCCAGGAGCTAACCAGACATGAGGTCTGAACTTTCCAGCCTCCATAACTAGGAGTCAAAATAAACCTCTCTTATTTGTACATTTCCCAGTCTCAATTATTCTGTTATAGCAACAAAAAGCAAACCAAGACACTCCCAATCCCAGCCTCATTCCAGGCTGCGTGGATGAGGGACTGTGCCCACGCTGGAAGCTGATGAGTAAAGTGCCCCTCCCACCGCTGCTCCAGAGAGCTGCACAGACTATGTGCACATCAGGAAGAGAGAGAAGCCAGTCCCAAAAGACAGCACACTGTGAGTCCAACTGTGTGACATTCTCAAAAGGCAAAAGTACAGAGAGCACAAGGAGTTCAGTGGCTACATGTACTTATTGCCATGAAACTTGACACTTAACAGTAGTTAAATTGGTCAGTTTCACATTATGTGTCTATTTTGCCATCGTTTTTTAAATGGGGAAAATGGTGATTGCCAGAGGTTCAGGATAGGAAGTATGGAGAGATGAACAGGTTAATCACAGGAGGATTTCAGGGTGCTGACATTATTCCATTATGACCCTAGCTGTGGATACATCATACATGTTCTGTATCAAAACCCACAGAATGTCAAACATGAAGCGTGAACTCTAGTGCACACTATGGACTTCAGATAACATGAATGTATTGATCCTGGTTCATCAATGGTAAGAAACGTACCACGCAAGATTTAATAATGTTCAAGAAGTAATGCAAGATGTTGGTAACAGAGAAATATAGGGGCGGCAGGGAAAGAGGGAAGATGGAAACACCATACATTCTGGTCGATTTTGTGCATACCTAAAACAGTTCTGAAAAATAAACTCAGTAAATTTAAAAAAAGGAAACAAAACTGTTCCCTTTATGGTTACCAATGTATTCTCAAACAGAAGTTTAAAAAGTCCTTACTGACCAATTAGAGATTTAAGGTGGAATTGCCATAAATGCATATTCATATTCTTCTCAATTTGCATGTTTCCTATTTAATTCACTCTTAAATATATTAGATATTCTTAAATATATCATAATTTAGGCTGATATTTATGAAGCTCCTAGTCTTTGCAAGGCTCTGACAGGCATTCATATGCTTCTAAACGAATTAAGAAAAATGTTTATTCCAAGTCATCTTTGGTGGTAGAAAAGAGAGATTCCCATGGGATTTTCACAGAAGCTTTCTTTGGGGCACACAGTTCACCTTCTCCCCAGCAATCTCGGAAGACACTAGGGTTCTCTCTCCTATCTTCTACACATTTTTACAGATTCCTCAGTTCCTCTTACCAGAAAGAAAGTAATTTCTCAGAGTGAACAGGCCACATTGACATGCACAGGATAAACAATTTGTAAGTGAACAGCAACGCCCCACTAATGTAAATTTCATACACAGCTTCCTAAAGGTTAAACAATGCTGCCCAGCTCTGTTGTGCCTGGAAAGCAAATGACAGCAGGAGGCTGAACCCTGGCACCAGGCTGTCCTTATGCAGAAAGTTCTCTGAATAACAAAGTCATGTTCTCTGCTTGGGAGAGACTTTCAACACCCTTGAACAGTCAGATTCCCCTGGAAACTAATAACTCGGCATAAGCACAAATAAGCTGCATTCGATGCTCTTGACTCAATGACAGACATCCACAGGTAAAGGATGGGAGAAGAGTAAGATGGAAATATTTTCAAGTTTGCTTTATGAATGATACTTTTAAACACCTTTCCCAGCTATGCTCACTGACTAGCAGTATCTTCTCTCCCTGGTCCTTAACTTAGTACTCTGACTCCATCCTCTCTCATTCCATTGGTAGCAAACACTGAATGCCACCCCGTGCCGAGTACCCTTACGGGTGCTATGGCTACGTCAGTGAGAAATTCAGATAACTTTGCAGCCCAAGGGATTCATATTCTGGGAGAGGCAAATAATAACCAAGCTAATTTCAGAGTGTGTTGAACCCTATGGAGGAAAATAAACCTGGGCAATGGTGTAACAAGGACAATTGTGGTGGGCATGGGTGGAGAAACTGTAGAGAGGTGGGTCATGGACGCCTCTGTAAAGAGGGGGCATCAAACAGACTTGGATGCTGAGAAGGAGCAAACCATCTAGAGATGTGTGGAGACCCTCCAGCAAAAGAAACTGGCATGTCTGTGATTGGAAAGGAGGCCAGTGACCAGAATAGAAGAAGGGTAGAGAAAAGTGGTGTCAGGAGCTGGGTCCTGGGGAACCCTTTAAGCACAGTTAATAGTCTGGGTTTTGTGCTTCTGGAACATGGAAGCATTATTCTTCAAGAAAGAGGAATTATCTGATCTTTGCTTTGAAAAGATCACTATCATTAGGGTGTGCTGAAAGGAACACAGAGGAGCAAGATGGGAGACAGGGGAATGGCTTGGGAGAAGAATGGAGGGAGTGTACCAGATGAGAGGGACTGGCCATGGGCTGTAGTGTCCGGCAGCCATCTGTACATGCCCAGCCCCATGACCCAACTTAGCAAGAGGCTGCTTCAGACCACAACTTGCCTTTTGACAACTTGTCCACCCCAAGGGAGCACACTGTCCTCTGCATGAAGGTAACTTATCTGCTTGGGGAGCTGGTTGGACCAGGACAGCCCCAGTGTAAAGCAGAGAAGAGATTTGCTGGAGAAAATACCATAGAAACCAACCAGAACAGGATTTGCTGATGAATTTGATTGGGGTGGGGGTGTAAATGGGAAAAGGAGAACCAGGTGCCCCTGGGTTTCTGAATGGAGCATCCTTGTGGACAGTGTATTTCCTGAAATGGGGAAGAGTGGAGAGGAACGGCCTTACGAGGTTAGAAATTTAAGTTTTATTTCAAATACATCAACTTGAAGTGTCTACTGGATGACATATGAATGATCACAGAGGGGGAGAGTAGGAAAAGAGGAGAGAAAAGGTTGAACGCTTACACGCTGGCTGAAGAGTAGAGGCATTCAGAGGTCAGGCAGAGGAGGAGGAGTCAGGAGATTCCGTGCTGGATGCCTCAGTAGCCAGTATGCACTCCTTCACTAACAGAGCAAAGTCCACTTGTTTCAGAAGCAGCAGCCTGGCAGGTGGAGACTGGGAGGTGCTCACTCAACGTGTACTTTATAGCACATTTTCAATCAAGGGCTCCCATATAAATCCAGACAGTGGATCATCTACAAATTTAATTAACTGTATTTGTGCAGAATCTCAATATGACCATAAAATTTTAATGCTTAATATAGTTTAAGGTTCAATGGCCTTTCTTTTTAAAAGGAGACAGACGAAATGGCCACAGATTAATTTTTCCGGTCATCTTCAATATATCAGAGTTATGAAGACAACTGAGAAGACGGGATGCTGAATGTTGGATAAAATATAGGTACAACTCCCTTCTACCAAACTCTCCTGAAACAAGAATTTATTTTCTCTGATTAAGTAATCGTTTGCTCCTTAGTAGCATCTAACTAGGGCATCCTGAAGCTATTTGCTGAAGCCAAGTATCAATGCCCAGGCAAAACAACTGTCACTTCTGAGACCCCCTCACCTTGGTGTGCACACAGGTACTGTGTATTGGCTAATAATAGTGCATGAAGGGGTTGGGAAGTCACCCTGCAGTGAGTGGGGCCAGATCTATAAATACTTATAAAGCCTCAGGTGAATTTATTCACATGGTTACTTCTTCTAATTTAAGAAGAGTGGTCATAAAGAATGCTGCACCTAGATTTGAGTGTTAGCTCTTATATTTGCTAGTTGTGTGACCTTGGGCAAAGCAATCAGCATCAGTTTCTTCTGTGAAAGGGGCAGAGGGATGCCCACTCTGGCTACTTCACTGGGAAGATGAATAAAATAAATGAAATCAGGACACATAAAATCAACTGCCATTCATTGCTGTTACCAGGATATATGAAGTCAGGCACATAACAACTCCATGTTGTTCTGAAATATTTCACTGTGTAATTGCTGAAATGATAGAAATTAAACATGTCTACAGATCCCACACCAAGCAGCACAAAGCCTTTCTTTCACACTGGCTCATAGGAGTTCATCAACACTCACTCACCTCCTGCATGTGCTTCCTCTAGCTCACTGGAGGAGATGCCAGTGATTAGTTAGTTTGCACTTTGTTTTAAATAAAAAGGAACCAAGATGGTGGGGGGGTGTAAAATGACATACTTCAGTTTCACAGGAAATCTCTTCATCTAAGTTTCTCCAAATAAAGGGCTTAGCACAGATAAGTCATTTAAAAGCTATTTTACAGCAGAGCCCATGCACAGGGTTAGGGAGAAACAGAATCTAACTTACATTCATTCAGAGCAAATTTGCTTTTAGGACACAATATTTTCCCTAAGATCAGTAGGAAGTCTCAAGCTTCTAACAACAACAACAACAAAACTTTAAAAAACCTTGTAGTTTATGAGAGTTGACAAACTGACTTGGCCGAATCCCAGAAGCTGACTGAGTTTGGAGCTGAAACCTGGTCCAAATGCTAATGTCTCCTAGCAGATTACAGCTTTAGAAGGCCCTGGGTCCGCACAGCTTCCTTTGGTCTTCTACAGCCCACTTCACTCCCCCAAGCACCCTGGCTGGCCCCAGATTACCCCACCTGCTGTCCTTCATGTTTCCAAAAAATTCTATGATACTCTTGCTTAAGTTCTTATCTCCACAATTAAAATGTTAATTTGAGTGCTGCAAAATGTAAGAGGAGCTAACCAAGGTAGTTCATTTTATTCTCACAAAGGTTTGCGTCTAAGCAGTCTAGGGATGCTGCTGCAGTCTGTGATGTCTGAGAACAATGTCCCTTGCCCTGCCGTCTTCAGCCTGCCGGTAGGTACTCATTAGCCCAGAAAAAAATTCAGGATTCCTAAACAGGGAAGGGAGAATGGCCAGTGGAAGAGAGAGATTGGTTCAGAACACATCTTTTATTAAAATTAAATTTTAAATACTGAAGGCAGAGATGAAGAAATAAACTTCTACATAGGATACCCAGTGCCAGTCATACGCAAACCTAACTGCTTAACACTCATTTATGGTGAGGTTTAAAGAGATTCTCTTTTGGAAGTGTTAAGCTTGAAAAGCTGATTAGGGTCCAAGGCAGAAGTCAAGTTGACATTGTGTAGTGCAGCATGTAGTGCAATCAGTGGTGAAGACCTGATGGGGACTGTGCACTGGGAGTCATCAACTGGTGGGACTTCTCAAGAGTGTTGGAGGAGAATCTAGGAATACAGACGTAGACTGAGAAAGAGGTCCAGGAACTGGGTTGGGGCTGCACAGCACCTAAATGTTGACGAGATGGGGAAAATTAGAAATAGCAGCTCTTGAGGTAGGAGGGGGAAGGATATTTCAGATAACAAGAGAAAGGTTTTAAAGAGGAGGTAATGATAAAGCATCCAATGCTGCTAATAGGTAGAAAATAAGGAATGAGAATTACGCAGTCAATTAGCCAAGGGAGGTCATCAATGCTTGTCAAGGCTCCAGGAGAATGGGGAAAGCCAAGCCTGTTGGGAACACGTTTGAGAAAGAAGAAAAGGGAAAGACTTGGAGACAGCAATTATTGATGACCTTACAAGGAATTTTGGAGTAAAGGGGAGTAAAAATGAGGTGCAATAGACAGGAAAATAGAGATGAAGGCTCAAAAAACTTTCAGATATGAGAGACAAGCTGAGCGCCGTGGTGCACCCCGTAATCCCAGTCACTCAGAAAGCTGAAGTCGCAGGTTCGCAAGTTGGAAGCCTGTCTGGGCAACTTAGTGAGAACTGTTCTCAAAATTAAAATTTAAAAGAGGTGACTGGAGATAGAGCTTGGTGGTGGAATGGTTACGGACCACGGGCAGGGCCCTGGGTTCAATTCCTGGTCATACACATGTGAGAAATAGCCTGTCCATTGCTAATAGGAATGATCCATTAGAAAGAGAAAATTTAATGATGTAGATGAGAGGAAAAAAATTGCAGCAAAGTCCTTGAGTGGGTGGGCGGTAATTGAATCTAATGGAGAAGTGGAGGGACAGACTTTGATAGGGAGTGGACAGTTCGTCCTTAGTCACAGTTGGATGTTGAGAGTGGTGATGGAGGATGGGAGAGCAGTACTGAGATCAGGGTCTCTGATGCCCCCATGGCTGTGGCATGCCCAGTTCCTGGGAAGGTTTCTGTGCAAGGGCACAGGATCCCTAGCTGCTGTAGCAATGCCCTGCATGAGGAGGTTCTGTGCAAGAGCCCTATTGGTTCTAACCTTGATCTCAGGCACACAGCTCCTGGGAAGAAAGGAACTTTTATGCTAAAGAATCACAGTTTCACCAGCTCTGCTTCTCAGGTTCCTGTCCACCTTATAGCAACTTTTAACAATGGGCTTTTTTGGGAGCTACACAAAGCTCCTAATATTGCACTTTGCAAGTACGGATTGCAACTGTGGAAAAGCTACATAGAATGTCCTAGTTTCTGTAACTTTGCTGAATACGAAGAATAATGTTGCATAGTCTTTGACCTGATCATGAAATATATAAATAAAAATTGCTGGCTTAACTCTTTAGACCTGCATCTCCATCAGAGAGCAGAGCTCCACCCGAATCCAGCTTAATCATCAAGATCTGTGTCTGTGAATCTATTTTCAATCCCCCTTCGGCCCTCACCAGACCTGAGAGTTTTGTTGTGCTGGTTGGAAGGCAGAGTTTGGGGATGACAAAGCTGACAAGTGAATGTGAAGGAGGAATCAGTGGAAGGTCTCTCCTCAGAAGTTTTTTCAGTAGAATAGGAACTAGATTATCATTGGGAGTGAGGATGGGGAGGAGGATGGGAGTTTGTAAGAAAGAAGGTATCGAGGGTTATGTAGAAAATGGGCGAGTAAAAGGATCAAGAATGTATGGGATGCTTGCCTGGGAGCTGCAAGAACCCCCTTGAGAAGACCAATGTAGCAGAGCAGAGGCACCCAGCACTCACCTCCTCCTCCATAAAGAACTTAAGTAACAGGTGTATAGATACCCTTTGAGGTGAGGGGCTGTGACAAAAAGCAGCAATCAGCAGGAGAACGATGGAATATTATAAGATCCAAAGACCTGGGACAACAGCACAGGAAGAGAAGGAAAATGCCCTGGCATTTCAGCTCCACAGTCTGGGAGAGGGAGTCTCCCCTTCGCAGATATAAGTGGGAAACAGAATCCTAGTGAACTCAGTTAATGCAGATGCTGGCAATCCTGGCTGCTGGAAAGTTTCACGATCCTCACAGACTTGTAACTGACTTAGATGGATAAGTACCATGAAATCTGCACAGAAGTCTTGCTTTGGAAAGGGATCTGACATCACCTGCAGCAAACACCCAGGTGCTCTAGCTAGGAGCCGTCTTGTGAAGTCACTTACTGAGTTTGGATAATCCCTGCATATTGCCTCCTCTGGGACTCCACAGACATTCCACTTCTCTGGATTTGTGGGTAGCCAGCTGCCTTGAAGAATGACTGTCATCTAAGCCTGTGGGTGCCCTGCGCTGTAGGAGACACATGTGCCACTAGGAGGCACTGGAGGGTACTGCCCTCAGAAACCAGATCAGGTTGTTTACACTGAGACCAAGCGGGTGGCCAAGCACATGTGGACTTGCACCAGTGCCAGGACAGAAGGCAGTGGCGCCCATGTGGCTCCTGCTGTCCTGGTACCACATTCAGGCGCCTGTGGCTGACAGTGCGGGGAGGGAACATCGTGCTTCCTGCTGCAGTCCCTCCCAAAGGGGCACACGGAGGGACATTTAGCAATTCTGTGGCTCTAGTTGTCACCCTGCTCCTGGACACAGGCTACAGCTGGAAGGGGTGGATGAGGGCAGAAAAGCCCATCTCCTGCTCTCCTCCCACCCCTACGTGGGAACACAGTGGGCCTGGAGGACTCTGCACAGCACCAGCTGCAGCTGCTCTGAGCTCACGCCACCACAGCCAGAGAGGGACACCACAGTTCCATGGCCACCCCACCTATGTGGTTTCTGCCACTACCCTCTCCCTGCACACTGTCTGGCCGCTCATTGCTGTTAGTCTGAACACCACAGAGGGGATGTTGTAGTTCCTGTCAAAGCCTCTCCACACACAGCATCACAGCCCAGTGCTGACTGGTTGAAGGACAGATGCTTCAGATCCCTCACCCATTCTGGGACTTCTGGTGTCAGAAGCCCTTTACTAGTAGAGAGCAGTACCTAAGGAAGCCCCATCTCCTCCTGGAGACAACAACTCTATACGATTAGCCACACAGGGAGCGCCCCACACCCAGGGTTGTCTGCGTCTCACATGTCCCTATTCTTCTTGTACAGCCCACAGAGACTGTGGCTCTCTCCAACTCTGCCATGGTACCCACTGGCCAAAGTCATTAATCACAACCAAAGAAAATAGAGAATACAATATGGTGCCAATATCACATAACATAAAGACAATATTGTGTAATAAACCAACTTCCCAAGATATATCTTCAGGAGAAAGCCACTTATTAAAAAGGCCAACTTGTAAAAGTGGTAGATATTCACCAGATACTCAATTCTCAATGTAGAAGCACAAGAAGTAGAAAAAACAAGGTAATAAGACCTCACCAAGAGAAAACAATAACTCTATAGCAACAGATCCCAAAGAAATCAATGCAGATAAAATGTCTGATAATTTAAAAGAATGATTATAAAACAGCTCAATGAGATAAAGGAGAATATATAGTTTAATTAGGAAGAAAAGGCAGGATATGAATAAAATATTCAGCAAAGTCTTGGGGATTACGAAAAAGAATCAAACAGAATTGTTGGAAATGTGGAAATATAAAGCTTTAAATGTAAAAATAAAAAAAAAATGTCTCAAAAGAAAGTAGATCAGGTAGAAGAAAGAATATCTGTACTTGAAGACTTGAAGACAGGTCTTTTGAAATAGAAGAGCAAGGAGGAGAAAGAAGGAGGAGGAGGAGGAGAAAAGAAGAGGAAGAGAAGAGAAAGAGAGGGGAAGAGAAAGGAAGAAAGAACAAGCATATTCAAGACTTTTAGAATGATATTACTCTACTAAATGTGCAAATGTCCACATTTTCAGAATGCTCAAAGTGAAAACAAAAATGTTAATTGTGTTGAAAAACTAGTCAATGAAATAGCAGCACAAAATTTCCCTAATCTTGAAAAAGATATGAGCATCCCTGTACAGAGGGCTGATAAAACCCTAAAAAGACCAGAAAGATCTATAACTTGGTATGTTATCATCCAACTTTGAAAAGTACAAGACAAACAAAAATTCTAAAATCTGCAAGAGAAAAGTGCCAAGTCACAATTAAGTTTGTCTCTACTAGGCAAACAGCAGATTTCTCAGCAGAAATCGCACCAACCAGCAGAAACTGGAATGGCATATTCCAAGTCCTGAAACAAAATAGCTGCAACAAAAAATAGTTATACAGCAATGATTACGTATAAAAATGAAGGAGACATCAAATCCTTTCAAGAAAAGCAAATGCCTGGGAATTGATGACCACCTAGCCAGCCTTAAAAAAAATAGAAAATTAAGGAAGACCTACATTCAGAAATGAAAGAAAGATAACTAGAGTTATGAAAACATGTGAAAATAGGTATATATTCCTCTAGAAGACTAGATACACAATTGAGAATTAGACCAAAGGAAATAATGGACCAAAACAATGAAAACCAACAATATGTTGCCTTCAAGAAACACATCTCACCAGTAAAGACAACACAGACTGAAAATACAAGGATGGAAAGTTATATTTCAAGCTAATGGAAACCTAAAGCAAGCTAAAGTATGATTTATATCTGATAAAATAGATTTTAAGACAAAAACTACAAGAATAGATAAAGATCACGACATAAAGACTAAGATGGTCAATTCAACAGTAAGCTGTAACTATTGTATCTATATGCACCTAATGTTGAAGTCCCTCTCCTATAAAACAAACACTAATTAACTTCAAAGTAGTGTAGACTAATACAATAATAGTGGGAAATTTCAATACTCCACTCTCATCAATAGACAGCTCATCCAAACAAAATATCAACAGAGAAATTCAGAGTCAAACTATACTACAGATCAAACCATTTAAAAGACATTTGCAGAACATTTCACAAAACAGCTTAAAAAATAAACATTCTTTTCATCAGCACATGCAACTTTCTCTACAATAGACTATAGGCCACAAAATAAATTTTAACAAATTCACAAAAGTGAAGTCATATCCTGTATTTTTTCTGATCACAATGGAATAAACCTAGAAGTCAAAACAAACGGGGCATGGTGGCACATGCCTGTAATCCCAGATGCTCAGGAGGATGAGGCAGAAGGATCACAAGTTCAAACTCATCCTCAGCAATTTAGTGAGGCCATAAGCAACTTAGCAGGCCCCTGTCTCAAAATAAAAAATAAAAATATGCTGGGGATGTGGCTCAAGGGTTAACCGCCCCTAGGTTTAAGCCCTGGATCCCTAGGTTCAATTTATACAATTATGCAAATAATTTCATCCTTCTTTATGGCTGAGTATATCCATGTTGTTTATGTCTACCACATTTTCTTCATCCATTCTTCTGTTGACAGGGACCTGGATGGTTCAATAACTTGGTTGCTGTGAATTGTGTTGCTATAAATATTAATGGGCCTACATCACTATTGAACGTTGATTTTTGTTCTTTTGGAAAAACACCAAGGGGTGGAATAACCTGGTCATATTGCAGTTCTATTCTAGTCTTTTGAAAAATTTCTATGCTGCTTTCCAAAATGGTCGTAGAATCTCCAGTCCCACCAACAATGTATGAGTACATGTATTCTTTTGCTGGTGAATGGTAGCACTGGAGAATGTCATGCTAAGTAAAAGTCAAGAGAGTCAAGAGTTGAATGTATTTTCTCATATCCAGAAGATAAAGAAAAATAAGGGGGAAGGAGGGACTCATGAAAATAGAAGGGAGGACAATGAAGTAGAGGAAGGTGTTGAGAGGAAAGGAAGAGAGATGGGAAAAGGAAGGAACTGCTAAATGAAGTTGACCAAATTAAGCCTTGTAGGTATGAGAATAAAACACAGTGAATTGCACCTTTAACTATAAAGCACCAGTTTTTAAAAAATAAAAAAAAATTTTTAAACAATGAAAGAAAGGAAGAATAGGAAAAGGAGCAGGGGAAAGGAAAGAGGAAGTAAAGGGGACTGAAGTGGAGCCAGTTATATTCTATGTATGTATGATTATGTCAAAACAAACTCCATAATCCCTTAGAAAACTTGGAATGGAAACACCATTTGATCCAGTTATCCCATTCCTTGGTTTATGCCCAAAGGACTTTTAAACAGCATACTATAGTGACGCAGCCACATCAACGGTTATAGCAATCCAACTCACAGTAGCCAAGGTATGGGAACAAACTAGGTGTCCTTAACAGAGGAATGGATAAAGAAAATGTGACATATATACACAATGCTATATTACTCAGCCTTAAAGAAGAATAAAATTATGGCATTTGCAAGTAAATGGATGGAACTGGAGATTATCATGCTAAATGAAATAAGTCAATCCCAAAATTCCAAAGGTCAAATGTTCTCTCTGATATGTGATGCTAACCTCAAACAAGGGAGGGTGGAGAGGAAAATAATAGAAATCCATTGGATTAGACAAAGGGGAATGAAGGGAAGAGAGGGGGAGGGGAATACTAAGTAGGGTAGAATTAATCAGACATAACTTTCCTAGTCATGCATTTGAATACACAAACAGGGTAACTCTGCATCATGTACAACCACACAATGGGATCCTGGAGAGAATTAGTTAAACTCATGCATGTATAATTGGCCAGAATGCATTCTACTGTCATGTATAACTAAAAAGAATAAAAGCCAAACAAGAGAGAAATGACAAGCATGACCAATGTCAACCCTGTTTAATGATAGGTAAGATTTAGAATTTTGTGTAAAAGAAATGTATAAAGTTATGAAAAAATCATAAATATATTCAAATAATCTCAGGATATGTAATAAATCATTTTATATTTCACAAAAATGAACTTCATTATTATGTGTAACAATAATGAATTCATAGGAACATAAAAACAAAAAATATGCAGATACATGGAGACAAAACAACACAATTTTGAATAAATAGGCCAAAGAAATATTTTGAATAAATAGGCCAAAGAAATTAAAGTAAAGTAATTTTTTTAAAAATGAGAATGGAAAGACAACATGCCAAAAGTTATGGGAAACAACAAAAGTAGAACCAAGAAGAAAATTTATAACAATAAGAATCTAACATTAAAAAAAAGAAAACTATTCCCCAAATAAAAATCCTGACAATACATCTCAAGGATGCAGATAAGCAAGAGCAAATCAAACCCCAATTTAGAAGGGAAGAACTAAGACTGAGCACAAAATAGAGTCTAAAAATACACTAAAGATCAATGAAACAAAGAGTTGAGTGTTTAAAAGGTAAATAAAATTAACAAAACTTTAGCTAAACAGAAAATATATATGTAAAGAGAGAGAGGAACCGAATGAATAGAGGTTAAAAAGAAGACTTTACAGTTGTTATGGTTTGGATGTGAGGTGTCCCCCAAAAACTCACATGTGAGACAATGCAGGAAGGTTCAGAGAAGAAATGATTGGGTTATGAGAGCCTTAACCCAATCAGTGAATCAGTCACTTGATGGAATTAGTCAGCAGTAATTGAAGGCAGGTAGGGTGTGACTGGAGGAGGTGGGTCACTGGGGACGTGGCTTTGGGATACATATTTGTATCTGGCAAGTGGAGCCCACTCCATATCTGCTTCCTGATCATGATGTGAGCTGGCTCCCTCTGCCACACTCTTCCTCCATGATGTCCAGCCTCACCTTGAGCCCTGAGGAACGAAGTCTGCTGTCTATGGATTGAGACTTCTGAAACCAAGAGCCCCTAAATAAACTTTTCCTCCCCGAAAATTGTTCTGGTCAGATCTTTTAGTCACAGTGGTGAAAAAGCTGACAAAAAGAATAATCAGTACCATAGAAAAATGAATTACTAGGGATCATTATGAAAAACAATACACTAACAAATTTGTGAAAAAATGGGGCACATATGATCTACCAAATTTGAATAGCAAGGACAAAATTAATAATCTGAGTAGACCAATAACAAGGAATGAGATTGAATCAGTGATAGTCTCCCCACAAAGAAAAGCACAGGATAGCTTCCCTGCTAAATTTTATCAAACTTTTAAAGCATCACTAATGACAATTCTGCTCATATTCTGTCATAGAATAGAAAGGGAGGAAACCTTTCCAATCTCACATGATGAAGCCAGCATTGCCTGCTGATGGAAAACAGACAAGAACATAACAAAAGAGAAACTATAAACCAATGCTGCTGATGCAACTACAGATGCAAAATTTTCAGCAGAAATGTAATTCAATAGTACATTAAAAAGATCATTCTCCATGATCGAGTTGGTTTCAACCCAAGGAAGCCTCAGCACATACAAATCAATTAACATAAAGCATACATCAATAGAAAAGATAAAATGTTATGATTCCATCAATAGAAACAGAAAAATCATTTAAGAAATTTCAACATTGCTTCATAATAAAAGCCCTAAACTTAGATTTAGAAGGATTATACCTCAATATAATAAAGGCTATGTCTGAGAGTCTCTCTCTCTCTCTCTCTCTCTCTCTCTCTCTCTCTCTCTCTCACACACACACACACACACACACACACACACACACAAATATGAAAGAAGGAAGACAAAAACTACTCGTTTGCAGGTATGATTCTATATGAAGGAAAACATAAAAGACTCTACCAAAAGACTTTCAGAGTGGCTAACTTAAGCCAGAAAAAAGTGGCAGCACAAAAAAATCAACATGCAAAAATCAGTAACTTTTCCATATGCCAATATGAATTTTGCTGATAAAAAAAATCATGAAAGCAATCATATTAGCTAAAAAAATAAAATAAACTTAACCAAGGAAACAAAAGACATTTACAATGAAATTTAAAAAAAATACTGATGAAAGAAATTAGAGAATAAAAGATGGAAAGTTCTCCAAGTTCATGAATTATAAAAGAAAAATTGTCGAAAATGTCATAGTACCCAAAGCAATCTACAGATTCAATTCAAAACCCATCAAAATGCCAATGATGTATATCACAAAACTAGAAAAAACAACCCTGAAGTTCCCATTGAAGCTCAAATGATTGCAAATAAAGAAAGCAATCTTGAGCGAAAAGGACAAAGCTACAGGCATCATAATACCAAACTTCAACAGGACCCCAAAGACAGGGAACAAAAATAAAAACTGATGCATGAGCTTTCATCAGACTAACCAGCTTCTTTTTGACAAAGAAAATAGTGAAGAAGCAACCTACAGAACAGGAAAAAATTTGCCAACTATTCATCTGACAAAGGGTTGATAACCAGAATATATCAGGAACTTAGCAAACTTAACAGAAGCAGCAAGTAATCCAATTTAAAAATGAGAAAATGACCTGAATAGATGCTTCTTCAAAGAAAACAATGCAAATGGCCAACACACACATAAAAATACTCAATATCATTAGCCATCAGGGGGATGCAAAGCAAAAGTACAATGAGGTACCATCTCACCCCAATTAGAATGGTTATAATAAAAAAGATGAAAGAATAACAAATGCTGATAAGTATATGGGGAAAGATACTCTTAAATACCATTGGTGCAAGTGTAAATTAGTACAGCCACCATGGAAAATAGTATGGAGATTCCCCAGAAAACTAGAAACCACAGGATCCAGCTATTCCACATCTGGGTATGTACCCAAGAACCGAAATCACTGTACCAAAGAGATACCTACACCCACGTGTATTGTGGCATCATTCACCATAGCTAAGAATGGAACTGGTCTAGGTATCTATCAACAGATTCATGGACAAAGGAAATGTGGTACATAAGCAAAATACATATCCTTTAGCCCTAAAGAACAAAATTCTATCATCCAACAAAACAAATGGAATTAGAGGACATTATGTTAAATGAAATAAGCAAGGCACAAAAAGACAAATACTGTATGTTCTTACTCATGTCAAAACTAAAAAAGAGGACCTGAAAAAACAGTGATTACTACAGATTTGGGAAAGATGTGTTCAGTGGGCAGCATGGGGGGCATGCAGAAGTAGAAGAGCGGAGGCTGGATTTATTCAGCACATGCTCTGTGTATGTGGGGAAATAGTTCACTGAACCTCATAAATGTGTACATGCTAATAAAATTTTTAATTGAACCTCCTTTAAAATTATAGTGATGAATTTAAAGACAGACCAAACCCACCAATTATATGGTTCATTCAAGTCACTCTTAGCTGTAAAGGTCAGGCATGAAGATGTGAGAATGAGCCAAGAGTGTATGAAATCTACTGATCATAATGACTGATCTGGGAATTTACAAAGGAAAGTGAGGTCACTGTGGTGGTAAGCTACAGTGAAAAGGCAGCAGGATTAATAATCAATGATTGAATTGAATGTCCATTTTGGTTTGGAAGACAACAGTTGAATGATAGAGGTAAGGAGCTAAAGATGGAAACATTGTTCACAGAGTAGACTGTAGCAAATTAGGATCATGGAAGAGGTTCTTGCACATGTGAAGTTGCCATATGGAGTTAGATCATGTGAGTGAGCAGCTGCCAAACTTAAGAAGGAAGCTTGTTTACTGGGAGGAAGATGATGCCTCTCCAGGTCTTCTACCCCCATCAACAATCCGAAGGAGACGCCCCTGTGCTTGGAATAATATGTACCTTTCTTAGAAGTCAGCAAGTCAACAAGGTCAAGATGAGCACACAAAGTGTCTGTTTTGCTCAGAAGGAACCAGTATATAAAAACTGATGCATCCCATCCCTAGGTCTTCTGCCTCGTTTGAAGGATAAAGCAGCACCTCCACAACCCCTACCACCCATAGTCTTGCCAATGCTGTGTGTGGAATCCACCATGTTGAATCTTACTATTTTCTACTGGAAAACCACTCCAAGGAGCACCCCACCAGACTCCCAGATCACTCCCAATCTTCCTACAGCTCTGTACACCCTTTTAGCCTCTATCTCCCAACTACCTCCAATCTGAAAACTAAAATCTCTTAAGTTCACAGCCTATCAATGGCAAGTCTCAGATCCTCAACTCTTCTCTCATCTTCTACTCTCCATACAACAGCCAGCTTGCTCCCGAGATGCCTTTCCCATATAACTTCTCAAAGGGTCGATCATTTTTCTCACATACCTCCTAGCTGCTGGGTTTGTGGAGGTGGTGACATTTTTTTCGTTGTGGTGACAATTTTCATTTCCTCCTTTGTTTTTAAAAACAAAGAGACCATGAGTTTTGAGCCTCATATCATTGATTGTATCTCCGATTATCCCTCTTTGTTACCGTCATAGAATGACTGCTGCATCACTCTTCTAAATTCTCTAACACCTTCAGTTTTGGGCTTAGTCATTTTCTCCACTACTATTACTTAGTTCTTGAAATCAAATAAGGGAATGAACTGTCCAGCACTACCTCCTTGATTTCCTTCATCCAATCCTATTCACTTATGGTCACTCCATTGCTGGGTGTGATGGTGCATGCCTGCAACCCCAGTGCCTCGGGAGGCTGAGACAGGAGGATCCTAAGTTTGAGGTCAGCCTTAGCAAATTTGTGAAACCCTAAACAACTTACTAAAACCCTGACTCAAAATAATAAAGAAAATGTGCTGGGGATGTGGCTCAGTGGTAAAGTCCCTCTGGGTTCAATTCCCAGCACAGGAAGAAAGGAAACAAAAACAAAAACAAAAACACATGTGTTGAAACCCTAACCCCCAATTGTCGTTTGGAGATGAGGCCTGTGGAAGTCAATTAGGTTTAGATACGAGTAAAACCATGAGGACTGAGCCCTTGTGTTGGTGTTTGTGCCTGTGTAAGAGATGCCATCCAGTGTGCCCTCTCCCTGAGAAAGCAGTCACCTGCAAGCCAGGAAGAGCGTCCTCACCAGGAGCTGACCAGAAGGGAATTTCCATCTTGGACTTCTAGCCACCAGAACTATGAGAAAAAACCACGGTCACTGATTCATCCAGGGTACGGTACTTGGTTAGAGAAGCCCGAACTGACGAAGCCACTGAGTCGCTCATCCTATGAGCACAGTTCAGCTGCTCAGTACTCGGTTTAGATGAGAGGAGTTAAGTCCACAGGAAGTTTTGATTTTGTTATTAGAAGTACTCTCTATGGCCTCCTTCTGGACATTCAAAAAAGAGACATAGACAAAGGTGAATTTGACCCAAATTCTAGGTTAGACTTTAGCGTTTACTAGTCATGTGACCTCCAGCAATTCCTTTTTTTTTAATTTATTTTTTATTTTTTTATTTATTTATTTTTTTTATTGTAAACAAATGGGATACATGTTGTTTCTCTGTCTGTACATGGCGTAAAGGCATACCATTTGTGTAATCATAAATTTACATAGGGTAATGTTGTTTGATTCATTCTGCCATTTTTTCCCTTCCCCCCCTCCCCTCCCACCCTTCCCCTCCATCTATACAGTCCTTCCTTCCTCCATTCCTGCCCCCCTCCCTAAACCCAACTCCAACCCCAACACTAACCCTTCCCACCCCCCATTATGTGTCATCATCCACTTGTTAGCGATATCATTCTTCCTTTGTTTTTTTGAGATTGGCTTATCTCACTTAGCATGATATTCTCCAGTTTCCTCCATTTGCCTGCAAATGCCATAATTTTGTCATTCTTTATGGCTGAGTAATATTCCATTGTATATATATACCACATTTTCTTTATCCATTCATCAATTGAAGGACATCTAGGTTGGTTCCACAATCTGGCTATTGTGAACTGAGCAGCTATGAACATTGATGTGGCTGTATCTCTGTAATATGCTGATTTTAAGTCCTTTGGGTATAGGCCAAGGAGTGGGATAGCTGGGTCAAATGGTGGTTCCATTCCAAGTTTTCTAAGGAATCTCCACACTGCTTTCCAGAGTGGCTGCACTAATTTGCAGCCCCACCAGCAATGTATGAGTGTACCTTTCTCCCCACATCCTCGCCAACACCTGTTGTTGCTTGTATTCTTGATAATCACCATTCTAATTGGGGTGAGATGGAATCTTAGGGTAGTTTTGATTTGCATTTCTCTTATTACTAGAGATGTTGAACATTTTTCCATATGTTTGTTGATTGCTTGTATATCTTCTTCTGTGAAGTGTCTATTCATTTCCTTAGCCCATTTGTCACTTGGATTATTTACATTCTTGGTGTAGAGTTTTTTGAGTTCTTTATAGATTCTGGAGATTAGCGCTCTATCTGAAGTATGATTGGCAAAGATTTTCTCCCACTCTGTAGGCTCTTTCTTTGCATTGCTGATAGTTTCCTTTGCTGAGAGAAAGCTTTTTAGTTTGAATCTATCCCAGTTATTAATTCTTGCTTTTATTTCTTGTGCTATGGGAGTCCTGTTGAGGAAGTCTGGTCCTAAGCCGACTTGTTGAAGCTCTGGACCTACTTTTTCTTCTATAAGATGCAAGGTCTCTGGTCTGATTCCGAGATCCTTAATCCATTTTGAGTTTAGTTTCGTGCATGGTGAGAGATATGGGTTTAGTTTCATTCTGTTGCATATGGATTTCCAATTTTCCCAGCACTATTTGTTGAAGAGGCTATCTTTTCTCCATTGCATATTTTTGGCCCCTTTGTCTAGTATGAGAAAATTGTATTTATTTGGGTTTGTGTCCGTGTCCTCTATTCTCTACCATTGATCCACCTTTCTATTTTGGTACCAATACCATGCCATTTTTGTTACTATTGCTTTGTAGTAGAGTTGAAGATCTGGTATTGCGATACCCCCTGCTTCACTCTTTCTGCCAAGGATTGCTTTAGCTATTCTGGGTTTTTTATTCTTCCAGATGAATTTCATAATTGCTTGCTCTATTTCTGTAAGGTACATCATTGGGATTTTCATTGGAATTGCATTGAATCTGTATAGCACTTTTGGTAGTATGGCCATTTTGACAATATTAATTCTTCCTATCCAAGAACATGGGAGATCTTTCCATCTTCTAAGGTTTTCTTTAATTTCTTTCTTTAGTGTTCTGTAGTTCTCATTGTAGAGGTCTTTCACCTCTTTTGTGAGGTTGATTCCCAAATACTTTATTTTTTTCGATGCTATTGTGAATGGGGTAGTTTTCCTAATTTCTCTTTCTGAAGATTCATCGCTTATATATAAAAATGCCTTAGATTTATGTGCATTGATCTTATATCCCGCTACTTTACTGAATTCACTTATGAGATCTAAAAGTTTTCTGGTGGAATTTCCTGGTTCCTCTAAGTATACCATCATATCATCAGCAAATAGGGATAGTTTGAGTTCTTCTTTTCCTATTCGTATCCCTTTAATTTCTTTGGTCTGTCTAATTGCTCTGGCTAGAGTTTCAAGGACGATATTGAATAGAAATGGTGAAAGAGGGCATCCCTGCCTTGTTCCAGTTTTTAGAGGGAATGCTTTCAGTTTTTCACCATTTAGAATGATATTAGCCATGGGTTTAGCGTGGATGGCCTTTACAATGTTAAGGAATGTTCCCACTATCCCTATTTTTTCTAGTGTTTTGAGCATGAAGGGATGCTGTATTTTATCAAATGCTTTTTCTGCATCTATCGAAATAATCATGTGATTCTTGACTTTAAGTCTATTGATATGGTGAATGACATTTATTGATTTCCTGATGTTGAACCAACCTTGCATCCCTGGGATGAAACCCACTTGATCATGGTACACTATCTTTTTAATATGTTTTTGTATGCGATTTGCTAAAATTTTGTTGAGAATTTTTGCGTTGATGTTCATTAAGGATATTGGTCTGAAATTTTCTTTCCTCGATGTGTCTCTGTCTGGTTTAGGAATCAGGATAATATTGGCTTCATAGAATGAGTTTGGGAGAGTTCCCTCCTCTTCTATTTTCTGGAATACTTTGAGAAGTATTGGAATGAGTTCTTCTTTAAAAGTTTTGTAGAACTCAGCTGAGAACCCATCTGGTCCTGGACTTTTCTTTGTTGGAAGGCTTTTGATGACTTCTTCTATTTCATTACTTGAAATTGGTCTATTTAAATTGTGTATGTCCTCCTCATTCAGTTTAGGCAATTCATATGTCTCTAGAAACCTGTTGATGTCTTCGAAATTTTCTATTTTGTTGGAGTATAGATTTTCAAAATAGCTTCTAATTATGTTTTGTATTTCAGTCGTGTCTGTTGTGATATTTCCTTGTTCATTCCGAATTTTAGTGATTTGGGTTTTCTCTCGTCTTCTCTTTGTTAGTGTGGCTAAAGGTTTATCAATTTTGTTTATTTTTTCGAAGAACCAACTATTTATTTTGTCAATTTTTTGTATTGTTTCTTTCGTTTCAATTTCGTTGATTTCAGCTCTCAGTTTAACTATTTCCTGTCTTCTACTACTTTTGGTGTTGGTCTGTTCTTCTTTTTCTAGGGCTTTGAGCTGTAGTGTTAGGTCATTTATTTTTTGAGTTTTACTTCTTTTATTAAGTGCGCTCCATGAAATAAATCTTCCTCTAAGTACCGCTTTCATAGTGTCCCAGAGATTTTGATATGTCCAGCAATTCCTTAAGCTCTGCTTTAATTTCTCTTTGGTAAAAGGAAGATAGTATCACCCACACCACGAGTAAAGGATTAAATTAGATCATGTATGGTAGAAGCACGTCACTTGCCTGAAGCTTCAAATGTATGACACTTACAGAATTGTCCCTGTTTGCCATCTTCTCTATTCCAGAGGCAGTATGATACAGTATTAAGCCTAGACTCTTTAGGTGGACTGCTTGGTTCAAATTTCATTTCCACTATTTTAATATTTGATCTTCAGCAAATTTTTTAGCTATTCTGTGCCCCTGTTTATGCATCTATAAATTGGGATAACAATAGTACCTACCTGGTTAGGTTATCATGAGGACTAAATTAGAAAGTATATGTAAGGGATTGGTAACTGTAGCCCACAGGCCAAGTAGTCTGCTGTTTTATCAAATAAAGTTTTATTGGAACATGATCACGTTATTTGTTAAGGTATCACCTAGTGCTTCTTTCTAGTCACAATTATGGAGAGGAATAGCTACAACAGAGACCATCTAGCATGTGAATCCTGAAATTTTAACTCTCTGGTCCTTTACAGAAAACCTTTGTAGAACCCTGGTATAGGCAACCATTCAAAACAGATTGGTTCAGTGTAAGTTGTCAATAAGCAGACATTTTTCTTCTAAAAAGTCTACTTCAATTTTCTCAGAAAATAAAGGAAAGTAGTTGGGTACAGGAAGGCGGATAGAAATAATCACTTGTGGGGCTGAGGTTGCAGCTCAGTGGTGGAGCACTTGCCTAGCATATATGAGGCACTGGGTTCCATCCTCAGCACCACATAAAATTGAATAAATGAAATAAAGGCATTGTGTTCATCTGCAACTAAAAAAAATATATTTAAAAAAAAAAGAATCACTTGCATTGTGAAATGCAATAGTAAATCCTAGAGGAGACACTCCAATTACCCTTTAGGCTGTAGCAGAGATTTCATCTTGAGCACAGGACTGGGTTGGTCTTTCATTGGAATTTTATGTCACTGCTAATGCTGTGGCCAGTACTAAATCCAAAATTCTCACAGCAAAACCAGGATAATAAGCCTAAGACAAACTAAGAAGTTGTCATGGAATACAACCATTCACAAATAGGGTTTTATTTTATTCTACATTCCTAGTGGTTTTAAAAACTAAAAGCAATGGATTAGCCAAGTAGTCAAGAATGGTTAGAAGCCACTGAATGATACCTTGTGCTTTACTGTATGAAATACATAGGAATAGGCTTTTGTCACAAGTTGGGCAAGGACATAAAAGCACTTCATAAAAATGTGTTGATGTACCACATATTGAAACACTAAAAAAATAAGTAAAACATGAATACCACTCCAAATTCTTCAGTGCCTCTACCCTAGAACTGACTGTAATACACAGTAAAAACTGGCACTTACACAAAACAAATTGCTATTTTGTGCATGAACTGATTAAAAGGCCAAAAGATTTTCTGACTCAAGTTGAAAAACCAGAAGGTTGCATTTATGGTAGAAAGGGTCACGTGGTATAGTAGTTACCATCAGGGCTCAGGAGCTGGATGCCCAGGCCTGCATCCTAGAAGGGCCACTTGAGTCTAGAGTCTAGCAGGGTCTTAGGGCTACTTCAGATTCCTGGTTCTCTCTCCTTAGAACAGCTGTAAGAATTCAGGGCAATGATGCAATTAAATACTTCAACAGTGCCTAGTGCATAATAGGACTGAGCTCACTATATGTTAGCTAGGCACAGTTGTGTTGTGGTCATTGTCACTGCATTATAAAAACTGTAGAATACAGAATGGCAGAGTCTTGGAAGCCTAATTCAATTATTGATGCCTTAATTTTTATTATAGCTGAGTCATCAAACAATCCACAGCCAGTATTGCTTGATGTACTGGAAAATAAAAATATTCGATACCTAATGGAGTCATGGAATTCCTAAAAGGTAGATTTATAAGACAAGGTACATTTACAAGTTTAGGGGCATTTTATCTTTATGATGATTTAATGAAAATGCTTTATAAAGGTATAAACTATATACTTAATAGTACAGGTATAGTATTTTTATAGTTATATAATTTATGAATATATAAAATTATGATTTGTTATAAATAAAAACACTGCCCTTCCCTAGAATTTCCATTAAAAATCTACTTTTCAACATAATACTGCCTCTTAGAAGTAACCACATCAGTAGAATCTAGATATTCTCCAAATATACTCTCCATAGTAGATCCTACTAGGGATTCAACTCATAAAATGGTAAGTGAACAATCTCACTTAAAATACCATATTTGAATATTAAGGAATTATTTTTGTACTTATGTGAACAGATATGATTCACATACCTTGAAACTCAACTTTTATTTGGATACAATTCAGTAGTTTTTAGTATATTCACACGACTGTACAACCACTATCAGTATAAAATTCTGGAACACTTTTTTCGCCCTACTAAGGAAGTCCATACACATCAGAAATCCTTCTCCATATCCCACCTCCAGCCCCTATCTCCATTTCTTAAGTCATTATAAGAGTATTATAACTTTTTTAAAGAGTTTTTAAATTCTATGATATAAGCTAAGATAGTTACAGGTAAAATCATATGAAACCTAAGAGTAGCTGCAAAATAACTCAGAAATGGAGATACAGTTAAAGCAAGAGTAGCCAAGTACTAATAATTATCAAAACTCAATAAGGGGTAAGTCATAATCATTACATTATTTCTACTCTTGCATGTATTTGAAATTTTCCATAATGAAAAGCTTAAAATGAATAGAATACAGCATGAAATTTCAGAGGAATAATTTAAATATAACTAAGAAATGCCTAATTTGATGTAATTCATTAACCTTAAAAGAAATTAAAAAACCATTCTCAAAGACCATAGAGAATTTACTGTACAAATCCTGCAAACATGGAACACTATCTTTTTCTAAGAGTTTGCTCAATTTTCGTGTGACCTTCTGGCTAAGATGTGTCTTTTGTACCAGCATATATTTGGGTTTTTTTCTTATTCACAGAGAAACTTCAAATTTTGATTGGAGTATTTAATCCATGTATATTACTGAGAGATGAACTTAAATGTAAAATTTCTTGTTATTTATCCCACTCCAATGTTTTCATTTTTCTTTTGTGCCTTCTTTTGGATCAAGTAGTTTTATTACCCCAATTTTATCTTGCGTTGGTTAGTTAGCGTTCACTATTTCTGGCTGCCTTAGAGATTACAACATGTATCATTAAACTCACTTTGTCACTTCCCAATGAGAAACTTTATTTTACATCTCTCCTACATTTTGTATTATCAGTAAAATGTTTTATTTTACTTATATTTTAAACCCCATATGGCATTCTCACTTTATATAATCAATATTCCTCTAGATTTACCTACACATTTACTGTTTCAATCACTCATTTTTTCCTGTGTTTCAAGGGTCTTTTCTAAGATCATGCTTTCAGAAGAAAATTATTATGTCTTTTATGAATTTCCTAATATATTTTCCCATATTTTTGTTTACTTAAAATGTTTTTTACTTACTATAAGAAGGATATCTTCAATGGCTATAAGTAACATTTTAGTACTTTGAAAATGTCATTTTATTGTCTTATGGCTTTGTGTCTTTTCTTTTTTGCCTCTGGATACTTTTATCATTTTTTTGTCTTTTTGCAGTTTTACTGTGATATTTCCTGGTTGAATTTTCTTTTCCTTTATCCTGATTGTTCTTGAATCTGTAGCTTAATATTCAATTAGTTTGGGGAAATTCTTACCAAATATTTTCCCTGTCTCAATATAAAGATTTTTCTTTCTCATCTACTATGCAGATAAGCCATGTCAAACCTATCAGTTGTGTTCTTAATTTCAGTGTAACTTTCCATTGTAGCATTTGTATGCAATTTAAAAAAAAATAAATTCCAGGTGTCTGTTGAAATTTTCCATTATTTTACAGTCTATACTTGACATCAACATAAGTATCACCAATAAGTCTGTTTTATTAATTTTTTACTTGTTTTAATTAGTTGTACATAAAAGTAGAATGCATTTATACATTTTGATAGGTCATATTAAATGGAGTACAATTCCTCATTTTTCTGATTGTACATATTGTAGGATCACATTTATTTTTGCTGCAAGCTCTGGACAATGTCTTAATTCTACACAGATTTTCTTTACATCCTGGAGCCAGTTAAAATAGAATCTGCCCAATATATTCCAATAAAAGACAAGCCAATCAAGGTTGGAGTCCGGTCTTCGCAGAGCCTGATGCATTATTCTTCCACCTTCCTTCCTGGGGCATAGTCCCTTAGGGGCCTTACTAAGTGAAAAGCTTGAGTGTGTATCAAGGCACTTCAACCTGGGCACCAACTGGACCACAGTTCTCCCTCTCCATTAGCAAGAATGCTGATGGTTCTCTTTGCTTTTCAGCTGTATCCCAGCTGCTGTACAGACAGATGAAATAAGCTACCCAGGAATTGGAAAGGAATTGGGAAAATGCTCAAGAAGAAACTGAGGAGGAATGCTGGACTGAGAAGAGTTTTCCTTTTCAATGACATTGTGACCTGTCAAGTCCTAACTGATCAGACTCATTCTCCAATTCTGTCTCCCCAAGTCCATAAAATGAATAAAAGTTGCTACTCACTTTCTCAGTCTCTTGGTCCATGACAATTATAAATCAGTAAGTGTTCTGAGGAACACAATGGAAGACCCCAATGTACTTCTTTTTTCTCTTGGATCCCTCCATTCCTTGATGACTGGGTAGCTCCTTGATCCTTTCAAACAGATCATGGTTCTTGTATTTAACTAATTAAGTTTTAATTTAATTAAGTTTAATTTAATTAAGTTTTAATTTGAGTTTTTCTAATTATTATAGGAATGAGAATTTGTTTGCTATACGCTCTTCAACCCAATCTAGACACAGATGTCTCATGTTTGGATAGGGTCATGCAGATACATACAGCGGTGACCCTTAGTCATTTTGGTCTCAATACTCCTTTACCCAATAGTGAAAAACTTCATTGAGCTTGTTTACATGGATCTATTAAATATATTAAAATCTAACTTATTAGAAATTAAAACATCAATTTTAATATCTAAACTTAACAATAAACCTGTCACAGATGAACACAATTTTAACACCTTGATATTCAAGCAGTCACATGGAAAAAATTTGTGACAAGTGGCATTGCTTTGCAGTTTTGTAAATCTCTTCCATATTTCATTTCATAGAAGGCGGCTGGATTCTGTTATCTGTTTCAGCGTTTTGTTGTTGTTGTTGCCACAATGATCTGGCTATAGTGTGTGAAATAAACCCAACCTCACACAGATACATAGTTTAAGAAGTGTTTTAAGTCTTTTCCAACGATAATGGATTTTCTTGTCTGATACGAAACCTAAACTCAGTTTCCTCAAGTTGAATTAAGTTTCTGAAGCCATATCAATGAATATTTTTCATTCTGACATTTAAATCTCGAGGCCTATCTTCCTTTTCAAATGAATTTTTTCTCCAAGTTATTATGACATCATACATTGATCCTTTGGAAAATACTACTGGACCAAGTTGTATAGATCTTTCAAGTGTTAAATTTTTTCACTATCAAATCCTAGAAAACACATTGGTCAATATCACCATGATCATCATTATAAGTATTGAGGTACTATCAAACTTGAGGTGGCAGAAACAGGTTTCTCAAAACTTGAATTTTATCATTTGCAATAAATAGCCATTTTAACTTTTTCAAAGTGTTTGAAGTAAATGGAGCACTTTTTCCATTTTCAAGACCATGTCTACCAGATAACTAAGTCTAAAAGGCAATAGTTGTCAGAATACCCTTTGGAGTGAAATATGGCGTCCAATGGAAACAGTGGCCAGCTCAGATTGCAACACTCCTTCATGTTTCCGTAACCAAGAGAAATGCTTCATGTGGTATTTACATTTTGTCATACAGAATATCAATAAAAGGTCCTCAAGGATCAAGATCTAATTTTTATGCTTCATCATAAACACTAGGTGAATTTGGTAAACATATGTTCATACACATGTGTTGCCGCCCACGGCAATTTGTTACCACCTGCAGCAACAATTGCGTGGGTATTTATCGGAGGTGGACTGGAAACTGAGCTACTTCTATCATCTTTCTCTTTAGTGGACTGTTTTCTTGCTTGTTTGCTTGTTCCCTAGCTCATAGGGGAAGAAAGTCTCTGAGAGGAGAGAGAGAGAGAGGCTTTGCATAAAGAAAGAAAGACTTTGCTTAAGAGAGACTACACTTTCAGATCTATATCTTCTTAGTTCTGCTGCTTCTTCTTAAAGGTGCATCCTGCATCCTGCATCCTTCACTCTGCTATCTAGAGGTGTGGCTTTACTTCTCCATTCTGCAATCTGCAACCTGCGTTCTGCCATCATTCAGAGGTGCTGCTTATCCGATGCTTATCCGGTTATCCTCTCCACTAGCTGCTTATCCGGTTATCCCTGGTGCTTCCTATAGGTGTGTCTTATATACCTAAGGCAGCCAATCAGTTTAGGATTAGCACAATTGAGGCACACCCCTCGGTACCAGTCAAGAAAGAATGAGGAATATCTGTTGACCACTAGCACAAAGGAGACATTAACTAATTAGGCAAAAGTAGATCATGCCGTGTTAACACTAGTTATGCACCACCTCTTGACTCAACGCCAGCCGCCATCTTAGGGTTACCCAAACATGTCTTCTGCACACATGTATACACATCACAATCCTCAGTCTTCACAAATTCTTACTTGGGAATTTCCCAGTTTGCCAGTTGATTTGTAACCCCCAAATCAATACTTGCTACTCTTTGGCAGACTTTCTTGGACTTGCCAGAGTAGTAAATGACCCAATCCATCAGACATACTCATTCCCAGATAAGATCAAATAAGGCGATGATTCTCTGACATTTGTTTCAGATCCTATGAAATAAGCAAGTGCCCATTTTGCAGCCTCTTTAGTGCTGTGTTTTCTCATTTTTATGATTTTTGTAAATGGTTTTTTCTGTGTAAAATTGCCTCTAAACACAGTGCTGAAGAGCTGTGTAGTATTTCTAAACATAAAAAGGTTATGATGAGCCTTCCAGGGAAAATGTGCATTCAATAAACTTCTTTCAGGCTTATGAGTTACAATGCTATTGGCCATCGTTCAGTGTTAACAGATCAACAGTATGTATTAAACAAGGTGTCTTTGAACGGAAACATACAGCAAGCAAGGTCATATATTGGTTGGTGATGAAAATGCTGGGACTGGAGGCCCAGAGAAAACCACTCTTGTATCTCCTCAGGAACAATGTTTCAGTATTTGCTAATTGAAGGTTTGTGGTGACAACACAAAGGAGCAACATTTCAGAACGTGCTAATTCAATGTTTGTGGTGACTTTACAGAATGTAAATACTGAGAATAATGAGCACCTATATATATATGCATATATGTGTGTACATCCATATGGACAAATAATTGTGTGTGGTAAAGAATCTGCTGATTACTAATAAGATGTAGCACTACTACTTCATTTCTCCTAAGTCGCCAGAAATTTTATCCACTGTTGCTTTAGCACTATCAGCATGTCAGGCAATGGAGAACACATCTTAGTATTTCTGTGAGACTACTAAGGATGTGACTGTGGTTAAAAAAAAAAAAAAAAAAAAAAGTTTTTATTTCCAAACAGAACACAAAATCCTAATTTCTGACTTAAAATAAATCTATTTCCCTGGTACTGTTTACATCAATTTCACTCTTTTTGCCTTTATACGGTGGTGGTGTTTTCAAATTTTGACTCCTCAGGACTTTAATAAGTTTGACCACAAATATGTAAACAGAAGCAAAACTCAGACTTTGTCTTTCATTACCTAGTGTGTGTGTGTGTGTGTGTGTGTGTGTGTGTGTGAATGTTCTTATTTTATGTTGCTAATGCCCTTAAATTAGCTGTTTCTATATCATCTCTAAATTAATTCCATTGGTATACAAATTAAGCTTATAGGATTGCCCATTTACACATATTAATGTAGATGATATTTAGACAATGACTTTTTTATACTCACTTATTGTATATCAACTAAAAAAAAACTGTATAAAGAAATTCTTCCAGATAGTGTACATATTTTGTTCTTCAAATTTCATTTTACAGTTTTAACATCAGTTGATGATTTTTGCCTGAATCAATTGTCGGTACTGTGATGGCTAAAAAATCATTACTAAGTCTATTTTCTTCCTCCCAAAGTCCTGCTGAACTCTGACTCCAGGCTGCAGCACCAGGGTTGTGCAGGGCCCTTGGGGCCTGTCTGCCTCCTCAAGTCCTGATTATCATCTTTTGTCATGTGCAGAAGGCTTGGCTCAAGTCCCAACAGCAGGGGACACTCCCCAGGAAGACTCAAGAGCCCTAGAGCCCAGGCTGATGATATCGAATACGCTGGACTTGTCAGTGTCCACCATGTTCTAGCTCAGCTGCTGGCAAAACTGGTGCCCTTTGACTTGTGTTGAAAATGTTCCAGCTCTGCCCCAGCAGAAATCTATAAGTGCATCTCCAGGCACCTAACTGATGGCTCCTCACCCTCTCAGTGGGCCACTGATGCAGGCAGCAGGACATCTTGGTCAAGCAGAGTTCAGACTTGAATTCTGCCGGTGGCCAGAATAAGACAACATGGGTGTTTCGCGGTGCAAGCTTCCTGCCTGCCTTGCTCTGGGGGAGTTGTACTTGCTCCTGTCTTCTCTTCAACTCCTTGTAAAACCCCACAGAGAAGGTTGACGAAGCTGAGAGAGGGCAGAGGATGAAGCACACTAGCAATGTGTCTGTGGTGTGGACCCAGTAATGGTGAAGCACTCTTCAGTTTGTGAAGGAAGCTGGTTACCCTCAATGTTACCATTGTAGTTTGGATCCAGAAGGTTCCCCAAAGACTGAGTTCCCAGTGCAGCAGTGTTCAGAGGTGGGGCTTCTGAGAAGCGACTGGATCATGAGGGCTGAAGTTGGTGCCATCTTGTGTGTCTTCCATACCCTGAACTCTGTCACAGGTCTCGTCCCTGGACTTCTCCAAGTGATTCATCAGGTTCTTTTTTATGTCTTGTCCCTTATCTTGTTAAATGGATTCATCAGGCTCTTTTTTTTTTTTTTTTTTCTCTGCAAACCTAATCTAGATCTTCTATTTTGAAACCAAGTTGGTACTCTCAGCTCAGGAACTCCGATCTCCTCAGCAAGCTGTCCTCCGCAGTGGATACCAGGGTAGGGTTGTTCCTGAAGGCCTTGATGAGGGTGTGCAGCTGAGAGGGGCTGTAGGTGGTACAGCACCATTGGAACTCTTCACTTGGAATTTGTTCTGGAAGGTGATCTTGCCCAGGGTCTGACTGGATTCCAAGGCCTCCTTATGTTCTCCCCTCTTCCAGAATGGGTATCTAGCTCTGCTATTCTGAAACCAAATCTGGATTCTTGACTCTTCAGCATTGACTTCCAAAGCAAGTCTTTGTTTGGTGGCATAACCTGGGTATGTCATTTGGTTAAAGGTGTTGATGTGGGTTTTCAGCTGCTCTTTGGTGAATTCAGTGTGATCACACCTATAATTCTCTGGCATAGGCCTGTTTGAAGAGCTGTCTTGTGCCATGTTGGAAGAGGCCCAGTGGCCAAGAATCCATCCAAGAGTTAAAGCATGATTGAAGGAGTTATAAATACAAGAGATAAACTTAGTTTCACGTGATGCCAAAATAAACCAAAGGAAATTGAGAGAGGCCTTTTAGTTGTGCAATTACAGATATTATAGCCCACAGAAAGGAATATACAAAAAATTCACATATATTGCCTTTGTGTCTAAAATAAAATGTGATAGTTGGGAAAGAAAAATAACTAAGATTTATAGACAAAAGAGAAAGGAGACCTAAAGTGAGTGAGGGAAAAAGGAGATAAATGTGAAATAAGGACTAAAACTGAAGAAAGATCGAGATCACTAAGACATATGTTAGCACTCCCATCTTTCAATGAATCCTGTCATTGCCTCTGTCCTCACCTTCTCCTCAACATTATAGCAATGCTGTCTTCAAGGTTAGGGTTGACTCCTTGATCCAGTGTTGGAATGCTCAGCTGCTGGCCTGACCACCTCCATCTTGTGCTTCTCTGACCTGACATGTCTCCTTAATGTTTTTCCTTTAGACTGCTCTATTCTGCAGTTACCTTGGATTCTAGAACAATAGGTCTGATCGAGAAGCATCTTTATGACTAGGGAACAAAGCTACCCCTAAGCAATAGGGAGCCTCACAGAACCAATTACCCCATGATGAGATTGCCCCCCTCAAATGAAAGCAATTGCCCCATTGTCCAGCTGAGACTGAGGCTAGACCCCTAAGCAGGTTCCATCTCACTATGACAACTGTATCATCCCCTCAAGTGATAATGACCTTCCTTCCAGATCTTCACAGGACCAGTCAACCAGATAATAACCAAGATGGCCCACTCTGCCAACTATGCAAATGCCTAACCCTGGTCTTTGTTCCCCTTTTCTATTAGGCCTCAAAGTTCTTGTCAGCCCCTTGAATACAGATCTCAGATCACTGAACTGTTGGACCCATTTTTCCTGGCATGACCATGTTGATTAAAGCTCCTTTCCTGCCTTTCACCAATGTTCATCTCTTTGTTTGGCATCTTGGGACTCGTGCTAACCCTAGTCTGTTGGATACCTAGAGCTAGCTCCTTCACCTAGGACCCCAGTAACAAGACTGCAAATAAATTGGACTAAGTAGGTATAGTCCTTCCTAGGGCCCATAGGATGCTCTGAAGAATCCTAACTGTGAGAAAGGTCATGATCTGGAAGGGAATAGATATTCAGTCAATTATATTTTCAAGTAAGGAATAATGGAATTCCCTCTTTTCTCTCTGGGGTATAAAGAACGAAGAAAAATGGAACAGTAAGGTATGATTTGGGCCTTGCCTCTGAGGCATAAGAGTTTCAGACTTTTTGATCATGGTAAACAATTGGTTTGGGGACACAGGAATGAATCAAGGAGCCATGTAAGCTGATCCTAGACAGATGCAATGGTTCATCTCTGAGCATTTTATAAACCTGTCTAACTGCTGCTCAACAACCTGTGGAAGCTCAGCTGAGCCGTGGTGAGGGGAAGTTAGCAAGGTCTAAGCCTCTGATTAGGGCAGAGCAGTCGCCCTCTCGTGAGGCTGAACAGCAGCACCAGCAGCAGTCCTAGCAGAGGAGAGTGAAGCAGCAGGAAGCTCCAGATTGTCTTCAGGGTCGCCTGCAGCAGAGGTGGCCGCTGGAAGACAGACCATCTTGGCAGAACCTAACGATTTACTGTTGAGTAAATGTAGAAAAATATAAAGGCCCTTTCAGCAGCATTAGTTTTTAGCAATGGACCAAGTAGATCATGTCATGTACAAGCTATTAACTTCCTTGATAGCTCTAGCACCAGGCTAAAAACAGTAGTTTGGGACAAGTTTTAACGTTTGTGTTTCATACAAATTATTTTCAATTGTGGTTTTAGAGGTTTTCCTCTGGAATCAGGAAATGATGTAGGAAATTCAAGTCTTTCATTTCTTTAAAAACAAAACAAAACAAAAAAATAGCCCACCTTAGTCAGGGGTCAGGGTCGTCCTCCTCTGCAGGCCTTGCCTTTGGGAAGCTTTCCCTTGTTCTTCCTGTGCTGGTTTTGCTAATGCAGAACCAGGTTAGTCCAGTGTGGAAGCAGAGCCCTGTGTGTAATGGCATCTCTATTTCTCCAACTTTGAAACTGGTTAACAGCCCTTATCAGCAACTAAAAGCCTCCCACAGAAGACAAGTGAAGTGATTGAGAAACCCATAAAAAGCCAGAAAAAGAAAGCTTGGTAAAGTTAAAACAAATTTTAGCACAGGTCTACATTGATCTCCACAGTAAATATAAAAACCTAACGTATTTATTGGCCTTCTTTTGATTATAAGTCATTATTATTACACAGTTCTCACATCTACTAGTTCCATCCTAGTTGCGATCTTCCAGTAAAACACTGGAATGGAGACATTTTTAAAGATAAAGAGGCACAACAGCACTCAGATTTTAAACTTATAAAGTTATAAGTTTTTCAGGGTTCACTTGGGATATGCCATACACATAAACAATGAGAGTTAAAAAAAAAAAGTGGACTTTATAGCATATTTGTCTAAATTTTGTTCAATAAATGAACAAGGCATCTCTAAACAGCTATGCATATCAAAAGCTTTTTCAGGACATAACCTACTAGTTAAAAGTAAACACAACCAATGAAGAAAGCACAAAGACTCACTTCCAAAATGCACTTTTGTATTAAACTGCATTTCTGTTTCTAGAAGCAATAAGAAAATTGAAGTCATTAGAACCATTCATTCTGAAAAAGAAAACTTGAGGTCATGATTTTTCATCATCAAATACTGTAAAATCATTAGATGGAAAACAGTTTGCACTTACTCTGTAAAACCCAAAGTCAGAATTTAGATACTACCAGGAATTTTTTTTTTTTTAAGTCACAGAAGGAAATATTATGGGTATATACAATTGAGAACATTATTACTAAAAAAGAAGAAGAAATCTATCCAATCTTGGAATTGGACTGAGGTCCTTGTCACCAGAACTACTCAAACATAAGCCATTAGGGTATTTCAGAATTCATGGGGCTGGAAACATAGCTCAGTGGTAGAGCTATGTGCTTGGTACGGGCGAGACCCTAGGTGTAATCACCAGCACGTGCATGTGCGCGTGCGCGCGCGCACACACACACACACACACACACACACACACACACACAAAGATAAGTAATTTCAAGATTTATTTTATGTCTTTAGCAGTATTAACCTCTATTGAAAACAAAATCTTAATTTCTGGGTTCCTATAATAATGAGAGTGACTTCAAACATCAAAAACCACACTAATAAACAGTACAGAAATAAAAACCCAGTTTTTTAAACATTAAACTCCAAATTACACTTATGTAGGAAAATGAACTTTCTTAAACCAACAATGACCTTTCAAAGCTCATGTCAAAGCAGAGTCACACACAGACCAAGCAGAAAACAGGATTGGATAGAGGCAGACTAACATTGATGGAACCCAGGCAACTTGCCTCTAGAGAAAGAGGGTCCCACCTTCAGGGTCAGTTCTTCAAACAGGCCTGAGATACTGTGTTTCACAGCACCAGCTACTGAAGAATGGAAATGAAGGGATCTGAGGGTGCTCGGGACCACAGGTGGTAGATGTGGAAGCCAACATGTGTGCATGCGTTGGGTGGAAAGTGACCTGGTCATTAAAGCCCTCAAAATAAAAAGTAAAGTAGAGGTAAACTGAATCAGAGATAAAGTGATATGCAGAGAAGCAAAGACCCAAGAAACATAAATGCAGCAAGTACCAGTTTTAAATGTGGAATAAAAACTAATTTTTAAAGCTGTAAATTCCAAAACACTTTCCAGAAATCATATTGGACTTGAATTTACATATGAAAAGGATTCATTCTGCAGTGAAAAAAAAAATTAGAGAAAGGGATCAACTCCATGACATATAGCAAAATGCTATAAAGAAT